>NC_073624.1:266708032-267958032 GCF_029407905.1 Bubalus kerabau | reverse complement strand
TCTTATTCCTTCTTCTGCCCTTCTGGGGATAAAAATGAAAAGGCCATTAGAAAGAAAAAAAAAAAACAGCTATTATTGTACATCTACTATAATTATAAACAAGATTCAATTACACTGCTCTAAAATATTCATTGCAAATTTATGATTTAAAGGTATTTCATTTCTTATTCATGTGTAGTTCCCATACGCACAGTATAAATATTTACAGTTAATTATGGAAAATTTCACACATTAGTCCCAGGAGCGTGAAAATATATTAATAAATTTACATTAATAAGTGATTCTTTGAAAAATTATTAGAAGTGGGAAAACAAAAGACTTTCAAGTAACTATGGTAGCCAGAGGCTTAAACTTTGGGGCTCTTATTCACCCAGGGCCTTTCCAAGGCCATGTTCAAACAATTGTATGCTTTTGTAAAAATCACAGAATGAGGATATTTTATCTTAAGTTCCTTTGCCTCTTTCTCTGAATTCCTTTCCATCACATGTCCCCTCAAGTTGGGTGGTATTGGAGTGACTGTAGGGTTTTTAGACTCTGTAAGGAAAGTTAAGTAGGGATACATTTAGTTTGAGTTTTGCAGGATATATTTATATGGCTTATAGTCTCATGGATGTGTAGTTGAGTGATTACTAGTCATCTCAGAAAAGGAAAGACTTTCAACAAAGTCATTCCAGTAAAGACCAGGCCTGCTCCCCCATCATGCAGGAAGGTAAAAGTCAAGGTTCCATCTCCATGTGACCATATCTTACAGTGTCTGGCAAGGAAGTTTGTTGGTAGTGGAGGGTAAACATGATTTGAAATTTATAGACTAAATTGTCTATATATTCTCAAGTGATAGTCAAAAACATATACTAAAAAACTATTGAGGGAGAGTAATGTACAGGTGTATCAGGCTGTTAGTTAATAAAAAGTGCATGTTTTCTTTCTAATAAAAAGTGCATGTTTTTCTTTCACTTTTCAGTAAAAAGTGAATTTTGTTATGCTTGCAGTATTTTTCAGTTTTTAAACTTTTATAATTATTGTGATTCCTCTTCTCAACCTAAATATTCACTTCCATACCTAATCTTATAGGAGTAGTTTTATAGTCTCTTAAAGACAGTTCCCTAAACTGTATAAGCAAAACCTGGATCTGCTCCCAGTGATAACTAATCTCTGGCACTGTGAAATCCCCTTCTATGTGAAAGATTCAACAAAAATAAACTCATGTTGAATAAATTATTTTCTTATTTTGGGACTTCTATTTTTCTTCTCTTCACTCATGAAGACTGATTCATTCATCTACAAAATGTGACTCTAGTCTTTCACTTTCTCTTTAAATGCTAACTCTAGGATTTTAAATGAATTTTGGCCAGAGGTAGATCATTAATCCTGACTGACTGATTACACTAGTCAGGATTTTCCTGAGAAACTACAGATCTAGATCGAGAGAGAGAGAATAAATAGATGATAGATAGATACACACATATACAGAAAGAGGGGAATTTAAGAAATTGGATCACATAATTATGGAAGCTGACAAGCATGAAATCTGCACGATTTGATTTGTACCAGTCTAGGTCTGCACGCTGCAGACCCAGGAAAGAGGTGATGTTTCAGCTCAAGCCTGAAGGCAGCCTACAAGCAGAACTTCCTCTTCCTCATGGAAGCTGGTCTTTTTCTCTTAAGGCCTTCATTTGCAATGAGGTGACTATGACCCCCATTACGGGAGACTGAAAAGTACTCTTGTCTGGAAAATCCCATGGGTGGAGGAGCCTGGTAGGCTGCAGTCCATGGGGTCACTAAGGGTCAGACACGACTGAGTGACTTCACTTTCACTTTTCACTTTCATGCATTGGAGAAGGAAATGGCAACCCACTCCAGTGTTCTTGCCTGGAGACTCCCAGGGATGGAGGAGCTTGGTGAGCTGCCATCTATGGGGTCGCACAGAGTCAGACACGACTGAAGTGACTTAGCAGCAGCAGCAGCAGCAGCAATTTGCTTTACCCAAAGTCTACCGATTTAGATGTTGATCTTATCATAAAATACCTTCACAGCAACGTCTAGACTAGTGCTTGATCCAACATGGAACATCTGAGTCCTGTGACCTGGCCAAGTCGACACATCCAATTGACCATCACGTGGATGAATACACGGTGAAGGTGGGAACCAGCATCGCTACATTCACCAAACTCATGACACAAAAATAAATTTGCCATATCTGATTAATTTGTGGAAGGATAAATGCTATGAAACTGAGTATCAAAATCAACAAAATGGGATCAGATAAAGAAAGCATGTTTTGCTTGTGAAGCAAACAAGGTATCAGAAGAACACATGATGACCTGACTATAGATACAGAGCAGAATATTGAGATCCAGGCCAGGTTATAACGTTAGGAGAGTCCTAGGAATCACCTAGAATAACTAGAGTACTTCAAATCGTATTTCCTCTAATCCTTTAGAGGATTCCAGAGAAACAAAGAGATTGCAACCTTGTGAACCAACATCCCTTACAGTTCTAATATTCTATAATTCAACTGGATGTTATTAAATAAGATTTAACAAAGACGGGGAAGGAATATTGAAACAAGATTTGATAATAGCTTTACATTAGATGCGTTATGCTACCTTTTGACTCAAAGAGCCAAATTATCATCTAAAAAGATAAATTGTTAAATTAAATTATTATCTGTTAAATTATCATCTAAAAAGATAGCTTTGAGAGGCAAAGGAGGCTTAAAACCAGACACACTCATGCTGCTGCTGCGGCTAAGTCACTTCAGTCGTGTCCAACTCTGTGCGACACATTCATAGTCCAATCATAGTTCAGAATAGCTGATTCTCTAAATAATGTTTCAAAGAACTGCTTGTAAAGTGACTTTTACCAAGTGCTGACAGACATTAAATACAAAGTAACCCCCCTTGATCATCCAAATCTTTAACATTATAAAAATGAATTTCATGGGGTGGAAAAATAATCCAAACAAATTTTATTATATGACATGTCATACTTAGCATCTTAGCAACATAAGAGTACATACACACACATATATATATGCATATATCTCTATATATATACTCTTTTTTTAGATTCTTTTGCATTATAGTTCATTACAAGTATTGAATATAGTTCCCTAGGCTATAGAGTAGGCCCTGATGTTTACCTATTTTATATATACTAGTGTGTATATGTTAATCCCAAATTCCTAATTTATCCCTCATCCTCCTTCCCCTTAGGTAACAAGTTTGTTTTCTACGTCTATGAATCTACTTCCATTTTGTAAATTAGCTCATTTGTATCATTTTTTTAATTCCACATATAAATGGTATCATATGATACTTGTCTTTCTCTATCTGCCTTAATTCACTTAATTAGTAATTTCACAAAAGACCTCAAATAGCCAAAGCAATATTGAGAAAGAAGAACAAAGAAAAAAGTGGAGGAATCATGCTTCCTGACTTCAGACTATACTATGAAGCTACAATAATCAAAACAATATTTTACTGGCACAAAAAAAAGATACATAGACCAATATCCTTGTTAAGAGATTTATAAGTCTTTTTGTTTAGATTTTTCCAACAAATGTCATACTCTCATCCACTAGGCAGTTTAATATGATATGGTACAGTCATGTAATTTGTTTTACTAGGTGCATAATTTACCTAGGCATTGTACTAAGCACTTCACAAGGATCATCTTGTTTATTCCCATTAATGCACTTAGAAGGTAGGTTTTGTAATTGGATGACTGCTTTCCATTAACCCTAAAGTAAGTCTACATGGAAGAGAAAACTAGGGTACCTAAAGAGGCCCTGCAATTGGGATAAGAAAGAAACAGCAGCCTTGATAACTAAACCCCAGACAGGCAGGAGAACAATCCAGCTATCATATGTTCCTACTCTCTTACCTTTGTTACAACTTAGAAGAAGGGGGAGCATTTTGTGTATATGGAGGAACATGAACCCTGAAAGGACTATTTCCACAATAGATGGACTGAGGATTCATAATAGGAATTAATATCAGTTATGGAAAAGTAAATGTGTATTTCTTGCATGGGTTTCCCTGGTGGCTCAGTGATAAAGAACTCATCTGCCAAAGCAGGAAATTCAGGAGACGTGTTTGATCTCTGTGTCAGGAAGATACCCTGGAGGAGAGCATGGAAACCCACTCCAGTATCCCTGCCTGGAGAATTCCATGGACAGAGGAGCCTGGGGGGCTACAGTCTATGGGGTCACAAAAGAGTTGGACACGACTGAGCAACTAAACATTTCTTGCACATCTGAGATTCTGCTACTGCCAAGTCACGTCAGTCATGTCCGACTCTGTGCGGCCCCATAGCCAGCAGCCCACCAGGCTCCTCTGTCTATGGGATTCTCCAGGCAAGAATACTGGAGTGGGTTGCCATTTCTTTCTCCAATGCATGAAAGTGAAACGTGAAAGTGAAGTGTCTCAGTCGTTTCCGACTCCTCCCGACCCCATGGACTGTAGCCTACCAGGCTCCTCCATCCATGGGGTTTTCCAGGCAAGTGAGTGGGTTGCCATTTCCTTCTCCATCTGAGATTCTAGACCTAGGTAATGATATCACTCCTATGGTTCAAGGGACAGGTAAAAAGCTGAGATTCAGACATTTGTGCAAGACCATACAGATAGTCATGATGGTATCTGAATTTGAAACCATAATATTTGAAACCACACTTTACTCTTTTGAGCATTGGATACATATAAATTTTACAAATTTAATGGGAATATTTTGACATTAAAAACGTAGCCTGCCTCAGTATCATTTCTCCCAGAAGTTATGTCCTTCCTGCATAACTTTTCTGGGTCACCAAAAAATAAAGGCATAAGTGGATCTGGATAATAGCTCTGTCCTATAGAAATATAATCCAATCTAAATATAATTAAAAAAATTTTAACAGCCACAAGTAGAAAAAAAACTTCAAAAACAGAAGTCAAAATTAATTTTCATAATATATTTCCTTTGCTGCTGCTAAGTCACTTCAGTCTTGGCCAACTCTTTGCGACCTTATGGACAGCAGCCCACCAGGCTCCTCTGTCCACAGGATTCTTCAAGCAAGAATACTGGAGTGGGTTGCCATTTCCTTCTCCAAATGGACTTCTAGAACTGGGTTTTTATAAATGAGTGTGTGTGTGTGCTTAGTTGCTCAGTCGTGTCCGACTCTTGCAACCCCATAGACTGTGGCCTGCCTGGCTCCTCTGTCCATGGAATTCTCCAGGCAAGAAAATTGGAGTGGGTTGCCATTTCCTTGGAGAAGGCAATGGCACCCCACTCCAGTACTCTTGCCTGGAAAATCCTATGGATGGAGGAGCCTGGTAGGCTGCAGTCCATGGGGTCTCTAAGAGTCAGACAGGACTGAGCAACTTCACTTTCACTTTTCACTTTCATGCATTGGAGAAGGAAATGGCAACCCACTCCAGTGTTCTTGCCTGGAGAATCCCAGGGACGGGGGAGTCTGGTGGGCTGCCATCTATGGGGTTGCACAGAGTCAGACATGACTGAAGAGACTTAGCAGCAGCAGCAGCAGCAGCCATTTCCTTCTCCAATATATTTCCTTTAAAAATAACCAAAATATTATCATTTCCAACATGCAAGCAATACTTTAAATTTTCAAATAAATTATTCTACATTTGTTTTTCCACTAAGTCTTCAATTCTAGTGACTATTTTACACTAACACACATCTCAATTCAAATTAGCCACATTTCAAACACTCAACAGCACGTGAAGCTAATGGCTACCTTTGGACTGCGCTAACCTAGATACAATAAAGTGCTAATTCAAATTCATCACAAAGGACGCTTTTTGACCCCGAGTCACGTTTTCCCCAGACACTCCTTCTTCCATAAAGTGCTGTGCCCAGCCCTTGTGTCCATCTTTCCCAGAACCTTATCTTCCTTTGAAAAAAATTCTCAGAATTCTGGGGAGTCAAGCTTAGCCTTTTGTTTTAGTAAGACAATTTTTACTTGAAATTTTCTTCCCTCACTTTTATTAACAGCTTTATTGAGGAATAATTGGCACATAAAAACTCAACTTTAGTGAGAAATTATTCTGTTTTAGTAAGGACAAGAGTTTCTCAAGTCTTTTCTGCGTGTCTTGTATTATGCTAGCTTTTATTAATAACCCTGGTGAAGTCTTGCAACCTATGAGGAAGTGCTGTCAGTATTATTTATCCCATTTCATGCATCAGGAAATTGAGGTTTAGAGGGCCAGTGTGACTTGTCAAAGTTATTCGCTGGTAAGTGGAGCACCTGGATTCAAAACTCGGCAGGCTGCCTCCACTAAGCAGTCTTGTCTTCAGGCTACCTACCTGTAAATGCCAATAAGGCCTAGGTTTATGTTGCCGCACCATAAAACGCTAGAAGCAGAGCTGAGGAAGTGCTAGGAGCGCTGTGATATTATTACCTAGAAAAACAGAAGAAACAGAAAAATGCAGACTTCTGGTTAGTCAAGCTAATCTCCCTTTAGAAAACACCTCCTCACTCACAGAGGCTTATTTGACTCACTTACCTCGATGGTCTCTTGTGGGCTTCCTTGGTGGCTCAAGACGGTAAAGAATCCGCCTGCAATGCGGGAAACCTGGGTTTGATTCCTGGGTTGGGAAGATCCCCTGGAGGAGGGCATGACAACCCACTCCAGTATTCTTGCCTGGAGAATCCCCACAGACAGAGGAGCCTGGCAGGCTACAGTCCATGGGGTCGCAAAGAGTCTCTTGTAAACTTAATATCTGTAAACAGGAACTTTACAATAATTCTGTGTTATTTTTGCTGTGTAACGAATGCATCCACATTACAAGCTGGAAGTACGTTATGAAACAGAAAAAAGCTAGAACAACATCATGTTTCATGTTCTCCTCTCATAATATACTCAAGAACTTTTGAAACTCCTCTGAATTCCATGACATTCATTCTCCCTTCAAGAACTGCTAGAATATTTGTGAAGCGTGAGCTCCAGCAGAATCTGCCATCTACAGATAATCTCTTCTGCCTTAACCTGGCAGGCACCACCCCCACCACCCCCCATCACCTCATCATCACTGGTGACTAGGGAGAGAGCCCCCTGGACGCGAGAGACTCAGACGTGTCTGAGCATTTCTGCAAACGGAGGAATCAGAACTTGGAAGAATCTGTTTGAGATGGGGGAGTCTTTAGGCAAAGTAAGAGAAGTGAAGCTCACCGTTTCTTCTGATAAAAATACCCTGGGTAGCGAGTGAGAAGGGGAACAGCCGGCAAGTGCGGTCCCCCTTGCCCGGTGAGGTCCCTTCTTCCTCCTGGTCCTGCCTCTCCTGCCTCCGAGGGGGTACCTGGAGGAGGTACAGGGGCAGAGCCTTTAACAGGAACGCAAGAGAGCTGCCTGGCTCAGAGGTCAGCGCGACTCTGGGAGACCTGAAAGACGATAAAACAAGGGTAGACCTTTTTTCCCCCTATGGGAGATGAAGCCAGAACAGATTTGAGAAATCCCAGTAGGGAGTGAAACCTTGGCACAGCTGGCGCTCCGGCGCACCAGCAGCGTCCGGACGTTTCCGGCCACAGGGTGCAGCTGAGTGACCCCAGCTGGCCTCGGCGTGGCAGAGGCTGCATCCTCTGAGCCATCAGCAGCAGCCTACACCCACACCCACAGGCAGCACCAGACGGCCTGTGATCCTCGGCAGCTGGGGGAATGAGAGGAAACCACGTGGAGGCACGGTGGCCGAGACAACGGACTGTGAGCTCTTCTGGGAATTTAGGGGAACACCCATAAGTCGTTGGGAGACATGTGGAGGGTCCACAGAGGCAGGTACTAATAGAATCGGAGAAATCATCTACAGCTGTGAGCCTAATTTTATTCCCAGCTTTGTGTTATTAGGCATACAAGCACATCTCTTTACCCGTTGCTCAGACTCCAACTTATGTGCTCAAGGTCACTAAATTATTTTTTCAGACCTCAGGAAGAAAAGGAACATGTCAGTGGACAAGAGGCTAAGGGAGATCTCTGTGGAGGAGATCCCAGGGAAGCACCGGGGTGGATTGTGAAGTTATGTCCGCAGGGACACACTTTCTGACAATGGTGAGTCCTGACCCTGAACCTGAGCAGATAAATGCTGAATGGAAGCCTCCCGGTAGCAAACTTGCTGCTGCTGCTGCTGCTGCTAAGTTGCTTCAGTGGTGTCCGACTCTGTGCAACCCCATAGACGGCAGCCCACCAGGCTCCCCCATCCCTGGGATTCTCCAGGCAAGAACACTGGAGTAGGTTGCCATTTCCTTCTCCAAAGCATGAAAGTGAAAAGTGAAAGGAAAGGCACTCAGTCGTGTCCGACTCTTCTCGACCCCATGGACTGCAGCCCACCAGGCTCCTCCATCCATGGAATTTGCCAGGCAAGAGTACTGGAGTGGAGTGCCATTGCCTTCTCTGGTAGCCAATTTAGGCAATGATATTTTTCAAATTAATCATTATCAGTACAAGTGAGAACAAATGATTCCATCTAACAAAGTTTAATAGGAATACATTTTATCAGAATTTTTTATAATGTCTCATGTTTCTTTCATAGAAATTTACCTAACTCCTCAGTCTTGTAGCTGAGCAAGTAGTGAGTCACATTTGTTTCAGAAATTCAAATCATGTTGTACAAATAAACAGGAAAATGATTCATCCTTTCAGATTTCCCCGAACTGCAACTGAGCTGCCAATAAGACTAACACCAGGAGCATTTCTCCACAAGAGGGCGCCAGAAACTGCCGTTTCTTAATAACATAATCTCGACGAACAAGTGAATATTTCTGAGTTTAATGACAACGTTAAACTCGCCCGGAGAATTCCATGGAGTGTATAGTTCATGGGGTCGCAAAGAGTCAGACACGACTGAGCGACTTGCACTCACTCACCCAAAAGAGAGAAGGAGTCAAATACATAGAAGCAATAGGCAGATGTATCAGGTTCATATGCTGCTTTTTGCTAATGCTTAAACAGTTGTGAAATCTCCATAATGGTTCAGGACGTTAAATATGTAAATAGCAACATTTGAGCAAGGGAGATCATGGTGTCATTCTGCTTGAGATTGCCTTGCTGAGTACAGTGGGGGTTTTGTAATGAATTAATTTTAATAGGTTTTCTCCACTTAAAAAGTGATTTAGGATGGTACTTCAATTACAATCATTGGTACATATCCTTTTGTGCATGGCCAAACTGTTACATTAAACAACAGAAAACATAACAAAGTATCTATTATGGTATGTCATTGTTAATTTGCTAATGCCAATTTTAAGGATTTGGCTTTTAAAATGAAGTTGTAGAATACAGATAGAGTGCTTTAGAATATTCTATTATCAAAATAGAGAGCAACAAATTTGTTTGGGGAGGGAGGCAAAAATATGATCCAAATTACAATAGAAATGGATTTAAATAAACTTTTTTTAAAAAAAGAAAAAAGAAAATGTCAATAGTACTGAGGAGAGAAGAACCAAGATACTTTCAACAGGAAAATGTCAAGCTGGTGATTCTTAAGACAGGTACACACAGTAAGTTTTATTCAGATTACTCAGTCTCTCACACCTGTATTATTCTTACATTCAAGCCGTAACAGTATCAGTGAGCTATGGTCCCTCATTGTCCCCTGGATTTCTCCTTTCAGCACTTAAAACTGCAACCAGAACATCAGACCTTTTGTATGAAGGATGGGGAAGAATAGCGTGTGACTGCTAAGTTGCTTCAACTGTGTCCGACTCTTCGCGACGCTATGGACTGTAGCCTGCCAGGCTCCTCTGTCCATGAGATTCTCCAGGCAAGAATACTGCAGTGGCATTGCCATGCCCTCCTCCAGGGGGTCTTCCCAGCCCAGGGATTGAACACATGTCTCCTGCGTTGGCAGGAGGGTCCTTAACCACTAAGCACCACCTGGGAAGCCTGGGGAAGTATAGTACATAGTCCTAAAGGCTTGGTTTGAGCTCCTCAAACAGACAGAGAATTCAAAAGCGCAAACAGCTCACATCAAAACAATGTGTTCACCTCCTACAGAACCCACAGGGCAGTGGAAACTTGGAGTGGATCCCGTTTAATTCATTTCCCAAGTATTAGCTATCTATTGTCACATAATAAATTACTCCAATGGATAGTGATTTAAAACAACACAGATCCATCCATTACTAACAGTTTCTTTGGGTCAAATATTCAGCCAAAGCTCAACCAGTGGTTCTAGCTCAGAGTCTCATGAGGTTGCAGGCAAGATACTGGCCCAGGCTGTAGTCATCTGAAGGCTTGACTCAGGCTAGAAGATCCACCTCCAAGATTTCTCACTCAAAAGGCCTCACCAATGGACCTCTCCAATAGAGCTACTTGAGAGTTCTCGTAACAGGCAGCTGGATTCTCCCAGACTGAGTGGTCCAAGGGAGCAGAGCAGAAGTCACATATTTTTTATAACCCTGACTACAAAGACACACTCAATCAATTCTACAATATCATATTGGTTATATAAGTCAGACTTTTCCGAAGTGGGAAGAAACCACACAAGGACTTGAATATCAGGGGCTAGAATCATTGAGGACTGTCTTGAGAGATGGTTGCATGCCCAGTTCCTCTAGATATTTATGTTCTACATATGCATAGCACTCCCAAACAGCACCCGAGATGTAAGCAGACAAGTATGTCAGCCAAGGGTCCTTTTCTCTCTCCCTCCTCCCACAGCCTCTGATTCTCTTTATGCCCCTTTTCTCCTTACTCTCATCTCCTTCAACCAGACCCACAGAGTCTTTCACTGGATCTCTCCTTATTCAGATCCTTAATGTTTCATTGCCACATCATTCCAGAGCTTTCCATCACTGAGAGCAGAAGATAAGGGAAAACAATTTTTCACTGACATCAGTCTTTTAGAATCTCAGTATAAAGCCATTATCAACTTCATACAGCCAAGATACAACTTTCAGTGTATCTCCTACACTTGATTATGCTAAAGAATATCTGTCTCCTTCTCAAGTCAAATTTCAAAAGACACCCTGTTTTCTTGGCCTCAATATGAGTCAGGCTCCAGGTTGGATGGGGGAGGGCTTGTGGAATGAGGAAGGGGGAAAAGGAAACAAAAACCATATAACTATGCAACAGTTGCAATACATAAATTACTTGTAAATTATTCCTTTGCCATACATCTTACCTGATAAAATATATACTCTCCAAATGCAAACAGTATCTACTTCTTTGTCACTTTAATCCTAGTACTGGCCACAGTGTCTGACACATAATAGATACTCTATTAATCATTTAGTATAAAATAGGCAGCCTACCCCATCTTCTAAGCTTGTTAGACACTCTGCCAGTCCCCGTCCCCCTGACTTGTACTTTCTCTTAACGCTTGTCTGCATCCTGCCATATCTTCAAAACTCACCCCTTCTAAAATAAATCCTCCTTCTTGAATTATCTGGTGAAAGTTGCCTGGTTTTTGTTGTAGTAAGTGATCTCCTAGAGAAGAAATGTGACCATCCACAGCCAGCCTCACCCTTTTCCCTCCCTCAGGGGAGAGCACCCAAGATAAGATAGCACCGAGACAGGAGAGCTTTGTTTTGTTTCTCTCCGAATCTTTTGCAGGGAACGTAGTATTCACCACAAGTAACAAGTCCCTAGAAAATGTTCTGTGGGAACTGAACCAGACCCCTCCTCCCCTCTCCCCACACTCAAGCTGTGATAACTGGTAGGTCCCCACCCCCAATATGAGAATGATAATATGAAAGGTTCTTCCTAAAAAAAAAAATAAGAGAGAGAGAGAAAGACTGTGCTGTGAACTCTACATTTCTAGCAGATACAAGCCATGGAAGGTCCCTGAAGGAAGGCTTCCTCCATGTTCATAACACAAAATTGCCATTGGCTAGGATCACTTGGTAGTCAAAAAGCAGGGCTGACTTTCTCCTTTTTTTGTTTTAAATATGTTGAACAGCCTCTGTTTTCCTTGTTTAGTAAGCAGAGCTAGGTATAAGGGTTAACCTGTGTCTTGCATTGCTCATCATTCCCTACCTCAGTCATAGATTTCCAAGGAGAGAGATACATCTTCTAACAACTAACACCTACATAGTTCCCATCATCATTAAATGTCATGCTATCAATGTAAAAAATGCAAAAAAGTAATTTATGATTTTTCAGTTGTACACACATATACAGAAAGACACATAAAATAAGCATGAAACAGAGATGTGCTTATATATATATATGTACACACACATATATGTACACAAAACATACCGTTTACATATATATATATACATACACACATATATATACACCAAAAATACCATTTACAACATGTGAATATTTCAGATGCTGATTTTTCTCCTTTAAATTATTCCATTTGATAAAGTAGGTAATCTAATATAAAGGAATCTATATTTATTTCTACATGACTCAGTAATTCTATTCTTATTTTTCATGGCAAAAAAAGTCACTTACAAAAGAAAAAAATATTGTATTATTAGTTGAGACTTAACCAAGTCTGTGTAAAGGTAGAACTGAGTTGTTCGATACAGTACTAGTCATTTGTGGTTATTTAAATCTAACTGTTAATTAATTAAAATTAAATAAATTTAAAATTCAGTTCCTTGGTCACATTTGTCACATTTCAAATGCTCACTAGGCACATGTATGAGATGGTACAGAACAAACATTTGCATCATCACAACAAGTTCTACTGGAGAACTGCTGAGCCCAGAATAATGACCTCTTTGGATTCTTCCAAACTTAAATTTTGAAATTTATATGACTAAAATTAAACATTGATCACACTTTAGAAGAAAAGGGAAACTTCCTATACGATTGATGAGAATGTAAACTGGTACAGCCACTATGGAGAACAGTATGGAGATTGCTTAAAAAACTAAAAATAGTTACCATATGATCCAGCAATCCCACCCCGGGGCATACATCCAGAGAAAGCACTAATTTGAAAAGATGCATGCACCCCTGTGTTCATAGCAACACCATTCACAACAGCCAAGACATGGAAACAACCTCAATGTCCGTTGAAAGGTGAATGGATGAAGAGGATGTGGCACGTATATACCACGGAATATTACTCAGACACAGAAAGTGAAACAGTGCCACTTGCAGCAACATGGATAGAGCTAGAGATTATCATACTAAACCAGGTGAACCAGAAAGAGAAAGACAAATACTGTATGATATCACCTATATGCAGAATCTAAAAAGTGATACAAATTAACTTATTTACAGAACAAAAACAGACTCATGGACATATAAAACAAACTTATGGTTACCAAAAGGGAAAAGGTGGGTTGTGGGATAAATTAGGAGTTTAGGATGAACAAACTGCTTTACATAAAATAGAGAAACAAGATCCTACGGTATGGCACAGGGAACTTTATTCAATACTTTGTAATAAACTATAATGGAAAAGACTCTGAAAAAGAATATATGCATATATACATATATGTATGTATTCTATCTGAATCGCTTTTCTGTACACTAGAAACTTACAAACATTGTAAATTAACTATACTTCAATAAGAAAAAATAATAATTAATTTTTTAAAAAATGACCACCCTTTGGCTAGGTCATTTTGTCCAGGGCTGAGGTATGATCGCAACAGTACATTCCAACTATTAATAGTGGCTATTAACATGAGATCTTTGATTTTTAGAAAGAAAGCTAGTATTGCCATATCAGCTGCTCTTAAGTTATATTTAACAGGAATGATGTAAAGTTAAAGTGCATGGGACTATGGGGATTTTTTTTTAAGCTTGTAATTTCTCTCTACTCATGTAAAGAGGTTCTTTTTTTTTTTTTTAAACTTTACAATATTGTATTGGTTTTGCCAAATATTGAAATGAATCCGCCACAGGTATACATGTGTACCCCATCCTGAACCCTCCTCCCTCCTCCCTCCCCATTCCATCCCTCTGGGTCGTCCCAGTGCACCAGCCCCAAGCATCCAGTATTGTGCATCGAACCTGGACTGGCGACTCGTTTCATACATGTTATTATACATGTTTCAATGTCATTCTCCCAAATCTTCCCACCCTCTCCCTCTCCCACAGAGTCCATATAATAAAAAAAAAAAAAATGCCATTTTGCTAAGTGAAATCATTTACTTATTTCTGTGTTAATGTAACAACACAACTGTGATTCCAGGTAGTCAGAACACAGATATTTTGGGATTCTATCCGCCACATCATTCAGTCCTTATTATAGCACAAAGTATGACTAAACTACTTATAGCAGGATGTGAAATAGGGTGTTTTTCGTGGACTTCAAATCTGGACAACAGTTAAGAAATACATGAATATCCTACATTCTATACGTGGCCCCACAGTGGAGCCAAGGAGATCTTGAAACTATCACACCCAATGGCCCACTTAGGGAGAACACAGGCAAGGAAAGAGACCAGCAGGACCAATGGTTCGTATCTGCAGTGACAAGCTGGGGCTGGACGCATGAGGTTTCCCGTGTTCACCCTCTGCTGCCTGACGGAAGAAAATCGCCTGAGTCTAGTGCTAGGGCAGGAGCTGGGACGGGAAACAGGAAAAGTGGCGGCCAGCAAGTGCACTGCAAGCACCAGGAAACCACGGTGTGGGGACCGCCACGGGGGAGGAGAGGGCAGAGAACTCACAACACCCACCAACAACAGACGTCTGCCAAAGGAGGGAGCAGGCAGCATCCGAAACACCATCCCGGAAGAAAGGCCAACACCCGCTGGCAACAAACCCAGGAGGAATATCCAGAACAGCTAATGATTCTTGTGTAAACGCTTTACATCAACTGCATCACCGACCCTCACAACCACAAATCACTCTGAAAATGAGGTCACTGAAATAACTATTAATTATTGAATAACTTAAATAATTAAAATTATTATTGTCACTTTATAGACGAGGAAGCTGAGACATTACAGAGTTATAACCCAGGTCACAAAGCTGTGAGTGGCAGGGGATCCAGCACCAGGTATCTAAGTCCAGAGTCCACGCTCAACTGCTGGACCTTCCTAGTCTCCCTATCTCCCCTCTACTACTCATCAAACTCCCTACCTGCACAAAGAAAGAGCTCGGCACAGGATTGTAAGTGGAGAAGTGGAAGAGTATTTGAAAAAACAGAAGGGAAAATTTTACATTGGAAGCAAGGTTAAGATGTTGCTTTAGAACAGACTTTTTTTTTTTCACACCTGTTAATGACTGACAAGCTACAAAGTCTGTTTGAAATGCTAGTGAATACTGGAGAAGGAAAAGCCTAAAAATCAGGTGTGGGAGAGGAATAAAGCTGTTTTCTGACTGTATACCCCTGAACCCCGAGCAGTTGATAAATATTTTGTTTTTGTAGTTATTTTTAATAGTTTGAAACTGACAAATTTGTGCTTATAGCTCTGCCATGCACATTGATAAATAAACTAATCAAAGTGGAGCCAAGATTAATTTTAGTCATAGGTTTATCAATATATGAATCTGAAAGGACCTTGAGAAGCCATCCATCTATAATCCTTTCAACAGACTGTGTTAAGTCTAAACCAATAATGAAAAATGGCTGGGCATACTCTGTACGTAAAATAGATAGGAAAAATGACTAATTGCCATAGAAGTTTTCAAAGGGTAATTGAAACTTAATGAGTTCTAATAACACAAAGAATAAACTAATAGAATATCCATTTGCATGTCTTTTCAAATTTTAAAAGTTCAAAATTTGCAACTCCAAAAATTATATTTCCTTATCAATCAATTCATCCTTTCACTTCAATGCTGGCAGTAAGATAAATGACTTAAAACAAACTAATAAAGACTGTAGGATAAATGGGAAAATATCCTAACTTCCAGGAAACTACAACTTACAGAAGTTTGAAATAAATTGGACAAAGAAACTTTCTCTTTTGTCTACCTCCTAGAAAAACATAATTCTTGAAAATTCAACAGATTTTCCAAATGAGATTTCCTATCAGATTATACTGGAGAAGGCAATGGCACCCCACTCCAGTACTTTTGCCTGGAAAACCCCATGGATGGAGGAGCCTGGTAGGCTGCAGTCCAAGGGGTTGCTAGAGTCAGACACGACTAAGCGACTTCACTTTCACTTTTCACTTTCATGCATTGGAGAAGGAAATGGCAACCCACTCCAGTGTTCTTGCCTGAAGAATCCCAGGGACGGGGGAGCCTGGTGGGCTTCCGTCTATGGGGTCGCACAGAGTCGGACACAACTGAAGCGACTTAGCAGCAGCAGCAGCATCAGATTATACATTAAAACTCTCTCAATAGTTATGAAGGGGGGGAAAAATCTGTCAAAAACATATTGATATTTCAGACCTGATAATGTTTACCTGAAAGTCTACTAATTATGGTAAAAACTGATCAGTATTTTTTCATTTAGTAAATGACTTTCCTAAGACGTTTCACATTATAAAAATGGTCTCAAGAAGAATATCATGATAGAAAATCAAAAATGTCTATAGAATCTTTAAAGTTGACTAATCTTAAAAAGGAGGTAATCTCTAGAGGAGAAAAAAAAGCATAAAGACCTGAGATAATTTCAAAGGGCTAAAGAAACCCTTAACTGTGGCTCAGTGTGGGGTTTGCAATTATGCTCATAGAAAGCACAAACAAAATATCTACCTCATCTGCCTTTCTTCCTGACTTAGTGTAATTTTCAAATGTAATATGCTTTCCTAAAATTAATTTTATCACTAGCTTCCGATTTTTACCTGAGTGCAAAACTTAAAGGTGCCAATTTTAACTTTTTGGCATAACAGCCATAACATACCTAGGCCATACCTCCAGATATTCTGATTTGTAATTGATCTTGGGTGAACTCTAGATGTTAGTATTTTTCAGTAGTCTCCCTGAGATGAGAACCTCTGCTCTGTCTTATTTGTATATGCATATGTGTCTCAGTTTTCCTTTACTAAAAATACCTTCAATCCAAACCAAAAGAGAGTAGAGAGATGTAAACCTCCAGTTAAATCTACAAGTGGAACTGATTTTGTATGTTCAATATTCCTTCAGTTCTGCAATTATGCCCTTTCCCAGCCATTCACTATAGTCTTCCCAGCAAGATACATATCACAATTGTCAATTAAAACTTTTATAGTGAAAATGAAAGCAAAGTCGCTCGATCGTGTCCGACTCTTTGTGACCCCATGGAATGTAGCCTGCCAGGCTCGGTCCATGGGATTTTCCAGGAAAGAGTACTGGAGTGGGTTGCCATTTCCTTCTCCAGGGGATCTGACCCAGGGATGGAACCCGGGTCTCCTGCATTGCAGGCACACACTTTACCGTCTGAGCCATCCTAAATAGAATTCTGAAGCTGTTTTATAAACTGTTAAACACATTAGGTGCCCAAATACTTGGTACTTTTAGAGCCTTTGATAAAACTTAAATTAGAACATTGTTTTTACTTCAAATGACCCTCCTTGCGCATTTATCTACTGTTCATTGGAAAGACACTTTTTGTAATGATACTTGTATTCATATGCATTCATATTTATTTCTATGGATAATCCAATTTAAGTTGCCCTTGGTTAAAAATTAGTTGATGGTTCTTCAGTTGCTTTGTTTGGACCTGAGCCCAGTCCTCACTGCTTTCAGAGAAGCTCTAAGGCAGCCATAATCAGGATTTCTGAGTCCAAATGATAGTTTCTTGTCTTATTTGCCACCTTAGCCAATCATTTTTTCAACTGAATTTTCACTTGGTAAGAAAACCAGGAGAAAGTTCATTCTCCAAGTATAATATGCCATGCAAAACTTCATGGTAATGGCCAAGAGAGAAATGGAAACCATAAGAAAAACTATTTTCCTTTTTTTAAATATCAGGGTGGTTTTTCAATCAGCAAGTTCATTCAGCCTTTTTCATTCAACTGCTGATCTTAAAATTAAATATTAAGTGTTGATGACTTTTATTCAACAAAAATAACCCTGATTTTTTTAACCAGCACTTATATTATCACTCATGCATTTTCTCATTCCCATGGCAAATTTATGAGGCAGAACATCCATCTTTTATAGACTGGTAAGGTGAAGCTCAGAGATATTTAATGATTTTTTTTTCAGTGGCAAAGAGAAAAATTATGGCCAGGCAGGAACTAATTCTTAAATTCTAATTCTTACTTCATCCCTAATGTAAATGTTAACATATGTGAGTCAAAAGAAGGATTGTTACTCTCAGTAATTGACCAAAAAAAGTATTATTATTTGCCTAGCCCTGTGTCATCAGACCCTACAAGGATGTAAAACAGTAATAAAAAATGACCTCATAGACTTTATAGTCTGGTTGAATCTAGCTAAATTAACTTACTAATTTCAGTAAGTTAATTTAAATTTTCAGTAAGTTAAATTTTAAATTCTGATTTTTTTCAGTTAACATTTTCAATAACACCATGGTGGGTATCTCCTTCTTGGAGAAAGAAATGGCAACCCACTCCAGTATTCTTGCTTAGGAACTCCCACAGACAGAGTCTGAGTCTGGTGGGCTATAGTCCTTGGGGTTGCAAAGAGTCGGACACGACTTAGCAACTGAGCACGCGTGCACGTGGTGGATATAACCAGACAAAAAAGAATGTGAGAAATACTACAGAACTAGTGATCCAATTTTTTTCAACAAATGAAAAGCATGGGGGAAAAGAGGGAAAGAAGCCAATGGATTAAAGACTGTTAAGGAAAATGTTGACCAAACTTAATGTGTGTATTTTGTTTAGATCCTAATCTGAATAAGCCTACTGAGGGAATATGAACATTGGGCATTTCATGAGAGCAAAGAATCATTAATTTCTTTAAGGAGTTATAATGTACTTAATCACACTTTTTAAATGCTCCTTCAACTTTTAGAAATAAAATTTAAAAGTTGGCAACCAGCTAACAATGGCTAGCATTTCATATGTTCCAAGGACTATCTGAAGTATATTACATGTATTATCTCATTTAAAACTTATAACACTACACACTGAGTCCCACTTTACAGGTGAAAAACAGATTCTGATTCCTTACGGGTAATAACCCAAATCAGAGAGCTATCAAATGTCTGAGCTGGTATTTGAATCCAAGTCTGTTTGATCATAAAGCTCATGCCATGAGCAATCCACCTGTAGTTAATTGTGGGGTTTTGTTTGCTTTTTGTCTAGTGCGGCACATACTATGCTTTGAAAGACTGAAGGAATAAAGAAACTTTGTAATTTTCATTCTAAAACCTGAACAATAAAAACTTTTACTGCTGCTGAGTATGTACGAAGTGTCTCACAAAGTACAACTCCAATTTTCTCTTGATTGTCACTGTAAGGAATTTGAGGAATTTCTTACGGGAGGCAGAAACATTGTTCTTCTCCCAAATTGGTTCTATAAATTCAGCAAGTTGAGTGAACACATTTAAGAACAAGGGATGTAGCGGAACAGCCATTTAAATCACGTCAACTTCAAAATGCATTGTGCTCTCTAAATCCTTTTGATCATTAAGCCAGCAGTAAGTGGATGTCTAAATTAGAACATTTGGGAAAATATTTTCCAGAAAGTGTGTAAGAAATATTGCTTCTCTGAATTGAATAAATTTCCCCCCGTAATTTATTTGAAGGCAGATAAGCCACTGCTCCAAGGAGATAGCCTATTGTCATTAATGTATTGAATCCTTTACTATGTTTTAGAAAATAATTGGATGTGCTAAAACTTGATAGTATTGAAGAGATGGTACTCAGAGATTTAGAACCTGCAATGTCCTTCAAATGAACACATTTGTCCTAACATTGCCCCCGTTTGCGAAAGTACTGTGAACTGGCATTAATGCATTTTTTTAAACTTTGGAAGTGAAGAAAGAGCCTGATCTCCCAGCCATCCTCTTCTCCATCTTTGTACCAAAGTATGTGCATATTATTCAGCATAGCAAGGTTATGCACATGCAACACTTTGTGTTTATAAAATTTGTGTAAGAAAGCACCAGCAGAGATGCATTATATCCATCCTAGAGTCCCAGTTACTGGCTGTTATCTCCATCTCTAGCAAAAAAAAAAAAAAAGGTAATTGGAGGTGAATTTGCAGATGAAAGGAAGTACTTCTCTTAGTACTTTATTCAGATAGTGAAATTTTAGATCTCTTACTAAAGATTCACAGAAATTTAGAACTGGAAATGGTTCTAGAAATCATCTAGTCAAACTCTATTGTTTTTCATGTAGAGAAAGTAACCTCAAAAGAATAAATAATTTGCCTATCACAATAAACTGTGGAAAATTCTGAAAGAGATGGGAATACCGGACCACCTGACCTGCCTCTTGAGAAACCTATATGCAGGTCAGGAAGCAACAGTTAGAACTGGACATGGAACAACAGACTGGTTCCAAATAGGAAAAGGAGTACATCAAAGCTGTATATTGTCACTCTGCTTCTTTAACTTATATGCAGAGTACATCATGAGAAACTCTGGGCTGGAAGAAGCACAAGCTGGAATCAAGATTGCCAGGAGAAGTATCAATAACCTCAGCTATGCAGATGACACCACCCTTATGGCAGAAAGTGAAGAGGAACTCAAAAGCCTCTTGATGAAAGTGAAAGAGAAGAGTAAAAAAAGTTGGCTTAAAGCTCAACATTCAGAAAACAAAGATCATGGCATCTGGTCCCATCACTTCATGGGAAATAGACAGGGAAACAGTGGAAACAGTGTCAGACTTTATTTGGGGGGGCTCCAAAATCACTGCAGATGGTGATTGCAGCCATGAAATTAAAAGATGCTTACTCCTTGGAAAGAAAGTTATGACCAACCTAGATAGCATATTCAAAAACAGAGACATTACTTTGCCAACAAAGGTCTGTCTAGTCAAGGCTATGGTTTTTCCAGTGGTCATGTATGGATGTGAGAATTGGACTGTGAAGAAGGCTGAGTGCCAAAGAATTGATGCTTTTGAACTGTGGTGTTGGAGAAGACTCTTTAGAGTCCCTCGGACTGCAAGGAGATCCACCCAGTCCATTCTAAAGGAGATCAGTCCTGGGTGTTCTTTGGAAGGACTGATGCTAAAGCTGGAACTCCAGTACTTTGGCCACCTCATGCATAGAGTTGACTCATTGGAAAAGACTCTGATGCTGGGAGGGATTGGGGGCAGGAGGAGAAGGGGACAACAGAGGATGGCTGGATGGCATCACCGACTCGATGGACGTGAGTCTGAGTGAACTCCGGGAGTTGGTGATGGACAGGGAGGCCTGGCATGCTGGGATTCATGGAATCACAAAGAGTCGGACACAACTGAGTGACTGAACTGAACTGAACTGAATGCAGCAACAGTGAGTGAGTGAACAGTGAAAGTCACTCAGCCATGTCCAACTCTTTGTGACCCCATGGACTCTACAGTCCATGGAAATCTCCAGGCCAGAATCCTGGAGTGGGGGTAGGCTTTCCCTTCTCCAGGGAATCTTCCCAAATCAGGGATCAAATCCAGATCTCCCGCATTGCGGGAGGATTCTTTACCAGCTGAACCACAAGGGAAGCCCAAGAATATTGGAGTGGGTAGCCTATCCCTTCTCCAGTGGATCTTCCTGACCCAGGAATTGAACTGGGATCTCCCTCATTGCAGGCAGATTCTTTACCAACTGAGCCATCAGGGAAGCCATCAATGTAACAATAGCATTGGTGAACTAAGACAAGAACTGGGACTAGAACTAAAGCTTCTTTATTTCCCAGGGCCATCTGGAACAAGGGACTGCCTGGATATCTTGGGACATATAAACATATCTTTAAGTTTATACTTAAACCATCCGGGTAACAGTGGACATTTTAGCTAAATCTTGCTTTATGAAATAAAGATTTAAAACCACTTTATGTCATGAGAATAGCCCAGCTCTGGAAAATATTTTTCTCCTTTTCAAAATGAAAACGTTAATAACACATACAGAAAATATTTAGAAAGAACTAAAGTAGTGACAGTTTTTTTTTAAGAGGCAATGCATATCAAACTATTCTGTAAAAAATGGCAAGCATTGAACACTGCGTGCATTTTAAAGTATACTTTCCACCAGGGAAATTCTTTAAGGAAGTCCTGTATTTAACATTTCTGAACAATACTGGATTGTTCATCTGAAAATCCCTGTTATTTTTATTTTTTTTAATTGCTAGTTAATTCAGAATTCTGAGAGTACATTAAATGTCATAACATCTAATTTAAAACTACATATGACAAAATATCCTAAGACACTCAGCACTAAAAAGAAGCATTGAAAAAAATGTTGCAGATAAAGTTACACTAAGAAGTAAATGTCATTTTAAGGTTCATTATTCCCATTCCAATCTTCAATATTACACTTTGCATTTAATAAGAAGAATTTTTCTTTAAAAGACATAATTTACCATGGTATATAAAAATATCAACCTATACATACATATGGACTTCCCTTGTAGCTTAGTCTGTAAACAATCTGCCTGCAATACAGGAGACCAGTGTTCGATCCCTGGGTCAGGAAGATTCGCTGGAGAAGGAAATGGCTAGCCACTCCAGTATTCTTGCCTGGAGAAACCCATGGACAGAGGAGTTTGGCAGGCTACAGACCATGAGGTCACAAGAGTCAGACATGACTTAGCAACTAAACCATCATACATACATATCAGTTTCCCTGGTGGCTCAGATGGTAAAGAATCCACCTGCAATGCAGAAGACCCAAATTCTACTGCTGGGTCTGGAAGATACCCTGGAGAAAGGAATGGTAACCCACTCCAGTATTCTTGCCTGGAGAAATCCTGGAGAAAGGAGCTTAGCAGGCTACAGTCCAAGGGGTCTCAAAGAGTCAAACATGACTGAGACACTAACACTTTCACTTTCCTACATACATATAAATCTTGCCCTAAAGACATTGAACAGACCAAGTAGTTATTTCAAACTACTAAATTATTCATATTGGTAGGAAATTCATACAGGAGATAGCAAAATAGTAGCAAACCTGAAGGTTAAAATCTTCTAAGACATAAAATCAAGAGAAATTAAAACATAATGGATATATATGATCATGTCAAAAGCACAAAGGAGATAGCCTGTAGGGACACTCTCTGGTCAAATATGGGACAATTTGACATCAAAATAATAATAATGTTAACTAATTATTATGCATTGAAAAATTTCACAACCCATAGTATTAAAGAAGAGAGAGACAAAAAAATTTGAGAGAGAGAAGATAAGCACTAATTTGGCAAAGTATTAACAATTGGTAAATCTAAGTAAGAGATACACTAAGATTCATGTTACTACTCTTTTAACTGTACTGTAATTTTTTAAATTTTCAAAACAAAATGATGGGGAAAATAGCATTTCTCCCCCTTTACAATATTTATAGATATAGACATAGACATAGATGTAGATACAGATACAGATATACAGCAAGAGGGGAAAAGTAAGGGATAAGGTCAGACATTTTTTGGTAGAGAACTAAAATTCAAATAAAAGGTGGAAGCTCAGAGTAGTAATAGGATTAAGTGATTAGGTTATGGTCATAACAGGGAGGCTTAAACCCAATCAATTTTATGGACATTAACTTTTTTCTTTTTAAATAATATATAAACAAGAATGGAGTAGTCTGCTTGTTATGTGTAAAAGGCTAATTTTAAGAGCCTAATTTGACTGATGCTGGGTTTCCAGCCCTTTCTAGAGGACAGATGAGTCTGACAAGCATAGAATTTGTGTTAATTTTAGAGTTAAACCACCGTAATGGAATTCAATATATCAGGTATCAGCTAGGGTGGCACATTCATTAACAGTATCTAATTTGCTAAGATGGCAGAGGAACAGGACGGGGAGACCACTTTCTCCCCCACAAATTCATCAAAAGAACATTTGAACGCTGAGTACATTCTACAAAACAACTTCTAAATGCTGACAGAGGACATCGGGCACCCAGAAAAACAGCCCATTGTCTTTGAAAGGAGATAGGAAAAAATATAAAAGATAAAAAGAGAGACAAAAGATGAAGGGACAGAGATCTGTCCCAGGAAGGGAGTATTAAAAAAGAGAGGTTTCCAAATACCAGGAAACACTCACTGGTGAGTCTGTGGCGAGACTTGGAACCTCAGAGGGCAACATAACCGGGAGGAAAAATAAATAAATAATTAAAACCCACAGATTACATGCCCAACGGTAACTCCCAGCAGAGAAGCAGTGCAGATGCCCGCATCCGCCACTAGCAAGCGGGGGCTGGGCAGGCAGGCTTGGGCTGCATTGCTTAGAGTAAGGACCGGGCCTGAATGCCCCAAGGCAATCTGAGGGAACTAACTTAAGATAGCAAACCAGACTGTGGGATAGCTATCCTGCGAAAAGCCCTAAGGTAAGACACCGCCAGGCCCGCTCACAGAACAAAGGACAGAGCAGAGCTAGCCGGCTGCAGACCGGCCCATCCCCCGCTGGAGACAGGCAGGTGAGGGCAGCCAGAGCCGGAAGGGGCAATTGTGGCCCCAGAGAGGCATCATCTACCAAACTGCAAGCAGGCTTCGTTGCTAACCAAGACTCCTTAGGATTCTGGACGGTCGTATTCCGCCAGGAGGGTCACAGCCAGAGATCAGCTCTGCAGAAGAGACACACGGCATACCTGAGAAGGTGTGCCCGTTGTACACGCAAAAAACCAAGCAGCAGGGATGGGGGAAGTGATGAGTCGTAGCGAAAATGCTCACCAAGCACCTGGTCACCTGAGCTGCTTGGACCTGTTCAGTTCAGTTCAGTCGCTCAGCCGTGTCTGACTCTTTGCGACCCCAGCAAGCAAGGCCTCCCTATCCATCACCAACTCTCAGACTTCACTCAAACTCATGTCCATTGAGTCAGAGATGCCATCCAGCCATCTCATCCTCTGTGGTCCCCTTCTCCTCCTGCCCTCAATCCCTCCCAGCATCAGGGTCTTTTCCAATGAGTCAACTCTTTGCATGAGGTGGCCAAAGTACTGGAGTTTCAGCTTTAGCATCCGTCCTTCCAATGAACACCCAGGGCTGATCTCCTTCAGAATGGACTGGATGGACCTCCTTGCAGTCCAAGGGACTCTCAAGAGTCTTCTCCAACACCACAGTTCAAAAGCATCAATTCTTCAGTGCTCAGCTTTCTTCAGAGTCCAACTCTCACATCCATACATGTGACATACATGACCACTGGCAAAACCATAGCCTTGACTAGACAGACCTTTGTTGGCAAAGAAATATCTCTGCTTTTGAATATGCTATCTAGGTTGGTCATAACTTTCCTTCCAAGGAGTAAGCGTCTTTTAATTTCATGGCTGCAGTCACCATCTGCACTGATTTTGGAGCCCAAAAAAATAAAGTCTGACATTGTTTCCACTGTTTCCCCATCTATTTCCCATGAAGTGATGGACCAGATGCCATGATCTTTATTTTCTGAATGTTGAGCTTTAAGCCAACTTTTTCACTCTCCACTTTCACTTTCATCAAGAGGCTTTTGAGTTCCTCTTCACTTTCTGCCATAAGGGTAGTGTCATCTGCATATCTGAGGTTATTGATATTTCTCCTGGCAATCATGATTACAGCTTGTGCTTCTTCCAGCCCAGCGTTTCTCATGATGTACTCTGCATATAAGTTAAATAAGCAGGGTCACAATATACGGCTTTGATGTACTCCTTTTCCTATTTGGAACCAGTCTGTTGTTCCATGTTTAGTTCTAACTGTTGCTTCCTGACCTGCATATAGGTTTCTCAAGAGGCAGGTCAGGTGGTCTGGTATTCCCATCTCTTTCAGAACTTTCCAGTTTGTTGTGACCCACACAGTCAAAGGCTTTGGCATAGTCAATAAAGCAGAAATAGATGTTTTTCTGGAACTCTCTTGCTTTTTCCATGATTCAGCAGATGTTGGCAATTTGATCTCTGGTTCCTCTGCCTTTTCTAAAAGCAGCTTGAACATCTGGAAGTTCATAGTTCACATATTGCTGAAGCCTAGCTTGGAGAATTTTGAGAATTACTTTACTAGCATGTGAGATGAGTGCAATTGTGCAGTAGTTTAAGCATTCTTTGGCATTGCCTTTCTCTGGGATTGGAATGAAAACTGACATTTTCCAGTCCTGTGGCCACTGCTGAGTTTTCCAAATTTGCTGGCATCTTGAGTGCAGCACTTTCACAGCATCATCTTTCAGGATTTGGAATAGCTCAACTGGAATTCCATCACCTCCACTAGTTTGTTCGTAGTGATGTTTCTAAGGCCCGCTTGACTTCACATTCCAGGATGTCTGACTCTAGGTCAGTGATCACACCATCGTGATTATCTGGGTCCTGAAAATCTTTTTTGTACAGTTCTTCTGTGTATTCTTGCTACCTCTTAATATCTTCTGCTTCTGTTAGGTCCATACCATTTCTGTCCTTTATCGAGCCTCTCTTTGCATGAAATGTTCCCTTAGTATCTCTAATTTTCTTGAAGAGAGCTCTAGTCTTTCCCATTTTGTTGTTTTCCTCTATTTCTTTGCATTGATTGCTGAGGAAGGCTTTCTTGTCTCTCCTTGCTATTCTTTGGAACTCTACATTCAGATGCTAATATCTTTCCTTTCCTCCTTTGCTTTTTGCCTCTCTTCTTTTCAGATATTTGTAAGGCCTCCTCAGACAGCCATTTTGCTCTTTTGCATTTCTTTTCCATAGGGATGGTCTTGATCCCTGTCTCCTGTACAATGTCATGAACCTCCCCCCATAGTTCATCAGTCACTCTGTCTATCAGATCTAGTCCCTTAAATCTATTTCTCACTTTCACTGGGAGTAGAATTAAATTAAATTAAATTCCACTGTGAGTGGAATTAAATTAAATTAAATCATAAGGGATTTAATTTAGATCATACCTGTATGGTCTAGTGGTTTTCCCCACTTTCTTCAGTTTAAGTCTGAATTTGCCAATAAGGAGTTCATGATCTGAGCCACCGTCAGCTCCCAGTCTTGTTTTGCTGACTGTATAGAGCTTCTCCATCTTTGGCTGCAAAGAATATAATCTGATTTCGGTGTAGACCATCTGGTGATACCCATGTGTAGAGTCTTCTCTTGTGCTGTTGGAAGAGGCTGTTTGCTATGACCAGTGTGTTCTCTTGGCAAAACTCTATTAGCTTTTGCCCTGCTTCATTCCGTACTCCAAGCCAAATTTGCCTGTTACTCCAGGTGTTTCTTGACTTCCTACTTTTGCATTCCAGTCCCCTATAATGAAAAGGACATATTTTTTGTATGTTAGTTCCGAAAGGTCTTGTAGGTCTTCATAGAACCGTTCAACTTTAGTTTCTTCAGTGTTACTCCTTGGGGCATAGGCTTGGATTACTGTGATATTGAATGTTTTGCCTTGGAAATGAACAGAGATCATTCTGTCGTTTTTGAGATTGCATCCAAGTGCTGCATTTCAGACTCTTTTGTTGACCATGATGGCTACTCCATTTCTTCTAAGGTATTCCTGCCCACAGTAGTAGATATAATGGTCATCTGAGTTAAATTCACCCATTGCAGTCCATTTTAGTTCGCTGATTCCTAGAAGGTCGATGTTCACTCTTGTCATCTCCTGTTTGACCACTTCCAATTTGCCTTGATTCATGGACCTGACATTCCAGGTTCCTACGCAATATTGCTCTTTACAGCATCGGACCTTGCTTCTATCACCAGTCACATCCACAACTGGGTATTGTTTTTGCTTTGACTACATCCCTTCATTCTTTCTGCAGTTATTTCTCCACTGATCTCCAGTAGTTACCAACCCAGGGAGTTCCTCTTTCAGTATCCTATCATTTTGCATTTTCATACTGCTCATGGGGTTCTCAAGGCAAGAATACTGAAGTGGTTTGTCATTCCCTTCTCCAGTGGACCACATTCTATCAGACCTCTCCACATGACCCATCCGTCTTGGGTGGCTCCACAGGGCATGGCTTAGTTTCATTGAGTTAGACAAGGCTGTGGTCCATGTGATCAGATTGCCTAGTTTTCTGTGATTATGATTTCAGTGTGTCTGCCCTCTGATGCCCTCTCACAACACCTACTGTCTTACTTGGGTTTCTCTTACCTTGGACATGGGGTATCTCTTCATGGCTGCTCCAGCAAAGCGCAGCCACTGCTCCTTACCTTGGACGATGGGTATCTCCTCACAGCAGCGCCTCCTGACCTTGAACGTGGAGTAGCTCCTCTCAGCCCAACTGAATCTGCGCCTTTGTGGAGTACCCGAGTACCTGAACCTGAGCAGCTTAGACCTGGAAAGTGCATACCACGCAGGGCCAGCCTCAGACATTTCCCGGCAGAGCAACCTAGAGCCTACGCAGTGTAGACAGGGAAAGCACACATGCCGTGAGTGGGGGCAAACCCAGTGTGGCCAAGACACTGTGAGCACATGCCAGTGTTATTTGTTTGCAGTGTTCCTCCCTCCCCACAGCAAGACTGAACAAGTGAGACTTAAAAAGTGTCCGCCACCCTCCCTTGTGTCAGGGTGGAAATTATACACTGAAGAGACCAGCAAACAGAAGAAGCTAAAACAGAGGGAACCACCTTGGAAGTGACAGGTGCAATAGATTGAAACCCTGTAGGTAGCATTGACTACATAGGAAGGGGCCTATAGATCTTGAGAAGTACAAGCCAGATCAAGGAACTATCTGAAAATGAACTGACCCCACACTGTCCACAACAACATCAGAGAAAGTCCTAGACATATTTTTACTATTATCTTTTTTAAATTAAAAAAAAAATTATTTTTAAGTCCTTTACTACTCCTTTAATTTTCATTTTTATAACCTACTATTACTTTGCAAAAAAAAAAAAAGACCCTATTTTTTAAAGCAAACTTCCTATATATATATATATATTTTATAATTTTTGTGACTTTGTTTTTTTCTTTAATATTGTATCTTTGAGAATCCAACCTCTACTCTAGATTTTTAATCTTTGCTTTTTGGTATTTGTTATCAATTTTGTACATTTAAGAACCCAATCTTCAGTACCCATTTTACTTGGCAGCGAGATTACTGGCTTGACTGCTTTCTCCCCCTTTGGACTCTCCTTTTTCTCCACCAGGTCACCTCTATCTCCACTCTCCCCCTTTTCTTCTCTACCCAACTCTGAGAATCTCTTTGTGTGTTCTGGGCTGTGGAGAACACTTAGGGAACTGACTACTGGCTGGATCTCTCTCCTTTTGATTCCCCCTTTTATCCTCCTGGCCACCTCTGTCTCCTTCCTCCCTCTTCTCTTCTCTGTCTAACTTCATGAACATCTCTGAGGCATCCAGAATCTGGAGATTCACATAGGGAAGTCATTACTGGATAGCTTGCTCTCTCCCCTTTTGATTCCCCCTCTTCTCCTTGTGGTCACCTCTGTATCCTTCCTCTCTCTTCTCTGTGTAACTCCGTGAACATCTCTGAGGGATCCAGACTGTGGAGAGCACATAGGGAAGTGATTACTGGCTAGCTGGCTCTCTCCCCTTTTGATTCCCCCTCTTCTCCTCCTGGTCACCTCTACCTCCCTCCTCCCTCTTCTCTCCTCTGTGTAACTCCGTGAACATCTCTGAGGGATCCAGACTGTGGAGAGCACATAGGGAAGTCATTACTGGCTAGCTTGCTCTCTCCCCTTTTGATTCCCCCTCTTCTCCTCCTGGTCACCTCTATCTCCCTCCTCCCTCTTTTCTTCTCCATGTAACTCTGTGAACCTCTCTGGGTGTCCCTCATTGTGGAAAAACTTCATCTTTAACCTAGATGTTTTATCATTGGCACTGTATAAACAGAGAAGTCTTGAGGCTACTGTAAGAATAAGACTGAAAACCAGAGGCAGGAGGCTTAAGTCCAAATCCTGAGAACATCAGAGAACTCCTGACTCCAGGGAACATTAATCAACAGGAGCTCATCAAATACCTCCATATCTACACTGAAACAAGCACCACCCAAGGGCCAACAAGTTCCAGAGCGAGACATACCACGCAAATTTTCCAGCAACACAGGAACATAGCACCTGAGCTTCAATATACAGGCTGCCCAAAGTCATTCCAAGCCCACTGACATATCATAACTCATTACTGGACATTTCATTGCACTCCAGAGAGAAGAAGTCCAGTTCTACTCACCAGAACACCTACACAAGCTTCCTTAACCAGGAAACCTTGACAAGCCACCCATCCAAACCAACCCACAGTGAGGAACCTCCACAATAAAGAGAACTCCACAAACTTCCAGAAAACAGAAAGACCACCCCAAACTCGGCAATATAAACAAGATGAAAAGGCAGAGAAATACTCAGCAGATAAAAGAACAGGATAAATGCCCACCAAACCAAACAAAAGAGGAAGAGATAGGGAATCTACCAGATAAAGAATTCTGAATAATAATAGTGAAAATGATCCAAAATCTTGAAAACAAAATGGAGTTATAGATAAATAGTCTGGAGACAAGGATTGAGAAGATGCAAGAAAGATTTAACAAGGCCATAGAAGAAATAAAAAAGAGCTGATATATAATGAATAATGTAATAAATGAGATTAAAAACACTCTGGAGGGAAACAACAGTAGAATAATGGAGGTAGAGATAGGATAAGTGAGGTAGAAGATAGAATGGTAGAAATACATGAAACAGAGAGGAAAAAAGAAAAATGAATTAAAAGAAATGAGGACAATCTGAGAGACCTCTGGGACAATGTTAAATCCCCCAACATTCGAATCATAGGAGTCCCAGAAGAAGAAGACAAAAAGAAAGACCCTGAGAAAATACTTGAGGAGATAATAGTTGAAAACTTCCCTAAAATGGGGAACGAAATTATCACTCAAGTCCAAGAAACCCAGGGAGTCCCAAACAGGAAAACCCAGGGCAAAACACCCCAAGACACATATTAATCAAATTAACAAAGATCAAACACAAAGAACAAATATTAAAAGCAGCAAGGGAAAAGCAACAAATAACACACAAGGGGATTCTCATAAGGATAACAGCTGATCTTTCTATAGAAGCTCTTCAAGCCAGAAGGGAATGACAGGACATACTTAAAGTGATGAAAGAAAATAACCTACAGCCCAGATTACTGTACCCAGCAAGGATCTCATTCAAATATGAAGGAGAAATCAAAAGCTTTACAGACAAGCAAAAGTTGAGAGAATTCAGCACTACCAAACCAGCTCTCCAACAAATGCTAAAGGATCTTCTCTAGACAGGAAACACAGAAAGGGTGCATAAACTCAAACACAAAACAATAAAGTACATAGCAAAAGGATCATCAGTTCAGTTCAGTCGCTCAGTCGTGTCCAACTCTGCGATCCCGTGAATCGCAACTTCCCTGTCCATCACCAACTCCCGGAGTTCACTGAGACTCACGTCCATCGAGTCAGTGATGCCATCCAGCCATCTCATCCTCTGTGGTCCCCTTCTCCTCCTGCCCTCAATCCATCCCAGCATCAAGGTCTTTTCCAATGAGTCAACTCTTCACATGAGGTGGCTAAAGTACTGGAGTTTCAGCCTAAGCATCATTCCTTCCAAAGAACACCCAGGAGTGATCTCCTTTAGAATGGACTGGTTGGATCTCCTTGCAGTCCAAGGGACTCTCAAGAGTCTTCTCCAACACCACAGTTCAAAAGCATCAATTCTTCTGTGCTCAGTCTTCTTCACAATCCAACTCTCACATCCATAGATGACCACAGGAAAAACCATAGCCTTGACTAGACAGACCTTTGTTGGCAAAGTAATGTCTCTGCTTTTGAATATGCTGTCTAGGTTGGATATAACTTTCCTTCTCAGGAGTAAGTGTCTTTTAATTTCATGGCTGCAGTCACCATCTGCACTGATTTTGGAGCCAAAAAAATAAAGTCTGACATTGTTTCCACTGTTTCCCCATCTATTTCCCATGAAGTGATGGGACCAGATGCCATGATCTTGGTTTTCTGAGTCAACACTCAGAGCTTTCAGCCAACATTTTCACTCTCCACTTTCACTTTCATCAAGAGGCTTTTGAGTTCCTCTTCACTTTCTGCCGTAAGGGTGGTGTCATCTGCATATCTGAGGTTATTGATCTTTCTCCCGGCAATCTTGATTCCAGCTTGTGTTTCCTCAAGTCCAGTGTTTCTCATGATGTACTCTGCATACAAGTTAAATAAGCAGGGTGACAATATTCAGCCTTGACGTACTCCTTTTCCTATTTGGAACCAGTCTGTTGTTCCATGTCCAGTTCCAACTGTTGCTTCCTGACCTGCATACAGATTTCTCAAGAGGCAGGTCAGGTGGTCTGATATTCCCATCTCTTTCAGAATTTCCCACAGTTTATTGTGATTCACACAGTCAAAGGCTTTGACATAGTCAATAAAGCAGAAATAGATGTTTTTCTGGAACTCTCTTGCTTTTTCCATGATCCAGCAGATGTTGGCAATTTGATCTCTGGTTCCTCTGCCTTTTCTCAAACTAGCTTGAACATCTGGAAGTTCATGGTTCACGTATTGCTGAAGCCTGGCTTGGAGAATTTTGAGCATTACTTTACTAGCATGTGAGATGAGTGCAATTGTGTGGTAGTTTGAACATTCTTTGGCATTGCTTTTCTTTGGGATCAGAATGAAAACTGACCTTTTCCAGTCCTGTGGCTACGGCTGAGTTTTCCATATTTTCTGGCATATTGAGTGCAGCACTTTCACAGCATCATGTTTCAGGATTTGAAATGGCTCAACTGGAATACCATCACCTCCACTAGCTTTGTTCATAGTGATACTTTCTAAGGCCCACTTGACTTCACATTCCAGGATGTCTGGCTCTAGATCAGTGACCACATCATACTTATCAATAATTACCTTAAATGTAAATGGGTTGAATGCCCCAACCAAAAGACAAAGACTGGCTGAATGGATACAAAAACAAGACCCCTATATATGTTGTCTACAAGAGACCCACCTCAAAACAGGGGACACAAACAGACTGAAAGTGAAGGGATGGAAAAAAGATATTCCACGCAAATAGAGACCAAAACAAAGCAGGATAGCAATACTCATATCAGTTAATATAGACTTTAAAACAAAGGCTGTGAAAAGAGACAAAGAAGGACACTACATAATGATCAAAGGCTCAATCCAAGAAGAAGATATAACAATTATAAATATATATGCACCCAACAGAGGAGCACCACAATATGTAAGACAAATGCTAACAAGTAACAAAGGGGAAATTAACAATAACACAATAATAGTGGGAGACTTTAATACCCCACTCACACCTATGGATAGATCAACTAAACAGAAAATTAACAAGGAAATGCAAACTTTAAATGATACAATAGACCAGTTAAACCTAATTTATATCTATAGGACATATCACCCCTCCAAAAAATGAATTTCACCTTTTTCTCAAGCACACACGGAACCTTCTCCAGGATAGATCACATCCTGGGCCATAAAGCTAGCCTTGGTAAATTAAAAAAAATGGAAATCATTCCAAGCATCTTTTCTGACCACAATGCAGTAAGATTAGATCTCAATTACAGGAGAAAAACTATTAAAAATCCCAACATATGGAGGCTGAACAACAGGCTGCTGAATAACCAACAAATCACAGAAGAAATCAAAATATGCATAGAAACGAATGAAAAAGAAAACACAACAACCCAAAACCTGTGGGACACTGTAAAAGCAGTGCTAAGGGGAAGATTTATAGCAACAGGCACACCTCAAGAAAAAAGAAAAAAGTCAAATAAATAACCTAACTCTACACCTAAAGCAACTAGAAAAGGAAGAAATGAAGAACCCCAGGGTTAGTAGAAAGAAAGAAATCTTAAAAATTAGGGAAGAAATAAATGCAAAAGAAACAAAAGAGACCATAGCAAAAATCAACAAAGCCAAAACCTGGTTCTTTGAGAAGATAAATAAAATTGACAAACCATTAGCCAGACTCATCAAGAAACAAAGGGAGAAAAATCAAATCAATAAAATTAAAAATTAAAATGGAGAGATCACAACAGACAACACAGAAATACAAAGGATCATAAGAGACTACTATCAGCAACTATATGCCAATAAAATGGACAACGTGGAAGAAATGGACAAATTCTTAGAAAAGTATAGCTTTCCAAAACTGAACCAGGAAGAAATAGAAAATCTTAACAAATTTATCACAAGCACGGAAATTGAAACTGTATTCAGAAAGCTTCCAGCAAACAAAAAGCCCAGGACCAGACGTCTTCACAGCTGAATTCTACCAAAAATTTAGAGAAGAGCTAACACCTATCCTACTCAAAGTCTTCCAGAAAATTGCAGAGGAAGGTAAATTTCCAAACTCATTCTATGAGGCCACCATCACCCTAATACCAAAACCTGACAAAGATCCCACAAAAAAAGAAAACTACAGGCCAATATCACTGATGAACATAGATGCAAAAATCCTTAACAAAATTCTAGCAAACAGAATCCAACAACACATTAAAAAGATCATACATCATGACCAAGTGGGCTTTATCCCAGGGATGCAAGGATTCTTCAATATCCACAAATCAATCAATGTGATATACCACATTAACAAATTGAAAAATAAAAACCATATGATTATCTCAATAGATGCAGAGAAAGACTGACAAAATTCAACATCCATTTATGATAAAAAAAAAAAAAACAAACAAACAAAAACCCCCCAGAAAGCAGGAATAGAAGGAACATACCTCAACATAATAAAAGCTATATATGACAAACTCACAGCAAACAGTATCCTCAATGGTGAAAAATTGAAAGCATTTCCCCTAAAGTCAGGAGGAAGACAAGGGTGCCCACTCTCACCACTACTATTCAACACAATTTTGGTAGTTTTGGCCACAGCAATCAGAGCAAAAAAAGAAATAAAAGGAATCCAAATTGGAAAAGAAGAAGTAAAACTCTCACTATTTGCAGATGACATGATCCTCTACATAGAAAACCCTAAAGACTCCACCAGAAAATTACTAGAGCTAATCAGTGAATATAGTAAAGTTGCAGGATATAAAATCAACACACAGAAATCCCTTGCATTCCTATACACTAACAATGAGAAAATAGAGAAATTACGGAAACAATTCCATTCACCATTACAATGAAAAGAATAAAATACTGAGGAATATATCTACCTAAAGAAACAAAAGACCTATATATAGAAAACTATAAAATGCTGGTGAAAGAAATCAAAGAGGACACTAATAGATGGAGAAATGTACCATTTTCATGGATTGGAAGAATCAATATAGTGAAAATGAGTATAGTACCCAAAGCAATCTATAGATTCAATGCAAACCCTATCAAGCTACTAACAGTATTTTTCATAGAGCTAGAACAAATAATTTCACAACTTTTATGGAAATACAAAAAACATCGAATAGCCAAAGCTATCTTGAGAAAGAAGAATGGAACTGGAGGAATCAACCTGCCTGACTCCAGTCTCTACTACAAAGCCACAGTCATCAAGAGAGTATGGTACTGGCACAAAGACAGAAATATAGATCAATGGAACAAAATAGAAAGCCCATAGATAAATCCATGCATGTATGGACACCTTATCTTTGACAAAGGAGGCAAGAATATACAATGGGGAAAAGACAACCTTTTTAACAAGTGGTGCTGGGAAAACTGGTCAACCACTTGTAAAAGAATGAAACTAGAACACTTTCTAAAACCATACATAAAAATAAACTCAAAATGGATTAAAGATCTAAATGTAAGACCAGAAACTATAAAGCTCCTAGAGGAGAACATAGGCAAAACACTCTCTGACATAAATCACAGCAGGATCCCCTATGACCCACCTCCCAGAATATTGGAAATAAAAGCAAAAATAAACAAATGGGACCTAATTAAACTTAAAAGCTTCTGCACAACAAAGGAAACTATAAGCAAGGTGAAAAGACAGCCTTCAGAATGGGAGAAAATAATAGCAAATGAAGCAACTGACAAAGAATTAATCTCAAAAAAATATAAGCAACTCCTGCAGCTCAATTCCAGAAAAAGAAACAACTTAATCAAAAAAATGGGCCAAAGAACTAAACAGACATTTCTCCAGAGAAGGCGTACAGATGGCTAACAAACACATGAAAAGATGCTCAACATCACTCATTAGCAGAGAAATGCAAATCAAAACCACAATGAGGTACCATTTATGCCAGTAAGAATGGCTGCTATCCAGAAGTCTACAAGCAATAAATGCTGGAGAGGGTGTGCAGAAAAGGGAATCCTCTTACACTGTTGGTGGGAATGCAAACTAGTACAGCCACTATGGAGAACAGTGTGGAGATTCCTTAAAAAACTAGAAATAGAACTGCCATACAACCCAGAAATCCCATTGCTGGGCATACACACCAAGAAAACCAGAATTGAAAGAGACATGTGTACCCCAATGTTCATCGCAGCACTGTTTATAATAGCCAGAACATTGAAGCAACCTAGATACCCATCAGCAGACGAATGGATAAGAAAGCCATGGTACATATACACAATGGAGTATTACTCAGCCATTAAAAAGATTACATTTGAGTCAGTTCTAATGAGGTGGATAAAACTGGAGCCTATTATACAGAGTGAAGTAAACCAGAAAGAAAAACACCAATACAGTATAATAACACATATATATGGAATTTAGAAAGATGGTAATGATAACCCTATATGCGAGACAGCAAAAGAGACACAGATGTATAGAACAGTCTTTTGGACTCTGTGGGAGAGGGCGAGGGTGGGATGATTTGGGGGAATGGCATTTAAACATATATTATCATATGTGAAATGAATCGGCAGTCCACGTTTGATGCATGATACAGGATGCTCGGGGCTGGTGCGCTGGGATGACCCAGAGGGATGGAATGGGGAGGGAGGTAGGAGGGGGTTCAGGATGGGGAATGCATGTACACCCGTTGAAGATTCACATCAATGTATGGCAAAACCAATACAATATTGTAAAGTAACTAGCCTCCAATTAAAATAAATAAATTTATATTTTTTAAAAAAGTATCTAATTTCCTGCCCCTGAAGATCCTTCTACAGATTTTAGTGGCAGAAGGGAGAAGAGGAATCACATAGACTAGTCAGTAATGCTCTGTCCCTTTGGCAGGTATATTTCTATTGACATTCTGCTTGACACTTCAGTCTCCTCTAGATTTAGTGAGTGTACATGATTAAATATGTCTATGTGATTAGGAAAAATTGTGTTTCTAAGTTTTTAGATATGTCAACACAGGAGATACAACCTAAGGCATGATAGATATTGGGACACTTTCTTCAAGTGGTGCATTCATTGTATTGTCACATGTTTCTGAACTGACCTTAAAGTTTAGTAATAATATGAATAAGAAATGGATTGTTGTTGTTTAACAGTCACCCAGTAGTGTCCAACTCTATGCAACCCATAAACTATAGCCCGCCAGGCTCCCCTGCCCATGGGGATTCTCCAAGTAAGAATACTGGAGTGGGTTGCCATTTCCATCTTCAGGGGATCTTCCCGACCAGGGATGGAACCCAGGTCTCCCACATTGCAGATAGACTCTACTCTGAGCCACCAGGGAAGCTCACCATCTCCCGAAGTTTGCCCAAATACATGTCCAGTGCATTAGTGATGCCATCCACCCATCTCATCCTCCAATGCCCTCTTCTCCTTCTGCCCTCAATCTTTCCCAGCACGAGGAACATTTCTAATGAATTAGCTGTTTGTATGAGATGACCAAAATACTGGAGTTTTGGCTTCAGTACCAGTCCTTAAATGAGTATTCAGGGTTGATTTCCCTTAAGATCGACTGGTTTGATCTCTCAAGAGTCTTCTCCAGCACCAATTCCAAGGTATCAATTCTTCGGTGCTCCATCTTCTTTATGGTCCAGCTCTCACAACCATCTGCCTGTAATACGGGAGACCCGGTTCAATCCCTGGGTCAGGAAGGTCCCCTGGAGAAGGAAATGGTAACCCATTCCAGTATTCTTGCCTGGAAAATCCCATGGATGGAGGAGCCTGGCAGGCTACAGTCCATGGGTCACAAAGAGTCGGACACTACTGAGTGACTTCACTTTTCTTTCCTTCTTTCTCTTTCTCACAACCATACGTGACCACTGGGAAGACCATAGCCTTGACTATCCAGACATTTGTTGGCAGAGTAATGTCTCTGCTTTTCAACACACTGTCTAGGTTTGTCATAGCTTTCCTGCCAAGGAGCAAACATCTTCTGATTTCATGGCTGCAGTCACAATCCACAGTGATTTTAGAGTCCAAGAAGAGGAAATCTGTCATTACTTCCACCTTTTCCCCCTCTATTTGCCATGAAGTAATAGGGTTGAATGCCATGATTTTATTTTTTTGATATTTAGTTTTAAACCAGATCTTTAATATTTAGTTTTAAACCTCCTTCACTCTCATCAAGAGGCCCTTTAGTACCTCTTTGCTTTCTGCCATTAGAGTGGTATCATCCACATATCTGAGGTTGTTGATGTTTCTCCCACCTATCTTTATTCCAGCTTGTAACTCATCCAGCCCAGCCTTTCTCATGATGTGCTCAGTATATAGATTAAACAAACAGAGTGACAGCAGACAGCCCTGTCATACTCCTTTATCAATCTTGAACAAATCAATTGCCTCATACAGGGTTCTAATTGATGCTTCTTGATCCACATACAGGTTTCTCAGGAGACAAGTAAGATACTCTAGTATTGCCATCTCTTTAAGAGCTTTTCACAGTTTGTTACAATCCACATGGTCAAAGGCTTTGGCATAGCCGTTGAAACAGAGGTTGATGTTTTTTCTGGAATTCCCTGGCTTTCTCTGTGGTCCAGAGAACGTTGGCAATTTGATCTCCGGTTCCTCTTCCTTTTCTAAATCCAGCTTGGACATCTGGAAGTTCTTGGTTTGCATAATACTGAAGCCTAGCATGCAAGATTTTTAAGCATGACCTTCTAGCATGGGAGATGAGTGCAATTGTCCTATGGTTTGAGCATTCTTTAGTATATACTACCCTTCTTGGAAACTGGGATGAGGATTGACATTTTCAGTCCTGTGGCCACCGCTGGGTCTTCCAGATTTGCTGACATATTGAATGCAACACCTTGATGGCGTTATCCTTTAGGTTTTTGAACAGTTCTACTGGAATTCCATCACATCCACTGGCTTTATTAACAGCAGTGCTTCCTAAGGCCCACTTGACTTCTCTCTCCAGAATGTCTGATTCTGGGTGGCTGATCACAGCACTGTAGTAATGTGGTTCATTTAGATCTTTTTTGAATAGTTCTTCCATGTATTCTTTACATTGTTTCTTGATCTCTTCAGGATCTACTAGGTCTCTATCATTACTGTCTTATTATTGTGCCCATTTTTGGTGCAAAATGTTCCCTTGATATCTCCAGTTTTTCTGAAGAGATCTCTAGTCTTTCCCCTTCTGTTGTTTTCTTCTAGTTTTATACACTGTTCATTGAAAAAGGCCTTCTTGTCTCTCCATCCTGTTCTTTGGAAATCTGCATTTAATTGGATATAACTTTCCCATTCTCCCTTACTTTTTGCTTCTATTCTTTCCTTAGCTATGTGTAAGGTCTCCTCAGATAACCATTTTGCATTCTTGCTTTTCTTTTTCTTTGGGATGGTTTTGTTCACTGCCTCCTGTACAATATTATAGATCTCTGTCCATATTTCTTCAGGCACATTGTTTACAAGTTCTAATCCCTTGAATCTATTCATTACCCCCACTGTGTATTCATAGGGGAATTGACTTAAGTCATATCTGTCTGGCTTAGTGGCCAGTTACCTTTAGTTTAAGCCTGAATTTTAAGCAGTGAACTTACAGATGTTCAAGCTGGATTTAGAAAAGGCAGAGGAAGCAGAGATCAAATTGCCAACATGCGCTGGATCATCAAAAAAGCAAGAGAGTTCCAGAAAAACATATACTTCTGCTTTCTTGACTATGCCAAAGCCTTTGACTATGTGGACCACAACAAACTCTGGAAAATTCTTAAAGAGATGGGAATATCAGACCACCTGACCCGCCTCTTGAGAAATCTGCATGCAAGTAAGGAAGCAACAGTTAGAACTGGACATGAAAAACAGACTGTTCCCAAATAGGGAAAGGAATAAGTCAAGGCTGCATATTGTCACCCTGATTATTTAACTTATATGCAGAGTACATCAAGCTGGAATCAAGATTTCCAGGAGAAATATCAATAACCTCAGATATGTAGATGATACCACTCTTATGGCAGAAAGCAAAGAAGAACTAGAGTCTCTTGATGAAAGTGAAAGAGGAGAGTGAAAAAGTTGGCTTAAAGCTTAACATTCAGAAAACTAAGATCATGGCATCTGGTCCCATCATTTCATAGCAAATAGATGGGGAAACAGTGGAAACAGTGACTTTATTTTGGGGGGATCCAAAATCACTGCAGATGGTGACTGCAACCAAGAAATTAAGAGATACTTGCTCCTTGGGAAAAAAAGCTATGACCAATTCAGACTGCATATTAAAAAGCAGAGACATTACTTTGCCAACAAAGGTCCATCTAGTCAAAGCTATGGTTTTTCCAATAGTCACATATGGATGTAAGAGTTGGATCATAAAGAAAGCTGAGTGCCAAAGAATTGATGCTTTTGAACTGTGGTGTTGGAGAAGACTCTTGAGAGTCCCTTGGACGCAAAGAGATCAAGCCAGTCAATCCAAAAGGAAATCAGTCCTGAATATTCATTGGAAGGACTGATGCTGAAGCTGAAGCTCCAAGACTTTGGCCACCTGATGTGAAGAACTGACTCACTGTAAAGGACCCTGATGCTGGAAAATATTGAAAGCAGGAAGAGAAGGGATCACAGAGGATCAATCAGTTGGATGTCATCACTAACTTGATGGACATGAGTTTGAGCAAGCTCCAGGAGTTGGTGATGGACAGGGAGGCCTGGAGTGCTGCAGTCCATGGCATTGCAAATAGTCAGACATGACTGACCAACTAAACCACAACAATAAACTGACTTTTTTCTGTCAAGTAAACTATCTTCAGCTGAGGCTACTATTGTTATTGCTCCAGATGATAGCTCCCTCTGGGAAGGTGGAAGAAATGTTAACTCATTTCTTCACCTCTAAAGTTTGGAAGTAATTTACTGAGCAGATATCTGTCTCAAATAAAATTTAATTAACTAATTAAAATTTTCAAGATATGATTTTCTACCCAATGTGTTAGATCTTTTTGTTTTATATTGGCCATATGAATTGTTTCTGAAGCCACCTACAAGAGAGTTCCATGATTTATTTGGATACTGAGGAGAATGTTAGTGATGGCAGAATGGGAAGGAGCAGGATACAGCATTGGATATTTGTGAGAACCCATTTAGCATCAAATAAGTGCTATAAATGAAATAACTGAAACACAGCAGAGATCATGGAAGATCATGGGAATACTCTATCAGTTCATGAATCAAGTAATTCCTACAAGGCATATAATGCATAGAGTAAAAGCAGTGATTACTACATCTTCTACTTTGCCAACAAAGGAGATCCAACCAGTCCATTCTGAAGGAGATCAGCCCTGGGATATCTCTGGAAGGAATGATGCTAAAGCTGAAACTCCAGTACTTTGGCCACCTCATGCGAAGAGTTGACTCCTTGGAAAAGACTCTGATGCTGGGAGGGATTGGGGGCAGGAGGAAAAGGGGACAACAGAGGATGAAATGGCTGGATGGCATCACTGACTCGATGGATGTGAGTCTGGGTGAACTCCGGGAGTTGGTGATGGACAGGGAGGCCTGGCGTGCTGTGATTCATGGGGTCACAAAGAGTCGGACATGACTGAGCGACTGAACCGAACAGAACTGAACTACATCTTCAGACACTAAGGGAACTTTCATGACAACAGGAAACAAATAGGAAATGCAATACTCCATAATAATTGTTCCCAGAAAGCCACTTTGGCACAAGCACAATGGGAATTATTTTTAAAATTAACAGACACTAGAAAGCAGTCACTTTGTGCAGGACCAGTTAGAGTTCTGAAGACAGATATCTGCTCAATAAATTACTTCCAAACTTTAGAGGCCAAGAAATGAGTTAACATTTCTTCCACCTTTTCAGAGGGAGCTGTCATCTAAAATAAAAAATACCCTCACCTGAAGATAGTCTACCTGATAGAAGAAAGTCAGCTAAGAACTGTGAAATAAATGATAGAATTACAGCTGTAAGTACTTTGCAAGCCCTAATGAGATTACTGATTCCATCAAGTCTTATCAACTGGTGCTAAAAGGATTAGGCAAATAGCTGTTGGTAACCAGGCCATTCAGTGAGTTCTAGTCTAAAATGAAAATTTGATCACAAGCTGAGAAACATACCTTTACAATGGAAGGATCGGTCTTTCAAATCTCTCAACCCTATGGCCAAATTTTATCACCATTGGTGAGATTACCAGACATTTGTGACTCCCAGTGTCATGCAACACAACCTATTTTTTGGCAAGAATGTTTAAACTTAAACTTTATAAAGCCTTTACTTTTGACTTCTAGATTAGAGATTATTGCAGGTGAAGGAACAAGTATAACACGACCTCAGGAAAGGAATCAAAGAATATAAGACATCCTAAAAGACAATTGGGAAAACTTCCACAAGTCAGAATGTCATTGCAAAAAGTCCTGTGGAAAAACCAGAGAGACTCAAGGAGTTTAACAAGACATGTTTGGATTGAATCTTGTCTCAAATAGACCACTTCTAAGCAGACAATAGGCATGAACTGACTATTAGGTGACATTAATAAATCATTAATTTTGTTATGTGTGATAATGTCATGTTTGGCTATGTAAGATGTTTCTCTTTTTAAAAAGCTATATTGGAGTGTTAGGATGGATGGTTACATTTACTTAACTTAAAGTACATTACCATAGACAGTGTGATATATATATGAATATATTAGACTTAATCTACAAATTAAAAGCAGAATACATAAACCAGAGACAGTTAGCATTTTGACAACTACTCAAAAGCCCTTCAAAAGTACCTGCTTCTAGCTTCAACTATCTTTGTCTCTAGCTACCAAAGTATTTATTCATTGACAATGGATTTTAGAAATTATCTAGTATTAGTGAGATGACTGTGTTCAATGTACATGTATTGGCTGGAAATATTTTGCTGGAAATATTGGTCCTGGATTCTGATGCTCTAATGTTATCCCATCTGCCTTGAGTAAACCTTCCACACAAGTTGCTTGTCAGAGGCCTAGAAAGGGAGCTAGACTTCACTGGGAATACTGAGGAGTAGGATGACTGTGTTGATGTTTTCATGCTGATAGATGCTTGCTGACTTCAAAATTCAGTCTGAATGTTTCTTGATTTCTCACCTTGTAAAATGTGTCACCTCATATCTAGGTTGAGGAAAAATACACCCATGGTCTTCACTGCCACCTAACAGTTAGAAGGTGTTAACTACCTAACCACCCAAGGAACTTAATTGTGAAGGAGCAATGTAGCTTCTGTTAGCTGAACTTAGGGTGTGAAGGACAATGATCAAGAGTAATTTCAGGTGCTCAACTCTATAAACACCAGGCTGAGTGCAAAAGTAGTGGTCGACCGGAGAGGGTCATTCTCAAGGAGCTTACATTGTGAAAGTGAAAGTCGCTCAGTTGTGTCCAACTCTCTGATCCCACGGACTACACAGTCCATGGAATTCTCCAGGCCAGAATACTGGAGTAGGTAGCCTTTCCCTTCTCCAGAGGATCTTCCCAACCCAGGGATTGAACCTAGGTCTCCTGCATTGCAGGTGGATTCTTTACCAGCTGAGCCACCAGGGAAGCTTACATTATGTAGAGACAAAACTTGAGTTCATAAAATCAGCTTTTGTCTAACTTCAGTTAAAGGAATTTTCATAAAATGGCTCATTATTTTTTCATTTAGTCTTTTTATATATATAAAAGTAACATCTGGGTATCTATTTTCAAATCAAAATTTAGTGCTTAGTTTAACTTCAACTAGTTCAATTACCAATTCCTTGCCTTTTTATTTTTCCCACAAAGCAAGCATATCACATTTTCTGAAATAGATTGTTTATTTTTTTAACATCAAATTATATTCATGCTAGTTTTTTGAAGTTAGTCATAAAACATATTTAACCTATAATTCCCACCAAAGTGAAGGAACAAAGGATGTTTTACAGGACTCCAGGTTCTAACTAATTGAAGTTGAAGTGAAGTCACTCAGTCCTGTCCAACTCTTTGCAACCCCATGAACTATACCTGTCAGGCTCCTCTGTCCATGGGATTTTCCAGGCAAGAATACTGGAGTGGGTTGCCATTTCCTTCTCCATGGGATCTTCCCAACCCAGGGATCGAACCCAGGTCTCCTGCATTGCAGCCAGACTCCTTACTGGCTGAGCCACGAGGGAAGTCTAACTAATTAATTGAACATAAATCAATGCTTGCCATTTATATGCTAGTTCTCAATAAGGCCAAGAAAAATTTCTCAGGTCTTTGATTCAAAAAGCACTCCTGTTACTGACTGTTGTCAAGATAACTCTTAGCTTTGTGAAAGCAGAGAAGGAAAAAGAAGCTGCTTACTATTAGATAACTTAGGACTTGACACCCGCAGAGTAAGCAACACAGTTTTATAAATCAAAGGCCAGATGTTAAACCTTTCTGGTCGACTGATGACTTGATTTAAGATTCCCTAGTCACAATTTGCTAGAGCATTACACATTTCAGTGTTAATTTTCTAGTATTAATCTTTTGTGCTTGAAGTGGTTTACAACTAAACAATATATATTTTAAGCAGATTAATGTGATATTCAAATACAGATTTTTGGGGCCCTATTTTATGTAATAGCTCTACTCCCGAAAAAAATGTCCCCAAATCAGGTATTCATGGAGTTTATATTTTAATTTTACCAGGAATTCTTAGTTAAAATAATAGCTTCTGAGGACTTGCCTAGTACTCCAGTGATTAAGAATTCACCTTGCAATGCAGGGGATTAAGGTTCAACTCCTGGTTGGGGAACTAAGATCTCACATACCACAGAGCAATTAAGCCTGTGTACCACAACTAGAGAGTCCATGAACCACAACTAAGCCCCACTGAAGCTAAATAAATAGCTAAACATTTTTTAATTAAAAAATAATAGCATCAAAATACACAATGGGAAAAAAATTATGCTACAAGAAAATTTATGACTAAATTATAAATGATTTTAGAGATTAACTTTATTTGAATATATTTCAAGTGCCCCAAGCGTGCTCAGTAGCATCGGTTGTGTTCACCTCTTTGCAGTCTTATGGACTATATAAGATTCTCCAGGCAAGAATGCCGAGGTGGGTTGCCTTGCCCTCCTCCAGGGGATCTTTCTGACCCAGGGATCAAACCTGGGTCTCCTGCATTGGCAGGTGGATTCTTTACCACTGAGCCACTGGGGAAGGCCTCGAGTGGCCGTGAAATTTCTAATTAAGGTAACAGATAGCTTTTAAGGTTCATTATTCCAGCCAAAATGCAGGAATTTGAATTAATTTATATTTTTTACATTTAGACTTATGAGTCAGTTACAAATGAACAATTGTTTATTTCTTCTTATGACATATACAGTCAGAGTTGATAAGGCCAGCTAAAGGAAGGCTGACATATTTCCTCCATGCCAATAACATTGCCGTTCTTCTTGTTGATTACACCAGTGAAGGTTGGAGCTTTAAGATACAATCATGTCCTTGAGCTTTTCTCTCCAGAGCTAAGAAGGGGCAGGTGTGGCTCACAGGCCATTCAGTTATTTCTATTTTATTAAAAGGTCTTTTATCCCCCCAAAGAGTAAATCTTAATTACTAACATTTGCAGAAATATTTAAGGAAAATTAATAAACTTCATGAAGCACTATTTCAAGAAATACAGAAAAGTCTTCTAAGATCACCAGCTTGAAGGTAGATAAAAACTATTCAACTTGAATCCTTTTAGACTCTTCCTTTTTCCTATTTTAATCTATTTAGCAAAAGGAAGCAGGAAACTGCTTCCTTTTGGCAGTTGATGATGTTAACAGCACTGTTGACTAAATTGCCCTGAGGAAGAACAGTTAAGATATATATAGCATTATATATCTAACTGGTTTATAATCTTCAACAACCCCAAGATCTCACTTGAGTAAAAAGTTCTCCCAGGAGGACATTTCTCTCTCCTGACTGAGCCCTGCCTGGTACAAATGTCAAAGAATTTGTGTTTTGAATAAGTTTTATTTTTTAATATAAATTTATTTATTTTAATTGCATGCTAATTACTTTACAATATTATGTTGGTTTTGCCATACATCGACATGAACCACCATGGGTGTACACACGGTCCTCATCCTGAACCCCCCTCCCACCTCCCTCCCCATACCATCCCTCTGGGTCATCCCACTGCACCAGCCCCGAGCATCCTGTATCAGGCATCAAAGCTGGACTGGTGATTCGTTTCACATATAATATTATACATGTTTCAATGCCATTCTCCCAAATCATCCCACCCTCGCCCTCTCCCACAGTGAATAGGTTTTAAACACAACTTTCCTTTTTTTATACTTAATAATTATTTTTGACAAGGGTTACATGTTTATTGTGTTCCTGAGCACTTTTCTCTGAAGAATTTTATCTTTGTATAGAACAGTCAAGCCTTAAAGGGTCCAAACATTTCATTTACTTTTGGGGTGCATTTGTATTTTTTATTTTTATTTTTTTGGCCATGCAGCATGTAGGATCTTAGTTTCCCAGCCAAGGACTGAACCTGCACCCCTTGCCTTGGAAACGCAGAGTCTCAACCACTGGACCACTGGGGAAGTTGGGGTGCACTTGTGTATATTTGTGTGTGTGCACATACGCACACTATATTCAAAGTAGATTGGAGAAGACAGTGCTTATTTATTCTTTTTATCCTATTTTTAATCATAAAATTCACTTATTTCTCAGGAAAGCAGATTTAAAAACAACCATTATTCCATCATCCAAAGATAATAGTAATAAAATTGCATTGAATATCTCCCCAATATATTTTACGTATATGTATACATTTTTTTTTTAATGTCTCAGCAGGGGCCACAGGACTGGAAAAGGTCAGTTTTCATTCCAGTCCCAAAGAAAGGCAATGCCAAAGAATGCTCAAACTACCACACAATTGCACTCATCTCGCACACTAGCAAAGTAATGCTCAAAATTCTCCAAGCCAGACTTCAACAGTACATGAACTGAGAAATTCCAGGTATTCAAGCTGGATTTAGAAAAGGCAGAGGAACCAGAGATCAAATTGCCAACATCTGCTGGATCATGGAAAAAGCAAGAGAGTTCCAGAAAAACATCTATTTCTGCTTTATTGACTACACCAAAGCCTTTGACTATGTGGATCACAATAAACTGTGGAAAATTCTGAAAAAGATGGGAATACCAGACCACCCAACCTGCCTCCTGAGAAATCTGTATGCAGGTCAAGAAGCAAAAGTTAGAACCGGACATGGAACAGACTGAGTCCAAATAGGGAAAAGAGTATATCAAGGCTGTATATTGTCACCCTGCTTATTTAAATTATATGCAGAAATAATGCAAAATGCTGGGCTGGATGAAGCACAAGCTGGAATCAACATTGCCAGGAGAAATATCAATAACCTCAGACATGCAGATGACACCACCCTTAAGGCAGAAAGCAAAGAGGAACTGAGGAGCCTCTTGATGAAAGTGAAAGAGGAGCGTGAAAAAGCTGGCTTAAAATTTAACATTTAAAAAACTAAGATCATGGTATCTGGTCCCATCACTTCATGGCAAATAGATGGGGAAACAGTGAAAACAGTGAGATGGTATTTTCTTAGGCTCCAAAATCACTGCAGATGTTGACTGCAGCCATGAAATTAAAAGATGCTTGCTTCTTGAAAGAATAGCTATGACCAACCTAGACAGCATATTAAAAAGCAAAGATATTACTTTGCCAACAAAGGTCTGTCTAGTCAAAGTTATGGTTTTTCCAGTAGTCATGTATGGATGTGAGAGTTGGATCATAAAGAATGCTGAGCGCTGGAGAATTGATGCTTTTGAACTGTGGTGTTGGAGAAGACTCTTGAGAGTCCCTTGGACTGCAAGGAGATCCAACCAGTCCATCCTAAAGGAAATCAGTCCTAAATATTTATTGGATTGATGCTGAAACTCTAATACTTTGGCCACCTGATGCAAAGAACTGACTCATTGGAAAAGACCCTGATGCTGGTAAAGATTGAAGGCAGGAGGAGAAAGGGATGACAGAGGATAAGATGGTTGGATAGCATGACCAACGTGATGGACATGAGTTTGAGCAGGCTCTGGGAGTTGGTGATGGACAGGGAGGCCTGGCGTGCTGCAGTCCATGGGGTTGCAAAGAGTCACACACGACTGAGCGACTGAACTGAAATGATATATTTTTTTACTTAATTTTTTTTTTTAAGGTTTTAATATATATATTTTCTTAGCCAACTTTCCTTGGAGAAGGAAATGGCAACCCACTCCAGTATTCTTGTCTGGAGAATCCTATGGACAGAGGAAGCTGGCGGGCTATAGTCCATGGGGTTGCAAAGAGTCGGACACAACTGAGCGACTAAACAGCTAGTTTTCCTATAGTACATATATTATGTTTTCATTTTTCAAAAAATATTGTTCTAAAGTGTGATGCTAGTGGAATCAGAGTAATAAGGGTGTTTTAAAGAAGCTGTACACCATTCATCTTATGCCTGTCTTTAGAGATAAAGCAACAGAAAAACAGTCCATAATGACAATAAGCATATTGATCTTTTTATTCATTTTTATATATCAAAGCAATTTTTGTCAAATGCCTACTATTAGCTTCTTATGTGCTAGGAAAAACGAACAATGAGTTCTTAGACCAGTTGTATTACAGAGAAGTCAGTCAAATAATGTTTATCTGTGTGTTGAGAACTGTGATAGGGAGAGGTCTCAGTGTTACAGGAGCACAGAAAAGGAGCACCTAAGTCAAAATGAGGATTGCCTGTTAAGTGACACTAAACTTCTGAAGGACAAGAGGGAAGGATGCTGCAGGACAAGAAACAACAGGAGTAAAAGTACTGCCAAGAAACATCCAGGTAGTATGTCATAAACCAGCCCCATCTGAAGAATTAGTAGGGATTCCTATATTCTACCCCTGGAGATTCCAATTCAATAGGGCCGGGCCAAAAACCAGCAGGTTTAACAGGACCCCCCAAATTTCTTACACACAGGCAAAGTTACAAAATAATTTAAGTCGCTCCAAAAGGAAGCTTGATTGTTTTGTAGTAAAGACATAAGGAACTGGCCATCAAGCAAGGCTTAGAAAGTGGGCAAAGACAGGATGTGAGGGATAGACTTTGAAGTTTGTCCTGAAAGATAAAAGGACTAAATCCAGACTTACAGATTAGATTAGCATTTTAGAAAAACCACTAGAAAAAATGGAGTATGATTTGGAAGGAAACTGGTTTTGAGGAAGTTGATGTAGCAATCTAAGTGAGAAAGTATGAAGATCCTAACCTCATGTGTGGTTATAAGTGAGGGAGAAAGGAGGACCAGAAATATTCAGGAAGTAAATGACACAGGGTTTCGTGAGTGATTGGTGACTGAGAAGTAAGTGTTCAGTGTCAAAGGCTCGCAGGAAGTGGACTGGGAGACTGATTAGAGATAAGCCATTCACCAAAATAGAGCATATCTGGGGCAAAGAAGAAGGTTCACTTTTGTTGTTATTGTGCTTAGTCACTCAGTTATGGTCAACTCTTCATGACCTCATGAACTGTAGCCCGCTGGGCTCCTCTGTCCATGGGATTTTTCAGGCAAGAATACTAGAGTGGGTTGCCATTTCCTTCTCCAGGGGATCTTCCTGACCCAGGGATCAAATCCATGGTTCCTGTGTCTCCTGCATTGCAGGTGGATTCTTTACCCTCTGAGCCATTAGGAAAGCCTCTCTTTTAGATATGCTTAATTTTACTGGATAATTCAAGTGTGGGATTCAGTCTAAGATGCAAGAAAAACTTTGGCCCCACCATGAGGCATGCAGGATCTTAGTTCCCCCAATGAGGGACTGAAACTGCTCCCCCTGAAGTGAAAGTGTGGAGTCTTAACTGCTGGACTGCCAGGGAAGTCCCTCGAAAGAAACTTTTAACATGTGGTTTGGTTTGTAACATTGACAGCAGAGGAAGCTGAAGCCATACATCTGAGAAGAGAATATCCACAGGGACATCAGGAAGACAATATTTAATTGTTAAGCAGGGGGGAAAAAAAAAGGAATCTACAATAGAGACCAAACAGAGTTTCAATATATTTTTTCTTTTTGTGGAGAGAATACTGTCACAGAGATCAGAAAAAGACAAGAACTTGTGCAGGAGGAAATGTTCATCCCTGTCAAGTGCTACAGAGAAATCAAGCAAGATAAGGGAAACAACATCCAGTGAACTGTACCATGTGGAAGTCAGAGGTGGAAATATCAAGAATGTCTCCTCTACATGTTTCTTATGGGCCAGGCCAGTCGAGTGATCCCTTCTTAGGAGCTGAATCTTGAGTGGTAACGCCCAGGGAGGGTCAGTTGAACCTATATCTGCAAATATATGTGACCATGAAGGTCTACCGTTCTATTTTCTATGATGCTGAACTTTCTGCCCTCAGAAAGCTTGATTGTTTAGCGTTTTCTTCTAGGCTCTGAGTTACACCAATATTTTTCCAATGAATTCTACTTTTTCGGTAAATTACTTTGAGTTGATTTCCTTTGCTTTTGGTTAAAAACCCCAAACTGGTACAGTAGACTTGCTTTTTGTTCTGTTTTTGAGGGGATAAAGCACTGTGCTCTCTGTTTTCTAAGGTAAAAGAGGAGAGGGGAGATGACTGATACAATGAACTCATTGTGTAGCCAGGAGGGGATGGAATCCAGGCCATAGGTTAAAAATGAACCTTTACTTGGGCATCTCTTCCATCAGGGAGGGGAGGTACAGATGCTAATAAGCTTATAAGAAAGAGGGAGAGGAAGATACGGTTCTTTTCTTGTGTCCTTGGCTTTTCTTGGGGAAATGGCAGAATTGTCATCAGCTGAGTCTGAGAAAGCTTGGTGGCAAAAAGAGGGATTTAAGACAAGAGAGAGGGTTTAGAGCAACCACTGTCAGCTGATCAGACATATTGACTATCAATAAGGACCCAGCCTTAGTCAGAAAGCAGCAATATATAGTGACATCAATGGTCACAGCTGTGTAATTTTTCTCCAGGAACTCTCAGCTGCTCAGTCTAAGGGCCAAAGAAAGAGGATGGCTGTATAAGAGGTGAAAGTGATACTGAAAGCATGATTTAAGTGGTGGACACCAGTGTCCGGGGCTGGACAGGGGAAAATGGGAAGACAGAAGGGGCTGATTGATTAGGAGAAAATGGAAGACTCAAAGCACTGGGGGTCACGAGGTCAAAGAGCAAGCATAGTTCAAGTAAGAACAAGAAAGCTAGCAGAAGCAAATGGTGGAGAGAAGCAGATGTCTTGCTTAAACATGAAGCCTGAATCTGAATCTCTCTACAGAGGAGGATTTGTGTTCATCCATCCTCTGTCGTATCATTCTTTCTTAGGATTCCTGATCTTTCTGTGACTTTCACCTACAAGCTGGATGACCACTTGGTGGGGCTCTTGCAGAGACAATGTCAGCCTGTTGGTTGAAAATGAAGATCCCCTGAAAACCGGAAATGCTATGAAATTTTGCAGTTTAGTTTATTCTAGCACTTTAAGTACTAGAGAAGTACTTTTTAACCTCACTTCTTTGAGTTACCTAGTCCCTGTTGCATCAAACAGAAAAACAGCTGACTTCTGGTATACTGAAATTTTGGGAAATTCTTTGATCTTAACTAAACAATTATTATTCCCTTTATTACCAGCATAACTCTAACTTTTTCTTTCAGTAGAAATCATCTTTAAGAGAAGATGAGAAAAAGAGACTATAGGAACTCCCTGGTAAACCAGTGGTTAGCACTCCATGATTTCACTGCCAAGCACCCAGATTCAATCACTACTTGAGATCCCTCTAGCAGAGTTTTTTTGGTTTTTTGTTTAAAAAAAAAAAAAAAAAAGAACCACAGTTAGGACATAGTTCTTCTAGTCTTAGTCTGTTAATACTATCTTAACTACTTTACTTCAAAAGTTGAAAAAAAAATTCTTTCTATTCCCTAGTGCCACCCTTCCTTACTGCTGACTATGAAACAGTAATCTGTTGCCTAAATTACCACCTACCTTTTATCCTATAGCAGCCATGTGTTAAAACTGAAAGGCCAGTAATTACCAGTAAAGAGAGTGGCATTATTGGCTGTGGCTTCCTGTTCAGTTTTACTTTGAAAAAGTTTTAGCAGGTGAGCTTACTTGGATATTGTGTACCATAGACGACTTATTCTCCTGTCCTTGGCATAGTCCCCCAAAATACACCTTATCTCTGCAAGGAGAAAATGGCTGAATTGTTGCATGTTCACCTCTGTAACTGGCGAGGTGACTCAAACCACAAAATTTCATTACCTAGGGTTCATGATTTCATCTTTTTTATGGTCATGTTTATGACCAACAATGCATACTTTCTATTGTAGTGTGAGCAAAGACAATGTAGACTAGTAACTTTGCAGCAAGATACTTGTGTACTCCTTACAATTCTACCCAGTGGTTGAAATCATTATACTAAAAAGCTGCTTTTAGGTAAGCTGTCAATGTAGGTATGCTTGCTGCTGCTGCTGCTGCTGCTGCTAAGTTGCTTCAGTTGTGTTAGACTCTGTGCAACCCCATAGACAGCAGCCCACCAGGCTCCCCCGTCCCTGGGATTCTCAAGGCAAGAACACTGGAGTGGGTTGCCATTTCCTTCTCCAATGTATGAAAGTGAAAAGTGAAAGTGAAGTCACTCAGTTGTGTCCGACTCTTAGCCACCCCATGGACTGCGGCCTACCAGGCTCCTCCATCCATGGGATTTTCCAGGCAAGAATACCAGAGTGGGGTGCCATTGCCTTCTCCAAGGTATACTTCCTACACCAGGCCAAAAGTTGCATGAAAGAATCCTTGTGATCTCTTCCAATTCTGAGAGTTTACACTCAAAATACCAACCTAAATCACAATGTCTGTCTGCAGTCCAAGGGCAAAGTTTGCTCCAGGCCTATAGTCCACCCTTGATATCTTAAGAAAGATGTGACAGAATATAACACAACAAAAATAAAGTAGGCCACATACCTGAATGGGTTGTAAGGGTAGAGAAAAACAAATTGATTAATACAATATTGAGGGTTATTCTTGCATCACCTAAAAATAGATACAAATTATATTATAGTATCCCATTGTCAGATTTCTATTCAACTCCATAAAAACTAAAGATATCTTGTAATTAAAAGAAGAAGGAATTTATTACAGAGGTTTTAAAATTTGAATTATGTCATGGAATTGAACTGGAAACAACTGTCAGTCTTCCTAATGTCCAAGATAGAGAATTCTCCAACTCTCAAAACTTTTTTTCATGCCACACAAATATCAAGATGTTTTCCTTTATTTAATCAGTATCCCAAATTATTTCCTGGGTGTACAGAGCATTTTGTTCTGTTCTGTTCTGCTACTAGACAGGATTAAGTAATAGTTTCACCTTTCCTCTGTTTTATTTTCTTTCCACAATGAGAACGAGTTGCCTATCAGCAAAAAATGAGCAAGGACAAAGTGCAAATAATTAGTGGCAAGAAACAGCACAGTTGAGGGATAGGATGGTGAGAAAGAGGAGAAATCACCATCACATTCTCTAAACCCTTCTCATTTTCTTGCGGTGCCCTCAGGGGTTACAGTTTGGAAGGCCCTGCTCTGGTAGGGGAAATAGAGTAGGAACTGGGGTTGCAGAGGTGTGTCAAAGGCACAACCAAGCCTGATAGAGTGACATCAATGTAGAAGAGGGTGTGTTTTTGTTTGGGGTTAAGAAGGAAGGTCTGGACAGGTCAGCGCCTAAGAAAGATGCTAACTTCTAATTAAAACACTTGGCAGCGGGGGGGAACAGGTATGTGACTTCCCTGGTGGTCCAGTGGTTAAGATCATGCTCCCAATGCAGGGAGCAGAGGTATGATCCCTGGCTAGAGAAGACCCTGCATGCTGCATGGTGTGGCCAAAAAATAAAAAAGAGAGAGAGAGAGAGAAATAAAAACAAAACAAAAAAACCCAGGTATGTGTGCTCTGAAGTTTCTGAACTTATTTTATGAGTTTATATAAGGCAATCATGAAATTGCTTTGAGGGGAATTTTATTTCAATATTTCTTTGGTAACTCTGGGATCAGGGACAGTGATCTAGGGACCAGGGATGGAAGGACTGAGGAGAATAAAATGGAAGAAGGAAAATCAGTACATGGAAGGCTCTCAGGTTGGACATGACCAAAGACAACTAGGACGAGAGCCACTGGGACCTCTAAAGAGGCCTCAGAACCGTGAATCCAGGGGACAGAGTCCACGGGGTCGCAAAGAGTCGGACACAACTGAGCAACTGAACACTGCTGCTGCTGCTGCTAAGTCGCTTCAGTCGTGTCCGACTCTGTGAGACCCCATAGACGGCAGCCCACCAGGCTCCCCCGTCCCTGGGATTCTCCAGGCAAGAACACTGGAGTGGGTTGCCATTTCCTTCTCCGGTGCATGAAAGCGAAAAGTGAAAGTGAAGTCGCTCAGTCGTGTCCTACTCTTAGCGACCCCATGGACTGCAGCCTACCAGGCTCCTCCATCCATGGGATTTTCCAGGCAACAGTACTGGAGTGGGGTGCCATTGCCTTCTCCACAACTGAACACACAGGTAGATAAATAGGTGAGGGAGGAAAAAACAGAAAAATGACAATAATGAGCAAATCTGGGTGAAATACACATGTTCTTCACACTACTGTTGTAACTTTTCTCTAAGTTTAAAACTATTTCAAAAAAAAAAAAAAAAAAGACTTAAAAATATTAAGCTCTAGGTCAAATGAAACTGCACACACGGTTCAACAGACCTGAGCTGTAGTCCAAGTCACTAATGCTTGTTAAGTCTGAGTTTTCTCATCTGGAAACTTGTAGAATTTTTGTAAGAACTAAATAAGGTAATACATGCAAAAGAGATTTGAAGCATTTAAAATAACACACATTTGGGGAACATTGTTAGAAATGAAAGTCTGACATTTGAAAAACAACTTACTAGATGGGGTGTATGATCAGGCATTATCTGAGCAGTAACAGACATATCCAGACAAATGGAAGAATGGGTGAGATAAAATGAAAGAAAGGGGGCATTTTTGGTTATTTTCAACTACCAACGCCCTATCCCAAATTGGTTCTCTTCAACAGGCTTTAGATGGTAAAGCATCTGTCTACAATGTGGGAGACCTGGGTTCAATCCCTGGGTTGGGAAAATCTCCTGGAGACGGAAATGGCAACCCACTCCAGTATTCTTGCCCGGAGAATCCCATGGATGGAGGAATCTGGTATGCTACAGTTCATGGGGTCACAAAGAGTCGGACACGACTGAGCGAGTTCACTCACTCTTCACTCACATATTAGATAATACACATATTACAAGAATTGAAAGGATACACATTTTGTATCCTCAGGGAACTGGGTCTATCATAGTGAAAGTCACTCAGCCGTGTCCAACTCTTTGTGACCCCATGGACTATAACCCGCCAGGTTCCTCTGTCCATGGGATTTTCCAGGCAAGAATACTGGAGTGGGTTGTCATTTTCTTCTCCAGGGGATCTTCCTGACCCAGGGATTGAACCTGGGTCTTGTGCATTCCAGGCAGATTCTTTACCATCTGAGCCACCAGGGAAGCCCGAGTCTATCATAGGATAAACTAAAAAAAAAAAAAAATTAAAATCTGTAATATGATGTATTGAGAAGCATCTACAGAAACACAAATAAGAAACCAGTAAATCTGAGGTTTGGGGGCAGATATAGGAGAGTTTCTGGCAGGAAATAATTATTTGAACTGAGCCTAGAAGAATGAGCTGATCACTTAAACCCAAGAAAAGAGCATTTGAGGCAAAGAGAATGTTTGATGACGGTATTAAAGTACTTGATTTGCTCAGTCTCTTGGCAATTTTTTGCCTCCTCTGTGACATCTCCTCCACATAACTTCCTTGTATGCATGATGCCAAGAGAATTCCCTCTATTTTAATTTCTTTTCTGTTAATATCTTTGAAATTTTAAAGTATAATAAAATACTGGGTGGCCTACCATAATATGAGGAATGAATGAAACCTGCTGATAAAAGGTTTAGGGCTAATTAATTCTCTTAAATCTGATACTGGATCCCAAGAAGGTCATGGAATTGCTTAAAATAAATTACAATTATGTAAAGTTTAAAAATAAAATAAAATTTTTAAAAAAAGGCTATTAAACAGGATTGTTTACAAAAAAAAAAAAAAAAAAGAAGCTTAACATCTGCATATCATGCCGTTCTCTTCTTTAGAGTTTGGGTTATCTCATAGAGCATTTTGGCTAATGGTGCTGCTGCTGCCGCTAAGTCACTTCAGTCGTGTCTGACTCTGTGCGACCCCATAGACGGCCGCCCACCAGGCTCCCCCATCCCTGGGATTCTCCAGCCAAGAACACTGGAGTGGAAGATTAATGGTACAGGTGAGTCTAATTTACCAAAGCAGACCGAAGCTCTCAGAAATGATGTCAGTGAATACACATGCTGTGGAAAGGGAAAGAAGCAAGACTCTTCATAAAGCCACAGATAACTATTTTGGGTATCCATAAGATGCCTTGGTTGGTACAGAAAACAGTAAGATATGTCCCGATTTAGAATGTAAGTGAAAGACCCCTCTGTGGTTAATCATTTCACTTGCAACAAGGGAGCAGACGCCCCCAGTGGACACATCCCACTGGAGCTACAGACAGGTAGAAGGAGAGTTTCAGTTTCAATTTTGCTCTCTCTTTCTCTGAAATGATTATAGGTTCTGCTTTTGAACAAACAGTAACAGTTTCTGATCCCCATTTTACTGCCATTGATGACCAAAGTGAGAACTTGTTTTTGACACAGGAAATGCTGGTGAAACTCTTAGCTCAGTCAGCACTTTCTAAGCAAATTTCTGCACATTTCTTCCACTCCTGTGCTTTGCGGTCTTGCCCTCTCCAAGATACTCACTAGAATCCGGAAGCTAAAATAATCCAGATCCCAGGTACTACTTTTTTTTTTTTTTAGTGGTACAAAGACTTAAATGAAGCAATGTCTGAAAACTGGTCTAGTCACCTCAAGAGAAAATTACATACTCTGAAATCATCGACTTAGAAGGCATTGCTAGAACGCTGCTCCAAGTCTGCAATGTCTTGACTTACAGGGCAGAGGTTAAGATGGGTATTCTGGGCCTTTTGTTTTGAAAAGTCAACAACATGCAACTTAAAAGAGCTTTAGCTCTGTCATCTTTGGCTGCCCATTTATGCTCAAAGAAGTCAGCTTTATACTTTTTAAAATTAATTACACACACAGATTCTTCCCTTCTTTCTGCTCTCTTCACCAAAGTAACCCATATGAATAGGGTCTCTCTCCACTCAGTTCGTTTAGGCTATCTCTGGCTCTTGTGAAATATTCTACCCGCCCCCCCAAGCTACCTTTGATGTGCAGTTTAAATGTACTTTACCTATAATGAAACTGAGAGCAGCTGGCAGGCAACAGAGGCAGGAAGAAAGATTTCTCAGATTCTGGAATTCTCAGGTTCCAATTGCAAGATGGATTCTGAAATCCTTAGAGGAGTTCAGAAATTCTCTAGAGGTAGCTTTGTTAACTCACCGCTACTGTATCCTGAATTGCTTCCTCTCCCTTGGGGTGCAATGCTCTAATTAACAATATTTAAGGTAAATAGTCCCCCAGCACCACAGTTCTGTATGTCTTTCCCAGGTAAGCCTGATGGACTGAGGAGGCTCCCAGGAACTACTGCTTTTAGTTTGCACGGCCTTCCAAGCTCCTTGCCAAGATGCTCTCCCACAGCTCCCTCTCCTCTACAGCAAATTCTCTCTTTTAGTTGATACTTAAAATTATATTTATTTAAGGTTTATGCCTTCAGCCTAATGTTTTAATTTCTGCTAAAGTGAAAATGCTTTCTGCAATACTATTAATTATATTCTAATGGATGATTCTAAAAAACAATTTTGATACACAGAGGAACGCTTTAGACTTTGAGAGTCAATTAACCATTATTGATCACTCTGAGAATTAACATTTATTGCTCACTTACTATGTTATAAGCTCTGGACTGGGCACTTTTTTAAAGGCACTTTTGGTTGCAAGCAAGCATACTCAGTCACGTCTGACTCTTCGCGACCCTATGGACTGTAGTCTGCCAGACTCCTCCGACCATGCAGTTCTCCAGGCAAGAATACCGGAGTGGGTTGCCATTTTATTTTCTAAGGGATCCATCCCACCCAAGGATTGAACCTGCGTCTCCTGCATCTCCTTCACTGGCAGGCGGATTCTTTTACCACTGAGCCACCTGGGAAGCCCCAATTTTGGTACCTTACTTATTTTAAGTCACAATAATTCTGCCAAGTAGCCATTCTTTGTTTCTCAGAAGGGAAAATTGAGATTCAGAAGGTAGGAAAGATTTACACTACCTGTAAGTGGTAGCCAGCATCTAAATTCATCTCTGCCTGTCAGATGCTAAAGCTGAGGCCACCGTTTTGCTGAGACCCAGAACAGGATGTGCACGTTCTTATCTTGAATGGTAGCAGGAAGAGAGAGGATGGATAAGGACCAGAGATCTGGGGGAAGACTAGTTTGGGGTTCTGTTGAAGGAAAATAAGAATAAAAAAAGAGAGAGTGAGAGAAGTGAAACATGAGGAGAATATCTCCTCATTTTAGTTATAACTACTCTGAGGAAGATATTGTGCTAAGTACTTGGTACAAGAGGGAAGAGGCAAAAGCCTCAAAGAGCTCAGGCAAGAGAAGAGACAGCAAGTCAGTGACTTGTAGGTCAAGGACAGGCTGCAAATTGGTGGCCCATTCAAAGTTGACCTACTCAGTGAAGTGAAAGTGATGTCATTCAGCTGTGTCCGACTCTTTGCAACCCCATGGACTGTAGCCTACCAGGCTCTTCTGTCCCTGGGATTTACCAGGCAAGAATACTGGAGTGGGGTGCCATTTCCTTCTCCAGGGCATCTTCCCGACCCAGGGATCAAACCCGGGTCTCCTGCATTGTAGGCAGATGCTTTACTGTCTGAGCCACCAGAAATTTTTAAATTTTCCCTCTTTTTGTTTATTTTTTTAAAATAAATAATCACATGCACATGAAACAATCTTCAAAAAAATGACAAAAGATGCAAGTGAAAAGTAAATAGTAGCCTTCCCGATTCTGTTGCCAACCACTCAGGCCCCCATCACAGAGACAGGTCATGCTTCTAGTTTTGTTATGTTCTTCCACAGATAATCTTTAAATACATTTAATATACTACATACATAGGTATTATATATCTTCTTTAAGATAAAATACATACTTGTTATTTGAAAAATATAAAGACAAATGGCTAGCATAAATGTACCTTGCTTTTCTTAACAATACACATCATGTTAGTATGAATAGGCTGCCTTATTTATTGTTATGGCTATATAGCATTCCATTATATTCATGTAGCATAAGTTATTTAGACAGGACCCTTTTTATGGACATTTAGGATGTTGCCAATATTTTACTATTAAATAAGCGCTGCAATGAATATCCTTATGCACATATCACTTTGCAAATATGCAAGTATCCTTGCACGGTAAATTCCTAGAAGCAGACTTGCTGAGTCAAAGAATACATGCATTTGTATACAGATTTGACAGACAATGCCAAAAGATTTCCACAGAAATATTCTCAAACTCACATTTCCTTAAACAGTACATGAGAGCATCTATTTGCCTATCTCATGCCGTCCCACACCTTAGCCAATCTGTAGTAGAATATGGAGTCTCTATAGCTTGTATTTGCATACCCAGCAATTTTAAATGCAGGGTATTTCACAAGGGGAAAATAAGCATGACTTCCAAGTTCTCTTAAAAAAATCTAAAATTTGGCAACTTTGGACCAACATTTCCACGTGGTTAACATCTGAATGGTGACCAGTCTCCTCAGATAGAACGTGTGTGTTCGGTATTGTGCCAACCCACCCCCAACGTCCCTCTATATTCTTCCCTGACACTGAAGCCAAGAGCCAGTTACCATTTATCAGCTTTTACTAGAGCCCCATTTAGTAGTTTATATTTCCTTCCTGGTTTTAGATATTAGAGTTTTCAACTGGTCGAGAGAGGGATTATTAACAAAAGGGAAAACAACTGAAGTAAAAAGTAGAGTTAGATAAGACAGCCAGAATAATAGGTAAACACAGAATAAAAGTATGTTAACATAGTTCATGAACAACAAATATTAGGCTCTTCTGAATGATCACCCATCCTCCTAGAATTTTATTATCAGGCTAGTTGTATAAACTCAGAGAAGGTGATGGCACCCCACTCCAGTACTCTTGCCTGGAAAATCCCATGGACTGAGGAGCCTGGTAGGCTGCAGTCCATGGAGTCGCTAAGAGTCAGACACGACTAAGCAACTTCACTTTCACTTTTCACTTTCATGCATTGGAGAAGGAAATGGCAACCCACTCCAGTGTTCTTGCCTGGAGAATCCCAGGGACGGGGGAGCCTGGTGGGCTGCCGTCTATGGGGTCGCACAGAGTCAGACACGACTGAAATGACTTAGTAGCAGCAGTTGTATAAACTAAATCCAGCACTGAATAACTTTATACTGGTAGCACAAACATCCCAGAGTAACTTCGAAAACCTTGGGGTTAGCCCTGATGTGGATCTAATCTTGTAAAAAGCATGGTTCTTGCCTTCTAGAATGCAAATGTCTTCTATACATCCAGGTGCAGGAAGTATCACATTGCTTTATTTTCCTAAATCAAATTAAATTTGGAGTCACACGCATACTCACAAGGAAGTAAAATCAGCAGACATTAGTTATCATGAGGAGGCCGCAGAGCTTATCAGACCTGCCGTGATAACTTGGAGAAGCACTCTGGTCTGAGTTCTGTCATTACCTAAACCTGTGATGTCCACCTGAAGACCAATAGCCCACTCCCTTCGTGGCAATTATGGGCACAAGAACTTTCAGGAAATTCTAACTCAGGCCTTTAGAAACAAAGTGTTGGCTTCTCCTCCCTTGTTTGGGGAAAGGAGATGCCTTATTCTTTCCTTTTTGATTTGCAGTGGAAGAAAACATCTCCTTGGCTTGATTTTCTGAATAATTTATCTGATGCTTAAGGAGGAAAGTTCTGCAGTTTCTGCAATTTAAAAGGAGGTGAGATCTTCCTTTGACTAGAACCACATAACAGATCAGGTCCTAGATCAACCACAACAATCTAAAGAATATTTAAATTGCCATAGATGGACCTATTAAGAATCCTCTGCAGTCTCTTGGGCCCTTTTATCTACACAACTATTTATGGAAATATATACGTCTAGCCTAGAGAAGGAAATGGCAGCGACTGAGCATGCATGCATGCGTTGGAGAAGGAAATGGCAACCCACTGCAGTATTCTTGCCTGGAGAATCCCAGGGACAGAAAAGCCTGGTGGGCTGCCGTCTATGGGGTCGCACTGTGTCGGACACAACTGAAGCGACTTAGCAGCAGCAGTAGCAGCATACATCTAGCCTAGATCTGAATCTCACCATCTTGGAATTTTTTACATGGACATTCATTTTCTGAAGGCTGATCTGTCATTTAATCCGTTCTCTTTATGATCTTGAAATGATTTGTTTGGAATAAGAAAGTTAGATTTACTATCCTCAAGGCTTCAGTTGAAAGGAAGGATGGGAAGGGGGCAGTGACTGTTAGATTAAGGATCAATTAAAACTTGAAGCAGATATGAATCAGAACAAAACATCACTCACATAGATTTTCCTTCTTTCCTCTGACAGACTGACAAGTACATATCTGAATAAGTCTCTCTTTCTTAAAAAAATAATTTTATTAATTTATTGTTGGCTGTGCTGTGTATTCATTGCTGTGTGGGCATTTCCTCTCCTTGAAACAAGTGAGAGCTACTCTCTAGCTGTGGGCTCTGTCTTCTCATTGCTGTGGCTTTTCTTGTTGCAGAGCACAGGCTCTAGGGCATGTGGGCTGTTGCACATGGGTAGTTGCACATGGGTATTTTCAGCTCCAGGTCTCTAGAGCACAAGCTAAATAGTTGAGGGGTATAGGCTTAATTGGTCTGGGCATGTGGGATCTTCCCAGATCAGGGATTGAACCCGTGTCTCCTTCATTGGCAGGCACACAGGTTCAATCTGAGTCTCCCTTTTTTGTAATAAAATTACTACAGAGAAATACAGAAACCTTAGTTTGTCCACAAAGGTCCGTCTAATCAAGGCTATGGTTTTTCCAGTGGTCATGTATGGATGTGAGAGTTGGACTATAAAGAAATCTGAGCACTGAAGAGTTGATGCTTTTGAACTGTGGTGTTGGAGAAGACTCTTGAGCATCCCTTGGACTGCAAGGAGATCAAACCAGTCCATCCTAAAGGAGATCAGCCCTGGGTGTTCATTGGAAGGACTGATGTTGAAGCTGAAACTCCAATACTTTGGCCACCTGATGCAAAGAGCTGACTCATTGGAAAAGACCCTGATGCTGGGAAAGATTGGGGGCAGGAGGAGAAGGGAACGACAGAGGATAAGATGGTTGGATGGCATCACCGACTCAATGGACATGGGTTTGGGTAAACTCTGGGAGTTGGTGATGGACAGGGAGGCCTGGCGTGCTGCGTTTCATGGGGTTGCAAAGAGTTGGACCTGACTAAGCAACTGAACTGAACTGAACTGAACAAAAAAATAACCCCCATGGCAAAGAATAGGGACATATATGGTAGTTTCCTCCTTTTAAGATTTCAGCAATTGACTACAGTTGAATATTTTGCTCATTGACTATTTGCTCCAACATTTTGTGACATTTCTAATAAATAATCTGAAATTTTTGAGACCAAAAGGAAAGAATATATTTTCTTCCAGTGCCTAAAAATATGCAATATTACATTTAAGCTAGTTTTTGTTATAAGATTTGTTGGCTTTTGAAAGTCAACTTGCTGTGACTGCTTCAGAGATAAGTGTACAAAGTTGGAATCTTGATTGTTTACATTTCATGTTGGAGAACAGTTAAGCCTCTACAAAAATTTGAGTTTGTAGTTTGCCCTCTTGAGTGTGATCTTGCATCCAGAATTCAAACTCTGAGAATATAATTAAGTTGGATTTACAGTGACAGCATCTTCAACAAGGTATTTACCATTTTGATGAGAGAATTTTTGCACTGATTTAAAGCAAAACAGCTATAGATAAATAATTTTTACAGAGTGAAGTTTTCCAGAAATAAAGTTTCTCTTAAATAAGAATGACGTCATAATAAAGCCGTATATCAAGGACAATTACCCAACATGTGGCCTGTGAAAATTAAACTCATTTTAGGTTTTATGTGATGAGTCACCATAGTTATAATCGCTGGACAGTATCAACAGTGCAAATTTTGAATAGACTTTCCAGTTCATAGAAATTCTTGGCAGCTTTCATACATAAAAGCATTGTAGATTTCTTCATGTCCCACTTGTTCTGTTTTGTTTTGCATGGATCTAGCCCAGAGCTTCTCCAGAGCTCTCCTAGGAAGAACAGAGCTCCCCTCCACATCCCATGGTGCTGTTTCCTCTGTTCTTTATCAGTCCATCTGACACCATTTGCTTTCTACATCCTATTATTCCTCACGTCTTACCTACTTAAGAGCGATGCTGTGCTTTCATTACCAAAACAAACAAACAAACAAACAAAACCTGAAGAGCAAAGACAGCTTTCCTGGCATTTCAGTGGAAGCCTGGCAGGGAAGTGAAGGAGGTACATGAGTTTAGTCCTCCCTCCTGAGCATGTTCAATGGCTCTTCATCACCTATTTACCTATTTTAAAAAATTTTACTTCCTCAGTCTAGTATTCATGGCCTAGCAGATCTCTTCAAGCTTACTGCTGTTGTTATTCAGTCACTAAGTCATGTCTGACTCTTTGTGACCCCATGGACTGCAGCACACCAAGCTCCTCTGTCCTCCACTGTCTCCCGGAGCTTGCTCAAATTCATGTCCCTTGAGTCGGTGATGCCGTCCAACCATCTCATCCTCTGCCAGCCTGACTCCTTTTGCTTTCAACCTTTCCCAGCATCCAGGTCTTTTCCAGTGAGTCAGCTCTTCACATCAGGTGGCCAAAGTATTGGAGCTTCAGCATCAGCATCAGTCCTTCCAATGAATATTCAGGACTGATTTCCTTTAGGATTGACTGGTTTGATTTCCTTGCTGTTCAAGAGACTCTCGAGAGTCTTCTCCGGCCCCACAGCTCAAAGGCATCAATTCTTCAGTGCTCAGCCTTCTTTATGGTCCAACTCTCACATCTGTACATGGCTACTGGAAAGATGATAGCTTTGATGGAACTTTATGGACCTTTGTTAGCAAAGTCATATCTTTGTTTTTGAACACGCTGCCTGGGTTTGTCATAGCTTTCCTTCCAAGGAACAAACATCTGTTACTCCAAACCTCGGTTCCATAAAACTACTGTATTAGTTCATAGTCACCCTCACCGCCCCCGCCCCAAAATGGTATGTCAAAATCCCAATACTTCAGAAGTGACCCTACTTGGAAACAGGATTTTTACAGAGGCAATCAAGTTAAAATGATGTCACTAGGAGGGGCCCAAATTCAGTGTGACTGGTATTCTTATAAAAAGGGAAAATTTGGATCCAGAGACAGACATGAATAGAAAAAAGATAATATGGAGACAGGGAGACTACCACATGAAGATGGGAGATTAAAGTGATGCATGTTAAGGAATGCCAAAGGTTGCTGGCAAACCATCAGAGCCAGGAAGAAGTAAGAAAGGCTTCCCCTAGAGGTTTCAAAGACAGCATGACCCTGTCTACACCTTGATTTTGAATTTCTATCTTCCAGAACTATGAGACAATAAAATTCTATTGTTTCAAGCCATCCAGTTGTTGGTACTTTGCTATGGCAGCCCTAGGAGTAAATCTCAAGCTTCTCTTGATACTATTTCTTCTGCTTTTATTTCTCTTCTTCCTTCTTCTTTAAAAAAATTCTATTCTTTTCCGGAAGCCCAATTACACCTTACTTCCTCGGCTGCCACTGTCCCTTGTAAAAACAATCATTCCTTGGAATTTGAACTCCTATAGCATTTCCTGTGTTCTTAATACTGACAGTTCCTTATAGCCTATGGGTATTTAACTTACATGCATATGTTCTCTTCCTTATTCTAAACTCTAAAAAGACTATACTTTTGATATTACTTAGGTAAGCAATTAATTATGTGAAAGTATTCAATAAATAGTTTTATTTATTGACAAACACAGTTGGCATTTGAACAACACAGGTTTGAACTACACAGGTCCACTTATGTGGGGATTATTTTCAATCAATACATAATTTATATACTATAAATGTTTTTCTCTTCTTAATGATTTTCTTAATAACATGTTTTTTTCTCTAGTTTACTTTGTTGCAAGAATACAGTATATAATACATATACAAAATGTGTATTGATCAACCATTTATGCTATTGGTAAAGCTTCTGGTCAAGAGCAGAGTATTAGTTAAGCTTTGGGGAAGTCAAGAGTTATACACAGATTTTTTACTGCTGGAGGTTCAAAGCTTTTAAGCCCTGTGGTGTTCAAGGGTCAACTGTACACTTAAGTAACTATCTATTGATCTATTTATCTATGTATCCTACTGGAGAACTCTGACCAACACAGTTATATTTCCTTTTTATTAAAGTGTAGTTGACTTGGGCTTCCTGGGTGGCTCAGACATAAAGAATTCTCCTGTGATGCAGGAGATGCCATGGGTTCGATCCCTGGGTCAGGAAGATCACCAGAAGGAAGGCATGGCAACCCACTCCAATATTCTTGTGTTAGAGAATCCCATGGACAGAGGAGCCTGGCAGGCTGCAGTCCATATGGTCGCACAGAGTTGGACACTATAGAAGCAACTGAGGATGCACATGGTTGACTTTTAATATTATAATAGTTTCAGGCATAGAACATAGTAATTTGATATTTTTAGATTCCACACCATAAAAAGTTATTACCAAATATTCCCTGTGCTATACATTACATTTCTGTGACTCATTTATTTTATAACTGGTACTTTGTACCTCTCAATCCTCTTTGCCTATTTCACCCCTCCTGCCCCCCTCCTCTCCTTTGGCAAACAAATGTTTTATTCTGTGTCTGTGAGTCTGTTTATGATTTGTTATGTTTGCTCGTGTGTTTTGTTTTTTATATTTCACATAAAAGTGAAAACATACAGTATTTGCCTTTCTTGGCTATATACCATTTAAATCACATGGTTACACCATAGTTTAATAATTCTCTTTATGATCATTTAAGTGGTTGCAATCTTTGCTCTTATAATTTCATGAAAAGTAGCTTTACTCATATAGCCTTGATAGCACCTACAATCATTTTCTTGAATAGATTACTAGAAGGAGACTTAGTATATCAGAGAGTATGGATGTACATGTATTTCTTGACACAGGTCATCAAACTGTTCTTCACAACTGGCTATTCTGGTTTAAAGTTCCATTAATAGCAAATGAAAAGTGCCTACTATACTACAACCTTAAAACATCTCAGTATTATCATTTTAATGGTCATACTTGCCAACAAAGGTCTGTCTAGTCAAGGCTATGGTTTTTCCAGTGGTCGTATGGATGCAAGAGTTGGACTGTGAAGAAAACTGAGCACTGAAGAATTGATGCTTTTGAACTGTGGTGTTGGAGAAGACTCTTGAGAGTCCCTTGGACTGCAAGGAGATCCAACCTGTCCATCCTAAAGGAGATCAGTCCTGGGTATTCTTTGGAAGGACTGATGCTAAAGCTGAAACTCCAGTACTTTGGCCACCTAATGCGAAGAGTTGACTCATTGGAAAAGACTCTGATGCTGGGAGGGATTGAGGGCAGGAGAAGGGGACGACAGAGGATGAGATGGCTGGATGGCATCACTAACTCGATGGACATGAGTTTGAGTGAACTCCGGGAGTTGGTGATGGACAGCGAGGCCTGGCATGCTGTGATTCATGGGGTCACAAACAGTCGGACACGACTGAGCAACTAAACTGAATATGTAAAATTATTATACTAGTATAATAATTTTTTAAGTCATCTGAAATGGCAAAAGCGAGTCTTTTGTTTTCCTGGGTATTTTCTGTTTAAGCACTTTGGTCATTTTTTTTACTGCAGTATTAGTATTTTTCTGGCAGAATAGGATGTCCACTATCTGGAATCTAGGTTCAGGTTTAAAGCTGAGGTTCAGAGGTACAAAGTATCCTACATGCTAAAGAGATACACTGTGCCAAAATGTCACCAAAAGCTTTCACTAGAGAGTTCTCCCTCACTCTAAGGTAGAAAAAGGTAGCAGAAACAATGCTATTTCTTCCAGTCTCCTCTCACCCCTATCTGCCACCCCAGATAAAACACCAGGCTAGGCAGTTTTTGTAGTGTTTCCTCAACTCCCTACACCCATTTCCTGAAGTCACTCCCACTGGCCAGAGACACCGCTTCTAGTGGTACCAGGGATGGGGATATGAGGTTGTGGTCTTAAGCTATTCAGGACTCATTTAATAACAAAATCCCTATAAGATTTTGGAATCTGTCCAGGAAAATGTTAAGGGATAAAAAAGGAAAGTTAAACACAGCATATTTTCAAGCAATGGTTTGGTTTTTCTTTTTAAAAAGCTACTTCATTTTTATACCCAAAGAAGTAGAAACAGCTCAATGGTCTGTTATACTTATTATTAATAATATAAAAAGCTTTTTATTTCTGACAAAGTGTTACTATGTGTTAGAGATAGTTTTCTCAATTGTCTTTTGCCTTTAACTTAAATTTGTTGTTTAATGTACTGTGTTACATTAAAACTACTGGTCTATCTTACACTTTAAATGAATCTTTTAGCGTGTGTGATTTTGGAACACTGTGCTTCAATCATTTCAAAAATATTGACTCATTGAGTTATTCAGACCTTCCATATGGTGACACATTCCATTATATGATATCAAAAGTAAATCACATTAATTAACATCACCATTATAGTATCTAAAGTCTTTATTGCCAAATTTTTAAACTCACAGAGGTAGATAGTTTTCAAAAATTCTAACCTATTTGGAAGCTTGAATATTATCATTGGAAACAAATATTGTCAATTATTTCCCTTGAAATGACAGGCTCATTTCATTTATTTTTGAGAAAATATCTGCCAAATACACAAGTCTGAATAATTCTCATTTGTCAATTGTTTTTGAAGTAAAAAGGCAGCTAGTTCAACTTGTAATTTACGTGTTGCATAAGTGCTTTTCTACAATACAAACATTATATTTTGGTATGTAAAAAAATGCTAAAGCTCTCACTTTCTGAGATGGTCCACAGTCTGCCTATGGAATGTGTATCTCTCTGAATAAACTTGATTTCCCACTTAGTTCTCTGGGCAGAGGCCCTTGCCTGACTACTCATATCCCTTACAAGTGTCTTATATTAATAAATCTATTTGTTGCCTATCAAAAGTAAAATGCTGTATGCACAACCTCTCTTTTGTTACACAGATATATCCTAGATGGGTCAAACTTTAGTAAAATTAAACATTTTGACTATCTCATCTTGAATATTTTCATATTCTTTTTTAAATTTATTTTTAATTGAAGGATAATTGCTTTACGGTATTGTGTTGGTTTCTAGCAAACATTGACATGAATTGGCCATAGGTTTACCCACGTCCCCTCCCACTTGAACATCTCTCCCTCCTCCTTCCCTATCCCACCCCTCTAGGTTGTTACTGAGCCCCAGTTTGAGTTCCCTGATGAACATTTACATATTCTGGGTGAAAAATTTTTCCTGGGAGTGCCTAGTAGTAAAGAATTCTATGACTTTTCATCTAGTTTCTTGTCCCTTCCTTGATTCATTCTAAGGGGTCACAGGTCTTACTGATCATTGGACCACTGGTATAAATGAACACAAAGAAAATGGCAAACAATGTCTTAGTTTAATTAAAACACAGTTTTGACAAAAGACCTGTACTCTGAAAACTATAAGATGCATATGAAAGAAATCAAAGATGACACAAAAAGAAGGAAAGATATACTATGTTCTTGGACTAAAAGAATCAATACTGTCGAAATGACTATACTACCCGAGGCAATCTATAGATTCAATGCAATCCCCATCAAATTACCAATGGCGTTTCTCACAGAACTAGAACAAAAACCATTAAAATTTATATGGAAACACCGAAGACCCTGAATACCCAAAGCAATCCTGAGAAAGAAAAATGGAGCTAGAGGAACTGGACTCCCTGACTTCCTACTATACTATAAAGCTAGTCATTAAAACAGTATAATAGTGGCACAAAAACAGAAATATAGATCAGTGGAACAGAATAGAAGGCCCAGAAATAAGCCCATGCACATATGGTCAATTAATCTATGACAAAGGAGGCAAGAATATAAAATTGAGAAAAGATAGTCTCTTCAATAAGTGGTGCTGGGAAAACCAGACAGCTACATGTAAAGAACTGAAATTATAGCCATACACACACAAAAAAACTCAAAACAAATCAAAAGTAAAATTGACACTATAAACCTCTTAGAGGAAAACAGGCAGAATGATCTTTGATGTAAATTGAAGCAATATCTTTTTGTATTCACCTTCTAAAGTAATGAAAATAAAAACAAAAATAAACAAATAAGCCCTAACTAAATTTAAAAGCTTCTGCACAGCAAAGGAAACCATAAACAAAATGAAAAGACAACTCACAGAATGGAGGAAATATTTACAAACAGAGTGACTGACAAGAGATTAGTCTCCAAGATATACAAACAGCTCATGCAGCTCTATGTCCAAAAAGAAGAAAAAAAAATTATGCAGAAGATCCAAATTGACATTTCTCCAATGAAGACATACAAATGGCCAAAAAGCACATGAAAAAATGGTCAACATCACTAATTATTAGAGAAATCAAAACTACCATGCAAGTCAAAACTACCATGAGGTATCACCTCATACCAGTCAGAATGGGCATCATCAAAAAGTCTACAAACAAGAAATGCTGGAGAAGGTGGCGAGAAAAGGGAACATTCCCACCAGGAATGTAAATTGCTACAAACACTATGAAGAACAGTACAGAAGTTCCTTAAGAAACTAAAAATAGAGATACCATATGATTAAATGGAATAATTTATTTATTTATTTATTTTAATTTTATTTTATTTTTAAACTTTACATAACTGTATTAGTTTTGCCAAATATCAAAATGAATCCGCCACAGGTAAATGGAATAATTTAAAGGAGAAAATTCAGCATCTGAAATCTTCACATGTTGTAAATGGTATTTTTGGTGTACATGTATGTGTGTATGTGTATGTGTGTATATATATATATATATATATATATATATATATGTAAATGGTATGTTTTGTGTACATACATGTGTGTGTACCGGAGAAGGCAATGGCACCCGACTCCAGTACTCTTGCTTGGAAAATCTCATGGACGGAGGAGCCTGTTAGGCTGCAATCCATGGGGTCCGAAGAGTTGGACACGACTGAGCGACTTCACTTTCACTTTTCACTTTCATGCATTGGAGAAGGAAATGGCAACCCACTCCAGTGTTCTTGCCTGGAGAATCCCAGGGATGGGGGAGCCTGGTGGGCTGCCGTCTATGGGGTCGCACAGAGTCGGACACAACTGAAGTGACTTTGCATAGCATAGCATAGCATGATCCAGCAATCCCACTATTGGTCATATATCTGAAGAAAACCATAAGTTGAAAAGATACATGCACCCTGATATTTATTGCAGCACTATTTACAATCACCAAGGCATGGAAACAACCTATATGTCCACTGACAGATGAATGGATAAAGAAGATATAGTACATTATACAATGGAATATTACTTAGTCATAAAAAATGAAACCATGTCATTGACAGCATCACAGATGGACCCAGAGGCCTAATGAGGTCAGACAAAGACAAATATCATATTTTATCACTCATATGTGGAGTCTAACTTTTTTAAAATGATAAAAAAAAATGAACTTAGTTGCAAAACATATATATATTGCAAACACTCATGGTTACCAAAAGGGAAACTTGGAGGGAAGGAATAAATCAGGAGCTTGAGGTGAACATATACTTTCTACCATACATAAGATAGATAATCAATAAACTAAATTATTAAAACTAAGTATCAGAAAAATGAAGATCATGGCATCTGGCCCCATTTCTTGATGGCAATTAAAAGGGAAAAAGGTGGAAGTAGTGACAGGTATTCTCTCCTCGGGCTCTGAAATCACTGCGGATGGTGACTGCAGCCATGAAATTAGAAGACCATTGCTTTTTGGAAGGAAAGCTATGACAAACCTAGACGGGATGTTAAAAAACAGACATCACTTTGCCGACAAAGAGCTGTGTAGTCAAGGCTATGATCTTTTCAGCGGTGACATACAGTTGTGAAAACTGGATCATAAAGAAGGCAAAGCACTGAAGAATTGATGCTTTTGAACTGTGGTATTGGAAAAGACTCTTGAGAGTCTCTTGGACAGCTGGGAGATCAAACCAGTCAATCTTAAAGGAAATCAATCCTGAATACTCAGTGGAAGGACTGATGCTGAAACTGAAGCTCCGATACTTTAGCACCTGATATGAAGAGCCAACTTATTGGAAAAGACCCTGATGCTGGGAAGGATGGAGGGCAGGAGGAAAAATGGGTGACAGAGGATGAGCTGGCTGGGTGGCATCACTGATGCAATGGACATGAGCTTGGGCAAACTCCAGGAGATGGCAAGGGACAGGAAAACAAGGTATGCTGTAGTCCATGGGGTCACAAAGAGTCAGACACGACTTGGCGACTGAACAACAACAATAAGCAACAAAGACCTATTATATAGCATAGGAGATTCTGCTCAATATTCTGTGATAAACTATATGAGAAAAGAATCTTAAAAGGAATGAATATATGCATTAAGACATGTATAACTGAATCACTGCTATACACCTGAAACTAACACACTGTAAATCAACTATGCTGCTGTGCTTAGTCACTCAGTTGTGTCCAAGTCTTTATGACCCCATGGACTATAGCACATGAGGCTCCTCTGTCCATGTGATTCTCCAGGCAAGAATACCAGAGTGGGTTGCCATGCCCTCCTCCAGGGGATCTTCCCAACCCAGGGATAGAACACAGGTCTCCCAATTTGCAGGCAGATTCTTTACTGTCTGAGCCAACAGGGAAGCCCAGGGATACTGGAGTGGGTAGCCTATCCCTTCTCCAGGGGTCTTTCTGTGGAATTAAACCCAGGTCTCCTGTATTGCAGGAGGATTCTTTACCAGCTGAGCTACCAGAGAAGCCCAAATCAACTGTGCTCTGATAAAATTAAAATTAAAAAAAAACAAAACACAGATTTGACCTCAGAGACTTCCTGAGAATTTGGGAGAATTTGGGAGACCGTAGAGTCACACTGTTATATGGGATACCACAACAGATAATACAGCATTAATAAATTCACTGATGGTGGTACCGATGGAGACATTTCAGACAGGGAAGCCAAATTTTTCCAAATGTATCCAAAATAAGAGTACACTCAAGGAAATCAACCTGTCACCAGACTGCTAACTAGTCTTCCAGGGGATTGTTGCCATTTCAGAGACTCAGCCATGATTTACCCTTTTGGCCAGTTGAGCATTCAGCAAAGGTGGTAGTCAGATTAGCTTTGACGAGAATAAGTACATGTTTCTGAGGCCATGCATAATCTTCATCCCTGCTCTTATGCCACTTTGTTTATAAGCTCTTAGGTAAGCACTGAGGTGACTGGAAAGAGAAGCTGAAAGTTATCCACACAATTTGCCATCTTTTCCAGCTGGTAATTGTATGACTTTAGTCAGTGACTTTTGATAAGAATTCACATGAGACAAATCTTCATATTCTGTCCTCATTCTAAGAGTTACATCTATCTGCCTCTTCCTAGATTTCCTTGTCTTCTAGATTTCCTTGACTCCAATCTTCCCAATATTGTATCTTCCAAGTCCCTGAATATCTAGTATCAGCCACTAGCCACTGCCCATGTGATCTATATCTCTGGTCATCTCTCCTTTCAGACAGAGTAAGCAACCTTGATTTACTGCTTGAAGTTCTCCTCAGTGGAAGTACTTCATTTCCTTACTATCAATCAGAACATACCTTAGTTGGGCCATAATTATGCAGCAATTCACTTTGATCTGTGGCAATGTATCACAAAGAAGACATGTGTAAACTGGGCCTGAAGTTCTTTCTCCTCAGTCATCTGATCAGAGGGAGCACCCTACAGGGTCATAGATGTGAGGTGAAGGAGAGGCAACAATGCAGTAGAAGTAGGTATCATGAAGGTCTGAACTTCAGCTCATGCAACTTATATATTCAATATGTCTTTGAGTTCAATCTCACACCGCTATCCCTTTATGATGGAGTACTGCTGTTCCTATCCAACTTTAGAGCTTTGTGAATCAGATAACACCCAGTTCATTACAGTCATCCCAGACTGTCTGGTCATTTGGTATTTCATAATTAAGTATTTGGTCCCAACCAGCATTAAGTAGCCAGAAAGGTGCCATTTTGCAAAAGGAAAATGGATCTCTGCATGGCTTGGCTTTAAAATCCTAGGGGCAATGCACAGCCATTCTCTTATGGGGTGCCGCCAGAAGCTCCTTAGAAAAGCCCTAAAAGCTACAGACCTGCAGCTTCATATGGCCTAAATGGTAGAGTAATAGCTTGTACTGTGGACCAGCTTCACAGCCTTATTTTGCTCTGAGCCCCATTTGAAACCCAGTAAAAGTACAAAGTAAACCACCCAATGAGGCACTTCAGAACCTAAAGAGCCCCACAAATCATCAGATCTCTTTTTTAACATTAGCAGGTGGAAGATACATTAACACAGTTTTTACTTTGAAGAGATATCAGTATATTCCAGACTCCTGGAGCCCTACAAACCAACCGAATTCTCATAGGTTTTACCTTCTACATTCTGGCACATATACATCTTATTGAAGCCTCCAGATTTCACTACTTCGATGCATATTAGCATGATTTCATAGATTCTATACCCTATATCAAGATTCCCGGGAGAAATATCAATAACCTCAGATATGCAGATGACACCATCCTTATGGCAGAAAGTGAAGAGGAACTAAAAAGCCTCTTGATGAAAGTGAAAAGAGGAGAGTGAAAAAGTTAGCTTAAAGCTCAACATTCAGAAAACAAAGATCATGGCATCTGGTCCCACCACTTCATGGGAAATAGATGGGGAAACAGTGGAAACAGTGTCAGACTTTATTTTTCTGGGCTCCAAAATCACTACAGATGGTGACTGCAGCCATGAAATTAAAAGACGCTTACTCCTTGGAAGGAAAGTTATGACCAATCTAGATAGCATATTGAAAAGCAGAGACATTACTTTGCCAACAAAGGTCCATCTAGTCAAGGCTATGGTTTTTCCTGTGGTCATGTATGGATGTGAGAGTTGGACTGTGAAGAAGGCTGAGTGCTGAAGAATTGATGCCTGTGAACTGTGGTGTTGGAGAAGACTCTTGAGAGTCCCTTGGACTGCAAGGAGATCCAACCAGTCCATTCTGAAGGAGATCAGCCCTGGGATTTCTTTGGAAGGAATGATGCTAAAGCTGAAACTCCAGTACTTTGGCCACCTCATGCGAAGAGTTGACTCATTGGAAAAGACTCTGATGCTGGGAGGGATTGGGGGCAGGAGGAGAAGGGGACGACAGAGGATGAGATGGCTGGATGGCATCACTGACTTGATGGACGTGAGTCTGAGTGAACTCCGGGAGTTGGTGATGGACAGGGAGGCCTGGAGTGCTGCGATTCATGGGGTTGCAAAGAGTCGGACACAACTGAGCAACTGATCTGATCTGATACCCTATATCATGACAAAGAGACCTGGATTTGAAAGCAACAGAGAGTGTGTCTTGTTGCCTGATCATATGAAAGTCTGTTGCTTCTTGGTTAATAAAGAAAGAGTAAAGTATTTGCCAGAGCAATAGCTGTATACCAGTTGTCAGAGATTATGTGGTTTTGCCTGAGTGAGGAGACTTTATCTATAAAAGCATAAGCATTTAGGGTCACCAGCTGATTGAGTTTAGGGAAATCCTCTATCACTCTCCAAAACCCCACCTCCATGCGGTCAGGCCAAGTCAACACTCTTGCATCACTCAAGACCTTCATTCTGACATTAATCTCCACGAGCCTCCTCAGGAATACAGAAGTGAATTTGATTTAATATTCTGGTTGAGCAGGGCAATTACAGTGGTTTTCACTTGGCCTTTTTTAATCATATAAGCGCTTGTTCCACAATTCAGGGAGCCGGCATGAAGAATCTGCTGGTTTGCAAATATTTTCTTAGGAAATATTGTTCTTGTTGTTCAGTCACTAAGTCATGTCTGACTCTTTGTGACCCCTTGGACTGCAGCACACCAGACTTCTCTGTCCTTCACTATCTCCTGAAGTTTATTCAAACTCATGTCCATTGAGTCAGGGATGCCATCCAACCATCTCATCCACTGTCTCCCCTTTCTACTTTTGCCCTCAAACTTTCCCAGCTTCCAGCTTCAAGGTCTTTTCCAATGAGTTGGCTCGTCACATCAGGTGAGTATTGGAGCTTCAGCTTCAGCATCAGTCCTTCCAATGAACATTCAGGGTTGATTTCCTTTAGGACTGATTGGTTTGATCTCCTTGCTGTTTAAGGAATGCTCAAAAATCTTCCCCAGCACCACAATTTGAAATTATCAAATCTTTGGCCTTCTTTACAGTCCAACTCTCACATTTGCACCTGACTACATGACTATACGAACCTTTCTCAGCAAAATGATGTCTCTGCTTTATAATATGCTGTCTAGGTTTGTCATAGCTTTCCTTCCATGAAGCAAGCACCTAGAATTTTGTTGCTGCAGTTATTGTTCGTAGTGATTTTGGAGCCCAAGAAAATAAAATGTTTCCACTTTTTCCCTACCTATTTGCCATGAAGTGACGGGACTGGATGCTATAATCTTCGTTTTTTGAATGTTGAATTTTAAGCCAGTTTTTTCACTCTCCTCTTTCACTGTCATGAAGAGACTCTAGTTCCTCTTTGCTTTCTGCCATTAGGGTGTCTCATCTGAATATCTGAGGTTGTTGCTATTTCTCCGGGCAATCTTGATTCTACCTTGTATGTTATCCAGCCCAGCATTTCTCCTGATGTACTCTGCATGTAGGTTAAATAAGCAGGGTGACAATATACAGCCTTGACGTACTCCTTTCCCAAATTTGAACCAGTCTGTTGTTCCATGTCTAGTCCTAATTGTTGTTTATTAGCCTCCTTACAGGTTTCTCAGGAGACAAGGTGGTGTAGTATCCCCAACTCTTTAAGAATTATCCACAGTTTTTTGTGAAGCACATGGTCAAAGGCTTTAGTGTAGTCAATGAAGTATAAATTCAGGTAAAATTCAGGTACAGAGAGAACTGATATAGGGCTATATGTGTGGACACTCTGGGCCTACTGTTAGAAGGAATCAGACCAAACCTCCATTTATCAGCTAATCTCTATAAATGCTCACTGCCCAGCTTCCCTGGTGACTCAGTGGTAAAGAATCCACCCGCCAACGCAGGAGACACAGGTTCCATCCCTGATCTGGGAAGATCCCACATTCCTCAGAGCTGCCAAGTCTGTGTGCCATAATTATTGAGCCTGTGCTCTAAAGCCAGAGAGCCACAACTACTGAAGCCCTCACACCCTGAAGCCTGTGCTCCACAGCAAGAGGAACCACCACCGTGAGAAGCCTACACATGGCAACTACAACATAGCCCCTACTCTCCACAGCTAGAGAAAGCCCACACGGAGCAATGCAGACCAAGCACAGCCAAAAATAAACATATAGAATTAGTCTTTAAAAAAATCCTCACCATTTGACCAAAGAATATTTGGGATCCCCAGGAATTAGCATCAACCCCAAGCCTATCTTAGGACTTCCCTGAGAGCTCAGTTGGTAAAGAATCTGCCTGCAATGCAGGAGACCCCAGTTTGATTCCTGGGTGGGGAAGATCCACTGGAGAAGGGATAGGCTACCCACTCCAGTATTATTGGGCTTCCCTCGTGGCTAAGCTGGAAAAGAATGCGCCTGTGATGTGGGAGACCTGAGTTCGATCCCTGGGTTGAGAAGATCCCCTGGAGAAGGGAAAGGCTACCCACTCCAGTATTCTGGCCTGGAGAATTCCATGGACTGTATAGTCTGTGGGGTCGCAAAGAGTTGGACACAACTGAGAAACTTTCACTTTCACTTCACTTTCCAAGCCTATCAGTAATTTCAAAATATCTGAATGCTTCCCTATTTCCAGTACATATATACCTGGGTAAATGACCCAAGAAGTCAAAGAGAAAGATTTACATTATATCCTATTGGTAGAGTTATAGCATTCTTCCTCAAGGGACTCCACTTATCTCTAAATTTTGGATATCTTTTCCTGCCTTAGTACCAAACTGTTTCTATTAATACAGCTTTATAGTATCTTCAAAACTAATGAGGCAATTACCAAGTTCTTTTTTTATAATGTATTTATTTCTATATTTGGAAAACTAAAGACAAAGAAATTTAATAATCTTGAAAGCAGGCAGAAAAAAAATGATATGCTACTTTTTTTTTGCTATACCAAAGAACAGCAAGAAGAGATAAGAAAGCCTTCTTCAGCGATCAATGCAAAGAAATAGAGGAAAACAACAGAATGGGAAAGACTAGGGATCTCTTCAAGAAAATCAGAGATACCAAAGGAACATTTCATGCAAAGATGAGCTCGATAAAGGACAGAAATGGTATGGACCTAACAGAAGCAGAAGATATTAAGAAGAGGTGGCAAGAATACACAGAAGAACTGTACAAAAAAGATCTTCACAACCAAGATAATCACGATGGTGTGATCACTCACCTAGAGCCAGACATCCTGGAATGTGAAGTCAAGTGGGCCTTAGAAAGCATCACTAGGAACAAAGCTAGTGAAGGTGATGGAATTCCAGTTGAGCTATTCCAAATCCTGAAAGATGATGCTGTGAAAGTGCTGCACTCAAGATACCAGCAAATTTGGAAAACTCAGCAGTGGCCACAGGACTGGAAAAGGTCAGTTTTCATTCCAATCCCAAAGAAAAGCAATGCCAAAGAATGCTCAAACTACTGCACAGTTGCACTCATCTCACACGCTAGTAAAGTAATGCTCAAAATTCTCCAAACAGGCTTCAGCAATATGTGAACCGTGAACTTCCTGATGTTCAAGCTGGATTTAGAAAAGGCAGAGGAACCAGAGATCAAATTGCCAACATCCGCTGGATCATGGAAAAAGCAAGAGAGTTCCAGAAAAACATCTATTTCTGCTTTATTGACTATGCCAAAGCCTTTGACTGTGTGGATCATAATAAACTGTGGAAAATTCTGAAAGAGATGGGAATACCAGACCATCTGATCTGCCTCTTGAGAAATTTGTATGCAGGTCAGGAAGCAACAGTTAGAACTGGACATGGAACAACAGACTGGTTCCAGATAGGAAAAGGAGTTCGTCAAGGCTGTATATTGTCACCCTGCTTATTTAACTTACACGCAGAGTACATCATGAGAAACGCTGGACTGGAAGAAACACAAGCTGGAATCAAGATTGCCAGGAGAAATATCAATAACCTCAGATATGCAGATGACACCACGCTTATGGCAGAAAGTGAAGAGGAACTCAAAAGCCTCTTGATGAAAATGAAAGAGGAGAGTGAAAAAGTTAGCTTAAAGCTCAACGTTCAGAAAACAAAGATCATGGCATCTGGTCCCACCACTTCATGGGAAATAGATGGGGAAACAATGGAAACAGTGTCAGACTTTATTTTTCTGGGCTCCAAAATCACTACAGATGGTGACTGCAACCATGAAATTAAAAGACGCTTACTCCTTGGAAGGAAAGTTATGACCAACCTAGATAGCATATTCAAAAGCAAAGACATTACTTTGCCAACAAAGGTTCGTCTAGTCAACGCTATGGTTTTTCCTCTGGTCATGTATAGATGTGAGAGTTGGACTATGAAGAAGACTGAGCACTGAAGAATTGATGCCTGTGAACTGTGGTGTTGGAGAAGACTCTTGAGAGTCCCTTGGACTGCAAGGAGATCCAACCAGTCCATTCGGAAGGAGATTAGCCCTGGGATTTCTTTGGAAGGAATGATGCTAAAGCTGAAACTCCAGTACTTTGGCCACCTCATGCAAAGAGTTGACTCACTGGAAAATACTCTGATGCTGGGAGGGATGGGGGCAGGAGGAGAAGGGGACGACAGAGGATGAGATGGCTGGATGGCATCACTGACTCGATGGACGTGAGTCTGAGTGAACTCCGGGAGTTGGTGATGGACAGGGAGGCCTGGCGTGCTGCGATTCATGGGTCACAAAGATTTGGAACCGACTGAGCAACTGATCTGATCTGATCTGATACCTTATTGCTTATCTACTTTAAATGTAGCAGCATGTACGTCCAGTCTATCCCTGCACCTCATTCTTCCCCCCTGGTAACCGTAAGTTCATTCTCTAAGTCTATGAGTCTTCTGTTTTATAGATAAGTTCATTTACATCACTTCTTTTTGGATTCTGCACATAAGTGATATCATATATTTCTCTCTTTCTGACTTCACTTAGTATGACAATCTCCATGTCCATCCATGTTGCTGCAAATGACATTATTTCACTCTTTTTATGGCTGATTAGTATTCCATAGTATATATTGATATGTACCATATCTTCTTTATCCATTCATCTGTTGTACTACCTGTTGTAAAAAGATTTTGACATTCTTATACATTTGCTTATCCTAATGAATTTTGGAATCTATTTTGGCAAAGTCCATAAAAAAAAATCTATTAGTATTTTCACTGAGGTAGGATTTATAATTTCAGAGAACATTGAAAATTTTTATAATGTTAAGCTATCCCATCAGTGAACATGATGTATCTACTTATTGGGATATTTTATATCTTTTATTAAATTCTGTAATTTTCTCTATAATTTGCATATTTTAATAGTTTTATTTCTAATTGATCTCTAATAAAAAGTTAAAAATTTCTGTGGGCTATCATTCTCATCCAGCTATTTTCCTTCTCCCCTTTATAGCTAAATTTCTATAAAAAGTTATGTACACTACATGTTTTCATTTATACACCTCACTTCCTCTGAAACATAATGCAGTTAGGCTTTAATGAGCCCCAGTTCATCAAAACAGCTCAGTCACCAACAACATACATTGTTTAAAAATCCAAAAGTCTTTTCTAGATCCTTATCTTGCTTGACTTTTAATAAATTTATATGTTTTTAGTTCCAGTTTCTCATTCTGCATGTAAGGAACTTGGAAGTTGCCATTCCATCCAATAACAATTTAAAAACTAAAGACAATGAAAACTCAACAATTCATCTTGGATTCATAGGAGAGAGAAGGACACAGAACAAACTACTAACCCCAAGATTTGAGAGATAGACAGGTGCCTACAGGGAGCAGTGGTCTACCACAGCAGAGCCTGGTGACCAGGAACAGCATCAGGAACTAGCACTGGGGTAGGAAAGCCTGAACTGTCATTGGCAAATTACTTAGCAACTGAGAGCAAACAACTGAAAATTGAAAACTCCAGGGCAATTCATCTATAATATTTACAATATTGTGAGATTTACCTCCAGGAGCTTGACTAGATTCTCATAGTAAATATCTGACAAAAATTATAATTATGTGGGAGTAGTAGCCTTATTCCCAAAACTTACCCGAGAGAACTAAAAACTTCTGTGCACACAAAGATCTGTCTGTGAATGTTTAGTTCAGCTTTATAATTGTCAAAGCTTGTATTAAACTCAAAATAGTAATGAATGTGGTAAATATTAGTCCAATTATATCAAAAGTTGCTTTGAATCTCAATGATCTAAATGCACCAATTAAAAAACAGTGATTGTCAGAGGGGATCAAAAAACACAGCCCAACTATATGCTATCTACAGGAAACCTGCTTTCAATACAAAGAAAATTAGATTAAAAGTCAATGAATAGAGGGACTTCCCTGGTGGTCCACTGGCTAAGATGGGGCCAGGGTTCCATCCTAGGTCAGGGAATTAGATCCCATATGTCACAACTAGTTTGCGTGCTGCAACTAAAGATCCTGCATGTCACAACGAAGATCTGGTGCAGCCAAATAAATAGTCATCAACCACTCCATCATGTCCAGCTGTTTGCGACCCCATGAATTGTAGCCCACCAGGCTTCTGTCCATGGAATTTCCCAGGCAAGAATACTGGAATAGGTTGCCATTTCCTACTCCAGGGGATCTTCCTGACCCAGGGATCAAAACTGCAGCTCCTATTATATCTTCTGCATTCCAGGCTGAGCCACCAGGGAAGCCTGGAGGTGGGAGGAGGGACTCTAAAACCTGTATTTAAATATATATTTCAACTGGTTACTACCAGCAGGCAAATTTAGAAGCACTCACATTTTACAGATAGAGGAACTGAGACAAAATCACCAAATTTATATTTTAAAAGAGCATACACTATCTTTGATAGATATTAATTTCTGGGATACAATCCAGAACAAGAAACAATTATGTAAACAATTGTAGTGTATACTTTGCTTAGGAGAGTAAACAAAGCTGGGGCTTCCCAGGTGGCCTTAGTGGTTAAGAACTCACCTGCCAATGCAGGAGACATGAGAGATGCCAGTTCAATCCCTGGGTCAGGAAGATCCCCTGCAGGAGGGTGTGGCAGTCTACTCTAGTATTCTTGCCTAGAGAATCTCTTGAACAGAGACAGAGGAGCCTGGAGGGCTACAGTCCATAGGGTCACAAAGAGTCAGACATGACTGAGGTGACTTAGCGTGCGTGCACATACAAACAAAGCTGAATACAACTAATTCTTCCTTGAGAGAGAGGGTCAGGAAAGCCTCCAGAAATTGCAGTACCTGCCTTGCAGATATGTATCTGGTGACTCTTTTACCTAGTGGTAAAAGAATCCACCTGTAATGCAGAACATGCGGCAGGAGCTGCAGTTTCCAAGATTCCCTGGAGGAGGAAGTGGCAATCCACTCCAGTATCCTTGCCTGGAGAATCCCATGGACAGAGGAGCCTGATGGGCTACAGTCCATGGGGTCACAAAAGAGTCAGACAAGAGGGACTAAATAACAACCCCGTAGATTATGATTTCAGGGGTCCAGAAATAGTTTGAAATGACCTCACTAGATGATTCTCATAATCAGATTTATGTATGTGACACTGAGTTGGATTACTTCTATGGCCCTATCCTACTCCAAATTTCTTCTTGCATCTGTAATTTCATATGGCATAGAAGAGAATAGACATGAGGGACAAAGAAAAGGGCAGCTGGAGCTCTGGTAACTGATACCACTCCCTTGGGCTTCCTAGATGGCACTAGTGGCAAAGAACCCACCTGCCAATGTGAAGACCTAAGAGACGCGGGTTCCATTTCTGGGCTGGGAAGATCCCCTGAAGGGTATGGCAACCTGCTCTAGTATTCTTGTCTGGAGAATCCCATGGACAGAGGAGCCTGGCAGGCTACAGTCCATAGGGTTGCGTAGAGTTGGACACAACTCTACTGAAACAGCTTAGCACACAAGCGCCTGGGAGATAAGTGGAAATACCACTGGAGTACAGAGGAAGTATAGTGCACCTTATACTTGGACAGCGCTTACAACTTGCAGGATACTTTCTGCTTCCTTTATCCTTTTATACTTTAGGACAACCCTGTAAGTTCAGCAGGGAAGAGCAGGGTGGGTAAGACAGCAATCATTATTTACATACTATAAAAATATTTTTTGAGTGCCTATGTCATATGAGGAAAAAGAATAGAGCATTTCATGTAGAAAAAGGCTATGATCTTCTAAGCATCTGAAAGAGGTGAAGTTCTTAAAACAGTACAGGATAAAGAGTTATTGAACTTAGTTGGAAAAATATATTATCCAGATATTTTGAAACCATCAAAATCTTTTCCCCCATCACCAATGGGTGATTATTTCAGAAAATTGCTGTAAATGCTCCTTTGGTTTTTAAAATTTTAGTTCTGAAATAATTTCAAATTGACAGAAAAGTTACAAAAATAGTAATAGTAAAAATAGTCTCCATATACCCTTTATTCAGCTTCCCCTAATGTTAACATTTTATATACCACAGTACAGTCATCAAAACCAGGAAATAATATTAGTACTAAGCTACAGACTTTAAAGTGGTGACTGGTTTTCCTCCAGGGTCCATTTTCTGTTCTAGGATCTGACCCAGGATCCCACATCTTTGGCAGGCAGGTTCTTCACCAGTAGCGCTACTTGCGAAGCCAGTTGCCTTAGTCTCCTTCAATCTGTCACAGCTCCTCAGTGTTTTTTTTTATTTTTTATTGACCTTGACACTTTGGAAGAGAGTACCAGTGGAACTATTTCGTCACACACTCATCTGATGCTTTCTCATGTTTAGATCAAGGTTATGCATTTTGGGCAAGAACACCATAGAAATGATGTGTTATGCTCAGTACATATCAGGAGACATGGTAGTATCTGCCAAGTTTCCCCAGGTAATTATTCCACTCCCTTGACATTAATAAATATCTTAGGGGAGATACTTTGAGACTATACAAATATTCTGCTTCTCCTTAAACTTTTACCCATGAATTTTAGCATCCTTCATTGTATTTTTGCCTCTGATAATTATCACTATGGTGTCTGTCTAATGACTTTCAATTTTCTTTATTCCCTCTACATATATTAATTGGAATTTTTTATATAAGGAGGACTTATCCCTTCCCCCTCAATTATTTATTTATTTGTTTCTTTCATTTTTTTTGAGTGTTCCTTCTGTTTCCTTTCCTTGTCAGGCTAGCAGAAATCCAGCAGCAATAGAGAAAAGTAAACACCATTTAAAAAGACAACTCACAAAATATTTTCAAAGTTTTGTCCTTATACTGTCAAGTCAGATGGACTTGTCAAATGAAAAAAGTTAGAAGATCAGATGCATAAATGCCATTGATCAAAGCAACATGAACCCATAAAAAACAAACTGACCTCAAAAAGACAGAATCCTTGCTGACTACTAACTTGTGGTGTCTTGAGGGCAAAAGTAAAGTAGATGCATTTTGATGACTAATGTTCATTTTGTTTTTTCTCTGACTCTTTTATTGAGTAAAGTTTCTAAAGAAAATAAGTTTAAAAATAAAATAAAATTTAAAAAAAAAGAAAGAAAATAAGAAGCTAATCACTTTATTTAAAAAATGAATAATGGTTTTTAATGGTTTATTTTGTTTGAGGTTTTTCCTAACAGGTCATCGATTATTTTTCAGAGAACAATCCAGCAAACAAGCTATTCATACTGAGTAATATGAATATTAATACCATCAAATGTTTCTACTTATGGAAGATTGTTTCTATACCCATATCAATAAAGTATTTTGCAAAATAGGTTGTTTTTGCAACAGATTGTTGTATGGTGAATCAAAAAGTTGTTTGCATATAAAAATAAACATTGATTCTGGAAATGAGCCACAATTTCTTGTGTGGCCTAAGAACAAGTCACCAAACTTGCCTAGACCTGATTTTCTCACCTATGCAGTAATAATAGTTTTCATCTACCTCATTAAGAGATGTCAGACATTAATTAATGTTCATAATGGGCTTGAGATATGTGATTAAAATCTGTTATTCTTGATGAAAAACAGTCATTCAACTGTTGAGAAGCAGTAAACAAACCCAGGGAGAGTGTCCTCCATGAGAAGAAATACTGGAGAGTGAAGTTAGTCGGGAATGAAGAACAGGTGCTTGGAAAAGAATCTCTTTCAATGTGTAAAAAGCATTTTTTTCTTCATAGAATTAATATATCCCTCTAATGTCTCAATACGGGACTATTTTTCTCTACATTAAGATTCTTAGCCCTTTCTATGTCATGGGCCTTTTTAACATTCTAGTAAAGCCATAGGCCTCATCTCATAACAACTTCTAAATGCTTTGAAAATATGTAGGGTTATGAAAGAAATCAATTTTATTAAGGCACAATTATCAAAGTGTTTTTAAAATTTTAGAGCATTACATGTGCTTCCTTATTAAATTAAATGAGATCTAATGACAGTCTAAACACTATCATAATTTTAAAGTAGTAATGGATGTAGAACCCACTCCAGTATTTTTACCTGGAGACTCCCATGGAAAGAGGAGCCTCATGGGCTACAGTCCATAGGGTTGCAAACAGTTGCAACCCTGGGTTGAAGCTACTTAGCACGCACTGGATGTAAACAATAGCAGACACTGGATGTAAACAATATTTTAAGATATTTGCAACAACTCTAATATAACATGAAAATATCTGTTTTTCTATCGGTTCTAGCAGTTCTAGAGGAACTGCTCTTTTTTATGTGGCTTGTTGCCTATGTTTAAAATTTTTTAAATGCTAAAGTTTAGTTAGAAGTTACTGAAATAAAGATGAAATAAAGATTCTTCACATCCCAATTTGTGAACAATAGGCTCCTTGGGGGTATCTGGATCTTTAGGTTAAGAAACCCCATTCTACAACTATCTTTGGATCCCTTGAAAAGCAATACTACTTCTCAAATTGTGATCAAGTGATCACATTTATGGAATGTTTATTGAAAATGCAATTTTCTTGGCCTTTTCCTAAACCTGCAGAGTCTTCATTCTTAACAAGCATCCAGGTGACTGACATACATACTAAAGTTTGAGAATTGCTTCAGAGATGGTTATATCAATACCTATCTTCAATAGAATCATAATTATCAAGCCCAAGCCACAGGTTTTTAAATATTAGCTTGAATATTATAATATATATATATATAATTTGATAAGCATGGATAAGGCCTATAAATTTTAATTTTAATTTTTAATAGGCATTTAAAATATTGTGATGATGTTCTCAACTCTATTTTGAGAAATAATCCTAAACTAAGACATAAAATCTGCCTGGGAATGGGAGAAATTGATGAGATTTTCATCAGTATCAATATACTGATAACTATATCAGATATAGTTATACTGATAACTATACTCTACTCTCCTCTCCTTTTCTGCACCAGTTAACTCCCTTTGAAAGAAACCTGTATATAGAACACTTAAGTATGGAATCAATGCATTATATTACTGAGGATACAGAAAAGGAGGGAAGTTCTCTCTGCCCGTTTTTAACATCATGCTTTAAACTGTGAGGCAAAAATTAGTCATCATCAACATGAAAAGCAGTAATAACAATGGGATAGAGCTACCAAAATCTAAAGATCACCTATACTTTCAACTACTACCTTTTTCTTCTGCTTCACAAATCTCTATCCCAATCTCAGAACTTTCTATAACCCGAGCTTCAGAGTAGTATTTCCAACTGCCTACTAGACATTTACCCCTGCATTTCAGAGACAACTCAAATACTAAAAACCAAAACTGAATTCACATTTTCCCACATAATGGCTATCTCTTTTATATTGTCTTAAATATGGGTACCTCCATCTAGTGAGATAATCTGAAATTGCCCTAGATGTTTCCCTATTTCTCATTACACTTTCCTTTGCTAGGGAACACAGTTGCAGTGATGGCCAGTTTTAGAGCTCCAGCCATGGTCTAGTGTTCTTTGAGTCAGCATCTTTTGGAGCAGTAAACTCCAACCTGACTGATGCTATAATATGGATATAGTCTAATAATGAAAGATCAGAAAAAGAAAATTAAGGAAATAATCCCATTTACCATCACATCAAAAAAATAAAATACATAGGAATAAAGTACCCAAGGAGACAAAAAACCTCTACTCCAAGAACTCTAAGATGTTGATGAAAGAAACCAAGGATGACACAAACAGAAAGAAAGATATACCATGTTCTTGATTGGAAGAATCAGTATGGTCAAGATGACTCTACTTCCCTAGGCAATCTACAGATTCAATGCAGCCCTCTCAAATTACCACAGTCATTTTTCAAAGAACTAGATTTTTTTGTTTAATTTGTATGGAAACACAAAATAGACAAAGCAATCCTAGGCATGGGGGGAATGGAACTGGAATCAGGCTCCCTGACTTCAGACTATATTACAAAGCTATAGCCATCAAAACAGTATGAGATTGTCACATAAACAGAAATATAGATCAATGGAACAGGATAGAAAGCCCAGAAATAAATCCATGCACTTATGGTCAATTAACCTACAACAAAGGAGGCAAGAATATACAATGGAGAAAAGACAGTCTCCTCAATAAATGGTACTGGGAAACTGGATAACTGCATGTAAAAGAATGAAATTAGAATGTTCTCAAACACCATGCACAAAAATAAACTCAAAATGGATTAAAGACCTAAATGTAAGACCAGTAACTTTAAAACTCTTAGAGGAAAACAGGAGGAACAATCTTTGACATAAATCACAGTAATATCTTTTTGGATCCATTTGCTAGAGTAATGAAAGTAAAAACAAAAATTAAAAAATGGGACCCAATTAATCTTAAAAGCTTCAGCACAGCAAAGGACACCATAAACAAAATGAAAAGATAACCCACAGATTGGGAGAAAATATTTGTAATTGAAGTAACCAACAAGAGTTTAATCTCCAAAATATACAAACAGCTCATACAACTCAAGATCAAAAAATAAATAAATAAACAACCCATTCAAAAATGAGCAGAAGGACTTCCTTGGTGGCACAGTGGATAAGAATCTGCCTGCCAACACAGGGGACATGGTTTGATTCCTGGTCTGGGGAGATTCCACATGCCTCGGAGCTACTAAGCCCACGTGCCATAACTTCTGAGCCTGTGCACTAGGGCCCATGAGCCACAACTACTGAGCCCATGTGTTGCAACTACCAAAGCCTGGGTGCCTAGAGACTGTGCTCTGCAACAAAAGAAGCCACCACAATAAGTCTGAGCACCACATCAAACAGTGATCCCCACTCTCCACAACTAGAGGAAGCCTGTGAGCAGCAACAAAGACCCAGTGCAACCAAAATAAATAAATTTTTTTTTTAATGGGCAACAGATCTAAATAGACATTTCTCCAAAGAAGATATACAGATGGCCAAAAATCACATGAAAAATGCTCAACATCTCTACTGCTACTAAGTCACTTCAGTCGTGTCTGACTCTGTGCAACCCCATAGATGGCAGCCCACAAGGCTCCCCCATCCCTGGGATTCTCCAGGCAAGAACACTGGAGTGGGTTGCCATTTCCTTCTCCAATGCATCAAAGTGAAAAGTGAAAGTGAAGTCACTCAGTCATGTCCAACTCTTCGCGACCCCATGGACTGCAGCCTACCAGGCTCCTCCTTCCATGGGATTTTCCAGGCAAGAGTACTGGAGTGGGGTGCCATTGCCTTCTCCGCAACATCTCTACTAGGGAAATGTAAATCAAAACTACAATGAGGTATCACCTTATACCAGTCAGAATGGGCATCATCAAAAAATCTACAAACAATAAATGCTGGAGAGGGTATAGAGAAAAGGGGACTCTCCTACACCATTGGTGGAAATGTAAATTGGGGCAGCCACTATGGAGAACAGTGCGGAGGTTCCTTAAAAAATTAAAAATAGAGCGACTGTATGACCCAGAATCCTAAAGAATGGGTCTCACAGTCTGCCTCTGATCCAGGTAAGAGAAATCTTTGGACGCTCACAGGGTCCAGATTGAACCTGATTGAACAGGGTCCTGATGAGTAGACTACACTGGGGTTGAAAGCCAAAAGTAAAAATGAAAGTGAAGTTGCTCAGTGTGTCTGACTCATTGCGACCCCATGGACTGTAGCCTACCAGTCTTCTCCGTCAACAGGATTTTCCAGGCAAGAGTATTAAGTGGGTTGCCATTTCCTTCTCCAGGGGATCTTCCCAATCCAGGGATCAAACCTGAGTCTTCTGCATTGCAGGCAGACGTTTTGCCCTCTGAGCCACCAGGGAAGCCCTGAATAACATGATTCAGAATTCGGAATCCTGATCAGCAACATCTGGGGGAGTTAAACTGATTGAAGTGAGTATAAAGCTAAGGTTTGGGAGCTAAGATCTCTTGAGAATCTCAAACTTGAAGGACTGTTGCACTGTTGGTGGGTAAATCCCCACAAGAAGAACAAAGCAGGAAGGAGCTAGTAAGTAAACCATGGTGGTGCTGAAAATGAAGATTCAGTTCTAAAGCCGATCTGAAGGCTGAATCTCAATAGGTAAATTTCCAACTTAGCAATGCCAGTGATCTTGCTGGGCTGCTCTGTGTTCTCCCATTTAGAATGTTTTCCTCTGTCATCCTATTCCTCTCAGAGCAGAAGAAATAATATGTAACTCCACAGAAAATAAAGAAAAGTCCTGCTGAAACAGGAGGACAGGTGATGGAAAAGAATATTTGCATCACTATGAGATGATAAGTTTAGCCAAAGCTATGTGCCATGAAATTAAAAGATGCTTGCTCCCTGGAAAAAAAAAAAAAAGCTATGACAAACCTAAACAGCATATTAAAAAGCATAAACACAACTTTGCCATCAAAAGTCCATATAGTCAAAGCTATAGTTTTTCCAGTAGTCAGGTATGGATGTGAGAGTTGGACCATAAAGAAGGCTGAGCACCAAAAATTGATGCTTTTGAACTGTGGTGTTGGAGAAGACTGGAGAGTCCCTTGGACTGCAAGGAGATCCAACCAGTCCATCCTAAAGGAGATCAGTACTGAATGTTCATTGAAAGGACTGATGGTGAAGCTCCGATACTTTGGAGCGATGCGAAGAGCCAACTCATTGGAAAAGACCCTGATGCTGGGAAAGATTGAGGACAAGAGGAGAAAGGGGTGATAGAAAATGAGATGATTGGATGGCATCACCGACTCAATGGACATGTGTTTGAGCAAACTGGGGAATAGTGAAGGACAGGGAAGCCTGGCGTGCTGCAGTCCATGGGGTCACAAAGAGTTGGACACAACTTAGCAACTGAACAATAATGTGATTTCAATGCTGACAAAAGGTGAGATTTGGGGAACGAGACATGGCTGAGATAATTCAATTCTTAATGAGCCCCTGCACAGAGTGACAGGAAATGCTTAGAGTATTTTCAACCAATTTCCTAGGAGATTCTGATTCAGGAAGTCCCCTGACCATACTTTGAGAAACATTGGCTTTTAGGGTGTACAGTGCTGCCTTGATCATGTTCAATTGTAGAATGTTCTATTTTTCTAAATTTTTTTCATAAGACCAGCTACCATGATAATCTCATTCTTGTTGACCCTCAGGAACTTGGGTTAAGTAAATCTGATAAGGGCTTTGGGATTGGATTAACTAAATTTTGGAAATGCTAAAAGTTTTACCTCAAACTTAGTGAAAGAGGGTCCAGGATATAGCTGCAGAGGAGAAACCTCAGGCTGCAATAAGGCCCCTGAATTAGACCCTGAATATGGGAAAGCATGGTTTAAAGAGAAAATGTGCATGAGTGCAGGCAAGAAGGGAGTCATACAAGAGGGCTTGAGACCCTGGATCCAATATTGGAGCTTCAATTTCTCTGTAGGAACAAGGGATTGGCTTGACACTGGGAAGAGATTTGCATTATTAAAATGTATATGGTATATACAGAAAACGTCTCACATTATGTACTCCAGGTACTTCTTGCTTCACTTAAACTCTAAAACAGGACAAGTGATAAAATACAAAAGTAGGTAACCATGCTGGGGACTGGAGTTTTTAATGTGACAAGTGAAAAGGCTAAAGTACTACTTTTATAACCTTTTTCAGTTTATGTCTTGGCCTGAGACAACTGACACAGGGTCCTAGTTGTCTGGCTTCTAACCCCCTACCTGGCCCCAAAGCACATTTCTGGTCCTCTTCTTTGAGAAGCACTATTTAAAGTCCTGTGAGTACATGTGATATGATATCTTGTTTTTCCTCAGTCAGCTTTTCTCTAAGAAACTTGGTTCCTTAATGGGTAAGTAGCTGATAAGCCCAGATATCCTCCTAACTGGGAAGGTGCTTTCTCCTTTTCTTCTCTTCAATTCCTAAACCTTACCTTTTAAAAAGATCACATGGAAAAGAGATCTAAGAGATTATTCAAGTTTGATGTGTTTGGTCTTTGGGAAAAAAATATTTTTGTTTTCATTTGCAATATACCTTTGCTTGAGGTAGTTCTTCATAAATTCTTTTTTTAATATTTCTTTTTTAATTATGGAAGTATGATAACATATTTACAGAAGACTTGGAATATATAGACCAAAGTTACATATAGTTTCACTATATGTTACCATTCTTTTTTTAAGTAGATGAATTAAAATTTTTAATTGGAGTTTCAGTACCAAACTCTCAAAATTTAATAGAATGAACAGAGAAGTAGGATATCAGTTCAGTTCAGTTGCTCAGTCGTGTCCAACTCTTTGCAACCCCATGAATTGCAGCACGCCAGGCCTCCCTCTCCATCACCAACTCCCGGAGTTCACTCAGACTCATGTCCATCGAGTCAGTGATGTCATCCAGCCTTCTCTGTCATCCCCTTCTCCTCCTGCCCACAATCCCTCCCAGCATCACAGTCTTTTCCAATGAGTCAACCCTTTGCATAAGGTGGCCAAAGTATTGGAGTTTCAGCCTTAGCATTAGTCCTTCCAAAGAACACCCAGGACTGATCTCCTTTAGAATGGACTGGTTGGATCTCCTTGCAGTCCAAGGGACTCTCAAGAGTCTTCTCCAACACCACAGTTCAAAAGCATCAATTCTTTGGCGCTCAGCTTTCTTCACAGTCCAACTTTCACATCCATACGTGACCACAGGAAAAACCATAGCCTTGACTAGATGGACCTTTGTTGGAAAAGTAATGTCTCTGCTTTTGAATATGCTATCTAGGTTGGTCATAACTTTCCTTCCAAGGAGTAAGTGTCTTTTAATTTCATGGCTGCAATCACCATCTGCAGTGATTTTGGAGCCCCCCAAAATAAAGTCTGACACTGTTTCCACTGTTTCCCCATCTATTTCCCATGAAGTGATGGGACCAGATGCCATGATCTTCGTTTTTTGAATGTTGAGCTTTGAACCAACTTTTTCACTCTTCTCTTTCTCTTTCATCAAGAGGCTTTTTAATTCCTCTTCACTTTCTGCCATAAGCGTGGTGTCATCTGCATATCTGAGGTTATTGATATTTCTCCTGGCAATCTTGTGCTTCTTCCAGCCCAGTGTTTCTCATGAGGTACTCTGCATGTAAGTTAAATAAGCAGGGTGACGATATACAGCCTTGACGACTCCTTTTCCTATTTGGAACCAGTCTGTTGTTCCATGTCCAGTTCTAACTGTTGCTTCCTGACCTGCATATAGGTTTCTCAAGAGGCAAGTCAGGTGGTCTGGTATTCCCATCTCTTTCAGAATTTTCCACAGTTTATTGTGATCCACATAATCAAAGGCTTTGGCATAGTCAATAAAGCAGAAATAGATGTTTGTCTGGAGCTCTCTTGCTTTTTCCATGATCCAGTGGATGTTAGCAATTTGATCTCTGGTTCCTCTGCCTTTTCTAAATCCAGCTTGATTGTCTGGAAGTTCAGGGTTCACATATTGCAGAAGCCTAGCTTGGAGAATTTTGAGCATTACTTTACTAGCGTGTGAGATGAGTGCAGTTGTGTGGTAGTTTGAGCATTCTTTGGCATTGCCTTTCTTTGGGATTGGGATGAAAACTGACCTTTTCCAGTCCTGTGGCCACTGCTGAGTTTTCTAAATTTGCTGGCACATTGAGTGCAGCACTTTCACAGCATCATCTACCAGGATTTGAAATAGCTCAACTGGAATTCCATCACCTCCACTGGCTTTGTTCATAGTGATGCTTTCTAAGGCCCACTTGACTTCACATTCCAGGATGTCTGGCTCTAGGTGAGTGATCACACCATTGTGATGATCTGGGTCGTGAAGCTCTTTTTTGTACAGTTCTTCTGTGTATTCTTGCCACCTCTTCTTAATATAGTAGACCTGAAAAGCACTATGAACCAATTCAACATAATTAAGATGTATACGACTTTCACAAAACAATGGGATACAAATTCTGTTCAAGTTCCCATAGATTATAAACCAGGAGACATTGGAACATATCCAGGGACATAAAACAAGGTGTAAAAATTTGATGGTCTAAAGATATTGAAATAATACACAGTTTCTTCTCTTATCACTGAGGAATTATGCCTAGCCTCTTCTTACCATCTACAAGCCATCAAGAAACCAGGTGAGTATATGGGCTCATGAGAGGATGACAGATGAGTATTAGGAAAGTGGGTCAGGGTCTAGACACAGACCAAAAGGGAAGCAAAGTTGCCTAAGCAGAATACAAAACTGAAAATCATAGTACTGACCTTCATTTACCAATAACTAGAATAATTCTATTTATTATTAGTTAATTGTATTAATATACAATTTGGGGATTTTATTTGCCCCTGGGGAGCAAATAAAAACTCTGGGGAGATTATTTGCCCCAACTTTAATAAGTATCAAGTATGGGAACAGAGGTGCTATATAAAACCTCAGTAGTATTCCATAAAATCAGTCAAAGAATAGCTCTGTTAACTACAATTTATTTAACGCCTCACTCCTGCTGGCTGATGCCCATGATCTGATGACTCTTGCAGTGAGTGCCTTTCCAGTGCCTCTTAATATTCTACTCTCCCACATGAGTTGAAATTGTTTTAAGAGCTATATATGCATTCCCCGATCTATTTAAGCCAGCTGTGCTTATCAGTATAATTACTTAATATAATGAGATATTTATTTTTATTCAATTATAAGTGAATACTAATATTTTAATAAAATATTATAAAGCAAAAATATTTTAATTGTATTATATTGTAAATAAATGTTAAACTATAAGAGTAAAACTTAAAATCAAATCAAAGAAACATAAATGTAAAAAGACAGAGTTATATCTATAAAAACTACATTTAATATCTTAAAGACTCAATAAAGGTGAGTTGCTTTTAAAATATTGCTATCATTCCAATCTCAAAGAAAAGCAATCTCAAAGAATGTTCCAACTACCACACAATTGCACTCATTTCAAACACTAGCAAAGTAATGCTCAAAATTCTCCAAGCTAGGCTTCAACAGTATGTGAACCAAGAACTTCCAGATGTTCAAGCTGGATTTAGAAAAGCAGAGAAACCAGAGATCAAATTGCCAACATCCATTAGATCATAGAAAAAGAGAGAATTCCAGAAGAAACATCTACTTCTGTTTCATTGACTATGCTAAAGCCTTTGACTGTGTGGATCACAACAAACTGTGGAAAATTCTTCAAGAGATGGGAATTCCAGACCACCTGACCTGCCTCCTGAGAAATCTGTATGCAGGTCAAGAAACAATAGTTAGAACTGGATATGGAACAATGGACTGGTTCCAAATTGGGAAAGGAGTATGTCAAGGCTGTATATTGTCAACTTGTTTATTTAACTTATATGCAGAGTGGTGGTTTAGTCACTAAGTCATGTCTGACTCTTCACGACCCTATGGACTGTAGTCTGCCAAGCTTCTCTGTCCATGGGATTCTCCAGGCAAGAACACTGGAGTGGGTTGCCATTTCCTTCTCCAGGGGATCTTCTTGACCCAGGAATTGAACTCAGGCCTCCTGTATTGCACGCAGATTCTTTTACCAACTGAGCTACAAGGGAAGCTCTTTCCTTAAGCAGAGTACATCTTTCAAGATGCCAGGCTGCATGAAACACAAGATGGAATCAAGATTGCAAGGAGAAATACAAATAACCTCAGATATCCAGATGACACCACCCTTATGGCAGAAAGTGAAGAGGAACTAAAAAGCCTCTTAATGAAAGTGAAAGAGGAGAGTGAAAAAGTTGGCTTAAAACTCAACATTCAAAAAACTAAGATCATGGCATCTGGTCCCATCACTTCGTGGCAAATAGATGGGGAAATAATGGAAACAGTGTCAGACTTTATTTTCTTGGGCTCCAAAATCACTGCAGATGGTGATTGCAGCCATGAAATTAACAGACACTTGCTCCTTGGAAGAAAAGCTATAACAAACCTAGACAGCATATTAAAAAGCAGAGACATTACTTTGCTGACTATGGTCTGTATAGTCAAAGCTATGGTTTTTCCAATGGTCATATACAGATGTACAAGTTGGACCATAAAGAAGGCTGAACACTGAAGAACTGATGCTTTTGAACTGTGGTGTTGGCGAAAACCCTTGAGAATTCTTTGGACTACAAGGAGATCCAAACAATAAATCCTAAAGGAAATCAGTCCTGACTATTCATTGGAAGGACTGATGCTGAAGCTGAAGTTCCCATACCTTGGCCACCTGATGTGAATACCTGACTCATTGGAAAAGACCCTGATGCTGGGAAAGATTGAAGGAGAGAGAAGAAGGCGATGACAGAGGATGAGATGGTTGGCTGGCATTACCTACTCAATGGACAAGAGTTTGAGTAAACTCCAGGAGTTGGTGATGGACAGGGAAGCCTGGTGTGCTGCGGTTCATGGGGTCACAAAGAGTCGGACACGACTGAGTGACTGAACTGAACTGAAAATATGACACAAATGAACCTATCTACAAAACAAAAACAGACTCACAGACATAGAGAACAGGCTTGTGGTTGCCCAGGGGGAGGTTCATAAGGAGGGGGATGGACTGGGAGTATGGAGTTACTAGATGCAAATCACTAACATTTAGAACAGATAATCAAGGTCCTACTGCATAGCACAGGGAGCTATAGCCAGTCTCCCATGATAAATGGTAATGGAAAAGAATATTAAAAAAAAGAATGCATATATGTGTATAAGTGAAGTCATTTTGCTGTACAGCAGGAATTAACACAACATTATAAATCAACTATATTTTAAATTAAGAAAAAAAAAATTTGGTAAAAAGAAGTGGCATGGTCTGACTTAGCCTTTAAACCATCTCTAGCTACTGTGTTGAACATAGACTGGGGAGAAAAAGTGATTTGGAGAATGTAGAGGATGAGTTCAGAGGCTCTTGTAGTTATCCACATAAAAGATTTAAAAGTTTTTTTAAATATTGAAAAAGTTGTGGTAATTGGGATATCTTTTGAAGATGAATTCTAAAAGAATTAGTAATGGATTGAATTAATTATTATTAATTAAAATTTTCTTTTTATAAAACAGTACTCCAAAAAATTAAATTCAGCAGTTAAATAAAAGCATCTTTAAAAATAACAGCAATAGTAGCTATATTAGGAGAATCTAGGCTATGCTACTATAAATAAAAAAAAATCTCAGATAAAATCAGTTTCTTCCTTTATGCAGTTTGTTGCAGGTTTAGGGACTGTTTTAGCACAGCTGTGTTCCATAGACTTTCGACTGATGTAGATTGCTTCAATGGGTTGTCTCTTTCATCTCAGCTTAAGGCCTCCTCCATTACCAGCAGAAAAAGAAAGGAAAAAAAAAAAGGATTTCTCTGGTGGTTCAATGGTTAAGATTCCATGCTTCATATCCAGGGGCACAGGTTCAATCACTGGTTAGGGAACTAAGATCTCACATGTCAGGTGGCCAAATTAAAAAGAAAAAAAAAGTTTCAACGGACGTTTCCCTATCTCTGCCTAAAAGTGATACGCATCACTCCTGCTCACATTTCACTCACATATCTAGTGCCACAGCTCTACTCAACAGCGGTGGAGCTGAGGAATGGTCTTCCCTTTCCATGCTAAGGAAGGGGGAAAGAATATATATTACTAAAATCTATTAATAGTTTTGTCAACTACATGCAGTTCATTTCAGTCGCTCAGTCATGTCCGACTCTTGGTGACCCCATGGACTGCAGCCCCCAGGCCCCCCTGTCCATCACCAACTCCCAGAGTTCACTCAAACTCATGTCCATGAGTTGGTGATGCCATTCAACCATTTCATCTTCTGTCATCCCCTTCTCCTCCTGCCCTCAATCTTTCCAAGCATCAAGGTCTTTTCCAATGAGTCAGTACTTTGCATCAGGTGGCCAAAGTATTGGAGTTTCAGCTTCAGCATCAGTTCTCATAATATATATTCAAGACTGATTTCCTTTAGGATGGATTAGTTGGATCTCCTTGCAGACCAAGGGACTCTCAAGAGTCTTCTCCAACATCACAGTTCAAAAGCATCAATTCTTTGGTGCTCAGCTTTCTTTATAGTCCCACTCTCTTCTATATATGACTACTGGAAAAACCACAGCCTTGACTAGATGGACCTTTGTCAGCAAAGTAATGTCTCTGCTTTTTAATATACTGTCTAGGTTGGTCATAGCTTTTCTTTCAAGGAGCAAGCATCTTTTAATTTCATGGCTGCAGTCACCATCTGGCGTGATTTTGGACCCCAAGAAAATAATGTCTGTCACTGTTTCCACTGTTTCCCCATCTATTTGCCATGAAGTGATGGGACTGGATGCCAGGATCTTGTTTTCTGTGGGCTACTTCAAATAAAGTCTAGGAGATGGCCAGAAACCCCCATATAAATTACCCAATGGGGAACTGCCAGGTTATATAAATTAAGTTAAACATTTATCTATGCCTAATTAGCAAGAGAATAAAAACGCTGCTTTTGTAGATTACATATTTATTTATTAAAAAGTATTTATTGAGCACTTACTATGTGTCAGGAAACTTTTTAGTAGCTAGGAATGTTTCTGCAAATGTAGCAGATAAAAATCACTGCCCTCAGAGAGATAGCACAAGTTGGCGGAGAAGTAGGTGGACGTGGAGTACATCTCTCTCCATGGATACATCAGGAATACACCTTGAGACACAGAAGTGCTTGCAGAAAACCAGTGGAGAGTGGAGAGGAGTATCTGACCTCCAGAAAAGAATATATAGAACCGTCAAAACTCGGTAGGACAAAGGAACTAGGGGGAGAAACAGACGTGTTAGTTGGCCTGGACTTGCTCTCGGCAGGTAGGGAAACTGAAGTAAGGGTCCAGTCCCCACACTGGGGCAATTGTCTGGGTCAGAGGAGAAACATTTAAGGCTGAGAGTGAAGCAGTTGATCTGTGACAGCCTAAATGGAATGAGAATCAGACAGTCCTTGCTGCAGCCATATGTACCCTGGACAGGCATGCAGGTCCCAGAGAAGGCACAGTGGCTGGGAGTTGGAGCATAGGGATTGTGGAGCAATCTCAGGGAGAGGGCTGCTGTTGACTGCAGAGAGACAGACTGAGGGGACCTGAGGGAGGAGATTGTGGTGGGAAACACCTGTGAAGGAAATCCAGGCAGCCATGGAAGCAAGGTAATACTACTGAGTCATGCGGAGTGGGTAGAGCCATCACTGTGGCCTCTCTCTCCCCACACGCCAGCATCAGCAGCTGAACAATAGAGAGGCTGGGCTATTAAGTGCCTGATGCTCAGAACAACAGAGTAGGACCCCACCCAGGGTGCCCCTTTAGTGCCTGACGTGCTGATACAGAGAAGGACCCCATCCGGGGTGGGGGTGGTGGGGAGGGGAGGCCCTCTACGTGCCTGATGCACCAAACAACAGAGAAGGACCCCAGGCAAGGAGGCCCCCTAAGGGCCTGAATGGGCAGAGCTACGGAGAAAAACTAGTCAAAGAGGCCTACAGATCACCAGCTACCAGAGTCTGGAAAAAAGACTCTGAGAGGGCCATAACTCCTGCAGCTCAGGCAATCCATGTCCCTGCACTTTTGGAGCCATCAGGGACCCCACAACCCAAGCAAAGGCGCCACTTTCATGCTTAACCCTCAATGGGGCAGAGTTGCTACAGGCGAAAAAAAAAAGTCTGGCATCTATGCACGTGGGGATCACTTCAGTCATGTCCAACTCTTTGCGACCCTGTGGACTGTGGTCTACCAGGCTTGTCTGTCAGTGGGGTTTTCCAGGCAAGAATACTGGAGTGTACTCGCCAATACTGGTTGCCATACCTTTCCAGAGAACTATATTTCCTGCTGGCCTAGCCACAAACTTGCCTGAGTACCTGGTGCTACCAGAGCCTCTGTGACCCAAGCAGCTATTTCATCTCCACACATGGCCCTCACTTGGGCAGACCCAGGTCTTCCAGTGCAGCCTCAGGAGCAAACCCCAGTGGATGACCCACATGCAGAGATGGAAATAAAACCACAATTGAAACCCAGGGGCAGTGTGGCTAAGGAAGAAGACCCTAAACCTTCCCACCAGCTGTACGAGCTGCAGATTAAATCCACATGATCAAGTAGGCAGACTCTGTGTCTATGGAATATATAAAAGGACACTGAGAGCTCCCACAAAAGAAAACACACTAGTTCTGATAGCTATGGACATTGGAGGCAAGAACACAGAGGAGTAGGGCCAGATTAGAATCTGAGCTGCCCCCACAGCAAATCAACAGAATTAGAAATGAAAAAGGAGAGATAAGGAGAAATCAAAAGCTTTTCAGACAAGCAAAAGCTGAGAGAATTCTGCACCACCAAACCAGCTCTCCAACAAATACTAAAGGATATTCTCTAGACAGGAAACACAAAAATGGTGTATAAATTCGAACCCAAAACAATAAAGTAAATGGCAACGGGATCATACTTATCAGTAATTACCTTAAACGTAAATGGGTTGAATGCCCCAACCAAAAGACAAAGACTGGCTGAATGGATACAAAAACAAGACCCCTACATATGTTGTCTACAAGAGACCAACCTCAAAACAGGGGACACATACAGACTGAAAGTGAAGGGCTGGAAAAATATCTTCCATGCAAATAGGGACCAAAAGAAAGCAGGAGTAGCAATACTCATATCAGATAAAATAGACTTTAAAACAAAGGCTGTGAAAAGAGACAAAGATGGTCACTACATAATGATCAAATGATCAATCCAAGAAGAAGATATAACAATTATAAATATATATGCACCCAACACGGGAGCACCACAGTATGTAAGACAAATGCTAACAAGTAACAAAGGGGAAATTAACAATAACACAATAATAGTGGGAGACTTTAATACCCCACTCACACCTATGGATAGATCAACTAAACAGAAAATTAACAAGGAAACACAAACTTTAAATGATACAATAGACCAGTTAGACCTAATTGATATCTATAGGACATTTCATCCCAAAACAATGAATTTCACCTTTTTCTCAAGCGCACATGGAACCTTCTCCAGGATAGATCACATCCTGGGCCATAAAGCTAGCCTTGGTAAATTCAAAAAAACTGAAATCATTCCAAGCATCTTTTCTGACCACAATGCAGTAAGATTAGATCTCAATTACAAGAGAAAAACTACTAAAAATTCCAACATATGGAGGCTGAACAACACGCTGCTGAATAACCAACAAATCACAGAAGAAATCAAAAAAGAAATCAAAATTTGCATAGAAATGAATGAAAATGAAAACACAACAACCCAAAACCTGTGGGACACGGTAAAAGCAGTCCTAAGGGGAAAGTTCATAGCAATACAGGCACACCTCAAGAAACAAGAAAAAAGTCAAATAAATAACCTAACTCTACACCTAAAGCAACTAGAAAAGGAAGAAATGAAGAACCCCAGGGTTAGTAGAAGGAAAGAAATCTTAAACATTGGGGCAGAAATAAATGCAAAAGAAACAAAAGAGACCATAGCAAAAATCAACAAAGCCAAAAGCTGGTTCTTTGACAAGATAAATAAAACTGACAAACCATTAGCCAGACTCATCAAGAAACAAAGGGAGAAAAATCAAATCAATAAAATTAGAAATGAAAATGGAGAGATCACAACAGACAACACAGAAATACAAAGGATCATAAGAGACTACTATCAACAATTATATGCCAATAAAATGGACAACGTGGAAGAAATGGACAAATTCTTAGAAAAGTACAACTTTCCAAAACTCGACCAGGAAGAAATAGAAAATCTTAACAGACCCATCACAAGCACGGAAATTGAAACTGTAATCAGAAATCTTCCAGCAAACAAAAGCCCAGGTCCAGACAGCTTCACAGCTGAATTCTACCAAAAATTTAGAGAAGAGCTAACACCTATCCTACTCAAACTCTTCCAGAAAATTGCAGAGGAAGGTAAACTTCCAAACTCATTCTATGAGGCCACCATCACCCTAATACCAAAACCTGACAAAGATCCCACAAAAAAAGAAAACTACAGGCCAATATCACTGATGAACATAGATGCAAAAATCCTTAACAAAATTCTAGCAATCAGAATCCAACAACACATTAAAAAGATCATACACCATGACCAAGTGGGCTTTATCCCAGGGATGCAAGGATTCTTCAATATCCGCAAATCAATCAATGTAATACACCACATTAACAAATTGAAAAATAAAACCATATGATTATCTCAATAGATGCAGAGAAAGCCTTTGACAAAATTCAACATCCATTTATGATAAAAACTCTCCAGAAAGCAGGAATAGAAGGAACATACCTCAACATAATCAAAGCTATATATGACAAACCCACAGCAAACATTATCCTCAATGGTGAAAAATTGAAAGCATTTCCTCTAAAGTCAGGAACAAGACAAGGGTGCCCACTTTCACCATTACTATTCAACATAGTTTTGGAAGTTTTGGCCACAGCAATCAGAGCAGAAAAAGAAATAAAAGGAATCCAAATTGGAAAAGAAGAAGTAAAGCTCTCACTGTTTGCAGATGACATGATCCTCTACATAGAAAACCCTAAAGACTCCACCAGAAAATTACTAGAACTAATCAATGACTATAGTAAAGTTGCAGGATATAAAATCAACACACAGAAATCACTTGCATTCCTATACACTAATAATAAGAAAACAGAAAGAGAAATTAAGGAAACAATTCCATTCACCATTACAACGGAAAGAATAAAATACTTAGGAATATATCTACCTAAAGAAACTAAAGACCTATATATAGAAAACTATAAAACACTGGTGAAAGAAATCAAAGAGGACACTAACAGATGGAGAAATATACCATGTTCATGGATTGGAAGAATCAATATAGTGAAAATGAGTATACTACCCAAAGCAATCTATAGATTCAATGCAATCCCTATCAAGCTACCAACAGCATTCTTCACAGAGCTAGAACAAAAAATTTCACAATTTGTATGGAAATACAAAAAACCTCGAATAGCCAAAGTGATCTTGAGAAAGAAGAACGGAACTGGAGGAATCAACCTACCTGACTTCAGGCTCTACTACAAAGCCACAGTTATCAAGACAGTATGGTACTGGCGCAAAGACAGAAATATAGATCAATGGAACAAAATAGAAAGCCCAGAGATAAATCCACACACATATGCACACCTTATCTTTGACAAAGGAGGCAAGAATATACAATGGATTAAAGACAATCTCTTTAACAAGTGGTGCTGGGAAATCTGGTCAACCACTTGTAAAAGCATGAAACTAGAACACTTTCTAACACCATACACAAAAATAAACTCAAAATGGATTAAAGATCTCAACGTAAGACCAGAAACTATAAAACTCCTAGAGGAGAACATAGGCAAAACACTCTCTGACATACATCACAGCAGGATCCTCTATGACCCACCTCCCAGAATATTGGAAATAAAAGCAAAAATAAACAAATGGGACCTAATTAACCTTAAAAGCTTCTGCACATCAAAGGAAACTATTAGCAAGGTGAAAAGACAGCCTTCAGAATGGGAGAAGATAATAGCAAATGAAGCAACTGACAAACAACTAATCTCGAGAATATACAAGCAACTCCTACAGCTCAACTCCAGAAAAATAAATGACCCAATCAAAAAATGGGCCAAAGAACTAAATAGACATTTCTCCAGAGAAGACATACAGATGGCTAACAAACACATGAAAAGATGCTCAACGTCACTCATTATCAGAGAAATGCAAATCAAAACCACTATGAGGTACCATTTCACACCAGTCAAAATGGCTGCGATCCGAAAGTCTACAAGTAATAAATGCTGGAGAGGGTGTGGAGAAAAGGGAACCCTCTTACACTGTTGGTGGGAATGCAAACTAGTACAGCCACTATGGAGAACAGTGTGGAGATTCCTTAAAAAATTGGAAATAGAACTGCCTTATGATCCAGCAATCCCACTGCTGGGCATACACACTGAGGAAACCAGAAGGGAAAGAGACACGTGTACCCCAATGTTCATCGCAGCACTGTTTATAATAGCCAGGATGTGGAAGCAACCTAGATGTCCATCAGCAGATGAATGGATAAGAAAGCGATGGTACATATACACAATGGAGTATTACTCAGCCATTAAAAAGAATACATTTGAATCAGTTCTAATGAGGTGGATGAAACTGGAGCCTATTATACAGAGTGAAGTAAGCCAGAAAGAAAAACACCAATACAGTATACTAATGCATATATATGGAATTTAGAAAGATGGTAACAATAACCCTGTGTACGAGACAGCAAAAGAGACACTGATGTATAGAACAGTCTTATGGACTCTGTGAGAGAGGGAGAGGGTGGGAAGATTTGGGAGAATGGCATTGAAACATGTAAAATATCATGTATGAAACGAGTTGCCAGTCCAGGTTCGATGCACGATACTGGATGCTTGGGGCTGGTGCACTGGAACAACCCAGAGGGATGGAATGGGGAGGGAGGAGGGAGGAGGGTTCAGGATGCGGAACACATGTATACCTGTGGCGGATTCATTTTGATATTTGGCAAAACTAATACAATTATGTAAAGTTTAAAAATAAAATAAAATTAAAAAAATGATTATAAGAGACTATTATGAACAACTATATGGAAATAAAATTAATAACCTGGAAGAAATGGACAGAGTCTTAGAAAAGTTCAATCCAAAACTGAACCAGGAAGAAACAGAAATTATGAACAACCCAATTACAAGCACTGAAATTGAAACTGTGATCAAAAATCTCCCCCAAAACAAAAGACTAGGACCAGATGGCTTCATAGGTGAATTCTATCAAACATTTAGAGAAGAGCTATGCCTATTCTTCTAAAACTCTTTCAAAAATTGCAGAGGAAGGAACACTTTCAAACTCATTCTGCGAGGCCACCATCACTCTGATACCAAAACCAGAGTAAGACAACACACAAAAAAGAAAACTACAGGGCAATATCACTAATGAACATAGATGCAAAAATCCTCAACAAAATTCTAGCAAACAGAATGCAACAACACATTAAAAAGCTCACACACCATGATCAAGTTGGGTTTACTCTAGGGAAGCAAGGATTCTTCAGTATACGCAAATCAATCAATATGATACACCATATTAACAAATTGAAAGATAAAAACCGTATGGTAATCTCAATGGATGCAGAAAAAGCCTTTGACAAAATTCAGCACCCATTTATGATTAAAACTCTTCAAAAATGGGCATAGAAGGAACCTACCTCAACATAGTAAAGGCCATATATGATAAGCCCACAGCAAACATTATTCTCAATGGAAAAACTGAAAGCATTCCCCCTAAGATCAAGAACAAGACAAGGGTGTTCACTCTCACCACTATTATTCAACATAGCTTTGGAAGTCCTAGCTACAGCAATCAGAGAAGAGAAACAAATAAAAGAATCCAAATCAGAAAAGAAGAAAAACTTTCACTGTTTGCAGATAACATGATACTATACACAGAAAACCCTAAAGATACTATCAGAAAATTACTAGAGCTAATCAGTGAATTTAGCAAAATTGAAGGATGCAAAATCAATACACAGAAGTCATTTGCACTTCTATATACCAACAATGAAAAATTATAAAGAGAAATTAAGAAATCAATCCAATTCACCATTGAAACAAAAAGAATAAAATATCTAGGAATAAACCAACCTAAGGAGACAAAAGAACTGTATACAGAAAGTTATAAGCACTGATAAAAGAAACCAAAGATGACATAAACAGATGGAGAGATATTCCATGTTCCTGGGTAGAATGAACCAATATTGTGAAAATGACTATATTACCAAATTCAGTCTACAGATTCAGTGCAATCCCTATCAGATTACTAATGGCATTTTTCAGAGAACTAGAACAAAAAATTTCACAATTCATATGGAAACACAAAAGACCCCAAATAGCCAAAGCAGTCTTGAGAAAGAAGAGCTGGAGGAATCAAGCTTCCTGACTTCAGATTATACTACAAAGCTACAGTCCTCAAGACAGTATGGTAACTGGCACAAAAACAGAAATATAGACCAATGGAACAAGATAGAAAGCCCAGAAACAAACCCATGCAACTATGAGTACCTTATTTTTGACAAAGGAGACAAGAATATACAATGGGGCAAAGACAGCTTCTTCAAAAAGTGGTGCTGGGAAAACTGGACAGCTACATGTAAAAGAATGAAATTAGAACACTTCCTAATACCATACACAAATATTAAACTCAAAATGGATTAAAGACCTAAATGTAAGACCAGAAACTGTAAAATTCTTAGAGGAAAACAAAGGCAAAACACTTGATTTCATAAATCAAAGCAAGATCCTCTATGACTCACCTCCTAGAGAAACAGAAATAAAAGTAAACAAGCGGGACCTGATTAAACTTAAAGGCTTTTGCACAGCAAAGGAAACTATAAGCAAAGTGAAAAGTCAACCCTCAGAAGGGGAGAAAATAACAGCAAATGAAACAACTGACAAAGGATTAATTTGCAAAATATATAAGCAGCTCATACAACTTAATACTAGAAAAACAAACAACCCAATCAAAAAGTGGGGAAAAGACCTAAACAGACATTTCTCCAAAGAAGACATACAGATGGCTAACAAACACATGAAAAGATACTCAACATCACTCATTATTAGAGAAATGCAAATCAAAAGTACAAATAGATATCACCTCACACCAGTCAGAATGGCCATCATCAAAAAGTCTATAAACAATAAATGCTGGAGAGGGTGTGAAGAAAAGGGAACACTCCTGCACTGTTAGTGGGAAAGTAAATTGATAAAGCCAGTATGGAAGACAGTATGGAGATTCCTTAAAAAACTAGGAATAAAACCACCATATGACCTAGCAACCCCACTCCTAGGCATATACCCTGAGGAAACCATAAATGAAAAATACACATGCACCCCAGTGTTCAGTGTAGCACTATTTACACTAGCTAGAACATGGAAGCAATCTAGATATCCATTAACAGATGAATGGATAAAGAAGTTGTGGTACATACACACAATGGAATATTACTCAGCCATAAAAAGGAACCCATTTGAGTCAGTTCTAATGAGGTGGATGAACCTAGAGCCGTGAAGTAAGTCAGAAAGAGAAAGATAAATGTCGTATACTAATGCATATATATGGAATTTATAAAGATGGTGCCAAAGAATTTATTTGCAGGGCAGCAATGGAGAAAAAAACATAGAGAACAGACTTATGGACATGGGGGAAGGGGAGGAGAGGGTGAGATGTATGGAGAGAGTAACATGGAAACTTATATTATCATAAGTAAAATAGATAGCCAAGGGGAATTTGTTGTATGCCTCAGGGAACTCAAACAGGGGCTCTGCATCAACTTAGAGGGGTGGGATGGGGAGGGAGAGGGGAGGAGGTTCAAGAGGGAGGGGATATATGTATACCTATGGCTGATTCATGTTGAGGTTTGACAGAAAACAACAAAATTCTGTAAAGTGATTATCCTTCAATTAAAAAATAAATAAAATCACTGCCCTCATCTAGTTCACATTCTAGTAAGATAAAACAGACAGTAAACACAATAAGCAAAACACAGGAAGGAAATGCCAAAATATCTGAGATTTGCTTCAAAATTCAGTAGGAAAAAAAAGTAGTTGGGTTATTTTTGTTGTTGCTCAATCATGTTGGACTCTTAGCAACCCCATGGACTGTAGCCCTTCAGGCTCCTCTGTCCATGGGATTCTCCAGGCAAGACTACTGGAGTGGGTTGCCATATCCTCCTCCAGGGGATCTTCCCAACTCAGGGATCAAACCTGTGTCTTCCACATTGGAAGGCAGATACTTTACCACTGAACCACCTGGGAAGCCCAGTTGGGGTATAGCTTAAATAAAACTGGTAAAATATTAATAACTATGAAGCTTGGTATTGGGAACATGGGGATTCATTATGTCACTAACACATGTGTGCATGCAAACACACAACTGTTCATTTGTGATAAATGCAATATAAGAAAGTAAAGCATAATAGGAGAATGAGTAGTCAGAGTACAGTTATAAATAGAGTGGTCAGGGAAGGCCTGCTGAACGATATTTGAACAAAAGTCATTTGAAACGGGTTACATGATTACTTACTATATTCAGATGTATGACAATGAGGTCTTTGCCTCTTCTATCTGATCCTATTTGTAAAACTCTACTATTTTAGGAAGCAAAGAAGAAGAAAATCTAAATTTAATCCTACCAAGGAAAATCTCAGGCTAATCTACTTGTTGCCGCAAATGCATTAGATAGGGCACACTCATGAAGCAACATAGAGACACAACTTCTACTGCTATAGTGAATACAACCTTGTCACTTAATTATAATAGGTCTAAGGCATCCAGGTATATTCTAAGTATGCAAGTCTATACATTTTTATGCTTAATCTAGTTTTATAATTTTTATGTTCTCATCTTTCTTAACACAGTTTCCTTCCCTCTCAGTCCAAAAATGCTCCCTAGTTTTTCTCTAAGGAGACACTGAGTAGACCACAGTTTTAACAATTAATTTTCTTATTAAAATATCAGTATCAAGAAGAGGGGATTGATGGCCCAGGCCATCAGGAGTGGGATCTATACAGTGTAACATCAGTTACAATTTGTCCTTTGGTCAAACTCCAGTTGCGGTTGTAGCTTATCCTGTGCTTATCATCATAAGAACGTAAACATTTTGCAGTTGCATCATCCTTATCTCTTTCTCACAGTGTCTTGATGACCTTACAATTCTCTCTGAATTCAGGGGCTTCATACATTCTTCATACAACCTACATCACTTTAATTCCATCCTCCAACATATGATGTTGTCTCCCTGATCAGTTCTACTCAACACCAGGAATTTAAATGCTCCAGATCCCTAAAGATCCTGTCCTTCAGCCCTGGCCCCCAACACCTTATCCCCTCCAGAAGCTGACTCTCTCCTTTTCTGTCTTTTTGAATCCTGCCTTTTGAAAAGCCCTGGGCAAGTTTTTTATGTATTGTGAATAGTGGATTAAAAGGAAAGGAAATTGATAAATTATATCAAAATACATTGCAAGTAATAAAAGTAAGTTGTTTATGTGAAACCTTTTTTTTTCCCCCTGTGGCAGATATATACCCTGAATGTTATACACACATGTGAACTGGGTCATGTGAACACAATGTATCCTATTATGGCTTGTGGTGCTTTGAAAGACTGGTAGCTATTAGGCCTAGCTTTTGATATGCTGCTGCTGCTGCTAAGTCGCTTCAGTTGTATCCGACTCTGTGCGACCCCATGGACTGCAGCCCACTAGGCTCCCCCGTCCATGGGATTTTCCAGGCAAGAGTACTGGAGTGGGGTGCCATTGCCTTCTCCGTTTGATATGCTAAATGCAAGTAAAAGGAGTCTGGGGAAACCTTTTCACTCTTCAGGTTTGAAAGACAATTATCTTCTTAGAGAGGTCAGGAAAGCCAGCCTTTGAGTTTAAAGCTCATCCATGTCCTTTTCGGTATAGCTTTCCTTGTGGGATGGCCTTGGGCTCCTTTTGTGTAATAAGATTCAAACCCAGGCTGGAGGAAGGCTGCAATGAGCACTGCATTGTATTAGTATAATATTATAAAATATTGTACTATTGAACATGCCAATTATAAGTCTTGGGTTTCCAAACAGATTTGCAATTGCTTAAGTAAGAGTCCCATGGACAGAGGAACCCTGCAGGTCCCAGTCTATGGGGTTGCAAAGAGTTGGATATGACTGAAGTGGCTTAGAATGCATACACAAGTAAGAAAGACAGTTTGGGGAATTCCCCTGTGGCCCATTGACTAGGACTTCAAGCTGTTGGGGGAACTAAGATCCTGCCAGCTGTGCATCACAGCAAAAAAAAAAAAAAAAAAGGAAGGCAGTTTTCCTTAGCGACTCCAAGACATATTTGAATACATAAAGCAGTGATGGCCTGCAGACCCCTTAGACAACTGTGGGAGGAGATGCTGACACCTGTAGGACAAGCAGTTTCTCTTTTTAAGCCGGGTGGGTTTGTATAACTATGTGGTCAGCATTCCCCTCCCTCATATCTGAACTTCAACAGATGCACTTATCCCACTAGAATGTAAGGATTTTTGTTGGCTGCTATATCATTAGTAACCAGAATAGCAGCTAGCATACAGTGTGTATGCAAAAATATTTGCAGAAAAAGTTGCTGGTTTAAAGTGTATTTTTGCACCTATCTTAAACACACACACACACACACACACAAAACTATGTTTCTAGAATCAACACCAGCAAAATATCCAGTGTCTCCACATAGGGACTGGGAGTTAGGCTTGCCTGGGCTGCAGACCACTGGCCATGAGCATGACTACGGTCACTAAATTACCTGCAAAGGTCCAGAATAGAGGAAGCCAATTAGGAGTCCCAGATTCAAACCTTAAGGGCCGGGACTTACACATAAATGCCAAGGTCAGGGAGTAGAAGAGATGGAATGAGGAATCACAGTACATATGAGAAATGGACCAGAACCAGGGAGTGGGGGCCAGAATAGCTTCTGCAAATACCAGTGGGTAGTTTCTTTAATAAGAGATGCAAGTTTGAATGAGAAAATAGAGGATGATTGAAGAAATAAGATTGGATATGTAGGTGTGGTTTGGGCCATGAAAGAAAAAAAGTGAGGACCTGAATAAAACAGGAAAAGTTAGATTTTAGATATTCCTCTGATTAGAATTTTCAAGACTTGGTGCCCTGTACAACACAAGGACTACAGCCAATTTTAAAGATTATACTCCATATAGTTATTATAATCTTTAAAAATTGTGAATCTTTAAATTCACATATATAATGTGAGTATAATCTTTAAAAATTGTGAATCACTATATTGTATACCTGTAACTTACATATTGTACAGCAACTATACTTTAATTTTTTAAAAAAAGACTTTGTGACTAATTGTTAGTATGATATGAAGGAAGAATAATAATGATTAAGGTCATTTACTTAGGGAACTGGAAAGATAGTGACTGTATACAAAGAGACAGAGACTCTATGAGGGAGTTTTGTTCTGCCATAAATTCAGTACTTTATGAGCTTAATTTTGAACAAAATGAATTTGAAGTGTCTGTAGAAAATTCAAAATTTGAGACGTCAAAAAAGCCTTTCAAAATTTTCATATAGATCTCAGAGAAAAGGTTAGAGTTGGTGAAAACCTTGAGAAGGAAGAACAGAGCTGGAGATATCAGGTTCCCTGACTTCAGACTACACTACAAGGCTACAATAGTCAAAACAGTATTGGCACAAAAATAGACACATAAATCAATGGAACAGATTAAAGAGACCAGAAGTAAACCCACATACTTATGGTCAATTAATCTATAATAAAGGAGGCAAGAATATACAATGGGGGAAAAGACAGTCTCTTCAATAGAGATGCTGGGAAAACTGGATAGCTACATGTAAAAGAGTGAAATTAGAACATTTTCTCACACCATATATAAAAATAAACTCAAAATGGATTAAAGACCTAAATGTAAGACCAGAAACCATAAAACTCCTAGAAGAGAATATATGTAGAATATGCTTTGACATAAATCATAGTAATATCTTTTTGGGTCTATCTTCTAAGGGAAAGGAAACAAAAGTAAAAATAAACAAATGGCATCTAATTAAACTTAAAAGCTTTTACATGGCAAAGGAAACCACTGACAAAATGAAAAGTCAACCTACTGAAGTAGATATGGGATAAAATATTTGCAAATGATCTGGCCCATAAGGGGTTAATATCCAAAATATATTAATAGCTCATCCAACTCAATATAAAAAAGAACAATTAAAAAATGGGCAAAAGACTTGAATAGACATTTTTCTGAAGAAGGTACACAGATGGCCAATAGGTATATGAAAAGATGCTCAACACTGCTAATGATCAGAGAAATGCAAATCAAAACCACACCTCCCAGCGGTCAGAATAACCATCATCAAAAAGTCTACAAACAATAAATCCTGAAGAGGATATGGAGAAAAGGGAACCCTCCTATAATGTTGGCAAAAATGTAAATTGGTGCAGCCACTATGAAGAATAGTAGGAAGGTTCCTTAAAAAACTAAAAATAGAACTATCATATGACCCAGCGATCCTATTCCTAGGCATATATCTAGAAAAGACAAAATCTCTATTTTGAAAAGATATGTGCACCTCAGTGTTCATAGCAGAACTATTTGCAATAGGAAGACATGAGAGCAACCTAAGTGCCCGTCAGCAGATGAATGGATAAAGAAGACATGATATGTATGTATACATACGTAATAGAATATTACTCAGCCATAAAAAATGAAATTTTGCCATTAGCAGCAACATAGACAGACCTAGAGACTATCAACTGAGTGAAGTAAGTCAGACAAAGACAAATTTTATATGATATCACTTATATGTATAATCTAAAAATAATGCAAATGGATTTATTTACAAAACAGACTCACAGACATAGAAAACAAACTTGTGGTTACCAAAGGCAGAAGTGGTGGAGGGTAGGTGGTGGAGGGAGGGATAAGTTAGGAGTATAAGGTAAACAGATACACACTGCTATATAATATAAAATAGATAACCAACAAGAATCTCCTGTATAACACAGAGAACTATATTCAGTTTCTTGTAAAAGCCTATGATGGAAAAGAATCTGAAAATGTGTGTGTGTGTGTAATTGAATTGCTTTGCTGTATACCTGAAACTGACACAATACTGTAGACCAACTATACTTCAATCTTAAAAAAATGAGAATTAGAAAATTACTAGAGACCCTTCATGTCAGACACGACTGAGCGACTGAACTGAACTGAACTTCATGTCTAAGAAATACAAGCAAGGTATAAATGGTTGGCAGCAATGAGTTTAGATAGCAAGTAGGACCTGAAGGTCCTTCCTAGCTGAAGGAAGTGTTTTTAAAGCAGAATTACAGGATTTTGCCTCTGAAATATATGTAAGCTATGGAATTCTTGAAAGCAGTCTATGACTGCCCTCTTCTGTTAATTACATGGTGAAGATAAAAGATAAACCAAACACACAGTGTTTTACTTTAAAACTAACTTAAAAGATTTCTACCACCCCTTATGACAAATACTCATTTACTCAGAAAACAAATACTTTAAAATATGACATTCAGGTGAGTTTGCTTGTAAAATTTTATAATTAATGAGAAACTCCATGGCTATTATTACATTAAATTTACCCAAGAAAATAACATGCCACATGTTAGGCATCAGAAACTCATGTCAGTAAATATAAGTGTAATACTTACAAGGCATAAAAATATTTTTATGCCAAAAAAGGAGCAGAGTTGATCTAGTCACAATTTTGCCTCTGAAAAAGCAGCAAAGAAATTTCTATTATATTTATGCTTGCCAAAATCTCAAAATTCAAGGATATATACCAAGTATCTTTACTGTCTCCTGACAACTAATTGTGCTATTTAGAAATCAGACTTAAATTTTATTTCCTTTTACTTTGTTTTATTTGTGTTTGTTTTGGTCATTGCTGTTGTTTTATTTCAAGAATCAGAAAACAGCATTTTAAAACTGCAATGAATTCTCTTACATCTACATTCAAAATACAACTATTTTATTCATTCAACGACTTTCTTAAAAAAGTATAACTCACATACCATAAAATTCACTCTTTAAGTGTATACAATTCAGTGGTTTTTAGCCCCAAGGGACAGTAGCTATGTATCAAGCTGAAAGCCTACTATGTATCAAGTTCCTGTTTAATTTGATATTCATGTACTGCTGCTGCTGCTGCTAGTTGCTTCAGTCATGTGGACTCTGTGCAACCACAAAGACAGCAGCCCACCAGGCTCCCCTGTCCCTGGGATTCTCTAGGAAAGAGTACTGGAGTGGGTTGCTATTGCCTTCTCCAATTCACGTACTAGAAGTCAGAATTTTCAAATTATTTCATTTCAAGGCCATGCCAGATAAACCAGGCAATGGTTTAATAATCATGGGTTCCTGACCAGAGATGAATACAGCCAATGTGGAAAATGGAATATGCTTCCAAAATTAAAAACAATACAATGTACAGAGTCAAAAACTGTTTCACCTTTGCATAGCTTCACCAGCTTATAAACATAGATTGAACCTCTGGTATTGGCTGGATAGATAAGAAATGATTTGTTACTAGGGAGAACAGATCATAGAATTTTAGAATTGGGTGATGCCTTAGAGATTATTTATATCTTAAATCTCCGTTGTACAAATCAGAACAAAGACCATAAGAGAGTTAGTGTTCAGCTTAAAGTCACAAACTCAGAGCAAAGCTTTCAGATTCTTACTTACTGCTTCTTCTCTACAATAATTTGCAAACTGTATTTCTCCAGGATTTTTGGAGAAACCTACAACGCTTCTAGGATGATGGAAAGGTAGCTGAGAAGAGCCTCTGTATCTCTCCCTGCTGCTGCTGCTAAGTCGCTTCAGTCATGTCTGACTCTGTGCAACCCCATAGACGGCAGCCCACCAGGCTCCCCTGTCCCTGGGATTCTCCAGGCAAGAACACTGGAGTGGGTTGCCATTCCTTTCTCCAATGCATGAAAGTGAAAAGTGAAAGTGAAGTCGCTCAGTCATGTCTGACTCTTAGCGACCCCATGGACTGCAGCCTACCAGGCTCCTCTGTCCATGGGATTTTCCAGGCAAGAGTACTGGAGTGGGGTGCCATTGCCTTCTCTGGTATCTCTCCCTAACTTACTCTGATCTCTTTGACTTTTAAAGATTCTAACCAAGTTTTTGTTTTAAAGCAGTTTCACTGCTAAAAAAAATGAATACATTTATTAATAAAATTTTTGGAATTTGCTAAACTACTCCAGTGTCCAGAGAAGGTATGTACTTAACACTTCAAACACAGTTTAAACATCCTGTCTCAAAAACTGCTCATCAACACCTAAACAGTTCACTGGTTTCTTGGTTTTAATCCCTCAGTCATGTCTGACTCTTTGTGACACCATGAACTGTAGCCCACCAAACTCCTCTGTCCATGGGATTTCCCAGGTAAAAATACTGGAGTGGGTTGCCATTCCCTTCTCCAGGGGATCTTCCTGACTCATGGATCGAACTTGGGTCTCCTGAATTGCAGGCAGATTCTTTACCATCTGAGCCAGCAGGGAAGACTTAGCACATGGTATTACGTTTTAGGAACTGCTCCTTTTTCATGCAAGTAGAATTTTTAAAATATATAGAACATGCTTGAAGTCCCCCAAAAGACAGCACTTTCTATTTACCGACCTCAAGTTCAGGTACTGAACTTACAGGAAAAAGAAAAACCCCCGCATATGGGTAGATGACTATTTATTAACTGAATGCAAATCTGTCTACATTCAAAAATATTTCTGACTATAGTTTCTGTAATATTGATCTGAATTGAAAATAGAATAACACTTTCCCTTGAGTACTTCATCCTTAAAAATAAAGTACTTATAAAACATTTAATGTCAAATTATGCCTAAAGAAGTAATAAAGATGCTTTGCTAAAGAGGCTTTTCAAATACATATTCTAGTACTATATGCTATACTACTACTAGTTAGCAAATATTTTCTTATTCCCTAAGGTAACTGACCTTCAAGGAGTATGAAAGGTTGCCTTGGTGCTAGAGTACCAAGATATTTAAGTGTCACCAAAATGTGTTGGGAGTAAAAAGAGTGGGGTGTAGATACTCACCAGATCAAAGCTCTTTGAAAGTCATTTCAATAAATTTACTTCTGTAGGTACTTGGATGCTTTCTTGGGTCACTTACCATATTTTAGGGCTGAGTTGACATCAACACTTGGAGATCCAGAGTATCATCTTACTCTCCCGAGTAAGAGGAGACACATTTAGAGGCCAGGTAATAAATGTGCCACAGACTGAGTGCCACAGACTGGGTGGCTTAGACAAAAGAGATTTATTTTCTCAGAGTCCTCTGATGCCAGGAGCTCGAGATCTAGGTGTCAGCAGGCTTGATTTCTTCTGAAGCCTCTCTCCTAGGTGTCTTCACACAGTCTTGTCTCTGTTCTGTCTGTTTCCAAGTGCCTTCTTATAAGGATACCAGTTATTTTGGAGCAAGGCCTACACTAATGATCTCACTTTAACTGAATTACGTCTTTAAAGATCTTATCTCCAAATGTAGCCACATTCTGAGGTCCTGGATATGAATTTTGAGAGGACACAGTCAAGTCCACAGTACTCACCGTGCAGCAATAAATGCTGCTGGTAAATGTTTAACAAGCAGCTCTCAAAAAAAAGAAAATGCCCTGAATTGTAGCATATATTTATTTCTTTGGTTTAAAAGTCTCCTGTCTCAGCCAGGGTCAAGCTACCAGTGTGATCCCTATGAGTGCAGAGTTGGGAAGAGATAGGCAGCAACACAACTTTTTATAGTATTTCTACCACAGGAATACACAGATGTAAATAAACTTAAGAACAGAGGTCAGGAGTCAGCAAACTTTTCTGTGGGTGGCCAGGTGATATATATTTTCAATTTGTTCAACTCTGTCATAGCAAGAAAGCAGCCATAAACACTGTACACAGATGGGCAGGGCTATGTCCCAAGGAAACTTGTCTGCTGCTGGCCTTTGCCAGCTGATAAGGAGATGAAGAGATCTAGCATTATCTCACGGAGAAGGCAATGGCACCCCACTCCAGTACTCTTGCCTGGAAACTCCCATGGGCGGAGGAGCCTGGTAGGCTGCACTCCATGCGGTCGCTAAGAGTCGGACATGACTGAGAGACTTCACTTTCACTTTTCACTTTCATGCATTGGAGAAGGAAATGGCAACCCACTCCATTGTTCTTGCCTGGAGAATCCCAGGGACGGGGGAGCCTGGTGGGCTGCCGTCTATGGGATCGCACAGAGTCGGACACGACTGAAGCGACTTAGCAGCAGCAGCATTATTTCATTGCTTCTTTAGCAGCTTTTAAGCAGCCTTCCTGAAGGCCCATCCCCCCACTCAAGTTCTCCTGCTACAGTTGCTGGTACCCCCTGAGCCTTCTCAGGCTAGCGCAGCCACGGGGCATGCATTACCCAGACCTCCCTTGAAGAGGTAACTTCGCCATTCCTCTGCAATGAATGCTAATAAGTTAACTGCCTCCACCTGCAGCACTTTTAACATCTGCCAGAGCCTTCCAGCTGAGGTGATCTCTTGCCTAGAAGGCTCTCAGCCAATGACTGAGCGTGACAGTGGTCCTGAGGCTGAGCCATTTCAGCCCAATGTAGGATTTCCATGACAGGGAATATTTGCTCCAGAGACCCCTATCGTGTTGACTGCGCTTTTGTCATTTATGTTTCACAATCTGAAGCTTTTCCCCATTCCTGCTCTCACCTTCTTTTTCTTTTTTTCTCAAGAGACTTCTTGTACTCCTAACTTCATGTCATCTTCTGTTTCTTGGAACACCCAAAGTGACACTGTGGGTAAAAGGAGTAGTCCAAGAAAATCAAGTAGTAAGATAGGGGTTGGGCTAGACCAGAACCACCCCGCTATCAATTAACCTCATCCCATACAGTATTTGGGGCAGAGATAGTCTCTGTCAGAATGTGGAGGCCTGATTACTAAAACTCTCACCATTTATGACATGGGAGACCATTCTGATACAGAGGAATGCCTTGGGTGGGGAAAAATGCAGGCAATTCAAGTTTGTGTACATGTATGGAACAATGGATACAAGCTATTATTGGCTGGCCATTACGAACTTGCATTGAAGCCTACAGAAAGTTAATGAAAAACCTGAAAGCGCTTAATAAACAAGTGAAAATTCATTGCCAAATGGCTTCTTGAGTAGCTTCCAAAGAAGCCCGTTTCCTTATCTCTGGGAAAACAGAAACAGTTTGAACACCAAACTTAGAATTTAATCGTCAAGATGCTTTAAAGGTCATTAAAGCCAAGGACAGATAACTTGTCTGAAAACTTGAGATCCTGACAAACGGAATGGGGACAGCTGTGCGGACATCCTCAAAGATTCTGCTCCTGAGACTCCTCGGAACACTGGAGTCTGCAAAGGTCACCCACAGTCCTTATTAAAAGCTAGCACTCCCCCTAAGCCACTGCAGTGAGCACTTCTGAGCAAGACAACACAAGACTCCTCAGAAACCTATCTCACCTCCTCTCAGGGCTGCTGACAACTAGTGGCAAGTCACAGCACAAGATACATAGCAATGTGCTAGGTCTGATCTACACTCTGAAGCAGCAGCAAGAATTTGTCAGCTTATATTGGCAGGAAACAGGGGAGCATTGGGGACTGGATTTTGAGGGTCCTTGATCAAGAGAGCTAGGTGAGACTGGGTAAGGGTGAATATATTGACTTGGAGGCATTTTGGGGATACAGGATTTAATACCCTGGCACCAAAAGATAGTGCCAACTTCCTATTAAGATGGTTTCTAGAAGTCTGGAGAAAGTAACTGTGCTGAGATGCTGAAATACCTGAATTGCAGACAACAGAAGGTAGGATTAAAGGGCTAAGGGAAGTGGGCAGGTTGGAGTGCATATATCATGGGAAGCCAGGAGCCCACAGGAAAGGGGCCAGAGGGTACACCATTCACCAAGGTCATCAGGAGTGCCCTCCTAAAAGTATTACTCCCTCACTAGGAAGCTCAGTAGGAGAAGGCAATGGCAACCAACTCCAGTACTATTGCCTGGAAAATCCCATGGACGAAGGAGCCTGGTGGGCTGCAGTCCATGAGGTCACTAAGAGTCGGACACGACTGAGCGACTTGACTTTCACTTTTCACTTTCATGCATTGGAGAAGGAAATGGCAACCCACTCCAGTGTTTTTGCCTGGAGAATCCCAGGGACAGGGGAGCCTGGTGGGCTGCCGTCTATTGGGTCACACAGAGTCGGACACGACTGAAGCGACTTAGCAGCACCAGCAGCAGCAGGAAGCTCAGTGACAGCTCACCTCTGAGGGCCAAGGCTCACAGTAGGAGATGCTATTCACAGGCTTGGTATATTCAGTTGCAGTGGGAATAATGGGGCCTAGAAGCATAGTAGACCAGGAGGCAGAACATAATGCCAAGAATCAGTATAGTCACAATCATCGTGTGTTCATGTGTGCTAAGTAGCTTCAGTAGTGTCCAACTCTTTGTGACCCCATGGACCATAGCCCGCCAGGTGCCTCCCTGTCCATGGGATTCTCCTTGCAAGAAAAAGATTCTTGACCATTAGCGCCACCTAGGAAGCCCTCCTAGTGACTAGCAAAACTGGAGTGACAGCTAAGGGAGCTTGACCTGGAACTGGTTGAGGTGTTTTATAGAACCCAGTGTTATTAAGAGAAAAACAGATGGGTAGGCAGCAAGATTATGTCTGCCATACATAATCAAAGACAGCAAAAGTGGATGAGGAGAGTGAGGGTGGTCACAACAGTAAAAAATGTCACAATCTCTTGCCCAGCTCCCAGATCTGAGCCAGCTTTTAGACCCAGAACCTGCTGACTGTGGAGGTGGCAGGTACCAGAGGAAAGCACTCCACACATGATGGCAAGTGTGTATTATAATGATTCTTCTGGTCCTTTCCTAAAGGCATCTAGGCCTTTTTTTTTTTTTTTTGGTGATTGTATCCCAAGGAAAAGGGAATATCCAGACAGTTCAGGGAAAATCAGACACAGGGTCTGCGTTGACATGTATACTTAGAGATCTAAAGTATCTCTGGCCTTGGCCTCCCCATTAAGAAACACTTAGAGGCCAGGTAGTAAATGTAGTCCTGGTCAAATCCTGGCTCACAGTGGGTATCTGGGTCCATAGAAACAGCTAATGGTCATTTCCTCAGTCCCTGAAGGTTACAGTTGTGATTGACACACTTGGCAGTTGGCAGAATCCCCACATTGGGTTTTAGCTCCTGAAGTAAGAGCTATTATAGTGGGAGAAGGCCAAGCAGAAGTCTGGGAAACGGATACCCAGCCCACTTAAGACCAAATAAACTGAAAGCAACATATCACATTTTAGGTGGGGATGGCTGAGATGAGTCCTACTCTTAAAAATCACAAGGGTTGTCTGTGATGCTTAATTTTATGTGTCAACTTGACTGGGTCACAGGGTGCCCAAATATTCAGTTAAATGTTCTGGGTGTGTCTATGAGAGTGTTTCTGAATGAGATTAACATTTGAATTGGTTGACTGTGCAAAATGCCTTCCCAGTGTGTGTGTGTGTGTGTGTGTGTGTGTATTAGTTGCTCAGTCGTGTCCAACTCTATGTGATGCCATGGACTGTAGCTCATGAAACTCCTCTGTCCACGGAATTCTCCAGGCAACAATATTGGAGTGGGTTGCCATTCCCTTCTCCAGGTGGTATCACTGATCCAGGGGATGAACCCGAATCTCCTGCATCACACGCGGCCTGCTTACCGTCTGAGCCTCCAGGGAAGCCTGCATAATGTGGGTGAGCCTCATCCAATCTGTTGAAGTCTGATGAGCACAAAGCCTGAAAGAGCATGTAGGCTGAGTAAGGGAGAATTTGCTCTCTTGGGCAGACTGTCTTTGAGCTGGGACATCAGTCTTCTCCTGCCTTCAGACTCAGACTCGAATTGGAACTTACACCATCAGCATTCCTGGTTCTCAGGTCTTGGGTCATGAACTGGAGCTATACCAAGGACTACCCTGGGTCTCCAGCTTGCCAACTGCAGGTCTTGGCACACCTCAGTCTTTATAACGGCACAAGCCAATTCCTTATAATAAATCTCTGTGTGTAGATATGCCATTGGTTGTGGTTCTCTGGAGAATCCTGACTAATACACATGGTCTCTATCAGGCATGCGTGCTCAGTCGCTCAGTCATGTCCGACTCTTTTGCGACCTTACAGACTGTAACCTGCCACACTCCCCTGTCCATGGGATTCTGTAGACAAGAATGCTAGAGTGGGTTGCCCATTTCCTTCTCCACAGGATCTTCCCAACCCAGGGATGGATCCTGTGTCTCCTGCATTGGCAGGCAGAGTCTTGACTCAGATCCACCTGGAAAGTGGTTCCTGTCATAACTCTACTTAATTCACCTGTCTCCTGCAAAAACTGGATGAATCCTGGAGAATGACCAGCAAGCCCAGTCAAGTAGCCAGCCCTAACTACAGGTACCAGCCTCAAACTGTCTCTTTACTAGAGTATATTAACATGGCTTCAGGTATACAGTATGTGAAAAGGCTAACTGAGCACAGAAACTTCTGAATGCTTATGCTATTTCTGTCGTGTTTTTTTTTTTTTAACAGTTGTTTCATCTATGCCTCATTTATCTGAATATTCTTAGTCAGCTGCCTTCAGTTTTCAAAAAGCATTCCACAAAAATTTCATGGAAAGAACGGTTTGCCTTCTTAGTTCATCAGTTTACACAATTTCTTTCAATTACATAATTGTGATAACTAGTACAAGTGGCATCAATAGGCTTAAGAACAAACACGTAATCTCTAAAACACACAGTTCAACTTATAAGAGCAGAAATGTATGTCGTATTAGAGTAGCTTTACCACCTGTGAGCATTTAGCGATTCAACATGCCGGTGACAGCAGCATTCTTACAGATGGAAAGGAGAGGGTCTGTTATTCATTCCAAGGAGTTAGAGTGGCTTTAAAGATTAAGTGGAGCTCAGTTATGAGTGTGTTTACATTCAGAAAGGACATGATTCTCGTCTCCTTCTCTCTCACCCTGCATGTGGGGGCGGAACATGGAGAATAGTTGGTCGGGAAATGTACTTTTGCTCTTTCAACACTGAACAGATCTGATCTTATCATTTATCTGCTTCCAAACTGCCATAGTCAGAGCTATGGTTTTTCCAGTAGTCAAGTATGGATGTGAAAGTTGGACTATAAAGAAAGCTGAACGCAGAAGATTGGGGAAGACTCTTGAGAGTCCCTTGGACAGCAAGGAGATCCAACCAGTCCATCCTAAAGGAGATTAATCCTGAGTGTTCATTGGAAGGACTGATGTTGAAGCTGAAACTCCAGTACTTTGGCCACCTGATGTGAAGAACTGACTCACTGAAAAAGACCCTGATTCTGGGAAAGATTGAAGGTGGGAAGAGAAGTGGACGAAGGATGAGATGGTTGGATGGCATCACCGACTCGATGGACGTGAGTTTGAGTAAGCTCTGGGAGTTGGTGATGGACAGGGAGACCTGGTGTGCTGCAGTCCATGGGATTGCAAAGAGTCGGACACGACTGAGCAACTGAACTGACTGAAGGCACCATGAGTCCCCACTGCCTTTAAGACACATAAACTCCTTAAAAGTAGTGTATCAGGCCCATCACTGGCTCAGACTCCCTATCATTTCAATCATATTTCTACCTCATGCCATTTATGCCCCACCAACTTCCCTGTCATGCCAAACCAGAGAAGATCACACTTCCTCACTTACTCATGACTTTGCTACTTAGTCTAGAATGCCTTTTTTTTCTTCTTTTTAGGTGACTACATAATTTACTGTCCAAATTATTATACACTTGAGAGCGAAAAGACACTAATCAGATGGGACAATGAGAAAACAGATATGAACTTCAGTAGCCCTGTGCACACAGGTCTGTGGTTCTCCTACTCAGTACGGGCCCACCAATTACTTCATTCCTGTGTCTCAGTGCCTGACCCTCAGTGTGTGATCCAAAAAGCTTATTTGAAATTGATTATGTCAGTTCAGATCAGTTCAGTTGCTCAGTCGTGTCCAACTCTTTGTGACCCCATGAATCACAGCACGCCAGGTCTTCCTGTCCATCACCAACTCCCGGAGTTGACTCAGACTCATTGAGTCAGTGATGCCATCCAGCCATCTCATCCTCTGTCGTCCCCTTCTCCTCCTGCCCCTAATCCCTCCCAGCATCAGAGTCTTTTCCAATGAGTCAACTCTTCGCATGAGGTGGCCAAAGTACTGGAGTTTCAGCTTTAGCATCATTCCTTCCAAAGAAATCCCAGGGCTGATCTCCTTCAGAATGGACTGGTTGGATCTCCTTGCAGTCCAAGGGACTCTCAAGAGTCTTCTCCAACACCACAGTTCAAAAGCATCAATTCTTTGGTGCTCAGCCTTCTTCACAGTCCAACTCTCACATCCATACATGACCACAGGAAAAACCATAGCCTTGACTAGACGGACCTTTGTTGGCAAACTGATTATATATTAATACTCTATAACCTTCTTTTACTGCTGTTTTCCCTCTCCAACCTTGTCCACCATTAATACATATGGAAAACTTGTGTGAATGACAAAATGTGCCCTTTCTTCTTGGAAGCAAAATCCAGACTACACAGTGAGTGGACACAGGCTGGATTTCAGCCACTGTTTCCTCCTCATGTGGACACTTCTCTGTAGTGAAAAAATTAGTCAATGTGTATCTAGCATATGTAAAAATTAAGTGGTTGTGGAAGGTGCTGAAACACTCCACCGACATATATGTCAGATGACATTTAAAATCTGGATGAGAAAAGATACAGTGAATTTGTAGTAAGAGGAGGAAGGTATCAAACATTATCTGAAATTTTATGTAGAGTGAACACGAAAGCACTGTAAACATCTACTGGGGAGTAACAAATTTGCTTCAGATGGAAAAAGAAAAGTATTTTACAAGGGGAACATGGGCCACTGTATTATTTAGAGAAAGTGTATTATCAACATACCCCATCCATAGTTCTTTTGGAACCCTGTCTACCAGATCTAGTGCCTTGAATCTATTCGTCACCTCCACCAATACTCATAAGGGATTTGATTAAGGTCATAACTGAATGACTTAGTGGTTTTCCCTAATGTCTTCAATTTGAGCCTGAATTTTGCAAGGATCTGAGTAACAGTCAGCTCTAAGTCTTGTTTTTGCTGACTATATATAACCTCTCCCTTGTATAGAGAGTCCCTTGGACTGCAAGGAGATCAAACCAGTCAATCCTGAAGGAAATCAGTCCTGAATATTCATTGGTAGGACTGATGCTGAAGCTGAAGCTCCAATACTTTGACCACCTGATGCAAAGAATTGACTCATTGGGAAAGACCCTGATGCTGGGAAAGATTGAAGGCAGGAGGAGAAGGGGATGACAGAGAATGAGATGGTTGGATGGCATCACCAAATCGATGGATATGAGTTTCAGCAAGTACCAGGAGCTGATGATGGACAGGGAAGTCTGGCATGCTGCAACCATGGGGTCACAAAGAGTCGGACACGACTGAGCAACTGAACTGAACTGATAGAGTCTTTCCATCTTTGGCTGCAAAGAATATAATCAATCTGATTTCAGTACTGACCACCTGATGATGTCCATGGGTAGAGTCATCTCTTGTGTTGTTGGAAGAGGGTGTTTGCTATGACTGGTGCATTCTCTTGGCAAAACTCTGTTAGCCTTTGCCCTGCTTCATTTTGTACTCCAAGGCCAAACTTGCCTGTCATACTAGGTATCTCTTGACTTCCTACTTTTGCATTGCAGTCCCCTATGATGAAAAGGACGTCTTTTTTTGGTGTTAGTTCTGGAGGTCTTAGGGTTTTCCTGGAGGCTCAGAGGTTAAAGCATCTGCCCACAATGTGGGAGACCTGGGTTCGATCCCTGGGTTGGGAAGATCCCCTGGAGAAGGAAATGGCAATCCACTCCAGTATTCTTGCCTGGTGAATCCCATGGACGGAGGAGCCTGGTGGGCTACAGTCCATGGGGTCACAAAGAGGTGGACATGACGGAGCGACTTCACTTTCTGGAGGTCTTGTAGGTCTTCATAGACTCATTCAACTTTGACTTCTTCAGCAATAGTGGTTGGGGTATAGATTTGGATTACTGTGTTGTTGCATGGTTTGCCTTGGAAATGAACAGAGATTATTCCCTCATTTTTGAGACTGCATCCTAGTACTGCATTTTGAACTCTTCTGTTGACTAGGAGTGCTACTCCATTCCTTCCAAAGGACTCTTGCCCACAGTAGTAGATACAATGATCACCTGAATTAAATTCTCCTATTCCCGTCTATTTAAGTTCACTGATTCCTAAAATGTCTATGTTCACTCTTGCCATCTCCTATTTGACCACACCCAGTGTACCTTGATTCATTGACCTAATATTTCAGGTTCCTATGCAGTATTGTTCTTTACATCAGCGGAATTTACTTTCACTACCAAATACAACTACAACTGGGTATCATTTCTGCTTTGACTCAGCCTCCTCATTCTTTCTGTAGTTATTTCTTTGTTCCACCCCAGTAGAATATTGGGCACTTACTGACCTGAGGGGTTCATCTTCAGTGTCATATCTTTTTGCCTTTTCATACTGTTCATGGGATTCTGAGCGGAGGACTACTGAAGCTTTTTGCCATTCCCTTCTCCAGTGTACCATGTTTTGTCAGGCTTTAACTAGCAGGGACATGCTCTTCAGCCACTCAGCATAGGTGGATGACATGCCTGGTGCTCTAGCTATCCCATTGCTGGTCCTCGTTGAGTGTTTAAATCTTCACTGACCGTTGGGTGTCGGTCAATGTGTGGCCAGGGGTCAAGGCAAAGACCCTGCTGGAGTGGCTGGGAAGGGGGTCTGGAGAAGGCTGAAGCTGATGATGCCAAGGAATGGAGAGCACCCTAGTCTCATGGCAGCCATTGGCCGCCCTGGAGCCGATCCACTCCCCAGGAGTCACTGTTCATCTTGGAGTGGATCCACCATCAGGGAGCCGCTGTCCACCAGAAATCCTGGAATGTCAAGTCAAGTGGGCCTTAGGAAGCATGACTACCAAACAAACCTAGTGGAGGTGATGGAATTCCAGATCAGCTATTTCAAATTTTAAAAGATGATGCTGTTAAACGCTGCACTCATTGTGCTAGCAAATTTGGAAAACAGCAGTGGCCACAGGACTGGAAAAGGTCAATTTTCATTCCAATCCCAAAGAATGTTCAAATTACCATACAACTGCACTCATTTCACATGCCAGCAAGATTATGCTTAAAATCCTTCAAGCCAGGCTTCAGCAGTACATGAACTGAGAACTTCCAGATGTGTAAGCTGGATTTAGAAAAGGCAGAGGAACCAGAGATCAAATTGCCAACATACACTGGATCATAGAAAAAGCAAAGGAACTCCAGAAAAACATCTAGTTCTGCTTCATTGACTATGCTAAAGTTTTTGACTGTGTGGATCACAACAAACTGTGGAATATTCTTAAAGAGATGGGAATACCAGACTACCTTACCTGCTTTCTGAGAAACCTGTACACAGGACAAGAAGCAACAGTTAGAACCAGACATGGAACAACTGACTGGTTCAAATTGGCACAGCAGTCATCAAGGCTGTATTTTCCCACCCAGCTTACTTAACTTATATACAGAGTACATCATGCAAAATGCTGGTCTGGATGAATCACAAGCTGGAATCAAGATTGCCAGGAGAAATATCAACAACCTCAGATATGCAGATGATACCACTTTAATGGCAGAAAGTGAAGAGGAACTAAAGAGCCTGTTGATGAAGGTGAAAGAGGAGAGTGAAAAAGCTGGCTTAAAACTCAACATTCAGAAAACTAAGATCATGGCATCTGGTCCTATCACTTCATGGCAAATAGATGGGGAAAAAGCAGAAACAGTATCAGATTTTATTTTCCTGGGCTCCAAAATCAATGTAGACAGTGACTGCAGCCATGAAATGAAAAGATGCTTGCTCCTTAGAAGAATAGTTATGACAAACCTAGACAGTGTATTAAAAAGCAGAGACATCACTCTGCCAAAAAAGGTCTGTATAGTCAAAGCTATGGTTTTTCCAGTAGTCATGGATGGATGTGAGAGTTGGACCATAAAGAAGACTGAGTGCCAAAGAATTGACACTTTTGAACTGTGGTGTTGGAGAAGACTCTTGAGTCCCCTGGACAGCAAGGAGACCAAACCAGTCAATCCTAAAGGAAATCAACCCTGAATATTCATTGGAACGACTGATGCTGAAGCTGAAACTCCAATATGTTGGCCACCTGATGTGAAGAGCTGACTGATTGGAAAAGACCATGATGCTGGGAAAGATTGAAGGCAGGAAGAGAAGGGGATGACAGAGCATGAGGTGGTTGGATGGCATCACTGACTCAATGGACCTGACTTTGAGCAAACTCAGAGAGATAGTGACAGACAGAGAAGCCTGGTGTGCTGCAGTTCATGGGGTTGCAAAGAATCGGACACGACTTAGCGACTGAACAACAACAAAGAAAAAGAAAAGCTGATATTCCTACTGATTAGAAATAGACTATGATAACCATATATATAAAATATTCATTTCATTCTAAGAAATCTATTATAACAACCATTCAGTCCTTGTTCGGTTATTCAACACTTTCGCAGCACTGTATATATATTTAAAGTTATTAGCCATTAGTCACTTAAACAAAGATATCTTCAAACTTATTCTTTTTACATTTAGAATGTCAAATATTTTAATCTATAATTGTCTATATTAAAATAACAATTAAAGGGAATTCTCTGGCAGTCCAGTGGTTAGGACTCTGTGCTTTCAAGGTCAAGGGCCCAGATTCAATCCTTGGTCAGGGAACTAAAATCCCGAAAGATACGTGGCATATCCCCAAAAAAAGTAATTTAAAGAAATAATTTTTTAAATGAATTCAATTAAAAATTCTAAACTTCATTAGGTTCTTTCTAAAAAATATATAAATAATCAAAACACATGTTTAAGAAATCAAATAGTTATGAAAGGCTAACAATGGAAAAGAATAGCCTGGGCCTCATCTCCCTTCTTTCCATCTCTCATCGCTGTTTCCAAGAAGCAAACACTTCAACTATGTAAAGCTATTTCTTCCATTAGCAATCTCCACTTTTATAAATAATACATATTAATGTGTATATATATATTATTTACATATTTTAAATATCTGATTTGTTGTTAAGAGAGAGTTTGATTTCATCAGTTAGGATGCCTCAACTTCTAGTAATGCCAATCCCACTTGGTTTAAGAATTAAGAAGTATACAAATTCCCACAGTTAGAAGCCCAGAGTTTGTAGTCAACCTGAGTCAGCTTTCATTCAGTGGCTCCAGCTCCAGTGCTATGTGATTCCCTGGGTTCCATTCTCCTCTGGGTGATGTCTCCATCCTTAGACTGCTTCTCTGGTGGTGGCAAAAACCCTGTTAACAGTTTCTGGTTTCATACTGACACACCCAAATCCAGAGAAAGAAAGAGGTTCATTCTCTGATCTTTCACATTGGAACAAAGACATCTCTTTTTTTCTGAATTCCTAGATAGTTCTGGGCTTCCTTTGGTGGCTCAGATGGTAAAGAATCCACCCACAATGTGAGAGATCTGGGTTCGATCCCTGGGTTGGGAAGATCCCCTGAAGAAGGGCATGGCAACCTATTCCAGTATTCTTGTCTGGAGAACCCCATGGACAGAGGAGCATGGCAGACTACAGTCCATGGAGTCTCAAAGAGTGGGACATGACTGAGCGACTAAGGCAGATAAGACAGTTTTACATTAGTACTACAAACTGGGTCACAGCTCATCCCCTGAACCATCCCTTATGGCCTAGGGAATGTCATGAATGTATTGGCTAACACCTGCCCATCTATAAATTTATTAGAGTGGCAAGGGGAATTAGGTTACATGAGTCAATTAGGATTAACCAGATCCACTTTTAAAGTTGAATTACATGACCATTAGGCAATAGGGGAAAGGTGGAATGGATGTGGAAGGACAACGCTGACTTTTGCTGTAGGCATTTAGTATTCACATGTCACTCCTACCCTAAACACACTGAATTACAGCATCATATTTATTTAAAATAGTAACAGTGTTAACTTTATGATGATTCTGGAAAAGATGGTGATGAGTCCTAGGATTTTACTTCCTTTCTGTAGCACTTTTAGACTTTAACTGTAACTTTTTAGTTGCTTTAAAAAACTGTACAAAACTTACTGTTCACATATCCTTTACTTTTCCAAATGTTTCACTGTAGCAGAGTATTAGGGAACTTTACCTTTTAGTAGGGGAGAAAGGAAAAGGCAAGTAAGACAAGTAAAATGAAGAAATTGTAAATCATGATCATTGCTATGAAGAAAACAAGGTAACTAGAAAAGTCACTGAGGAAGTCTCCTTTAGAGTATGTTGTTTAGAAAACCGCTCTTAAGGAAGTGAGACCTGAAGGATAACGCATAGCCTGCGTGAGAATAGCTGAAAGAAGGAGAACAGGCCTAGAAACAACCAGAGCAAAAGCCTGTGAGTGGAAAAGAATTTGGCAGGCATTGAGGACAGAAAGGAGGCCAAGTGACTGGAACGTAATGAGTACGGGGGAGAAAAACGGGGGGTCTGGAGGCTCTGGAGAGCTAGACTGAAGTGAGATCATGCAAGCTCTTGGAAGACCACGGAAAGGAGGCTGGCCTTTTCTGAAAGGGTGTTAAACAGTAGAGTGATATGGCTTATGTTCTTAAAGAACCCTCTGGTTGCTATACTGAGAGTGGCTGGAAGGATGGTGGCAGGGTAAGGCAGCAGTGAAACTAGGGAAAACAAGCAGGATACTGTGGCCACTCTCTTTCTCATAGTGATTCTACTGGAGTGTACTTTGTGTTCTATAAAGACCGTTTTTAAAAAAGAACTTTGAACAGTTTTTAAAATTTCTATTCAGCTTTAAGTATTAATGTACTGTCATCTAAAATTAAATGTTTATTGAAATATGAAGACCTGTAGGACATCAAACTTTAAGTATTCACACTTATTTTTCCTTCCATTCAAATATATCTATTAGTCTTTGCTAATTATTTCAGACAAATTATGTATGCTCACTTTTTTGAATTGATAGTTTCACGCAATTTTTACCTACATTTGTCTAATTAAAGGGATATTAACTGCTCAGAGGAAAAAAATAGGTGAACCACAGTAACAAGTAATACCAGAAACCACAGAAGCAAATTGATTTCTAATTTTTTTTTTTGAAAAAAAAAAAAACCTTTATTAAAACTGTTACACCAAGTCTCCAAACACTTTAAATTTCAGGTTGAAAAATTAAAATCTATGGAGAATTTAAAATATGAAAAGAGAGAAGCTTCTAGCTAAATAAAACACTTTCTCAAATTTATAACTTATTACAAAAATTAGTATAAATGAAAATAAACACTTTTTAAAAGTTAGTGAGTGCTCACTCATACTCCTGAAATCACATCAGATTCCTTGCTGCTCAACAAACAGAATAAGTACACTCTAGCCTTATGATTTTTTTCCTCACTCTTCTACGTGATGGAATACCTCTGCCCCTGAAACCTATCTGCAAGTCTCTCTTCTTTACTTCAGATGGCGGCTCACGTCTATTACCGTATCAGAGAAGCGCTCTGTGACTCTGTTTAAAGTACCATCTCCATCACCCTCTACCCCCCCCCATATATATATATTATATATTTTCTTCATAGCATGTACCACTATTAGGTATACCATATGTTTATTTTCTGGCTCCCCTCACAGGAATATAAGCTCCAAACAATGTGGGGGCTATTTTGGTTGTTGTTGATTGCCATATCTCAAAACACTTAAAACAGAAAGCAAAAAACAGATGTTCAACACATAGTTGTTGAATAGTGTGTCCTTTTCAAACTAAGCCCTGCATTCTTAACATTAATTGAATCTAGGTTGTCTTAAACTCATAATGATTCAGCTGTATCAATTTTAAAGTGAAGACTTTCTTTGCTCTTGTATGATGAATTTCAGGGTTGGGACACCAGGTCCCAACCCTGGCCTCCTTGTCTCCAAAATATATGCTCCTTTGAAGCCAATGTTATCAGCTCTACCACAGGTCAGTCCTCTCTAGCTCTTCATTTCAGTTGCTCTCTTATGATCAACTTTAGTTCCTGTTTACTATCATGTTTTCCCTTTTCAAGACAATATATGGTCATTTTCATTGACTTAAAAACATACATGTCGATGATCCATCCAAAAGCGTACTCAATTTTGTGTCAGTGGGTTTTTTTGTTTGTTTGTTTTTGGTTTATCTCTAGCACTTCTTTTTGGTTCTTTCTTAGGATTTCCACTCTCTGCTTCCATTACCCATGTGTTCTTCCATGATGTCTACTTTACTAGTCAGAGACCTTAGTATACTAAACATAGTTGTTTTAAATTCCCATTCCGATAATTCCAACATCTTTGCCATGTCTGGGTTTGATGTTCTTTCTCTTCAAATTATGTTTTTTGCCTCTTGACATAACTGGTAATTTTTCATTGATAGCTGGATATGTTGTATTAGGTAAAAGAAACTGCAGTAAATAGATCTTTAGCAATGCGGCAGTGATGGGGGGAGGGGAGGGGAAGCATTCTACAGTCTTATGGTTAGGTATCAGTCTTTCAGTGAGTCTATGCCTCCAGACTGTGTACTTCATAGTGTTTCTCAGGTTTTTCTTTTTCTGACTTCTTAGGTGGGACAGGATGGCTAGAGTGCGCTGGAATTGGGTATTTTCCTCACCCTAGGTCAGTTAGGCTCTGATAATATCCTAGGAGACTGGGCTCTGGTTAACTAGTTTCCCCAAGGGCAGGCATTCTTTAGACCAGAGTACTCTGAAATATTCCAGAATGGGTCCTTTTCCTCCTGCTGGAAGCTCAGGAAGATTTTTTGTCAGATATTTACTACGGGAACTCCTGGAGGTAAATTTTACCATTTTGTCCTCCCTACCCTCCATGACTGAGTTCCCTGAAGTTTTTTAACTCTTTAAGAGTTGTCTGCACTGAGCTTCCAGCAATTCACAATTATAGTTCAGATTTTCTTCTCCTGGATGGTTCCCACAGTGGTTTATGCTCATCTCTACTTAGGTAAACTGTAACTACCAAAATTCTCCTGTCTCTCCAATCTGGGGACAGAGATCTGTCCTGAGTCCTCCCCACACTTACCGATCCAAGAAAAGTTGTTGATTTTTTACTCCGTTAAGACAAAGTGAAAACTTGTAAGCTCTTTACACACAGAACCAGAAAAAAATGAAATTCTTTAACTTCCTCGCCTCCAAAGACTATTATATAGCTTCAATTCATATCTTAGACTAACCCTAGACCATGTAACGGAGAAGGCAATGGCAACCCACTCCAGTACTATTGCCTGGAAAATCCCATGGACAGAGGAGCCTGGTAGGCTGCAGTCCATGAGGTCACTAAGAGTTGGACATAACTGAGCGACTTCACTTTCACTTTTCACCTTCATGCATTGGAGAAGGAAATGGCAACCCACTCGTGTTCTTGCCTAGAAAATCCCAGGGACCAGGGAGCCTGGTGGGCTGCTGTCTATGGGGTCGCACAGAGTTGGACACGACTGAATCGACTTAGCAGCAGCAGACCATGTAAGCCCTGATAACTGCACTACCCGTGAAATGTCAGTCTGGGGTATCTTATTCAGTCCACCGCCTCACTTTGTACTGGCAATAAGCCTTTGGCCTCCGAGAGATATCCAGTCCACTGATGCCCCACCTCCCACCCCCACTACTTTTTAATTATCTGTGTTTACTCCCATGTTTACCCAGCTTGGATTTCATGGTTCATCACTATATTCATTCTTTTTCAAGCACAATAACTGCCTTGGCTCCCATGTCTCTTGTCTGTTGAATTCACTTAACAAAACCCTAAACCTGCTTGAACTCAATTTGGTTCTTTGTGCAGAAAACCAAGCAACTTAAAGAAACAATACAATGAGCTGAATGACTTCTCTTTAAATTCATAAGCACAGACTGCAAATTAGCACTCAAGACAACCTGGCAATCCTATTGTGCTTCCCTAGGAAGTTCATGCTCACATTTTCTAAGGTAAAAATGTCATCCCCCCCCTCCCCCCGCCCCATTATGTCAAACTCCTTTACTCTGCCTATTTGCAGTTGATGATCCTACTTCATAATTCATTATGAATACAGAAACCGTGAAAGGATTTACTTCATATTCACTCCAACAAATACTCACACCTCTCTTTATCTGTACTCAGCTTCTTAGCCTTTTTTTCCATTCAAAATTGAAAGAGTGTCATTTTTCCTATTATGGGCAACTCTACCTCTTAATACCTTTAGTTTCTTTTCTTCTCAATATTTTGCTTCTTCAGTTATTCCATTTCACTACTGCTATTGCTGCTGCTGCTGCTAAGTCGCTTCGGTTGTGTCCGACTGTGTGCGACCCCATGGACGGCAGCCCACCAGGCTCCTCCATCCATGGGATTCTCCAGGTAAGAGTACTAGAGTGGCTTGCCATTGCCTTCTCCGAAAGAACTGATGAGATTTTACTTAAAACCAACACACTGTATAGTACATTTTTAAAAAAAAAAAAAAAAGTTCAATGATGAAAAGATCCATTAAATCAAATTTTTATTCTCTGCTTATTATTCATGCCAGTCTGCCAATGTACATTAGTATGTCCTACTTTAAAAAAAAAAATCCTTCTGATTTCCTCCATCGATAACACCTCTCTGACCTTTACACAACAAAGGTTACACATACACTGCTACTGCTGCTAAGTCACTTCAGTCGTATCCGACTCTGTGCAACCCCATAGATGGCAGTCCACCAGGCTCCTCCATCCCTGGGATTCTCCAGGCAAGAACACTGGAGTGGGTTGCAGTTTCCTTCTTCAATGCATGAAAGTGAAAAGTGAAAGTGAAGTCGCTCAGTCGTGTCTGACTCTTAGCAACTACATGGACTGAAGCCTACCAGGCTCTTCCGTCCATGGGATTTTCCAGGCAAGAGTACTGGAGTGGGGTGCCATTGCCTTCTCCGACACATACACACATTTACACAATTTTTATAACAAAGAATAGCATTCCTCTCTCCCACTTCTCTATGCCCAACTATATTCAATATTTCTAGTAGTTTTATATGTCTCATTTCCAAATAACATGCTTGTATTGCTATTTATCAATGAATGGTAAATGAGGATCTCAAATGTTTTAACACTCCCAGTTTATCTTGTTTCCATCATGTCTACATCTCCAAAGCTAGTCCTCTGATTTTAACAGCCATTATACTTAGAGTAGGCTTCTAAGTGGACAGCTAGAGTGTGGAGAGTCACTCCTGCTACTACTACTGTCCATTTTCTACACAGCAACTAGAACAATCTTGTTGAAAGCAAATCAGATTATGCTGTTCTCTGGTGTGAAAAACTTTCAATGGCATTCTGTCATGTTTGGGATTAAAACTCAAATGCTTTCCATGCCTACAAAGCTCTAGATCAATGGAGGTTCCTTGACTGTCTCTTCAATCTCAGGGTCAACCCAGCTTCAACTATGTTTTAGTTATATTCACCTCCTTCAGTCCTTCACATGGTAACAAATTCTTCCTTACCTTAGGGTCTTCGCACTTGTTCTCCTTCCTACTCTTCTCATAGTTCTTGCCACAGTACACTCCATCTTACTCTTTTAATTATAGCTTGAAGAGCCTTCTCCGACCACCCATTGCTCTTTCCATCTAAGCACGTCTTTCTTTACTCTGATATTACACTATTTCTCCTTTATAAAATCCATCCCAATTTGTGAGCTTATTTCCTCACTCATCTCTCTCTTCTCCCCCTTTCCCAAACTGGAATGTCTATTCCAAGTAAGAAACCCTTGTTCACCTTGACACTATTTTCCATACAACTAACCCTAGGATAGGTATATAAAGATCATACAAGAAATACTTCAATTAATTCTGGAGTCTGTAGAATAAGTTTAACTAGCTTGCTAAAGCATATACTGTACCCAGTAGGAGTGAGACAGAAAACTGTTGTGTCACTAAGCTGTGTTTGCCTCTTTGTGACCCCATGGACTGTAGTCCTCCAGGTTCCCCTGCCCATGGGGTTTCACAAGCAAGGATACTGGAGGGGGTTGCCATTTCCTTCTCCAGAGGATCTTCCTGACCCAGGGATCTAATCCACGTCTCCTGCGTTAACAGATGGGTTTTCTGATGAGTCATGTAAAGATGTGAGAGTTGGAACATATAAAGAAGGCTGAGTGCTGAAGAATTGATGCTTTTGAACTGCGGAGCTGCAGAAGACTTTGAGGGTCCCTTGGACAGCAAGGATATCAAACCAGTCAACCCTAAAGGAAATCAACCCTGCATGCTCATTGGAAGGACTAATGCTAAAGCTGAAGCTCCTTACTTTGGCCCCTTACTTTGATGTGAAGAGCTGACTCATAGGAAAAGATCCTGATGCTAGGCAAGATTGAAGGCAGGAAGAAAAGGGGATGACCGAGGAGATGGTTGGATGGCATTAACCACTCAATGGGTCTGAGTTTGAGCAAAGTCCAGGAGATGGTGAAGGACAGGGAAGACTAGTGTGCTGCAGTCCATGGGGTTGCAAAGAGCTGAACACAATTCAGTGGCTGAACACCATCACCAGAGAAGTCCTTGTAAACAAGAGACCCTTGAAATCTTATAAGGCATGAGCTAATTGACCCACTGCCAAGTCAGTTATTTGAAAATCTGTCTTTACCCAATTTGAATTCTCTTGTACTGAGTCCTCCAGGGCCACTCTTGAGAAGGGACACTATGATTCTTCATTTGGTGTAAGGATACCCACTTCTAGCTGGTGCAGAATCTTTTGTACTGGAAAACAGGTGTTTGAGGGATTGAGGTAGTCTTGCGGTCCCCTGGTGGCTCACATAGTAAAGAATACACCTGCAATGTGGGAGACTTGGGTTCAATTCCTGAGTTGGGAAGATCCCCTGGAGGAGGGCATGGCAACCCACTCCAGTATTCTTGCCTGGAGAATCCCCATGGACAGAGGAGCCTCGTGGGCTACAGTCCCTGGGGTTGCAAAGAGTGGGCCACAACTGAGCGACTAAGCACTGCAGTCTGTGGTCTGAGTCTCCTTTGGGATTTTATGGCATGCAACTGCTCTACTGTGGAGGAGTGCCTGCTAATTTTCTTTTATGGAGATTCCTTTCATATTTAGCTAGTGTGGAAGACTTTAGCGGGTCTGGTTTCTCCTTGTCAGTTCTTCTGGACTTGTTTCTTAGCAACAGTTGAGACTGTCCACCCCACTGTTCTCTGCTTTAGCCTCAAAGCAAACAAGAGAAGAAAATAGGCAAGGCAGTTTGCAGTCTGCCATTTAGTAATATACCCAGACACATACTGCAATCCAATCCTAGCAGCTAATGATAGGCAATGCAAAGGGTCACTACACTTTTGTGAGGCCTGACAGGGGATGGGAACTGGAAAATGTTTTGGAGGAAGCTGAGGAACTGGAGTCCTTAATATCACTTATTTTTCCATGAGAGTCCTATTCCTAAAATTTCATTTTCTGGTATTCTAGTGTTAGAAACAGGTGGGAAAAAATTATGTTGTAATTCAATGAGCCCCTTCAGTCATTTCTTGATCTGGTTGTATATTCTCAGACCAAAGGCAAATTGACTTCTAATAATTTGCTAAATTTGGCACACGTCAACTCCAATCTACTTTCATCTAGGAACTTTTTTTGGAATTCTTTTCAAATATACTTTTCAAAACTCTACATATAGAAAGCAATGCACCAGTGTGTTTTATATTTGGCTACCAAGATCTCCGTGCCGTACAACAGTGACTGTATTAGTCAGAGTTCTAAGACAATACCGGAGAAAGCCTGGCCAAAAGATTCACTGCTGTGTAACAGAAGCTAACAGTTTACCATCTTAAGGCAGGAAAGTCTCTATTGCCTGCAGCCCTACTTTGATTCACTCAGTTTTGGTTTCTCTGAACTTTGTTATTTGCATTCCCATTCATAGTCAAATTAGAGCAGGATTCTTTCAGTTGCAACTGGCTGATCCACTTGGGCAAACATGAAATTTTATTATAAGAATAAATTATGACAAATAATTCAAAGATAAGGAGCAGATTCCTCTTCACAAGGGACTACGATCAGGAACTGGAAAATTATCAGGAATCAAAGCAGCTATTAGGCCTGACATGTCAGCACTGCTTCATGAAAACACAGACTGGAATCAAACTGCCTGGGTTTTATTTTAGCTTCAAAAAAAAGAGAGAGAGAAAAGGAAATAAAAATATTTCATTTACTTCTCAGTTTCCTCACCTGTAGGGAACATAACTCTGATTCTCCATGTGCTGCTCCCAAAGTAGCCTTGGCCTAATTTTATGTTTCTCAGGAAAAGATCAGCTGTCTGATACTTTCTCAATCCCAATTTTAAATTCTCAGAACAACCTGATTGGTTCAGATAGGGTTCAGCTGTTCACCCTAGCTAAAGCTAGGATAGTGTTACTATGAAACATTTTGAAACCTAAATGATATAAAGGTAAGAAGCAATTACCTTAGGACACAACTTGCTAAGGGATGTACAAAATTAGTGGAGATAAAGCACAGATGCTCAGAGACACAGTTCAAAGTATGATGACTTGATGCTGAGAGGCTGAGTGTCTTTTCAAGGAAGGAGTTTAGAAGTGCCACTCTCGCTGCTCAGGGTACATGCCACCTGCTGTAATAGCTCACTACAAAACAAATGCTGAATGCTATTTTCACTTTTTGTGTTATTTTGTAGAAACAAAAATCCTCCTTGGATTTCTTTTGCTTAATGAAAACAAGCACCAAGGTACGTTTTTCATAAAAGTGAAATGGCGTCAAGAGAACTTTCGGAAAGCAGGGGGTTCCTGTACATATATATATATATATATATATATATATATATATATATATAGCTGCTGAGGCCCACCCTGAATGTCTGTGGCTATTTCTCAGTAGTGGGGGATCATGAACCAAGCCTAAACTTTTTAAGAATTTTTTTTATATTTCTCCCAACTCATCCTCTGTTCTTCCAGTCACAAAAATTTCCAATGTAAGGGACTTGCCTTACGTCATATAGTAATAATGAAGCTGTGCTACAAAATTAGGTCTGATTTCAAATCCAAAACTTATTTTCACTAACAGTGCACTAGAGTTGTTTTTACCTATTGAGAACTTGTTAGGTGAGCCAACCCTGTGTTTGACCAAGTGTTTTAAGATACAACACTTCAAGTAGTTCAAAATTAGGTTTCCTTATTTTTTTCCATAATTAACTAATTTTTAAAAATTGGGGTACATCACATGTAAAGTTCACAAAATTTAAATATTCAGCTTGATGAACTTCATATGTATGCTATCATTTAACAACCAGTAAGATCAAGATCCAGAACATTTCCATCATTTTACAAGGCTCTCTTGTGCCCCTTCTAAGTCAATACCCATGCCTAGAGAAGTAACTACTATCTTGACTTCTATCATCATGAATTAGTTTTGTTTGTCCTTGAGTTTCATATAAATGGAATTATATAATATGAATTGGTTTTTGTCTATTTCATTTAACAAATACCTATGAGATCCATTCATGTTATGGTGTGTAGCAGTTTATTCTTTTTTATTGTTGAGTAGTATTCCATTGTACAAATACACTTCACTTTGTTCCTGTTTGAGGCCATAATGAATCAAACTACTATGAACATCCCTATATAAGTGGAAATCTGCACTCAATTTCTTGGATATACACTCAGAAGAGAAACTGATGAATTAATGGCACTCCACTCCAGTACTCTTGCCTGGAAAATCCCATGGATGGAGGAGCCTGGTAGGCTGCACTTCATGGGGTCCCTAAGAGTCAGACACGACTGAGCGACTTCACTTTGACTTTTCACTTTCATGCATTGGAGGAGGAAATGGCAACCCACTCCAGTGTTCTTGCCTGGAGAATCCCAGGGATGGAGGAGCCTGGTGGGCTGCCGTCTATGGGGTCGTAGAGTCGGACACGACTGAAGCGACTTAGCAGCAGCAGGAGCAGCAGTCCTAAATTCAACTGTAAAGAATACTGTTACAGTATTCGTAAAATATATCAATTTCCCAAAGTGACTACAACCAATTTATACACCTAACAGCAGTAAGAGTTTCAGCTGGACTTTTTTTTTTTTTTTTAAACAAAATAATGCTATCAGTCTATTGTGCTAGTCACACTGCTTAGTTCTACAAATGTATTTTATTTGAGGCTCTTTTGTTGCTGTGTGTAAGCAAGGCTAAGCTGTTAGGTACAGCTAAGTTGTCAGGTAGATCCTTCTTCATTACCATTATTACTAAACCACAGGCCACACCTGTTAAGATTTTACAGTAAGTCTTCTATATAGGAACAAGTTTTGAGAGTGTATATTTTAAGTCCAATTTGTTTGTTAAATTCAACAAAGTTAGCCTAGGTACCCAACTAACACTACTGGCTATAGAGTACTGTACTCATAGGTTTATAATAGTTTTCACACACACACACACATTAAAAAAACAAGCAAAAAATAAAACATTCTGAACCTTACAGCACAGTACCTTGAAAAGTAGTACAGAACACCAGCTGGCATGCAGGGACAGGTGTCATGTGAACAGGCAAGAAGAGTTACTGCAGGAGGGAGAAAGGAGGTGGGAGACAGTAAAGCTGAAGGATCGTCAGCACCAACAGACGGAGGGCGAGCTGCGACTTCACCCACGCCTGATGTTGATGGAGCACACGTTCGCATCTTTGAAGGTTCACAACTTGGAAGGTTCATATGTAGGGGACTTAACGGCACTAAAAAAATAACTACGTGGCTTGCTATCCTATTTTATAGCAGGGTTTCTCAACAATAACACTATAGTCCTTTGGGGCCAGTTAATTTTTGATGTAGTGGGTTGTCCAGTGCATTGCAGTATCTTCAGCAGTATTGCTGGCCTCTACCCACTGTATAGCAGCAGCACCAAATCCCTTCCCGATTCCGTGTGACTACCAAAAATGTTTCCATATTTTGCCAAATGTCCCCAGAGATGCAAAATCTCTCTCCCTATTAATGATCACTGTCTTGAAAATAAGCAACTGGCCTCTCTGCACTTCATCTAAAATAAATTTGAGTCAATGCAATATCAACAAGATGATGTGTTTTTAAATGCCAGTGACAGACTAGATTAACATTTTAAAAAGTAAACTTTTAGAGAATACATATGCCTAGCCCCCTCCTCAGAACAATGGAATGGAATCCCTTGAAGTAGGACTTGGGTAATTTTGTCATGAATCTCCTAAGGTGATTGTAAATTTTAGCACAGTTGAGAACCACTTTCTTAACAGATTACTTTCCCCATGAATATATGCTTTAAAATAGATTTCCATCAACTTTTCAAACACTAGTAGAGCATGAGGCATGTATTTGAGGAGTAGAAGGCTCACAGAAACTCTCAAATCCTAGCAATTAGGGACCACCGATAGCCCATAACCATAAACAGTGCTATCTAATGTTGTTTCTGATTGAAAAAAATTTCCTTTTCCTGAATCACTTTTAAAATAATGTAATTTATTTCTGAGTGATTATGTGGTAATCCCTCCAGCTAATTCTTGTAGCTAACTCATATATTCGATCTTTCTCTCATGAGGACATTTTCCATTGTGTCTGAAACACTCTAAATCCCTCACCTAAAAAAAAAAAAAAAAAAAAAAAAAAATCATGAAAACGAGGTAGGGGAAAAAAAAAAAAATCATATTCCCCTGCAAGCCAAAGTAAAATCATCTGAAAGAGAAATTGAGGCTCACTTTTGCATTTATCACATTCTACTCCAATCTGGCTTATTATTCCAACAAAATGTTAATAGTTCTTGCTAAGGTAACTGATGACTGCCATGGTAATAAATCCAGTGGATATTGTTTTGGTCTTATTTCACATCACGTCTCAACAGCACTGGACACTATTCACCACTCCTTCCTGAAGCACTTAGGCCTTTGGCCTCCACTGCACACCCTTCTGACATCTGCAACTCCTCATCCAGCTAATATTCCTCTACCTAGCCAAAAATTAACTGAAGTTCTTCATTATACACTCCAAGGCTGTCTTCCAAGCCGAGTTCACGTACACTAAAGATTTATCTACCCCCTACACACTTAACAGTTTCTATTTTCAGTCCAGAGCTCCTCAGGTCCAGACTTCTATTGAAAAGCTTCTCGGATGACTTAAAAAGACAGGAGAAACTCAATTATAAACTAAATCATCTCCACACATACACATTTCTAAACATACTGCTATTCAACTTCATTCCACTGTATGTACAGCTTCTCTCCTTCCCCAACACAGAATCCTAAATGCATCAACAAATCCTATGGACACTTTCTCCCAAATCTACTCTCTCTACTTCCACACTATTACTCTGGTTCATTAAAGTTATTTCTAACCTTTTAGACTCCTAATTCGAGAAAATTGTGACTGCTTTGATCTGTCTTTAATGTTTTTGTTTGTTTTGGAATTTACAGTTAAAATTTTCAATTTGCAAATCCTATCATTACTACCCAGTTTACAATCCTTCAAATGTTTATTCCCGGGAAATAATTTACTTCTTTCCCCAGCCTTTGAGCACTTAAATGCCCTGGCCCCCATGAGCTTCATCTTCTTGAGTTATTGCTCCAGCCGTACCGTATTTCTTGTAGACCCCTAGAGCAACAACGTGTCATCCAAATCAGGATACTTCTGAAAGTAAGAAAAGGTCTATCCTTGGCAACAAGGCATCAGAACAAGACCCAGTTTTCCCCTCAAATCAGTCTCTCCCATCAGGAAGCTTCCATAAGCCTCTTATCCTTATCCATCAGAGGGCAGAGAGAATGAAAACCACAATCACAGAAAACTAATCAAACTGATCACATGGACCACAGCCTTGTCTAACTCAACGAAACTATGTGCAATGCCATGTGTGGCCACCCAAGACGGATGGTTCATGGTGGAGAATTCTGACAAAACGTGGTTAACTGGAAAAGGGAATGGCAAACCACCTCAGTATTCTTGCCTTGAGAACTCCATGAACAGTATGAAAAGGCAAAAAGATAGGACACTGAAAGATGAACCTACCAGCTTGGTAGGTGCCTAATATACTGGAGATCAGTGGAGAAATAACTCCAGAAAGAATGAAGTGACAGAGCCAAAGCAAAAACACCCAGTTGTGGATGTGACTGGTGATGGAAGTAAAGCCCAATGCTGTAAACAGCAACATTGCATAGGAAACTGGAATGTTAGGTCCATGAATCAAGGTAAATTGGAAGTGGTCAAGCAGGAGAGGGCAAGAGTGAACATCGACATTTTAGGAAGCAGTGAACTAAAATGGACTGGAATGTGTGAATTTAACTCAGATGGCTACTACTGTGGGCAAGAATCCCTTAAAAGAAATGGAGTAGCCATCATAGTCAACAAGCAAGTCCAAAATGCAGTACTTGGATGCAATCTCAAAAAAGACAGAGAGGTCTCTGTTTGTTTCCAAGGCAAACCATTCAACAACACAGTAATCCGTCTATGCCCCAACTAAAAATGCTGAAGAAGCTAAAAGTTGAACAGGGGAGCAGTCCTAAGATGGCTGAGGAATAGGACGGGGAGACCACTTTCTCCCCACAAATTCATCAAACGAACATTTAAATGCTGAGTAAATTCCACAAAACAACTTCTGAATGCTGGCAGAGGACATCAGGCACCCAGAAAAGCAGCCCATTGTCTTCGAAAAGAGGTAGGAAAAAATATAAAAGACAAAAAAAGAGACAAAAAAGGTAGGGATGGAGCTCCGTCCCAGGAAGGGAGTCTTAAAAAGAGAGAAGTTTCCAAACACCAGGAAACACTCTCACTGCTGAGTCTGTGGCGAGCCTTGGAAGCAGAGGGTAACATAACAGGGAGGAAAAATAAATAACTAAAACCCACAGATTACGAGCCCAACAGTAACTCCCCCAGTGGAGAAGCAGCGCAGACACCTGCATCCGCCACTAGCAGGCGGGGGCTGGGCAGGGAGGCGAGGGCTGCATTGCTTAGAGTAAGGATCGGACCTGAATGCCCCGAGGGTAATCAGAGCGAACTAACTTGGGCTAGCAAACCAGACTGTGGGATAGATACCACATGAAAAGCTCTAACCTAAGACACCGCCAGGACCGCGCACAGAACAAAGGACTGAACAAAATTAGCCGGCTGCAGACCATCCCCCTCCGGTGACAGGCAGCCAGAGCCGGAAGGGGGCAATCACAGCCTGAGACATTATCTACCAAATTGCAAGCAGGCTTCTTTGCTAAGACTTCTTGGGGTTCTGGACAGTCATCATCTGCCTGAGAAGGTGCACTGGTTGTACACCCAGAAAACCGAGCAGCAGGGACGGGAGAGGCGATGTCGCAGCAACCGCGCTTGCCAAACACCTCATCACCTGAGCTGTTCCGACCTGGGAAGGGCATAAAATGCAGGCCCAACCGAGTCTGTGCCTCTGAGGACTACCCGAGTGCCTGAACCTGAGCAGCTTAGACCTGGGAGGTGCATGCAGCCCAGGGCTGGCCTCAGACGGTTCCCAGCAGAGCAACCTAGAACCTGAGCTGCGTGGGCAAGGGAGGGCACACGCGCTATGAGCGTGAGCAGGCCCAGTGTGGCTGAAACACTGCAAGCACACACCAGTGTTATTTGTTTGCAGCATCCCTCCCTCCCCACAGTGTGACTGAACAAGTGAGCCTTAAAAAAGTGTCTACCACCGCCCCCTTTGTGTCAGGGTGGAAATCAGACACTGAAGAGACCAGCAAACAGAAGAAGCTAAAACAGAGGGAACCGCCTTGGAAGTGACAGGTGCCGTAGATTAAAACCCTGTAGTTAGTACCGACTACATAGGAAGGGGCCTATAGATCTTGAGAAATATAGGCCAGACCAAGGAACTATCTGAAAATGAACTGACACCACACTGCCCACACCACCACCAGAAAAAGCCCTAGATATATTTTTACTATTTTTATGATCATTTTTTTAACTTAAAAAAATTTTAAGTCCTCTATTACTACTTTAATTTTCATTTGTATAACCTATTACTTTTCAAAAAAAAGACCCTATTTTTTAAAGCAAACTTCATATATATATATATTTTTTTTAATAATTCTTGTGACTTTTCTTCTTCTTTTAACGTTGAATTTTTAAAAATCCAATCTTTACTCTAGATTTTTAATCTTTGCTTTTTGGTATTTGTTATCAATTTTGTACCTTTAAGAACCCAATCTTTGGTACTCATTTTTACTTGGGAGAGAGATTACTGGCTTGAATTCTCTCTCCTCCTTTGGACTCTCCTTTTTCTCCACCAGGTCGCCTCTGTTTCCTCCCTCCCTCTTCTCTTCTCTACCCAACTCTGTGAATCTGTGTTCCTGACGGTGGAGACCACTTAGGAAACTGATTACTGACTAGATCTGTCTCTCTCCTTTTCATTCCCCTCTTTTATCCTCCTGGCCACCTCTGTCTGCTTCCTCCCTCTTCTCTTCTCTGTATAACTCCGTGAACATCTCTGAGCGGTCCAGACTGTGGAGCGCACATAAGTGATTACTGGCTAGCTTGCTCTCTCCTCTTTTGATTCCACCTCATCTCATTCAGATCACCTCTAACTTCCTCCTCCCTCTTCTCTTCTCCATGTAACTCTGTGAAGCTTTCTGGGTGTCCCTCACTGTGGAGAAACTTTTCATCTTTAACCTAGATGTTTTATCAATGGTGCTGTATAGAAGGAGAAGTCTTGAGACTATTGTAAAAATAAGACTGAAAACCAGAAGCAGGAGGCTTAAGTCCAAATCCTGAGAACATCAGAGAACTCCTGACTCGAGGGAACATTAATTGATAGGAGCTCATCAAACGCCTCTATACCTACACTGAAAACAAGCATCACCCAGGGACCAACAAGTTCCAGAGCAAGACATACCACGCAAATTCTCCAGGAACACAGGAACACAGCCCTGAGCTTCAATATACAGGCTGCCCAAAGTTACTCCAAACCCATTGACGTCTCATAACTCATTACTGGACACTTCATTGCACTCCAGAGAGAAGAAATCCAGCTCCACCCACCAGAACACAAACACAAGCTTCCCTAACCAAGAAACCTTGACAAGCCACCAGTACAACCCCATCCACAGTGAGGAAACTCCACAATAAGGAGAACTCTACAAACTGCCAGAATATAGAAAGGCCACCCCAAACGCAGTAATATAAACAAGATGAAGAGACAGAGGAATACCCAGCAGGTAAAGGAACAGGATAAATGCTCACCAAACCCAACAAAAGAGGAAGAGATAGGGAATCTACCTGATAAAGAATTCCAAATAATGATAGTGAAAATGGTCCAAAATCTTGACATAAAAATGGAATCACAGATAAATAGCCTGGAGACAAGGATTGAGAAGATGCAAGAAAGGTTTAACAAGGACCTAGAAGAAATAAAAAAGAGCCAATATAAAATTAATAATGCAATAAATGAGATAAAAAACACTCTGGAGACAACAAATAGTAGAATAACGGAGGCAGAAGATAGGATTAGTGAAGTAGAATGGTAGAAATAAATGAATCAGAGAGGAAAAAGGAAAAACGAATTAAAAGAAATGAGGACAATCTCAGAGACCTCCAGGACAATATTAAACGCTCCAACATTCGAATCATAGGAGTCCCAGAAGAAGAAGACAAAAAGAAAGACCCTGAGAAAATACTTGAGGAGATAATAGTTGAAAACTTCCCTAAAATGGGGAAGGAAATAATCACCCAAGTCCAAGAAACCCAGAGAGTCCCAAACAGGATAAACCCAAGGCAAAACACCCCAAGACATATTAATCAAATTAACAAAGATCAAACACAAAGAACAAATATTAAAACCAGCAAGGGAAAAACAACAAATAACACACAAGGGGATTCCCATAAGGATAACAGCTGATCTTTCAATAGAAACTCTTCAAGCCAGGAGGGAATGGCAAGACATACTTAAAGTGATGAAAGAAAATAACCTACAGCCCAGATTACTGTACCCAGCAAGGATCTCATTCAAATATGAAGGAGAAATAAAAAGCTGAGAGAATTCAGCACCACCAAATCAGCTCTCCAACAAATGCTAAAGGACATTCTCTAGACAGGAAACACAAAAAGGGTGTATAAACTCGAAGCAAAAACAATAAAGTAAATGGCAATGGGATCATACTTATCAATAATTACCTTAAACGTAAATGGGCTGAATGCCCCAATCAAAAGACAAAGACTGGCTGAATGGATACAAATACAAGACCCCTATATATGTTGTCTATAAGAGACCCACTTCAAAACAAGGGACACATACAGACTGAAAGTGAAGGGATGGAAAAAGATATTCCACGCAAATAGAGACGAAAAGAAAGCAGGAGTACCAATACTCATATTAGATAAAATAGACTTTAAAACAAAGGCTGTGAAAAGAGATAAAGAAGGACACTACATAATGATCAAAGATCAATCCAAGAGAAGATATAACAATTATAAATATATATGCACCCAACATAGGAGCACCACAATATGTAAGACAAATGCTAACAAGTATGAAAGGGGAAATTAACAGTAACACAATAATAGTGGGTGACTTTAATACTCCACTCACAACTATGGATAGATCAACTAAACAGAAAATTAACAAAGAAACACAAACTTTAAATGATACAATAGACCCGTTTGACCTAATTGATATCTATAGGACATTTCACCCCAAAACAATGAATTTCACCCTTTTCTCAAGCACACAGGGAAGCTTCTCCGGGATAGATCACATCCTGGGCAATAAATCTAGCCTTCGTAAATTCAAAAAAATTGAAATCATTGCAAGCATCTTTTCTGACCATAATGCAGTAAGATTAGATCTCAATTACAGGAGAAAACCTATTAAAAATTCCAAGATATGGAGGCTGAACAACATGCTGCTGAATAACCAGCAAATCACAGAAGAAATAAAAAAGAAATCAAAATATGCATAGAAATGAATGAAAATGAAAACATAACAACCTGTGGGACATGGTAAAAGCAGTCCTAAGGGGAAAGTTCATAGCAATACAGGCACACCTCAAGAAACAAGAAAAAAGTCAAATAAATAACCTAACTCTACACCTAAAGCAACTAGAAAAGGAAGAAATGAAGAACGCCAGGGTTAGTAGAAGGAAAGAAATCTTAAAAATTAGGGCAGAAATAAATGCAAAAGAAACAAAAGAGACAATAACAAAAATCAACAAAGCCAAAAGCTGGTTCTTTGAGAGGATAAATAAAATTGACAAACCATTAGCCAGACTCATCCAGAAACAAAGGGAGAAAAATCAAATCAATAAAATTAGAAATGAAAATGGAGAGATCACAACAGACAACACAGAAATACAAAGGATCATAAGAGACCGCTATCAGCAATTATATGCCAATAAAGTGGACAATGTGGAAGAAATGGACAAATTCTTAGAAAAGTACAACTTTCCAAAACTGAACCAGGAAGAAACAGAAAATCTTAACAGACCCATCACAAGCAAGGAAATTGAAACTGTAATCAGAAATCTTCCAGCAAACAAAAGCCCAGGTCCAGACAGCTTCACAGCTGAATTCTACCAAAAATTCAGAGAAGCGCTAACATCCATCCTACTCAAACTCTTCCAGAAAATTGCAGAGGAAGGTAAACTTCCAAACTCATTCTATGAGGCCACCATCACCCTAATACCAAAACCTGACAAAGATCCCACAAAAAAAGAAAACTACAGGCCAATATCACTGATGAACATAGATGCAAAAATCCTTAACAAAATTCTAGCAATCAGAATCCAGCAACACATAAAAAAGATCATACACCAGGACCAAGTGGGCTTTATCCCAGGGATGCAAGGATTCTTCAATATCCGCATATCAATCAATGTAATTCACCACCACATTAACAAATTGAAAAATAAAAGCCATGATTATCTCAATAGATGCAGAGAAAGCCTTTGACAAAATTCAACATCCATTTATGATCAAAACTCTCCAGAAAGCAGGAATAGAAGGAACATACCTCAACATAATAAAAGCTCTATATGACAAACCCAGAGCAAACATTATCCTCACTGGTGAAAAATTGAAAGCATTTCCCCTAAAGTCAGGAGCAAGACAAGGGTGCCCACTTTCACCATTGCTATTCAACACAGTTTTGGAAGTTTTGGCCACAGCAATCAGAGCAGAAAAAGAAATAAAAGGAATCCAAACTGGAAAAGAAGAAAACTCTGTTTACAGGTGACATGATCCTCTACATAGAAAACCCTAAAGACTCCACCAGAAAATCACTAGAGCTAATCAATGAATATAGTAAAGTTGCAGGATATAAAATCAACACACAGAAATCCCTTGCATACCTATACACTAATAATGAGAAAATAAAAAGAGAAATTAAGGAAACAATTCCATTCACCATTGCAACAAAAAAAATAAAATACTTGGGAATATATTCTACCTAAACCAACTAAAGACCTATATATAGAAAAGTATGAAACACTGGTGAAAGAAATCAAAGAGGACACTAATAGATGGAGAAATATACCATGTTCATGGATCGGAAGAATCAATATAGTGAAAATGAGTATACTACCCAAAGCAATCTATAGATTCAATGCAATCCTTATCAAGCTACCAACGGTATTCACAGAGCTAGAACAAATAATTTCACAATTTGTATGGAAATACAAAAAACCTCCAATAGCCAAAGCTATCTTGAGAAAGAAGAATGGAACTGGAGGAATCAACCTGCCTGACTTCAGGCTCTACTACAAAGCCAGTCATCAAGAAAGTATGGTACTGGCACAAAGACAGAAATATAGATCAATGGAACAAAATAGAAAGCCCAACGATAAACCCACACACCTATGGACACCTTATCTTTGGCAAAGGAGGCAAGAATATACAGTGGAGAAAAGACAATCTCTTTAACAAGTGGTGCTGGGAAAACTGGTCAACCACTTGCAAAAGAATGAAACTAGAACACTTTCTAACACCATACACAAAAATAAACTCAAAATGGATTAAAGATCTAAATGTAAGACCAGAAACTATAAAACTCTTAGAGGAGAACATAGGCAAAACACTCTTCTGACATACATCACAGCAGGATCCTCTATGATCCACCTCCCAGCATATGGGAAATAAAAGCAAAAATAAACAAATGGGACCTAATTAAAATTAAAAGCTTCTGCACAACAAAAGAAACTATAAGCAAATGAAAAGACAGCCTTCAGAATGGGAGAAAATAATAGCAAACGAAGCAACTGACAAAGAACTAATCTCAAAAATATACAAGCAACTCCTGCAGCTCAATTCCAGAAAAATAAACGACCCAATCAAAACATGGGCCAAAGAACTAAATAGACATTTCTCCAAAGAAGACATACAGATGGCTAACAAACACATGAAAAGATGCTCAACATCACTCATTATCAGAGAAATGCAAATCAAAACCACAATGAAGTACCATTTCACGCCAGTCAGAATGGCTGTGATCCAAAAGTCTACAAGCAATAAATGCTGGAGAGGGTTTGGAGAAAAGGGAACCCTCTTACGCTCTTGGTTGGAATGCAAACTAGTACAGCCACTATGGAGAACAGTGTGGAGATTCCTTAAAAAATTGGAAATAGAACTGCCTTATGACCCAGCAATCCCACTGCTGGGCATACACACTGAGGAAACCAGAAGGGAAAGAGACACGTGTACCCCAATGTTCATCACAGCACTGTTTATAATAGCCAGGACGTGGAAGCAACCTAGATGTCCATCAGCAGATGAATGGCTAAGAAAGCTGTGGTACATATACACAATGGAGTATTACTCAGCCATTAAAAGAATACATTTGAATCAGTTCTAATGAGGTGGATGAAACTGGAGCCGATTATAGAGTGAAATAAGCCAGAAAGAAAAACACCAATACAGTATTCTAACGCACATATATGGAATTTAGAAAGATGGTAACAATAACCCTGTATGCGAGATAGCAAGAGACACAGATGTATAGAACAGTCTTTTGGACTCTGTGGGAGAGGGAGAGGGTGGGATGATTTGGGAGAATGGCCTTGAAACATGTATAACATCATATAAGAAACGAATCGCCAGTCCAGGTTCGATGCAGGATACAGGATGCTTGGGGCTGGTGCACTGGGATGACCCAGAGGGATTGTATGGGGAGGGAGGTGGGAGGGGGGTTCAGGATTGGGAACACGTGTACACATGTGGCGGATTCATGTTGATGTATGGCAAAACCAATACAATATTGTAAAGCAATTAGCCTCTAATTAAAATAAATAAATTTAAATTAAAAACAAAACAAAAAACGTACTGGTTATAGCAAGCACCCTCTTCCGACAACACAAGAGAAGACTCTACACATGGACATCACCAGATGGTCAGTACCAAAATCAGAGTGATTGTATTCTTTGCAGCCAAAGATGGAGCTCTGTACAGTCAGCAAAACAAGACTGTGAGCTGACTGTGGCTCAGATCATGAACTCCTTATTGCCAAATTCAGACTTAAATTGAAGAAAGTAGGGAAAACCACTAGACCATTCAGGTATGACCTAAATCAAATCCCTTACAATTATACAGTGGAAATGACAAACAGACTTAAAGGATTAGATCTGATAAGAGTACCTGAAGAACTACAGACGGAGGTTTATGACATTGTACAGGAGGCAGTGATCAAGATCATCGCCAAAGAAAAGAAACGCAAAAAGGCAAAACGGTTATCTGAGGAGGCCTTACAAATAGCTGAGAAAAGAAGAGAGCAAAAGGCAAAGGAGAAATGGAAAGATATACCCATCTGAATGCAGAGTTCCAAAGAATAGCAGGGAGAGATAAGAAAGCCTTCCTCGGTAATCAGTGAAAAGAAATAGAGGAAAACAATAGAATGGGAAAGACTAGAGATCGCTTCAAAAAAATTAGAGATCCCAAGGAAACATTTCATGTAAAGATGGGCACAATAAAGGACAGAAATGGTGTGGACCTAACAGAAGCAAAAGATACTAAGAGGTGGCAAGAATACACAGAAGCATTGCACGAAAAAGATCTTCATGACCCAGATAACCACGATGGTGTGAGCACTCACATATAGCCGGAAATCCTGGAATGAAAAGTCAAATGGGCCTTAGGAAGCATCATTACGAACAAAGCTAGTGGAAGTGATGGAATTCCAGTTGAGCTATTTCAAATCCTAAACAATAATGCTGTGAAAGTGCTGTATTCTCCAGGAAATTTGGAAAACTCAGCAGTGGCCACAGGACTGGAAAAGGTCAGTTTTCACTGACACAGTTGCACTCATCTCACATGCAAGTAATGCTCAAAATTCTCCAATCTAGGCTTCAACAGTATGTGAACAGTGAAGGAAGCTCAAGCTGGATTTAGAAAAGGAAGAGGAACCAGAGATCAAATTGCCAACATCCGTTGGATCATTGAAAAGGCAAGAGTTCCAGAAAAACACCTATTTCTGCTTTATTGACTATGCCAAGGCCTTTGACTGTGTGGAGCACAACAAACTGGAAAATTCTGAGAGATAGGAATACCAGACCACCTTACCTGCCTCCTGAGAAATCTGTATGCAGGTCAAGAAGCAACAGAACTGGACATGGAACAACAGATTGGTTCCACACTGGTAAAGGAGTACATCAACGCTGTATATTGTTACCCTCCTTATTTAACCTAAATGCAGAGTACATCACATGAAATGCCGACCTGGATGAAGCACAAGCTGGAATCAAGACTGCCAGGAGAAATATCAATAACCTCAGACATGCAGATGACACCACCCTTATGGTAGAAAGTGAAGAACTAAAGAGCCTCTTGAAGAAAGAGTGAAAAAGTTGTCTTAAAACTCAACATTCAGAAAACTAAGACCATGGCATCTGGTCCCATCACTTCATGGCAAATAGATGGGGAAACAATGGAAATTGAGACTTTTTTGGGGGGGGGGGGCTCCAAAATCACTGCAGATGGTGGCTGCAGCCATGAAATTAGATACTTGCTCCTTGGAAGAAAATCTATGACCAACCTAGACAGCATACTAAAAAGCAGAGACATTATTTTGCCAACAAAGGTCTGTCTCATCAAAGCTATGTTTTTTTTCCAGGAGTCATGGATATGAGCATTGGACTATAAGGAAAGCTGAGTGCCGAAGAATTGATGCTTTTGAACTGTGCTCCTTGGACTGCACGGATATCCAGCTAGTCGATCCTAGGGGAAATCAGTCCTAAATATTCATTGGAAGGATTGATACTGAAGCTAAACTCCAGTACTTTCACTACCTGATGCAAAGAACTAATTGGAAAAGACCCTGATGCTGGCAAAGGTTGAAGGCAGAAGGGGATGACAGAGGATGTGCTGGTTGGATGGCATCACTGACTCGATGGACATGAGTTTTGAGTAAGCTTCAGGAGTTGGTTATGGACAGGGAAGCCTGGTGTGCTGCAGTCCATGGGGTCACAAAAAGTTGGACCTGAGGGGCTGAACTGATCCTTGGCAGACTGGGGTATTAAGTAGAAACCGTCCCTCTGGCCCCAGAATTTTTTACGATATTACCTTTACCTGTTATGAAGCTCTTCACTTCCCTTTTATCTAATTCACATTAAATACTTAAGTTCTCAAACCATGTCAGTTCCTTTTCAGACTAGGGTTCTGTGCATTATGAATTCTCACGGCCCCAAATGTTTCTTCATACCATTTTTTTGAGTTATGATCTCCAAGCCTGATTGTTTCTTGCAGTAGACTTTAACTCGTCCGTTTTTGTTCTATTATAACCCTCCTTCCCTGTTCCTGCAGAATGCCTGGTATGCAACACAGTGAATGAATGTCAATATAATGCGATGGGGACAGGAGCTCACACTGTAGTATGGAAGCAACTCTTTATTTCAATATAATGATACGGTGTACCTACAGAATACAAAATTTCAATGTCCTAAAAGGGAGGTGAGAGAGCTGCATTACATTTCTCATAGGGTACTGGCACAATTGTGACAGGGTACTCAACAGCTGTTTTATTTACACCTAAAATAAACTGATTCATAAGATAGAGGGACTACATCCACTTATGAGACTAATACCTTCCCAATAACCTGAAGAAATGTGTGGCTAGAATATTGTCTCCCAGGTATAATGGGATGCAATGCTGGAATCAGACTGTGAAGGAAGTAATTAAAATATTATGTATGGAAATACATGTGGTACTAAGTAGTGGGGATTAAGCAGAAAAGCTGAACAACAACATATATGAGGTAAAATGGACAGTATACAAAGGATTTGGCAGAAAGGAATGATACCTTATCAAGGCAGTAATCTGATATTCTGAAGCTAGCTACTTGAACTCCCTCCCACCACCACCTCTGCATACTTAAATTTTTAAGTAGAATCATTGAATCCACTTCAATACCTATTTTATACAGTTGCTTCTTAGTGTCATCTCCAAGAATTTCACATCTGAAATTTAACTATGATTTTATAAGTTAGAAAAATCTCCAAATACTGTGGCCATCAACAAGGTGGGCGAGCTGTTGGTGGTTATCAGAACAATCTAGTTTTTCCAAATACTACTTAGAACCTCGAAATTGTGCATTTCAGAAAGGGACAGTTTGGCACGTGTAATTAAGAAAAATTTCCCAAGGTGACTGACTCCTGTCCCTGCCCAACACTGGGAACCATGGCTCCTCTCCTCTGATTTTTATGATCAAGCAAACAGAAAATGTCCAGTAAATTTTCATTATGAGGTGGTTTGGGACTTCATGGGTTCTGTTTATGAAGGACTTTGTAAATTTAAGTATCATATTTGGAGGGCTCTTTCTGTTTGGCAAGAACCTGGGGAACAATGTCATAGATTGAGATTCTAGGGTATTTTAATACTGTCCTGATTGTTTTAGCAGCTTCTTGTACACAAATCTTCTAAGCAACAAGAACAAATCTGGCATGCAAAACATCAACTGAACAACAAGAGTGCTCATTGTCTTTATGCTGTGCATCTCATAACTCTGGTAAGTGGCTTTCAATCTATTCCCATCTAAGGATACCCACTGGTAACTAGTCCTAGCAGAGCATAACAGAATTAAAAACCTACCAAGTGCTGTCCTAGATTGTGTAATATTCTTTACAAAGAATATGCAATTTCCCAAATGGAAGATCAGACAATAACAATGACCTTTTGTTAGTGTTAGTTCCTCAATCGTGTTGACTCCTTGCAACCCCATGGACTGTACCCACCAGGCTCCTCTGTCTATGGAATTCTCCAAGCAAGAACACTGGGTAGGCATTCTCTTCTCCAGGGAATCTTCTCAACCCAGGGATTGAACCTGGGTCTCCTGCCTTGCAGACAGATTCTTTATCGTCTGAGCCACCAGGGAAGCCAAAGACCTTCTGGTTGATACTAATTTTCAGGAATTTTTCCTAGTCAAATGCTCAGATTATTTACTGTTGTCTATTGTTTTTAGTACCAAGAGGTAAACATACAGTTTGCTTAAACAAAGTGAAAATGAGAACTTACTGTACAGAAAAAATGTACTTTTGCCTTTATTTACCAACCGGCTTAAAAAAAAAACTTTCATTTTTCCACTTACCTTGTATTTCTCCACAGTCTCAACAATCACTGTAAAATTCTGTGGAATCATAAAGTATATTATGATTTTACCACAATATAAATCTCCAAGTTTCAAGTATTTTATTACAAATTTGGCAAGGTTTTTTTTCCTGCAAAAAAAGGTGCCTCGAAATTATATGAAGCATATCATATTCAAATGGCAACTCAGTAGTTTAAAAAGGCTTGACATGAACTTTCAACAAACATATAAAACTCCATACAGTAATCACTTTGTAAGACAACGGTTAAACTTGAAAACTTTATTATCTGAACCACACTTATTTCAAAAATCTGCGATGTTTTCTCAGGCTTTTATTTTTTACTTACCACTCTAGTAATCCAATAAAGAAATTAGTCTGAGAAACTGAAAGTTCCTATTAAGGCCCCTTTATCAAATTTTTAAAGCATGGTATTAAAAATTAGCACTTAGTTCCTATTTCCAGGGAATTCGGAGGTGGAGATTTGCACGATCTTATTATTCCTCATAACATTACAGCAATTTAACAACTAGCAAGCAAAAAAAAAAAACAGATCATTTTGCAATCTATAGTGGTGTTTCATTTTGTCACACTATTCATTGACCACACATTTTTTTCCCCCCGAGTAGACTATGTACCTGTTTGCCTTACAATACTCTCCAAGAGTAAATATACCTTTCCACATAATAAATATGCATTTGGTGTTATGTTTGGATATCTTCTTGAAGGCTGTGAACCAAACTGTTTAAATAGCAGACGAAAACTGCAGTACTTCTCATGTATGAAAACAATTATTTTGGGAAGCAGATACCGCCAGTTCACTCATCTGACTTGGAGGGCAGGCCTTTACATCAAATCAAGTAACTGAAGAACGGGATATTAGAAAGTTTCAAAAATTATCATTAACCTGGAATGACTCAAGACTGATCTGTGGGCGAGAAAAATAATGGAGCGTAAAAGAAGTCCAACTTTAAAAGAGCTGGAGCGGAACACTACCACCAGGATTGAAAAAGTGTTTCTTTGGGAAGATCTATAAACGGGGGTGGGGGGCAGGGTAACGGAGTCCCGCAGTTACAGTTACGAAAGAAACCGTCAACTAAATTGCAGTTACGTTAACCTGAGACAGTTGCCAACGTCTCTCGTTGCATTTTTTTTTTAAACGTAGCGATTCGGCGGCGCACCCTCCAGTACCCCGCCCTCCAGAGACCTGGAAGTTTTTTTCTTGAGTAAGGCATATAGGCTATACTACGAATGATTCCGGAAGGGTCACACTGGGTGGACAACTCGGTCTATCACCCTCAGCCTTCTCAGGTGCCTGGTTTCCCCTCCACCCCTACCCCCGAGGCAGCCTTTGTCTCAGGGCAACTAAGCCTAGGGAGCGGCGGGAGGAGACCACAGTTGCCCAACAGTTGGGTTCCCAGGCTGCCTCGTGTGACGCAGCGCCCCCACCTCCGCCCCTTAGGGCGGGCGCTCAGAACCGGCGGCCAGCTGAGGCCCGGGCGACCAGACCCCATGCCTGCCCCCGCCCCCGCGACTCCGCCAGCCCGCTCCGTCTTCAGCATCTTCCCACCTTCCCCCCTCACCCCCACCACGTTTCCCTAGTTCTTTCTCGGCCTCTTGTTTCCAGACGTCCTCACGCAACCGCCCGGAGTGACAGGAGCGTCCATACCCGCGGGTAGCGGGACTGCAGCTCCCACTTCCCGGACTTCAACTCCGGGACCGCTGAGATAGGCAGCCCCAAACCCAGGATCAGCGGCCCACCACGGTCTCCAGAGTCCGGCAGCCTCTGCGCGGCCAGCGTGCGCGCTCCCAGCACCGCGCGCGCGCCCTCCGCTCTCCGCCCCAGTTACAGAACCAATCGGCTTCTTCCTAAGCCTCCCCCCATTTCCCCCCACCCAACCCCGTTCCACCCCCACCCCCGGCTCCAGGACGTAGCCCCGCCTACCTCCGCGCGCGCGCACGCGCCAGCCAGCCAGCCGGTAGAGTTTGGCGTGCGCGTGCCCGCCCGTTCGCCCGCCTCGCGCCCGGTGGGGAAGGGGAGTGAGCAGAGTCTCTTACGTCGCGGGGAGGCGGAGGCGACGGCGACCTCGGTGGCGGAGACGGCGGCGGCTACGACGGAGACGGTAGCGCTCGCTCTCTCGGCGTCATGGCGGCGGCCGGGAGCCGATAAGCGGCAGGAGTGGGCGCGCGCGCGTGGCCGCGGGGAAGACGGTCGCTGCTTACTTGTCGCTTTCGCTGGCCCTCGCAGTTGTTCGGTGCTTCGATAATGAATTGATTGTTGGAGCCGCTCTGCAGGGGGATCGCGGCGCGTCGGAGCCGGCCGCCGGGGCTTTCCCTTCCCCTCCGCGTCCTTCCCCTTCCCCCTCTCCCCTCCTCGCGGACTGCTGCTTTACCGCCGCACCCCTCCACAGCCCACACACGCCCCGGAGCCCCGAGGACGCCGACCGCGGGGCCCGGGCGCCGGGGAGGCCGCCTCTCCAGTCGGCTTCTTCCGCCCCGCCAAGCCTGCACGCCCTGCCGGTAAGAAAGGGGGCGGCGGGCGGGTCGGGATGTGGCAGGGAGGGAGGGACGGGAGCTGGCCCGGCCGAGGGCCGGGGCGGGGAGGGGGCGGGGGTGCCCGGGCGGCGGCGGCCCAGAGGGCCGGGACACCGTGGGCACAGGCCCGGGGGGCGCCTGCGAGGGCCGGCGGAGCGGGCCGGGCGCGCAGGGGGGCGTGTGAGCGGCGAGCGCAGGCCGGCGCCACCGAGCGCGCATCCTCCGGGCCGGCCGGCCGGGCGGACGTGCAGCTGGCGGTCGAGCCCCGGCCTCCGTCGGCGCGGGGCCGACCGGGCCGCGAGGCATGAGCGGCGCTGCCGGCCGGGGCGTGGGGCCGGCCGCCACCCCCGGGGCTTCTTCCCGGCACGTGGGGAGCGGGCCCGGCGGGGGGAGGGGACCCGGCCCGAGCGCGTCCGGGAGGACGCGGGCCGGCGTGTGGGAAGTTTGAGGCGGGAAGGGGGAGACCCCGGGACTGGCATGAGGAGTGGGGCGGGGGGTTGGGGGTGAGCCCCGGGGTCGGGGCGGGGGGGGGGGGTAGTGCGCGGCGCAGGCTGAAGGGAGCCGAACGGCGGCGGAAAGCGCAGGGAGGGAGGTTTCCAGGCTCCGCTCGAGTCCCGCTTGGAAAACTTAGCCGGAGGAACGCGGCCGTGGAGAGGCCGGGGCGGAGGACGGGCGCCGCAGCGAGGGCGACGGGATGAGGGGAAGCGGCGGCGTCGCGCCGTGTGGAGGGCCGGCGGGGGCCGCGGGCGCCCGGAGCCTCACGGAGCGTGGAGGGTCTCGGCATGAGGACTCGACCGCGCAAAAAGGAAGACGGGGAGGAAAAAGGAAGTTAGAAAGTACTAGAGAAAAGCCATTTTGAGGGGGGCAAACGTGAAAGGTGAAAAGGAAAGAAGGAAAAGTGAACTTTTGTTTTTCCTCAGCGAAGAGAGACTTTCGGGAAAGAGAGGCAGTTTGCTAGAGTGCCCAGATTTTTGTTTGTTTGTTTTTTTAAGACCTGATCGTTTTAATAGGGAAGCTCTCTGGCCCGGTGGCCTTCATCTTTAACGTGAGGAACGAGTGTTGCGTGAAATAATTTTTTTAAGGGGGGAGGGGGTTTAACAGTTTGCTGCCAAGTCGATGGGACTCTAGTCCCTGGGGAATAAAAAACCGCGATCTCAATGTAGAGTTTGCGGTAATCGAGTTGGCAGCAGCCTGTTTCCCCCACTTTTTTTTTTTTTTTTTTTTCTTGCGGAATGGAAATAATCGTAGGAGTCAGTTCTGTGTGCTCATGTCGGAGGGGCAGCTCTGCTCTCAGTCGCCCGTCTCGGTCGGTACTTTCTGGCTGGGGAAGGATCTGACGTCTCCTTCCCCCCGCTTCTTCCTCTCCCTCCCCTGCCAGAGATCTCCTTTGTTTATTCGTGGTTGGCTTGTAGGTGACTCTCCAGTGTTGTGCTGGTATTTTGAAAGGTGGAAATGTTGGCTCTTTAGTCTGCGATTTCTGCCCCGTACCCTTTTACTAAAAAAAAAAAAAAAAACCATAGTGTTTATCCTATACCTTTTTTTTCCCCCTCCAGTAGAATCTCTGCACGTCCGAACTGGATACATATTGTATTATTGAAACAAAATTCCGCTATTTAGTTTACCGGTAAATGTGAAAGAACACGTTTATTTTGATATGTACTTTTTTTTTTGGCACAGATTATGTGATACACTTTTACTATCCTGTTCTTATGTGAGCATTTTCAAAACTTCTCCCTCACTCTAGTGTATGAAGCCCTTGGTGATAGGAATTAGTGCTGGATTAACAGTAACCTTCCTCCCCCCTCCCCGCGCCCCTCATTTATTTGTTTGACCAAGTATCTATTAAGACTCCGTTTTTCTATATTTGGAACTTAGGTAGATGTTAGGTACTACCACCCTGCTTTAGTTATTTGGCCATAATGTGTGGTGTATACTGTACATACACAGTTGCAGTTGGTCTGAAAGTTCTGTCACTCCACAAGCATTTTCATTTCTTCTGTCAAAAATAAGCAATGGTGTGCTCAATTCTAATAAGTAGTCAAGAATGTAGTTAATAGAAGCCTAGGTATTTTGAGAAAAAGATCCCTACCCATTCCTTGCCACATCTAATCTAATTGGTTTAGGTAAATTAGTATAAATTCTGAATAGACTTCTTCAGTGTTTTTCTCTACAGGCAATTTTCTTCTCACTGAATTTTTTTTTTTTAGGTGAGTCAAAAAGGGTCCTAGGAAACCTGTGAATGTTGAAGAAAATTCATCTGTGAATTTTTAATATTCAAAGAGGAGTCAGTATTTATACTCATCTTTTAAACTGGGAAGATTTATATTTTATTTTAAAACTTCTTGATATTTACAATGAATGGACACAGTGATGAAGAAAGTGTTAGAAACAGTAGTGGAGAATCAAGGTAAGCATGTTATTACCAAGTATTTATTATGATAACAATTTAAAACTTATGTGACTGTAATTTTTAGCTTTTCTAATAGGTGGCAGAGTTTTCAGATCAGATTCACTCTTAACTTTCCACACAGTAAAAAAGTTTCTAATAAATGATGCTTTGTTGAAAATACAGATTTTAACTATTTTTTCCATTGAGATATACAAAGGAAAATTTAGGTGTAGAAAGATTGGGATACTTAAATCTCTTTGAAGGTTTATATTATTTGGTTTAATAATTGAAACTAGAACAAGTAAAAGAAGACATTTAAATTGATTTGACTATTATCTGAGCTTTCCAAATAAAAGGAATAAGAATTTCTTTACTTATTTTTTTCTGGCATTTTGTCTTCTATATGTGTGCTGTCCAGTGTAATAGTCAGTACCCATATGTAGCTATTTAAAAATTACAAAATATTTCAAAATTCAGTATTCAGTCACATTAAACACATTTCAAGTGCTGAATAGTCACACATGGCTAGTGGCTACTGAGATGGAGAGACCAGAATAGAAGACATTCCTATCACTGCAAAGCTTGTTTTGAACATTTCTATCCTGTATATTTGTTAAAGTGTTGCTGCAGCCAGCCTCCCCCCACCCCCGCCGCATTAGTTTTTCAAATTTGAGTTTTAATTATATATGAATGAGTTAAGAATTCTTATTTGGGCCATGTCTTTGCAAAGAAGATAGGATTTATCAGAGTAAACTACCTTAAGGTATTTTAATGTGTAAGAAATCTCTTCAAATGCAAAAACCTTTAAAATTCTTCTGTAGCGCCCAAATTTTAAGTTACTATGTTTATAATACAATCCATGTAGTTATATAGACTTATCATATAGGGAGATCAAGAATATGGATATTGGGGTCAGACTGCCTGATTATTAACCCAGTTGTACTTATTAGCTTTGTGAATTACGGCAGATTTTTTTAGCCCTCTCTGAAGCTTTGGGTTTTGTACTTAATAGGCATTATAGTAGTATTTATCTTATTTGAAGCTGACGATTAAGTGAGATGCTGTATTTAAAGGTCTTAAAATATTTCCTGATATAAAGAGCACTCCAAATTAGCATCACATTTTTTATAACATAGAATAGTACATAACTGAAACATTAATTACCGTAATGGAGAAATGTGAAGGACAAGGAACAGGAAACCCTTGGCAGTTAAGAGGGCTTCAGAAAAATGTTGGGTAGAAAATAAAGCAGTAGTAGATGTATTTGACCTGAGCTTGGGGTTTTCTGGTTATGCTGGGTGTACTTTATCAGTTTGAAAGGCAGATTGTTTGAATAACAGGACATCATAGAAAAAATGGAGCAGTTATGGAAAGCAGAATTATTTAGTAGGACAAGTATTGGTCTTAGGAGTTAACACACCCTGAGTTGACACTGTCTCTGTGCTAACTTAAGTTCTCTGAATGATTTCTGAACTGTAAAATAAGGAGAGTCGAATGGAATAATGTTGAAGTATCATTCTGCTACTTAATATACAAAGTATTTAACAATGTAGTGTAACTGGAAGGACCAGAGTTGAGGGGTTAAAGTAGAAAACCTTTAAATTTCAGCTTTGATTCAAATCTCTACAGGTGAATTGATTGTAGTAAGTGCATAGGAGAGTCACATTGTCCACATTCTCTTATTCATTAGTGAACAATTAAATGGTTAATAGGTAGAAGTATCTAGAGGAAACACAGGAGCCTAACTACCCGTGAAATAGGAAATAAGACTCTTGAGAGTAAATTTTCTAGTTGAGTATGTAGAGAGATCACATACTTAACACATACTGAACCCTTGCCTCTTCCAATAATTTTCTGTGTATTTTGCTGCTGTATGTAAAGTAAAGGGGGAGTAGTAAATAAAATTTGATATTGTAGAGATGACAAAAGTTAAACCCTGTAAAGTCAGATTTACTTAAAGGAATTTTTGCAGTGCATACTCATTTTAAATAATCGCAAAGTATATTCTCTAATTATTCTGAGTCAGTATTTCTACCATATAAGTTTTATGTACTTCTGAGAATTGTGGCTGTCAAGTTATCTAGTTGTTGCAACAAACTGCCGTGGTGTTTATCAGTAGAAGGGAGACCTGCCTATGTTTTCCTTTCATTTTCTTCCTTACTGCTGTTATGCTGTTATGTCACTTTGCGTTGCTTTACTGTTGTTACTAAGCCTCAGCGCCCCCACACCAAAAGTTTTCATAACAAGGCAGTACAGAGGAGGGAGATTGTGCCTAGTTAAGAGTGATGAAGTGAACTTTATAGATGCAGGGAGTTTCTTGCAAAAAACAGAAGTTACCGTAACTATGAATATTAATATAAAATGATGAAGGGAGAAATATTTTTGCTTTTAAAATCAATATATGTTATACAATTTGATTGTTATTGGCTAGAAGTTTTTACATGTATTTTTGCTTCAGAGTTCCTCTTTTCCTTTGTTGAAATTTATGAAATGAAGTAGAATTAAACAAGAAGTTGTTTGGCATTTTTAGTTGTTAAAATTAACTTTCTACTCAGAAGTGTTTGCCTCTTTTCATGTGAAAACCTTTCTGTAACCATTGACAGAAAGGAAGAAGAATACACAGGAGAATGTCTGTTTGGCTATGTTATAACTGACAGTTTTGAAACTTATTTACGAAGAAATGTGGGTCAGGATGCACCTGTACCTCAGTTTCAAGTTAGGGCAAAGTTTGTTGTATAACTGAAGTTAAGCTTTCTGAAGATAACTATTGAAAGATTTCAAAGCATCAGTTCTCAGCTATGTGGATTTGTTATTTGGAATGAAATTTTTCAAATCCTGGTTAGACACTTTTTATCTTAAGGTTATCTGTAATGATGATTTGCTCCACAGGTAGATTTGTGGGTAAAGACCAGAAATACATAGTTACATTTTGCTGATTTTTGGATGATTGATAAATGTTTAATACTCAGAAGAATTTCTCTGCTTGCCTACAGATTAAATTTTCAATAATGTAAAGTTGTTCATGTAAATTTGAGGATTTATTTTAATCACTTTATATAGTATGCTCATGAAAAATTATTACAGAGTAAAGGAAATTTTGGTGATGTGTTATGATGGTCTTAACTACTTAGAATTGATCCAGAGCTGATAACTATAACTACGTTATAGCTATGTAATGTTGACCTGATTCTAAAAGAATTCTTTTTTTTTTTTTAATTGTATTTATTTGTTATCTTTGGCTGCACTGGGTCTTTGGTGCTGTGTGCAGGCTTTCTCTAGTTGTGAGTGGAGGAGGCTGCTCTTCCATGCTGTGTGCAGGCTTCCCGTCATGTTGGCTTCTCTTGTTGTGGAGTATGGGCACTAGGACATGCAGGCTTCAGTGGCTGTGGTGTGTGGGCTCGGTAGCTGGTGCACAGGTTTAGTTGCCCCTCACCGTGTGGAATCTTCCGTGACCAGGGATGGAACCCGCGACCCCTGCATTTGCAGGTGGATTCTTAACCATTGGACCACCAGGGAAGTCCAAGAATTCTTTACCTTGATATAGTGTACCTTTTTATACCATTCACAGTCTTTGACTTAATAAACTTATAAATACGTTTTAAATGTGTATGTGTGTACACTTTACATTAGAGGAACTCTGTTACAATTAAATTTCCTTGGCTTATTCAAAATATTTTCATTGTTTTATGCTTCAAGAATCTTTGAATCGCAACTTTTTAAGTGTTTCCTCAGTAGGAAATATGATCAGTGGAAATATTTTAAGTGAAAAATCTCAGTTTTAGAAATTCAGAATCTCTCGAAGACTTTTTAGAGGCTTTGAGAAAAAAGCCAGGTTAGTCTAAATGACCTGTTAAATTTAAAGAACACCAAGTCAAAGTTAATTTGAACACAAGGCCACATATCTCACCAACTATCTGTTAGTGTCTTATTAAAGACTACTATGGGATGCCGTTTTTGTGAGCATTGCTTTTATGTATACACATACCAGAAAGATTTGTTGCCATCAAAATAAGTTTTTATAAATGAATTTGAATAATTTTTAAAGGCAATAATATCGTGTTTCCTAAGCTTACTTTGAAGTTATCTCAGTGTTTTTTAAAAAAGGATCAGTTTATTCTTAAATTTCAAAAGTTTGTGCAAAGAAGCATTTTAAGGAAGACAGGAAAACGTGCAATCACAAAGCCAGAATGGTTTGCAATCATTGCGTTAAACCGGTTTTTGAAATTAACTATGACGTCATTAATTGGGCTTCTCTAGTGGCTCGGTGGTAAAGAATCCACCTGCCAATGCAGGAGACACTGGTTCGATCCTTGGGTCAGGAAGATCCCCTGGAGGAGGAAATGGCAACCCACTCCAGAATTCTTGCCTGGGAAATCGCATGGACAGAGGAGTCTGGCTGGGCTGCAGTCCACGGGGTCACAAAAGAATCGGACATGACTTAGCAACTAAACAACAACAACATTAATTGTAGGAAAGTATGACTCTTTTACGTCTCTCTTTTTTTTGCTAATCCCTATTTCTTGATTCAGTATATATATATTTTTTTTTTCCCATCTTTTCCTACTAGTTTTTTTCCCGTCATGTGTCTGGTATGAAGGATATCTAGGGTACCATGTTGCATTAGTTGTTAATACATGCTGCTGAATCTCAGATCACCTCAGGTCATTTCGTAGGCTTTGAAAATTCAAACTGTTAGGAGCTTTGGTAATGTGTTGCTCTCTCTTCAAACCAAATTGACAGAACTTCTAAGGTTGTGCTTAATCTATATCACTTTAATGTATTTAGACTAATTTTTAATTGGCAAAGATAAGAGAATTGTGTGTGATTTGATTTTCAGTGATGTTACTTTTATTCTCATTGGTGTGACATAATGTAGGAGCAAATACTGACGTGTAGTTGCCCCTTTTTTATGCTGCTTATGTCATTGCTTATTTAAGATATTAGTGACCTGTGGGTTATAGTTGGTACCGTTCTCTGTTGAAAAATATGAGTATTTGTGGTGACGATATAAAGAATTGTCGGAGAAAACTTTTTTTACATTTTTTATGAAAAAGTTTAAAACATTACAGAAGTAAAAATGTTGTAGTTCCAGTTGTGGTTCTTGGTCTAGCAGCATTAACATCACCTGGGAGCTTGTTTTTAATGTTCAACCTTGGGTCCCATCCCAGACCTACTGAATCAGAATTTCTTTTAATAAGATTCCCTGGTGATTTGTATTTATATTAAGTTTGTATGTATTATGTATGAAGCTGTTTGCATGGAGTCATTTACCACCTTTGTTACTTGTTATTGTTGATTTTATTACACATGCGTCTTGTTTTCTCAGAACCCCCAGATAGCTGTGTCATAAGCCATGCAAGCAAGAAGCAGGGTACATTTCGTTTCTCTAGAAGCAATAATAATGGCAGCTGATAATTATTGAGCTCTTACTCTGACTGAGCCATGGTGTATGTACATAGCACATTACATGAGTTTATCCTAACTCATCCTTCCAGAACTCCTGTGATGTATACAGTACTGTGATTCCCACTCTCCAGAAGGGGAAACCAGATTTATAGCCACTTTAAGGTCTTAAAAACAAAACAAAACCCAGCAACTATTAACTGAATTCCGGACTTTAGTTGGATTTTATTGGTTTTTCAATTAATGCCGCCTTCTTATTCCAGATTCAATCCAGGATACCATGTTGCATTTAGTTGTTAACTTTCCCCAATGTTCTCTCATCTGTGAAAGTTTCTAAGTCTTTCCTTAATTTTTTCTATCAGTCTTGAGAACTACTGGCCAGGTATCCTGTAGAATGTCCCCCAATTTGAATTTCCCTGGTTTTTTTGTTAGGTTTAAAGGTTAAAATAGGGTTATCAGTTTTTAGAGAGAGTGTCAGTGGAGATGAAATGCTGTGCTCATCACATTATATCGGGAGCATAATCTCCACTTGTTATTACTGATGATGTTTAATTAACCTTTATCACTTGGCCAAGATAGTGTTTGCCAGGTTTCTTCACTATAAATTTACTGTTTTTCCCTTTCCATTCTATATTCTTTGGAAGTAAGTCACTATGTCTAGCCCTCTCTCAAGGGATGTGTTAATTGGTCGGGTGGGTGAGAATTAAGTTCTGCCTCCTCCTGGAAGGGAGTTTCTGCTGTGCTTAGTCGCATCTAACTCTGTGCGACCCCATAGGAGTAGCTCACCAGGCTCCTGTGTTTCTGGGATTCTCCAGGCAAGAATACTGCAGTGGGTTGCCATGCCCTTATCAGGGGATCTTCCCAACAACCCAGGGATCGAACCCAGGTCTCCCACATTGCAGGCAGATTCTTTACCGTCTAAGCCACCAAGGAGGGAGTATCTACTATCTACCTAATATTAAATGGAATTCTTCTATAAAGAAGTAATTTCTCCCTCATTAATTCCGTTATCCACTTAAATAACCATGGACATGTATATTTTATACTTTGAATTATAATCCAGTAAGTATTTTACTGCTCAAATTGTTTTAGCCTTGCCCTTTGGGAATGCTTTCAAGTTGTCTTCTGTATTCATTTTATACCCTCCCATTCTTGTGTCCTAGAATCAGCCATTTCCCCCAAAGAGCCCTGGTTCCTTTTTATTGGAGAAGAGGATGTTAGAAACCATGATTTGGGTGCTGAGTTGCTTCTCAGGTGTCACTGCTTCTAGGCCCTCTCAGTAGACAGAGCAGACAGAGCTAGGTTATACCAATCCATGTATGTTTATATATGTTAAACCATGTGTGTTTATAGTTGCTTCTATATCTGTCCATCTGTGTGCATAGTAAGATAAACATGAATTAGGACTGTTGTCTCCAACTCTGATCCTATACACAGGATTCATCCTAATCCTCCTTTCTTGTACCTTTGTAACTTCCATCTGTAGTAAAAACCTTGCTCCCACTGTCTACCATCCACCATGCATACATTCCAACCTTAGTATACGAATGAAGTACTGAATAGTATTTTTAGGCCATACCCCCAGAAGAAGCAAATTTACCAGGCAAAATACAATAGCTTGTGTATGGTTCCTATTGTATATAGTCGTACGGTTTCAAGTCAGAGCACTGTTTTCCAAACTTTTTATTCAAGTTAGCTTTGCTCTTGTTTATCCCCTTCAGTGGGCTTTCCGTGTGGCTCAGCTGGTAAAGAATTCAACTGCAATGCAGGAGACCTAGATTCGATCCCTGGGTTGGGAAGATCCCCTGGAGAAGGGAAAGGCTACCCCCTCCAGGATTCTGGCCTGGAGAATTCTGTGGACTGTATAGTCCATGGGATCGCAGAGTCTGACACAACTGAGCGACCTTCACTTTCATCCCCGTCAGTGTGGTTATGTCATAAATTTGTAATAAAGTTAGAATTTAAGTTTACATTTCAGCCTCAATTACATGGGTTTCTGTTTTAAACTTGTATATGTTACATTTATTCTGTGATGTATAGTTTTATGGGTTTTGACAAATGCACAGAATCATTTATCCTCCACCCCAGTACTGTACAGAATGATACCTTCACCCTAAAACTTGGCCTGTGTGTCTGAGGTCTGCTGAATCAGAAATTTTGATTAAACTAAATTCCCAAGGAGATGTATGAGCATATCAAATTTATACACAAAGATATGAAACTGTTTACCTGGAGTCATTTAGTTTCTCGCCGTGTTTTGAAATTATAAATTAGGTTGAAGAAAGATTATTTTGATCTATGAGTAAGAATGGAATGAAGTGAAGTGAAGTGAAAGTCACTCAGTCATGGCCAACTCTTAGTGACCCCATGGATTGTGCAGTCCATGGAATTCTCCAGGCCAGAATACTTGAATGGGCAGCCTTTCCTTTCTCCAAGGGATTTCCTCAACCCAGGGATCGAACCCAGGTATCCTGCATTGCAGGCAGATTCTTTACCAGCTGAGCCACCAGGGAAGCCCAGTAACCAAGTTTAACTACACAATCAAGATGCAGACTCATGGTGTTGTATAGATGTGCAAGTGAGGTTAAAAGAAAAAGAAATTGGGCAAATTACTGGAGTGAGGAGATGGGCTGTATGGGAAGTTTTTATGGAGTTTTGAAACTTCTGTAATCTTAACAGTGACAAGAAATGCTGTGATTTGAAAAGATAAGAATAACAAATGGGGTATATTAAGTAAGGTGGAGAGGAAGGTTTTCACAAGGATCAGGGTCCCCCAATAAAGAAGTGCAAGTTCCCTAGAACAGAGAATGTGTTGGACATCTTAGCTTTCAGTTCTTTACCCTGAGGTTTGTTTATTGTCACACGGAATTTTTTGTATAGTTTAGTCCTGAGTGGAAGGAGGATAAAAGGAAGCCTAGCTGAATAAACTCTACATGTATTAAGAGACATCCATGAGGAGGGACTGTATTTTCCATGTGAATGAACTGGTTAGATCTACTGGTTTCAGAGAGACTCTAGGTATCTCTTGTAGCAGAATTAAGTTCTTACGTTTTAATGACTGAGAAAATAGCTGTTTATAATTACAAATACATTATCTATCATTGTGATATGAGGTGACTGCTTGGAAGCCTACTTTAAATAAATGTTTAACTGAATTTGAAAGTTTCTTCGCTGTGGATAGGTTGAGATCTCAGTGATTGAGGTTAAAGTGCAGAGACACATAGTTGTGGCCAAGCAGTACTGGCTTATGGGATCCACTGTTGACAGTGCCGGAGCTGTGGCATAAGCGCAAATGTGGTGGAGAGCTTTTTCCTTAATGAAACCATTCCCATTAGCTGTTTCACATCTCTCCTGTCACTGCTTTTAGAAATACAGTTCTCTACTCAGATGGTTATTTAGTTTGGATTATTGAGCAACTACTATGTGATGTTAAAATTTGAGATTTTTTCTAAAGCTTAAAGTTGAGAAAGAGAACATTTGAGTTGGGTATGGTAAATACAAGGAGAGTTTGCAGCTCTTCAAAAGTAGAAGACAGGCAAGTTTGATCATAAAACAAATGGTTAATCTGTATATCATCAAGCCCAGTATCAAAATGAAGTTTTGTGGATTTTGTTTATTTTTGAATTCTCATTTAAAACCCTGGTAGATTTAAATTTTATGCATGTTAAAAGTCTTTGTAATGTGACTTTTATGGTGGTAAAGATGTTTTGACAGACTTTGGCAGAGTCCCATGGACTGCAAGGAGATCCAACCAGTCCATTCTAAAGGAGATCACTCCTGGGTGTTCTTTGGAAGGAATGATGCTAAAGCTGAAACTCCAGTACTTTGGCCACCTCGTGCGAAGAGTTGACTCATTGGAAAAGAGCCTGATGCTGGGAGGGATTGAGGGCAGGAGGAGAAGGGGACGACAGAGGATGAGATGGCTGGATGGCATCACCGACTCGATGGACGTGGGTTTGGGTGAACTCCAGGAGCTGGAGGGACAGGGAGGCCTGGCGTGCTGGAGTTCATGGGGTTTCAAAGAGTCAGACAAGACTGACTGAGTGACTGAACTGAACTGAACTGAAAGAGTAATTTTTTATACCCAGGAAATACAGTGTTACAAGACAATACATTATGCTGAAGAACTTTTATGTAAAGGAGTGGGGCTGATGGAAAACAGTTAGATTAATCTAAATTCCCGCAGAGAAGATGGTTCTTGTTTCTGTGCTGTGTGTGTGCTCGGTCATTGTTTAACTCTTTGTGACCTCCATGGACTGTAGCCCACCAGGCTCCTCTGTTCCTGGGATTTCCCAGGAAAGAATACTGGAATGTGTTGCCATTTCCTTCTCTAGTAAATATCATTAAGTTTTGCCTACTGGTTATAATTATAAATAATAGGAGGGTTTTATCACATCATTAATATTATAACACATTTCATATGTGTTTTGTGAAACTGTTGTAACTTTGACATCTATGTATACATAGTCTTGATTTCTCATCTGATTTCTGGATGCTTACTAGAGAAACTTTTGAGTTCACTATCTTTATCTCAGATTTAGCATAACTAAACTTGATCATCTTTGAAATTAGTCTTGCTAAATGTTATCTTTCTTAGCATCTATTTCTGGCAGTTTTATTCTCATTTATTCAGTTAGAAACTTTAAGAATAATACTGTACTTTGAGTTTACTTTCTGATAGAATTTTTTTGGGGTTGGTAATGTAGAATGCTAAAAGAAGCTGTTGTGTTTGTCCTTTAGTCCCTAACAAAGGCGTTAACTGGTTTTCAGACCCATGGGGGTGAATGCTTCACAGATTTTCTCAAATTTTGATAATTATTTTATGGCCTGTCTTAAAGGATATGGAGGATAACATTTTAATACAATGTAATTTTATAGAACTTAAAGGTGGTCTGATCTTAGCATCTAGGTGAACCCTTCTCATTTTTAAGTGACTTATTCTAGGCTAATATATTGTAAATAGTGAGTTGAAACACACATTAGAGTATCATAATTGGATTTTTAAATGAAAGAATAATGTAAGCTGATAGTGTTTTTTTGTAGAATATTATTTCATCAAACTTTTGTTATGTTGCATGTGTGCACTGCATCAGTATATAAAATGTATTATGTAAGTCATGCCCCCAAAAGTTTGAAAGCCTTTGACTTCTAATTTAAAAAAAAAAGAATTTTTTAAGTATTCAGTATCTGCTAATTTCCATATTGTTTCTCTAGGCCTGTTGAAGTGGATAATGGTCTATAAAAATAACTACAGGCCCCAACTTAATGAATTCCAGGATGTAGTTAGAAGAGAGATACATGTATAAGCATAATTGTGATATTGTGAAGGAATTATTAGTAACATATGAGAAAAATATTGTGAACACATGGGCTGGAGCAATGACCTATCCCTGGAGATATTGGAGAGGGTTACATGAAGGATAGGATATTTTTGAGTAATCTTAAAGAGTGAGAAATTTTATCGGTTGCTTTAGAGAGGAAGTGTTTTCTAAAGGGAAAGTGTGAGAATACACCAATAGCCAGCTCTAAAGTTGCTCCCTCCCTGAAGCCTTACCCCTAGTCTCATTTGCCCTACCTCCAGTTCCTCCATCAGGAACCAATACATCCTTATATCTTGCCCGCCCCCCCCCCCCCCCAACTTTGTCCTTATATCTCTGATTTCTCAAGTTTTACTTTTCCCATGGCATTTTGTCCTTAATAGAAACTCTTGCTCAATACTTGTTAGTTGAAGAGATGAACAAATGAATTCAAATTATCTGTGTACAGGTCTTATTTCAAAAAAGTTTTTTGCAAAAACATCATTGTAGCAAATCGGAGAACCAATTAAAGTGATATATACTAGAGTCTTCAGAGCCCAGGGTCTCAAAAATAGTTACTTTTTTTTTCAATAATTAAACTATTATCAAGTGACTAAGCTCTACCCCTTGACACTATTCAGGTGCTCTGGCTAGTGGGACAGCTTTGTTAATATGTAACATACAGCTTATCTTGCCCCAGTGATTGCCAGCAAGAAGATGGATGGGAGTGGGGCGGGTATAAGGCAAAGCAGTTAATGCTTAAGGCTAAGGTGTAGAAATTTCACATCACTTCTAGCTGTAATCTCTTGGCTGAAAGACACCTAGCTGAAAGACATACTGGGAAATCTTTAGCTGGGTGGACATGTGCCGTTTTACACTAGAGTGCCAGTTATGTAATACCAAAGGGCAAGCCAGTGGATGCTAGGTAAGTGAGGGGGGCAAGCAGACAGCATACTTATGGCACACAAAGGATTTTTATTTTAAAACAATGTGTATCATCCTAAGAATTTAGTGGCTTTCATTTTTCTGAATTTTCTTTCAATTCTTCTTAATATTAGTATTTGTTTCTTCACTTAGCCTTCTTTGAACCTCAGCTTTGTTATTTGAAAAGGAAAGGATGAGACAAGAATCCAGTGTTTGGTACATAGTACCAGTTAGTAATGACCATGTCTCCCCCCACCCCCCCCTTTTTTTTTTTTAAAAAAATCAATTTGTTTGAAAATGTTAGTATTTCTACAGGGTTCATTCATAGACAGTTTATGTATTTATACTTATAATTATGACAGTCCAGATAACACCTGAAACAAATTTTGAAGTAATGATTCTGATCTTGAACTCCAAAAAAAAAAATCATTTTTTAAATTCTAAAATAGATATTAATATTGAGCTCCTGGAGAAGGCAATGGCAGCCCACTCCAGTACTCTCGCCTGAAAAATCCCATGGACGGAGGAGCCTGGTAGGCTGCAGTCCATGGGATCAGTAAGAGTCAGACACGACTGGGTGACTTCCCTTTCACTTTTCACTTTCATGCATTGGAGAAGGAAATGGCAACCCACTCCAGTGTTCTTGCCTGGAGAATCCCAGGGATGGGGGAGCCTGGTGGGCTGCTGTCTATGGGGTCACACAGAATCGGACACGACTAAAGTGACTTAGCAGCAGCAGCAGTATTGAGCTCCTAGTATAGGTCAGATATTATGCTTTACATTTTTTAAAGATCTTCACAGTAATCCTTAAGTATGTTTATTATTTCTGTGTGGTAGAAACCTAAGGCTTATCTAATGGGTGGTGTTGTTCAGTTGCTAAGTCATGTCCGATTCTTTGCTACCCCATGAACTGTGGCATGCCATGCCTCCCTGTCCTTCGCTATCTCCCTGAGTTTGCTCAAACTCATGTCCATTGAGTCAGTGATGCCATCCAACCATCTCACCCTCTATCGCCCCCTTCTCCTCTTGCCCTCAGTTTTTCCCAGCAGAAAAATACGGGTGTACATACATAAATATGATGAGACAAAAAGGCTAGGAGGCTAGAAGAAGAAAAGTCGAATTTCATAATACTGTCAAGTTTCGAATTTCCTCACAAATGTCTGTCAAAAAATTCTTTCAAAAACTCTCTGAAAGATGTCCTTTTGAATGTTTTTGATGTTAAAGCAGTAGTTAAGGTGGGCGGCAGAAAGGCATAAAGTGAGAATTTAGTGCAGGATACTTGTTCTTTAGAATAGTAAATACAGTTTTTTAATTGTAAATACAGTTCTATTTATTGTAATTTAATACATAAATTATTACTGTAAATGTCAGGCACACAATCCTCTATTATAATAATCTGTCTAAAATCCATTACCTTCTATTGATGTATCCTGTAACTTTTCTTCCCCTCCTCCCCAGAGTCTAATTTATCTAAATTCTACCAGTTTAAAAAAAAGGGGGGAATGGGATATGTATTAGAAAGCAAATGTTTATTAGGAAAGAAAGACGTAAATAAATGGATGCGTTCTTAAACTGAAATCGTTGATCCTAAGACTTTGATACAGGTAGTCTAACTTACATAGGATGTTTAAATAGTCTTTTTTCTTCTTCATTAGTGCTACTGTTTTTGTTTGTTATGAACATTTATTTGTTTGATCTTTCCTTGCAGTACAGGGCCTCTTACTGTGATACGTGGGCTCTGGAGCATGCAGGCCCAGTGATAGCGGGGTGTGGGCTTAGTCGTTCTGCAGCATGTGGGGTCTTCGTTCCCTGACCACGGGTTGATCCCGTGCCCCCTGCATTGATGGCATTCACTGGACCAACCAGGGAAATTCCAGCTTTACTTTTGATTTTTCTATCTTTTCCAGGATTTAGCCGGGCTATTTCTTCTGTTGGAGATAGGAAAGCAGCTGTCTACTGCTACCCCTTTCTTAGAAGGTCATTATTTTATTCATTCTTCCTTTATGTTCCATTACAGACTAGTTTCCAATATCTGTGATAAAAAAGCTTATTTTTCTTTGTAACACAAAAGACTCTTTGTTTATTCACTTGAGAATACATCATTCTTAAGTATCCAGTATAGGTGTTAGTGTTTTCTTTAGTTCCCAGGATTGATTAGAGTATAAAGTTGAATATAAAGAAAAGGAGGTATTGCTATTCTGCACAGGTGGGGCTGAGCTAACATGGACTTGCACTCCAAAGCACTTCTACCCACAGACACATGAAAATGCTAAATAATACAGGGCAAAGGGGGGGAAGAGTATATGTGCTCCTGAACTTTAGAGAAAGCTTTGATGTGCCAGGCACAGAAGGGGACTCAGAGCAGTAAATTCTGAGCAAATGTCGCAACACAGGATATTTGGAAGGATACAGACTCTCCAGACAGGATGCTGGGGTTGGGATCAGAACTTAGTATTTGACTACAGAATTAAGTCTCCTTATTGCTGGGTCCTTAGAAGGGTTGTCTCCTCTAAAAATGGTCTATAAAAACTGTGTGCCTTCAAGGACATTTTGTTCTTGTTGTGAGGATAAAATGGATTTCAGTACCAAAATATTTTGAAAGCTATAAAAAGGTATTAAAAATTTTGTCTTAATTGGAGCATAAATGAGAAACAGCCAAAGGGCCAACAGATAACATAAATGTATGAAGTTGTCCAGGTATAAGACATTTGTTTAGGGGAGGCAGCTGGCTGAATTTGGAGGTCAAATCCTTCATCAAAAGGAACCAGTGCTACTTAGATATAGACAGTTGTGACCATGTGGGAAGTGGACCTAGTGTTTTCAGATCATCTGATTCTTAAAGCTGCTTCTTAAAATTATTTTCCCCCAAACACTTCTAATTAGATGACTTGGAGGAAGAAAAAACCCAAAAGAGAAAAGTAAAGACAGAGAAATCAGAAGTAAGAACAAGAAAGTTTCTATGGAAGACTTATGCTATTTTTGAAGAAGTAATGAGAAGGTGGTATTAACCATTTATTAATTTCACAAATATATTTTCAGAGTACATGTCAGGTAGAGTGCCAGAAGGTAGGGATACAGTTGTTAGTATAAACCGCAGTGCTCATACTAGCTTAATGTTCAGCTTGCACTCTGCCAGATACCATGCTGGGTGTCTAATGCAGTCCTGGGGGAGAGGTCTCGAACTAGGGATGAAGGTGGGACAGGGATTAACAAGTTTCCCAGGCCTATGAGGTGAGAAGGAAATGGCAACCCGCTCCAGTGTTCTTACCTGGAGAATCCCAGGGACGGGAGAGCCTGGTGGGCTGCCGTCTATGGGGTCGCACAGGGTCGGACACGACTGAAGCAACTTAGCAGCAGCAGCAGCAGCAGCATGAGGTGAGAAGGTGTGGCAGATTCAAAGACTGAAGGAAATTAGCGAGCCTAGGGTGCAGAATGAAGTGAAATGAAGTGAAGTCGCTCAGTCATGTCCGACTCTTTGCGACCCCATGGACTGTAGCCTACTAGGCTCCTCCCTTCATGGGATTCTCCAGGCAAGAGTACTGGAGTGGGTTGCCATTTCCTTCTCCAGGGGATCTTCCTGACCCAGGGACTGAACCCAGGTCTCCCGCATTCCAGGCAGATGCTTTAACCTCTGAGCCACCAGAGAGATGTTTAAGATAAATTGGAAAGGTAGGCAGAGGTCAGATTTTAATCATTTTATCCCAAGAACAAAGGTGAGCCATTAAAACCTCTTAAGGTGTGACCAAAGCCTCTGAGATGGGACCAAAGCATGCATAATTGTAAAGTGAGAGAGGGATGTTCATTTTGATGTTTGTTTGTTTGAAAAGCATTTCTCAAAGCTAATCCGTAGATACAGAATCATAACATTTTAGTTTTGTGGAACTCATGAGGAAGTACACTGTAGATGATAGTGCGCTAAAGCTCCTAAATATTTAACTTGAAAAAACAGTTTAAAAATGGATTTAATGTCTTACTGAACAGAGTACTAATTTTTTGTGGTCACTCAAGTCATTAAAAACACTGATTTACCATAACCTTGGGAACACTGGGAAAAAATCTTGGCTTTTATACTAAAAGAATCTGTACAGATGTGAATTTTGAGCACTTTCCCTCCTGTCAGACAGCTGGAAATGCTGGAGGCAAACAAGGGCCAAGGAGAGGGAGCATCTCCTAGCTGAGTCAGCCTGCTGAGTAGCCTTCTGGGAAGTACAGCCCAGCATTTCTGCTTATATCTCATTTGTTGAAACTTTTAGCTAATAGCCATACTTTGCTGCAAGGAGCTTGTGCTATACTCTTTTTATACTGGGTGGACCTTAATCTTGAGATTTCTGTTACTAAGGAAAAGAAGACATGCTGAGTTAGGCGATTAGCAGTTTCTGAGGCAGCTGTTGGAGGCAGTTGGTTTTTAATCTCCCCTTCTTGGTATTTTTACCTTTTCATATCTCTTAAGGAAAAGCTTTAGGTAGTTTTTATATTTCTATCTGTACAGCTTAGCCATTTTATTGACTGAATTTTTGATACTTTTATTTTCCATGCTACTGAATGTTTACTTACTTGCCTATTTCATATGCATTTGACTTCTGCAGCTTTAAAACTTCCTCACCTTTGTAGCTTTTATTATTTGAATATGAGATTTCACAATATTGAATATTAGTGACCAAAACTTGTGGTGTTGGAGAAATTTTTTTTTGTTTATTAACATTTTAATTTTGAATTAATTTCAAATTATGGAAATGATGAAAGAATAGGTACAAGAACTTCCTGTGTGTACTCTCTGCATGCACTGATTGTTAGCTTTTCCACAGTTCCCTTTTATCCTCACCCTTCATACATGTTTATATATATGTAATACATATTTTTCCTGAAGAGTTTTAGAGTAGGTTGCAAACATCATATCCATTTATGCATTAATACTTCAGTGTGTGTGTGTGTGTGTGTGTGTGTGTGTGTGTGTGTGTGTATAAAAGCCCAGGAATTCCCTTATATAAACCCCATATAGTAGTTAAATCCAGGAAAATTTATGGTAATATACTCTAATGTTTAACCTGTATTCCAGTTTTGTCATCCCAGTCATCTTTCAGTACAGGGTTCTGTCTAAAATTGGATTTGGTTGTTATGTCTCTTTAATCTCCTTTAATCTGAAGCAGTTCTTTGTCTTTCTTGACATAAGCTTTTTGAAGGCTACATATAGGCACATATAGGCTAGTTATTTTATAGAATATATTTCACAACTTAGATTTTACTTGTTTACTTATGATTTGATCTAAGTTATACATTCCCTACACTTGGGTCCCCTACCCTGGGCCTCCCCTACACTTGCATTCCCTGGCTGGAGGACTGTGTGAGTGACAATACGTCTTTCACAAGGTATCATATCTGGAGGCTCACGATGTATGTCTGTCCCTATTGATAATACTAGTTTTGATCACCAGGACAGGGTAGTATCTTTTTTTTCCCCCCACTGTAGTTTCTAATTTATCCATTAATATAGCTAATAAGCAATTTGTAAGAAGATACTTTGAGACTGTAAATATCTCATCAAAGCCTCCTCCTCGCCTCCCCCCACATTTAGCATCTTTGGTGGTTTTTCCCCAAATCAGTGTTTTCTATGATGATTGCAACATGGTAACTTTCCAGCACTACCACCCTGTCCACATTACCAGCTGGCATTCAGAACTCTATTAGCCCTCCCCTGCCATCTGTCTTTCTCCCTGTCTACCTGTCGTCAGCACGGACTTAAGGATTCCTGTTTTATTTACTAGGTAATTAATTATCTTTTACTATTTGTTTTGATGCCCAAATCAGATTTAGCCAGTGGAAGCCCTTCAGATTGGCTCCTATATCGTGTTTTTTCGTTCTGTTTGTATTTAGTATTTTGCTTTTTGGCACAGCAAGCTTATTTAGTTTCATCTGGTACCTTGCCTGTCCCAGCCTTAGAATCTGCCATTTCCTAAAGGACACCTAGTTTACTAAAGTGTGGATTTGTATTTTGGAATCAAGATCTGGGTGCTAGCTGATTATAAATTTAAAACTTCAAAGGTGGTATATTTACATTGGTTGATAAGTAGTGAATAAGGTACACTGTCATAAATGCAAAATGATACACAGGGTTTTTTTTATATCATTGTGGTATCAAAGATTGGTTCATCTTTGAGGGACAGGTTGAAACTATGTTGTTTCTACAAAATGGAGAATATGCAGTTGCATAAAGGAGAAGGGAGTATATCTACTGTACACGGTTGTGCAGTGATCTCCAGGATACAATGTATATACAATGTGGCATCAATTGTTTAAGATTATAAATAAGTTAATAATCATTTATGAAAGGGGAATATAAAAATACTCTTATTTATAATTTGCTTTTATCGATAAAGGAAAAATAAATGAAACTTAAAAAATAATTACTGTAGTGGGAGGAAGGTCATGATGTAGAGAAGACAAAAGATAAAAGCTGGATTTTGGATTTTAACTTTTTTGTACCTTTCAAATTGAATGTAAGTAAATAAATAAAGCAACGTTAAATCAAAGTGAATAAAAGCAGTTCCTAAAAATGAAGTAAAAGCAAATGACCCTAATTAAACAAAATTAGTAACCATACAGAAATAAACAATTTTAGTTGGCTTCAAAGCAATAGTTTGATAGTAAGGGTGAGTATTCCTGAAGGCCAAGAAGAATTATGAAGAAATGTTAACTTTTAGTTATCATATAATAATGATATTACTGTTTTGCAACTGTTACGTGTATTCTAAGATAAAGCAAATAAATAATTTTACTAGTGTCATTTGGAACGAAGAAACTGAACCCAAGTGATGGTATAAATAGAAAAATCAAAGAAATAAAAAACCTACAAATTTAAATTGAAAATATTGGTATTAATCCTTAATACATTGTCTCTAAAAATACACATATCCTAACTCATCTTATTAAAAAAAAACTTAAAAGTTATAACCAACCCACTCAGGTTGCAATTTAATTTCTAACATAAACAGAAGCAAGGCTTTTTGATGAAATGCCTGAGTTACAATTTGAGGCAAGAAATACACAAGATGAGCCTGGTTCATCTTGTCAGACCAGAAAGTGAGGAAGCTGTCAAAGACAACTTGAGGTCTTGTGAAAAGGATTCAGGAAGTAATAAAGGGTTTCCTGTTTGCTAAAGAGGGGACAGTTTGGGTATTAATGATGATAATGGATTGTTAAAATTCATCAAATAATTTCAATCCATGAGTTCATAGTGAGATTTAGAACATTACTGGTCTTCTTACCTTGAAACGATGCTAGCAATTTAGCTCATTTTGAAAGCTGGAAAAGAAGGAAAATAAATGAAAATGCCTTTCCTGTATGAACTGTACCTCAAAGTTAACAAATATAATGAGGGAAAATTTCTCATTATATTAATAAGTATTCCACCTATTAGTGGAGAAATGATATAATGGGTAAGTAAAGAATGACAATATCACCATTTTACTGCCTTTAAATAAATAGTGGATGAGCTTGTGTGGGGCTTATGAGGAACTATGTGATGGAGGGATAAGGCTGAAAATAACATGAGCACACACATCAAACAACCTCACACAAAAAGAGACAACCAAACATTGTTTTTTTCTACTAGAGGTCCACAGCAACTTTTCAAACATGTTCTTGCCAAGGAAAACTGAATTAAGTCTGAGCCTCTAGGTCTGACAATTTATAAGAAACACAAGGGACAGAAAAATATGTCACATAATACCACAGAAGTGCAGTTAGTAAAATCTGGAAAGCAGGAAGCGTCTATAGGAAAAACTGCCTAATTTATTCCACAAAATAAATTGCAGGGGAAAAAAATAATAATTTCATATTTAACATTACGAAAATGTGGTTTTTTTAAAAATATGGTACTAGTTTTGTGGATGTTTAAAAATAGTGGAGTTTTTGTTGTTTGTTTTTACATATAAGTACTAAACTATTTATGGATGAAATTTCAATATGTTTGAGATTATGTGTTTGTGGAAAGCTGGATTATTTGAAACAAAATTGTTATGAGTTGATAATTGTGAAGCTGGTTGATAGATAAATGGTAATTCGATTGCTCTTGTTTATATTTGAAATTGAGCATAAAAACAATCTTGAAAAGAAACTTTAATTTGAATTGCTGTTTTCTCTTTTAAATGAATTTTTTTTACTTAAATTTACCCTAAGAAAACTCTTTTATCTAAGTACTCATATGATGAGTTTTCTTTTGTAAATTGAAAACGATAAGGGAAAGACTTAAGTATTTTTAATAATCTTCTGCCTTATACTGTTGGGCTATTGAGATTTAATATAATTCATAAGGATAACTCGTAAGTGGTATACAGATACTGTATTAAAAAATCAGTGGTATTGGTTACTACCTAAATAAAATGTTAATTAGACCTGAGAAATATTTGTATAGTCCAACTCTATTTGTGAATTTTATATAAGATATTATATCCGTAAGCATCTTTGATTTGTTTGCTTATGTATATATCCATCCCCTCACCAAACATATGTTGAGCCCTTCATTTAGTGTTCAGCATACAAAGAACAAGTAAAAATTCCAGCACTCTAGGAACATACGGTAGAATACCAAAAAATAAAACAGAAACTACAGTGAATATTACATTATGTGCTTATAGCTAAGATAGTAATAGGTACAGGATATTGTGGGAATACTGAGGTAAGTATTCCTACTTTCATGTTGTGTGTGTGTGTGTGCGCGTGCTGGTTGCTCAGTCATGTCCGACTTCGTGACCCCATGGACTGTAGCCCACCAGGCTCCTCTGTCCATGGGATTCTTCAGGACAAGAATACTGGAGGGGGTTGCCATTTCCTTCTCCAAGGCATCTTCCTGACCCAGGGATCGAACCCTGGTCTCCAGCATTGCAGGCAGACACTTTACCGTCTGACCTACTAGGGAAGCCTTCTAGGGAAGCTTTAATGTTGGGTTGATTTGATTTTGGAGTCAGGAGAGATTTGTCAGAGAAGTATCCATGAAGTGAGGCTCAAGTAGAAATTATATAGTGAAAAAAATTTTAAAAAGGAAGTAATTGTGCAAAAGCAGAAAGTGGAAAGAGAAACTCACTTTCTGAGAATTACAAGTAGTATGCCATCACTAAAACTAAGGGTTTAGATGGGAAACTGGCTGGAGATAGGTTGGCAGAGACAGATTCCTGCACCTCATAGATGTTTTACTTTTGTTACAGAGCCACTGAAGACTTACCCAGTTAGGGCAGGTTTGATTATTATTTTGGAAAGAGCATATGCAACAGTGGGTTGAAATAGAACTACTTCATTACGGAGAGGCTTTTTACCTGTTTTTCCTCAGAATTTTATGTCCCACTGTTCTCCAATCCCCCAAACCTATATATATATATATATATATATATATTTATCTCTCAAGTGTTAGAATTTCCTTTTAAAATAAATTGTGTAAAACATTTGCATGGTTCAGAAATTGACAACTCATTTCAATCCTTGTTCCTTCTGCTTTCTTCTTTCCCTTCTCTTTGTAGGTAACCATTTTTAACTTAATTGTTTTATACACCGTTATTGCTTTTGAAAAAAGCATAAGCAAATATGTGTAAACATTTCTCCCTTCATACACAAAGGAACCATACTATAAACGCAGTTTTGTAGCTTGCTTTCTTTTTAACATAACTGTATCTCATTCTATGGCAGTATATAAGGTATTCCTTACTAATTCTGTGTATATTCTTAAGTCCTGCTATGAACAATTTAAGTGAAATAAATACTTCATGCTTTTAATATCTAAGGTGAAGACATTCTGATAATAAGCCTATTTGCCTTTAGAGTGGTATAGGCTCAGGCTGTTTGCTTTTTTCATCAGCCAGAACTACTTTCACCTAAAGATTATGAAAGAAAGATTTCCTGCATTCACTTAAGAATATTGATACATTAACAAGGACTCTTGATACATTAAGAAGGAATTTTGACTAGCTATTTTCTCAAGATATAATTAAGAATATAGGCCCATGATAGCTCCCAGATTCAATTATCCATCCATTTACTTTTCAGGTATTTACTGAGCGTCCACCAGTGTAAGATACTCTGGGGAAAAAAAACAGTACCTTCAAGAAGCTTATAAGCAATTAAAATGATACCCCTTCTACTTAATTCTTTCTAAAGGATTAGTTCATCTTCACTTTCTTCTAAATGTTCTCCAGTTACTGTGCCTCACTTGTTTGTGTTCTTCATACCCCCTGGTTGAATTATTTTAAATATAGCCCAGAGAGGTATTTATTGGTTGACATGACTGTCTTTCCATACTAGGTTAGACGTTCTTATAATGGTAAGGACTTTTTGTCTCATCTCAGTCTTCCCTGTGCCTAACAAATGATAGTTTTTGCTAAAGTAATAAATGAAAAGTGTTGCTTGCCTAGTGGGTTAAAGGAAAAATGAAATTGTGTGTTAGGAAAAATATCTTCTCTGATATTCTTACTGAAATTTCAAGGGCCCAAATCAAATGCAGAATGGTCACTTTTGTTTTTTAATTGAAAGGCACTATGCTATTCTTGAACCATGTGTCTGGAGGGTAGAAACTGGCAGAAATGGTTTTGATATAGCCTTTAAGATGGAACTTTTTGTTTACTCTTTCTATGAAGAAAAACATACTCCACTAGATTCCCAAATTTTAAAAGTAGGTGTATGTTTGTTCACACTGTAAGCAAAACTTTTAGAATCAGAGGTCTTCTTGAAAACTTACATGTCTGTGTTTCCAGGTAGAAACTATTAACGCCTTGCTCTCAAAAATTACTTTTAGGAAGGGTTACTGGTCGCTCTTGTAGTTTTTGTAGAGTAATACCTCCATCTAGTGGTGTTTCTGAGAACTACAGCAAGAGAATAAGAAGCTTGAGTTTTGCTCTGTGTGTGACATTATCTTGTTGTTTCTCATAAAGTCGGTTAAAATTACATCAAAAGCTGAGTCTGCCACATATTTAAAAAATTTAATGCCCTGGTTTTCAGCAATCCAAATGTAAACACCAGTTAACAAATGGCCTTTCGGATAATATTGATTGACACAATCAATTAGGTACAGACCATTTCTAGACTACTTTGGACAGGAAATAAGTGCTGGAAAGTGTATGTGTATGTGTACAGAGGCTAGGAAAGGTTGTGAGAATTTACTATTTCAGACGTATTACTATGGAACCATAAAAAATTGAATAATTTTCTCAGAAAAGAAATTAGTAATCTTATTTTTTAGTAAATTGTACTTTATCATAGCTTAGTTGTAATAAGTTACATTCCTCTGAGATGATAGAACATAGATGTGGACTTACAAACAAGTTGAAACTCAATTTAATTCGTTTTCTGCCTTTTACTAAATGAGAATTTTTATCACATTTTTTCTTCACACAATTTCTTCTTTATGTTTACTATATCAAATAGCCTTTTAAGAATAGGGACTGTGTCTTAAACATTTTGTTATTCTAAGTTTCTAGCCCAGGATTCTCTACCTGGTAGGTTTTGTTCATTACCCTTGGAGGAAGATTGCGATATAATTATGTTTTAGCCCAGGCTACTAAATTTATCAAGTCAGTTATTGCTGTAGATTAACATTAATTCCCTTTTTCTATTTGTTTGGCTATACATGGTTGACATACTAAACAAACAAGGCTTAATGATGTGGAGCTTTTTGCTGAGTTAAGAAAAGCTAAAATTTGAATTAATTTTGTTTGAAATCTATTTATTTTTAAATTGTAGCCAGTCGGATGATGATTCTGGGTCAGCTTCCGGCTCTGGATCTGGTTCGAGTTCTGGAAGCAGTAGTGATGGAAGCAGTAGCCAGTCAGGTAGCAGCGACTCAGACTCTGGATCCGAATCGGGCAGTCAGTCAGAGTCTGAGTCAGACAATTCCCGAGACAATAAAGTTCAAGCAAAACCACCGAAAGTTGATGGAGCTGAGGTAATGAATAACATATCCAATGACAGGTAGATTTCCTGTATTACTTTGGGAAAATGTATAGCATTGGTTTAGAGCATTCTTGATCTAGCTTTTAGAAAAAGTTGATTGTAAGTATTAAAATACACTTTAAATTGTTCTCGAACTTGGTGTCATCTGTGGACTAATTGGCTTGGAAGAGAAGCAGTCTATAACTATTGATGTATACGACAAGTATAAAATGAACATACATGAAACTTTGTGAAGCAGAAATTGTTAAATAAATACTCAGTGTCTCATGGATAAAAATGTAAGGCTTTTGAGGTCTTTTTGTTAATTTTACAGTGTTATCTCTACTTTCAAGATCTTCAAAGGATATAATGTATTGCCAATAGGAGTATTTAATAGAATTCTGCTTCCTTGAAGATATGTGGTAGAATATGCCAAGGGCCATTCTGTTTTAAAAAAGCAATTGTAAGATTTAGTAAAACTTGTCTATACATCAGAATGGTATACAGAGTGTTACTTAGAGTACCAGTCATGATAAGATGCTTGGGCCAGAATATACACAGTTTCCTTCATGTAGGAAGTTTTGCTACCAGAAACAAAAAAGTCAGTTGAACTAAAACTGTGCTTAGTTAATTTGCATTCTGACTCTAGCTCCTCATCTTCACCTCACACCAGTTTAAAAGACTGGTAGCCACACTTTGAATAGCACTGGTGGCATATATTATCCTGTTGTTTTTGACAATAGTTCTAACACCAAAGAATACATTGATTAAGGCTGTCTGTCTGTGAAACTCAACACACCATAAATTATTTATATACATCTAAAGCTCAGCATTATTTTAATTATATTGCAGCAATATTGTTTTACATATATGTGAGTAAGGAAAATAGTCTTACTATTATTTATTATTTGGAGGCAGTGAAAATGTTGATATTGGTTTTCAATAGATTATCCTTTTTCCAGTTTTCTCAAAACTTTGTTCTTCACTTGTGTATATCTCTATTACAGTTCTGGAAATCTAGCCCTAGTATTTTGGCCGTTCAGAGATCTGCAATGCTTAAGAAGCAGCAGCAGCAGCAGCAGCAACATCAAGCTTCATCTAATAGTGGATCAGAGGAGGTGACTATTCATTGTGAAAGCTATTATCTGAAAAGTAGTCTTGATGCCTAATTATTTAACTGGGGGCTATTTACAAAATTATTAGAAACAGTAAGGGTATTAGAAGGATAAGAAAATAACTACATTTAAATGTGCATCAGTAGCCTTGAAGTGTAGACATACTTTTATTATAAACAGTGTAGTTCCTGTGTACACATGAGCTTGCATGTGTGTGTATTTGCACAAAAACATTCAGGAAGAACTGTAGGTTTCCCCACCTATCCAAAAATGGAGTGTCCTTTTTCCTGAGCCAAGTGGTATGAAAAAGCAAGGAGGCTGCTTCCTTAGGCCACATCTTGGTAACTGTCATGGGCAAAGTGAGGAAAGCACAGATGCTCACAGGCACAGTTCAGAATCCTGGCAGCTCAGTGCTGAGGGTAGTTCCCAGGGAAGGAGCTTGAAGGGGCCGCTCCGCGTGCTTGCCACCTCAGTAGCAGCTTGCTGCGAAACAAACGCTGAGTGCTCAGAATTGAGTTTTGTAAAAGTGAAAATTCTCTTCAGATTTGTTTCAGTTAGTGAAAACAGTTACTGGTGTAGGTTCTTTTGTAGAAGTGTAGTGGTATAAATTGAACTTTCAAAGATTGGGGGGGTATCTGTATATCAAAAACTGCCTATTGAGAAAGAAAAACACTAAATGAGAATTTGACATACCAACAATTAGGATTCCTTTTTGAAGTCTTACTAGGCAACAGTAGTAGTATCCAGAAATGGTAGATTATAAGATTTTATTCAAAATGCTGACATTGTGATGTTTACTTAATTTCACTGGCTGTTAACATATTTGCAGTAAAAATAATTACTTTATATGCTAATTTATGGTATAAATGTAACATGGAAAAAAGTCTTTACAGTTTTATTAGTAAAGTGAATGTTTAATAGTATGACAAGAAAAACTGTTACTATAGTTGAATTCTAATCATTAGCAGCCTTAACTTTGTATATTTTTCTGTACAGGATTCCTCTAGCAGTGAAGATTCCGATGACTCATCCAGTGAGGTCAAAAGGAAAAAGCATAAAGAGTATGCTATTTTGTTCAACTGATTACTTTTATATCAAGAAAATCCTAATGATTTATATTTCTTCCTTTATGACCAATTGTTGCCAGAAGTGAACTTCTTGGTTCATGGCATTCTATTAGGTTAATTTAAACCATTAATTCTTTTATGTTTCTGTGACAACATGGGTTTTTTTTGTGTCACTTGTTTATCTCCTATAACACCTCTCCTGTATATTTTTTAAACTTCAAAGATCTTAGTCACAATATCAGAAGATCTTAATAACTTGAAAAACTTATATAGGAATGTTGGGACCAAAGATGTTGGATTTCAGATAGTTCGGATGTTAATAGCTATCCTTAATTTGTCTGCACATGAAATTTACTTCCTCTTTAGAACTCATTTAGCAACTCACTGTAATTTCCCAAAGATCTTGACCCAGGAAGTGTTAAAAAATACTTCAAGTCTCAGTTCTGATACTTTAGATGGTCTGAGTTGTTTTCTCTCTCATTTCTTCAAAAACATTGTTCCATTGTCTTGTCTTGTACATCCAGCTTTGGATTTGTTATTTATTTATCCCACTTAATGGAGAAGGCAATGGCACCCCACTCCAGTACTCTTGCCTGGAAAATCCCATGGACGGAGGAGCCTGGTAGGCTGCAGTCCATGGGGTCGCTACAAGTCGGATACGACTGAGCAACTTCACTTTGACTTTTCACTTTCCTGCATTGGAGAAGGAAATGGCAACCCACTCTAGTGTTCTTGCCTGGAGAATCCCAGGGACAGGGGAGCCTGGTGGGCTGCCGTCTATGGGGTCACACAGAGTCAGACACGACTGAAGTGACTTAGCAGCAGTAGCAGTATCCCACTTAATGCACTTTACTTTATGCATCTTTAATGTGAAGATTCATGAGTTTTACTAGTTTCTAAAAATTCAGTCATTGCATCTCTTGGCATTTTCTCTTTTTCATTCTATCAATTTGTGTTACTACAGTTAACAGATGTATATTTTATCTGTCTTGGATCATACCTATTATATATCTGTTGGATCATCCTTCTGGTCCTCCATGAGTCTTACTTTATCATGTGTTTTATCCTTTTGTTGCTGTGCTATAGTCTGGCTGATTTCTTTAGATCTGTCTTTTGTTTTACTGAGTGTGTTTTCAGCTACTGTGTCTTATCAGCTGTTCAACTTTTCCACTGAATTAGTAATTTCTAAACTTAGTATGAGTGCAAGCAAAGAATATTTTTAAAATATGAGAAATTTAAGATGATGGATAGATTTTGTTGGATATAAAAATGATTATAGTACTTACTATAAAAATATAAAATGGAGATTTTTTTTTCATATATGCTGCCTATTGCTATGTCTAATGTGCAAATTCTGAAAAACAATCTCAAGATAAAAAATTAGCTTCTTCCATTATGGTTTTTTTTTTTTTTATATCATAAACCAGATTTTATCATGTGGCTTGCTTATGCAACCCTTAACATGACATAGTTGTAATTGGTATAAGCTGTGCAGAGCACTGGAGTAGAAACAGTGCCTTTAATATAGAATGTAGTGTATATGTAAGAACTTAATGTATATCTTTCATTTAAAGTTAATACTATGGTAGAATATTAACAGCGAATCCAACATTTTTTTCTTGTTATTTGAAATTAAATAGACTAAAAATAGTAATAAGGGTAAGGTAGTTACTGAATGTTGGTTAAGATGGAATGTTTTTATTTTTTCTTCAATTTTTTGATACCTTAGTTTAAGTTTCTTAATGTATAATATTTAAAAATTTTTTTAAAGGATATGTTTTTAAAAATCACAATCTCCACAAAATTAGAATGAAAGGAATTAGTATAGAATCTATTTTGAAATGGCAAGTATAATTGGACAGAATTTTCAAAATTAAGCACTGTGACTCTAAATTAGCATACTGTGTTTTCACCTAAACTCCACTTACTTGCATTTTGAGGTATGATTAAATGATTAACAAAAACTCTGTAGTTAGAGAAATCTATGAAGAATATTTTCCAGCATTTTCTTATTCTACAGATATTTGAATATTTTTATAATGAGTGAAAATGATATTTTTTATATTAGCTGGAATGTAATTTAGCTTGATTATTTTTATATTTTGTCAGACAAAATTTGCTATATATGTATAAGTAAACATATTATATATTTTATATACAGTGAAGATTGGCAGATGTCTGGATCGGGATCGCCCTCTCAGTCTGGTTCGGATTCAGAATCTGAAGAAGAAAGAGATAAAAGCAGTTGTGATGAAACAGAATCAGATTATGAGCCAAAAAATAAAGTTAAAAGTAGAAAACCTCAAAATAGGTAAGTATAGTATGTTCTTGGTTTGATTCTGAAAATTACTGGTTACAGAAGGTATTCATTCTTTTTCTTAGAGTTTCTCAAATCTTGTTTTATGCCAATATTTCTGTAAAATACCTCTTTCCTTCACTTTTCCCTAGATCTAAGTCAAAAAATGGAAAAAAGATTATTGGACAAAAAAAGAGACAGATTGATTCATCTGAGGAGGAGGAGGATGATGAAGAAGAATATGATAATGATAAAAGAAGCTCTCGTCGCCAAGCAACTGTCAATGTTAGCTATAAGGAAGATGAGGAAATGAAAACAGATTCTGATGACCTCCTGGAAGTCTGTGGAGAGGATGTTCCTCAACCTGAGGAAGAGGAATTTGAAACAATAGAACGGTTTATGGATTGTCGGATTGGAAGAAAAGGAGGTATTTAAAGAAAAAGAAAAGAAACCTTCATTTTTGGTTTTGTTTTTCACTAATATTTACTAGAGTGAATTTTTTCCTGAAGACTTTTCAACTTTGAAAGCTGAGGATGGAATTTTTACGTTTATACTTATTTGCTATAAAATAGACCTTGCTTCTGGAGAAGGGAATGACAACCCATTCCAGTATCCTTGCCTGGAGAATCCCATGGGCATAGGTCCCTGGCAGGCTACAGTTCATGGGGTTGCACAGTCAGACACGACTGAGCGACTAACACATGGACACACGCACACATACCTTGCTTAGGGTTTCCCTAGTGGCTCAGTGGTAAAGAATCTGTTTTGACCACTTCATCATACTTGTCCTACCTCTGATAAGTTTGAATCTGATCTCTCAGTCAATGAATTCCCTCCTCCCTCCTTCCCTTTTCCATATATGTGTGAACATACAGTTTATCTTTCTCTTGACTTATTTTACTTAACATGATGCTACTGAGGTCCATCCATGTTGTTATAGATAGCAGATTTCCTCCTTTTTATGGCCAAATAGTATTTCATTGTATATGTACGTACAGTGTTTTTTTTAATCCAGTCATCTGTTGGTGGACGCTTATTACCTGTTACAAGTGATATAACAGTGAACATGGGAGTGCAGCTATCTCTTCTACATAGTGATTTCAAATATGTAGTTTTTAAAGGTGATTTTTAGTTAATCTTTCTGTTCTAGAATTCAGTTTCTTTTATGAATGTATAATGTAGTTTCCTATAAACTCATACCCTGTTTGTTACTTATTTAAAAGAGCATATATTTTTCTGTTTATATTCTTGAAATTTTGAGTTGAAATACTTCAATAACTGAATCACATGGAAGTATTGTACTATTTTTTTTCAGCTACTGGTGCTACTACAACCATCTATGCAGTTGAAGCAGATGGTGACCCGAATGCAGGATTTGAAAAAAACAAGGAACCAGGAGAGATCCAGTATTTAATTAAATGGAAAGGATGGTCACATATCCATAATACTTGGGAGACAGAGGAAACCCTTAAGCAGCAAAATGTTAGAGGAATGAAAAAATTAGATAATTATAAGAAAAAAGATCAGGAAACAAAAAGATGGTATGTTTTATGTTGGAGTTAAAAATTAGTGATGCTTAAATTTGTTTCAGTCTCTTCATTATTCAAATTGATTCACATTTGAGTGACAAGATGGGAGATTTCGTGCACAGATGGGATTTAGGGGAGATTTTTAACTTTGTTCTTGGGTTAATAATCTTTCAGGTTGAAAAATGCTTCTCCAGAAGATGTGGAATATTATAATTGTCAGCAAGAACTTACAGATGATCTCCATAAGCAGTATCAAATAGTGGAGCGAATAATTGGTTAGTAATAAATGATTCTAATTAAACATTTATCTTTCCATGCTTGAAGTCATCTGAAAACTTAAAGTTTTGCTTACATATCAAATACAGTAGCTTGCTTTTATAATAATAATAGTGTAAACCAGATGGCTTATTTTTATTTGTATAGTTTTTACCAAGAATTATTCCTTAGATAAAATTCACTGTAAAATATATCTGATTTATCTTACAGCTCACTCCAATCAGAAGTCAGCTGCTGGCTATCCTGATTATTATTGCAAATGGCAGGGTCTTCCATACTCAGAATGCAGCTGGGAAGATGGCGCTCTTATTTCCAAAAAGTTTCAAGCATGCATAGATGAGTATTTCAGCAGGAATCAATCAAAAACCACTCCTTTTAAAGACTGCAAAGTGAGTATTGTTTGCCATTTTAAATTATTGAAACTGTATTTATGCATCATAAGTATTACAAGCCCCACACAGAGAGTTGGATCCTGATTTCATACAGGCTACAGGAAAGAACTGTTTGGATGGTAGTAGGTCCTACAGGAAATGATACTCCTGTAATTGCTGTGCCATTTTAGATATGGCACTGTCTTCTAGCCTTGGTGACTGAAACTTGTGTCCGAAAGATAATAAATTGGTGGTGGCAGTTGTGGGGACTGGGTTAGGAAGGTCAAAAATGGAAAATTTCTTGGAAACTAGATGTATATGCTTGATTTAAAAGGTAGTGAATATTATCATTGATGATAGGAAAGGAAAAGAGGGACGTCCCCATAAGAAAGTATCAAGGACTGCCTTACCTAATACTTAAAATTTACTACTAGTGATAGTTTGGGGTCTATGTACTACTAGAATTTATTTTCTTATTATAAGATTTAATTAAATTCATAAGGGTAATTTAGAAATGAGAAATCAAATGGAAAGTTAAACAGTTTTATGTTTTATTTCTAGGTCAGGGCTGGAACTGTGGTAAAATGAATGAATTTAACATAGCTTTTACTTGAGAAACATGTGAGATCCAAGTATTTCAGCAAAAACTCACTTACCTCTGTCATTTTTTGTTCCGAAAAGAGACCAGAATATGTCACTGTACATTGTTATAGAAAACAGACTTCTTTCAGTCCTCATATATATTTTGTCATGGAATTTCTGAGTGTGATGATTTGAGATGAAATTTTAAAATTTATGGTAAAAGCTGAGATCTTAATCTTTTAATATGATTTCTTATGTTTAATAATTCATGTTAATATTTGTTTCTACAAAAGGTATTAAAACAAAGGCCAAGATTTGTAGCCCTAAAGAAACAGCCATCCTATATTGGAGGACATGAAGGATTAGAATTAAGAGATTATCAACTGAATGGTTTAAATTGGCTTGCTCACTCTTGGTGCAAGTATGTATATTTTGAATTGTTTATTTAAGAGGATAAATTTTTACAAATATGGGGTTTGGAAAAGACTTCCACCAGCATAAAGGATAAGACCCTCTGGTATTTATACATAGGTCTTTGAATTTCCTATTATATAAACAGTTGTTTAGTTGCTCAGTCATGTCTAATTCTTTGTGACCCCATGGACTAGATAGCCTGCCAGGCTCCTCTGTCCATGAGATATCCCAGGCAAGAATACTGGAGTGGGTTGCCATTTGATTCTCCATGGGGATCTTCTCTGCCCAGGGATCAAACCTGTCTCTGCTGTCTTGGCAAGTGGGTTCTTTAGCATTGAGCCACCAGGGAAGCCCGATATAAACAGTACTTCTTATATTAAGAAGAAAAAGAACCTTTTGATTGTTGCAATATTTAAAAATGTTTTAATTGGAATAAGAATATGTATACATTGTTTCACAGTGTCCTGGACTGTCTCTCTTCCAGTTATTTCTAATAGCCAGTTTGGCTTCTGTTTTTCTCTTCCTCTTTCCTGTGTCGCCTACTCTGTTTTTGGCAGTGTAGGTGACTAGGGTGCAGTTTTTTTGTTTTTTAAACTTTAACGTAGCTGTAGTTTTATCCAGACTCTACCACTTGTAGATGGATTGTGTCCTTATCTCCATAACTGACTGTAAATAATTCTGTTAATTTTTAAGCTGCTTTTATGTTCTAAAATCATAAACTCTCTCTTACACTATTATAGTTAATAAAAATGCATATTGTAAATAATACCTATCAGATTAATCTGGTTTAACTTCATATAAATTTTTACATGGATTATGTATAAAGGTTACTTGTAAATTTGAATCTTTATTGCATACATGATTTTTGTTTTTCATTTTGCAGAGGTAATAGTTGCATACTTGCTGATGAAATGGGCCTTGGAAAAACAATACAGACGATCTCATTTCTGAACTATTTGTTTCATGAACACCAATTATATGGACCTTTTCTGTTAGTAGTACCACTCTCCACTCTCACTTCCTGGCAAAGGGAGATTCAGACATGGGCTTCTCAAATGAACGCTGTGGTTTATTTAGGTGACATCAACAGCAGAAACATGGTAAGTTGTTTCGCCACAAATTTAGAAATTTAGACAAACTCATCTTTGAGGACAAGTCTAGTTTCCAGCATGAAACTTGTTACACAGTAAGATTCATCACGTTTGATTGGCTTAATAAAAGTTAATTTTTGTTTTAGTGTTGTTATATATATATTTTTCCTGCCTTATTATAAGTTTCAAATATATATGAAAGCCTACAGAAGAATGTAATAAAATCTCCATGTCCTATGTCCAACTGCACAGTTTTAACTCTTGCCCGTTTTGTTTCATCTGTCCCTCTACATGATACTTTCCTCCCAATTATTATTGTGAAGCAAACCCCAGACTTACTTCATCTACAAAAAGGAAATCACTTTTGTTTGGTCAAATGAGAAGTTCCTTCAGTGAAAAACATATATTAAAAATGTGGCTTTTTTTATAGAAGATTTTGATATGCTGGAGTATTTATATTTTACTTATAAGTAAGATCAGTGTAGCTTGTACTGTATAAAGAATTGTTAAAGTTTTTATTACAGAAACATATAGACAGGTTTTTTGTATTTTGAATGGATTTTAGTTCAGATACTCAAGTAAAAGTATACTTCTAAAAAAATATTTGTTTTAAAATTGTCTTTGAAATTTTTTGATAGATAAGAACTCATGAATGGATGCATCCCCAGACCAAACGGTTAAAATTTAATATACTGTTAACAACTTATGAAATCTTGTTGAAGGATAAGGTATGTATTAATCTGTTTTTCTGTTTGGTGTATATCAGTTTTTCCTTTACATTGTGGATAGGATGAAAAGATAAACATAAATCAGTGGTCAGCAGATGCAAAGTCTCTGGGTCAAGTCCAGCTTCTCTGTTTGTTTATTTTTTTATGATCCTTGAAGTAAGGTTGATTTTTACATTTTTAAGTGTTATAAATACAAACCAAAGGATATGAAACCAGCTTGGTATAGTGTCTGTTGATTTGTAAGGTCTTTAAAGAGGAGGAAGTATCACACTACCATTGGGTAAACGCTTTATAGCTATTATCTTCTTTAATTCTTCATAATTACTTTATAATACACTTCTGTCCCTATTGTGAAAAAAAGTCAAATCTCAAAGAGGTTGATGAACTTGCCTCAAGTCATGTAACTTTTAAGTAGCAGAATCAGGTCCGTCTCCATAAGTCAAACTAAGACTTTATAAAGTTTGTGTATATATTGTAAATAAATAATTCATAAAAATCATAGCAGTTAATTGTAACTATACTTGGAGTTAGATACTATTCTGAATTTATTTTCTCCAAATTAACATTAATGAGGTTTCTACTGGACTTATGCTGTAAACATTGTGAAATTTTTAAATGACACTATAGGTTTTATTTTCAGTATGTAAGCTAGTAAAAACTTGATAATTTCTGTTTTTCTAATGGCTGAGTTAGTCATGGAAGGAACTTTGTTTTTCATTCTGAGTTACTTGATTTGAAGATTCCAATAAATTTTAGAATAGTACATAATTTGTATTTGAAATATTGGACATAGATTTAAATTTGCCTCATTTTAATGATTTGAATTCCATTTTTCTCTCAAAATATTAACTACATTCTTCTATTCATTTTAAGGCATTCCTTGGAGGTCTGAATTGGGCATTTATAGGTGTGGACGAAGCACATCGATTAAAGAATGATGACTCTCTTCTGTATAAAACTTTAATAGATTTTAAGTCCAATCACCGTCTCCTTATCACTGGAACTCCTCTGCAAAACTCCCTGAAAGAGCTCTGGTCTTTGCTGCATTTCATTATGCCAGAAAAGTAAGATAAATTAAGATACAATTTTAATGTTAGTTTCATTTGCTAAGTTTAGCAGGAAAATAATTAGTGTAGATAATAAGGTCAGAAGGAGGTTTTATTGTCCCAAACATTGGATCAGAGATTATTAAGAAGAAAAGAAATGGGATGGAATAGAATTCAAAATAATATTTTTATTTTTCAATTTTTGTAAATAAATAAGCTTGAGCCATGGATAATAAATTATAACAGTTGGTTTTGCCTGTTGTTCAGAATATCCATTGCTTAAAAATGGAAATAGTATCATTCTTAAACAGTAGTAATAACAATAACAAGGTATTGTTAGAAAATTCCATTTTCTAATAATTTTAGGAAAAGCAGACTAAGATAAGTTGTCCAAGGTCATATACATATTTTCTTTCAATAGATGTATAACTTTCTTTGAGAAATATTTTAGTGATAATTACTCCCATACTTGAAAATATTTCGTCTTTATTTAACTCAAGGAAAGTAAACAATTTTTCATAAAATAGCTTATATTTTACATCTGTAGATATACAATAGATTTCTTGGAAGGATAGCTATTAGAAGTAATTAATTTTAACTAATTCCTCCCCCCCCCCAAATCTATGTTTTGTTTATGTCTGACTATCCTGTAAAATATCAAATGCAGTTTGACTTCTTTCACTGATTCTTCCATTTGCTTAAATTTTTCAGGTTTTCTTCCTGGGAAGATTTTGAAGAAGAACATGGCAAAGGCAGAGAATATGGTTATGCAAGCCTCCACAAGGAGCTTGAGCCGTTTCTATTGCGGAGGGTTAAGAAAGATGTGGAAAAATCTCTTCCTGCCAAGGTTGAACAGATTTTAAGAATGGAAATGAGTGCTTTACAGAAACAATATTACAAGTAAGCTGTAAACAGAGAACATGTTCTGAGGTGCTCCCTAGCCCTGATTGAGTCTTAGAGAGCAGTAATAATTCTTGAATTTTAGAATAGGTTTATTGTATGGCATAGTGAGGCAGAGAGAGATTTAATGGCATGTCTAAGATCACGGGTGATATAAGACTAATTCACCTTATAGCACATCATTAATTGTGTTTATTTTGTACTATGTTACATTATAGAAGGTTTCTTTTTAAGTTTTAGAATTGCCATGATACCAAGGAATTATTACATAATTCTGATAATTATGTTATTGACAGGTGAAAGTAGAAGCCAGAGAAACAAACTTAGAACAAAATTTTAGGCCCCTCTGCTTTTTGAAAAATGTTAATAAATCATATTTTGTATTATTTATGTATGTTGGATCTGTATAGTAACACTTCAAAGAATCAAAAAGAAGTATCCATCCTAGTTTCTGTTCAGACATTTAGTTGCATAAAGCTCTGCTTCATGCATTTGCACTCTCAGAAACATATTTTATGATAAGTGTATAAGTGCCATTCACTTTAAAAATACATTTACTACATAAATTTTACATTTTTGTTATGGAAAACTTCAGACCATATACAAAATAGAATAATATAAATTCCATCACTCAAGCTTGGTCTTCAGCTCATAGCCAACCACCCTCACTTCCCCTGTTCTGTCGTTTTGAGACAAATCAGATAAAATTGTTTCAAGTTCCTTCCAAAACTAACCTTGTAAAAAGGAAGAAAATAAAAGATGTTAGACAAGGTAAGTCATGGTGAGAGGAAATGTTACGCATAATTTGCAGTAATAAAATAGCCACTTACAATTTATCTCTTAAGTTGCATGTGTATTGTGTAACTATTTTAGACAAGGCAGTTTGGCTAAATCGTATCCTCATGAGGTGTGAGGTATCTGCATTAATGGCCCAGCATAGCAAAATTTGTTGGAAAGTTAAGATAGATTATAAAGTTGACCATTTTAAAAATAAATTTTGGGGTAAAGGATTAATGCACTATGCACTATTAATTCACTATGTTATGTTAAGCCTTTACTGTGTATAGTTAATGGTTTAAATAACAGTGTGTTGTCATGGTCTTATGAATGAGGTTCATTTAGTTTTGTGAACAAAGTTTAGTCCTTTGTCTTTGGAGTTGAACTTCATAATGGTGCAGTTTTACTTTGGTACTTAATTTTTTTAGTGATTTTAGAATTCATCCTGGTAATTCTGCTACATCATTTTCATAATCTTTTTTTTTAAACAGGTGGATATTAACTAGGAATTACAAAGCCCTCAGCAAAGGTTCCAAGGGCAGTACCTCAGGCTTTTTGAATATTATGATGGAGCTAAAGAAATGTTGTAACCATTGCTACCTCATTAAACCACCAGATAATAATGAATTCTATAATAAACAGGAGGCCTTACAAGTAAGAATTTTAAAATTGTATTACTTCGTGGTAAAGCAAAATTTTAAAAATGTTTATTTCAGCTTTAAGTGAAAATACCACAATGCTCTAATATATTGGTTAGATGTTCCTTTTGGTTAAAGATGTATTTAAATAATGGTGCTGCTTATTTTTTCGTGTTCATAAAAATATTTTAAAAGTTATAATTTATCCATTTAGTCATTTTGATAAATTTTTTGAAAAGCTGATCTAACCATGGTCTGTCACACTTTATCCAGCAAAAACCCCTTAGTGTATTTTTTGTTGTGAAAAAAATTTCACTAATAGTGGTTGTGTGAATTTGTGACATGGCAAATGGTAGTCTTAAGGGCATCTGGACCTTAGATCTTCCTCTTCCTATCACTTCTGGAAGACAAATGAAGAGTGTGAAGAAGGCACAGTTGTCATCCAGCTGTAGTATTGCTTTGAACTGCTGTCAGTGACATAAATTAGAAGGCACTTCTCACTTTTTCAAAACCTTTGATTACTTAGTTGTTTCTTCTTTCAGTGTATTGTCGCTTAGTTGTTTTTAGCTAAGATTTTTGGAGAAATGGTGTGATATCTAACAAATAGAGTGAAATGGTGCTTTTTTTTTTTTTTTTTTTTTTTTTTTTGGGTCTCCAGAAAATGCAGCAAAACTTAGGTGCTAAATGGCAAGGAAAATTTAGCTTAAGTCATAGAACAAATTGGTCAAGGTTCTAAAAAATTTTGAAAACGTAAATAAACTATTTCAACATTATGAAAATTAAAAATCTTAATTTAAAATGAAGAAACTGAAGTGTTGTGAGAGACATTTGTTTCATTAAATACAGCTCTTTTAACATGTTATAACAATTATAATTTATTGTTTCCTTATAGCACTTAATCCGTAGTAGCGGAAAACTAATTCTTCTTGACAAACTGTTAATTCGCCTAAGAGAGCGAGGCAATAGAGTTCTTATTTTTTCTCAAATGGTGCGGATGTTAGATATACTTGCAGAATATTTGAAGTATCGTCAGTTTCCCTTTCAAGTAAGCATTTCATTTTGTCTTTTTTGTTGATTTAAATTTTGTCTAATCCCTGGGCATGTTTGAAATTCTTTTGTAAATGAAGAGTAGATTTTATATAACCTTACTCTTTTTAAGAAAATAGATCTGTTTAAAAATTTTTGTCATTATTCCTTTTCTTTTTCTTCTTGACTTTACATTTACCAGCAAAACAGTTTTTTTTTGTGTAGCTCTTCTATGTTCAAATTAAAGGGGCAGCCTTATGTATTAGGCTTTAGTCTGAGGAAGGATAGGAGAGAGCAGCACTTCTGGTGTTACCTGAACTGTTGCAGATTCTGAAGATTGTATGCTCATAGTTATTCTAGTGCATAGTTTGCTGAATAAAAATACATGACTTTTGAGAATATACCAAAGAGCAAAAAGGGCTTATATTCCATCTATTCAATATTTATTTTGAAATTCATTCAATATAATTACAGCTAATATGAATGTTTGGGCTTCCCTGTTGGCTCAGTGGTAAAGAATCCTCCTGTCAGTGCAGGAGATGCTGATTCAGTCCCTGGGTTGGGAAGATCCCCTAGAGAAGGAAGTGGCAAGTCACTTCAGTATTCTTTGCCAGAGAAATCCCATGGACAGAGGAACCTGGCAGGCTACAGTCCATGGGGTCGCAAAGAGTTGCACATGACTCTGACTAAACAACAGCAAATGTGATGAATGTTTAATAGAGTCAGTCTTAGTACTTTACATCTAATTTATTTAATCCTTAGAGCAATTTTATGAATAATACCTGAAACATAGCAACTAGCATATTCAGCTAATAAATGATGTGTATTTAGTGCAGACAGTAAAGTAGAAGTAGAATTACAATGATGAACCTCATCACGCATAATCCCTGCTCTATTGGAGCTTACAGTCTCGTATGGGAGACACATTAAGCAGGTAATGACAAATAAATGTAATGTTATGACTGGTAAGTGCTATGAAGAACAGATGTTGGGTGATATCAACATGATTGAGATACATCTAGTCATTTAGGGGGAAAAGTAAAAAGAATGAAAGGTTTTACTAGTTGCAATTTTTCATGAAAAACAAACTTGGTACTTTAAAAAAGCTTTTGATTTTGGACTTTTCTTGTTTAGCTAATATTTAGTAAACACTTAACATAGACTGTGTCAGACACTGTGCAAAGTGTTTTACTCTGTTCTCTCACTGTATGAAGGAAGTAGTACTTCCTGTGTTCATTTACTGAGGAGGAAACTGACAAGGAAAAAAGGCAAATCACTTGCTCAAGGCACTGGTGAACAGTAAAGATGCTCAAATGTGGGCTGTTCAACTAGAGCCCATGGGGCCCTGAATCAGTGATTCTCATATTTTAAAACAGAGGGCTTTTGCTGAGTTCCTCTTACAGTTTCTGACTCAGTAAATCTGAAATGGGTCTCAATAATTTGCATTTCTAAGTTCTCACTGATGTGTGGGTCCATAACCACACTGGACTCAATCAGTGCCTTTTTTTTTTTAAAACTATGGGCTCTAACCCATTAATGGATCTGAGGATCAGTTTAATGGGTTGTTCAAATGTTGTACTAACATTTTTTTTTTTAATGAAATAGATAATAAAATAATGAGGGTATTTCACAGTACACTGTGTCATGAAACTTGCTTTGCGTGTATACTGTGTACTCATTCACATGTAAAACATATTCTTATAGTGGGTCTCAGGTAAAATGACGGTCAGTGCTATTATTTACTATCAGCAAAAGTAGTTCCAGTGGTTAAGAACACAGACTTTGGAGACAGAATGCTTAGGCGTTGCTTTCCTACCTGTAAGTACTTTCTGGTCTTATCAAAAGTAGTGCTGCTTTTTCATACTTGGTTTTAATTGCTTTTTAAAGTTTTGATTCTGTTACAATGTAGTATTTTAATGTTTTATTCTAGAGATTAGATGGATCAATCAAAGGGGAGCTGAGGAAACAAGCTCTAGATCATTTTAATGCTGAAGGATCAGAGGTATGAATGCTTTTAAAATTGTAAATAAATCGTTTCAGTCATTATTTTAGTTATAGTTTTTTAAGAAAAGTGTTATTGGTGATGGCCAGTTTTGATTTACAAGTGAGGTTTTAAAATCCATATTGTCTGTTAAATATGAGGAATTTTACCCTTTTGTATAAATACTATTTCAATATAGGACAGTTAATTTGCTTCTAAATAAACTAGCCTGTTTTGATTTAGAATTCTTTATGAATTGTTGTTTATTAGTCCCATATATATTTGTATTTGGGAGTCTTGTTTATTGGTTTTGCTAGATACATTTTATTAGCAATTTTAAAACTGTGTTTCACTTTTGTTGGTAAAACACCTTTTAAAGAATTGTGTTAATTCAGGGCAGTGTTGGGCCTTCGTTGCTCCACATGGGCTTTCTTCAGTTGCAGGAAGCACGGGCTGCTCACTCGTTGCAGCTCACGGGCTTCTTGCAGTGGTTTCTCTTGTTGCGGAACTGGGGCTCTAGGTGTGGAGGGTTCAGTAGCTGCAGCACAAGGGCTCAGGAGTTGTGGCTCACAGGCTCTCGAGCACCGGCTCAAGTGCTTGCGGCGCACAGCATTAGTGGTCCCACAGCATGAGAGATCTTCCCTCTCCAGACCCATGTCTCCTGCATTGGCAAGTGGATTTTTTTTTTTACTACTGAGTCAACAGGGGAGCATGGTAAAATACTTTTAAATTCAGGAATTCAGTTATAAAATTCTCACATTGATTATTCACAGTCACAGTTAAGAATTTAAAATTGTGCCTTTTATATTTCCTTTTAGGATTTCTGCTTTTTGCTTTCCACAAGAGCTGGAGGTTTAGGAATTAACTTAGCCTCAGCTGACACTGTTGTTATATTTGATTCTGATTGGAATCCACAAAATGATCTTCAGGCACAGGCTAGAGCTCATCGAATTGGGCAAAAGAAACAGGTATTTTTTATCCTCCTTATTTTACTGTTTCAGAGTCTTTTTTATCATCAGTGTTTAGAATTTATTTCGGTTTATCCTTCTTGTTGAAACATGCATATTGTTATTGAACAGATAGAGTGCAGAGGAGCTTGAATTTATCAGAATCATCTGGAAATTGACAGAACTGAGAAAACTATGCCTGAATAGGATCATGTACTCTTTTTTTGATCATAATTCTGTTCACAGCTGTAGAATAAATATAATGTGTTTCATTCACTATATAAATATATATATTTTAAAATATCTTCATATACTTAACTATTGAAAGGGATTTTGCTTCATACATTGTTCTTCTTTGTTAGCCGTGTACCCATAGGCTTCTCCTTGCAAAATAGCCATTCTCATAATTTTTGTATAACTCTCTGGAACAGTTGTAATAGCCCTTGAGAAAAACCGTCTGTCATCTTTTTGATATCTTGGTCCTTGTATTTTAATTACATTTACCTTCATCTGGGATAGTGCCTGAAACTTCTTCAAAGCAGGAGGTGATGAACAAGTAGCACAAAAAGGCTTAGTACATTTTATTTACTTTGTAAATATTCATATTTTCAACTGAGAAATAAATCCATAGTATAAAATGAAAAAAATGTTTTACCCGAATAATTCTCATGAAAGAGATGGAAACTTGAAACAGGGATAACAGTAAGCCAAGACAAATTACAGACTGTTGAAAAACGAGAAAATGAGTAGATAGGATATTCTTTCAGGTGAGCTGGGCCTAATGTATTTGTGAAGAGACAGCATATTTCTGTGTCATGAATGAAATGGGGAAAAGTGATTAATTGCACTGATAGACAGCTCCTATGTTGAAATCCTCAACAAACACATGGCTAGACAAAACATTCCACTTATGCTACTTAAAGACTTCGGCCACCACATCCTCTAATACAGGGTAGAAGAAAGAGGAAATATTAGGAAAAGAATCAGAACCAGTAAGACAAAATACTATAGAAAGCTGTGTGGTAGATCTCTGGGATGAATACCTGAATACAATCACAAAATAATGCAGTCAACTTTCTTTTCATCGTGTTAAAATTCTTTTTTTAAAGTAAGTATATGTATGAAGTATATTTTCATTACTAATGAGGTAGATTCTTGATTATTTCATTATTGATGACGTGTAAGATTCCTATGGTTCATGTACTTGCTATTTTAGTAGTCAGTCAGTTCAGTCGCTCAGTCGTGTCCGACTCTGCGACCCCATGAATTGCAGCACGCCAGGCCTCCCTGTCCATCACCAACTCCCAGAGTTCACTCATACTTGCGTCCATAGAGTCGGTGATGCCATCCAGCCATCTCAGCCTCTGTTGTCTCCTTCTCCTCCTGCCCCCAATCCCTCCCAGCATCAGAGTCTTTTCCAATGAGTCAACTCTTCGCATGAGGTGGCCAAAGTACTGGAGTTTCAGTACTTTCAGCTTTAGCATCATTCCTTCCAAAGAACACCCAGGGCCGATCTCCTTTAGAATGGACTGGTTGGATCTCCTTGCAGTCCAAGGGACTCTCAAGACTCTTCTCCAACACCTCAGTTCAAAAGCATCAATTCTTTGGCACTCAGCTTTCTTCACGGTGCAACTCTCACATCCATACGTGACCACTGGAAAAACCATAGCCTTGACTAGACGGACCTTTGTTGGCAAAGAAATGTCTCTGCTTTTGAATATGCTATCTAGGTTGGTCATAACTTTCCTTCCAAGGAGTAAGCATCTTTAAATTTCATGGCTGCAATCACTTTCTGCAGTGATTTTGGAGCCCCAAAAAAATAAAGTCTGCCACTGTTTCCACTGTTTCCCCATCTATTTCCCATGAAGTGATGGGGCCAGATGCCATGATCTTCGTTTTCTGAATGTTGAGCTTTAAGCCAACTTTTTCACTCTCCTCTTTCACTTTCATCAAGGAGCTCTTTAGTTCCTCTTCACTCTGCCATAGGGTGGTGTCATCTGCATATCTGAGATTATTGATACTTCTCCCGGCAATCTTGATTCCAGCTTGTGGTTCTTCCAGCCCAGCGTTTCTCATGATGTACTCTGCATATAAGTTAAATAAGCAAGGTGACAATATATAGCCTTGACGTACTCCTTTCTGTATTTGGAACTATTTAGACTCAAGAAAATTTAAAACAGTTTTAAAAAATCATTTGGAAGGCTTAAAGGGCACAGGGTAATTTGTCATTGTGCCAAAATGTCCAGTTTAATGAAGAATGCCTGATATTCCAGGTCCCAGTGCTCTAAATGCTGGTGAGCCCAATCATTGTGAAAACTAACAGTGGTCCCTGAAGGGGAGTATTGTGTGATATAGAACCACTGACTTTGAGAAACGGGACAAAAATCACTACTCATTGAGTTTTGTCTTTTGCAAAGCTTTTTGTTGTTGTTAATGGCAGAGCTTCATCGTTAACTTAAACAGTAATTCGTGGAATTTTAGACTGTATAGAACGATGAAACAATCAAAATTAAGGGAACTGGTATAAGTTTGTCATAAGTTTACCACCACCCCCTTTCCACACTGAAATATAATTTTAAAAATTACTGTCATTCCTTTAAAAAAAGAAAAAGCAAACTGACCAAACTATAAGGAAGGACATAGTCTCAAATAATCTTTCAATTGAGGAAGCTTTTTTGCTTTTCACCAGTGAAAATTTCACGTTGGATGAATTCCCGACTCTAACCAGTATTTGGGCATTCATCATTAGCAGAATGAATCATTACTGTGCTTTAAATTCCATTGTGTGTATCTTTACAGGTGAATATTTATCGTCTGGTTACAAAGGGATCAGTTGAAGAGGATATTCTTGAAAGGGCCAAAAAGAAGATGGTTTTAGATCATCTTGTGATTCAAAGAATGGACACAACTGGGAAGACAGTACTACACACAGGTTCTGCCCCTTCAAGGTAGTTACTTTTCTCTAAAATAAAAAAAAGTTGTTACATAATCATACTATGCTCATTTTTCCAAAATGTTACATAGTGTAAGCAGATCGCTGAAGTACTGTGTTTAGTGTTGTGCTTCTGTGTTTCAAAGCACTGAGGTAATTCCTGGTCAGTGGCATACATTCAGTGAGTGCATGGTTTCACCATTCTAATTTTGTAATCTTGGGGGAAAGCCCTAGGCTTCAAGTTCTTTAGTTTTAAAATAAATATACTAGTAATCTTTCACTTTTCTAACTATGTCATATTAACTGTTATAAAGGGGACTATGCCAATAATTCATGAAAGTGCTATGTAAATGTTAAATTTGTGACTGTTAGTATTAAGTAATTTTTGTTTTTTCTAATTTTAGTTCTACTCCTTTCAATAAAGAAGAATTATCAGCCATTTTAAAGTTTGGTGCTGAGGAACTTTTTAAGGAGCCTGAAGGAGAAGAACAAGAGCCCCAGGTAAAGAAAAAAAAAGCTTGTCTCAAAATATGTCATTTTTAAAACTATAAATGTAAAATGTATATATCTTAAAACATAATAAAGCCTATTTAAAGTAAAGATTTCTTTTTCTAGGAAATGGATATAGATGAAATCTTGAAGAGGGCTGAAACTCATGAAAATGAAGCCGGACCTTTAACTGTAGGAGATGAATTACTTTCTCAGTTCAAGGTAGATTTTCTTTTTGAATTTTTCTTCATAATTATATAAATGGAGAAGGTGGGATTTTTCTTTTGTCATTTAGTGTTTTATTCATCTTTTTTTAGGCAGGATTAGCAGGGTAATCTTAAAAAATGTTAAAAACGTCTTTGTCTTAAAATTTGCAATGATGTATAAAAATTTTTCTTTCTTCTTCTGACAGACTAGCAGTGAGTGACATGATTTGAAACCATTTTCATAACTGAAGACTTTTAGCTGATTTTTATTGCAGCAGTTTTTGACATTAGATTAATTTAAGCATTATCCCAACTAAGAAAACACAAGTAAATCAGACAGAGTAAGCAGTAATACTGTGATAGATACCCCTGGGTTAGGTGGGTTAGTTGCTAACTCATATCTGACTGTTGCAACCTCATGGGCTATACCGGCAAGAAGACTAGAGTGGGTATTCATTCCATTCCCTTCTTCAGGGGATCCTCCCAACTCCAGGATTGAACGTGGGTCTCTTGCATTGCAGGCAGCTTCTTTACCAACTGAGTCACCAGTGAACCCCACCCCAGGTTAGATGCGGGCTAAAAAGATTTCAGGGAGTCCTAAAGCAACATAAGTCACCCAGCCCCAGAGTAAAGTGTGTGCCAGTTGTTTAGCGTAAAAAAGCAGATTTCTCTGCATCCTAGCCATTTTCCACAAGCTGACGTTTTTAAGGATCAATTAATGTCATTCCTTCATTCAACAAATACTTACTGAGTACCTGCAATGTGCCACACACACAGAGCATAGTTTTCTTGTCTTTCCAATTACCTGTAAGCTTTAATGTCCCAATATTGGCAGTTAACCTTAAAGAGTGCTTTCTGTATACCAAACTCTGCACACTTCTTTAAATGTATTGTTATTTAATCCTCACAAAAGTTAGTATGCTGTTACTAGCTTTCCTGTTTTAGAAATGAAGAAACTAGCACTTAGGGAACCTAAATAAATTTATCTGTGGTCTCTGAGCTCCTTGTGTCTTGTCATCAAACTCTTCAGGTATTTTTTTTATGATCATAAAAACAAGAATATTGGGTTGTTTTACGACACTTTGTGTTTAATGGACTGGTGTGGTAATTACTACAGAAGGTGATTGAGTGTGATACTGTATAAATTTGTTGTTACTTTGTTAACTTCCTCTAGTTCTATTCTAGTAGTAATTTTGTTGATCAGCAGGGCAAAAGAGAATCATTCCTGGAAGATAATTCTTAGAAGTTGTTTGGTTTGATCTACTTTGACCTCATAAAGAAATAAACTCAGCTTAGCAATCATATTTGGTTTAACCTATAGTCATATTCATTATCCTAGGGCTATTTGTTATCTTATTCCTTCCTGCTAAGAAAGAAAAAAACGTAAGGATGAATAGTTCTTTAATTTTATTCTGCTAAAATTCTGGAATTTATCAGGTGGCCAACTTTTCAAATATGGATGAGGATGATATTGAGTTGGAGCCTGAAAGAAATTCAAAGAACTGGGAAGAAATCATTCCTGAAGATCAAAGACGACGATTAGAAGAAGAGGAAAGACAAAAGGAACTTGAAGAAATTTATATGCTCCCCAGAATGAGAAACTGTGCAAAACAGGTGACTTTTTAATTTAAAAGCTGTTTCTGTACTATAAAGAGTATTTATTTACTCTTGGACTACCTCTTTTATGAGAAATACTGGTACTTCTTTTCTTGTAATGACTTCCTCGGATTTAATAATGCTTGTCTCATACAATTAGTTGGAAAGTGTTCCTTCTTAACTATAACCTAAATTTTATAAATATACAACTATCAATATACTTTTCGAATGAGTGTGGTTGGTTGTTTCAAGAACTTTGTTCATTTTATCCAAGTTGTTGAGTTTATGGGGCATAAAGTTATTCATAATAATACCCCCATACTATCCTTTTAGTGTTTATAGGATATTTAGTGATTTCCCTTTTTTTCATTCTGTTAACCAAATTAAAAGACACTTACTCTTTGGAAGAAAAGTTATGACCAACCTAGACAGCATATTAAAAAGCAGAGACATTACTTTGCTAACAAAGGTCTGTCTAGTCAAGGCTATGGTTTTTCCAGTAATCATGTATGGATATGAGAGTTGGGCTGTGAATAAATCTGAGTGCTGAAGAATTGATGCTTTTGAACTATGGTGTTGGAGAAGACTCTTGAGAGTCCCTTGGACTGCAAGGAGATCCAACCAGTCCATCCTAAAGGAGATCACTTCTGAGTGTTCATTGGAAGGACTGATGTTGAAGCTGAAACTCCAATACTTTGGCCACCTGATGCGAAGAAACGACTCATTTGAAAAGACCCTGATGCTGGGAGATTGAAGGCAGGAGGAGAAGGGGATGACAGAGGATGAGATGGTTGGATGGCATCACTGACTCAATGGACATGAGATTGAGTAAACTCCAGGAGTTGGTGATGGACAGGGAGGCCTGGCATGCCGCTGTCATGGGATCACAAAGAGTTGGTCACAACTGAGCAAATGAACTGAACTGATTGGCATTTTTTTTCTTGATCGTTCTAGCTAGAGGTTAATTTTATTCATCTTTTCAAAGAACCACCTTTTGGTTTTATTTTTTATTTTTATATTTTAAGTTTCATTGATTTCTGTGTGTTTTTTTTTTTCTTCCTTCTTTTGTTCTCCTTATAAGTGTCTAAAGATAAAAGCTTAGATCATTAAGACTTTCCTTTTCTAATAGTTTTTTTTTTTAAGGTCCTGCTTTTTCTGTACCTCGTGAGTTTATGTATTTATTTATGGCTGTGCTGGGTCTTTGTTGCTGCTCAGGCTTTTTTTCCCCCTTTGTTGCAGTGCACGGGCTTCTCATTGTGGTGGCTTCTCTTTTTGTGGACCACAGGCTCTAGGGTGCTTGGGCTTCAGGAGTTGTGCCACTTGGCCCATTGCATGTGGAATCTTCCTGAACCAGGAATCGAACCTGTGCCCCCTGCATTGGTAGACATAAACTCTGGACCACCGAAAGTCCCAACATTAGCATTTGATGCTGCAAATTTCCATTAACCACTGTCTTTTCTGAATTTCCTAAATTTTGAATTTGTTGTGATCTCATTTTCATTTATTTCAAAGTACTTTCTAATATCTTTTGTGACTTCCTCTGTAACCCATAGGTTTTTTAAGAAGTGTGTTGTTTAGTTTTCAGATGTTTGGGGGATTTTTCCAGGGGTCTTCATTGTTGATTTCTATTTTAATTCTCTTATGGTCAGAGAACATACCCTGTGTGATACGAATTTTTAGCAATTTGTTGGTGTTTGTTTTATGGCTCAAATGAACAGAGTGTTAGATTTTTAAATAATGGTAGCAGTGCCATGCCAAGCTATATTGGGTCCTGTGGCAAGAGGAAAAACTTTGCATTAGCTTCTGATTTTTTAGAATACTGTTGTATTTCAAGATTATGTCTTGATTGTTGAATTTTTTGTTATCTCCTTAAATTTTGAGTCTGAGGCAAATGAACACACCCCAGACTCTGCCCTGCCAGGTTTGGTTTTTCTTTTCCTACAAGCGTATTAGGTCTTCTGTGTCCTTAGTTCTGTAGGTGAGAAAGATCTGGCCAGGCTTCCTGACTGTCCCCTCAAAGGTGACTCTCTTTCTCCAGGCCTTCACCATGAGGGAAAGTTTTCTCTAATCTCCAGCCCCATTTCCAGTCTTTCTCATGAGCCCCTGGTGTGAGTTGGTGGAGGTTTGTGAAGTGCCTGCGAGTGGGTGGGTGCAGGTTCTCCCTGTGTCTTTTGTCCCTAGGAACCCTCTCTCCTCATGGCAGCTCAGTCTTTAGCAAATGTTAGCTGACTTTTATCTTCTTGTATGGTACTTGACGTCTACCATTCATCCTCTTCACAAGTAAGCCAGTGTTCGACTTCCACCTCTTATAATCTGTATTTCCTTACTTTTATCCTATTAGATTGCCTTGCGATTTGATGTGTGTAATGGAAGTTAATGTTTTGTAGATTAGATTTTTTTACTTTTATGATAAAAATGGCTTTATTGGCTAGTGTTCCTTTTCATTTCTGCTATCACGAAAAATAGGAATGATATTGATGGGTTAGCAGAATGATCATTTTTAAGACGTTTGATGCAATATCAAATTGCCCTCTGTTGTGTAAATAGCCATCAGAGGTGTTTGACTCTGTTTTTCATTACCAGTACCAGTATTGGCTAGTATTAGTTAGTTAGTATTGGTCAAATTGATGGAGTAACTTTAATTACACTGCATTGTTACTTTAATTCATGTTTTTAAAAATATACTAGGAAGTTGTATAATTCTGTTTGTTATTTAATTAATCACTGTTAATAACCTTTCACATATTTTTACAAAAGGACTATGGATATATTCCTGCTGGTTTACGGGAATGTTTTAAGCATTAAGACTATTAATATAACTCTTTGACATTAATCTGCTGTATTTTTTGGAGTTTTTTTGCTTTTTAATTCCGTTTATAGAATATTTTTTTATATGTACATGTTAATTTTGTCAATCATAATACTTTCATTGCTCTTAAAACAGAAGCCTGTTTTACCTAAACATGGGCAAAATTTTGTTTTCAAATTCCAGATTAGTTTCAATGGAAGTGAAGGGAGGCGCAGTAGAAGTAGGAGATACTCTGGATCTGATAGTGATTCAATATCAGAAAGAAAAAGGCCAAAGAAACGTGGAAGACCACGAACTATCCCTCGGGAAAATATTAAAGGATTTAGTGATGCAGAAATTCGGCGGTAAGATGACATAAGACCATTTTTACTTCAGCTTGGTTTTAGTAGGGGGTAAAATTAAAACAGAAACTCCACAAAATATAAAGTTTTAGAAGAGGCAAATATAATTGTGTGGGGATTGGGTGGTTCTGATTTTGGTTGGTATGAGTAAAAGATGAGTTTGGCATCTATGCTGTTATTTATTGTTACTCTATTTGGACTGCTAAATTATTTTGGTTTTATTAATGTGGTTCAGAATAGTGGTCCTTTTGAATGATGAATGTATACTTCAATATATATTTATTAAAAATTCTCACTGTATATGACTCCCAACATTACTCTTTATGTGGGAGTAATTTAGTTCCATATTTTTCTAGTTTTTTTACAGTGGGGTGATTGGTTTTTGAAAATAACCATGTTAAAAGTGTTTGATATGTCCAAATAGAAACTGAGGTAAGATTGGCCTTACAGATTTATTTATATATATATATATACACAGCTTTATTTATGGAGGATGGGATAACAGCTTATTTTGTTTACTGTGTAATATTTTTGTGTATGAAATTTGTGAAAGGTTGTTCATTGTTGTATTTTCAGAGTTTGTTGTTTCTTTCAAACTATTGTAACTCATTTCTTTTAAATCATAGACCTGTCTGATAAAGTTCTTCCTCATTTTTTTCTACCAGAAAACTAAATATATGTTAGATTTTATTTAGGGTACTTTTATGGCCACCTGATTTGCTGGACTTTCTGTCTTTAGTTGAAGAGACAATGCAACTTCTACTTTTCCTGGATATTTTCCCTCATCCATCAACCACTTGGGTAGCTTTGTTCCTAAGTAATACTTATTTTTCCATTGTTGGTATAATGCCATATATCTGATTTAAAACTATATTCAGTAAATTTTTATCAACACTTGAAATGTGAGGTGGTGTAATATGATTGAGAATTCTGGAGACACTTCCTCTGATAGCCTTGAACCTTTTTTGTCCTGTGAAAATAATAAAGTAATTTCTAAAATAAAATTTAGCTTCTATTGTTTTATTTATATTGGTTTCTAAATATCATCCTGGGTGTTAAAATATGTCTTATCTTTATTGATATCTAACCTTTTAACATTTTGATTCTAGCATAGCTTATTCATTTTTGTTAGTAATAGTGCCTTGAATTATTGATAATATTTACACTAACAAGTATTATTTCTGTATATCTATTTTGTAACAAATAGTGAAGCCCACATTTAAACCAGTTATTTTCTGTTAGGTTTATCAAGAGTTACAAGAAATTTGGTGGCCCTCTGGAAAGGTAAATACATTTGTCATTCTCAATAGAATTACAGAATGTGTCACATGCTATTAGTTTTATTTATACTATTCTTAAATTTTCTGCAACAAGTTTTTACAAAATTAGTCTGTAAAAAGCAAATTTCACATAGATTTTTTAAAGTGTTTTAGTACTATCCTTTATTCTTTCTGGTCTCTAAAATTTTATCTACAAATGTTTTCTATAAAATACATGGATTATAAAACATTTGCATTTTTATAATTGTACTTTTCAAATGCTTTTTCTTACCTTTTCCTTACAATCTTATAAAAATAGCAGATTCATCCATAGAGAGGCTAAGTTGCTAACCTAGCCTCTGACTTTAGAGACCAGACTTATCAGTTATTCTCAATAACTGCTGTAACTACTATCTCAAGTATAGAGTGGCAGAGACTCAAATTGGTTTAATTCTATTTTTCTCCCCCAAACTCCACCTTAAAATGGGATATTTTCTATTTTATTTTGAGAGGACCTGTATGAGGTTACAATGGAATACTTACATAATTATTTTAGATGAAGAAAAAAATGTTTTGAACATTTATCATTATTTATATTCTCTGCGTAGTGTCTAGTAATAAAAAAATTATAGAACTTTACTCTTATGTATGTTAAATGGCCTCATTTTTTTCTGCATTTACCTGAAAATTGTATTATTTTATTACAGATTAGATGCAATTGCTCGAGATGCTGAATTAGTTGATAAGTCAGAGACAGACCTCAGACGACTAGGAGAATTGGTGCATAATGGTTGCATTAAAGCTTTAAAGGACAACTCTTCAGGAACAGAACGAACAGGTGATAATAAAATGAAAGTGATTTAAAGAAAGAAATGGAATTGTTGAAATCTGCTTTTATTGAATTTGGTTGATAGTATGTCTTAAGTTACCTATATATTAGTCTTAAAAGACGCTTTATAAAACAAAGTAAGGCCATTTCCGGGTAATAGAAAATGGGGAACAGAACTGTATTATTGAAGGCAATAGAAACTATCTGCCTGGTATATTTTCTTGCTGGGAGGTAACATCAGAAATTGTTAGTTCTACTATATTTTTAGTATATATGCAAAGTCACTTCAGTTGTGTCCGACTCCTTGCAACCCTGTGGACTGTAGCCTGCCAGGCTTCTCTGTCCATGGGATTCTCCAGGCAATACTGGAGTGGGTTGCCATGCCCTCCTCAGGGGATCTTCCTGACCCAGAAGTCAAACTCATGTCTCTTATGTCTCCTGCATTGGCAGGTGGGTTCTTTACTGTATTTTTACTATAGTATAGATGAGATATTATAAGTATACACATGTGATATTGGTTTTAACATAGTTACTTCATTATACTTTGTAATTCATCTTAGATAAGATTCAATAATTAGATGTACTGAAAAAAAATCATACTGGAACTCTTATTTAGAATGACTGACATATTCATCCCAGGTAGTGCAGTGGTAAAGAACCCGCCTGCCAATGCAAGAGACTGAGAAGGTGTGCAGGTTAGATTCCTGGGTCAGAAAGATCCCCTGGAGGAGGAAACAGCAACCCACTCCAGTATTCTTGCCTGAAAAATCCCATGCACAAAGGAGCCTGGCGGGCTACAGTCCAAGAGTTGGGCATGACTGATCAACTGAGCACAGCACAGTACATGTGTTTGCTGTAGCACGTGAAATGCTTTTTGTGAATCCTCTTGTGCTGTATTATAATCACTAGTATGTAGTGAAAAGACTTGGAGTGAAATTTAAGGTTTGCCAGCAAGCCTCTCCCCTTAATGCAAATAAGTAATACTTAAAAATAATAGGTAAATAAATACTACTACTTTTTTATATAAGTAATAACATACATTGCTTTGTATTTTGTAGAATTATATATTTTATACTTTTTGATATTCTTTTCCAAATATAGGTGGTAGACTTGGAAAAGTAAAGGGCCCAACATTCCGAATATCAGGTGTACAGGTGAATGCCAAGCTGGTCATCTCCCATGAAGAAGAATTAATACCGCTGCACAAATCCATTCCTTCAGATCCAGAAGAAAGAAAGCAGTGAGTTATTTTTTTCTGCTGTAAAATACTTGTTACTCAATAATATGGACATGAGTGTATGTTAGAAGTGGTTTTTATTCCATGGCCAATTTGAATGAAATGTTTTTAAAAATAAAATAAAGCTCAATATTTTGAAGTGCTAATGATCAAACGTGGTTTTCAAAATATTTAATGAGGCAATTATAAACCTGACAGTGGTTGTTAACTTCAATGATAGGTATATCATCCCATGCCACACGAAGGCAGCTCATTTTGATATAGACTGGGGCAAAGAAGATGATTCCAATTTGTTAATTGGTATCTACGAATATGGATATGGAAGCTGGGAAATGATTAAAATGGATCCTGACCTCAGTCTGACACACAAGGTACTGCAATACTTGATTCTGTTGACCATTCTTGTTAAATTGAATTTTTGCTTTTAAATTATGTTAGAAATAAAGTCAACTCGGGGTCAGGAAAGTTAGCTTTGTGATCTTGGCTTCTTTGGAATTTGGTTTTCATGAAGGGATTGAATTTAAATGATGTCTAGATTCTGCTTTACCTCTGAAATTTCGTTTCTGTTATTTTCACAGTATCAGGTTAAAAAGTAAGCCTCTCATTTAATCATTAACCATCTATATTAATCAAGAGCAGAAAAGGATTGTTTTGTGAGTGTGTGTGTGTATATATTTAAATACCAGTGTTTAGGATTTTTGGTGATTTGATGCTACCACACTTGTTATAGGCTTCCCTGGTAGCTCAGCTAGTAAAGAATCCACCTGCAATTGAGGAGACTCCAGTTCAATTCCTCGGTCGGGAAGTTCCCCTAGAAGAGATAGGCTACAAACTCCAGTATTCTTGGGCTTCCTTGGTGGCTCAGATGGTAAAGAATCTGCCTGCAATACAGGAGACCCGGGTTCAATCTCTGTGTTGGGAAGATCCCCTGGAGAAGGACATGGCAACCCACTCCAGTATTCTTGCCTGGAGAATCCCCATGGACAGAGGAGCCTGGCGGGCTACAGTCCGTGGGATCACAAAGAGCTGGACACCACTGAGCGACAAAGCACAGCACAACACAGCACACAGTCGTTATAATCGTTTCTTTGCCTGGAATGGGAAACACTGAAAGCTTGCCCAGTTCTTATAATTCATCTTTTTATATTTTACTTCATGGACAAGTGGGAACCTTCAGCTATTTGTCATTTGCTACTATGAAGCAAAATTAGTTTATATTTTCATTGCAAAAGGTTTCTCACAGTGCCTGCTTTGGGTCCTCTTCTAGATGGATGATACTTTATATTCTTGGGATTTTTGTATACTTCATAGTTAAATACACTGTTTAGGAGGAAGGAAATCTAAGAATACTATGATTTTAATGACACTGACTGCTAATACACCATTATGTATTTGAAAGAAATTTCTAACCTCATACTATGTAATCTCTTTATGAATAGAGGGATAATTTTCTTGTGTATTTAGAATTCATTTCTAGAGAAAGAAATCTTTGTGGCATAGGTATAAGAAATGTATTTTCCATTCAGTGTTGTTTATTCTTTTAAGATTTGTAACTTGCCAGCACGTTATACATGTTTTTTTTTTTGAGAAGGCATTTTTAAATGATTATTATTTCTCATGTTATTTATTAAAGACAAGATGAAAAAATTAATTGCTTTTCAGATTCTTCCAGATGATCCTGATAAAAAACCACAAGCAAAACAATTACAGACACGTGCAGACTACCTCATCAAATTACTTAGTAGAGATCTTGCAAAAAAAGAAGCTCAGAGGCTTTCTGGTGCAGTAAGTTAAAATATGATGCTTAAGAGCACTTTACTTTTGGATAAGATAAACCTAGTTTACCCCATCACCCTAGATTCCTGTGGTTAACATGGGCTCATCAGTGTGTTTATCTGTAATTTAGTAGCTTTGTTTGAATACGGTAGTATTTTGCCTTAACTGATTGATTTCAGCATTCATGTTGAAACTCCAGTGAGTCATGTCTTTCAGAAGAAGAATCTCTTTTTTTCCTAGTATTTAGTATGGGAGCAACTTTTGGAGTGAAATGGGGTGTTTTTTGAGAGGTCAAGCCTCCATTACTGGAGACAGGGCAGTAATTGGATTTGGAGACATTGGGCAGCTTAAGGAATAGGAAGTATTGAAGATCACCAAGCTTATTTATTGATTGTGTTCCACAAAAGAAGGAAAAAGGCAGTAAAAGAGAGGTGATTGGAAACTAAAGCAACCTTTGAAAGTTTACCTGTAACCACAGTGTCAATAACTACCTCTGTACTATTTAAAATAATTTCTAATGCTAGCTCTGGTGGCATTGTTTAGCTGAAGACAATAATTTAGGATTGTGAACAGCCTTCCTACTTCTCTCAACTCTTTTTTTTTTTTTTTAAAGGAATAATTACAGTTGGTTATCATTTATTCAGATTAATTTGCATTTGATTAAGCTATATCACTTTTGTTGATAATTTCTAAGATTGGTGTACCAACAGACTAAGGATTGGGTAGGAATGTGTGTTCTTTTAGCTTCATAGATTTAGTATTTAAGATTTTTTAATGGAATCTGTGGGGTTGGTGAGAATAAAAATAATTATTTTTAGGGAGGTTCAAAAAGGCGAAAAGCAAGAGCTAAGAAGAATAAAGCAATGAAGTCTATAAAAGTGAAAGAGGAAATAAAGAGTGATTCTTCTCCCTTGCCCTCAGACAAGTCTGATGAAGATGATGATAAGGTAAGAATGTGTTTTAGAAAAGCAACCTGTTATCTATAGAAAAGGGCACGTGGCATGTTTTCAGTATGCTTTACATTTGAAATTTGAACTTAGGCTTAAAATTTTACTGCTAGATACTGAAGTCCTTTTTTATAGTTTGTTGTGTAGTTTCATTTATAGAATAGAATTCTGCCATCCAGTAGAATATCATCTGTCACTAAAGGGAGAGAGCGAAGGTCCTTCCTTTTCAAACATTTGCCATTTGAAGACATTGTCTCATTTTGTTATAAATTTTTAATGGGATTGGCTTATCTTAGTTTTTATTGCATGTATCATTACTAACGGGATTCTGGATTATTTCTCTCAGAATCCACATACATGCAATCAGTAGTCATGCAGAGAAAAGAAATTAGTCTTTGTCAAGATTTGGTTAGTAATACATTGGCCATACTTGCACTTTTCAGGATGAAATCACTTCTGTGAAACATCCAAACAAAAAAATTAAAACAGAAAGAGACAGTGAAGAAAAAACTGAGCCAGATGTTTGTATAAAGAAGGAACCAGAAGAAAAGAGGGAAGCAAAAGAAAAGGAAAATAAAAGAGAACTTAAAAGGGAGATAAAAGAAAAAGAGGATAAGAAAGATATAAAGGAAAAAGATTTTAAAGAGAAAAGAGAAAACAAAGTAAAAGAAGCTATACAGAAAGAAAAAGACATAAAAGAAGAAAAGGTATGCAAATCATAATATAAAATTTAGAAAGTGACACAATCAGCATATTTACATTTTAGGAGAATAAACTGCCTGTCAGCCCAGTTAATCTCAATAACTGAGTTCTTTAAAAGTACATATGCATATCTAGTAGAGTAGAAAACAGGTTTAAATCCTTTTTAGATGCCTTACCTAATAAGTAACATCATAGGATAGCTTTATTTTTGGTTTCCCCAAGTGGGGAAAAGATTGAATACATAAGACTGTTAAATGTGAATAAACTTTATAGACTACAGTGAGACTAAATTGTCTTCTGGAGGTGTTAATCACTTTTGCCTTTGTTGTTGTTGTGTATTTGTTTTCTCCTTTCACCAGCTGAGTGAATCCAAGTCTGAAAGCAAGGAAAGATCTAAGAAATCTTCAGTGTTGGATGCTCCAGTTCACATCACCGCAAGTGGTGAACCAGTGCCCATAGCGGAAGAATCTGAAGAGCTGGATCAGAAGACATTCAGCATTGTAAGTAGTAAAGTTTCTGGTTATTTGAAAAATACCTGTAACATTTGAGTTTATATTCATCTTTTAAAACTTTAAATTTAGAGATGTATTTGAATTTGATAGTACTGCATTTCATAGTACTGGAATTCTTACTGTTCTTGAACATGTCAGACAAGTTACAGGATGTTTTTACTTGCTCTTCCCTTTGCTTGAAATGGCTTACTCCTTCGTTTTCTTTAGATATCTGCTCCAACATTACCCTTGTCTGAAATCTTATATAAGGTAGAAAGCTCCCTGCCGTGTCTTACTTTTTTTTTTAAATCATAGTTGTCACCATTTTAAACACTATATCTTGTTTATTTGTTGGCTCTATTCTACTGGAGTACAAGCTCCATAAAAGCAGGGTCTTCATTTTATTTACTGCTCTATTTTCTGGGTCTAGAACAATGTCTAGAATATAGTATGTGTTCAACCTACAAGGGGCTTCCCAGGTGGTGCAGTGGTAAAGAATCTGCCTGCCAATGCAGGAGACACAAGAGATGCAGGTTCAGTCCCTGGGTTGGGAAGATCCCCTGAAGAAAGAAATGACAACCCACTCCAGTATTCTTACCTGGATCCCAGGGACAGAGGAGCCTGGCTGGCTACAGTGTGCAGCATTGCAGAGTTGGATGCAACTGAGCATGCACCCAGCTGAGTCTGAGCAGCAGAATATAAACTACCAAAATTGAACAAGAAATAGAAAATGTAGAGAACAAATATGAATAACATAAAAATTAGAAAACAAATGTTTTCCCTTTTTAAAAAAGTCAGGCTTGGCTGAGTTCTAATTTTAACTACAGAATACACAATTCCCAGTGTTTCCAGTGTTATTTAAATTATGCCTGACAAAAGATGGAAAGTTTCCCAACTGATGTGAAGAAATAGGTCAATAAAACAATAAAGTACTCAGAAACAGATTTTCACAAATAAGGTAGACACCTGATTATAAGAAAGGCCCTTCACAGCAGGGATGTGAGGATTTCTGTTTTTCAAATAAATGGTGGCATTAGGTCAACTAAATATACCGTCTGTAGTTGACCCATCCTTGCATACCAGAAGTAACCCTACTTGCTACTCATGGATATAGTTACTATAAAATTTAAAGTTGTTTTTGCATTTATATACAATAAAATCTATCTGTAGTTTGATTTTCTAGCAATATTTTTAGTCTGGTTTTGGTACAAGGTTAATAGTTTTTATTACATAAATTGGACTTTATTGAATGGTACAGTTGTCCATTATTGAATGGTATGTTGTCCTTTTACTAGCATTCTGGTGATATGTAGGCCAAGGAAAAGATTAGTTTCTATCAAACACCCTGACATCCCTGACTACCTGCAATAGGATAGCAGCAAAATTCATCATTAGCTACTTTGTTTTGTCCTAAGGAATTAGAAGAATAGACAGTTTATACTTGTAGCTATATTGAAGTTATAGCTTTGCGGTGTATTATATAAAGTTTCTTTTACATTTTATTCTGTATTAGAGCCAATATAGAATATTTAAGTTATACTCTGAAATATTTTATCTTTTAACATTAAAACTGTTTAGAATGGTGTGCTATACAGTGTAGAAAGTAACTGCTTTTGTAAAAAGTAAGTAAAATCCAAGGCTTTTACCTACACAAAGATTGATTTTTAAATAATGGAAAACCTTGCTTTCTGAATAAAGTCTGAGGGGAAAACTCTTGATATTTAAGAGCTGTGAGGTGAGGTTTAATGCTCATTTCATGCTACATTTACTCATGTAAGTATCACTGGAAGAAGTAGCTCTGTGTTGAATTCATGCCTTTAATACGTAGTTCTGCTCTTCTTTTCCTATTTAAGTGTAAAGAGAGGATGAGGCCTGTCAAAGCAGCATTGAAGCAGCTTGATAGGCCTGAGAGAGGCCTTTCGGAAAGAGAACAACTGGAACATACTAGACAGTGCTTGATAAAAATCGGAGACCATATCACAGAATGTCTGAAAGAGTATACAAATCCTGAACAAATCAAGCAGTGGAGAAAGTAAGTGACGTATTTTTCAGGACGTGTTAAATTTGTAATTGTGTAACTGTCTGTTTGTCTCTTACTTGTGTCTAGGGCTTCCCTGATAGCTCAGCTGGTAAGGAATCCGCCTGCAATGCAGGAGACCCTGGTTCGATTCCTGGGTCAGGAAGATCTGCTAGAGAAGGGATAGGCTACCCACTTCAGTATTCATTGGCTTCGCTTGTGACTCAGCTGGTTAAGAATCCTCCTGTAATGTGGGAGGCCTGGGTTCGATCCCTGGGTCGGGAATACACCCTGGAGAAGGGCAAGGCTACCCACTCCAGTATTTTGGACTGGAGAATTCCAAGGAGTCGGACATGACTGAACAGCTTCACTTCACTGTTTGTCTCTTGTATTTCAGTTTCTTTTTCACCTCCTGAAGTTTAGGTCACAGAATGTTTACAGAGGGAGGCTGGTTGTTTTCATTTTTTTCCTTTAAAACGTTTTATAAATAAGTGATTCCTTAATTATGCATAATGAAAAACCACAGGTGGCATCTCTGCCTTTAAATAAATAGTGAAAGGTATTTTGTTAAAATTCAGATTGCATTTTATTCTTAAAAATTTCCCCAATTTACCAAATTATTCTCAGTAATACCCTCAAATGTTGGTATGCCAATTTGTTACATAAATTTAGCAGTTCATCTTCTCAGTATGACTGTAAAGCCTTGTAAAAATAAATGTCCTCAAGCAGTGTAAAATGCAGACTCTATTTTCCCCTTCATTTTAGAAGTAGCAGCAACACATTTGATCTTAAAATCATAAATCTGAACTATGATATGATGTGATAAGTGATACTATAATGTGATAAGTGGTATTAATCACTTAATGATTACCAAATCCAGGTCACTGTTAAGCCAGACTACTAGACAGGCTAGGAAAACAATAAAATGAGCACAAACTAGTTATTGTCAACTGTTTATTAACCTACTGATTTCTTTGCTACATGCAGTGCAGCTGCATATCAAAACAAAACATTTTCATGACACATTTCTGTAGGAGGCATTATGATTTCACTAAATTAAAAAGAAAACTATCCTTATCCCCTTCTTAAACTCAACCAGGACTCATTTTAGAAAGAGGAGATAGGAAGTTGATAGTGATCACAAGGCTTTTGTAAACAAGTGAAGCTGAGCTTATGTCTAAAGAAACTGAAGCCTTGCGTGGACGTAGTAGAGTCTAAAGCCATGTGCCTGTAATGACGTGGAGTGGTCACCGTGGTTGGATCACAAGACATGCATACTTAGTTGCAACTTGCCTAATTTTTGACTTTATGACCTTGAACAGTTACCACTATATATGAGCCCTCAGTATTATCACCTGTAAAATGCTAAGACTGCATATTTTTCAGTTACTGAAGAATAATGAAAGATTTTTATGAAGAGTGTGTCTGTATTAGTCACTCAGTCATGTTTGACTCTTTGCGACCCCATGGACTGAGTCCTTCCAGGCTCCTCTGCCCATGGAATTCTTCAGTCAAGAATACTGCAGTGGGTAGCCTATCCCTTCCCACGGGTCTTCCCGACCCAGGTCTTCTGCATTTCAGGCAGATTCTTTACCACATGAGCTACCAGGGAAGCCCTTTTATGAGGAATGAGAGGCAGTCATTCTCAAGTACTGTATTCATAGTGTCTAGTTTAATATTTTATTTATGATTGGAGTATATATACTAGAGCTTACTGCTTTCCTAAATACCATAAAAGAGATTATTCCATTTTTCTCAAACTCTTATCTACTCATACAGTGACCTCTAAAGTACAGAACTACAGGATAGGAATACAGTAGAAGTTCAACTATATATACCAGGATTAAGTGAGAATATAGTCACATTCTCTGTCTTTTCATATTTAAGAGCCAAAGTTAAATTTTCTGTGTCATTGACTCCTGAACATATTGATATCTTGATTGTTGTTTGTCTGAGATAAAATTAGAAAATAAAAGAAATGCAGTGAGTTATCTTTAAAACTGAATTTAATTAAAGGATTATATTAAAAGTATTTCCTGCCTTTAGTGTAACAGGAGCTTAGTTTCTCTCTGAAAATAACTTGTGTACTATATACCAGTTTTTAAACCTTCATGTAATTAGAGTTTAGATTTTTGAGTTTATGAAGAAGGCAGAGTATCGATTTTACTGACTTTTTAAGATTAGAAATGAACAGCATCTTGTTGAAATTACATGTTGACTAATACAAGTAGTTACTTCAGGTTTAGTTACTAGGAAAGGGGGAGGGAAAAACCTCTAAAAGAAGAGAGACCAAATAGCCAAGAGACTTTTGTGTTCGCCCTTAACTTCCAAGGCTTTATTTCTCTTTCTACACAGCTGGGCAACTTACGTTTTGTTTTCCCTCCCACTCTCATCTACCTTGATTTCATATTCCTTGGTACTTATTCCTGCTGCCACTGCCAGATTCCCTTAAATGGTAAAGGAGAACAGAAAGACCCTAACTGAGAAATATTTCAAAAGCAAATTAGTTTTTAGTCTGCTGTCTTGGAGAAAAATTGGGGGAAAATGTAGAAGCAAGGGAAAGAGTCCCTTGTATTAAAGGTTGAACTTCTGATCACCTGACCCTGCCCCCACTCCACCCCACAGAACACAGCTACGGTTACTGATTCTACAAAAGGAAGAACTATCAAGACCTTACCTGCAATTGTAAAGATAGAGACTTGATCCATGATTATACTTTAAGCAAATTTTCATAGTAACCATAATTTTATAACCTGCTTTATTTCTTACAGATGTTTATATACAAATATTTTGGCTTGTATATAAACATGAATAGTTGATGAGGAAATACGACACTAGTTTTTTATTTAAAAATCACTTGTAATCTAGTGATAACCATAATAATGCATATTTGTGTTTCACTTGTACTTTCCTATGCTTCATTCTAAGATCCCTTTAAAAATGCTCTGTTTAGGAAGTCTTGATAGTTATTAGTTCCACTTTACAGAAGAAAAAAAAAATGGACTCAGGTAAACCACCTTGAAGGGCTAGGACCTGGGGTATGGCAGAGGAGGCGTGTAGCGCGAGCTTTAACAAGGCACTCACTCTTGCACTAGCTCCAGGTCTGGAGTTTTGCCCAAGATCACACAGTTTAGCAGGTGATTATAATTAGGACCTGAATCTAATTTCAACTAGATTTTTTTCTACAGAAAAGATATTGTTAAAGAGAAATTACTAACAAAAACACAGTTTATTAATTCCCTATCTCTTTACTCTTTTCACTCTAGAATGGCAATAGTCGATAAATTCATTTAAGGACTAGTTGAATTTTCTCAGCTGCTGTGGATTTCACTTCAAGTTTGTCCCTGTGGTGGACAGGGAAGCCTGGTGTGCTGCAGTCTATGGGGTTGAAAAGACTCAGACACTACTGAGCGACCAAACTGAACTGAACTGAAGTTTGCTTATAAATTTTATTTCAAGGTTAATGTCATACCTATAGTGAACATTTTAATATCTTCTGATGACCATTTCCCTAACACAGTATTCTTAAAAACTTAAAGACATGCTGATACTCGTGGGGAGGGGCAACATAAAGACATACTGATTCTTTTTAGCCTTTTGTTGTAATAAACAACAAAATGAAAACTAGAATGTGCTCATTATATTTAATGAATAACTCAGGTACTTTATACATTAATAGAAGCCAATAACATTAGTCACAATTTTAATTTCATTTATTTTTAAACAAGACAAAACTTGCATTTTACTTTATTAAAGTATAGTTGACTTCCACTGTTAGTTTCAGGTATACAACATCATGATTCGATAGTTTTATAGATTAGGTACCATACAGTTTTATACTATTGACTCTCTTCCTTGTGCTGTATGTTACATCTCAGTGACGTATTCATTTTGTAACTGGTAGTTTGTACTCTTAATGCCCTTCACCTGTCTCACTCGTGCACTTGTGCACGTGCCTTCTGGCAGCCACAGTTTGTTCTCTGTGAGTCTGTTTCTGTTGTATGTTCTACCCAACTGGAGTCCGTCCGTGTTGTCCTAAATGGCAAGGTTGTATTCCTTTTTATGTCGGCGTGATATTTCTGTGTGTGTGTGTGTGTGTGTGTGTGTGTGTGTGTGTGTGTGCGCGCGCGCGCGCGCACGTGCAAGAGAGAGAATTCTACTTCTTTATTCATCCATCTATGGATGGACACTTAGGTTGCTTCTTTGTCTTGGCTTTTGTAAAAAAAATAATGCCACAGTGAACTTGGGGGTGCATATATCTTTCTGAATTAGTGTTTTCATTTCCTTCAAAGAAGTACAGAGGAGTGGAATTGTTGGATCATATGGTAGTTCTATTTTTAATTTTTTGAGGAACCTACATGCTGTTTTCCATAGTGACCATACCAATTTATATTCCCAGCAACAGTGCATGAGGACCCCATTTCCTCCACATCCTGGCCAACACTTGTTTTTCCTTTTTTACAATAGCTGTTAGGTGTGAAGTGATACATCTCGTTTTGGCTCTGATTTGCATTTCCCTGATGATTAGTGATATTGAGCATCTTTTCATGTACCTGTCAGCCATCTGTATGTCTTCTTTAGAAAAATACTCAGGTTCTCCACCCATTTTTTTATCAGTTGCTTTTTTATATATTTTAATTTCAAAATAAGCTGTTTTAGTTTAATGTCAAACAATGGATAAAAATAGGATTTGGCTAATTAGTATATAAATTACAAAGATTTTAATATATTTAGTATTGAAGTTGTTGAAGGGTTTGATTTTCCCAACCGCTATCTGATATCTTTCATGACTTGATATTAGCTATTTTTTCTTTCTTTCATTTCATTGATAATTGATTACAGAGAATAGTATTGTCTAAAGAATGTTCAAATAAAAAAGCTAAGTAATATTGACTCTACTTAATGAAGTGTTTAGGGGGAGATACACTGATACCTATACTTTTTCTTTGAAATGCAAACAAAAATTAGAGCAATTGAGAGGGATGGCTATATGGAATGATATGTGATGAAGCAGGCACAGTAAAATGCTAATAAGAGAATCTAGGTGTTAAGTATACGGGTGATCATTGTAAAGTTCTTTTGTATCTTTGGATGTATGAAAATTTTCATGTTGAAAAATTAACAAAATAGTTATGCATGTGTATTATGAAAATGTTCCATTAATTTAAATTAGCCTGATAATATTTGTCTTGATAACTTGATAAGCCTTGTTAATATGCTGCATATTTTACTTAAGTAGCAAAAATTTACAGGCTATATGAAGTATTACTAGAGAAACAAATTTTGAGAATATTACACATATATATGCACATTAAATATAAGGGTTTGAGTGACTGCTCTTTAAACTGCAATACATTTTTGTAGTTTTTGTAAAATTATAGACCCAAATATTGATGAAGAATAGGTATCATCTTATACTGCAGTTAAGCAAACAGCTGTTCCAAACTAAATTAAAAAAGAAATGAAAGCACTTGAGAAAGCCACATCTGACTTAACAACACTGCTAAGAATTCTTTTAGAAATCACCAGTTATCCATCTCTGTATGCACATATGCTGGGATAATTTTGTAGTTATTGCATGACACAGATGTCTGATTTCCAGAATTTATTAACATTTAGCAATTTAGTAGTTTACAAGCAAGCAGCTCTTCACACATATCTGTGTTCAAAATCAAAAGGCTGCGAATGTTTGATCTTAGTGGAAAAAGAATTAGAAACCCTGTCTTTTGGCCTTACCTAGTCACTTAGTCTCATTACCCCATTTGTTTATTTTAAAAATTCTCTGCTACATCTGACTGTGCCTACCTGAAGGATGGTACAGCTTAGGTACTTTACACAGTTATCTCATTCAAGACTTCCTGACAGTGTATGTTTTGTAGTCCTGGGCAATTGATGCTTGGTAGTTGAGAGAAATACGTCTTGGCTATTAAGAAATCCCCAAATTAAGTGCTGTTGTTGTACAATTTTATTTCTCCCATAAAAAGGAATGAGAAAAGTTATTTTTTAGCTAAGGATTTTTGATTTTTAGACTTTCTTCTGTACTATCACTGAGAGATGACTTTCTTTGGGGAAGTCATTATTCACACATACAGGGTTTTATTATTTTTTTAAAAATCACATAAATGTGGACTTGTGCCTCAGTGGTAAAGAATCCACCTGCCAGTGCAGGAAACATGAGTTCAATCCCTGATCCAGGAAGATCCGACATGCCTTGGTGCAACTAAGCCCATGCGCCACAGCTATTGAGCCCATGCTCTAGAGCCCGAGAACCACATCTGCACTGAGCCCATGTGCCACAACTGCTGAAGCCTGCACACCTAGGGCCCGTGGCTCTGCAACAAGAGAACCCATTGCAGTGGGAAGCCCACATGTCACAACTAAAGACTAGCCCCCATTCACCGTAACTAGAGAATAGCCCACATAGCAACGAAGACCCAGCACAGCCAAAAATAAATTTAAAAAAAAAATCACTTAAAATTTGTTGCTTGAACTCAGTAAAGATATTGATGTTAGGTAGTCCACTAAACCTCCATCATTGGCTCTTTAGTAATTTCTTTACTCTGTTTATGTACACAAGATTCAAAATCTTTAACATACCTACCGGAAAGCTAGAGGGTTGAGAAAAATTGTAAATATATGAAATTATTACTTTTATAGTGATGGCAGACAGACTTCAATTCACATGTCACTGATTTGTAGTGGCTCTGAAGAAGCTCTGTTGAGACAAATCCAAAGACTGCATCTGAATTTATGAAGGAATACCATGGTCAATTACTAATCCTAATCCCAGCATTGGGATGGGAAGAGAGGTGTAAACATGGAGTACTGTCCTGGGCTTACAGTGTCTGATCATGTTACTCTTATGACCATTACATCACAATTATAAAATGACAGGAACCTTTTAATGCATTATTCAGGACTTCTTTTTCACAAGCTTAATCCATGTTTTCTGATGATATTTTACTTGAACTACTAACATAGTTTATTCCTTTTATATATAATCTGAAACATAATATGAATCCCTTCCTAATTTGTAAGTTTACTTCTCTTTAGTTTCAAATCTTCAAATCCGAAGACTATAAAATGAAGGAATTTGGAAGAGAAGTAAAAGTTAACACTGTCTAGTTTTATTGGGAATCTTACCCACTTACGAAGGTTTTTTTGTTGGTTTCTTTTTTTTTTTTAATGCTAGAAATAACATCTTGAGACTTCTTTCCAGAGAGGGCTAAGATGTGTGTGTTTCTGTGTATACTAAAAGGATTTCATTAAAAACCAAGTATTTTCAATCAGACTAATTTGCCTTTTATTCTTCTAGAAACCTGTGGATTTTTGTATCTAAGTTTACTGAGTTCGATGCAAGAAAATTACATAAATTATATAAGCATGCTATTAAAAAACGGCAGGAATCCCAAGTAAGTAAATGCATCATTTTTCTTTATGTAATTAAAACAGATACTCTTCCTTATACAAGAATTTAGCTAATAAATGTAGAAGGAATAAGGGAAGTAGAAAATCTCTATTAAAGTATTAATACCACAGCAAAAATTGCTTCAGGTGAGAGCTTCCAAGGAAAGCTAAAAATTAGTGGGCAAGAAAACAAGACACTAGCATAGTCTGAAAGTATCTCCTCCAAGATCTTTACTGATTACAAAGAGAAAAATCATAGCTTTGTAGAGGAGAAACCTGCCTTAGCCGCCTTAAACAAGCAGTTAAGATTAATGTCACCAGTCATAAGACATAGTGACACCATGAACCCCCTGTATTGTGTACTGAAAAAGGTACATCACTTTGTGGAATTCTTGGCAAAAAGGAATCTCATGAGTCAAATCATGAGAAAATATCACATAAACCCCAGTGGAGAAATACTCTGTAGTTGTCTAGTACTCATCAAGTGTCAAGGTCTTAGAAGACAAGAAAACTGTCCCAGATTGGGTTCTGGAGAAAAAGAACCTTAGTGGAAAAATGTGAAATCTGAATAAAGTCTGTAGTTCAGTTAAGAGTATTGTACTAAAGTATAAATTTTTTAGGTTTGATTATTATACTATGGTTATATAAGAAACATTAAAATTAGGAGAAACTGGTAAAAAGCATATGGGAACTCTCAGTACTATTTCTGCAGCTTTTCTCTAAGTCTAAAGTTATTTTGGTTTTTTTAAAAAAAAGTCATAGGACCCATAGTTTCTGCTTTTAAAAAATATATTAATGTTACATTTATAGATTCTAATAGAGGAGACCTTCTTTTAGCATCAGGATTTTCTTTTTCATGTTTTACAATGTTGTTTGATGCCACTTAAAAGATTCTTACATATGTGTATTCATTTTAGCAGAATAATGACCAGAACAGCAGCTTGAATACACAAGTGATTAGAAATCCAGGTAAGTCAGTCTTGTTAATTGTTTTGGAAAGTCAGTTTAAAAATTGGTCTGTTTTTTTTTTTTTTTTGCTGGGAGGGTGAGGTGTTTTTGATGATATATGCCCATGTTAAATTTAGTATCTTAATAATCCTTTTTAGCTTATTAACTTTTCATAAATCACTATAACCAGTTTCTAAAAAATATAGAATTGTTGAACATATTTTTAAAAAATTATTTGGAGTATTAACAGATTAGTTAATATTAATAGATTATATTAATCTAATTAATTGAGTGATTAATTGCTCTGTGCAAGAGTCATAAAAGTATAGTCTGAGAAGGAAATGGACCTTAAATTTTTTGTTGTGATTCTTCACATTTCAGATTAAAGTAAACCTATTCATAAGCCTTAGAATGACTTCTTATAAACTATTTTCTAAATGCTTTAACTGCTTGTATTTGGGAACTGGACAGTCAAGAATCCGCCTGCATTACAGGAGACTCAGGTTCAGTCCCTGTGTTGGGACAATCCCCCTGGAGAAGGGAATGGCTACCCACTCCAGTATTCTGGCCTGGAGAATCCAATGGACAGAGGAGCCTGGTTGGCTGCAGTCCATGGGGTCTCAAAGAGTCGGACAGGAGTGAGTGACTAACACTTTGACTTGCTCACTTTCGTTGGTTGGAGCTGAAACAGGAGTTCTTATAATCTAGCAGTTAAATTATTTTGTTTACCATGTATTTTTTTAAGTCATTAACAGAGGTTGGACACTTTTATATTAACAGATGTAGAAAGATTAAAAGAGAATACAAATCATGATGACAGCAGCAGGGACAGTTATTCGTCTGATAGACACTTATCTCAATATCATGATCATCATAAAGACCGACATCAGGGAGATTCGTACAAGAAAAGTGACTCTAGGAAGAGACCTTATTCTTCTTTTAGTAATGGTAAAGATCATCGTGATTGGGATCACTACAAGCAAGACAGCAGGTAAACTTGACAATTTTAAAATTTTGCATATTGATGTCTTTATTTGTTGTGTTTGACTTTATTGACCAATTCAGTTTTCAGGTAATCAAAACACGTCTTATGTAAAATAAAGGTTAAATAATAAAAAATAAATTTCTCTATAAAAATGGGTTTTTAATTATAAATTTAAGGTCAGAGTATACAATAAAAAAATATTTAGTGTGGGGAGTTCTATAATTAGTTATGGAATTCATTGTTGGTTTGGCGAATATGGGCTAAAATACTTTTCAAAATATAGTGAGGTAAAATAAAAGATTGATGGACTGTGGCTGAAGTGTGATGGTGAATTCTACATTCCATTGCATTAAAAAAACCTAATTTTTGTTTGAATAATTAATTTATGTGAAAACAACTCATTGAGGTTAAATTTAATCAAAGCAATCTGAAGATAGTCCTGAAATCATGAAGTTTTCTCCACTTACTGTTTTTTTAAAGTGTAAGTAGTAAACAGCTGGAACATAATAACAGAATACATTTTACTCCTGTTGATAAGGGGATATTTTCATTAATAAACCAAATAAAAATACCGAAAAGAGTAAAAGATCAGAAATTAATAGGTTTGTTTGTATTTTAGTTGTGCTCACTAAAATTTCTTCTGAGATGCACAGCCACATAAACTTAGAAAAGTACACAGTGAGAAAGAAAAGCCATATTTGTAGTGGTATATGTTTATAATTTCACAGACTTGCATAACAGTTTATATTGCTTATAATAAGGACCTTTTGTGAACAAAAAAACATTAAATTGTATTTGATGTATTTTATTTGAAAAGGCTAATATTTTAGAAATTACTTTTCATTAAACTCCCATAAATTTTTAGCAGACTGCCACACACTTATGTGTGGAGTAAATTTCACAATGATTTGTATATCAGGTCTTCCTATATAAATAATCAGATTAAGGAAGCTTTCAATAGGCATCACCAACCAATAAAAGTTCTCTTTTATAGATATATTTCATAGACTGTTTTAGAGGTTTTATTTATTTTTCCTGCTGCAGACTCAAAAGGCTCTGATTTCAAGGGTATTTTAGATGGATATAGTTGTCTTAATTCTAATTAATTAGTTCCAGTAAAGATGCATTAAATACAAATGATGCATAGAAGAAAAAGTAGCAACCAATCTTAAATGGCCATGTGAAGTTAGACGCCATCTGAAGTGCTTTGTATGGTTTCACTTTAGTTTTATGAATGGAATAGTTTTTCCAAAGACATGCAGAGATAATTTTTCAGTGATTTTTAATGAACTCACTTATGAAATTTTGTGATGAAACACTGAATTTGTATAGAATTAGAAGTATGCATTATTTTTGTTTTATTTTTAATAAGATTTATTTGGAAACATTTAATTAGCATTGCTAATTTAAAATTCCTGATTTCTCTTTTATTAGATATTACAGTGATAGAGAGAAACACAGAAAACTGGATGATCACAGGAGTAGAGACCACAGATCAAATCTGGAAGGAAGTTTAAAAGACAGAACTCATTCTGATCATCGTTCTCATTCAGATCATCGGTTACATTCAGACCATCGATCAAGTTCTGAATATACACACCATAAATCTTCCAGGGATTATAGGTATCACTCAGATTGGCAGATGGACCATAGAGCTTCCAGTAGTGGTCCCAGATCTCCACTAGACCAGAGGTCTCCTTATGGCTCCAGATCTCCATTTGAACACTCAATTGAACACAAAAGTACACCTGAGCATACCTGGAGTAGTCGGAAAACATAACGAAAACTGATACTGTCTTTCTGGACTTTTCTTTTAGCCATATATCATAAACCAACACAGTAATTGCCTTACATGACTTGAAAGATATAAACAGATCTTCTGTCAGTAGCAGTATTGTTACTTCTTTCCAGGATGCAAGGTCTATTATCCCAACAGAAGAAAAAATATTTTTATATTTAAGGATTATGCTGCACTGTACTACAAATATTGTAGTACTATTTTTTTTCTTTTTTAAAGAAATGGAAAATGTTTACTATTACAGGGACCTCAACACTGCCCTTCCATGTAGGCTGGATAAAACTTTTAAGTCAGTGATTTTAGACTGACGTCCATTTAAATTATGTTTGTATATGAACTTTACTCTTACCTGTGATCATGTTTCAGGAAGGAATGAAAGAGAGTTCTTTTCTTAATAAAGAAAACACACTCAAGGACTTTATTCACTTTCCAAAGCTACTTGTTTACATTGTACACTGCGACCACCTTGCCGCTTTTCATCACAAGCTTGAATATTTAAATTCTGTACTTATATCTGTAAAATAGCCAGGAATTTCCTGTTTGTGATCTATTATTATGCCTTTTTACACACACACAAACAATGGCTGTAAATTATTGTAAATGAATTAAATGAGCTTTCCTTACTTCCTTCCCCTTCTCAGGCTTTTTTTGACTGTTCCTTTCCCTACCAACTCAGGCCTTCTTATTGTTTAAATATATATATATATATATATATCAGTGTAATAACACTTTTTAATGATTTATCTTGATGGAATCATTGTTTAGAATGTAAAAAAATGGGGAAAGGGGCCACTTAATTCCATTATAGTCCTTTTTATATTGACTATTTTATTAGATACATGTTATTTCTTTCCTTTTCCCTTTTTTAGTTAATATTGTGTAACAGAATGGTGAGATGATCTGTAAAATCTAAACTGCATGCTCTGGAAACATTTTTTTCAGATGCATTTGGTTTAAAAGGGTAGGTCTATGAACACTTCCAGAATCCAAAAGGCCAAAAGTTGTTGTAAATCCATTTGTTTTCCTTTTCATGTGGGCAATAATGTCAAATGTGCTATGCAGCCAGGTAACATTTTAGGTAAACTTGATTGACTTTTAATAAAAACTGTTACAATGCACACTGATTGTATATAAAAACCTTATATATGACAAATTAAATTTAAGAAAAAGGATATGTGGGCTCCTGTAATTTTCTGCTGCATTCTTATTCCCTCAAGCACCTAACTTTTTTTTTTTAATACTAACATTTAGTTTCCAGAAAAGAGTATTTTGGTAAGCAGTTGAACATTGTTAATTTGTAGCACTACAATTAAATCTATTTTGAAGAATATATGAATATATGAAGTAAAATTTAGATAATAGAAATCTTTGCTGGACTCTTGATTTTCTGCAGATATTATTTTAGAATGCCTTATATTTATTTACAGATTTTTTTTTATTTTGTTATATTCAGTGGGAATTTTTAAATCTTGTGGCATACACTCTTGGATGTGTGCTGTGATATAACACATTTGAACCTTAACTTTCACAAATATAAGTATATTGATATATTCCTATAATATTCTTAAATGTGTCTATAGATTAGCTGTGGGAGTGATGTACAGATACTTGTCTATAGATATATTTTTAATATTTTCCTTTTGTCCAGTTAGGTCTAAAATTTACACTATGTGTACTAAACAGAGCTTCTATATCCCCCCAACCCTTTTTTAACAGCAGTGATTCCTGTTTAGATAGTTATCTTGAATGTCATTTCCTGGTATGTCAGATAACTTGTGGAATAACTCAATTTTTATAAAAGTGATAAAACAATTTAATGCTGGTATACGTTTTTGTAAGAGTTATCATTTTTTCCACTATTAGTATAAATGATTACTTTATTCCACAATATAACATTTAATAAAAAATTTGTAATGCTTATTAAAGTCATATTAATACAGCTAACAGATCAGGGTTGACATTTTCCATTCATCACTCTGTAGCTGGGACATTCGCATTATATCCTATTGTGAAAATTTCATAACTCAGTACATTTTTGAGACAAATGAAATGGACTCTTAGCTTTCTTAACAGTGCTATGTTTAGTTGAGGATTTCAGGCAACTAATCAGCTGAGTTGAATGAAAAATCTACAACTGTATGTAACATTTATTAGTTGATGGCAAATATGTTCATTATTTGTAAGAATCAGCAATTACGTAGAAAAGGAACAAGCCATACATTTTAAAAGACAAAATGGAGAAAAACATCAGTACATAGGTATGACAGGAAACATTCTTTTTAAAAATATGCCTAATTTTTGTCTTTTTACATGCTCATTCTGATTTGCCATTTTTATTCATTTGTGTTTAATTTTTTAAGAATGAGGTTATGCATAGTACTGTACTAATTAACTCTCCACCTTAAAAATATACAATAAATGATTCTTATTAAAAGCAATGGTCTGTGTATAAAGAAAATATTCTTTGTTTAGGGTATGTTAGAAAATAATTTTCAGACTGGAAAACTGTGAAAAACCAGTGTGAATGATTCGTTTGTTAATTTCAGAGTGAGTGGGTTAATAAAATGAGAACCTTTGAAGTTGCATAAAATGTAGACTACACATGTAATTTCTCTTGAGCTCTGTCTTTGAGGTTAACTAATGGAAGGTTTGTGTAGATTATATGTTGGTTTACCCGGATTGCATTTCCTTGAGCTTTGTCCAGAATATACACAAAAGGTAGATGGCATAATACTATCTGCACCACATACTGCTTCTGACTAGAAAATGATCACTGGACTATCAATAACTTTGAGCGTTTTTAAGGTGGGATTTATTTATTTTAATTGGAGGTTAATTACTTTACAATATTGTATTGGTTTTGCCATACATAAACATGAATCCGCCACTGGTGTACACATGTTCCCCGTCCTGAACCCACCTCCCTCCCCGTACCATCCCTCTGGGTCAAACAACTAATCTTAGATACGATTTTTTTCCCTAGACTTTGCCAGCTTCATCTGAAACAGTATGAATTGATAAATGTGACTGTACTGTTAAAAAAGCTTCTGAACTGATATATTTAAGCATTTTAACATAGATACTTCTATTAAACATTATTTATATTCAAGGCTCAATTTAAAAATGCAAACTGTTACATATTATTGTGGCACTTTATGCAAGACTGATGGATGGAACACATTTAAAAGGAAGCAACTAGGTAATATTGCACCAACAAAATATCTTGAGAAAATGCAAAACTTCTGTGTTAAAATTCTTAAGGCATTTACTTTTAGACATTTAAAATAAAGTTCAATTAAAATTCTATTTTATCCTGGAAAAGACTACGTTGATAGTGATTTTGCAGAATGCTTTATGCTAATTTTTTATTTTAGCACCTACCTAATAGGTTGATTTTATTACAGATAATCTTTGGATTCCTTATAAAGAAAGACCTAGATTTAAGAAATAGTACTTATGTTAAATAATGAAAGATGAGATTACTTGGTAAAGTAGAATTTAAAAAATAGTTTTCAGATTGTTTTCAAGTCCCTATACAAGGTCTCCAGGGGGGCTTCATGTGCCAGATTTTCTATTGTAAAAGGCCATTAGCCACCCTGTCCTTCAGTTAAAAAAAAATTTACCCAACCTTTACTTGAAATGGGATTGGTAAGTCAAACTCCCAAATGAATGCAATGTTTTAGTTTCATGTTCTCTACATTTGAGTTTTGATCTAAATATTAAATTGAAGTGTAAACAGTCTCAAGGAATTCCCTAGCTTATAATGATCCTATTAAATGATCATTGCCTGCATTGATGACATACATATTAACACTTCACATGCAGAAATGTGCATTGCCTTGTAATTTCATTCTGTAGGCTGCTGTTAGATTTCCAGTTTGTAGAATGAACTGTGGAGTCGAACTGGCACTTGTTGCTTGTGTTATCCTCTTTTTCATTTTAAAAGCTTTGCCTCGTGGTATAGTTTCACTGTGCTAAGTCTAGGTGTGGTTTGTTTTTTTTTTTAATTTATTTGCTCAGGTCTTGCCTCTGCCCAGTTGGTTTTACTTTCTGGAATTCATATGGTATTCTAGCCTGTGATTTTTGAACTTCAGTTCCCTGTCTCAGCAACTTTACTGTTTTTCCTTCTCTTTCCATTTCTGTGCTAAGTATCTTCAACTTAACCACTCCCCATAAAGTCATCTCCACTTAGATATCTAATGTGTGTATGCTCAGTCATGTACACCTTTTTGCAACCTTATGGACTGTAGCCTACCAGGCGCCCCTGTCTGGAGTTTTCCAGGCAAGAATACTAGAGTGGGTTGCCATTTCCTCTTCCAGGGGATGTTCCTAACTCCAGGATAGAACCTGTTTGTCTCCTGCATTGCCAGGCGAATTCCAAAGATTTGTAATAGATACCTAATTTTAAAATAGTAAAACTTGATTCAACTCTTCACCAATGACAGTTTAAAAAAAAAAAACAACTTCCAAATGTGCCATAATTTTTGATAAATATACTCAGCATTCACAGCTCTCTGTTCTATGACACTTTCCCTGTAGCTACTTCTGTTTGTTTTGCCTCACTCATGTTACTCCCATTGTTTTTAGAATACACCCAAGCATAGTCTTGGATCTTTGGATTAAGAGTGTTTTCATCCCTGATTTGCAAGAAACATGTTCCCTCGCCTAATTGAAGTCTCAGCTTAAGTATCATCTCAGGTCTCTATATAAGTACCCTGCCCTTATTTTTACATTCCTTATCTTGCTTTCTCTTCCAGTGCTGAACAATTATTTGACTTTATTTTTTTTTCATTTGTTGTTGGCTATCCCTTCACTAAAATGTAGTTTTACTTTATTTTGTTCACTGCTGTATCCACAGCACCTGAAAGAGTGCCTCACGTATCAGTTCTATTTTTTCTTCATTATTTTGATGTCTCCCAGAAATGCTGTGCTCCATAAATGCCAGCTTTATCAAACTTTTCTTTCTTGCCACTGTTACCCGATAGGTTAGTATCAACAGAAACTTGTGTGTCTGTTACCAGCATCTCTATTACTAGTCTGTTTACTATCTTTCAGTTTTTAAACCTAATAAAAAGCATCTGAGACATTTGAGAAATATAGAAACAACTAAGTCTCATTTTCTATGAATTAAAGTTGGTAGAGAAGGGCCAAGTATTATTTATAGGGATTTTAATATTTATTGACATGAATAACAGGTTAATTCCACTGTTACAAATAAGCATGCATATGCTTACAAATAAATGAAAAATTGGTTTCTGTAACTTATGGCTCCTTAGGAAATCTAATGATACTTTGTGAAGAAATGTTTAGAGATTTGGTATGTAATAAGAAAATATAAGACATTTTAATGTATATTTCTGAAAGGAAATGTTTGTACGTGGCATGCCACTATCTTTTCCTATTGACAAGTAAAGAACTTGTAAAGACACTATAATGCAAGAGAAATAGGTTGTGTTTGCAGTATTTTTAAAGTGAAATACAAAAATCCCCTTTTTATTACTGTGTAACATTTCTTCTTTGGATATACTACAGTTCGTATCCATTAACCAACTAGGTTTTCAATCATTGGGTTATTATGAATTAAGGTGCTATAAACATTTCATACAAGGGTTTCTGGTAGACATATTCTTATCTTTCTTTGGTAAATACCTTGGAGTGGGATTGCTTGGTGGTATGGTAAAACATATGTTTTACTTTATAAAAAACTGCCAAATCATTTTTCAAAGTGGATATACCGTTGTATATTCCCACCAGATGTGAGTTATTACTCTATTCATGTTAGTATTTTGTAGTATAGGTTTGGTTTTTTTGTTTTTAGCCATTCTGATAAGTGTGCAGTGATAATTTGCATTTCCCTAATGATAAGTGGTAACAGCTTTTAGTGTCTTTATTTGCCATCCTTATCTCTTTCGTAAAGTATCTGTTCATGTTTTTGTTCCAATTTTATAAAACTGTTGATATAAGTCATCTATTAGGTAAGTTGCAAAGGTTTTCTCCAGGTGTATGACTTGTGTTTTCATTTTCTTAATGATCTCTTTTGAAATGCAGACTTGAAAAAAATTCTCATAAAGTCCAGTTTATCCACTTTTTTTCTTTCATGGTTCACTAATTGTGTCTAGAAATCTTTGCCTAACTCGAGGTCACAGAGATTTTTCTATGTTTTCTTCTAGGAGGATTATACTTTTAAGTCTATGATTCATTTCAAGTTGATTTTTATATGTATTATAGTATGAGTATGGATCAAAATTGTGTGGGGGGTAAGTTTTCTCGTTCTTTGTTTTTGGAATATGTGTATCCCATTTTTCTAGTACCACTTGTTAAAAAGACTGCCCTCTACATGTGGGTCTGTTTCTGGGTTCCCTGAACTGGTCTATTAGTTCATATTTCTAGGCTAACACCACACTACCTTGGTGACTTTATAGTAAATCATGAAATCAAGTAGTAGGAACTTTAAATTTTGTTCTTTTTCAAAATCGTTTTGACATTCTAAATTCCTTTGCTTTTTTTAATGTATATTTTAGGATTAACTTGTCAATTTCTACCAGGAAGGCTTCTAGGGTCTTTATTGAGATTATATTGAATCTATAATCAATTTGGAGAATACTGACCATTTAACAATAATTGAGACTTCTAACTTATTTACACTTGATGTATCTCCTTTGTTAGGTTTTAATTTCATCAGGTACTGTGATTTTTCAGTGGATAAATATTATATAGTTAAATTTACCCTTTAGTAGCTCATATTTTTCTGCAATTATGTTTTATTTTAATTTCAGTTTTTAAGTGTTCATTGTTTTGGGGATTTAACCTTTACTCTGTGACCTTGCTCTCCTTCATGGATCACAGCCTAGTCATGGGGAAGGGGCTTGCATAACTCACTGAAGCAATGTAGCCATGCCTTGCAGGGCCACCCAAGACAGACAGGTCATAGTGAAGAGTTCTGACAAAATGTAGTCCACTGGAGAAGGGAACAGCAAAGCAGTCCAGTATTCTTGCCACAACAACCCCATGAACAGCAAGAAAAGGCAGAAAGATATGACACTGGAAGATGAGCCCCAGAGGTTGGAAGATGTCCAGTATGCTACTGAGGGGGCTTCCCTGGTAGCTCAGACGGTACGGGTCTGCCTGCAATGCAGGAGACCTGAGTTCAATCCCTGGGTCAGGAAGATCCCCTGGCAACCTACTCTAGTATTCTTGCCTGGAAAATCCCATGGACAGAGGAGCCTGGTGGGCTACAGTCCCAGGAGGGTCACAAAGAATTGGACCCAACTAGATAGCATATTCAAAAGCAGAGATATTACTTTGCCAACTAAGGTCTGTCTAGTCAAGGCTATGGTTTTTCCTGTGGTCATGTATGGATGTGAGAGTTGGACTGTGAAGAAGACTGAGTGCCAAAGAATTGATGCTTTTGAACTGTGGTGTTGGAGAAGACTCTTGAGAGTCCCTTGGACTGCAAGGAGGTCCAACCAGTCCATTCTGAAGGAGATCAGCCCTGGGATTTCTTCGGAAGGAATGATGCTAAAGCTGAAACTCCAGTACTCTGGCCACCTCATGCGAAGAGTTGACTCATTGTAAAAGACTCTGATGCTGGGAGGGATTGAGGGCAGGAGGAGAAGGGGATGACAGAGGATGAGATGGCTGGATGACATCACTGACTCAATGGTCGTGAGTTTGAGTGAACTCCAGGAGTTGGTGAGGGACAGGGAGGCCTGGTGTGCTGCGATTCATGGGGTTGCAAAGAGTCAGACGCAACTGAACTGAACGACTTCACTTTCCCTTTCACATGCTACTGAGAAAGAGCAGGGGGCAGTTACTAATAGCTCCAGAAAAAATGAAGTGGCTGAGCCAAAGCAGAAACAATGCTGAGTTGTGATGTGTCTGGTGGTGAAAGTAAAGTCCTATGCTGTAAAGAACAATATTGCATAAGAACCTGGAATGTGAGGTCCATGAATTAAGGTAAATTGGAAGTAGTCAAGCAAGAGATGGCAAGATTGAACATTGACATTTGAGAAATCAGTGAAATAAAATGGACGGGAATAGGAGAATTTAATTCAGATGACCATTGTATCTACTACTATAGGCAATAATCCCTTAAAAGAAATGGAATAGCCTTCATAGTCAACAAGAGAGTCTGAAATGCAGTACTTGGGTGCAACCTCAAAAACAACAGAATGATCTTGGTTCATTTCCAGGGCAAATTATTCAACATCACAGTAATCCAAGTCTATGCTTCAGCCACTGACACTGAAGAAGCTGAAGCTGACTAGTTCTAGGAAGACCTGTAACACCTAGAACCAACACCAAAAAAGAGAAGTCCTTTTCATCATAGAGGATTGGAATGCAGAAGTAGGAAGTCAAGAGATACCTGGAATAGTAGGAAAGTTTGGCCTAGGAATACAAATAGAACAGGGCAAAGGCTAAGAGTTTAGTCAAGTGAACATGCTAATCAGAACAAACCCCCTTTTCCAACAACCCATGAGACGACGCCACACATGGACATCACCTGATGGCCAATACCAAATCAGATTGATTATGTTCTTTGCAGTCTAAGATGGATAAGTTTTATACAGTCAGCAAAATGATGACCAGGAGCTGACTGTGGCTCAGATCATAAGCTCCATATTAGGAAATTCAGACTTAAATTGAAGAAAGTAGGGAAAGCCATGAAGCCATTCAGGTATGACCTAATCAACCCCCTTATGATTATACAGTGGAGGTTACAAGCAGATTCAAGGGATTAGATAGAGTGCCTGAAGAATTATGAGCAGAGGTGTGTAACATTGTACAGGAGGAAGGATCGAAACCATCACAAAGAAAAAGAAATGCAAGAAGGCAAAGTGGTTATCTGAGGTGGCTTTACAAATAGCTAAAGAAAGAAGAGAAGTGAAAGGCAAGGGAGAAAGGAAAAGATATATCCAACTGAGGGCTTCCCAAGTGGTGCTAGTGGTAAAGAACCTGCCTGCCAATTCAGGAGACCTAAGAGATACTGGTTTGATCCCTGAGTTGGGAAGATCCCCTGGAGGAGGAAATGGCAACCCACTCCAGTATTCTTGTCTGAAGGACCCCATGAACAGAGGAGCCTGATGGACTACAGCCCATAGAGTTGCAGAATCGGATACAACTAAAAGAACTTAGCACACATGCATGCATACCCAACTGAGTGCAGAATTCCAGAGAATAGCAAAGAGAGCTAAAAAGGCCTTCTTAAATGGACAATACAAATAAATAGAGGAAAACAATAGAATGGGAAAGACTAGAGATCACTTCAAGAAAATTGGAGATATCAAGGGAATATTTCATGCAATGATGGGCATGATAAAGGACAGAAATGATAAGGATCTAACAGAAGCAGATTAAGAAGAGGTGGCAAGAAGACACAGAACTATACAAAAAAAGGTCTTAATGACCCAGAAAACCAGGATGGTATAGTCACTCACCTACAGCAAGACATCCTGGAATGTGAAGTCAAGTGGACCTTAGGAAGTATTACTATGAACAAAGCTAGTGGAGCTGGTGGAATTCCAGCTGAGCTATTTCAAATCCTAAAAGATGATGCTTGCACTCAATATGTCAACAAATTTGGAAAACTCAGCATTAGCCAAAGGACTGGAAAAGGTCAGTTTTCATCCCAATCCCAAAGAAGGACAATGCCAAAGAATGCTCAAACTACTATACAATTGTGCTCATTTCACATGCTAGGAAGGTTATGCTGAAAATCCTTTAAGTGAGGCTTCAAAAGTTTGTGAACTGAGAACTCCAGATGTGCAAGATGGGTTTAGAAAAGGCAGAGGAACCAGAGATCAAATTTCCAACATTATCTGGATCATGGAGAATGCAAGGGAATGCCTTAAAAACATCTGCTTCTGCATCTTTGACTGTGGGGATCACAGCAAACTGTGGAAAATTCTTAAAGAGATGGGACTACCAGACCACCTTACCTGACCTCTGAGAAACCTGTATGTTGGTCAAGAAGCAACAGCCAGATCCCGACATGGAACAACTGACTGGTTCAAAATTGGGAAAGGAATATGACAAGGCTGTATATTTCCACACTGTTTATTTAACTAATATGCAGAGCCCATCATATGAAATTCTGGGCTGGGTTAATCACAAGCTGGAATCAAGATTTCCAGGAGAAATATCAACAACCTTAGATATGTATATGATGCCACTCTAATGGCAGAAAGTGAAGAGGAACTAAAGAACCTCTTGATGGGGGTGAAAGAGGAGACTGAAAAAGCTAGCTTGAAACTCAACATTCAGAAAACTAAGATTAAAAAAAAAAAAAAGCTAAGATTATGGTATCTGCTCCCATCACTTCACTGAAAATAGATTGGAAAAAGGGGGAACGGTGATAGATTTTATTTTCTTGAGCTCCAAAATCATTGTGGAGGGTGACTGCAGCTGTGAAATTAACAGTTGCTTGTTCCTTGGAAGGAAAGCTATGACAAAACTAGACAGCATATCAAAAAGCAGAGACATCACTTTGCTGACAAAGGTCTGTATAGTCAAAGCTATGGTTTTTCCAATAGTCATGTACAGATGTGAGACTTGGACCATAAAGAAGGCCGAGCACCAAAGAATTGATCCTTTCAAACTGTGATGCTGGAGAAGACTCTTGAGAGTCCCTTAGACAGCAAGGAGATCCAACCAGTCAATCCTAAAGGAAATAAACGCTGGATATTCATTGGAAGGACTAATGCTGAAGCTCCAATACTTTGGCTAGCTGATGCGAAAAGCTAACTCAATGGAATAGATGCTGATGCTGCGAAAGATTGAAGGCAGAAGGAGAAGTGGGTGACAGAGGATGAGATGGCTGGATGGCATCACTGATGGACATGAATTTGAGCAAACTCAGGAGTTTGGAGGAGAGAGAAGCCTATCATGCTGAAGTCCATGGGGTTACAAAGAGTTGGACACAAGTTAGAGACTAAGAAACAGCTAGAGTTTAATACTTAAATTAAAATTAATAAAATCACCCAGTGGTGATTATATTTTTATTTATTTACCCACTCTTTTTTGTCTGACTTTTGTCTCTTTTGTCTGTCCACATAGTGTTTTTAAAATTAACTCATGTTGTTGTATGTATCCGCGGTTCCTTCTTACTGCTTTGTAAAATTCTGCTGTATGGCTGTATTGATCAGCTCACAAATGAGTTTCCAGTGTTTGGCTAATACATGGAACACAGACTGGTTCCAAATAGGAAAAGGAGTACATCAAGGCTGTATGTTGTCACCCTGCTTATTTAACTTATATGCAGAGAACATCATGAGAAACGCTGGGCTGAAGGAAGCACAACCTGGGATCTAGATTGCTGGGAGAAACATCAATAAACTCAGATATGCAGATGGCACCACCCTTATGGCAGAAAGTAAAGAACTAAAGAGGCTCTTGATGAAAGTGAAAGAGGAGAGTGAAAAAGTTGGCTTGAAGCTCAACATTCAGAAAATTAAGATCATGGCATCCAGTCCCATCACTTCATGGCAAATAGATGGGGAAACAGTAGAAACAGTGGCTGACTTTATTTTTCTAGGCTCCAAAATCACTGCAGATGGTGACTGCAGCCATGAAATTAAAAGATGCTTACTCCTTGGAAGGAAAGTTATGACCAACCTGGACAGCATATTATGACCAGCCTGGATATTAAAAAGCAGAGACATTACTTTGTCAACAAAGGTCCATCTGGTGAAGGCTATGGTTTTTCCAGTAGTTATGTATGGATGTGAGAGTTGAATTATAAAGAAAGCTGAGCGCCGAAGAATTGATGCTTTTGAACTGTGGTATTGGAGAAGACTCTTGAGAGTCCCTTGGACTGCAAGGAGATCCAACCAGTCCATCCTAAAGGAGATCAGTTCTGAAGGACTGATGTTGAAGCTGAAACTCCAATACTTTGGCCCGCTGATGCGAAGAGATGACGCAATGGAAAAGATGCTGATGCTGCGAAAGATTGAGGGCAGGAGGAGAAGTGGGTGACAGAGGATGAGATGGCTGGATGGCATCACTGATGCAATGGACATGAATTTGAGTAAACTCTGGGAGTTAGTGAAGGACAGGGAGGCCTGGAGTGCTGCAGTCCATGGGGTCGCAAAGAGTTAGACATGACTGAGAGACTGAACTGAACTGAACAGTTGTCTTCTAGCACCCTGGACTCTGTTTAATTTAGCAACCTGAGTGCCTTCCTCGCACCATTTCTCCACACCTCAGCTCCTGCGTAACTTATTTTCTGGTTGGTAGAACTCCAGTTAACAAAAGTTTTACTCTAATTATAAATGATGTGAAAATAAGACAAACAAAAACAAAACACCACCTCACCTATATTTCTTCTGTCATTTTAGCTTCTGTATAAGTATTTTACATTTAGTATGGAATTCAAGATAGTCTTTTCCCATTCCAGAAGGAAGAGGGAAAGGAAATGGCTTACTAGTGACTAGTTGCTGTCAGAAAGTTAGGTCAGATTCCTTCCTATTCCTTTCCTTGGGCTTCTCACCTCTTTGCTCCATTACAATGAACTTTTCTTATACATAGAATATCTTTTGAAACTGTCCCCTCTTCCCTGCTCCAAGAATGCAGAGGGTTCCGAAGTATTTTCCCCATTTTATTTCTAGCTATAACATGTCATGGGTTCACAAAGAGTTGGACACTACTGAGCGACTGAACTGAACTGAAAACATGTCAACACTGATAGGCAAATTCTTTAGAGATTGAAATTAAATTATGTAACTAATAATTGAATTTATTTGAGTTGATGACACAATAAATAGTAAAGAACACATGCTAATATTAACATTGCTGCTGTTGCTGCTTAGTCGCTCAGTCATGTCCGACTCCTTGACCCCATGGACTGTAGCCTACCAGGCCCCTCTGTCCATGGAATTCTCCAGGCAAGAATACTGGAGTGGGTTGCCACACCCTCCTCCAGGGATCTTCCCAACCCAGGGATCGAACCCAGGTCTCCCACACTGCAGGTGGATTCTACACCATCTGAGCCACCATGGCAGGCCAAGAATATTGGAGTGGGTAGCTTATTCCTTCTCCAGAGGATCTTCCTGACCCAGGAATTGAACCCGGGTCTCCTGCATTGCAGGTGGATTCTTTATCAGCTGAGGTACCAAGGAAGCCCCATTTTAACATTATTGCTGGTCAATTTCTACTTGAGCAAACATAACTGGTTATAAAATCTGAGATTATATGGTAATCCTAAATATCATACAGCTGGGTCACTCTACCTTTATTTTGTGTTGTAAACCTGCTCTCCAACCACAGCGGAGACTCCTATGGTCAAGTTTGTACTTTGTGATTGTTAGTCAGGGTTCTCCAGAGGAAAAAAATATACTTTCTCTGTCTCTCTCCCTCTCTCTCAGAGATTGGTTTATTTTAAGGCATTGGCTTACATGATTGGGGGGCTGGCAAGTCTAAAATTCCTATGGCAGGCCCACAGCCCGGAAATGAGTTTGGGTTTCTCTGTTGCAGTCTGGAGGTGAAATTCTTTATTTTTGAAACCTCAGTCTTTGCTCTTAAGACCTACAACAGACTGAAAGAGGCCCACCCACATTATGGGGTTGGTGGAGGGCGGGTCATCGGCTTTACTCAAAGTCTATTGATTGAAATGTTAATCACATCTAAAAGTATGGCTTCCCTGATGGCTCAGTTGGTAAAGAAGCCGCCTGTAATGCAGGAGATGTAGGTTTAATCCCTGGGTCAAGATGATCCCCTGGAGAAGGAAATGGTAACCCCACTCCAGTGTTCTTGCCTGGTAAATCCCATGGACAGAGGATCCTGGCAGGCTACAGCCCATGGGGTTGCAAGAGTCATACGTGACTTAGCGACTAGACCACCATCACCACCACATCTAAAAAATACCTTCACAGCAACATCTAGACTGGTGTTTGACAAAACAACTGAGTATGGCAGCCTAGCACAGCTGACACATAAAATTAACCATCACCATGATCCTGCCACTCCTTGGCCATAGCTAACTGAGAAAAGATGCAGGACATTTTAAGCAGGACTGATCAAGTTTCTCTCATGGGAATTCATTATGAGAGACTTAGAGAGACTTTTGTGGGTCTTTGTTGATCCCTTGACCTAGAAAGGTATATACACTGGTTGCCTTCAAAGGAGCAGAAGAATGAAACAGACATGCAGAGAGCAGCAAAGACGGGACACCAGAGCAGCCTAGTGTATTATCTTATGGGGCTTCAGCTGTATTTATTGCTCTTATTTTGTAAGACAATGTTAGGTCTTTTTCCAAACAAATCTATTTTTTATTAAGTTTGACTGAGTTTACTTTTTTACCACAAAGTCATCCCTAAGATACCATTTTTACATACCATGTTTTTCCTCATTTCTGTGGTCAACTGTCAATAGCTTTTAAGTTTAGAGAAGTTTTTGATTTGGTAATAGAGAATTAAATTCCTGACATTGACAAATCTCAGCCAAGTGGAAGGATATTAATGCAAATGGAGAAGGATATTAATGCAAATGAAGAAAGCATGTGAGGTGTGGAAATAGAAACTGATGCACAGATATTTTCAAGAAATTCAATGGTGAAGGGGAACAGAGAAATAGGCCACTATTTACAGGGTTGGTTATATGAAATGTGAGGAAAAATTTTTTCCTAGGAGCAGAGGTTGCTTGAAAGGGAGGCAGATACTTGAGGGTATTTTTCATTTATAGAAATGACCCAGTAGAAAAAAAAAATATGACACAGAGGAGAGGGGATAGCTGCAAGGATCATGCCTTTATAGAGGTGGGCGTTTATGAAGAGAGAGCTTCAGAACACAGGGGAAGGAGGTGGAACCTAAGAGTTACTTTCCACAGTAAAAGAAGAGTGAGCCGTGTGTGGCTGGGGTTGCTCACAGGCTGGTAATTCTGGGGGCTGTATTTATTTTCTCACTGCTACAAACCAAGTTGTCACCTAAGAAATGGAGAAGAGAGACGTTTAATAATGATGAAAAATGGTGAAATGTTTCTCTTAAAGGGAAAGAAAACACATAAGAAAGATACATGTAATGGCACTGCTGTAACTAAAAATGACCAAGACACCCCAACAAGTGACTCTCTGTGACTCTATTTTTTATGCTCAAAATGGACAGACCTGCTTATCTTTCAAATGTATAAAACAGGAATAAGAACAGTTGATCGCTCTTATTGAGCACTTTACATAGATGCTTTCAGTTTTTCATGGCACCTATGAGGCCAGTAGTTTAACCATTTTCCTGTTGTAGAAACCGACCAAGAGAAGTTAATTCTGTCAAGATCATGGCTACGGATGGTGGGGGATAAAATCCAGATACAGTTCTTTCAAGTTTCACCATGTCCTGCTCTTTCCATGATGCCACACTTTCTCAGTAATGTGCATGTCATTTACTGACAGCCTCAGGGTATAGAGTCTCCCGGGGCACAGGCTGGCAAGCAGAGAGGACGCTACAGGGAGACTTAAAGGTAAAACTCCCCATTTGCATTGAGTTAGTTAAACGATATTTCTTTTTTAACCCTGAACTTATGGGCTGATTTTACATTCAGCTGATGGAGTGTCTGTATCACATCTAGGGACCCTTGAATATCCTCTGGGTGTCTCTGGAAAGCAAAATATCTTGCTTGGTGTGTAAGCTGATTTTTTTTGATTCACTGGGTTGTCACATCCTAATTTTCATAATCCTGTCAAGAGAGCCAAATTTCATTAAAAAAAATTGTGAGAATATGTGAGATGTAGTCATCTCTACAACAAATGGCCATTCCTTCTGCAAAAACGTAAATGGAATTCTAACATGCCACATGTCCAAATATGTACTTCATGTGTTCCAACCATTGGCCACCAGAGGGCAGTATGAATCCACCCAATAAACGGAACCACAGAAAAGACTCGACAGGTGTTCTGCAAAATTTTGCATGGAGATTCTTTAATTTTTTTTTTTTTTCAATTAAGAGTCACTTCAAAAAGTTTAAGTCATATTTAATAAATTTCAAAATAAGGACATAATTTTTGTATGTTATAATAAAGGATATAATTTCACATATATTTGAAATGCATATATCCAAAGGCAATAAAATACCATGGCAATTTGATACACATCATCATCCATTTAAAAACAGTGAGTGGAGGGGAGGGAGGACCCCAGGTGGTTCCCCTCTACCTCTGCCCAGCCTGGTCTTATCCTTGTATTTAATTAATTAAACAATCTCTCTTTTTTTAACCCCTAAAAATTTTACATGGAAAATGCTTTCTTAAGCAATTAGAAAATATATATTTTTCTATTTTCTTCTTAACTTGTATATAAATTCCACTTCGATCAAAATATATATATATACTTGTAGGATTTTCTTCATCATCCTCTGCAACAAAAATCATAAATAAATTGAAATATAGTTTTTAAAAATTTTAAGTGGCCATAATTTTAGTTATTACTAACATACAATTGATCACAATAGTGTAAGTATATTATAAATGTTGATAACTAATTATTAAAACTAAAAAGTAAAAATGTATTTTAAATGTAGATATTAATAGAAGGATGAGGATATACCCATTTTAGAATAAAATAAATTCAGCATCAGTTTTATTTTTATTATGCTGACAAACTTGATCATATCATTAAGTAGTAGATGGAAAAGGAAGGATTTTTGTTTTGGCAATGTCACAAAGTTATTTGAATCCCCCCAGGTAATGTGAGGAAAGTCACATAGTTACTGATCATCAAAATGTTTTAATGATTTAAAGTTGATAACTGATTTAGATCTTCCTAATTCGTGGTAAGAAAGAATTGAAAACTATTTGATTTGCTTTTTGCAAATGGTGCAACTAACAAGGGATTAATCTCCAAAATGTACAAACAGCTGGTGCAGCTGTATGTCAAAAAAGCAAACAATTCAACCACCAGATGGACAGAAGATCTAAAGAGACAGTTCTCCACGGAAGACATACAGATGGCCAAAAAGTACATGAAAAGATTCTCAGCCTAATTATTCAGTTCAGTTCAGTCGCTCAGTCATGTCCAACTCTTTGTGACCCCATGAATCGCAGCACGCCAGGCCTCCCTGTCCATCACCAGCTCCCGGAGTTCACTCAAACTCATGTCCATCAAGTCAGTGATGCCATCCAGCCATCTCATCCTCTGTCATCCCCTTCCCCTCCTGCCCCCAATCCCTCCCAGCATCAGAGTCTTTTCCAATGAGTCAACTCTTCGCATGAGGTGGCCAAAGTACTGGAGTTTCAGCTTCAGCATCATTCCTTCCAAAGAAATCCCAGGGCTGATCTCCTTCAGAATGGATTGGTTGGATCTCCTTACAGTCCAAGGGACTCTCAAGAGTCTTCTCCAACACCACAGTTCAAAAGCATCAATTCTTCGGCGCTCAGTCTTCTTCAAAGTCCAACTCTCACATCCATACATGACCACAGGAAAAACCATAGCTTTGACTAAATGGACCTTTGTTGGCAAAGTAATGTCTCCGCTTTTGAATATGCTATCTAGGTTGGTCATAACTTTCCTTCCAAGGAGTAAGCATCTTTTAATTTCATGGCTGCAGTCACTATCTGCAGTGATTTTGGAGCCCAGAAAAATAAAGTCTGACACTGTTTCCACTGTTTCCCCATCTATTTCCCATGAAGTGGTGGGACCGGATGCCATGCCATTCGTTTTCTGAATGTTGAGCTTTAAGCCCACTTTTTCACTCTCCACTTTCACTTTCATCAAGAGGCTTTTGAGTTCCTCTTCACTTTCTGCCATAAGGGTGGTGTCATCTGCATATCTGAGGTTATTGATATTTCTCCTGGCAATCTTGATTCCAGCTTGTGTTTCTTCCAGTCCAATGTTTCTCATGATGTACTCTGCATATAAGTTAAATAAACAGGGTGACAATATACAGCCTTGATATACTCCTTTTCCTATTTGGAACCAGCCTGTTGTTCCATGTCCAGTTCTAACTGTTGTTTCCTGACCTGCATACAAATTTCTCAAGAGACAGATCAGGTGCTCTGGTATTCCCATCTCTTTCAGAATTTTCCACAGTTTATTGTGATCCACACAGTCAAAGGCTTTGGCATAGTCAATAAAGCAGAAATAGATGTTTTTCTGGAACTCTCTTGCTTTTTCCATGATCCAGCAGATGTTGATAATTTGATCTCTGGTTCCTCTGCCTTTTCTAAAACCAGCTTGAACATCAGGAAGTTCACGGTTCACATATTACTGAAGCCTGGCTTGGAGAATTTTGAGCATTACTTTACTAGCGTGTGAGATGAGTGCAATTGTGTGGTAGTTTGAGCATCCTTTGACATTGCCTTTCTTTGGGATTGGAATGAAAACTGACCTTTTTCAGTCCTGTGGCCACTGCTGAGTTTTCCAAATTTGCTGGCATATTGAGTGCAGCACTTTCACAGCATCATCTTTCAGGATTTGGAATAGCTCAACTGGAATTCCATCACCTTCACTAGCTCTGTTCGTAGTGATGCTTTCTAAGGCCCACTTGACTTCACATTCCAGGATGTCTGGCTCTAGGTCAGTGATCACACCATCGTGATTATCTGGGTCGTGAAGATCTTTTTTGTACAGTTCTTCTGTGTATTCTTGCCACCTCTTCTTAATATCTTCTGCTTCTGTTAAGTCCATACCATTTCTGTCCTTTATCGAGCCCATCTTTGCATGAAATGTTCTCCTGGTATCTCTGATTTTCTTGAAGAGATCCCTAGTCTTTCCCATTCTGTTGTTTTCATCTATTTCTTTGCATTGATCGCTGAAGAAGGCTTTCTTATCTCTTCTTGCTATTCTTTGGAACTCTGCATTCAGATGTTTATATCTTTCCTTTTCTCCTTTGCTTTTCACTTCTCTTCTTTTTACAGCACAATGGACTATTACTCAGCCATAGAAAAGAATGAAATAATGCCATCTGCAGCCACATGGATGGACCCAGAGATTATTAAAGTAGGTAAAGTAAGTCAGACACATGGCATATACACTCATATGTGGACTCTAGTTTAAATGAAAAGATACAAATGAACTCATTTACAAAACAGAAGCAGACTTACAAATACCAAAAACAAAACTTATGGTTACCAAAGGGGAAAGGTGGTGAGAGGAATAAATCAGGAGCTTGGGATGAACACACATACACCACCATAGGCAAGACAGATGACCGACGAGGACCCACTGCAGAGCACACAGAAATCTATCCATGTTCTGTGATAACCTATACAAGAAAAGAGTCAAAAAAAGAATGAGGATATGTATAAAACTGAATCACTTTGTTGTATACCTGAAACTAATATAACATTGTAAATCCACTATACTCCAATAAGATTAAAATATTAAACAAAGTTCCATAACAAAAATAAACTATTTGATTTGCAAAATGACTGTTACCTATTCATTAGAGTCATTCACTTGCTTAAGTAATATTTTGAACTATGCCCGGGCTTGACGCTACAGAAGTTTTTCAAATCAGGGCATCGTTTCATGGTAAGACAGAGGATAGTAGAGGGATATGCATTTCACATGTTAATTGGGAGAAGAATGATTACGAAGAGGCAGTGGGCAAGAAAAACCAACATGATCTCCAGCTTAAAGGAGGGTTTCAGCCAGAATAGTTCCAAGGAATATTACCTATGAAACAAGAGGACCTGGAAATCATGTGTATGTACGTCTTAGAAAGTTTGCACATTCATCAGCTGGAAGATTATTGTCCTTAGTAACTTAAAGCAAAATAAATCTCACCTCTGGATATTTGCAATCAGTTGAGAGGATGTGATGAAAACTGAGAAGCACACACAAAATCTGATTTTTATCTAAGTGCCTGGTGGGCTGCCATCTATGGGGTGGCACGGAGTCGGACACGACTAAAGTGACTTAGCAGCAGCAGCAAACATACTCTTTTAAAGCCCAATGAAGAAACTTTTTTCTCCAAATCAAAGTGTTTTATTAGTCTATACCTTCTTCTAACTCTTGTTCCTATCATCATAGATATGACTTTGCATTCTGCATTTTAACTGCTTGAAATATACTTTTTTATTAAAATTAAAAACTTAAGCTATAAACACAGAGACACCTCCACAAAGCTTTTATGAAGAACAGTTGGGTCTTACCCACTTCCCTCCAGCATCATTTAGCTCCCTTTTTAAACTCTTGGTCCATTTTACGATTGTACTGTAATACACCATGGGTATTGCTACTGCTCAATCTTACAGTTGTAGGCATTAACTATCATAATTTTCCATTATGAAAGATGAGAATTCAGATAGATTTTGCTCCCATCTGTGCCCTGCAGAGTTCCCAATCGTTCCTGAGTAGATACAGCTTTAAAGGGAAGCATGTAAAGTTCCCACGTTATGAGAATCAGGTAAACAGTTTGAGTCACATAGGCAGCACGCTGTGATAACTCTGGCCTGTACAACATTTTATTTTCCTCAGAATTTTTAATAGATTTCTACCTAATCACTTCAGTTCCAAACTCCCTGAATTATATAAATCCTCAGTTAATATGTTCGGATGTGTTAGGTTTGAAACAATTTCATCGTCTTGAAGAAATCTCTTCCAAAGCCTTCTCGCCTTTCCCATTTGGGGTGGGGCTGCCTCTAGCCTGCTGCATGGCCGTGGCCTCATTTATGAATCCTGTTGGCTTCTTTCCTGCAATAGATCCCCTGGCTCCTGGAACCCCGAGTTCCTCCTGGGTCAATCCCCTTATTCGGGTGGAGTATATTCTCCAGTAGCATTCTGAGAAAAAAAATAAATAAGAATTACGTTTTTGAGAATGTATTTCTAAAAATTTTTTTTTTCTTTTTCCAAATCTGCAATGTAATTGATACTGGAGAAGGCTTTAAAAATTTAGGCTAGAACTTAATTTTTCTTTTTTCAAACCAGTGGTTTAGTAGAACATGCTGCTTTTCAATCCTTATCCATATCTGGAACATCTTCTTGTGCCAGACACTTACAATCTGACCTGGAAATTCTTTAAGGTCATATATGCTTCTACCTTTGGAATGAGAAAAAGCTCAAAAACTTCAAAAATAAATGGAATTTTCTAAGTCATCACTGAGGAAACAAAGAATTTCCCTGTGAATCACCTTTGCAGTCATTTTCCATCTCCCGTACACTAATTTTTCACTCTCAGAAACTGGTCTACTCACCACCCCCAAACTTACCTTATTTTCCATACCTTTGCATGTATATTTTCTGGGCCCTGAAATATATCTATTAGCAGTCTTACTTGTCCTTCAATTCTCACGTTATTTCCGATTTTCTTTGTGACATTTTCACCATTTACTTCTTAAAAAAAAAATACTTATTCCATTTCGAACATTTTATGCAACCTAACAGTGGCTGTGGGCCACTTTATATGCAAAGTTTAGCCACTAATTTTCAGGCAAGAATCAAATCAAAAGACAAGAATTTATCACCCTTTATAGAAGGGGAACAGTACTGAAAACATTAATTATCGTTGCTTCAGACCATGGAGGACAATGACAGTATGTGCAGTCTTCACAAAGTAGCACAGTGAGGCTCCGTATCTGGGGTGTTTCTTCTCTTGATCTCTGTTTTAATTGAATTAGAAAACCACATTCATGTATCATTAAGAATGGGAGAAACTATTGGATAATAATCAGTTTTCCATGTTTGTGTTTGTATATAACACTGAAGTTAGAGAGACTGCTCTCTGAAAATGACTTTCATCACTTTGCTGGACTGTAAATGAGTTATCACACAGAAAACAACAGCAACAATGAAAACCTATAAAGCTGACTGCTTCAACATAAAAAGGTGAACCTGTAGGTTTCATTTCGCTCTGGGACATTTCTTCAAGCTCTGTCTTGGCATTTAGGTGGAGACAAGGTTTACACTATAATAGCTCATTAATTTCATTCTCTGAAGGATGAAAAAAAAAAAATCAAGTGCTTGCAAGGGTCAAATTCAGCAAAGCAGTGATTTGAACAAAAATTTTGTCTTAGGAAAATTTATCTTCAACATTATTTTCATTCAAATGCTTATTTCAACCTAAAAACTTGTGCAATTTTGGTCTTGATTTATTAGATTCTGGCTATTCACTAGAGTAAAAATACAACATGAAAGTAAAATACTACCGTTATTGGTATTTTCATGGTCACGATGAAGGGTCTTACTTCATCTCGTCTTTAAAAAACTCATGAGAGCAACTTTTCTTTCAAAAGCCAGTTTACTGTGATATGTAAAAGCTGAGTCATCTACTTATTATTTCGTCACATAACGTGAGGAAAGCAGTTATACTCATCACCACATTTAATTACATTAACAGTTTTCACAACTTCATTTAGTGTGAGTCATGACTGCATGTCGTATTTTCTACATAACTGCTCTCTATAAATAAAGAAATTGGCATTAATGTATAAATTATTTGTGATTTGTGTGTCTTCCCTCCTGCATATCAGTTGGAGTGTTTTGAGATACACTTATAGTCAATGTATGGCAACCTTTTCCTATAAATGTCCAGAGAGAAAATATTTTAGGTTTTGCAGGCCTAAATGTAGCATCAAAGTAGCATTCACAATATAAAGACGAAAGTGCCCGTGTTAAAAAAAAAAGTTCTATTTATGAACACTGAAATTTTAATTTCACATAATTTTCATATCAAGAAGTTTACTCTTAAGTTTTTGTTTTCATTTCACATATCAGGAAATTTACTCTTCAGTTTTTATTTTCCCATGTAAAAATATAAAAGCTACTGTTGGCTGGAGGCTAACAGGTGAAGACGAGTCAGACTTGGCCTGATAGTATGTTAACCCCTGGCCCATATCACAGCTCCAAGAGAAACCAGTTAACAAAACAAAAAGTCAGTTCTTCTGTAGCCTGGGTTTTCAGTAAAAAGCAAATAAACAGTAAATCATCAAATACTTCTACCTTGTAAGTTCTGCATCGAAGCCAAAATGTATGGTCATATTTTGACCACTGGCGATTAACAATGAAGCAAATGATCAGCTAGTGCACAGAAGAAAATGACTGCTGTCCCGCATTATACGCCATTTATATCACATAACATCTAACAGCGTCGTCTGAATAAGGGATTTTACCAGTAGCCATTTGTTCTCTGGCGGGCACATAACAACATTCAGTTGTTCGTATTCAGGTTTCATAATACATTTATTCTACCTCAGCCCACACACTTTTATTCTTTTGGAACAAATTGTAGCCAGAAAGATCTCAGCTCAAACATAACTGCTCTTTAAGAAAAGTGTGTATTCGTGAGAATTCAAGAAAGGGTATGCCTTGATTTAAGTCTTGATTCACTTCTTTCATCAGTTTTAGAAAATCTTCAGCCATTATCTCTTTGAATATATCAAACATTTCCTCTGGAACTGGATTTTACATATGATGACCCTCATAGTCTATCAGCCATGCCTCTTAAGCATTCTTTAATCTGTTTTTTTTTTCACTATAAACTATTTTAAGCATAAAATAGAGAAATTAGAGAAAACAATATAACTTACACCAGTAAGTCAATTTTGTCAGACCACAGCATTTTGCCATACATGCTTAAGTTATATATATTGAAAGATAAACTATTATAGCTATAACTGAAAACTCCTGAATACTTTCCCAGAATCTTTCCTTTCATTCCTCTCCCAAGTTACTAATGATACATTTTTTAATATTTTTGTACACAAATATGTTCTAAAATTTTCTATCAAAATTAAATAGTTCAGATGTATTAATGTTTTTTTCGTGTAGTTTGCTTCTTGTGCTTTTAGTATATGGTTTAAGAAATTCTTAACTTAAGGTCATGAATCAATCTATCTATATTTTCTTCTCAAATTTAAAAAGTTTTTTCTTTTGACATTTATGTCTTTAAATCATCTGGAATGTATTTTCATCTAGAATGATGTAGATGAAAATAAATTCCAGAATGAGGACTTTTATGGAGGCAGTGGTAAAGAATCTGCCTGCCAAGGCAGGAGACATGGGTTCAATCCCCTAGAGAAGCAAACAGCAACCTACCCCAGTATTCTTGCCTGGGAAATTCCATGGACAGAGGAGCCTGGTGGGCTACAGTCCATGGAGTTGCAGAAGAGTCAGACAGGATTTAGCACTAAACGACAACAAAGAATTAGGTAAGATTACAGTGTCTTCTTTTGCATATGAATAAGCAGTAGTTCAAACACACTTTATTAAATATTTCATTCCTTTCCCATTGATTTGAACGACAAAGTCCACTATATATCAACTTCCTGTTTATGCTTGGGTCAATTTCTGGCCTCTTTTCTGTTTTCCTAGCTTATTGTTCTCATTCTGAGGCAGTTTCACACAGTTTAGCTTAGTGTTACATAGTTAGAGATACCTAGTGATCAGGCTGTTTGAACATATTTTTCTTCAAAATTATTCTGCTTTCTCTCCAATAAAGCACACAACATTGACCTTTTTTGGTTTTAAAGTCTTCGTAGCAATAAAGGGAAGGAGATATATAAACATGAACAAATATCAGTCTGTCACATTGGTCTTTTATCTGCCCTTAGGAAAAAAAAATCCAGCAGTTTATGTAATAAATAGTATTCTTTTGCATAGCTCTGTAAAACTGTGATTGATTTTACAAGCACAGTCATTGTGCCAGAAAACCTCTAGGGCTATATGTCACTATCGACAAGTGTTTTAACAGATAATGCACTGGGACTGGCGGCAGTGGGTCAATTTTCCAATAAAGTTCATTTATCTTATATTCATCATCATACTTAATCACACGCTCCTTAATTGGCTGCTTGTGCAAAATCATCACACGTTTAATTTCCCTTGCTCTAACCCCTGCAGATTCACATCCTGTATTTACCCTGGAGTTCTGCTCCCTATCTATATTTCCAGTTTCATTTTTAGTTGTAGTGTGCACACTACATTTTCATCACTCTTTTTTAATGATCTATTTTTAAGCTATGGATATGCTTTTTTTGAATTAGAGTAACAGCAATGAAAAATGCAAATTTAACAAATTTAAGTAGTGATACTTAATTGACTTGAAACTGCTGTGAGCACTGAGATAATATTTCAGTTTCGCTGAATGTGAAGCAAGAGTTTTTGATCAGAGTCCATATAGCATACGTACAACCTCTAAAAGTTTAGAAATCATTAGAACGTAATGAGATTTTAGCAAAAATTATGATTACTATTACATTTCAAATTTATAAAATATACGCAAACAGTTGGACTGTGTTTCGGAGAAGTGGAACTTTAACAATCTGAAGATAATGAACCCAGATACCAATAAGATCCCAGGTCTCCACTCAAAAACTGGCTCAGAGGGATAGCTTAGGATCCCCCAGGCCTTTCTCGGTACCTGGTTTCTCTATTCCTGAACCTTTCAGACGTGCTGCTGGTCTAACCAAGGAGCTTCCCACTGGTATCCGCCTTTATCTTTATCTCCACTGGGTGTCTTCACTCTGGTAGGCGACAGTCCCTCTATTCACTGATGACTTGGGCTTCCCAGATGGCTCAGCAGTAAAGAATGTGCCTGCAATGCAGAAGACACAGGAGACCTGGGTCCGCTAGGTTTAGAAAAAATAGATTTATCTTAGTATCATCAAGAACTGCGCTTCTGTTTCTTTTCTGTTCTCATTTTTGGGCTGATTTTAAAGTGGATAACAGAAAGATTTTTTTTTTTTTTTTTTGCCATTTTCTACCTGGGAATGAGATTAGTCTTCAGTTCAGTTCAGTCGCTCAGTCGTGTCCGACTCTTTTCGACCCCATGAATCACAGCATGCCAGGCCTCCCTGTCCATCACCAACTCCCGGAGTTCACTCAGACTCAAGTCCATCAAGTCAGTGATGCCATCCAGCCATCTCATCCTCTGTCGTCCCCTTCTGCTCCTGCCCTCAATCCCTCCCAGCATCAGAGTCTTTTCCAATGAGTCAGCTCTTCCCATGAGGTGGCCAAAGTACTGGAGTTTCAGCTTTAGTATCATTCCCTCCAAAGAAATCCCAGGACTGATCTCCTTCAGAATGGACTGGTTGGATCTCTTTGCAGTCCAAGGGACTCTCAAGAGTCTTCTCCAACACCACAGTTCAAAAGCATCAATTCTTCGGTGCTCAGCCTTCTTCACAGTCCAACTCTCACATCCATACATGACCACAGGAAAAACCATAGCCTTGACTAGACAAACCTTTGTTGGCAAAGTAATGTCTCTGCTTTTGAATATGCTATCTAGGTTGGTCATAACTTTCCTTCCAAGGAGTAAGCGTCTTTTAATTTCATCGCTGCAGTCACTATCTGCGGTGATTTTGGAGCCCCCAAAAATAAAGTCTGACATTGTTTCCACTGTTTCCCCATCTATTTCCCATGAAGTGATGGGACCGGATGCCATGATCTTAGTTTTCTGAATGTTGAGCTTTAAGCCCACTTTTTCACTCTCCACTTTCACTTTCATCAAGAGGCTTTTGAGTTCCTCTTCACTTTCTGCCATAAGGGTGGTGTCATCTGCATATCTGAGGTTATTGATATTTCTCCTGGCAATCTTGATTCCAGCTTGTGTTTCTTCCAGTCCAATGTTTCTCATGATGTACTCTGCATAGAAGTTAAATAACCAGGGTGACAATATACAGCCTTGAGATTAGTCTTATCTGAGATGACAAAGCCTCTTTCAGCCTCTACACTGTCCAGAGCCAAATGCAAGGGTGCGTATCAACCCAGCACTGCCCTTGGGGAGTAAAGGACTCACTCAGGTTTATTCAGCTAGTCAACCCGGATGCCCATGATTTTCAATAATTCAAGAAACAATTTACAGTACACTGCACTAAACACCTCAAAAAGGATCCCTGAAACAATCATGGAAAAGCCCTTCCTCAGTTCTCAGGACTCTTGGAGACTTGGGTTACTTATTCTCAGGCAGCCCACAGCACTGTTAACCAATAAGATGTATGACTGAGGCCATTCACCAGGGCCGGCATGAACTACAGCCTGCTAAATAAAGAGGTGGGAAACACGCCCCTCAGAAGGCCAGGAGGAAGGTGTGCCAGGGAGCGTCAGATCACCAGCGATTTCCCACCCAGGTTTAGCTGTCAGTGGCCCAGTTAGATCACAGTGTGTCTTAAGAACCTGAAGAATCCCATAAACATTTTCAAATCACTTGAATGTAAGTATATACATTTCTATGTCTGGTATATCTGACCCTACTGGGAAATAAAGATGAGCATTTAAGTAAATGTTTCAGTTAATTTTACGAGCTAATTGTTTATGGATTGCAATATATTTTCTTATTTTCCATAAATACTTTCTGTAGATTGAGAGATACATATGATAGGGAATCTCTCAGTGCCAGCTTTTAATGATCTGTAAATGGATAGTGCATGCATAATTATGAGAAAGAAGTGAGTTAATATTTGAAAAGGGCTTAGAATAGCATCCAGCACACGGTGACTTCTGTACAAGCTTAAAAAAAATAAAAATAAAACAAACGATAGGCTCAGTTGGTAAGAATCCGCCTGCAATGTGGGAGACCTGGTTTCAATCCCTGGGTTGGGAATATCCCCTGGAGAAGGGAAAGGCTACCCACTCCAGTATTCTGGCCTGGAGAATTCCATGGACTGTATAGTCTATGGGGTCACAAAGAGTCGGACATGACTGAGCAACTTTCACTTTTAGAGCAAGAAGATATATATTCAAAATAAGTGAGATGGGTGAGGCAAGTGGAAAACAAAAGGTACGGAATCAGAACACAGAGTGCAAAATAACGCCCTTCAAGTCCCTTCAATGATGAGAAGTGGATCACAGTCTTAGCTTGTGCATCCAGGTACCAAGGCAAAGGCGAGTTCTATGACTCTCAAAGCCCAGAACTTAACAAGAGACAGCCTTATTCTTTATATTAAGAACAGAGACAATGCATCCCCAGGTCTGAATATCTGTTGTTTCCACTAAGTGTCTCCCAGTTAATGAAGCCACAGGTTTCAGACAGATCACACAGTCCCCTGCGAACCTGCAGGAGAAAGAGCACTGGGGTGGTGACTCCCTATCTTTATGGCCTGGCTTAATCTAGGAGTAACTTTGAGAAGGTCATTAGGATTGAGCAGATTGCTTATCTTCCAGGCTGCAGTTATCTAAATTAAAAAAAAAGAAAAAGCAGGGAATGAAAGCCTCCTTGGCACATGGTAAGCAGTTGATGTCTATTTCATAAAGGAATGAATGAAATCCTTTATTTTAGCTATTTTCATTGGAAAACTTTATGTGATGGGCAATACACATTCTGCCTTCTTATCTGGAATTCAAAATAATAGTTTAACCTTTTCCGGATGACTCAGTTCCCCTGGGAAGCAGGCCAGTGCTGCCTCGGGATGTTGTGAGTCTCTCACACTCTGATGTACATTGATGGCTCCTACATTCTGTTGTACATTTTTGAAGTTCTCACTTTTGCATCCAAAGCAGTTGTCAGGTTTTTTTTTTTTTTTCTGGTTATTGCCAGTGTACCTGTTTTCCAGCCATCTTTCTCCGCTCTGCATATTTGCTGCTTTTCTTGTGATGCTACACAGGAAGTTGATTGAATGGCATGTCCGACTTGTATGTAAAGTGGAAGTAACTAAGCCCTGAGTTGGAGATTCTTCTCTGAGCAAAATGAGCAAGATTTTGTGTACACATTCTGTTAGTTTTCCTTAGTGGCTCATTGACTTTTTATCATCCTATTTATTCTGGCCTGTGTTCGGGATAGTTGAGTTTGCCAGATCACTGATCTTGGGACAGATGCAACATTCATCTATATAGGAAACAATATTATGCTGACTAAGGTGTCAAAGGGAGAGCTGACTTGCAAACACCTTCATGAGAAAGAGATTGCAGAAGTGTTGCTTGGAAAGCCATCTGTCAATACATTAATAGATTAGTTAAGCAAGAGTGGCATGTGAACAGAGACCAGACAAACCGGACTGTAGCAGTGAGTCAGTCAAGCGCAGGAGACAGAGGTGTTGAAGGCCCAGGGCTTGGAGCTTGAATGTCCCAGACACTCATCTGTGTCCATCTGCAACTTCACCTGCCTGTCCCTGGAGCAAGATGGTGGGCTTAGTCAATGCCTCTCTTGGTCACTTTCTTACTCCCTGGGTAGAGCAAAAAGAACACTCCTTTCTTATCCGAAATTTGAGCAAGTTGCATCTAATTTTCATTTAGTGATTTTATTATCTACCCTAAACATTTGGGAATGGTACAACAAAGTACATGGATAATGTAACACAATACAATCTTCAGTTGCTCAGTCGTGTCTGACTCTTTTTGACCCCATGAACCGCAGCACGCCTGGCCTCCCTGTATATCACCAATTCCCAGAGTCCACCCAAACCCATGTCCATCGAGTCAATGATGCCATCCAACCATCTCATCCTCTGTCGTCCCCTTCTTCTCCTGCCCTCAATCTTTCCCAGCATCAGGGTCTTTTCCAATGAGTCAGTTCTTCGCATCAGGTGGCCAAAGTATTGGAGTTTCAGCTTCAACATCAGTCCTTCCAGTGTATATTCAGGACTGATTTCCTTTAGGATGGATCTTCTTACAGACCAAGGGACTCTCAAAAGTCTTCTCCAACACCATAGTTCAAAAGCATCAATTCTTCGGCACTCAGCTTTCTTTATAGTCCAACTCTCACATACATACATGACCACTGGAAAAGCCATACAATCTTAGGAAGTCTATTTTTAGTAGCATGAACAAAGATATCGGAGGTCTGTTTAGTATTTTTTTTTAACCACTCAGACTACACTCTCTCCCTCTTACTCTCCAAAAGGAAGAGAAGAACGATCATCAATGGCTAACAGCAGCTGCAGAAGCAACACCGAGCCAGCCTCACACTCAGGAGAGAACGCTGCATCTCATTCTCATGGTTTCTGGTGCTCTATACATTCAGAGAAACTTCTTCAGTTACGAACTATAGAAATGATCCCTGAACATATAGTTTATTTTTACTTTTTTTAGTAGATCAGTGTAATTCACAAGAGAACAAGGGGGTGTATAATCTGTGAAAAATAAGCACATCCTTGAGATTTTTTTTTTTTCTGGCAAAATATTACCCAACATACTACTGATACCATCAGATAAGAATGCGTTGGGATTATTTTAAATCTTATAAAATTTATGCTACCTACTTGGGCATATTCTTCTTGCCATTTTAATCAGATAATCATTTACTAGCAATTGAGTTTGTTGATACTGTTGCCAACTTGATTAATGAAATGGAGTGTGTGGAACATTGACCTATTTATTCCTCTAAAACACAAACCATTTATCTTTGTTTCTGAAAATTTCTTCCCACACATCCACCACCACCTTGGTCCCTATCCAGATCTTCCCAAAGACTTAATGTATCTTTTTTCCTGTAAAAAAAATGGGCTTCATAGTTGGTGATCACTGTGTTGTCAATTGGCTTGTTCAATTCAATTTAAGGTCAGGTTAAAATGACATGGTTCCAACTATAAATAAATTGCTTAAATTAAGGTCAAAGGCAGCTCAGGGAAGTAAACCTTCTTCACTGAGCCACCTGAGCCCACTCCCAGAATTCACTGACCTACCCTTGAAACAAAGTGCTCTCCAGTGAACCAGCCTCCTGAGACTCTGTAGCTTCATCATTCAGAGAAGCTGGGGACTATCGGGACTGTCCCTACTGATGAGTGGCAGAAAGGCGCATGCTGGGGTTAGGAGCTGGAAAGGACTGAATCTCTGCTCATGGAGAATGTGATATGAAAGAAACCTGCCTCTCCACTGAACCAGAAAGTGAGACAGGAGGAAGATCTTGCCAGGAAAAACTGCAGCTTCCTAATACCTTTGTCACTGCAGATGGTGACTGCAGCCATGAAATTAAAAGACGCTTACTCCTTGGAAGAAAAGTTATGACCAACCTAGACAGCATATGGAAAAGCAGAGACATTACTTTGCCAACAAAGGTCTGTCTAGTCAAGGCTATGGTTTTTTCAGTCGTCATGTATGGATCTGAGAGTTGGACTAGGAAGAAAGGTGAGTGCCAAAGAATTGATGCTTTTGATCTGTGGTGTTGGAGAAGACTCTTGAGAGTCCCTTGGACTGCAAGGAGATCCAACCAGTCCATCCTAAAGGAGATCAGTCCTGAATATTCATTGGAAGGACTGATGTTGAAGCTGAAACTCCAATACTTCAGCCACCTGATGTGAAGAACTGACTCATTTGAAAAGACCCTGATGCTGGGAAAGATTGAAGGTGGGAGGAGAAGGGGATGACAGAGGATGAGATGGTTGGATGGCATCACTGACTTGATGGACATAAGTTTGAGTAAGTTCTGCAAGTTGGTGATGGACAGGGAGGCCTGGCATGCTGTAGTCCATGGGGTCACGAAGAGTTGGGCACGACTGAGCGACTGAACTGAACTGAATATCTTTGTTTCTCTTCCTGGCATGCCAGAACCTGTGTATTTACCATCTGGGATTTGCTGAGACCCCACTTAGGTAAACTATCTTTTTAAGAAGACTAAAACACGCAGAGGCACAGACATTTTTAAGCATTGGGAGAATATTTTGGAGTTTCCCAAGCCTCTCTAATGACCATATTCAAACATGAAGAGCTGCTGACAGTTTAAAAAATGAATTTATGTTAGTTTTTTGGTGGAAATTGTTCATATTTCTCTTTTACATGCAGCGCTACAGAATCATGCTGAGACTTTTACAAAAATCTCCACTGATGAGTAAGCAAGAGATGCTTGAACTCATTTCTAAATTAATGTAGGTTAAAAGGCAGCTTATGAAAAGTGAATTCTGAATTTTGTGCAATTTATTCTGGTAGCCATTTGGGGTGGGAGTTGGGGGGGGGGGAAGAGCCAAAAGAGAAAAACACACGATAACAAAGGACACATCAGCTGCTGCTGAGACTAATCATGAAGAAGGGACAACATTTCCCTGCCCTTTGGCATAAGTTGTAAATTCCAGGAAGACATGGTTTCTGGATTATAAGCTTTTACGCAGCCTAAAACATTTAACAGTATCATATAGATAATTTCAATAGATTAACGTCTGCTTGAATTGATGACGAGCTGAAAGGACATGACACTCATAGATAAGCATTTCGATCTATTATCACTGAAGACTGTCTGGATTTATTATCTTGCCCTGGGTATTAAACACGTGTTTCTGTGCTACATGGGGTGTGGGGTATGTGTGGTGTGTCTGTTAGAGCCGAACTAGTACTCAACTCAGCATTAGAGCAGCATTCTTTCCTCAAATGTGGCATTTCCTTCTTTCCCTTGAGGAAAGTGCAGACGGGAATAACCTTGCTTGCTAGATAGATATGATGATTTACTGCATTTGAAAGTTTTAATGCTTGGTTACAGCAATTTGAAATGAAACATTGCTCAAAACAATGGCTTTTCTCTCTGTTGCAGATGATGCTTTCCATAACTCTAATCCCACATTATCTTCTGCAATGTAGTCGTGATGTCCCTCATCCGGAGATGGTTTATTTCTCTATGTTCCTAAGTTTGGGCAGGTCCTGTGACTGCTTTGACTTATGAAATACAGTGGAAGTTAACACTGTGCTCGTTGTTCCTGGTGCAGCCCTTAGTTGTTCTTGATTTATCGTAGCTTTGTTTTGCATTATGTTCCCTCTCTCCGTGTTCCCTCTTAGAGCCACCATCAGTTCAGTTCGGTTCAGTTCAGTCTCTCAGTCGTGTCTGACTCTTTGCGACCCCATGGACTGCAGCACGCCAGGCTTCCCCATCCATCACGAACTCATGCAGTTTACCCAAACTCACATGCATCGAGTCGGTGATGCCATCCAACCATCTCGTCTTCTGTTGTCCCCTTCTCCTCCTGCCCTCAATCCCTCCCAGCATCAGGGTCTTTTCCAATGAGTCAGCTCTTCACATCAGGTGGCCAAAGTATTGGAGTTTCAGCTTCAGCATCAGTCCTTCCAATGAACACCCAGGCTGTGCACGAAAAGCCTGAGTCAAAGCCGTGTAGAAGGCCCTGTGCAGGTGTTTAGTGCCCGACCCAGCTCACCTCTCGCATCTTGGATGTCCAGCCCAACTGAGCTTTTTGATCACTGCCTCCTTATCCTTTTTCCTATTTGTTTTATCAAAGAGCACTTTTTCTCAGGATAGTTGTTTTTTTTTTTTTTAATTGTAGCAGAGTACCATGGCTTCCTTAATGATTTACTGGTAAAAAAAAACAAAAAAAAAAAAACAAAAAAAAAACACTGCCTGCCATGCAGGAGACACAGGTTTGATCCCTGGGTTGGGAGGAATCCCCCGGAGAAGGAAATGACAACCTGTTCCATTATTCTTGCCTGGGAAATCCCATGGACAGAGTGGCCTGGCAGGCTACAGCCATGGGGTCTCAAAAGAGTCAGATGCGATTCTGTGACTGAGCACGCACGGGCTTCCCCAAGACCGCTCTCCACCACTGCGTGGGAGATCCAGGGAAGAACCACCCAGCTGAACCCAGCAAATCTGTAGAGCCATGAGAGAAAGTACTTTATTGAAACTGTTGGTTGATATTATAGAAAGAAATTACACTTGCTGCATGAAAAACATATTAGCCCTTAAGACTTTGGTTTAGAGTTGAGCACTGAGCGATATGATCACAGTCCTGCCTGACACCTTCACTGCAGCTTTGTGAGATCCTAAGCAAAGGACTAAGCTTTAATCCTAAGCTTCCCTGGTGGCTCAGAGGGTAAAGCTTCTGTCTGCAAGGTGGGAGACCTGGGTTCAATCCCTGGGTCAGGAAGATCCCCTGGAGAAGGAAATGGCAACCCACTCCTGTACTCTTGCCTGGAGAATCCCATGGACGGAGGAGCCTGGTGCATGGGGTCTACAAAGAGTAGGATATGACTGAGTGATTTCACTTTCACTTTTTTACTTTCAAGCAGAGGACACAATTAAGCCATGCCTAGACTCCTGGTCCACAGAAAATGTGAGAAAATAAATGTTGGGTTATGTAGGTTTTTTGTTAACAATCTTATTCACATGTAATACAACTCACCCATTTAAAGTGTGCAATTCGATTGCTTTTATTCTCTTCAGAGCACTGTGAAACTATCACCACAATAAATTTTGTAATATTTTCACTACTCCCAAAAGAAAGCCCATATTTTTTAGCAGTGACTCACCATTCTTCTATTTCCCCAGCCGTGGGCTACCATTAACCTACTTTCTGTCTCTATACATTTGTCTGTAGTAGGCATTTCATATAAATGGAATCATACAAAAAAAGTTCAGCACTGAGGGTTTCCCATAATATTTCTTTTTGCTAAACTGTAAGTTCCTCTAGGTAAGGAAATATGAATATTTGGACTTGAATCTCTAGCATTCAACAGTATTTAAAATTTTTTTTAATTGGAGGATAATTGCTTTACAAGTGTTGTGCTGGTCTCTGCCATACAACAAGGTGACTCAGCCGTAAGTATACACACGTCCCCTCCCTCTTGAGCCTCCCTCTCACTTCCGACCCCATCCCACCCCTCTGGGTTGTTACAGAGCACAAGGCTGAGCTCCCTGTGCTTACAGCAACTTCCCACCAGCTGTTTTACATGTGGTAACGTATATGTTTCAATGCTACTCTCTCAATTTGTCCCTCCCTCTCCTTCCCCTGCTGTGTCCAGAAGTCTGTTCTCTATGCCTGTGTCTCTATTTCTGCCCCGGAAATAGGTTCATCAGTACCGTTTTTCTAGATTCCACATATATGTGTTATTGTATGATATTTATTTTTCTTTTTATGCAGTTCAGTTTGGTGGCTGAGTAGTATCTGACTCTTTGTGACTCCATGGCCTGAAGCACACCAGGCTTCCCTGTCCATGGGACTTAACTTCACTCTGTATAACAGGCTCTAGGTTCATCCACCACACTAGAACTGACTCAGATTGGTTCCTTTTTATGGTGAGTAATATTCCATTATACATATATGCCACCACTTCTTTATCCATTCATCTATTGATGGACACCTGTGTTGCTTCCATGGCCTAGCTATTACATTGGTACAAAAGTAATTGCGATTTTGGACCATGAATTTCTTTGGAAAGACTGATATTGAAGCTAAAACTCCAATACTTTGGCCACCTGATGCAAAGAGCTGACTCATTTGAAAAGACCTTAATGCTGAGGAAGATTGAAGGCAGGAGAAGGGGATGACAGAAGATGAGATGGCTGGATGGCATCAGCGAGTCAGTTGATGGACATGAGTTTGAGCAAGCTCTGAGAATTGGTGAAGGACAGGGAGGCCTGGCTTGCTGTGGTCTAGGGGGTCACAAAGAGTTGGACACGACTGTGTGACTGAACTGAACTGAGGTAAACCTTCATAGCCTAACTTGCTCATCTTTTGAAGCACTGGTTGTGCGATGTGTGGTCAGGCATTGTCATGGAGAAGAACTGGGCCCATTCTGTTGACCAATACCAGCTGCAGGCATTGCAGTTTTCAGTGCTTCTCACTGATTTGCTGAACATACTTCTCAGATTTAATGGGATTCAGAAAGCTGTAGTGGATCAGACTGGCAGCAGACCACCAAACAGTAACAGTGACCTTTTTTTGGTGTAAGTTTGGCTTTGGGAAGTGCATTGGAGCTTCTTCTTGGCCCAACCATTGAGCTGATGTCATGTATGATGACATCACTGGTTGTCATATAAAATCCACTTTTTGTTGCAGATCACAATCCAATCAGGAAATGGTCCACTGTTGCAATAGAATAAGAGAAGACACTTCAAAATGACCGCTTTGGGTTTTTTTTTTGGGGGGGGGAGGGTCAGCTCATGAGGTACCCACTTATTGAGCTTTTTTCACCTTTCCAATTTGCTTCAAATGCTGAATGACCATAAAATGGATGACATTGAGTTCTTTGGCGACTTTCTCATGTAGTTGTAAGGGGGTCAGCTTCAGTGATGGCTCTCAATTGGTTGTTGTCAACTTCTGCTGGCTGGCAGCTATGCTCCTCATCTTCAAGGGTCTTGTCTCCTTCAGAAAACTTCTTGAATTGTGCAGAGCACCATGAATCACCACTTCTGCAATCACCACTACACTACATTTGCTAGCAGCTCCTGGGCCAAATGTGTTGATGATGTTGCGTGTTGTCTCTGCAACTTTACAACCCATTTTGAGCTCAAATAAAAAAATCACTTGAATTTGCTTTTTGTTTAACATAATTTCTATAGTTTAAAATAAATATAAACAGCAAGTAATAATTCATTAGCAAAAAACATAAAGCAAGAAATGTACATTAAAATGATGTATAAAATAACCACATTTCTTTAAGAATGTATTCCAACATCAAGCGGCAAATTTCAACAATGCAAAACCACAATTATTTTTGCACCAACCTAATACTTCAACAGCATTTTGCATTTAGTAGATACTCAGTATACATTTGTTAAATGAATAGCTCTTCCTTTTCATACTGCACTCAGTCCAATTTTCTTACTCATTAAGATTCCTCTTCAATGACAGTGAGTTATTTTACAAATTGAATTCATAATCCTACCCTAGGACTGCCAAGGAATGTGGTTCTGATGAGACGACAAGTTTTGGCACTTTTTCATCAGGTGATTAGTAATGTTGAAACTTATATAAGGTTTTATCAATGTTATACACATACATATGTGTTTATATCGGTATTTACACCTAAAACATACAAAGCATTCTTTAATTTTTGATCCCACCGATTCAAATAAGGATGATATGAGTTGCCAGTCCAGGTTCGATGCACGATACTGGATGCTTGGGGCTGGTGCACTGGGACGACCCAGAGGGATGGAATGGGGAGGGAGGAGGGAGGAGGGTTCAGGATGGGGAACACATGTATACCTGTGGCGGATTCATTTTGATATTTGGCAAATCTAATACAGTTATGTAAAGTTTAAAAATAAAATAAAATTTAAAAAAAAAAAAAAAAATATTTAAACCATAAAAAAAAAAAAAAAAAAAAAAAAAAAACAAATAAGGATGATAAACTTCATTTTTGTAATAATTAAGTGAAATGTTTGATAAATAAGATTATAGATGTACTGTTTACCTTCTTATGACAATATTCTCAAATATCTTAGGTGCCTCATCATTAGCAAACAATTAAAATAGTAATTTGTAGAAGTTTGTTGTTGGCTAGTTGCTCAATTGTGCCAGACTCTGTGACCTCCTGGACTGTAGCCTGCTAGGTTCCTCTGTCCATGGGGTTTTCCAGGCAAGAATACTGGAGTGGGTAGCCATTCCCTTCTCCAGGGGATCTTCCTGATCCAGGGATCGAACCCAGGTCTCCTGCATTGCAGGCAGATTTTTTTTTACTGCTGAGCCACCTGGGAAGACACTTAATTTGTAGTATTTACTATTCATAAATGAAAGTTACTCAGTCGTGTCTGACTCTTTGCAACTCCATGGACTATAGCCCACCAAATTCCTCTGTCCATGGAATTCTCCAGGCAACAAACAATACTGGAGTACATTGCCATTCCCTTCTCCAGGGGATCTTCCAGACCCAGGATGGAACCCTAGTCTCCTGCGTTGCAGGTGGATTCTTTACTGTCTGAGCCACCTTCACAATTCATAAAAGAACGTTTGTTTAATAGACTATTTAACTCGATGTTGTGAGCATTTCCATTCAAGCAGGTACTATAACGAGTGTAAACCATACAGATTATATACAGAGGGCTTCCCAGCTGGCTCTAGTGGTAAAGAATCTGCCTGCCAATGCAGGAGATGTAAGGGAAGCAGGTTCGATCCCTGGGTCAGGAAGATCCCCTGGAAGACTGCATGGCAACCCACTCCAATATTCTTGCCTGGAGAATCCCACGGACAGAGGAGCCTGGGGGTGTACAGTCCATAGGATCACAGAATCGGACACGACTGAAGTGACTTAGCCCACACACACAAACCATACAGTAACAGTATAAGATTACTGGGCTTGTCTCACTGGCAAGCATGGGCTTTCTGGTCCCAGGGAGCCTGGCTGCTAATAAGCTCCACCTCCCATGGCTTGGTGACCACAGTTTAACAGCTCAACCTCTCTCCTCAGTTTTCTCACGTCTCATAGAGTTTGCAAGGTGCCTGGCTTGTGTGGGGTCATAACAAATGATCAACAGGTATTAGACCTCTGTGGGACACAGGATAAGTCCAGTTCTAAAACCAGCTCCTCCCCTTTCACAGGGCTTCTGTCTCAATATTCCTAATAGATGTGTCAGGAAGTGGTTACCATGGGCTCAAAGTCTTGCTGATTATAACAATCTTGTCTTACAGCTTGTTCTCAACTCGCCCATTCTTTGTCTCTTCTAATTCCAGTCCTAGCTCTCCGCTTCAGGGATCACAATGTTGAATTTCAGCTTCTCTTCCCTCCTTCCCTCTCTTCTTTCCTCCCTTCCTTCCACAGATATTCTATTAATACGTGCTGGGCACCATGGTCTTCTCTAGGGACAAAATAGTAAATAGGAAACAAACAAACAAACAAACACCTCTGTCCTTATGGAGTTTACATCCTAGCAGGGGAAGCACAATAAACACACAAACGTGAAACACAGTATACAGTAAGACAGTGAAGAAACAAACCATGCAGAGTCTGGGAGTAGAGAATGAGGGAGGGCAAATTATTGTAGACAGGACAGTCATGTGCCCAGAATAAAGCGAGCCACACCACTAATACCCTACAGCTCCCAAGTGCCAAAACTGCAGAAGGCTGGGTAGCCACGAAGGAGGTCTCTGTGGCCATCCTGTGTTATGCTTGCTTACCTGGCCTAAGTCAGGGCAAAGAGATGCCCCAGGAACATGAGCTCTATGCAGGTGGGTAACTCAGTTGTCCCACCAGGAGTTCCTGTAAAGTAGAGGAACCAGCATGCAGAGAGAGAGAGACGAAAGCTCATTTAGAGTCAGAAGCAGAGATGAGATCCCAACAGCTTTCCAGACTGTTTCCAGCCTTGTGGGCCAGGTGCCATTCCTGCCCCAGATCCATTATGTGAAAGTTCAGTTGCTCAGTTGTGTCTGACTCTTTGTGACCGCATGGACTGCAGCATGCCAGGCCTCCCTGTCCATCACCAGCTCCCTGAGTTTACTCAAACTCATGTGCATCGAGTCGGTGATGCCCTCCAACCATCTCATCTTCTGTCGTCCCCTTTTCCTCCCGCCTTCAATCTTTTCCAGCATCAGGGTCTTTTCCAATGAGTCAGTTCTTCGCATCAGGTGGCCAAAGTATTGGAGTTTCAGCTTCAGCATCAGTCCTTCCAATGAACACCCAGGACTGATCTCCTTTAGGATGGACTGGTTGGATCTCCTTGCAGTCCAAGGGACTCTCAAGAGTCTTCTCCAACACCACAGTTCAAAAGCATCAATTCTTCGGTGCTCAGCTTTCTTTATGGTCTATAAGATGTACTATAACTTAAAACAAGGCCCTCCTTTCTGCTTTTGTGCTTGGTAGTTTGAATTAGCTTTTGTTGATGAAATCAGACTCTTGATTCCATGTTAGTCCCTCCAATGCCTGAGGGACATATAACAAAATGTATAAGCAAATATATAACAGAAGGATGTGAAGGTTAATTTTATATGCCAATTTGATTGGGCTAAGGCATGCCCAGACATGATTTCTGGGTGCGTCTGTGAGCATGTATCTGGAAGAGATTAGCGTTTGGTTCAGGAGATTGAGTAAAGGGACCATCTTCAGCAGTGTGGGCAGGCATCAGTCAACTGGGGGCCTGAAGGGAAGAAAATAGTGGAGGTAGGCAGATTCTCTCTTCTTGAGCTGGGAGGTCCAGCTCCTCCTGCCCTTGAATGCTGGAGCTCTTGGTTCTCAGGCCTCCAGACTCCGGGACTTCTCTGGGACTTACACCAGAGGTCCCTGTCAAGCCTTTGCACTCAGACTGAATTACAGTCAGGCTTTCCTGGTTCTCCGGCTTGTGCACAGCAGATGGTGAGACTTCTCAGCCTCCACAACCGCAGAAGCCAGTTCCTGTAACAAATCTCTTCATGTGTCTGTTTTACTGGCTCTGTTTCTCTGGAGAACTAACTACATGGGGATATCTGAATCCTCCATGCTTTTCTTCAAAAATGCCTCAAGCACTTTGGTATCTCTAGTCTGTGTTTTATTCGCTGTCTACAAGTCTTCTCCATCACCCCTGCTTCGCCCTTTGCTTCTTTTGTCGCGTGTTTCATTTCTCTTTCCTGTTTCTATTGCTTTTGCAGTTGTTTCCCACACCTTTGTCATTAACTTTTCTCCTGTGTTGTCTTTTTATTGAATGTCTGCGTGCACTTTCTCACAATTCCTCTCCTCTTACTTCTTAACATGTGAAAAAAATCCTCACACCAGAAGGACTGGCTCAAAGTTCGCCAGCCACCACCATGGCCTCCCCCTTTTGCTCTCTCCATGTTCCACTACAAGCGATTCTGAGAAGACAGCCATGTGTTGTCAACAAGCTGGCTTAGTCTGCACAACTAGAAGAGATGGATGGGTTAGAGTTAGGTTACTGAAGGTCCTGCTGCTCAGCCTTCTACATGCAACCGGGCCTAGGATGACACTTCAGAATGTCCTTCTCCAAAGATGGATGCTCTCTCTGTTGGGACTCCTACATATATATATATATATATATGTAAGAACTCTGCCACCAATAAAATAACTGCTGGAGATTTCTGGTCCTATATATATATACACACATACATACATATATACACATATATATATGTATACATACACACACACACATATACATACATGTATGTACACATGTATGTGTACACATGTATGTATGTGTATATATATGTATACATGTATATATGTATATATGTATGTATGTGTGTATATATATATAGGACCAGAAATCTCCAGCAGTTATTTTATTGGTGGCAGAGTTCTTCCTGTCCCCAGGTCACTCTTAAGCCCTGAGCTTCTGTCCAGGGCAAATGGTTGCTTACAAGTCAGGATTACTCTAGTGACTTCACTTTCACTTTTCGCTTTCATCCATTGGAGAGGGAAATGGCAACCCACTCCAGTGTTCTTGCCTTGAGAATCCCAGAGTTGGGGGAGCCTGGTGGGTTGCCATCTATGGGGTCGCACAGAGTTGGACACGACTGAAGTGACTTAGCAGCAGCAGAATCCTTTAAGAATTGGCACTGAGATCTGGGTGGGGGGCAGGGGGTGCAGTGAGGAGGCATCTGGTATGCAAGGCTTTTGCTTTTGGTCTCACCCATTCCCCTAGTGAGAGACTTTATTTTGGGGGCTCCAAAGTCAGTGCAGATGGTGACTGCAGCCATGAAATTAAAAGATGCTTGTTCCTTGGAAGAAAAGCTATGACCAACCTAGACAGCAAATTAAAAAGCAGAGACATTACTTTACCAACAAAGGTCCATCTAGTCAAAGCTGTGTTTTTTCCAGTAGTCATGTATGGATGTGAGAGTTGGATTATAAAGAAAGCTGAGCCCCGAAGAATTGATGCCTTTGAACTGTGGTGTTGGAGAAGACTCTTCAGAGTCCCTTGGACTGCAAGGAGATCCAAGCAGTCCATACTAAAGGAAATTAGTCCTGAATACTCATTGGAAGGACTGATGCTGAAGCTGAAACTCCAATACTTTGGCCACCTGATGTGAAGATCAGGTGGGAAGATCCCCTGGAGAAGCCTGATGGGCTATAGTCCATGGAGTCGCAAGACAGTCACACAGGACTTAGCAGCTAAACAACAAGAATAGTAAACACACAATTCTCCCCCTCAGGTACACTTCTGTGTACTGTATGTTGCGGGGTGGGTCTGTACTAGGTGCTGTGCTGAGAACTTTCGATGTGGTAACATATTTACCTCTCACAGTGAATGTCTGAGCTGTGAATTTCTATTGGGATCTTCATTTTAAAGATGAGGCCGTGGCTTGGGGTGTCTGAGGCTGAACTCCTGGTACAGCATATGGATTTGTACTCAGAACTGGGTGACTCCAGCATCCTTAATCTTGACCAGCGGGCTATGCTGCCTCCCCTAAGGAAGAGGATATAAAACCCACACCGACACACGAATGAACCCTTAGGACTGGCTCTTGGTCACACATGCAGTCAGTATGCCCTCCATATTCGTCCCTCTGGTTTGGTACCGCCCTCCATTCCCAGGCCCGCAGATAAAACTTGCACGTCTTACCCAGCCTTTAAATATCATCCAAATGTCCATCTTGACAGGACACTGAGGATCTTATATTTTGTGCTGCTGCTGCTGCTAAGTCGCTTCAGTCGTGTCCGACTCTGTGCGACCCCAGAGACAGCAGCCCACCAGGCTCCCCTGTCCCTGGGATTCTCCAGGTCCCAGGTTATTTCACCATTCTATTCTTCCTAAGAAAGAAGACGAACATTCACACGGTGACTCTGGCCCTGAATCTTACCCTGAGAGCGAGCCGATCGATAGTTCTCCACGGACCTCACCACACTGAGGGCCAACAAAGCATTAATGGGACTGCTACTTGGCAGCTCCAGAGAGGGTCTTGAGAGAAAATGAAATTACTGTCCCTGTCATCCTCCCCTTCAGTGACTCCTCTCTTACTGCTTCCTGTTAGAAGCTCTGGAAGCCCTTGATGCCATCCAATAGCATCCTTTCCCTTGGCAGGGCTACATTATTGATTGAGAGAATCCGGGTTTTTAAAATGTCATTTAAGGTAGGTGCAATTCATACTTGGTTAATTTGTATGTGATTTGGTCACCACTTCCCTGGTGGCTCAGACGGTAAAGCATCTGCCTACAATGCAGGAGACCCGGATTCCATCCCTGGGTTGGGAAGATCCCCTGGAGAAGGAAATGGCAACCCACTCCAGTATTCTTGTCTGGAAAATCCCATGGATGGAGGAGCCTGGTAGGCTGCAGTCCATGGGGTTGCAGAGTTGGATTTCACTACACTTCTTTGGTCTATATCCACTCTGGTAGCAGAATGTTTCCTCTTTTTTTCACTCTTCTTCTGGAGTTGGAGTTTTCATTATTAAACTAAAAATGGCCCTAGAACTGTCACCCATCAAGAACCTTCAGTTAGAAAACATTGCCTGGTTACTTTCTTCTGGTTGGAGTTTTTTTTTTTAATATAATTTTATTTATTATTTTTGGCTGTGCTGGGTCTTCCCGGTCATCCAGGCTTTCTATAGTTGCAGACAGTGGGGCTACTTCTTAGTTGGGGTGCTCAGGCTTCTCATCGCAGTGGCTTCTCTTGCCGTGGAACACGGGCTCTGGGATGTGAGGGCTTCAGTAGTCCCAGCGCCGGCTTCCTGGGGTCGAGCTGCAGTTCCAGGGGTCTAGAGAACAAGGCTCAACAGCTGTGGTGTGCCAGCTTAGTTTCTGTGTGGCACGTGGGATCTTCCTGGACCAGGGATCAAACCCATGTCTCCTGCAGTAGATGGCAGATTCTTTACCAGTGAGCCATTAGGGAAGCCCTGGTTGGCGTTTGATGGACCTACTTTAACACATGTTAGTTGACAAGGCTGGTCTGCTCAACTGGTTAGAACGTCATTTTAACAAGGCCAGCGGCATATACAGGATCTGTTAGTGTATCCTCCCGGAGTCTGGATGCCCAGACTCTTTATAAACCCACACAATGCTCGCAAGGAAGAGGGGACACAAAGACAGCGCCTCTCCAAGCACACAGTCCAGACATCACATTTCGGGCACAAGGGACTGTGTGTTCTATTACTGAGTTGATAGTGTTAAGCATCGTGCTTACTAGAGGTACTCGGGGCAAGAAGAACAGTAAATTCAGAAGAAAATACCATCGAAATGAAAACGTGAATGTGACTCGTCCAATTCAAAGACATGCTGAAAATGGATGCAGGCAGAAACAATATGGTAGGCTAGGGGGTGAGATAGCAAACTGGGAACTGCTCCCTGATTCTTGGATGTCTGGGTTACATTCTCTATGGGAGAGATGTTCCTTGGTTCACATACAAACAGATCACTGTTTGTGGGAACGGGAAAAACTGAGGCGAAAGTATCTTGGCCCAGAAAGGACGGCAGAAATCCCTGTGCTTTATTCCAGATTACAGGCATTAGGATGCTGCTAAATGCTGTGGCTACCAAAAGAGAGAGAGAGAGAGAGAGAGAGAGAGAGAGAGAGAGAAACTGAGATAACAGGATTCTTAGAATCTGTTAGTCACCACTTGCTCTTCAAGACAATAACAGCTTCTTTTTAAGGCTTTGGACAGCTGCTCAAATTTCCATCCCTGAAAAGCTGGAGGTCTGGATGTGAATAGAGTGAAGAATGTTTTTCTTCTTAAGCACAGACTTCACGGTGACATAGATTATTTCTTAGTGTTCGTCAGTACAGACATAAGCACTCAGCGGCTGGAACACTGGCATCTTACTTTGTGTGGGTGGCTCAGTTGGCATCATTTTCCTTTTTTATTTGTTCTGAAAGGCCACACATAAACACCACATGTAAGGGTTAACTTTCTCTTTTAAGAAATGACTATGTATGTTTCCCCAATCAGAATTCGCTCCATTTAGTATTCTACCCAGTGGCATGAACAGTGTGTTTCTGTGTCTTCAGTTTGGGTTTAATTCTCTCAAGCTTTTCTACCCTTTGGCATGTTTCTTGAACAAAGACCAAATTGTGATCTTGTGATGTCTCTTTCTGGAACACCCAAGAAGTGAGAATTTACAAAAGTTTACAAAGCCAGAAAATCCTGCCCCAATATCCTCCCCACCAGGACTAACGAAGTTGCTACCATCCAAGCTGCCTTCAAAGAACCAAATGCAGGTTCCATGCTTGCAGGGGACCAAAACCAACACTAAAAAAAGACCTTTGGGATGATACCAGTGAACTAATCTCACAGATTCTGACTTATTTCCAGTTGCCTAGAAATTAAAAAAGGAAAAACTATAGTAGTGATATAGTTCAGAAAATAAGTTGAGTTTGTGGACAGGTTGAACAACTCATTGTCAGTAACCATGAAGGATTTTGTACACAAACCCCCTCACTCCCTTTCTTCTGCTATTTCTCCACTCTTCCAGCAGGTGGCACTACAGTCACAGAACAAACATTCCACAGCAGGGTATGTAACTTTATTTTTCTACCATAATAATTTAAAGTATTTACACACTGCACACTCACTGTTTTACACAGATACTTATTCATATACCTATGAACCACATCTAAAGGTTTCTTTGCAAAGACTTGACACACTGGGGGGGTTTCCGAGCATAACAAAGAGAAGGGAAGGACAAAAAAACAGTTTTGAGTCTTCAGACAGCCATGTGGCGCATCTGTGAAAACCAGTGTGTTCCCACAAGATTAAGCTCCCCCAGAAGACGTCCTACCTAACGTGTGAGTATGACCCAAAACGCTTCTGGTTAAGGGGGGGATTTCAAAAACCAACATGTGCAAGGAACATTTTTCTTTTTCCTCCCCATTCTATGAAAGAAACAGAAGAAAATAAACCAGGCCCTTCTCTAGAGAAATACCTGTATTTCTGAAACAGTTATCCATGGGGAAGACTTCAGAGTCATAGAGAGACACTGACTGCAAAGGGAGAACAGCCAAATCCACTGGTATTAAGAGACGTGATGCAACCTTTCCAGGAAAATGATGCGGCAAAAAAACCCAGTTTCCTCTTCCCAGGTATTTGGAGAGGCGGTTGTTTTGCTTTCGCTGAAAAGGACACAGGTATGTTACATCATGTACACACTAAACCCAGACATCGTAGAAAACTTCTACCGCTTTCCACTTTAGACTATTTGCACAAAAATAGTGGTTAGAGGTACCCTAAATATTTTTCCTCCTGTATTCTACTCGGTTACATAACAGAAGTACTAGCTAACTACAGCTTCTGACCTGGGCATGTGATTCCATAAGGGAACAAAAGCAGTCACCGTACAGAGCTGATGGCAGGCAGGCCCCCGTTAGGCTTTGATACAAGGATAACAGGTTTGGGTTCAGCTCTCTGGCACTGCATCTTTGCCCAGGAAGAGGCAGGATGCCTTTGGGATTTTCCCAGACTGGCCAAGATCATTCTCTTGTACATTGGAAGATGGGCTAGAGAGAAGCTTTGCCACTTCTGGTGAGTCGACAGCTCCATGCTGTGACCAACAGATCAGTTCACAAAGAAACAGAACTTTCAAGAAGCGGCATCCTCTTTGCTACCAGTCTGGCAGTGCCACTCATCAAAAGGAAGAAATTAACCCAGCCAACTAAAACTACACACAAACTTGACCCAAATCTCTGTGGCCTTTCAAGTTCACCGTCTGTTTGCATTTACGTAAATGACTCAAGTACAAACTCTACCACTAATTCTTGGAACCAGATATTTACATTTTAGGTATAACAATAGAAACCTACCTATCCTGGAGTTCATGTTCTCAGCTACTGCTCTTGCCTTTGGGTGGTGGTGGTTTCCTTTTTTCAAGAGGTGCCAACAACGATGGAATGGAAGAAGGAAGGAGTTGCTCGTGTAGCTCAGTGAAATCACTATCAAGTTACATGAGCAACTAATAGTCAACCTACACATATTAAGAGGGAAAGTGACTACATCGAGAGGCCATGTGGGGAGCAACACTGGCCAATGAGAATGACCAACCAGCACCCAGTCAAGCTGCATACAGGGTCAGGCCAAGGAAGCACGTCTGTTGTCAGGACCCCAGTCCATCCTATCACACACACAGACGCAAAGTGGGAGACTGGGGAAGACCACGGTGTGGGAGACAAGGAAGAGGAAATCTTTGTGATGGGATCTGGGTCTTCACATGAAAGAATCTAATACACCCCAGAGCCTGGGCTCCCGGGCTCCAACACTGAGCCTGGGGAGGGCTTACTGGGTGTGGACATGGTGAGTACAAGTCCAGACAGCTAGAGAGGAGGTGGCTGAGAACGCGGGCTTGTACAAATCACAGAGGGAAGAGCAAGGCACGATCGCTGCGCTTACAGGTTTGCACTTTGTTCAATGTAGAATGGAGTTAAAAGAGGGAAAAGTGACAGTTTGAACAGGGAATGAGGGATGACAAAAGTCTGAAAGGGCTCTTGCAAGATGCCTGGTATCTCCTTACCCATTGCCATCTGGAGCCCTTCCTGACCTAGAAAAACAGCAGTTCCATACGTTTAACCTACCACGCTCTAAGTGCTCAGATGTATCAATCCTAGTTAATAAGAACTGTGCTAACATTCTCCCCACCCTCTGAAAACAAGTGGCAGCTGTCCAAGAGGGAGAGGGCTTCCCAGAATCAGTGTTTAACAGCCAAAAGCACCTGTCCTGGGGTGGGGTGGGGCGGTTAACAATCCTTCCACGTGGAGTGAGGGCAGGAGAATCGGGCAAGGACCTAGTTCCAAGGAACGAGGCAGTGGCACCAGGAAGGCAGCAGTTGAAAGCTGGGCATGCGGCGATGGCCAAGGCTGTGAGGGCGCCGCCAGCAAGAGCTGCAAACAAGGTCGCCGGTCCTCTTCCAAGGGCGCGCAGGATACGGTGTCTGTGCACGTGTACTATATACGTACTGACCAGGTACACACATAAATATTTAATATATAAAAAATAAAGTGCTTTCTAACAGGTCCCTGGGCAGGGACGTTATAAAACATTTCACAAAACTGCAAAAAAAAAAAAAAAAATTGGTAACGGTCCAAGAACACTACATCCAACATTATGTGGAACATAGCCAAACGCGATATGTACAAATCAGGTGGGCATCCCGGGACACACGCATCCTGTCATATACATGGTATATACATATATACTCTTTTTCCTCAATATATTATGACAATATATATTTTTTAAAAATTTTGTTATAGACAGGAGAAACGGAACAGAAAAAGAAAACAAAAAAACAAAAAAAAAACGAAAGAGATAATCCCCTACAAAAACACAACTAGGATCAAGCATGTGAGTCCCAGACTGACAGACGACAGGGGGCGTCCACGGGGAGCCCCGCGGGCACTGCTTGGGAAAATATGCCAACGTTCCTTCCTGGGGTGCAGCGCCTCCACGTCCTCCAGGGCGCTGTGCGCGGCAGCCGTGAAGTTGGCATCGCCGGTGGTGAGCAGGTCAAAGACGCAGGACTGGAAGTAGATGTCCTTCACCGGCATCTGCTCGTGACACCGTGCGCTGGCCGTCTCCAGCGTGTAGCCGGGCCAGGCCGGGGCGGCGGGGCTGTGGGGCAGGCCGGGCCCCAGGATGGCGGACACTTGGCCCTGCCCGTCGTCGATGCGCTCGCCCAGGGGGCAGCCGGTCACGCACAGCTGCAGGTCCTGGCTCTCCTCGTAGGCCATGGCCAGCGCCTCGGGCATGCGGATGGCCAGCGTCAGGTAGCGGCCCAGCTGCCGCACGAATACCGTGGTCCCCATGTAGCGCGCGTGCATCTCCACTGAGCGGCCGCTCTCTCGCTCCACGATCCGCAGGCTCTTGGGGTCGCCATCCCCGCCGCTGGTGCTGCCATCTACGAAGGCGGCCGGCAGGTCATCGGTCACGGCTTGGTAGACTTTCTGATCCGTACACTCCCGGTGCGCTTTGAAGATGATGGTGATCTGTGGGGGAAGGAAGGTGGACAAAGTTTTAACACAGATGGGAGAGAGATGGGCGACAGCATCCTTGGGCCCTGAGAGTTGCCCTCCAGTTCTGGAGGCTGAACCAGCTAGAGACAGAATCTCCCAACTCAGCCTGTCTCTGCTTCTGCCTTGCAAGTGAATGGTGTCACTGTTAGGGACAATTTTGAAGACCTTATGTATTCATTCATTGGAAGGATGGATGCTGAAGCTGAAACTAATACTTTGGCCATCTCATGAGAAGAGCTGACTCATTGGAAAAGACCCTGATGCTGGGAAAGATTGAGGGCGGGAGGAGAAGGGGACGACAGGGGATGAGATGGTTGGATGGCATCACCAACTCAATGGACTTGAGTTTGAGTAAACCCTGGGAGTTGATGATGGACAGGGAGGCCTGGCCTGCTGCAGTCCATGGGGTCACAAGAGTCAGACAGGACTGAGCCACTGAACTGAACTGATGTATTTTTTCTTGATGTGGACTTTTTTTTTTTAAACTTTTTATTTTATATTAGAGAGCAGCTGATTAACAATGTTGTGATAGTTTCCGGTGGACAGTAAGACTCAACCATACATATACATGTATTCATTCTGATGTGGACCATTTTTTAAGTCTTTATTGAATTTGTTATGATATTGTTTCACTTTTGTGTTTTTTTTTTTTGACCATGACGCAGGTGGGATCTTAGCCCCCTCACCAGGGATCGAACCTGCACTCCTCTACACTGGAAGGTGAAGAAGTCTTAACCACTGGACAGCCAGGGAAGTCCCAAAGTCCTATGTATTTAGAATGAAAAACTGACACAGATCCAGAGAGTGTGTATCAGCAAAAAATTTTTATTTTCCTAAGACAGAAAAATGTTGTTGTTGGGATATAGGCAAGTTTTATTGATCATTTGTATCCTGTCTCCTTCCAAAGACAGATGAGTTGTGGTAGATAGCTCTGAGAAAAAAAGAAAGAAGATTCCTTTCTGAGTTATGCAGATGCTCTAAGTGGCTTCATTAATAATAAACCTACCAGAACTGTGATTTCTAAAAAATTTCTCCGTTGGACTCTAAAACAATACCCTATGACTCATCACTACCAACTGAGCTATACACACACACTCAGGGAAGAGACAGAAAGCTGAAGAGTGGGCCAGCCGAGCAACAGCTACCAACCATGTGCCTCAGGAAAGATTCTCTAAGTCTCTTAATCAAACGTTTCACATGACCGGCTAATCTTTGGGACAGCGAAATCACTTGGCAAGTGCGCTCAAGCACTGGCAGAGAATAAATACCCTAAACCTAGTTACAGCAAATGTTTTCCCCAAAGAGCATGCTGGCCCTTCAGCTTCTCAGAAATCTGTTCCCCAGTCAACTCTCAACTCTCCAAATTAAGCAGAAAATTTATGGAGGAAAAAAAAAAATCTACTGATAATATACAAACTTCCCTTTAGTGAACTTAACTTTCTTTCCTTAATTAGAACAGTACTTAGGAAAAGAAAAAAAAAGAACTCTGAGCACCTTCACCGCTAACATCCTCGACATCTCTGCTACAGGGGATAAAAAGATGCTAAGACAGATACGGGCTTCTGGATCACACAAGGTGGGAAAATGGTCCCCAAGCGGCGGGGTGGGGGCGGCGGGGAGACAACATTTTGAGATTTGAGTTATTGTCTGTAAGTGAGGTAATGGCTTATTATGCTTTCTTCTTGAAGAAAAGAAAAAAGTATCAGGTGACTTCAGTCAAGGAGGAAGGGAGACAGGCCAAACACTCTACAAATTACTCTGGATGGAGGCAAACAGCTACCTCCTGCAAAGGGACTAATCAAAACAATAGACCCTTGTTAAAAAGGCCACGAGGGCCTCCCTCCCCACCCTTCTCCCTACAAGCCCTCCCCGCCACCCTCAGGTTTATGTCTGAAGGCTTTCCCCGCCCCGGCTCAGCCAGCATTTGCTCATGCTATTTAATTCCACATGTTCCCACTGGTGTTACTTGACTGGAATTTTCCAGCCATTTCATTTCACTTCAGCCAGTTGTAAAGCCAGATCCGAACCAGCTGTGGCTGCAGCAACTGGTTAAATTCATATCCGTTTTTTGCAGCTGCAACCAAAAGCCAGACAATGCACTGTGAGAATGCCTGGTGTTCTCCCTGCCTAATTACTCTGAGCCACAATTTAATTTCATGACCAGCCTTCTCACGTTTCAACACCTTCCTAACAACCTGAAGGAGGTGTACCAGAGATGATTTCAGGAAATTTGCTGTGCATCCAACCATACGACCTTCCAGAGCGACTGGGATTTTTCAAGCTAGATATCTAATGGGACTATAAAATAGATTTATTTGGTGACTCTAAAGACAGTTTGACAGGTGCTTTTTAGAGGCAAGCTGGGATCTCTTGGAGGTGAAAAGATTAATTCAAGTAAATTCTGCACCTGACAGGACTGCAAGTTAATACAGATGGCTACAATAAGAGTAACAGACTTTGCGTACAGCCGCTGTCCTCATTTTCAACCAGAGCATCCACACTCAGAGTAACTGAATTCTTCTACAACAGCTAAGCCATTTGTCCTTCCAACCTAACAAACCTCAAATTTAAACCAACTTGGTCTTATTTGTAACCATGAAGGACTTTTCAGTTCGCCTTAGGAAAAACACAGAGGAATTAGTTCTGTTGGGACAACACAGCAGAGAGATCCAATTCCAAACAAGTTTCCAACAAAGGCAAGCAAGGGTCAATATTAACATGAATGGAATAGTTCCCTGTCTCACCAAGTCTCCACTGTTTTCATTAAAAACACCAATTCCAACTCAGGAGTCATTTCAAACGCCTCTCACCTTACTGTCGCTGCTCTACCTGTGACACCAGCAGGTAACTCCCACACCTCTGGAAGACAGCTGAAACTTACAGGTAGCTCCCACACCTCTGGAAGACAGCTGAAACTTACAGGTAGCTCCCACACCTCTGGAAGACAGCTGAAACTTACAGGTAGCTCCCACACCTCTGGAAGACAGCTGAAACTTACAGGTAGCTCCCACACCTCTGGAAGACAGCTGAAACTTACAGGTAGCTCCCACACCTCTGGAAGACAGCTGAAACTTACAGGTAGCTCCCACACCTCTGGAAGACAGCTGAAACTTACAGGTAGCTCCCACACCTCTGGAAGACAGCTGAAACTTACAGGTAACTCCCACACCTCTGGAAGACAGCTGAAACTTACAGCTTAACCTCTGTATTACTGTCTACACTCACAAAATATTCCAGTTTACCTAATGCATTTTTGTCTATCTGTCGAATTTCCTAGGAGTGACTTTCTCTACAAGACAAGGAAGTTGATGTTTCTCTAGTAGTTTCTCTTTTAGGTGAGATAATTTGCTCTCAGAGTCTATGTATAGAATCAGCCCTTGAATCACGATGTTGAGGGTAATGAATGAGAGGTTTCTTGAGTGGTCCTCCGTAGTTTAAGTAGATATTGAAGAGGTACCTAGAGATACAAGCAATGGAAATGTAGAAAACACTAGGAAACAGTCCCTGACAAGTTGTGTGAGGTATTTTCATCCCTCATACAATTGCAACCTGAGGTCTTAAAAAGCAAGCACTTAACCAGAAAGGGCCAGAAATCCATTTTCCAATTCTATCCTCCTGTTCAGAAAAATTAAATAAAATGTATTCACTCTCAATAATTCTTCCTTTAAAAAACTCAAATGTTAATGGAAATGTGTGGAAATTCCACACATTTCCTATTTCCAGCTAGCAGCTATCAGAGGGTCACAATAGGACATTCAAAATTGTATTCTAAAGCTTTTAAACAGATAATTTAAAAACAGCTATGCTCTTTACTTTTCCCCCCTCTACGAACTGATCCATATGCTGTAATAACTCAATTTGGCACATCTGTTCTATGCCACACCATTTATTATTGATGGATGGCATTTCTGTGCATTTAAAACATCAATGCCTTTTGTTAAACCTTCCCCGCCCAGCTCCTCCCAACCCCCACCTCATACACACTACTCCAGTCTCCTCATTCATTTTTAATGTTTCACTCCCTGAGATCTTTACCACCTACAGGGTCTCTTAGGAGAAGCAAGACAGCAGCTACAAATCAACCTTTCCACATGAGAAAGGCAAAAAGGATTTAGGGTTTGCTGTGAAATGCCAACACTGAGAGGCACCTGCCTCTCCTTTCCATCAGGAAAAAAAAATAAAAATAAAAATGAACTATATGAAAGAGAGGTCACCCACAGAACCAGGCACTGCCTTGCCAATGCACAGAGCTTCTCCAAGCTCAACAGCCTTGCACAGTGCTGTGAGGAGGTTTTCAAACAGCAGAATTCCCCACAGGCTGTGCCCTGAACTATTTGTGCTTATCATTCTTTGGAAGAAATGTTTACCGGGGTTTAAATCAGACCATTTGGCACTGCATGTGTGGGACCTTACTGGAATTCTCTTAATACCAGAACTGGGACTTTTATAGACAAGGGGCTCCAGCTCTCGGGTTAAGATGGGCCAGCAAATCAAACTGAAAATCACAGGAAATCAGCCTGGAACACAGGGAAACCCAATGTTGACAGGTATCCAGTTAAAATTCTGCTTGCGTTAAGAAAGCTTAGATTAATTTTATTTCATGTAATTAGCTGATGTGTCTACTTCCTCAGATCCTCTGGGTGCAATTATAGGTTGAAAAAAACAGATGACTGTGGGAGAAATCAGAGAACGCTGTGCCCATGGCCTTTGCTCTCACCAGGTCAGCGGCATACAGCCTCTGCTTAGTCCTCAGAGCTGAACACAAAGATCATTCCTACGAGAGTGTGTGTTTCAAAGAAATAAACACACATGCTCTATCGCCAGCTCTAAAACACATCATCTTAACTCAAGTGGGCCAATGTTTCTCAATGTTGAGAGAAGTCCGAGACTAGGAAGCTCTGAAGCACTAAGGATGGATCTCAGTTAGGCTGGGGAGAACTCGGGCTTTCGCTCCTTTTTATGAGGTAGAAAATAAAAGCATATCCGTCTAGAATAACTTTCTGGAGAGTACATGGACCATACTTAAGGAGGTCAGTAATCGATGTCATTGATCATTTTCCTGAAAAACTAGAAAAAAAAAAAAAGAAGAAACAAAAAAAATCTGCCAGGAAGGCATGAACTCAATGAAACAAATGTAACTTTACCATTGCAACTCAGCCTAGCATCAGCTATCTACCTACAGTCTGAATTCAACATCTACAAAAGCACAGTTTAAGTCACTTCACTGGGCCAGGACAAGATAGCTAACAGGAAGAAAGCCGTACATGAGTTTCAGAGGAGGCTGGCAGAAGAAATTTCCCTCTAGATCCCTTTTCAGGCTTGAATGAGACTACAAAAATCTACAGCCTCCTAAAGATCCCCAAATAGGTTTCTCTGTCCTCTTGCGTTTCTTTCCACTGAGCTCCGCTGTAGCAGCACTCACAGGATTCCAGAGACACAGAATGGATCAGACTTATTTATTCTTAGGGTTGCCCTAGGTAATACATGCAGGAACAAGGGCTGCCTTGGCTGCTGGAGGGCTTCTTGGCAGCAGCTGGAGAAAGAAGAAACCAAACCAGAGGAGAAGGACACCCACAGTTGAGGCTGCTAGGGTGGTCCAGGGGGGAAGCATTAAGCTCCGTGGCTGGAAACAGCATGCAAGAGAGAGAGAAACAGAGAGAGAGGGAGAGGGAGAGAGAGAGAGAGAGAGAAGCAGGCCCAGGGATGATACATAAAAGCGACAGGCAAAAAAAAAAAAGTTGACATCCAAAGAGCGATTTTTGTACATTTAAAACAAGGAAGGCTGGAAGCATAAATAGGCTCAGAGGGAAATGGGCCAGCTTCCTTGTACAGACCAGAGGCACAAGGTGCAGAGTTTACAGGGAGGAGGGGAGGCCTGGGGTGCGTTGGCCTTCCCGGCACCCGGAGAACTCCAGATGGACCTTCTTGCTTGTTGTGCCCGGTCTCTGCACTGTGAGGAGGCCCTCGCTAGACTTCTAGATGGGAAGTCAGGTGTGTGGGGACGGTATTTCAGGCCGAGGCTGCCGCTATGCTTTGGAAAAGTGAAAGTGAAGTTGCTCAGTCATGTCCGACTCTTTGTGATCTCGTGGACTGGAGTCTACCAGGCTCCTCTGTCCATGGAATTTTCCAGGCAAGAATACCGGAGTGGGTTGACATTTCCTTCTTCAGGGGATCTTCCTGACCCAGGGATCAAACCCAGGTCTCCCGCATTGCAGGCAGACGCTTTACCCTCTGAGCCACCAGGGAAGCTGCTGTGCTTTGGACCAGAGGCTAAAAATACTGCAGTCACTCAGGGGCAGGAATCTGTCCCGGCAGGTCTGGCTTTCTGGGATCTCCCTCCTAATGGGGTGGAGCGGGGGCACACAGATCCCCAGGCTCTCGCAGCACCCCGGGTGAACGCTCTGGTCTGAGGTTCAGCACAGCTGTTTCCCAAACAGACGGGGATTATCAGGAAATCACAGCCCCTTTGATCGGTTTTCAGTTGGGGGAGGTAATTTAAAAAGCAAAAGGGCTTAAAGGTCTCAATGCACTCACATTCTGTCACTTCTAGGGTCAGTTTCAGGTTCCTAGGGCTATTAACAACAAAAAAAAGCAAAGCCCAGTCAGGAACAAGGTGGTTAGAGGTGGTGACCATATATTCCAAGAAGCCAGTTAACTGGAAAGTTCCAAAACAATATCCTTCTGTCTTCATTTTCCTGAGGCAGGGAGCGGGGAAGGCATGGACCCCACATAAACATACACGTGTGCTTGTGTGTGTACTCACACCTTTAAAAAGGAAAGAGCAAACACTGACACCCTTTTCAGGGGCACATGCAGAGCAGATGAGAAGTTGGTCTTTAAATGCTGTCACATTAAGCCTATCCAGCGTACACAGTCAGCTCCAGCACTGAGGCAACCCCACCAGCAGGAGCTAAGGTTCCCTGGGCTCCGACTCCTAAAAGAACCAGCTCACTGGGACATACTGAGCTCCTCTCTGCACAGACCCAATTTCATCTGAAGTTCTTTCTAGACCCAACAGCAACGGGTTTTCACCGCAAGGCTCCCCCGTTAAATTCTGCATCTTAGATGTGTGCTGCAATTCTTGTTATACTTAGGACAAGCTGAGCAGCTTAAGAAGTCCTGAAGTTACCCCACCCAGGAGAACACAAAATCCAAACCAGTGGAAGAGCAAGTTCTACTTGCAGTCAAAACAAATAAAGACGAAACGGGTAAGGTAGCAGCTTTCATTGTTCGACACTGTAGGTATGACTCTTTTTACATGCCACATTCCGCAGGGGCAGAAACTGTTTGGTTAGCATTAATTGAAGCCAACAACCAAAAAAAAAGAAAAAATACCAACCATCCAATGTTTCCTGCTTGCCCCTTCCTCTCAAAATGTTGACTCAAAGAAAATTTAACAGGGCAGAGAGAGACATTTGGAAATGTGACAGAAAAACAAGTTCTAACGCTCAGCTGTGTATCAGACTTGGCTGGGCGCCTCTGGTTCAAACTATGGAGAAGGGTAGGTTTGTTTTCAAGTAGCAGAGGCCCAGAGCACTCGCAGGGAATTCTGGCTGGCTCAGGCAGGCACCGGGTTACTGTCACTTACATACGGGGAGATTCGGAAGGTCCTTTTCACCCTTCCAAACCACGTCTGGGACGGAGACCCTGGCACACGCAGAGATTTGAAATGTAAAACTGACAAGGTATACAGAGACAAATTTTATACATTTTTAGACAGTTTTCACTGACATCTTATATATTTCTTCCTTCCAGGGAACAGAAAGAAGACAGAGGCCTAGTTACCCAGAGTACATGCAGTTTGTACAGACAAAATGAAGGCAGATCTTGTTCAAGTATGGCCTAAAGAATAAGCCAGGTAGGCCTGTTTTCATCCCCCAAAATGATCATTCACATTAAGGGTACATCATGGAGCTAAGAATGTCGCCCCCTTTTCTTCTGCTTCCTTTGCCCAAATATAATCACCCCCAGGCAGTCTGCTGAAAACTATATGAAGCGAAGGTGAAAGTTTCTGGGCCTAAGACCTTAAAATCCAGTACAAACCAGAGCTATGCAGGAAGCAGAAAAGGGCCAACAGGAATACCACCACCTGGAACAACTGTAGCTGGTTTCTGTTCTAGAAACTATTCTTTTAATATTGTCTCTACAATAAAGAAATTCAGGGAGGAAAAGGATTAATCTAAGACATGCTTTTATGAGTCTTAAAAATGAGACAGACCCTGAAAAATCAACTTAACTAAGAACTGGTGATTCTGATGCTCAACTACCCTAGCAAGCTTTTGGGTATTAAAGATCAACTACCTTTCAACAACAGCAACCAGGGTTCCAGACCCTGCTAGGGTATCTCAGAGGAGTGAGGAAATCTGGGTGTAGGTGAGGGACCACCTTAAGGGTGGGAGGTGAAAAGGGAGACGGTACCAAGTGCTGAGAGTGAGAACACTGACCAGCGACAGTGGCCGGTGGGCAGGGTTATGTCCGAGGTACAGCGGCCCATCTCTCAGGCCCAGCTTCCTGGTCCTGACCCCCTGAGGCAACTTGCAGCACTTGGAACCAGCCTATAGCATGGGCCCCCAATGTTCTGAAAAGAAACCCTAAAAACGGCTTTCCCCCACCCCCGACACAAACCCCACAATTCTCCATGACATGAAGGCAGCAAAGTTTAGTTATGAGCTTAGACTAAGGCAGAGACTACATTCACCTCGGCATCTCCCAGACACGATAGGCCCTTCAATGCTTGGGGTTTCCAATGCAACACTAAATAGTACTTTTTATCAGAGAAATGAACACAGTATTCTGCACAGGGAGCTATACAACTGCAAACTTCTTTCCCATCTGTTCTGCAATATATCTCAACAATATAGCTCAATATATCTTGCAACTTTTTGTAATTTTTAAAACATTTCTGCAAAACAAGGAGGACCAGGACAAGATGCAAAACTTAAAGATGGCAAGAGTTATCTGTATTAACAGATAATCATAACAAAGAGCAATCTCAGATTTTAAGGGTTAGTTATCTGCAAGGAGCTCCTGGAAGGAATCTATATTCTCAAAGAATAGCCTATCGCCTCTGTAACAGTGTTGCATGCAAGGACAGGGTCCCTGTATTCAAAACCTAATTCTGTACACAAGAGGATGAGGCATCTTCCTTAGTGGACAAAAATAAGAATGATCACCACTGTGCAGCTCACAGAGTCTCCATAAAGATACTAAAAACATAACTGGTTACAAAAACTTAGCTACAAAAAAAATCCACTAGACTTAGGGTCAAAAGAGGACAGATTCCCAAAGCCTGATCCAGAGATATGCCTAAAAAAAAAAAAAAAAAAAAAAATCCTTGGAAGGCTTTGCAACAGAGGCACATCTGGCTCTGACTTTATAACCAACAGAGAATGACCCAGAACATTGGTTTACGTGCCCACATTCTCCTGCTGAACAATAGGGCATGCTAAGGGGCATCAAAAGCAGGAGAGGACCCAACTCGTGCTCCAGGACCCTACAAGGGAAGGGCATTTTATCACCAGGGAACACTGTGGGCAGCCAGCGAGAATAGAGCCCAGGAACTCAAGACTTCCTGTATCTCCAGTATCATCAGCCAGTGGTGATTTCCAGGAAAATCTCTCAGCAAGTAGCCACAGCTCCAGAAGTACAGATATTTATGGACTTTGAAAGACAGGCTCTCTTCTCATGCTTTGGATAGGCACAGAGCCCTGCTGCCCATGGGTTACTGCAGCGGGTGGCCTGGGGCAGCGGCAAGGACGTACGAAGCACCTGAGTGTCCACTTGCCTGGCTTGGTCAAGCACAAGGAACACACTTCCTCCCCAAAACCAAACTGCCTGAAGGTAAACCACCTTCTCTCACTAACGGATGCAGTATAGAAGGGTCTGAAGATCTATAAAGGACTGGCTGTCATCTCAATATCCCCTCCTACTTGCAATGTTGTTTCCCTGACTTTGAAGAATAGGATAAGCAAGCCAGAATGTTGAAAAAAGGACATGATTACATTGAAAGGAAAGGTTTGAAAGACAAAGCAAAAGTACACAAGGTATTTGTACAAAATAATTGTTAAAAGTATTGCCACTGTTTGGTGGTTTAGTTGCTTAGTCATGTCCGACTCTTGCGACTCCATGGACTGTAGCCCACCAGGCTCCTCTGTCCATGGGATTCTCCAGGCAAGAACACTGGAATGGGTTGCCATTTCCTTCTCCAGGGGATCTTCCCGACCCAGGGATCAAACCCTGGTCTCTTGCATTGCAGGTAGATTCTCTACCAACTGAGCTACAAGGAAAGACCATTGTTTAGATGTATAATAAATGCATCCTTGAAATTTTAGGGAAAAGGAAATCATTTTAAATGTACCTGAGAAATTGGAGATTTTCATACATGCTACTAGGACTCCATTGAAATAATTCACACCAAAATTGCCTTCTGCAATCATGGCATATGCAATTCCTTCTTAGACCCACATAAACAGGGATACATAGTTACACAACATGAAGCTGAGACTGAGGGGTGGGCAAAGAGAACGTGGAAGAGAAGGTACGCTGCCCAGCACCCTCCACAGATGATCTGCTTGTTTATCTGTGTGAGGATCAGGAGAGAAAACAGCACTGTATCCCCCTGGAGCCCCAAATACAAACAGTGCTCCTTCCCACAGAGCCAACCCTGCCCGTTCTCAGCCCGTCCCCTCTCTCATATCTTTTCTGCAGAGCATTTGCAGGTCTGAAGCTGCCCGCCTCTTGTAGACAAAGATGGGGAAGGTGGCCCAGAGTGGACACGGATCTCAGCAGAGGTGGTGCAGGTGTGCCAAGGAGCCCTGGCAGCAGGGGGGAAAAACAACCCTGGTGTCCCCTCTAGGAACGCATCGAGCTAGCCAGGTGGCCAAGCACACAGACTCTGGGGAAGGGAGGGAACCGGACAGGCTGGTGCAGGGCACAGCCCAGAGCCTCAGCCCTGAGAAGGCATACCTGTGCACAGCTGGGTAGGGGGAGAGGACATGGACCAGGGGAGATGATACCACACCATCAAGCACTGCAGGCCTGGCGAAGAAAGGCTTCGCTAGCAGGAGGAGAAGCGGACGACAGAGGATGAGATGGCTGGGTGGCATCCCCGACTCAATGGACATGAGTTTGAGTAGACTCCAGGAGTGGGTGATGGACAGGGAGGCCTGGTGTGCTGTGGTCCGTGGGGTTGCAAAGAGTCAGACATGACTGAGCGACTGAACTGAACTGAACTGACCAGAGATGACTTTGTTTTCTTTCCCTCTGTTGTTTAGATTTCTTTCCCCCCTAAGCTTTGTCTTTCCATGATGAGGGAAACCTGGGTGTTCAGGGGGCAGGCAGAGCTCACAAAGACAGCCTTGAAGGTGATGGCCTGCTCAAGAAGCCCATGGCCCCAGGACTGAGTTGCCTGAGGAAAATACCTGAGTCCAGTGCTTTGCTTTCATGCTGAGGGTGGTGGAATGAATGGCTGCTTAGATACGATAGTTTCAGCATCGCATTTTTTTCGTGGTGTGTGTGTGTATATGTGTTAGCCACTCAGTCATGTCTAACTCTATGGGACCCCATGGACAGTAACCCACCAGGTTTCTCTGTCCATGGGATTCTCTAGGAGTGAATACCAGAGTGGATTGTTTTCATTGCTTAGAAATTTTTAAAAAGTTTTATTTTGGTCCTGGGTATAGCAGAAGGAATTGCAGTGCAAGATTTTAGGTCTTTGTTTGGTTTCACCAGCAAAGGCCATACCAACATGGAGACAGGCCCTCAAACAGTAACCTTCACATGCTTTTGGGCAGCTTTGGAGAGAGTTACAAAAAGAGAAAAGAAAAAAAAAAAACAAGCACTGGAGGTCATGAAGCTATAGAGTAATTTGTTGCTGAACAGCATGGTCACCAGATGTGGGGGAATACTTTCCCATAGGGCAATTAAAGACCAAACATTTTCGTTGTCTGCTTGAATTTATGTTAAAAGATAGATAACTTTTCCCTCTCTCCTTTCTGGAAAGGGTAAAACCTTTGATCCTCACCAAAGTGAGGGAGAAAACAAATTGTACTTACGTTATTTGCTAAAAACTATGATAGGTTCAACCACAACTGAAATAGAATGATCTAAAGTACTTCAATGTCAACTGTTGCATTCATATACTATGCATACTCATAAGGCAACCAGCTGTCCCCAGATATTTTCAACACGATCAGTAAAAAGTACAGTTTTGAAAGGCTGAACACCAAATAGGAGTGACATGTGACTGGATAGAAGGCTTGGAAAATAAAACTCTGGGCTTGTGAAAGAAACAATACAGCTGACCCCTGAACAACAGGGGAGTTAGTTGCAATGACCCCTGGGCAGTTGAAAATCCACTATAACGTTATAGCTATCCCTCTGTGTACAGGGTTCTGTACCCGATTCAAGCAGGGATCATGCAGTACTGCACTATTCACTACCGAAAAAAATCCGCATATGTGGACTGGCTGGGTTCAAACCCATGTTGTCCAAGGGTCAACTGTAAATTTTCCCATGCACACAGCATTTATTAATCTCAAAAGTATCGTGTGAAAGCTACCCTTCCAAGCCCTCAATTATCTGCAAAATTGATGATTTTCTGCATTTTCAATGGAATTGCCTTCTTGAATTTTCAGTGCCATGTCTTTTCAAAACCTATTACCAGGTTTTATGCCCTTTGAGTCTGCAATGATAAATTGTTGCTCATTGCTTACCTTATGACTTTGCAGCTATTAACTTTATAACATATAGCAAATACATATTGTAATATACAGACAGGAAAAATTATATACTTGCAAAATCCAGAGGAAGAAAAGTTTATTTGAGACATAAGGTTTGGAAAGGCAACCTTGGGTTTTATTGGGAACTGAAGTGTAAATAGTTTTAAGTTCCCCTAAGATGTCTAGGCCAATGTATAGTCTCCTTTGTTCAAGGTGATGACTTCTAATCTTAGATTTGTGACACCCCAGGGTGTCTCCATACAGTCTCTGGAAGTGTGCTAAAATTCCCTCCACAAAATGCCAAGTAAAATAATTTAAATTCACTTAAAAACTATGCTACATATGTTTGAAGGCAAGGCTTGGAATCAAGAGAACAGTCCTTAAGTATTATAAAAGCCTGCTAGCTGTCAATTACATTTTAATCTAACCCAACTGATGAAAAGATACAATAAACAAAATGAAATGATACAAAATAAGAAAACCTGTATGTGTGATTTTATAGTTGGAGAAGACAGCCAAGGAGCTGGTTCCTTGTTGTTACACTTTTTTTAACAATAGAAACATTTGAGAAAATTTGTTTATGGGTCTTCCTTGCTATCTGCAGGCCTTCTCCAGCTGCCCAGAGTGGGGGGTGGTCATCTCCAGTTGTGGGGTGCAGGCCTCTCATTGTGGTGGCTTCTCTTGTTGCGGGACACGGGCTGGAGAGCTCTGACTCAGTAGACATGGTGAGTGAGCTTAGTAGTCTGGAGGCATGTGGGAGCTTCCTGGACCAGGGATTGAGCCTGTGTCCCCTGCACTGGCAGGTGGATTCTTCTCTACCACTGAGCCACCAGGGAAGCCCCTGGGACACCATTTTTGTGGAAAACCCTTTTGGACCTCTTTATTTACTAACGCCTGAATCAGCTTGGCCTGACAACTGGAAACCCAGTCACAGCTCCTCGCCACCTGTTTGCACTAAGACTCTGATGCCTTAACGCTGGCTTCGAGGCTCCCTCATCAGTATCAGTTTCTTTAAAATGAACAAACACCAACCACAGACAATGGCAGCTAGACCCGGTAAGCTTAATTTTGTCAGTTTTCCCTTCTGGTTGACTTAAATTTTATCCTGAGGTTACACGGAATTAGGTATTACTGCTCTGCAAAATCCACTTCTTAACTTCCCTGGTCACCACGTTTTACTATAGCTTCCAAGTTTCCAATAAGGTTTCCTGATGAGTCGCTCTCTTAGGTTCCACGGCGTTCTTTGTTCAGAGCACCCACTGCAGTCATCTGATAAATCTGAACATGGATTTCTTCAAGAGCCACACACATCTGCACTCAAAAATGACATCACTGGAAAAAAAGAACTTTTTTTTTCATTAAACAGGCCTGCCTTTTCCCTAAAGAACCCAACTTCACTGTTTCCTTTTTATTTTTCATATCATTGCCTATTTAAACTTAGACCTACAAGAATTCCAGTGAGAAAATTTTTTTTTTACCAAGTAACTTTCATTTAATCCTTTATCCACCTTCTGTGCGGAGCTGGCCAACAGAAGTTCCTTTTAAACAAGGTCTTTTGTATCATATTTCAACAGTCGTCTGAAGAATCAAACATCTGAAAGTTACAGAAGGAAAGAAGAAGAAGAAAAAAAAGTACACTTGCCTTATTTGTCGCAGTGGCACTGGATCCAGGGACCACGGGCACATTCGTCACTTGAACTGAAAGATAATTATTGTCTATGAGTGGCCAAGCACCTTCCACTTTGCATGTCTGGAAGTGATCCTTGAAAGTTCTAAGGTGAGGGTCTCCGAACAAGCCACAGAAAAGGTAATTGGGAGGGTTCTGGTCCCCGCCCCTGTGTTCTCTGGCTCCCGCGTGGCTGTGATAGTTACAAGGGTCATGGGTCACTTCCGGGTTGGTAGACGATGTGGGTCCATCCTTGGAACAGTTTCTCTGGCTCATGAGGTCGCTGATACCCAACACAGCAGAATGGTACACTAGGTTACCACGGCAGGCTTTGGAAGTCCGCTGGGTGCAGCCAGCATAGGCACGCAGAGCCTTGCAGAACTCAGAGTCAAAGCCATCGACCGCGGAGTTCAGGTGTGAAGTCAGGGACACAAAGTCCGTGGTGCATTTCTGGATTCGACACTGAGCTGGCTGCTGGCAGTCACCTAGGAAAAAGAAGATTAAGACCGAATGTTTTTAAAAGGCTTCACAACTTTCTGAGCTGCATGAGAAAAGGACATTCTCCCCTGGGAACTGTTTGTTCTATTTCCTATACTCCTATTTTAAGAAGGCCTTCAGAAATAGGGTTGCATTGTGGCTTCTTGGCCTCTCACAAAGTAAGCCACTGGAAGAACCACTGCATGCAGCTGGTTAACTTAACAACTAAAGCGTGGGCCATTGCGAGTGAACAGGAGTTTAGCCAGGTGTTCTTAGGCTAAACTACAAGGGAACGATAAAGGAAATATTTTATCAACTTTGCTCTTGTTTATAGATTTTGAGAAAGATCCCTTTGCTCTAAGGCCAAGTCAAAGATGTGAACTTTGCTTTGATTTTGAAAACTGCGTAAGTAATTTGCTTTGAAAAGCACAGTCTGTACACAAAATCACGAGTAAAGCCTGCACACTTAAGGGAGGGGAAACTCCTAAATTATAGCGTGATTAGTTAAAACACCTTTACCCGATTCTACTCTAGCTACAGGGCAAGAATATCAGGAAAAAATCCAGGTACTACGTTATTCTGTCTTTCTTGAGAAATATTTACCAACAAATTGCATATAAACTAACACACATAATCCCTTGGTTTCTACAAAGTGTAAATGATCGTTTAAAAAAATAAAGTGACTGATTTGACCAAGCTAGGTATTCACTATCCCATAATATCAATCACCCCGGGATTCTAGCTCCTCAACAGTTCACAGTAAAAGTATGCTAACTCAAAATGTACACGACACTGACAGGTGATCCCACCAACTGTGTTTTTTTCTAGAAACAGAACCAGAGACAGAATTCTTTGAGTATATATAAAACTACTTTTCCCCCTTAAATCAATGATTCACATAAACTTAATGATTTAAGCAAAGCTAACATAAAGTAATGAAAAATCATACGATCACTGCCCTACTATTTAAACAGTGAGTTTTCAAATTATGGTTTGCCCCTAACTTTTTAGACAAAAGTTTGTAAAATCTCTCAAAGCACAAAACCCACAATGAACTGCCAATACTAGGTCAGTGTGTGTACTAATCAGTTTAATATTGTATTCCTTAAAAGGAGAACACCAGAAACACGGAAAAGAAAAACAATTTTCTATATTGTCCACCTCAAATTTTATAGAAATGAACTGTAACACATTATTTGTGTTACCTGCACATTCTTTATAGGTATCTCAACTATGGAGGAGCCTCAATCTCAAGTCTTAGGTTCCTCATCTGAGAAATGAATAGGTTGTTCGAAAGTAAATTCTGTGATCTTTTCTAGGCATGAAATATCCGAGGGGGTGCATCAGTCAGTAGAGTATTATTAAATGTGTAATTATTCAAGATTTAGGCATAACAAAACTTCAGGATGATATCAAGATTTAGGACATTATCTGATAAAGACTTTAAAATTAACCCTAATAATCATTGTAGAAAGACATTTTAGTCTTTTCAGTAGTAAACTGCTTTTAAATGAGTGAAATAGCCTGTAATCTTTGTTCCTGGCATCAGCTGGGGAAACGAGGAGTCGATGACAACCTCGTAAGGCACTCCCCCAACCATCCCTAAGTTTCCAAAACCAAAAAGGGAAAATGTAGTCAAGACTGGATATCTGACTTAACACAAGTAAAAGAGAAGATTAAAATATTTTAATATTTTGGAGCTGTGAATTTACAGCTGTTACTTAAAGGCACTAAATAAAAATCACAGATACATCTTTATGCATTTGGCCTCTTTCATGTTTTCTCATTCCAAAGTCGACAAAAGCAGCTCTAGTATTTATAGAATTCCTCTCTACAAAGTAGATCAAATCATCTTTCAACTGTTTTTACTCAAAAAGGCAAAAGTGGAAACAAAAAAATAAAACCAGCCAACAACCCCCAAAGCGGTATTAAAGCCATTTTACAGATGGGAAAATCAAGACAAAGGGACACTAAAGGCCTTGACCTGGCTGGACTGTAAACTGCCAGCATGAAGCCCAGGACATGTGCCTTTCCTCAAATCTCGTTTTCATTCCCCCAACAAAATTTCTGATTCCCAAGACAGTACTTGATAGCTTAAAAAAAAACAAAAACAAAAAAAAACACACTTCAGGAACAGCAACATCTTTTCTCTTTTTCTTTTAAAATCAGATTCACAGCAAGCAGTAAGCAAGAAAATAAATATATGAGCCAAGGCTCATTCAGTATCGAACAGCTTTTGGACAACACATAAATGACAACACAAGAACTTTCCGCTAAACTTGCAGGGCCTATTCTGTTCTTTTTATGGTCTATAAAATCTAGCTGAGCGTACACTTACTTATAATTATTTCAAATAGTCATAAAAATATCAAAAGTAAGACCAGCATGGAAATGCAGATGCAACTGTTTAGAAAGGAAAAGCAGAATCTAGACTCCCAGATCCTTTTTTGTTCCCTTCCTCCCTTCCCCACGCCCTTTGTCATAGCAGGTAGGTGCTGATTCCTTTGAGAAATCTCACACAAAACACAGTTCCTTGGATTCCTTTGTTTTGGATGAGGTTTCTAACAGACTTTTTGAATAGAGACGGTGGGATGTAGGAGGGCTAACCAGAGAGAAAGTGCATGTGGGTCAGCAGTTTCAGCCCCATCACAGGCTCCTGTGTATAATGACTAATTTGCAGCATACACCCAGAAATATCTAGGCTTCATGAATTTATAATGACAATGCACACTTTGCCTGTAAGAGGCGGTAAAGTAAGCCTCCTGTCAAAATGCCAAGACAATGCAGAGCAGAAACAATTTCAAGGATGCAGCCAAGAAAACCATGAAGTGTATGAGTAAGCAAGGAACTCCCATATTGGATCTCCATTCAGGAAGTGTAGAGGTTTGCTTAAGGAAAAAAAAAAAAAGAATAAAAGTATCCTTTTCATTTCCCAAGGGCAGAATTCAAAATGTGCAGCTACAGATTTATTTTTTCAAATCATACCATCTATGATGTGACCATATTTTCATCCCAGTAAATGAAATTTACTAAAGGATTTGTCAGTCTAGAGCTCTCATGAATGATGCAGACATAAAGACCTCACCATTCAAGGCGGTTTCCGCAATGTCAGGCCTGCACGGGTGAATCTGCAGCCCAATCATCAGATTATAATAAAAGAAATGAGATATGCTGAAATGAATTAAGTGCAACGCAGAGCCATCTGGGGTGTGCAGGCAAATTATAAGGATCCGGACATAAAACATATGGTGGCCCATCTGTAAAGAGCATGAGGTGAGGCTGGCTGCTCTGAGGAGACACAACTGCCCTGCATTTCAATAGCACCATTCTTCAAAGAACTCTCTCCAAAGGAGCCCTCTTTCCTAAAACCAGATTAATTGCTTCATTCCAACAATCTATCCACAGATATCACTCACTACGGCAACTCGGGGTCGAATCTAATGGGGACTTCAGTGTGAGCACATTAGGATACTGAGAGGAGTTTCACATTCCAAGTTCTTGAACTCAGGCACCTTAATTTTCTAAACCTTTAAACCAACTTCTTAGGCCTTTCAGAGGCCATCGAAGAAAGCTTCAAGGACCACATTCCAATCCTGTTACAGGACCCTATGGCAAGTAAAGGAAACAACATCTAAGCAGTCAAGAGGGTCACAGTCCTGCCCACCAGCTCAATTTCCATTTCAAGAAATCTACACTTTGACATTATGGATACTTTTTTTTTTTTTTTCACACAAAACACTCCTGAATATATTTTTTGACACATCATAAAAAGTTTTCCATGCAACCGTGAGCAGACTGACTTTATTTTCTAAGGTTCTAAAATCACTAATTAAAAACCTTCATCATTGTAAAACTTGCTATTTACACTCTCTATTAAGACTTCAGTCTGTTTCCACAAGTGACAGTGTTAAAATGCAGCTGTTACATCACAATGCAAAGTTACGCAAAACTAAATTTAGTCATCTGCTCAAATGTCACATTTTTTCCCCATTACTTAAAAGACCTCCCGGATTTTTAACACCGCTGGTATGACTTAATAAATAAATAAAAATTAACTCTGGCACAGTTGGGTGGCATTACAGTTCAGTATTCTCCAGATCAGAGTGTTGTGATTGCTGTCCCACAAATACAGGACAAAAAGATCTCAAAGGATAAGTATCTAATGCTCTAGGTGCTCTCAAACTAAAAGATAGATTGTCTTTTTCAATTTGGCACTGAAAAAACTTTTTGTCTAGATATGCTGCTAGGAATGGTACTTATTTGTAAAGGGCGTTCTAGATCACCCCCCGCCCCCCACCCCGGCTTTCTTGAGATATAACTGACATACATCGTGTTCATGAAAAGATCTTAAAAAGAAAAACAAGCAAAACACGCAAGAAGGCTCATCGTCGCTAAGACAAAAAGATTTTACTTCGTTAAGAACAGATTCCTCACTGCTGCTTCCACTGGGGAAGTTCCCGAAGGCAAGAGATCGGTCACACTCTCCTGGAATCCCCCAAAACACGCGGCTAGCCACAAAGCACGAAGTTTTTCCAAAGGGGGGTGAAAGCTGAAATTAAAAGGGGCTTTCGCAAATATGAAAGCGATCCCAGTTTAAAGACGTCTTAAGTGACTTCGAGATGAACCCCCAGGTTTTCAAACGGGTAGAATTATCTTCCCATCGGGTGCCATTTCTTCGCCTCGACGCCACCCCCAACTCCAGGGCAGCAGCAGCAATCAGGCTCTTCTCCCCAGCCTAGGAGGCGACGGCGGCGGCGGCGGCGGCGGAAACCTGATCCCAGCCCGACTTTCAGTAAAACACCCATGTAGAGAGCAATAGAGCATCCGGAACGTTCGTCTCGGGAGCGCAGCCCCCCGCCCGCGCGCTACATCTTTGATAAGTGGCTGCGGGAGGAGAGATCCATCCACGGTCCGAGCAGAAGGCGGGGACGGCGTGCGGGCGGGAGGCAGGGCGAAAGGCCGCTCCCGTGTGCCCTGGGCGCGCCGCTCGGTTGGCGGGTGTGTTCCTGCCGCCGCGCCCCAGCCCGGCCACGGTGCGGGTAAGGAGCTGGGGAGGCCTTTCCCGCTCCGGCCAGCGCCTTCTGCCCCCCGGGGGTGGGGGGATAGGGGACCCCAGCCCCACTGACCCTAGAGGCGGCTCCCCCACCCCGCGCGCTTGCCCCCCGTACCTGCATGAAGCAGCCCGAGGCTGAGCAGCAACAGCAGCAGCAGCGCCAGGGGCGGCGGGCCGAGCTCGGGGCGGCGGCGGGGGCGGCGGCGCGGCTCAGCCCCGGCGGCAGCGGCGGCGGAGGCTGGGGCGGCGGCGGCGCAGTAGGGCGATACTGCTCTCAAGCCCATGCCCGTCCATGCAGCTCTCGTGGGCTCCGGCGAGGGCGGCGGCGCGGGCGCCGTGGCGGGTCCCGGGCCTGGGCGGCGGCATGGGCCGGAGGGAGCGCCCCGCTTCCTCTTCTTCCTCCTTCAGCCCCGCGTCGGATGCGGGCCGCCGCCGCCGCCGCCGCAGGAGCAGCAGAAGCGAGCCGGGCGCCGCGGGCGGAGCGCGTCGGCGGCGTCGGCCGCGGGGAGCGGAGGCATCGTGGCGGCCGGAGTCGGCGGGCGGGCGGAGGGCGGGAGGAGAGAGCGGAGGGCGGGGAAGGAAAAGACACAAAGACGGTGAGCGAGTGCGAAGCCCGGCCGGCAGCGCTTGCGCGGGGCGTCCCCGGGCCAGCGTGGGCTCGGCGGGCGCGGAAACGCACCGAACGGAGCCCCGAGCGGCGGCCCGCAGCCGCCGGCTGCCGAGATCACTCTGTGCCGGGGGGCCCCCGCGCTCGATCAATCTCAGCCCCGCACTGCCGCCCCGCCCCTCCCGACGCCCCGCCAATCCGCGCCGGCCCCGCCCCGCCCCTCCCCGCCCCCTCTAACTCCATTGGCAGAGAGGCGGGAGCTGTGGACGCAGTCGGCCACTCATAGGGCCCCTTGCGCCCGCCCCGCCCTCCGGCCCCGCCCCTCCGGGCCCCCGCCCCCTGTTCCCAGCCTCCCCGGGGTGATTCGAGTTCCGCGTCCCGCCCGCCACCGGTCAGGTCGGCGGCGCTGCGGCCCAGCCTCCCTATTGCTGGTTGCGGCCTCCGCGCTCCCCTCCACCCTCTCCTGCAATGTACTATCGCCCCGCGCCCAGTGGAGACAGGCGACGGCAGCTCCGTACAGTCGTTACAAAGTCGTTACAAAGAAGCCGGCCTTTGGCCTTTCCGAGAAGGAAAGTGATCGGGTTCAACGTCCCTCTCCGTAACGCATTTATTTAGATCACCAGCCCCCGACCCTGTCCCTGCCCTACAGCCCTGGATCCTCGGAGGAAACGGGCGCGTTTATGCCTAGCGCCCGGCGGTAGATCCCTTCGAGGCCAATCGCATTTGCTGAGCCGCGTTCTGAGCCCGCTGTGGACTTTTTTTTTTTTTTTTTTTTTAAGTAAGTTCCGTTCAGTTCAGTCGCTCAGTCGTGTCCGACTCTTTGCGATCCCACGGACCGCAGCACGCCAGGCCTCCCTGTCAATCACCAGCTCCCGGAGTTTACTCAAACCTACGTCCATCGAGTCGGTGATGCCATCCAACCATCTCATCTTGTGTCGGCTCCTTCTTCTCCCGCCTTCAATCTTTCCCAGCATCAGGGTGTTTTCAAATGAGTCTTTTTTTTTTTTTTTTTTTTTTTTTTTAGTAAAGCCACCGCCTTCTGAGCCGATTCGGGACTTTTGGTAAAGCCAGTCGCGTTGGAAATGCGAATGTGACCCGTGGTCCGGAACGAATCGGATGGCCTGGGAAGGTAGCCACCAGCTCCCTGGTGGAGTTCGCGGGCAGCTGGTGTTCCTGTCACTCTGACATTTTTCCCTTCCTGAAAGCAGTTGGGGAGGGGGGTCTGAGAGTAGGGTGAACGTCTACGTGTTCTGTTACACTGTAGTTAGATTCATGAGGATAGTGAGTTTTAATGCAGTGTAATTTTATACCATGATCTGTTGTTGCTCCGTGGCTTTTCCACAAATGTTCATCGTCTATTAGCAAATTAATTCAATAGCAGGTCCATTTCTACTTTTGCGATAGGATGGCTCCAAAAATGAGAGGGAAACCAATTGCTGGAGGGAAAGGAGACTTCCAGAGATACAGGAAAGCATGTTTTATGAGGTCGATGATAGGTTCCAATTTGCTATCAGCAGGTGTGAAGTGGTATCTAATCTCAAGAACGGCCTCAAAGGCCAGGAGCCACTTAATACTGTCCTGTCTTTGCCTTTCTCCAACACTCCAGTGTTCTTGCCTGGAGAATCCCCTGGACAGAAGAGCCTGGCGGGGCTACAGTCCGTAGGGTCGCAAAGAGTCCGACAGGACTAAGTGATTTGGCACAGCACCGCAGCACCGCAAAGGGCAATGGGCTGCCATTTTAAATGAACTTATATCCAAGTCGCAGTCTGCAACTCTACCTGCTACATTACTCAGAATCCCTAATTTAGGAATTTTCGTATCAACCACGGACATGTTAGTATTCCACATGTTAAAAAGTGCCAGTCAATGGACCAGGATAATTGAGAGCAAACCTTCCATCACTCCAGCTTCCTCATTACACACGTTCTGAATTATACAAACCACTAGCTCCCTAATGAAGGATGCCTATCTATTTTTACTGCAACTTTTCATTACTTACTTATTACATACTATGATGACTCAAGTGGTAAACATACCTTTCACTGCCCACGATATAACCCAAGTCTTGTGTGTATCCATAATATGCTTAATAGTAGCTTCAGAGTTGCCTGGAGAAATGACTTTTGGGGGGAAGTTATGTGATATGATTTTTAGGTGATACTGTGAAGTAAATACTGTTAAGCCCCAAATTGATTTTCCTGCAATTACTACATATTACTAATGAAATCAAGTCAATGAAACCCTGGTAAACCTCTTTTTCAAAGTAATCAAATGTAAACAGTATCTTTCAAAGCATTTTGCTAACAGTCTAATGTTTCCTCTTCCTTAACCCAAGATTTAATTCGACTCCTCTGAAAGAAGAATCCCACTTTATTGACCATACTTTAAAACATATAACCAAGAGTTAAGGATCAAATTCAGTTTAGTTTGAGTTCAGGAGTTTTTTCACTCCTGATTTTCTATAATTTTCCTCCCTTTCCTCTTCTCCCTCCTGTATCTTGTTCCTTAAGTACATGGTTGCTCTAGATTTTACCAACAGAGGGCACCCCCGAGTCATTGCACGTCCTAGCGTCCTGAAATGGAACTATTGTTCTTTAGAGGAAAAACTTCATTTCTTTTGAGGTGCTTTATTGCTCCTCTGTTGTAAACATTTGACAAGCCCAAGATTTATACGCCTAAGAATTCATTTTTTATTGCTGCATAAGTGTTCAGTATGCTAGAGGAAAATATTAATTTTCACAATTAAACCGCAAGGTGGTTCTTATTTTCAGGACATTAGGTTAGTTGACACATTCGCCGGGTACATTCGGACTGTTAACAAGATCCGAAGTCAGCTTGGGAAGCAAGAGCGTGGTGAATGGTCAATTATAGCGTACCCACTTTCCCAGCTAGTATGCCGCAAGTTAAGGAGTCTTTTCAGACTCTACGAAGAAAAATCTGGAGAGGGAGCTAGAACACAAACATAAAATCGATGACTTATAAAAGTTTTATATTTTAATAAAAAATAAAACCGTGAGGTGACAGCTTGCATAATTCAAACAAATCCATCCCGTTTCTTGCCCCTTGTATTCTTCCTTCCTTCCTTTTTATTTTCAGGAAGAAAAGAGGAAACCAGAACAGTACAATTGGGGGACACAGGAAAGCATCTCATAGTATGAACGTGCCAAATGGGTAGAAATAAAACACATGCCAGCAACATTAATGGATTCTAAACAGACGGGGTTTCTTTTCGGGAACCTTTACATGATGTCTAACTGTTCCCCTGTTAATATACAGAATCTCCATTTCCAGAAATCTACCAGGACCCTCTTCTAACAGACCACCCCGGGGCAGAGGAGCCAGGAATCGGACCCAGGGCTGCGATGTGTGCCACCCATTTTAGAGGAAAGATTCCCCTCTGTTCCCCAGCAAAGCCGGGGAGAAGAAGCCCGGAGTCCTACAGCCCGGCGGCTAGCGGCTTGTGTATCGTACTTACATCATTCTTAACCCTTCCGCTCCTGGAGGGGGCTTGGCGGGATCGGGGGACCCCTGAGCTCCGGAACACGCAGCACCTGGGTGTGACAGAGGATTTCCAGGGCCGGGGGTAAGAGCTGCGCCCCCGGAAGGAGAGGGCCTAGGGCGTGCGTGGGGTTCATCACCCGCTCGTACCCGACTGGCCCCGCGATCCCTGCGGGCTCAGCCGCGGCTCGCGCTGCTCAGAGCGGCAGGTGCAAAAAGCATTTGGGAGTCGCTTGCCAGCGCGCGGAGGTAATGCGCTTCCTGTCCATTTATCTCAGGAAACCAGCGCAGCCTTCCCTTCCAAACAGAATTAACCTCTCATTAGCCAGCCACTCATTCCCGAGAAGGCCTTAAAAGCTTTACCAGCCCGCTAATGTATTTAGGCTTTTCTTCCAGGCAAACGCAGCCGTTGCCGCGACTGCCATCAGCCCCTGGTGGCGGGGAGGTGAGGGGAGGGGGGTTCCTCTGGGCTCCCCCGGGAGCCAACCGCTTACCTTCTCCCCTCCTCCCCCCGGCTTCAAGTCAGGGAAACTCTGGCCAACCCAGATCCCCAGACTGTAATCACGGGCAGACCCGACACCGCTGAACCGACTTGCTGCGGGAAACAGCCCCAACAAGTCCCCACTGATTTCGCAAGCGCCCGTCGCATCAAAGCCTCCAGCTCTGTGAGCCTCACGGAACCAGCGGGGGTACCCGGGAAGGAACTTCGACGGCCAGCTGGGCCCGGGTCGCAGGTGCTGACTCCCCTTTTGGGGCGCCAGCCCCGTTCTCAGCACTGAGCAAGGTCGGGGGTGGGGGGGTGGGGGGTGGCAGTGTTCGCCGGGATCCGGCGGATCCAGCCGAAGCCGGGAGTGGGGAATCCAGTGCGGTTCTAGGTCTGCACGTGGCAAGAAGGGGCCTTTGCAGAGCTGGGCTTTTCTCACCCTGGCTCCCCGCCGCCCCGAGGCGGGCAGATTTATACCACACAGGTGGACGGAGACCTAAACAAAACAGTCCCGGTCGCTGCCTGCCGCTCGCCATCCCCCCAACCCCGGCCCTCTGGCCCACCGCAAACTTCAACAAAATAAACAGCTCACCACAGGCATTCCCTTGTCTGCAGCACGACGCTTGCCAGCTGGGAAAATAAGCCGCAAGCCACGCGGCCGGGGCGCTGAGCGAGGCAGCGCGGCGCCCGGTTCTCTTTCCCCGGTGGGGGCGGCGGGAACCAGGGGGCGCCAGGGGGGGGTCCGCCCCGGGATGGGGTTAGGGACTCGCCCTCCCGGTTCCCCGACTGTGAGGGAGCGCCCGGTGAGGCGCTGCGCCCTTGCTGCCGCCGCAATCTCTCCGGCTCCCTAGGGGAGGGGGGCGGGAGGCAAAAAGCCCTTAGCTGCGTCCTCGCTTTCTCCAAGCTGCTGTCTCTTCCCTTTCGTTATCAAAGACCAAATCTAGGGGGTCTCCACCCCACCCCTCCACGTCTCCCCCTGCCGGCGCGCACTGGATCTGTGCAGTGCGGCGGCGGAGGGGCGCGCAGCGGCTGGCCAGGACCCCCAGCCTCCAGGTTTGCTCGCCCGCGTTCCCCCCACCCCGCGGGCCGGCACAAAGAGCCTTTCACTCGGCCAAAGCCACCCTCCTCGCCGGCTGCATTGCATTTTGCTCCCCGTTCCACCCCCCCGCACCAACCTATTCCCGGTCGGTGGCTGTGCCAGCTGTCGCCAGGGCAGGGCGGCAGGGAACGTGGGCACGTGGTTCCTACTCTGCGCTTTGCCGCACAGACGCGGATGCCCCGCTTTCCACCCCTTTCTCTCTCTGCCCACCAGCGGCGTCTAAATGCCTTCCTCCCTTTCCATACACGACCTCTGAGTGTCTTCCTAATACGTCTAAACTAGGGAGGGGGGCAGTATTGGTCCTCTGGAGTTTCGCTGAAATAAGGAATCCAGCCATTTGTCCCGTCCCTCTAAAAGGGGTTTGAGTTTATAGCTTAAGACAAACCTAGAACAACCATTTGGGAATCACGAGGGGAGAGAGGGGCTTCGCTGGTAGCACAGTTGGTAAAGAATCTGTCTGCAATGCAGGAGGCCTGGATTCGATCCCTAGGTTGGGAAGATTCCGCTGGAGAAGGAAATGGCAACCCACTCCAGTATTCTTGGCCTGGAGAATCCCATGGACAGAGGAGCCTGGCGGGCTACAGTCCATGGGGGCTCAAAGAGTCGGGCACGACTTAGCGACTAAACCCCACCACCACCACCACCAGGCGAGAGAGACATCTAAGACACAGGCGAGGAAGTGTGTTACAAAGAACAAGCCCAAGCGCACGCAACGTTCAAGGGAAGACAGTCCCTTGGGTAAAAGCAGAAGGCGGGTTGGGGGGCTGGGGGCTAGAGGGAAGGGACTAGCTGACTTTCCAAAGTTGAAAATAAGCATCACTGTTATTCAGCAGTAGCTATGATTATTCTGTGCGATCAAGGCCTGAGACAAGCAGGCTGCGTCTCCTCGTTTGGGCAGATAGTCCAGCGTCTTGACCTAGGCACTTCACTTTTTGCCTCCTTGGAAGTTTCTCCGACCCTCTCTAGCTTTTCTTTGCCTTCTGCTGTCCCCGCTCTGGTGCTGCTCGGTCTGTCGCTAGAGGCAGCGTAGAGCAGGGCAAAAAGGGCGGGGTAGGAATCCAGGTAGCCGGGTCCTTTAGGGACTTTCTGAAGAGGAGTCAGGCAACTGATGTCTTTGGCTCCTGGGTCACTATGGAGAAAGGGTGCGTTAGGGGCAGTGGCCGGGTTCCTTCTGGTTCTGAAATCCTATGATGAGACATGCCCGCTGGCACCCTCTCTGTAGTTTCCTTTTCCCCTTTTAAAGCATTTATCCACTTGGCTTTATCTTCTCCAAGTGCCAATCAAATTGGAAAAAAAAAGAAAACCAAAAACTGGGGATGTTTCATGATAAACGTAAGATATATTGGAAAATGCTCTTTTTGCTACTGAGAATTAAAAAAAATAATAACCCTCAGCTCCTGGTCCATAGAAACAAGGAATTTTAATGTCCTCACTTTGAAAAGCTACTCCAACAATCAGTAGAGCAGAGCTTTGATTTAAAACCTAAAGGCAAGCCTCCTGTGTTTTTCTTTTCCCTTCCACCAACACAAAGACAAGCTGCCACATAAAATAATGATGAACAAGAGTTCAAAGCAAGCCCAGGGAGCCAGCCCAGAGGACGTTTGCTAATGCAGCCGGAGTCCTTCACCACAGCCCCGCTAAAGCTGGCTTTGGACAGCACATAAATAGTAGGCAGGAGCTGCCAGAACCCCTTTCCCTTCACCCCTTTCCATAAATATTGGTCAGTGGAACCTGTATGCTAACTTGTCAGCTATCATGTAAATGCATTAATCAAATCAATACACTAAACTTTCCCTTAGTTTCATGGGAAAGCCCAATAGCTTCCCTGGTGGCTCAGAGGGTTAAGTGTCTGCCTGCAATGTGGGAGACCAGGGTTCGATCCCTGGGTGGGGAAGATCTCCTGGAGGAGGAAATGGCAACCCACTCTAGTATTCTTGGCCTGGAGAATCCCATGGATGGAGGAGCCTTGTACAGGCTACAGTCCCTGGGTTGCAAAGAGTTGGACACGACTGAGAGATTTCACTTTCACTTTCTTTCATAATTCTTTCCAGAATTTTTGATTCACTACTCACTTTGGAATCTTTAGCCTTATTTCTCCCTCTGGAAAAACCTGACTGTTTTCTGTGAATCTTTTCTGAAACCATGACAATAAAAGGTGAAATTTTATAATGAAGTATTAATTTTTAAACCATAAATCTCTTGCTTCTTCAGCTTCAACAAAAGAATTTTAGAACTGCTTAGCTTTCATACCAATGCACACTTAAAAATTATATATTGAAGAGAATTCTTAAGTATACTTTCATTGGGAAATATAAATTATTGTTTAAATAATAGTGATGGAGGAACATTTTGAGCTTGTCTAATTCTGTTCCTTTCATTTCTATCCGTCACACTACCATCATGACTGTCCCATTCATATATGCTAAAAATGGTTATATTTCTAATTAAATACCACACGGTAGGTTTCATTAGTAAAAGAACATGGCTTATTTCCCATCCACCCCCGCCCCCCAATTCTTTTTTTTTTTTTTTTTGGACTGGCGATTCATTTCATATATGATATTATACATGTTTCAATGCCATTCTCCCAAATCTTACTCAATGCTCCATAACTTTTTTCTCTTATTTCATTTTAATCTCTTTTTCCTCATACCAGCCAGAATAAACCAAAGATGGGAATAGAAAAGAGACAGAAAAATAGCTTTCAGTGTTTGACTTAGTGTTTCTATATTGACTGCAAAGAAACCTTCTAATGACTCAATGTGCATTTGTACCAGCCTCTGAATTTCCACTTACACGTGCTAGAACTTCAGCATTTAAAATGTTCAGCTAATGTACACATTCAGCTCTCCAGCTGTCAAATTCATAGTTTGTTTACATTTGATATTCCTAAGTTTTTCCTTTTGCAAATTGAAAGAGTAGCCTCAATGATCAAGCACCAGATGAATCCAGTTTTCAGATTCTCTTGTTTTCCTTTCCTTTCTTTAAAAGGCTGTGCTGGTCTTTGTTGCTGCACACCGGCTTGCTCTAGTCGCAGTGAGTGGGGGCTACTCTTTGTCTTGCCCTTTGCAGACTTCTCACTGAAGTGGCTGCTTCTGTCCTGGGGCGCGGGCTCTAGGCCCAGCAGGCTCAGGAGCTGTGGCCCAAGGGCTTTGTTGCTCTGAGTCATGTGGAATCTCCCCAGACCAGGGGTTGAACACGTGTCCTTTGCATTGGCAAGTGGATTCTTAGCCGCGGGACCACCAGAGAAGTCCTGTTTCCCTTTGCTTGCATGTGCTGTTGTAATTCTTCTCTAGTTTCAGATTAATGCTCAGATCTATTTACTCATAAAGTTTGAGAATTATTGTTATTGCTAATAAATCACACTATTTTAAATATTAGTAACACCAGTAATAAGATTGGTAAGGAATAGAATATTTATATAGTAATGCTGGGAGAAAATGCTACTTTTTACAAGTGATTAATAAAAATATTTTACTTAGTTAAATGTTACTGAAGTTTCTCAAGATCTTTTTTACTTTACAGGATCAATGTTTAAATTGAGTGACATCATAAAGGATCTAAGACCTACTTCTACTTGTAAAAGGGTGAGAATTTGCTTTGCTTTTATCCCCTCCATACAAAGATGTACAAGAACTGTTCTGAGCCATCAGTTCACATGATGGTTGAGGTAAAGAATTCTGGCAAATTAGAAATTTTAAAATAAAACCCCTGAACACGCAGCTAATGAGCAAAGAAAATTTAAAAAGAAAAAATCCTTCAGAAGGTGGAAACTATTACATTCTGTCAGCAAGCCTGATTTTCTGGAGAAACCCTGCAATTCTAAAGTATTCCTACAGGATTTCCCTGGTGGTTCAGTGACTAAGGCCCTGAACTTTCAGAGCAGGGAGTGTGGATTCAATCCCTGGTTGAGGAACTAACACCCTACATACTGCAAGGAGTGAGCAAAAAACCCCCAATAAACAGTTTGAAGAGTAATCTAATTAAAAAAATAGAAGTATTCTTACATATGTACACAATAAAGTACATATATAAATGCATATTGAGTTAATAAAGTTAATATTCTTGAGAACATATGTGATAAGAAAGTAGACAATGATCTCCTTTAAGTGCTAGGAAAAGATGCTACAGTTTTTTGTGGACTTGCTATTAGAAAAGCTCTTATCATGCATCTTTCAGCCGTTCAGCCCAGTGTAAGACAGTAGAACAAGGAACAGCACGGACTGACCTTCTCTTTATTGTGTTTATAAATGTTTTTCAATTGTACTCATATAAACGCATGCACATTAAATTTTCTAGATTTCCTAATCTAACTTTATATTGTCTTTAAAATTTTATGCAATTTTAAAGGTTATTTTCCACTTAGAATTATTATAAAATCTTGGCTATAGCCCTCATATTGTACAGCCTTTCTTACACCCAATAGTTTGTGCCTCCTACTCCCCTACCTCTGTGTTGCCCCTTCTGCCTCAACGCCACTGGTAACCACTAGTTTGATCTCTTATCTGTGAGTCTGCTTCTTTTTTGTTCTATGCTTGATTTCATCTTTCTTTGTCTGATTTGATTTCACGTAGCATAATGCCCTCCAAGTTCATCTCAGTTCAATTCAGTCTCAGTCGTGTCCGACTCTTTGCAACCCCATGGACGGCAGCATGCCAGGCCTTCCTGTCTATCAACAACTCCCGGAGTTTACCCAAACTCAAGTCCATTGAGTCGATGATGCCAGCCAACCATCTCATCCTCTGTCGTCCCCTTTTCCTCCCGCCTTCAATCTTTCCCAGCATCAGGGTCTTTTCAAATGAGTCAGAACTTTGCATCAGGTGGCCAAAGTGTTGAAGTTTCAGCTTCAACATCAATCCTTCCAGTGAACACTCGGGATTGATCTGCTTTAGGATGGACTGGCTGGATCTCCTTGCAGTCCAAGGGACTCTCAAGAGTCTTCTATGCTGCTGCAAATGGCAACACTGTGTTCTTGTTTATGGCTTTGAGTGGTACTTTGCTGTATGTATATTTGTATCTTCTTTATCCATTAATCTATTGAGGGACACATGTTGTTTCTTTATCTTAGCTATTGCAAATAATGCTGCTATGAACTTGGGGGTATATATATATTTTTTTTTTAATTTGTGTGTGTGTGTGTGTGTGTTTCAGCAGTGGAATTACTGGGTCAGATGGTAGTTCTGTTTTTAGTTTTTTGAGAAACCTCCATCAGTGCCTGCACCAGTTTACATTCCTACCAACAGTGTACGAAGATTTTCTTTTCTCTATACCCTTGTCAATATTCATTATTTGTGTTCTTTTTGATGACAGCCTTTCTGACTGGTGTGAAGTGATATCTCATTGTGGTTTTGATTTGGGTTTCTCTGATGATTAGTGATGTTGAACACCTTTTCATGTGTTTATTGGCCATCTGTGTTTCCATTGTCAAAAATATGTTTGGTTCTTCTGCCTATTTTAATTTTTTTTTTAAATGTTGAGTTGTATGAGCTGTTTATGTATTTTGGATATTACCCCCATCAGTCATATCACTGGTAAACATTTCCCCCCAAGCAGTAGGTTTTCTTTTTGTTTTGTTGACAAATTTCCTTTACTGTGCAAAAGTTTTTAGGCTTAATTAGATCCCACTTATTTTATTATTGCTGTTTAGTCTCTAAGTCATGTCTGACTCTTTGTGACCCCATGAACTCTAGCTTGTCACTCCTCTGTCCATGGGATTTCCCAGGCAAGAATACTGGAGTGGGTTGCCATTTCCTGGACCCACTTGTTTGTTGTAATTAAATCTTAAGAGGCAACATATACATCTCCCAAATATTCACTTTCTTTTACATTACATTTGCTCTGTAAAAGGTAAAGCTCAAGAAATTGTAAAAGAATCTTTTTAGAGAGGTAAAAAACTGTGAAGTTACTCTTCTGTAAACCAATTTAGACCTACCATGGTAACTCGTAACTTCTTACAGAGGTGTAATCTCTTCCCACACTCACCTGTATACACAATGGTAGGAACATTATAAAAATATGACACCATGGAAGATATGAAAATCCTTAAAATGCCATGGAACCTAAGACATTTGAGAAATTGGATAACCTCAATTCTAATAGCCAACATTACCAATTAAGAGTTTAAATAATACAATTATGTAAAGTTTAAAAAATAAAATTAAATTAAAAAAAAAGTAAGTTAAAAAAAAAAGAGTTTAAATAATAATAAAAAAGTGTTCTCTAATATACAGATGATATGTTTATACCTACAGATAGGAGAGAAAATTCCAAGGAGATATATTTTAATCCAACTTAATACATTGAAAAAAACCATGGGGCCAAAGGAATAAATGTTAAATAATCTCAAATGCAAAAAAAACCAGTATTTTCTTTTTTTCCCTCATATTTCATCATGCCATCATTTCAAGTTGTCTAACCACACAGAGAGCCTCAGGCTGTGTTACTCCATGCCAGAAGAAAGGTTAGATTCAAGCCTGAGGATGAACCTATGGATGGATGAAAACAGTACATGTTCATCAGAAGTTTGAATGAAGTAAATCTGCCTGAATTCAAGAGTGGGGCTCATTTCAAATGAAGAATAGGAGAGGATTTTCAGAGGTCAGGCTCTTGCTGCTGAGTTGTTAGTGTGCTCTTCAGCTGTCCCAGCTGGGGCTGTCCATCAACTAAGAATGTGAGGAATGCATGACTGGTGCGGGGATCTGTGTGAAATAGATGACGTTTCCCTTGCCCCTGCCCCCTGGAGGGGGTGCCACAAGGGAGATGGGGGATACACACCCCTAGGCCCCCTGAAGCATACAGCATCCAGGACACTCGGTCTTTGTTAAAGAAAGGATCATGCACAAATGTAATTCCTTTCTCTTAATCCTTCCATTAAGCAAATACTTTTTGAGCACGCACCAATGAGCCTGGCAAGCTTCAAAATTTGTGGATATTGCTGAAAATAATTCAGACAGGGCTCTGAATGTATATTCTGATGGTGGGAACACAAACAAATAAACAAGCCAATAAACAAAATAATTTTAATAATGCTATCGAGTTTAAGGAATAGGCTTTTGTTAGTAATGAGGGTGAGAAGGAGTCAACATTAACAGAAAGGGCTTTCTGAAATATCATGGAAAGGCGTGGAATAATGTGGAGGGGAAAGGGTTCCAGGCAGAGGTCAGTGTCTCAAGGTATGAACAATCCTGTAGTGTTCAAGGAAGAAAAAAAACTATATCAAAAAAGTACTTTATGTGGGAGAATTTTAAGCAATCTAAGGTAGAGTTCTTTAATTCCCAGATGGAATTTGAATGAGGGAGATGTCCTGGTTGTTCCCAAGCCTTAGGAAGGTAAGAAACAGAAGGAACATTTATTTAATTATTATTAGGAGTGACACCCTGTGTCTGACTCAGAGGTGGGGGTGGGTGAGCTCTAACTGCCTCGTAACCTCTCTCTAAGCACAGATTATTGTTCATCTTTTGTAAAGGAGAAAATTTAGATCGAGAGATTGAAAAACCTGTCCAAAGGTACGTGACACGTGGTTGGTAGAGGATTTGAACCAAGTCTTTCTGATTCTAAAGTCCAGTTTTATTTCTGCTAGACTTCACTGCTCTGTGTTATTTAGGGACAGTCCTGGGGTTAGAGTGCACAGAGAACATTATAAGATTTTTGTGTCACCAACATATTAAATGAGTGTAATTAATAGGAGAATTAAAAAGGGAGCTTATTGAGAAAAAACATTAAGAATTATTTTTAGAAATTTAAAATTAAACCTGTAGTCCTCATCTAGCCCACTCAAGAATCTCTCCTCAACTGTGCAAAGACCTGAAGATTTTCTCCACTCATCTGTCACTCTGTACAGCTCTCGTCAAGACTTGAATGAACAGTCTTCACTTGATAAAATGTCCAGTAAGTAGCCTATGGCTTGATCATGGGACTGCGTGGCTGGATGCTCACTCCTGCAGTGGGATGCCTGTGTGTTTCTAGTGAATTCACAAACAGAATTATCTTATGGACATAATTGTGCCCATTTCACAACATAGCTTGTACCATTTTCTTAGTAAGGGCTGTGTGATTATGGCAATGCTTGTGTGGTGTCCATGGTGCCAGATACACAGTAATATTAGTGGCTTCCTACCACATTCAGAGCCTGGAAGGAGCACGAGAGGTAATTTTGTGGAAAAAGTCTGGTCCAATCACAATGGAAAATAATCTGAGTTATTGGTGCAGAGCTTCATTACTGTACTCATTATTACTTTTAAAAGAGTTAGAACTGTTTTATCCCTACTTCATTCATTTCAGTCAGTTAGCTATTCGGCCCATCTGTCTTTCTACAAACATTTACTGAACTACCTACTATGTGCCATTATTCTTCTAGGCATGCATGCTCAGTCACTCAGTCATGTCTGACTCTTCGCAACCCCATGGACTGTGGCCCACCAGGCTCCTCTTTCCATCTAATTTTCCAGGCAAGAATACTGGAGTGGGTTACTGTTTACTACTCCAAGGGATCTGCCTGACCCAAGGATTGAACCCGCTTCTCCTGCTTGGCAGGTGAGTTCTTTACCACTGAGCTACCTGGGAAGTCCTTTTCTAGGCACTAGGGATATATCAATGAAAGAAAAAAAAAAGACTTAGGAACTGAGACATATATTAATGCATGAATCATAAAGGTCCTCGCTGCTAGAGGGAGAGAGAGAAAACACACATAAACTTGCAGACAGTGTAGAGTATATTAAAAGGAGTAACATGCTCTGGGAAAAATAGAACATGATAGTGAGGTGGAATGCTGATTTCTAGGTAAAGTTCTTAAAAGGGTGGTGAAGGTGGGCTTAGCTGAGAAAGTGATATCTGAGCAGACTTGGAGGATTTGACTGAGTGACCCAGGCAGCTATCTGAAGCAAGGAATTTCAAGGCAATAGCCCGTGCAATGATTCTGAGGTGGGAGCGTGCCTGGCACTTTTGAGAAAGAGAAAAGAGTCCAGTTTGCTCAGAACAGAGTGAGCAAGGGAGACTTATGAGTTCAGATGTATTATGGGGCCCCAGATCTTTAAGGCAATTGTAAGGAGTCTGGAGTCTAACTGAATTTTTAGGAGAAATTTGAGCAGAGGAATAAGGAGTGATTTGATATAAATTCATTCATTCATTCATTGTTGTTTGGTTGAGAATTCACGATGACCAGTCCAGGGTGGAAGCTGAGAGTCCAGTGGGATGATTATTTCAATAAACTGTGTAAGAGATGATAGTGGCTTAGACCAATAGGGGTAGCAAAGGAATTGTTTAGAAGTGTTTTGATTCTGGATATATTTTGATGTTTGATTCAAGAGAATTTCTTGATAGATCAAATCGAAGTGTTAGAAAAACAGGAGTCAAGGAATGCTCTCAGGATTTTGGCCTGAGGCACCGTCAGGATGTACTGCTGTCAGCTGAGCTGAGTTGGAACAAGTTTTGGGTATGAAAAACAAAATGCACCAGTTAAGGAAATGATTTTATTCAGTCCGTTGCAATAAGGAGAAAGTTCATTAACGGGGGCCATCTCAAAGAAAAGGAAAGGACCTTGAGAGAGAGGCAGACACAAAATGGAGTCATCAGGTCGTCTCATGGGAGTCATGAGGAAGGACGGGGCAGGCTCTTTCCCATCTGAGTCCTTTGAGGAAGAATGGAAGTGAGTTATCTTCAAATATTTGAGGGAAGGGTGGTGATTTTTGGTTAGCCAGTTCTTCATACACAAAAGAGTGGGAGCAGAGGGCGCAGGTAAAGTTAAATATTTTCTGTGAGGAAAGGCAGAACTTTAGTTTTGGACTTATCAGCTTTAAGATTTCTGTTAGATTTCATAGTGAAAAATCCCTTCAACATTTCCTTGCCTGACATCAAGATGAGTGTTGTATCCAGTCCTGAATTCTCATGCTGCATGTAAAAATGTGCAATTTGAATAATCAATTTTATTTCATTTCAGTAAGCAGATGAAGTCTTGGAATTATTTTTCTCTTGTATAAATATTTTTGTTTTTAACAGCCTTCATATTACTAAAATTACTTTAATGAAATTGAAACCAAATTTTCCTTCATCTGACACTTCAGATGTTTCACTTTTCAGTGATAGGATTCATGGATCATGAAAGATTGCAGGGTGCTGGTTATGACTGATTTCATATTCATACCTATCTAGGTGTATCTTATATTCTGTCTCTTGTAGATACCCAGATGACCAGTAAATTTAAAAAAACATACCTATCTTTAGTAAATTTGCCTAAAGATACACAAAACCTTTTTTGATAATGATATACGATAAAATACATAAAATGATGCATTTGGTTATAGTGTTAGAGGTTAATGATCTAGGTTTTTCTCACATGTCCTGCCAACACCTAGAGTGCCTCGTATTTCATATGAAATTCAGGACAGCCAGTTTGATCAAAGCAGCCAGAGAAGTGATAGGAAATGTAGGCCTTTTGGGAAAAAGACTGAAAAAAGTAGATTGGAAATCAGATGAATGTGCAATGAGCAAAGATGAGTACAGAGCGGTTTAAGGCAGGAAAGAACATGTTGAGTTTAGAAATCTTATCTTAGAAGTTAAAATTTAAGGAACAAAAGATAATAAGGGTGAGAACAAGGATAGTTTTGTCTAAAGACAAAAGTCACTCTTGAAGTATAACAAAGTATTATGAACAAGCTTTGTTTGCACATTTGGGAATATGATTTAGACTATTCCCTTTATTTTGGGGAAAAAAAACTTGATTTTAAAATAATCCATAGTTGAGACCTGTTTTGTATTACTTGTTTTTGGCTTTAGAAGGGCATAAGTGTAACTAAATTCTCTTAATTAATATAGGAAATTAGCTCAGAAACCAATGTAAACTACACTGTTATCTCATTAAGTTCTCATAACAACCCTCCAATCTGTTACCGTTATTTTCTGCATTGTACAGGTAAGGAAATTAAAAGGTGAAGTCATGCTTGGTAGTTGAGGAGGTAGGATTCAAACACGTGTCTATAAGAGACTTCAGAGTCTGAAGAGCTAGTTGAACAGTATAGCTAATATCTGTGAGAAGGAGATAATTAAAAATCACTGACTGACATGTCTCTTATAGAGTTGCCACGTGATCCAGCACCCCACTCCTGGGAATATACCCAGACAAAACTATAATTCAAAAAGATACATGTGCCCCAATGTTCACAGCAACACTATTTACAATAGCCAAGATACAGAAACAATTTAAATCTCCATCTACAGGATGAAGGGATACAGAAGATGTGGTACATATATACAATGGAGTACTACTCATGAATTAAAAAAAATGAAATAATATGCCATTGGCAGAAACATGGATTGACTTAGAGATAATTGTACTAAGTGAAGTCAGAAAGAGAAGGATTAGGAACACATCACTTATACGTGGAATCTAAAATATGAAACAAATGAATCTATCTACAAAGTAGAAACCGACTCACAGACACAGAGAACACACTTGCTGTTGCCACTGGGAATTGGGTGGAAGAGGGCTGGATTGGGAGTTTGGGGTTAGCAGATGCAAGCTCTCATATATAGAATAGATAAACAACAAGGTCCTACTGCATCCTACAGGGAACGATATTCAACATCCTGTGCTGAACTATAGTGGAAAAGAATGTAAGAAAGAATGTATACATAGGCATAACTGAATCACTTTGCTGTACAGCAGAAACCAACAACTCTGTAAATCAACTCTGCCTCAATTAAAAAAATAAAATAAAATCCCTTAAACATTATCCCTGGTAGTATTTTCCATTTATATATTATACAAGAGTTCTATCTTTTTTGCTTTGTCTTCTTTTTCTTTCTGGAATAAAACATTTCTATCACTTTTGCATGGAAGCAATTTCTTTATTGACCTTTTAGTAATTCTTCTGTTTTCTTCTGAATGAAAGAATTTGTATCTCTTTTATTATGTAATACTCCCTGAGTGAATTTCACTTGTACTAAAACAAAGCATTCCAAGTGAAACTCACTCAATTGTGTTAAATACTATATTTAATGAAGGATAAAATGCATTAAAGAATTTTTGTCTTAGTGACACATTATTGATATTTTTCATTTTTCTTATGCTCTTTGTGTTCTGTTCTCATTAGTGTTTTATACTACTCACTGCTTTCTATGTGAATAACTTCACATTTTTCTTTACTGAATGAACTATTTTTATTTTTAATCCATTTTACCAGCTTTCAGGTTCATATTCTATTTTAATTCTAATTTTCCAAAAATATTGTCATATATATATTCTCCTAGTCATTTATAAATTTGATTAGTATTAAAATCTCCACTCCAAGCTTTTAATGAAAACATAGAAGACACTGGCTTCTAAAGGACTACTATAGAACTGTAAGTGGCAGTTTCTCCCAATCAGTTCAGTTGGAATATCTTACATTTGCATATAATTACTTTCAGGGCTTGTTTTTTTGGTCAAATGGCATGTTGTTTGTTTGTTTAGTAATGTTTTCTAACCAACAATTTGATTTTAGGTTCTCCCATCTCTGGTCACGGAAGAAATTACACACATTTAGTATTGGCCTGAATAATAATTCCTAGAAAAGGAGTACGACAAGGCTGTATATTGTCACCTTGTTTATCTAACTTGCATGCATAGTACATCATGAGAAATGCCAGACTGGATGAATCACAAGCTGGAATCAACATTGCTGAGAGAAATAGCAACAACCTCAGATATGCAGATAATACCACTCTAATGGCAGAAAGTGAAGAGGAACTAAAGAGCCTCTTGATGAGGGTGAAAGAGGAGAGTGAAAAAGCTAGCTTGAAGCTTAACATTAAAAAAAACTGAGATCATGGTATCTGATCCCATCATTTCATTGCAAATAGAAGGGGAAAAAGTCAAAGCAGTGACAAATTTTATTTTCTTGGTCTCCAAAATCACCGTGGACAATAACTACAGCTATGAAATTAAAAGACACTTGTTCCTTGGAAGAAAAGCAAGGAGATCCAACCAGTCCATTCTAAAGGAAATTAACTCTGAATATTCACTGGACTGATGCTAAGCTGAAGCTCCAATACTTTGGCCACCTGATGCAAAAAGTTGACTCATTGGAAAAGACCCTGATTCTGGGAAAGATTGAAGGTAAAAGGAGAAGGGGGCACCAGAGGATGAGATTGTTGGTTAGCATCAGCAACTCAATGGACATGAGTCTGAGCAAATTGTAGGAGATAGTGAAGGACGGGGGAGCCTGGCATGCTGCCATCCATGGGTTGCAGAGCCTGAAATGACTTAGCAACTGAACAACAATGACGACAGGTACAGCTCTTTTGTTTGTCCATGCTTTTGGTCATCTTTCCCTCCAGCTGCCAAAATGCTCATGTTTCAAGGGTTGCTTACAAGGGCTGCTGCTGCTGCTGAGTCACTTCAGTCGTGTCCGACTCTGTGCGACCCCATAGACGGCAGCCCACCAGGCTGCCTCGTCCCTGGGATTCTCCAGGCAGGAACACTGGAGTGCACTCTTACAAGGGCTAACTCACTTAAAAAGCACACATCAGTCCGTGTGCATTGGCAATACTCATAACCTAGTGACTTCAGGAATGCAGTTTCACCCATGGATCCTGGAGCTAATCAACACCGGGTAGTCCAGTCAGGGAGTGGTTAAAGAAATTACAGAGCTGGTTGAGGGGTGTAACTAAACTCTATGAGAAAGAGGTAAATAAAAATTTAACTTATCATTGAATTCACTGTCTGACATCTACCTAATACTTATCACAAGGAATCTGAGTTCCAGTGTATCCCTTAGTTTTTCTATACTTCTTTGCAAGGCCCTCCACGTTAACTCACTGATTTCTTAAACTGTCAAGGCTGATGTTAAACAAGATGCCCATCAAATCCCTTTTTTTTTTTTCAATGTGAAACTTCTAGTTTCTGTTTGGGTTTCTGCTGGAATAGCTTTATTATTATATAAGTCCTCAAGTGAATCTTTCTCTTTTATTTTCTTGAAGATAACTCAGTAAATTGTACCTTGATGGGAATTTTTTTTTTCTTTTCCTTTCTGTTATCCTTTATAGATGTTTCTAATCAGGATGGTTAAAAGAAGTAAAATAATTTGACATTTTAAATTGAATAGGAGACCATACTCACCCTCTGGGACAGCCCATACTCTGTCTGTGGAGTGTGTTTCTCTGAATAAATTCACTTCTTACCACTTTCTCTCTCACCAAATTCTTTCTGCGATGAGACATCAAGAACCTGAGCTTCACTAGGTTCTGAAACGTGGTCTATGATCTCTGTTGGAAGACTGTGGGGTTCCAGGCCCAGCCATGTGGGTTTGAGTCCCATACTGGGTGTTGGCTGGGATCAGTCCTGAACACGTGGGTTCAAGTCCCAGTCTGAGGTGAACGGTCTCAGCTGGACATGGCAAGCCTGTGGTCTTTGGCAAAGTGAAAGAAGATGTGAATATGGTAGAAGTGCTGCAGTCCAAGAAAGGCAAGACCAGCAGAAGATCACAATTGCTGACTGTGGACAAATCTAATAAATCTGACTTGTGGTTTATCTTAACCAAGAGACCATTCCCTCTGTAGCTCAGGAGAGCACCCCGTCACCCCCATAAATCAATAAACAAATTGAATAGGAGACAGAATTCCATTATGTACTTTTTATTACTGTCCTTTGTTCTGAGAATAAGCATCAAAACTGATACAACACTTGAAGCTTTTCAATCATCTACCCTCCCGTGTCTGGTTTGACAAGTATGCAGTTTGCATGTTCATACTCTAACGTACAGCTGTAAGAATTCATGGTATATTGAGGAGAACTGTGCTATAATTGTTTTTGGGCTTTTACAAAAACCTGTATCACAACTGTATGAATTCTTAACGGATTCACAGAAGAGTGCTAAGCTTGGTAGATTTTTTGTATCTATGTTATATACCAGGGGTCTCCAACCCCCAGGCCACCGACTGGTCCATGGCCTGTTAGGAACCAGGCTGCACAGCAGGAGCTGAGTGGCTGGTGTGCTAGGGATGCTTCAGCTATATTTATAGCTGCTCGCCATTGCTTGCATTACCACCTGGGCTCCACCTTCTATCAGATCAGTGGTGGCCTTAGATTCTCATAGGAGTGTGAACACTAACTTTAAAGTCAAGGTGGAATATCCTGAGATTGCCACAAACAGAAATAAAGTGTACAATGAATGTAGTGTGCTTAAATCATCCCGAAACCATCCTTTCCACCCTGGTCCATGGAAAAATTGTCGTCCATGAAACCAGCCCTTGGTGCCAAAAAGGTTGGGGACAGCTGTTATAGCCAGTGGATCATGGTATTATTTTGTAGTTCTTGGACATCAACAAAAAATATGTTGATTAAATATTTTGATAGGGAAAGTAGGCTTTCTGGTTTATTATGTTAAATACATTTTATTAATAAAACAAAATAGTCACAGAATGATAGAAAAAGGAAATGAATGATGTCACAGCAGAAATATATATAACAGATGGAATGTAATATCTCTGTCAAATGTTTGGTATGCAGAGAAGCCGGAAGGAAAGATGTTCTTCTGAAAAATACGTGCTGAAAATGCTTGGTGCTGGAAGATCAATTCACTTTATTTTCTATTTATGTTTCTCAACTCTTTACACTTCAGTAGTATGTATTTTTATGAGTTTGCATTATGCAGCATGTTCACAAGACACAAAGATGCATTGAAACAAAGTGAGCAAGGAAGTGAATAGGTAGATACACAACAGAGATAAAAGGACTCAGAATATTTGAGGTTTTACTAATTAGCGAAACTGGTTGCATACTGTAGCTAAAATCTTTGAGAGATAATTCAAAATTTAGTGTAAGCCTCTCTTAGTGATAAAACATATCAAGATTAGCTTCAGTGTCCCAAAGTAACTTCCCTCTCAAAAAAGCATATTTGCTAGCCTGCCATGGCCACACTTCTCCTGCTCGAAATAAAATTCCTTTTAGTTAGCATTTTTTCTGTGGAAATATACATCAACAGTGTGCCTAGATGGAATTCAGGGGAGAACAAAAAGACCTGAAACATTTTGCAGGTCATGAAAGTCAAACATAAAGTGTGTGCTCCAGACTTCAGAGCCTATAATTCATGTGTTTCTTCCTCATTGGGTAGCTCAGTGGGCCTCAAAGAGTGGTCCCTGTATAAGCTATCTTCTGGGGAGTATCCCAGTACCACTTGGGGAGGTGTTAGAGATGCAAATTCTTGGGTCTCACAGCACCCTGAATCTGCTGAGTCAGAATATCTGAGAGTGGGGCCCAATAACCTGTGTTTTAACAAACCCTCCAAGTGATTCTGGTGCGTGTTGTGAGAACTTCTGGGCTGGCCCCTTGCTGATTCAATAGTGTGGCTTTTAAGCCAGTAGCAACGGTATCACTCGGAAATTATTGAGAGATTCAGGTTCTCGGACTCTGCCCCAGACCCAGGGAATGAGAATATGTATTTTAGATTCTCAGATGATATCTCCGCACGTTAAGCTTCCCTCTCACAAAAGCATATTTGCTAGCCTGCCTTTGTCACATTTCTCCTTCTTAAAATAAAATTTGGAACCCACGAGCTAGCCATTCTCTCATGGTTTTCAGCTTTGGGTGCATAATGAAAGACTATCTACAGAGATTCTGATTTAACTGGCCTGGGATGTTGTCTAGACACCATCTTTTTTTCAAAGCTTCCCAGTTGATTCTATTGTGCAGGCAAGGTTGAGAACCACTGTTTTGAGCCCTCAAACAGCGTTCATTTACTTTTGTTCTTGACAAACTTCTTTATAATGAATATTTTCAACCTTGCTGGATGTCTTAATCTTCAGCTACGTGGTAGAAGAACATCCCAGGTAAGAGAGGTGACTATTTCAGATGATCAGATCGCACCCAAAGCACCTCCTTTAGCTCTGGGCTTCCTCCTGGAGAAGAATGTAGAAAAACTAGAGCATGTTTAGAGGGGTGGGACCAAGAGAAGTAATGCAAATCATTCCTGTGAGAAATGGTTACTGGAATTTGTGATGTTTGGGCAGCCGGAATGATCTTTTCAAACGTAAATCAGATTTTATCACGTTCACGCCTGTCACTTGCCTTTGGATTTGGAAGGAAATCTAAGTCTTTTACCAAGTCCCTACACGACCTGGTGCTGTGTGCCTCTTCCACCTCATCTCACGCTCCTTGCTCCTCCCATTCCTCACCCTCTCCAGTGGCTGTTGTTTGTCTCCTTTACCTTCCTCGGTCACTTTGAGAGTTTCCTTATCTAAGAGTGAATTCATGTTCTGTTCCTTCTGCCTGAACTGCTTCCCCCTTGGCTTTTCCCTTGGTTGGGCATCAACTTTCAGGTCTCTACTTAGATACGGTGCTCCTTTAAGTACTCAGTCTCTTCTAGTGCCTTTCTGGAACAAAAGCCCATTTAGGTTCTGCCTGATAACTCCTCTGACCTATAATTATCTTATTTTACTTATTCATTTTCTTGATATTATCTCCCTTGCTAGAATGTGAGTCGGATGAGGACAGGGACCTTACTGGACTTATTCATCGCTACATTCCCAGTGTCTAGAGCAGTGCCCCTCACCAAAGAAAGAAAGAAAGTGAAGTTCCTCAGTCATGTCCGACTCGTTGCAACCCTGTGGAATATAGCTCACCAGGGGATTTCCCTGGCAAGAATACTGGAGTGGGTTGCTATTTCTTTTTCCAGGGGATCTACCCGACCCAGAGATGGAACCCAGGTCTCCTGCATTACAGTCAGACGCTTTACCCTCTTAGCCACCAGGGAGGCCCTGCTGCTGCTGCTGCTAAGTTGCTTCAGTCATGTCCGACTCTGTGCGACCCCATAGACAGCAGCCCACCAAGCTCCCCCGTCTCTGGAATTCTCCAGGCAAGAATATTGGAGTGGGTTGCCATTTCCTTCTCCAAGGGAAGCCCTAGTAGGGTGTAAATAATGATTCATTGAATGAAAACTGAAGGAAGAGAGAAAACTTTGATAGTTATTTTCAAATATTTAAAAAACTGTAACTAGAAAGGAGTTCAGATTTGAATGGCTATCATTAAAAGCAAAATATGAATATTGTAAGGGGATTAATAGATAAAAAAAATTCACAAGGCTGAAAGGAGCTATATGCAGCCAGACGATGAAGTCAGCTGTCCAGGTAGATGGGTCCAGGTTTCAGCTGGATGGCACTTGACAGATTTGTCAATGAGCTGACATAAACATCTGGAAGGAGATTGGTTTCAGGGATCACTGGTGTCCTATTCAACCTCATGATGCTAAGAGAATGAAAATGAAGGCGGGCTGCCAGGGACAGGTACACTGTCAGTGTTGAGAAGATGGAGCAGACAGCCTTATAGCCACGAAGAAAGGCAGAAACATTTCAAAAGTCAGGTCAAGACCTGAAAAGGACTATACTAGAGCCTGATTGTTGTATGTGTGTTAGAGCAAATAGTGCTATACTCATTAGTAGCTCTGAAGGTATAGTGCATCACCGCACAATATCTTTCACAGTACCGTTTTTATATTTTCCTTTTTAAAAAGTGTGACATATTTACTGTCATTTTTCTCTTTGTAAACATATTGTAACTGTTGCATATTCTATTCATATTCTATACTATTTCCATGGCTTTTGAGTATACATCAAACAATCATTTCTGAAACTGATCTTATATGAGTATCTTTGAAGTAAAATACTTGTATGTCTTAATGATTATGCTCTAAAGGTAAATTCCTAGTAATGACAATAATAGTTGGAAGGGTGTTCAAGTATTGAGGCTTTAATAATTGTAATTTATAACGATCAGTTTGAGTCATTAATATTCTTTGTTTAAAGAGTCAGGCAAAATTAGTGGTTTATTTTAGAAAAAATTCTACTCAACACAATTAAGAGTTTGGGTGCATAAATTATGAAGTCAGCTTTCCAAAAAAGTTAACTATCCAGATGTACCTTTTCACCAAGGGTCCAGTAGCCTAGATGCTACCCTCCTTGTCTAATTTTTTTTTTTTTTTGGCCACACTGCATGGCCTGTGGGATCTTAGTTCCCAGACCAGGGATTAAACCTGGGCCATTGCAGTTAAACCACAGAGTCCCAACCATTGGACCTCCAGGGAATTCCCCTGTCTAAATTTGTTACAGAGATTTATACTGCTTGAATAGAAGTGTGCTTAATACTACAGATAATATACATATAATCTCTTTGACCTTTTTGGTACTGTCCACTCCATCAATGGAAATGCATTGTCAAAATTAAGTTGAACTCTTTTCTAAGTAAGGAAAAAGAGGTTATTGGGCTAAATTATTTCATTTACTGATCTGTACTGTATCCATATACTGAATAGATGTTTCAGCCTTCACTTCATTTTATTATTTAGACATTCCTCATGTTTCCAGTTGGCAAACCTCATCAAAAGTGTTCAATGGACATTCCAAGAAGGCCTGGTACCAACCAAATATTGAGATTATCTCTAAAGGGTAGCTTTACCTCACTTTGGATATTCAGCTGTTTCTTTTTTGCTGTTGCCATATGCTATGTGTTATCATTAAATTGTTTATCAATGAGCTCAATGCTTACAACTTAATTTGGGCAATTAGTTACTGGAATGGCTGATGGAGGCCCTAACAGAGAATTAGAGTCTGACTAATAAACATGTTCACAGCAGTTAAATTATAGTTTACTGCTGCAACTGCCAATTACATTGTTGGAACTTTGGAGGAGGATTTGTTCATCAGCAATAACATGGTCTGTGCTTTTTTCTCCCTCCCTGCATCATGATGAAGTCATCAGTGGTCTCTCGGTACTCACAGCTTCTAGGTTACATTCAATTACGTGTTTGTTTGTTTGATTCTTTTCAGTCCTTCACCAAAATTTGTTGTATTACTTTATATTATCTCCTAAACTTGGTCTTCTTTTTTTCCTATAACTGTAGTTCTCTATCACATTCTCATTACCACTTGCTTGAATTATCAATTAATATAATGTTTACTGGGAATGGAGTTGGAAAAAAACAATAATTATTGAGGACTTTCTGTAAGCTAGGGATCATAGAGACATGTTTCAAACATTATCTAACTTTTACTACAAACTGTGAAAGTTATTCTTCCCATTTTACATATGGGAAACTGAGGTACCAAGATGCTCTGTGTCTGGGCGTGTGTGTTGGTCACTCAGCTGTGTCTGACTCTTTGTGACCCTGTGGACTGTGGCCTGCTAGGCTTCTCTTCATGGATTCTCCAGGCAAGAATACTGGAGTGGGTTGCTATGTCCTTGTCCCAGGATCTTCCCGACCCAGGGATCCAGCTCAAGCCTACTGCACTGCAGGCAGATTCTCTACTGTCTGAGCCCCAGGGAAGCCCTAAGATGCTCTATATTGTAGACAATATCTAGTTTGAATCTAGTTGTGCTTGCTCTACAAGTCTCTCCACAATGCCACACACACGATCTCTACAATTAGTTTGAGTACCTACTATGTTCCAAAAGTTAAATTGTGTAAGATCTGTGAAAAGAATAAGATTATAATCCTTTTCCTGGGTGAGCTCATATTTTGGAAGGTAAACAGTCTTACACACACATAAGACCATTCTGAAACACAGGTACATTTGGGGAGGGGCAGAATGAGCGGGCTCACAGAAAACAAAAAGGATGGTTGTGAGGATCAGAAATCATTTATTGAAGACTGAAGAAAAGAGAAAGAGGTCCTTTTTCTTTGATGATGCCTGGGTTTCAAAGTAGCAACTGGCTGGCAGACATATGGTCCAGCTGGATATAGGGACTCAATCAATGCCAGCTGGGACTGGGATTTCTCTCTCTCTCATCTCTACATTGTCCTAGTCAACTTTGATCTCAGGAGGGTCCTCCCTCATGATCAGCAGCAGTTTTTAACCTTCTGTGGTCTAGTCTTCAAATGCCATGCAAAAAAGCTTGCAAATCTTTGTCCTTGAATTGCAAGAAGTGTCTCTTTGTCTCCCATTGGATCAGGGGCCCATCACTGGTCAATCAGCCTGGTCCAGGGTAATGTGCCATGCTGGTTGGTTTAGGTCTGTGTCTCACACCATCCCCAAGCTATCTGGGGTAGCTCACCTGGAACCTACATGTTGAGAGGAGGGAGAACTAGCATCAGGGCTCTGTGCCAAGAGAAACATGAGTGGGTCCTGGGTGGTAAAAACAGCCATTCGCTGTCATTGTTCTCCACACCTGTTGGCTTTTCTAGTGGTCCTTTTCCACCTCAGATCCAGTTAAATGCATCCAAAAGACACAGATCCTATTTTCAGGAAGATCATACATAAGAAAACATCTAATCTCTCTTATCTCTCAACAGCTAACATGTATTTTCTTGTATTTTATTGACATAGTTAACTATGGCTCAGATCATGAACTCCTTACTGCCAAATTCAGACTTAAATTGAAGAAAGTAGGGAAAACCACAAGACCATTTCGGTCTGACCTAAATCAAATCTCTTATGATTATACAGTGGAAGTGACAAATAGATTCAAGGGATTGGATTTGGTAGACAGAGTGCCTGAAGAACTATGGACAGAGGTTTGTAACATTGTACAGGAGACAGTGATCAAAACCATCCCCAAGAAAAAGAAATGCAAAATGGCTGTCTGAGGAGAACTTCCAAATAGCTGAGAAAAGAAGAGAAGCAAGTAGATACCTATAGAAGCAAAGGCAAAGGAGAAAAGGAAAGATATATCCATCTGAATGCAGGGTTCCAAAGAATAGCAAGGAGAGATTAAAAAAGCCTTCCTCAGTGATCAATGCAAAGAAATAGAGGAAGACAATAGAATGGGAAAGACTAGAGATCTCTTCAAGAAAATTAGAGATACCAAGGGCACATTTCATGCAAAGATGGGCACAATAAAAGATAGAAATTGTATGGACCTAACAGAAGCAGAAGGATTAATAAGAGGTGGCAAGAATACATGGAAGTACTGTACAAAAAAGATCTTCATGACCCAGATAACCACAATGGTGTGATCACTTACCTAGAGCCAGACAGCCTGGAATGTGAAGTCAAGAGGGTCTTAGGAAGCATCACTATGAACAAAGCTAGTGGAGATGATGGAATTCCAATTGAACTATTTCAAATCCTAAAAGATGATGCTGTGAAAGTGCTGCACACAATATGCCAGCAAATTTGGCAAATTCAGCAGTGGCCACAGGACTGGAAAAGGTCAGTTTTCATTCTATTCTCTAAGAAAGGCAATGCCAAAGAATGCTCAAACGACCACACAGTTGTACTCATCTCACACCCCAGTAAAGTAATGCTCAAAATTCTCCAAGCCAGGCTTCAACAGTATGTGAACTATGAACTTCCAGATGTTCAAGCTGGATTTAGAAAAGGCAGAGGAGCCAGAGATCAAATTGCCAACATCCGTTGGATCATCAAGAACGCAAGAGAGTTCCAGGAAAACATCCATTTCTGCTTTATTGACTACATCAAACCCTTTGACTGTGTGGATCACAACAAACTGTGGGAAATTCTTAAGGAGCTGGGAATACCAGACCACCTGACCTGCCTCCTGAGAAATCTGTATGCAGATCAAGAAGCAACAGTTAGAACCGGACATGGAACAGCGGACTGGTTCCAAATTGGAAAAAGAGTATATCAAGGCTATATATTGTCACCCTGCTTATTTAACTTCTGTGCAGAGTACATCATGTGAAATGCCAGATGAAACACAAGCTGGAATCAAGATTGCCCAGAGAAACATCAATAACCTCAGATATGGAGATGATACCACCCTTATGGAAGAAAGCAAAGAGGAACTAAAGAGCCTCTTGATGAAAAAGAAAGAGGAGAGTGAAAAAGCTGGCTTAAAACTCAACATTCAAAAAATGAAGATTATGGCATCTGGTCCCATCACTTTATGGCAAATAGATGGGGAAATAATGGAAACAGACAGACTTTATTTTCTTGGGCTCCAAAGTCACTGCAGATGGGGATTGCAGGCTTCAAATTAAAAGATGCTTGCCCCTTGGAAAAAAAGCTATGACAAACCTAGACAGTATATTAAAAAGCAGAGACATTACTTTGCCAACAAAGGTCCATCTAGTCAAGGCTATCAATAACCTCAGATACGCAGATGACACCACCCTTATGGCAGAAAGTGAAGAGGAACTAAAAAGCCTCTTGATGAAAGTGAAAGTGGAGAGTGAAAAAGTTGGCTTAAAGCTCAACATTCAGAAAACGAAGATCATGCCATCCAGTCCCATCACTTCATGGGAAATAGATGGGGTAACAGTGGAAACAGTGTCAGACTTTATTTTTCTGGGCTCCAAAATCACTGCAGATGGTGACTGCAGCCATGAAATTAAAAGACGCTTACTCCTTGGAAGGAAAGTTATGACCAACCTAGATAGCATATTGAAAAGCAGAGACATTACTTTGCCAACAAAGGTTCATCTAGTCAAGGCTGTGGTTTTTCCTGTGGTCACGTATGGATGTGAGAGTTGGACTGTGAAGAAGGCTGAGTGCCGAAGAATTGATGCTTTTGAACTGTGGTGTTGGAGAAGACTCTTGAGAGTCCCTTGGACTGCAAGGAGATCCAACCAGTCTATCCTAAAGAAAACCAGCCCTGAATATTCATTGAAAGGACTGATGCTGAAGATGAAGCTCCATTACTTTGGCCACCTGATGCGAAGAACTGAATTTGCTTATTTTAAGTGCATGCTGCTAGATGCATACAAATTCATGACTATGAATAATGCTATGATTCTACTTACACATAAGCATATATGTGCCTTTTCGTATTGTCCAACAGGTCCCTAAAATTCTAATCTCTTAAAAAAATTTTTAGAAGATTTTTCTGTTCTTCAGATTGCATTATTTCTATTGAGCAAACTTCAAGTTCATTGGCTAGCTACTATCACTTTCATTCTATTAAACTATCCAAATATATATTTTTTAAAACATAAATTTTTCAGTTCTAGAATTTCCATCTTTTAAATTTGTTTACTGTGTACATATTTTCCTTTATGTATTTGAGCATAGTTATAATAGCTGCTTTAAAAAACCTTGTCTGCTCTTTTCAATTTATGACCATCAAGGATTTGTCTCCGTTTATTAAATTTTTCTCTTGAAAATGGATCATATTTTCCATTGAGTAATTTTGAATGTTATCCTAGATATTGTGAAATGTTATGTTGTGCAAAGTCTGTTATATTCCTCCAAAGAGTGTTGATTTCTGTATTTTAGCAGACATCAACTTGGTTGCACTCAAATTGCAAACTCTGACTCCTGGGAAATAGTTCAAATCTTAGACCGGTTTCTTTTCTCTTTAGTGGAGTCTGTCCAACACATGCATGGTTCAGGGATTAACCAGAGATTTGTGCAGTCTAAACACAGAATTTGGGACTTTCCTTCTCTGTTTCCTTTGTTCTAGAATTCCCCTCTTTCCCACTTTCCGGTGTTTGTGGTTACTCTGAACTCTGTCCTCTGATTCTTGAGGCAAGACTGTGGTTTTTCTACTGAAGTTTAACCACCTTGTGTAATGTTAGCTTCCAGTTGCCCTTAGGCCAAAAGCTGTAAAAAAATGGGAACCTTAACCCTTGCTTGGTTTACTCTCTGATGCCTTCAGATTGTTGCTTTTGGTATTTTGTTGAGAGTTTATGGTTGTTATATGCAGGGGAGTCAGATGTGGTAACAGTATACACCCACATCATAAGGGAAACTCTGATTAACTCCTCTTAATATGAACTTAATCTTATATCCTTTGTGCATCATTTGGTGTCATGGTGTCTTGTTATTACTGTGTGGATATTGCACCCTTATTTCTCTTTGAAATTCTCCAAATGCTATTTCAAACTCATTTTTATGTTGTATGAAATAAATTCCACTTCAAGTATAATTTATGTCCTCCACTGCTTCTTTTCCTCTTCTCATTTTTTTTAAATTTGTTTTAGAATTTGGAGGTTTATTTTGAGTGCATTTGGTTTTGTTTTCTCTATCCCCTGTACTGTTGGTACGTTATGTTTTGTTTGTGTTTTGGCCACGCAAGAAGGCTTGTGGTATCTTAGTTCCCTGACCAGGGATTGAACCTACGCCATGGCAGTGAAAGCTCTGAGGCCTAACAGCTGGACTGCTCGGGAACTCCCTGTTTTATGGTGGACTCCACTTAGCTTTCTGGCCCTCAGTCAAAAACTAGGATTTATAATCATACTTCAATAATATATGAGAATGTGGAAGTCCTAGTAAGCAGTTTAGCTGAGCTTCTAGTAGCAAGGGCTGTAGAGCTACTGATAAGCTACAGCCCCTGCCAACAGATCTGCCATGTTCCTTTCACACATGAGAGAACTCACGTCAGGCCCTGATTTCAAGTAGTGACACAACTACCCCTCTTGCACAAAGTACTTTCCTCTTCCTCCACAAGAATCACATTCCCAATGGCTGTTCCTCTCTTTTGACCTGGATGGGAACCCCCATCTACCCTTTGGGTAGCCTGGATATTATCTTCTCTACAAATCTGAGCATGTCTTTTTGGGTCTATCTTAATAGTTCACCTATTATTGCTATGGTTTGGAGTAGACAGTTGATAAAGCATGACCTCATTGCAACGTTTGACTCTGAAGTCAAGACAAGCGTTTCTATCTTGTCTACTATATACAGCAATGCTTCTATACCTTCTTCTGCTTCTCCATTTTGTGTTTACCAGAAAATACATTTAGTTTTCCTTTCCATTTTGTCCTGAAGCAGGTAGATGCAATCATATTTGAGTGAAGCAGGACTCCTGATTTTTAGAATTAAGGTCAGGAAGATGGAGTTATTGAGTATTTACATGTGAGGTGGGATATCAAAGGCAGGGAGGAATGGTATTTTTGAAAAGGAAACAGCATAACTTGTGGGTTAAGATAATAGGATATGGCCAAGATGCAGTAGGAAGATCCTGTGCTCATTTCTTTATTTACATGGGCATACCAAAATAATTATTTACATAGTAACTGTTGATGAGACTGACCTGAAGATGAACAGAAAGGATTTTCTACAACAAAAGGTATAAAGAAGGAACCATAATGAGATGGGCAGGAGGGGCACAATATGGCCCAGGTAAAGTGTTAGTCGCTCAGTTGTGTCTGACTCTTTTGTGAACCCATGGACTATAGCCCTCCAGGCTCCTCTGTTCATAGAATTCTCCAGGCAAGAATACTGGAGTGGGCAGCCATTCCCTTCTACAGGGGATCTTCTAGATCCAGGGATTGAATGCAGGTCTCCTGTATTGAAGGCAGATTCCTTACCATCTGAGTCATGAGGGAAGATCCAGGTAGGCAATCCACAAATAGGAAGTTAATCACCATGGCAGAGATCCTCCCCAAGGAGTGAGGGGTCCATTGGGCTCCCTAGGCCTGGTGCTTCTGCCTCAGGAAGATGAGCCCTGAGAATGTTCAGTGGTGCTTGCATACAGGAGAGCTGAACAGTTCCAGGAAACAGAGAGCATGTGCCCTGCTGTTAAAGGGCACATGCAACATCTCACATATTCCAAGACTTAGGGCTGAAGCAGCCATTTCAAATTAGATCGAATCCACCTGCTGATCTTGGTTGTGTTGTTGTTTAGTGGCTAAGTCACATCCAACTCTTTGTGACCCTCATGGGCTGTAGCCCACTAGCTTCCTCTGTCCATGGGATTTTCTAGGCAAGAATACTGGCATGGGTTGCCATTTCCTCCTTCAGGAGATCTTCCAGACCCAGGGATTGAAGCAGCGTCTCCTGTATTGGCAGGTGGATTCTTTACTGCTGAGCCACCAGGGAAGCCCCCCAGAAGGCAGGAGGTAACAGGGACTCCTCTAGGGACATAGACCCAGGTGGAATCACTTTGGGGCGCTCATTCTGTCATGAAGACACTGGTGCTGGTAAGCCCCATTTTGGCACATCCTTCTAGTCCACTAGCACTGGAGGCTTGTCTATGTACCAGCTACTCAGCAGCAGTCCTGAGGCCCCTTCCCCAGCCCTGGTCCTGCAGTAGTAGCTGCCCTGGGACTTGCTCCCCACCAGCAGGGGACACTCTGGGCCCCAGTGCCAGCTGTGCCAGGACATAGACTCACCCACCAGAGGGCTGGCAGCCTCCAGACAATGCAGGACTGATCACCAGCTGGACTGAGGCTAGAGATGCATACCAGTGCACCCACAGTAGCTGGCCTGCCATAACAGAGGGGTGAGCTCAGGTCATGAAGGCCTTATTGCAAAATTTAGACTTGAATTGAAGAAAGTAGGTAAAACCACTAGACCATTCAGGTATGACTTAAATCAAATCCCTTATGATTACACAGTGGAAGTGACAAATAGATTCAAGGGATTAGATCTGATAGACAGAATGCCTGAAGAACTATGGATGGAGGTTCGTGACACTGTACAGGAGGCAAGGATTAAGATCATTCCAAAGAAAAAGAGATGTAAAAAGGCAAAATGGTTGTCTGAGGAGATCTTCCAAATAGCTGAGAAAAGAAGAGGCAAAGGAGAAAAGGAAAGATATACCCATCTGAATGCAGAGTTCCAAAGAATAGCAAGGAGAGATGAGAAAGCCTTCCTTAGTGATCAATGCAAAGAAATAGAGGCAAACAATAGAATGGGAAAGACTAGAGGTCTCTTCAAGAAAATTGGAGATACCAAGGGAACATTTCATGCCAAAATGGGCACAATAAAGGACAGACATGGTATGGACCTAACAGAAGCAGAAGATATTAAGAAAAGGTGGCAAGAAAACACAGAACTATACAAAAAAGATCTTCATGAACCAGATAACCACGATGGTGTGATCACTCACCTAGAGCCAGACATTTTGGAAAGTGAAATCAAGTGGCCTTAGGAAGCATCACTATGAACAATGCTAGGGGAGGTGATGGAATTCCAGTTGAGCTATTTTAAATTCTAAATGATGATGCTGTTAAAGTCCTGCACTAAATAAGCCAGCAAATTTGGAAATCTCAGCAGTGACCACAGGACTGGGAAAGGTCAGTTTTCATTCCAATCCCAAAGAAAGGCAATGCTAAAGAATTTCAAACCACTGCATAATTGCACTCATCTCACACACTAGTAAAGTAATGCTCAAAATTCTCCAAGCCAGGCTTCAGCAATACATGAATCATGAACTTACAGATGTTCAACCTGGTTTTAGAAAAGGTAGAGGAGCCAGAGATCAAATTGCCAACATCCACTGGATCATCGAAAAAACAAGAGAGTTCCAGAAAAATATCTACTTTTGCTTTATTGACTATACCAAAGTCTTTGACTGTGTTGACCACAACAAACTGTGGGAAATTCTTCAAGAGATGGGAATACCAGACCACCTGACCTGCCTCCTGAGAAATCTATATGCAGGTCAAAAAGCAACAGTTAGAACTGGACATGGAACAATAGACTGGTTCCAAATCGGGAAAGGTGTACATCAAGGCTGCATATTGTCACCCTGCTTATTTAACTTCTGTGCAGAGTACATCATGCAAAATGCCAGGCTGAGTGAAACACAAGCTGGAATCAAGATTGTCGGGAGAAATATCAATAACCTCAGATATGCAGATGATACCACCCTTATGGCAGAAAGCGAATAAAAACTAAAGAGCTTCTTGATGAAAGTGAAAGAGGAGAGGGAAAAAGTTGTCTTAAAGCTCAAAATTCAGAAAACTAAGATTATGGCATTTGGTCCCATCAGTTCATGGCAAATACATGGGGAAACAGTGACAGACTGTGTTTTCTCAGGCTCCAAAATCACTGCTGATGGTGACTGCAGGCATGAAATTAAAAGACACATACTCCTTGGAAGAAAAGCTAAGGCCAACCTAGAAAACATATTCAAAAGCAGAAACATTATTTTGCCAACAAAGGTCCGTCTAGTCAAGGCTATGGTTTTTCCAGTGGTCATGTATGGATGTGAGAGTTGGACTGTGAAGAAAGTTGAGCACTGAAGAATTGATGCTTTTGAACTATGGTATTGGAGAAGACTCTTGAGAGTCCCTTGGACTGCAAGAGATCCAACCAGTCCATCCTAAAGGAGATTAGTTCTGAATATTCATTGGAAGGACTGATGCTCAAGTTGAAGCTCCAATACTTTGGTAACCTGATGCGAAAAGCTAACTCATTTGAAAGGACCCTGATGCTGGGAAAGATTAAAGGTGGGAGGAGCAGGGGACGACAGAGGATGAGTTGGTTGGATGGCATCACCGACTCAATGGGCATGAGTTTGAGCAAGCTCTGGGAGTTGGTGATGGACAGGGAAGCCTGGCGTGCTGCGGTCCATGGTGTCACAAAGAGTTGGACATAACTGAGAGACTGAACTGAACTGAATAGTGGAAAACTTTTCTCACTGGGGAAAGGAAACAAAGATCCAGGTCCAGGAAGAACAGAGAGTCCTATACAAGATGAACCTAAAGAGATCCATACTAAGACACATTGTAATTAAAATGAAAAAAATTAAGGATGAAGGAATCTTAAAATCAACAAGGGAAATACAACTCCATGGGAAATCACAAACCAAAAATCTATAATAGATACACAAACAAAAGAAAAAAGAATCTAAACATAACACTAAATATAGTCATCAAATCACAAGGAAAGAGAGAAAAAAGAAAGGAAAAAAAAAAAAAGAGAATTACAAAACCAGCCAGAAAACAATCAGCAAAATGATGATAAGTGTGTACCAATCAGGACTTCCCATGTGGCATAGTGGTAAAGAATCCACCTACCAATGCAGGAGACAAAGAGATGAGAGTTCAATCCCTATGTTAGTTAAGATCCCCTGGAGTAGGAAATGGCAACTCATTCCAATATTCTTTCCTGGAAAATTCCAGGGATAGAAGAGCCTGGTGGGCTACAGTTCATGGGGTCACAAAGAATTGGACACAACTGAGCGATTGAACACACAGCACATATATCAATCAGTAATTACTTTAAATGTAAATCGAATAAATATTGCAGTCAAAAGACAGAGTGGCTGAATGGATAAAAACAAGGCCCATCTATGTGCTGTTTCTGAGGCTCACTTCAGATCTTATTAAAGGTAGATAAATGAGTGCATAGTGCATAGATTAAAAGTGAGGGGATGGAAAAACTGCAAATAGAAACTCAAAGAAAGCTCGGATAGAGTACCTCTATCAGAAAAAATAGACTTTAAAATAAAGACTGTAACAAGAGACAGAGAAGAACATTACATAATGGTAAAGGAATCAGTAGAACAAGAAGATATAACAAGTGTAAATATATGTACACCCAACATAGAAGCACCTAAATACATAAAGCATATATGAACAAACATAAAGGGAGAAATTGACAGTAACACAATAATAGTAGGAGACTTATACCCCTTACATCAATGGACAGATCATCCAGAAAGAAAAATCACTAAGGAAACACTGGCTTTGAAACACATTAGACCAGATGGATAGCTATATATCTTTACCTATCTATATCTATAATGTATATCACTATGTATTCCAGCAAGTCCACTTCTGGGTATGTTTCTGAAGAAAACAAGAACACCAATTAAAAAAAATATATATATGTACCTCTATAAAGGTAAAGAGTCTGCCTGCAATGCAGTAGACCCGGGTTTGATCCCTAGCTTGGGAAGATCCCCTGGAGAAAGGAATAGCAATCCACTCCAGTATTCTTGCCTGAAGAATTCCATGGACAGAGGAGCCTGGAGGGTTATAGTCCATGGGGTTGCAAAGAGTCAGACACGAATGAGCAACTAATACACACATATGTTCATCACAGCATATTTTACAGTCAAGATATGAAAGCAACCTAAGTCTATCAAAAGATGAATGGATGAAGATGTGGTATATATTTCTACAATAGAATATTACTCAGCCATAAAAAGAATGAAACTTTGCCATTTGTAACAACATAGGTGGACCTAAAGAGTATTATACTAAACGAAATGTCAGACAAAGACAAATACTACATAATTTCATTTATATACGGAATCTAAAAAACAAAAACAAAGGAACAAACCTAACACAACAGAAGCATAGTCATAGATGCAGAGAACTGACTGTTGTCAGAAGGGAGTGGAAGTTTTCCAGTGATAGTGTGGCTGTAAGATAGCGTAAGAATAAGAATGCACAATATTCACTGTAATGTGGGGTGTTTACCTGAATTATGATTTTTGTCCTGTTTCCACAGGCCCCACACTTCAGGTGATAACACTTAACTTGCCCCTGGCTTATATGAAATTTATATGTATTTAAAATTTAGAGTGATGCAGTCCATAGACTGAATGACATCATCAGAAACAGTAGAATGAATCAGAGATGAGAAGAAACCATATAATCCTTGAGTATTTGTATCAATCCCAAGAGGGATTTCAGATGTCTATAGGGATTTGAGCCTGCTATATTAACTAGGAAATCTCAAGTTAAAACGTTATAGAAATGAGGTAGGGGTGGAAGGTAAGGTGATCAAAGCTCTGGACTGAGTGAGAGGTAGTAAAAGATCCACTGAAGGCAGCTACGCGATCACATGAAGTGCGACTTGACGGTGTTCCCATCACCTGATCATCTGTAGACAAATTCTGACCACAAGTATTTACAGAAGATTCTGGTTTTTTGCAGTGGCTTCCCCATCAGTTCAGTGGTAAAGAATCTGCCTGCAATGCAGGAGATATGGGTTCAACCCCTGGGTCAGCAAGATCCCCTGGAGAAGGAAATAGCCACCCACTCCAGTATTCTTGCTTGGGAAATTCCATGGACAGAGGAGCCTGGAGAGCTACAGTCTGTGGGGTTGCAAAGAGTCTGACTTGACTTAGTGACTAAACAACAATAACAGCCACAACTGTTCTCTAAAGTTGCTACAAACCCTGAATTAATATGGATACTGAACTAGGGGAAAACAAGGTTATGTCCCTATGAGACTCTGGTTACAACATTGACCTGTGTCGTGACTGACTGATGCATAATCTCTTATGGGAGTTTCTGTTTAAAGACACCTTATTTAATAAACATTATTGATTCATTAACATTGAACTCATGGCCACCAGTACTATAACTTGGCCTGAAAGATGCTTATCTAATATATGCATTTTCTCTTTAAGAGATATTAAGCCTTTTTGTGCTCAGCAACACTAGACAGAGCTTTATTATTTTGCTCAAGGATATTTCACATAGTGAAATGACCAAGAAAAAGCACAAAAATGTGAAAAATGTGGCACTGCATAGACCACAGAAAGGACACTTGTTTATAGTACTGAAACGGGAAGGCAGAATGTTGCCTTGTCCAGCCGCAGCTGGGATGTGGCCATTGGATGACTCAGTTTTTTTGCTTCTCCGCAGGTGTCTGTGAACAGCTCTCAGGAGCTCAGCGGGTATTGATTCTGGGGTTATGAATAACTTTTAGCAAGTAGGTAAATTCACAAACACAGACTCTATAAATAATGATGATTGACTGCATATTTATTTTGATAGGTGTCAGCACATGCTTAGGACTTGGCAGCCACAAGAAGAATCTTCAATTCTACTTTTAATATTCCAAGTAAAAAGAAAAAAATAGAACATGAGCTTTAATTATATATTTTCATTCCTCTACATAGTCAGAGAAAATATGACTTGTCTGGCAACTCTTGTAGAGGCTGTGCTTTTGTGCAAAATGTGCATCTACCCCAGAAAATTGATGGAATAAGTTCCTAAAAAGTTAAAGCTCATAAGTTTATTGCCTTATGTGTTTTTTTCTAACTGCACAAAAAATTGTAGAAAAATTTAGAGTAATTTGACACATTAAAATCAATTTTACTCTGCATTCCCAAAAGTCCCAATTGCTTTTGAAATTTGAGTACATAAAAGCATTTATGAAACTACAGTAATTACTAACAGAGTATATAAAAATTTGCAGTTACTAAAGATTCTCCCTTCACATTCTCAGCTTCAAACTCAACAATTCAGATTACATTGATGGAATCAAAATTATAACATTCTCATAAAAAGCAATTTAAACATATTAGTGATAAAAAATATAGTATTAGGTACCTTACTTCTGAGAAAGAATCGTATTTTTTAAATTTTGGCAACCATAATCTGTCAACTGTTCTGGTGTCTCTGTCTTTCCTTCCCGTTTATTATTCTTGAGCAGCCAAGGTTCACTCAATATAAAAGTTATTTACAGCAATGGGGAACCTTTGATTTTTTTAAAGAAACAGTATTTATATGAGGTATTCATTAGGGTAAGCTGGAAGGAAGGGAGTCACCTTCTATTCATAGAAGGTGTCAGCATAAGAATAAGCAAGACTGATGAGCACAAGGTAATTGAATAGTGATTGTTTTTTAAGGGTTAGAAGTGAAACTTCTAAATCCTGCCATATGGACTGCTTTTAATTTGACTAAACTTTTTAAAAGCTCAGAATTGTAGACACCTAACTTAGGGTCAGAATTTCTCTATCAGGTGGAAAAGAGAGTGGGTAGATGGCTTGTATTTTTCCCTTAGAGGCCAGTAGCTCACCCTGAGGGTTTTGTCTAATGGACCTATAATCTCTTGCTTGTTCTTCTTTTTCTCCAAGGAGTGTATGTGTTTAATTGTGTAGTTCTAGGATTAAGAAAGCACTGTGTGACTAGATAATAGATTTGTATTAACTGAATGATATGGGAGCTGGATTTTACAAATGTGGCCTCTCTGGCCCCATGCTTGACCTAAATAAACTAAATGTAGCATCTGATATTCTTGTCTGCTCATGGTAAGAAATGGAAGCATTAAGTGTTTATTGATATTAATTAAAGTGGACACAATACCTGGATTGAAAAAGCATATATATATATATATATATATATATGAAAAAGCATATATATATGAAGCATATATATATATGAAAAAGCATATATATATCTTTGCCTGTTTACCACTATTTGGATTATTAGATACTAGAGTGTGTGACAAATGAAGGGCATTAATTACATAAACAGGTTAGATACTAATTGATTTAGGACTTTTGGCCTGGTGAGAGACAGGATCATATAGTGCTGAACATTTGGAGGCTCCTTTGATGATCCCATTTTATAGATGGAGATAGAAATAAATGTACAGAGAGACTATGTGACATGTCTATGAGAATTGAACTTAATCAGAGACAGAAATTTATATGAAATATACAAATCATTAACTCCTTTACCTTGTTATTTACCTAGCTCCTTTGTTTCTAGTCCAGGAAGTAGCTTTTTGTGTGATTTTAAGGATTCTGGTTGGAGCTTGTTAAAACCAACTGGACCAAAAGCCCTAGGGGCTGTTAACAAATAGTAAAATACACGCTTTGACTTGGTTAGTAATTGCTTAGAACATTAATCATGCTCATCATTTGACTAAATTGTCTACCCCCTGCTTTATTTCAATTTCCACTCAGTTGTCAATAGAGAGAAAACATTTTGCAGTACAGTTTATTTTCTACTTGTCTGACTTCTCTTAATGCAGTCTGCTTTGTCTTTGAAAGATAAGTACAGAAATATACAATGATTTAAAGGAAGAGAGAAACTTCCTGATCAGATTCTATCCTTTCCTTTGTGACTGAGAAAGAGGGTAAACTCACAAAGGCAGGATTTAATATTCTAACAAGTACCAGAGTTACCAATGCAGTTGATATTGTAAGCAGTCCATTTCCTCACATAGTAGGCACTTCTCCTACCTTAGAACTCTCACATACACATGGCAAGAGCAGTTTAACTTTCTTACTGTGATCAGATATGACTTACCTTTCCTGATCATGCTCAGCATTGATTTATAGTTTCTTTTCTTTTTTTTTTTTTTTGCCCCATAGTTCCAGTTATCTGAAGAAAGGTAAAATGAAGAGCAAGGAAAGGGAGGGACATAACATATTACTGAGTACTTATGTGATAGATCATATGCTGGAGTATTTTAAGTATATTACCTTTTTTGATCCTCCTAAAACTCATGGAAGTAAATACTGTTCATATTTTTATGGTGAAATGTTAAAATTAAAAAAATTAATTATTTGCCAAAAATGATATGGTTAGTAAGGGGAAATAGTTGCTAAATCTTGGCTCAAAACCAAAGAAAAGATGGCATAAAGAGGGCCTAGAAAAGAAGCAGAAGGTGTAACATAAAGATTCAAACCTGCCTGGGGTCCTTTTAGAAAGTTTAGTCTTTCTTATCAGAATGTTCTTTCTTGATTCTTTTCCAGAATCAGGCACATAACACAGTAATCTATATCCCTGTTCTTTTGACTAAATTCATTCCCTTCTCACAACATTGGAATTTTTTGTTCATTTAAAGGTCATGTTTTTAGAGCTATTGACCCAGGGTTGTCATCACATTCTTCCTACTTCAAATAGTCTGAGTAAGATAAACATATTCTCTATCATTTTACTGCTAACCAGATTCACTCTTCAAACAAAGAGAAAGAGATAACCATACATAATATGTCACAATACACTTGCCTCTATGATGGAAACTCTCCCTGAAATGTACATGGATTGGAGTATCCTCACTCTGGAGTAAAAGTAGTCCATAGGAGAAGGTGGGAAATCTAAAACCAGGAAAAAAGAGAGTTAAGAACGTTGAATACCATGGGTAAGGAGAAAAGGCATAAGGCAGCTGGGTCCAGCAGAGGGAACGGGATGAAGAGAAGTAGAAAATCCCCCTGTGGACATTTCCTCAAGACATGCTAGAAGCACAGGGGCCCAGCAGAGAGGGCTTCTCTAAGTGAGGAGCCATTTAACCCACAAGGTTGGTCTTTCTGTTTCATGTTTCTCACGGTCAAGTTTCACGTTACAGGGCTCATGCTTCTAGACTGTATGGTCAGCTGGGCAGGACCACTCAGGGAGCCAGTCACTGAAGATGTAGCATGGCATATTATGCAAAAGTGTAGAGGATCATAATATGTAGCATGCGTAGGCCATGAGGGTCATGTGGGAAGCCTGGGGATTCTCCTGGGTCTCCACCCAGCTTGGAGAACCCATCAACTGTGTCAGTAAAGGCAGTTGGAGAATGGCCCAGGCAGTGATAGGTAGCTTTGGAAAGAATGAGACAGTAACACATTCCGAGAAGGTGCACAGGTTTGTGTTCATTAAGCAGGGCTGTCATCGTCTCCCCAAGGGTCATCTCCTTTCTAGCCAGACAGGAGAAGAAAGAACATAGATGAACGGATCTGGGGAGTTTTCATGAGATAGTCCTCCAAGGCACACGTCACTTCTGCACACATTTCAGTGACAACAATTCATCCACGTGGCCACCTTGAATTGCAAGGGAGGCTGGGAAATGTAGTCTAGTTGTGTACTTAGAAAGAAGAGGAAAGCTGGCATATGAAGGGCCCCTGGCATATCTGCGACATAAATAACAAAGTGAGGTCTAGAGGTGACATGAATGCCTGGCTAAAAGTTCAGTTCAGTTCAGTTCAGTTGCTCAGTCATGTCCGACTTTTTGAGACCCCATGGACTGCAGCACATGAGGCCTCCCTGTCCGTCACCAACTCCAGGAGTTTATTCAAACTCATGTTCATTGAGTCAGTGATGCCATCCAACCATCTCATCCTCTGTCGTCCTCTTCTCTTCCTGCCTTCAATCTTTCCCAGCATCAGGGTCTTTTCCAATGAGTCAGTTCTTCACATCAGTTGGCCAAAGTATTGAAGTTTCAGGTTCAACATCAGTCCTTCCAATGAATATTCAGAACTGATTTCCTTTAGGATGGACTGGTTTGATCTCCTTGCAGTCCAAGGGACTCTCAAGAGTCTTCTCCAACACCACAGTTCAAAAGCATCAATTCTTCGGCACTCAGCTTTCTTTATAGTCCAACTCTTATATCCATACATGACCACTGGAAAAACCATAGCCTTGACTAGACGGACCTTTGTTGACAAAGTGATGTATCTGCTTTTTAATATGCTATCTAGGTTGGTCATAACTTTCCTTCCAAGGAGTAAGCGTCTTTTAATTTCATGGCTGCAATCACCATCTGCCCTCCATAATAAAGTCAGCCACTGTTTCCATTGTTTCCCCATCTATTTGCCATGAAGTGATGGGACCGGATGCCGTGATCTTAGTTTTCTGAATGTTGAGCTTTAAGCCAACTTTTTCACTTTCCTCTTTCACTTTTATCAAGAGGCTCTTTAGTTATTCACTTTCTGCCATAAGGGTGGTGTCATCTCATAGACTTTACCATATTTTACCTCCTTTGGTATTTTAAAATATGTGATTATGGCAGAAGATATAATTTATATCACATTATAATTGAAGTTAGCAAGAATTGGTTGTTTTAATTAATAAAGAGAACTTCTTGTTTGACATTTCATTGAACCATTAAACCAAAAGGCTCAAATCATGGTCCCTCTGTGAGAATAAAGTTTAGGTAGGTACTTTACTTCTCTCAATCTTTGAAGAAAAACCAGGCATTCTAGTTTAGCCAGTGTGAGTTAGACCAACACAAAATATGTAGCCACAAACAAATGTTTTAAGCAAAAATTTTCAAATATTATATAAGATAAATAGGAGTGATCTTTATAGTTCAGAACATGGACTAAACCTCAAAGTTGAAGCCAATGGGCGATAAGTAGTTTATCATCTAAACAGATGTGCTAGGTACATCTTTGAGGCATACACCAAGCAGCTGACATATAGATCTGCGACCACCAGACAACTTTAATCCATATAAGAGGAGGGTAGAGATTAACCAAGTAAGTTACTGGAAATTTTTTAGGAGTAGAGAATACTATAGCATTTTTCTTCTCACATGAAAGAAGAGGAAGGGGAGAGTACGGGAGAGTAGTTCATTTCTTGTGTCTTAAGTCAAGTGCCTGCTCAGTCACTCAGTCGTGTCCGACTCTTTGTGACCCCATGGACTGTAGCCCGCCAGGCTCCTCTGTCCATGGAATTCTCCAGGCAAGAATGTTGGAATGGGTTGCTATCACCTTCTCCATAAGCCAAGTGAGGGGGACTCAAAAGAATTATCTAGAATATGACACCTGTATGGAAAAGGAGGAGACTTGTGTTTATGCTTCTCTGGAAAACACTGAAGGCACAAATCAGACTGGTCTGTTTCCTCTGCTAGTGAGGCAAGGATTGGGGAGCCAGCGGTTGGTCAAGTTGTACTCTGCGATTTTGTGGGAGTCAAACATTTAAGAATCTGCTGTGGGTCAAGTGAGCGCATGAAAGAGATGGATAGGCTTGAGTTTTCTCAGGACCCAGCCCAAACGGACTGAGTGTGTGTCGAGAAGCTGGAAGAAGGGCCTCAATTAGGAGAGTGTACTAGGCCTTGGATATATCTGAAGGACCCACCAACATACCCCATGGAGATGGGTGGCGTCAGATAACACCCCCCGCTTCTTGGAGGACGTCCTGGGGTTCTAGATTCTCTTCTGCTGAGCCTTCATTCCTGGCAGCTCCCACAAACCTCTCTCTTTCCTCTTGTCTCTCTGCCTTTCTTCCTCTGTCTGTAGGGGTAAACGTAGAGGTCAAAATTTAGGAATTCTTCCAAGAAACTCTGGTGCTCTACAGATGATCTTCACATAGGGCTTTCTAATTTGTTTTCATTTTAGATTATTAAAATCTTAGTGTCTTTGTTTTTCCCCTTTTTTTATTCAACTTTGCTAAGCATTTGCAGTGGGATACAAATTTGGGAGGGAAGTCACTACATGGGTCTCTCTTGCATTTTTTTAATGAGAGAAAAACAGATAATTTAGGGAGTTCTTTTGACTTCTGGTGTGTTATAATCTCTTTACTATGAGGGAAGGGGTTTCAAGTCTACAAAGACATTCTTCGTCCTGCGCCTTGTCATGGTTTCCTCCTCAGTAGAAAATATCCGTCAGATTGGAGGTTATCAGTGAGAGACGTATATGACTTCTTTCTTCTCAGTACTGCCCGAGGGAACAGGAAAAGGAGATGTATCACTCCCAGGATCCTTCACTTCCTTGAATACATTAGGGAATGTTCATTAAGATAGTCATTTTTAGATTTATAATAGCACCTGTTAATAGCTGACCCACATTTAGTTTGATTGAAAACTAAATCCAATAAAAATTCAGTCATTTTCTTGACCTTTAAGATTAGTAGGTGTGAATAGAACCATTTAACTCTGAGATGATTTAACTTGAATTAAAATGGACACTTTACATAATAACATGTGAAGACTATTTACAGAATTAAAATGTTCTTTTCAGAAAATGCAATTAGTACGTTAGCACGCTAAAATTAAAGAAGATTCTTGTTGAGCTCTGGTAAATATACTAGCTGAAAAACAAAACAAACTAAACATCTTTTCTTCTTTTTGAAATGTTATCCTTGGTAAGAAAAAGTAGATATTTAAGATTTTCTCCCTCTTTAGTTCTTTTAATAATATCAATTCAGTTCAGTTCAGTCCCTCAGTCGTGTCTGACTCTGTGACCCTGTGGACCATAGCATGCCAGGCTTCCCTGTCCATCACCAACTCATGGAACTTGCTCAAACTCATGTACATCAAGTTGGTGATACGATCCAACCATCTCATCCTCTGTTGTCCCCTTCTCCCCCTGCCTTCAATCTTTCCCAGAATCAGAGTCTTTTCCAATGAATCAGCTCTTTGCATCAGGTGGCCAAAGATTTAGAGCTTCAGCTTCAGCATCAGTTCTTCCAATGAATATTCAGGACTGATCTCCTTTAGGACGGACTGGTTTGATTTCCTTGCAGTCCAAGGGACTCTCAAGAATCTTCTGCAACACCACAGTTCAAAAGTATCAATTCTTCAGTGCTCAGCTTTCTTTATAGTCCAACTCTCACATCCATACATGTCTACTGAAAAAAACCATAGCTTTGAGAAGATGGGCCTTTGTTGGCAAAGGAATGTCTCTGCTTTTTAATATGCTGTCTAGGTTTGTAATAGCTTTTCTTCTAAGGAGCAAGCATATTTTACTTTCATGGTTGCAGTCACCATTTGCAGTGATTTAGGAGCCCAAGAAAATAAAATCTGTCACTGTTTCTGTTGTTTCTCCCTCTATTTGCCATGAAGTGATGGGACTAGATGCCATGATCTTAGTTTTTTGAATGAGTTTTAAGCCAACTTTTTCACTCTCCTCTTTCACTTTCATCAAGAGGCTCTTTAGTTCCTCTTTGCTTTCTGCCATAAGGGTGGTGTCATCTGCATATCTGAGGTTATTGATATCATGAAAGAATATGGAAATTGTATTCTGTTCAACTTGAAAATAAAAGAGTGATTGAAGGACTTCCCTGGTGGTCCAGTGGTTAAGACTCTGCCTTTCAATGTAGGGGGTGCAGGTTCAATCAGTCCCTGATCAGGGAACTTAGATCCTACATGTCATGGGGTAAGGCCGAAAAGTAAAAATAAAGTAAAATAAAATACAAGAGTGATTTATGCACCTCATTGAGAAGAATAGTAGGAGGATGTTTGAGAAGGGAGATTCAGTTTTGTCAGATTTTTAAACTCTCTACACTTCTACGGACATACAGAACGGAACAACTCCATTTCACATCTGGAGGCACTGTTCACATCACAGTTTGTGTGAACGTTGTCCCGTGAAGTTGTGTGGTGTGCAGTCTAAGCCTCATGGCTGCGCATGGAGGTCACGTTTTAGAGTCTCTTTTATATTACCTTAACAATAATGATAATGATGAAAGGATAATTCTTCTCTGGTCCAGTAGATTTTAGCTTATTCTCAGTGAAGTATAAACAAATTAGGTAGGAAATCTCTAAAGGACTGCACCCAGACACGGCAGGGAAAGCTGTTGGAAGGGCTGGTGGCTTGTAAAAATAACTGAGGGAGGCCAAGGAGATGTGTGGGCCTGGAAGGAGAAGAAACAACACTGCCCGTGCCAAAGCAGCCACAGCTGTGACATCCCAGGGGTTTTTGCGATGGATGAGAGTACTCAAAACCAGGCTGCTTCAGTATCTTCAATTATGGGTGGCGGGAGGCCTTAATGATTAGCTGCTGGTCCTTCTTGACCAGATCAACAGATACACATTGTTCACTAATTATTTTTAGATCTATTCTCCCCCAACCCTTCTCCACAATTCTGACATTTCATACTGAAACACGGGCGAGAATAAATTCATTTACCTATAGTCGGCTAGATTGGTTTTTCCTACTCAGCTTTCAGCTTTGGTATGAGGATGAGGGAAGAAAAAAAGCTTAAACAGATTTGCTTTGATGTTTATGAAATGATGGCAGTGTAAATTCAAGATGTAAAATATCAACCTTAAATAAGCAACTTAAAATTTAACATAATGTAGAATTTTCCATTTGCAAAATGTCCAAGACTAGCAGACTCTGGTTTGTGAAAATTTTGTTTGTCTTATTTTTCTTCTGTGGTTCAGACTAAGTCCCTGCTTATGGTTTAGTTTTTTTAAAAGATTTTGCTACTGGAATCTGTTCAGTAATGTCAATTCCAATGGCTTCTCTTCCCCCATACGATGTTCCCACAAAGACTACTGAGGGAAACACGTTCAGAATGCAGGTGTAGGCTCACATTTCACGTGTAGTGGGGTCAGATTATTGCAGGTCTTAGCTGTGTTTCTTCATATGAAAGTTATATCATACAAAATCCTATTTATTTTGCTTGATGATACATGTAAGATGGACCTTTTGGTTACTGTAGATTTAAACTACCCAATATATGTATTTCAGTTGCTTTCCCAGGGAAGATGATGCTTTTTTATAGGACAGACCACATTTACTCTTTAGTTCTATTTGCTGTTCTGTTACCAGGATGATGTGTGTGTGAGACAGCAGGGTTCATGTGAGTCTAGAATTCCTGGCATTACTCTCAATATCGTTCCGTTTGACAGATGACCTCAATTCCCTTTGGCTCTATGACTTATAGAACTTTGGGTTTCACCTAACTGCTATTCTAGCTCAGTGGCTCCTTCACTTTGAACTTAAGACATCTGTAATACTTGGCTACATGTATTCTTGGATACACTATCCATCACTGTCTGTCTCATGGTTTTATGTTATTCTGTGTCACTTCTTTTTTCTGTTCATAGGCCCTGCCCTAGCCTGTGCTTAGATTTCTTTGTTAGAGTTTAAGATTTCACATATTGAGAAATTTATCAGGATATAATTTTAATGGCAGTTAGGGTCAGGGAACTAGCCCAATTCTTTCCCATCTAATCTATGTTTCTGAAAAGAAAAGTAACTGTGTTCTCCTTAACTGGAGCTTTCTTACTACTTGAAATAAGTGTAATAACAATGCAGACTACCACTCTGCACACCTCTGGCAACACACGCGCATCCAACTTTTGTTAGTTCTCTAGATGGGGAATAATACAAAACATCCTATAAGAGATGACCAGAAAATCATTAGAAATGACCATTTAGAAAATAAATCAGACACGAACAGTGGCAACAGGGACTCAGGGAGCCAGGAAAAGTGGAGAAGGAAGACCATATTTTGGCCCCAAAGAAAGCAAAATGATGTCATAGACAAATAGGAATGTTTTCTCTTTGTTTGATGTTTTCTTCTAAGAGAAGTTCAAAACAGTTTATGGGCATATATTAATAATTAGTTCTCTGCACATCCCTGTTGTTTGAACACTTAAATTGAGGCAGATGGATAATGACTGATTTATTCAAAGCACTCAGCACGTCAGTGGTTGGATTTTGTTGAGATTCCTCATTCACCATAGACCACACTGCTTCTATGTATAATTCATCTCAGCTTCATCCAAATTAGGAGCTGACATTTTTTGGTAACACAAATCATAGCTTCTTGTCAATAAAAGAACTCCACTGTGGAAAACTCAGACTGCTAGGAGGCTCAGTGTGTTGCTAACTGTTGTTTTTGTACAGGTTTGAGAGAATCTAATAGTTTGCTAGCTTTATGTTGGCACATGGAAACATATGTTTATCGATGAGGTTGATTTTTCTTCAACCCAGGTATTTCCTGGGCAGGCAGGAAAGGAGATCATTTTGAGGCTTTTCTCCTAGGTGATTCAACATGAATTAGCAATAAAAAAGCATTAAAAATGCTTTTGGTTCAATACTTTTTCAGTAATGATCTTAGAATGGTAATGATGAACCTAGTCAACAGAACCAGGCTGTTTTATTTCAAATTTTTAAATATATCTTTGGAATTTTAAAAATCTTTTCTCTCTGAGAGTTGTGTGACCCCTTTTCTCTTTTAATCTCTTCCTGTTTTGAGAGTGAATACCGATGATCAAAGGTTCAGTTCTGCTTCCTTAGTATGCAGAAGTCATTGACTTCAAGACAATTTCAGATCCAGCTGAGACAGGCAGAGGTGAAGGGAAAACAAGATCCAGAGAGGACCAAGTGATGGAAAATGTATATGAACTTTGATTCCAAACATTAACCAAGGATTTCTCTTTATACAACATAAAAAGCAAATGTATCACATTTTGACATGGGTAGAAACTGCACAAGTCCTGAATACTGAAAATTCTAGCTAGACATGGTCCAGATGCCATATAACTTTGCTGCATTATATTATCTACTACATATAATCTCTAAAGAAATTTGGCTGGTTCATTATTAACAATATTAATGATTTTTTTCCCCCACAGAATAGCTTTTTATGTTATAGCCTGAGAAATATATATGGATGAATTTTATTTAAATTTAGGAGTCTTTATAGACCCTGCCTAATACTTATACTTGTTTTAATTTATTAAAAAATCATTTTAGTAAAATGGAACTAAAATAGTGATGGTTTAATCATGTTTGGAGTTTTCTATAAGACACAGACTTTAGTCAGAATTCTTAATGAATGGGAGTTTTAAAATATCTTCCTGGAAAGAATCAAATCAACAAAACTGCTATTAAGAAGTAATAATTTAAAAAGCAACTTACAAAACAAAAATCAAGATGCTTGTTTTGATCAGCACACGTCCAGTACTTGTCTTCCGAATCTTCTACATCTGTCATTCTCTCTAAAATCATTGATGTTGACAAACATAACTCTGAAGGCCTGGAACATACAAGATCAAAAGAAAGATTAGATGATACTTATATTCTACTGACTAAAGCAATATGAATATTAATATAATTTTTAAAGACTTCAAATAAAAATTGTTGAAAAAAAGAGAGGGGTTTAGGTTAAGACTAAGATAATCAGAGAATTCAGCAGTTATCATCATCTATGACATCAGCTCAGTTCAGTTCAGTCGCTCAGTCATGTCTGACTCTTTTCAACCCCATGGATGACCAGGCCATGGGCCTGGCCTCCTTGTCCATCACCAACTCCTGGAGTTTACTCAAACTCATGTCCATCGAGTCAGTGATGCCATCCAACCATCTCATCCTCTATCGTCCCCTTCACCTTCTGCCATCAATCTTTCCCAGCATCAGGGTCTTTTCAAATGCGTCAGCTCTTCGCATAAGGTGGCCAAAGTATTGGAGTTTCAGGTTCAACATCAGTCCTTGCAATGAACACCCAGGACTGATCTCCTTTAGGATGGACTGGCCGGATCTCCTTGCAGTCCAAGAGACTCTCAAGAGTCTTCTCCAGCACCACAGTTCAAAAGCATCAATTCTTCGGTGCTCAGCTTTCTTCACAGTCCAACTCTCACATCCATACATGACCACCGGAAAAACCATAGCCTTGACTAGACGGACCTTTGTTGACAAAGTGATGTCTCTGCTTTTTAATATGCTGTCTAGGTTGGTCATAACTTTCCTTCCAAGGATTAAGTGTCTTTTAATTTCATGGCTGCAGTCACCATCTGCAGTGATTTTACTACTACTACTACTACTAAGTCTCTTCAGTCGTGTCCGACTCTGTGCGACCCCATAGATGGCAGCCCACCAGGCTCCACCAACCCTGGGATTCTCCAGGCAAGAACACTGGAGTGGGGTGCCATTGCCTTAAAGTCAGTCACTGTTTCCCCATCTATTTCCCATGAAGTGATGGGACCAGATGCCATGATCTTAGTTTTCTGAATGTTGACCTAAACAGAAGGACAAACTGGGGTACAGCATTTTCCAAAATTATTTTTTGACTCTCTAATTTATTATACTTATAGTTATGACAAATCAATAAAATGGACTTGTCTGTTTCTTGTAGTATTATACAAGTGTTCCAAAATGGTACCAGCTAACAGCAATAAAAAAAAAATTCACTCGGGGTCATCTGTTATATTACTAATAGAGTGAAATTAACATTCAAAATCTATCTTTGTTAGAACCTTTTCCCAGAGCCATTGGGAATGCCCTCATTCTAACATCTAAATATATATTAAAGACCATATGTCAAAGAGTCAAGATCTAATGCTATATATTATTTATTACACTGGAATTTTACTATTGCTTGAATTGAGAAGTTTGGGACTTGAATATATTTGTTGGTGGTGCAGAAGTTATTGTTGAATTCACATCAAAATTATAGTGAAAACATCTAATTACTCACAGATAAAGGTTAAATGGCTCACATATTTTCAGAGATGACTGATAAATATAATCCATCTAACCATCCACAATTTTATCCATCTATTCAGTACTGAGGGTTTACTTTCTATATACTTCAATATTGATATGTACATTCTAATATCAAGAGGATTATAAGTGCTATGATAAACATTCAATGTTATTTTACCAAATTTGCTTTATGCTTACTTTGATGTGAAGAGCTGACTCATTTGAAAAGACTCTGATGCTGGGAAAGATTGAAGGAAGGAGGAGAAGGGGATGACAGAGGATGAGATGGTTGGATGGCATCACCGACTCGATGGACATGAGTTTGGGTAAACTCCGGGAATTGGTGATGGACAGGGAGGCTTGGTGCTGCAGTCCATGGGTTAGCAAAGAGTCGGACACGACTGAGTGACTGAACTGAACTGAACTGTGCTAGGCAATGGACTTAGAATTAGGCGTGTAATAAGAAGCAAACCAAAACAGACAAATAAAAGGCAAAAAACTTCAAATTCACCTTTGAGGAAGTACTAACAGAGATCTGAAGCAAGAGATTATCTGCAGTAGGCCATGACATGAGTTATTCATGCAAATACATGTATGATTTTTTTCTATTAATTAGATAAAACAAATTATTCTACTTTGTACAGTTGAGGAGAAGTCCTCAAAACAACGTCATGATTTAAGAATTGTTTCTGTGGCCTTCAATCAGTTCAATTCAGTTCAGTCGCTCAGTCATGTCTGATTATTTGCAGCACCACTGACTGCAGCACACCAGGCTTCCTTGTCCATCGCCAACTCCCGGAGCGTGCTCAAACTCATGTCTATCGAGTTGCTGATGCCATGCAACCATCTCATCCTCTGTTGTCCCCTTCTCCCCCTGCCTTCAACCTTTCCCAGCATCAGAGTCTTTTCAAATGAGTCAACTCTTCGCATCGGGAGGCCAAAGTATTGGAGCTTCAGCTTCAGCATCAGTTCTTCCAATGAATATTCAGGACTGATTTCCTTTAGGATTGACTGGTTTGATCTCCTTGCAGCCCAATGGACTCTCTAGACTCTTCTCCAACACCACAGTTCAAAAGCATCAATGCTTCAGTGCTCAGCTTTCTTTATGGTCCAACTCTCACATCCATATGTGACTACTGGAAAAACCATAGCTTGACTAGAGGAAACTTTGTCGGCAGAGTAATGTCTCTGTTTTTAAATATGCTGTCTAGGTTTGTCATAGCTTTTCTTCCAAGGAGCAAGTTTTTTTTAATTTCATGGCTGCAGTCATCATCTGCAGTGATTTTGGAGCCCAAGAAAATAAAGTCTCTCACTGTTTCCACTGTTTCCCCACCTATTTGCCATGAAATGATGGGACTGGATGTTGCGATCTTAGTTTTTTGAATGTTGAGTTTTAAGCCAACTTTTTCACTCTCTTCTTTCACTTTCATTTTTCTGTGGCCTTAATTAAGCAAAATAATTTTGGTAGTTTGGTAAATACAGAGGAAATGCTCCATAAATTGACTGTTTCCACAATTTTATTAAGCACTCCATGGGGAAAGAGATGAGAAGGTGTGTACGCAGAGAGATGAGTATCAGTTACATCTCAAAATGCCTAACGAAGCAGCATTTTAGCCAGATAATAGCTGATGACTTTCTTTTCCAAGATGTTTTACATTGCTAAAATATGACTTCATTGTTAACATTGATTTTAAATTACACAGGACAATATAATATATTAATATCAAAGGGAAAGTGCTGGTAATTATTTTTGTGGGTCTTCTTTACACTCATAATTAAAGATTTATGAGTTGTAATTAAAGTAAAATATAAAATTGTTTACTGGTAGGTCAAGTTGTCATTGCCTTTTGTATTTTACCACAAAGTATATTGATCATTTCATAAAATATTTAAAAGCTGAAAGCTTCAAATAATTTTTATTTTGCCAGCATGAGCAAATATGATATCAACCTTGAAGTTATAATCATAGTTTTACAAGTTAAACAGGCAAATTAAATTAATAAATATGTGTATAAAAGCATTTTGTGCATAAAACAATCTGATCTGTATACTAAGCACAAGTCAGTCTAAGTTTTTTTATATTGACAAAGGATTTTCAAGTGGCCATGGATCCAAGATCAATAAAATTTTGTTTTGTTATGATGCTCTTCTCTTTGCTATTTGTCTATGAGGTGTAGCTACCATCAAAATGGGAAGTTCAGTTCAGTTGCTCAATTGTGTCCGACTCTTTGTGACCCCATGAATTGCAGCACGCCAGGCCTCCCTGTCCATCACCAACTCCCGGAGTTCATTCAGACTCACGTCCATCGAGTCAGTGATGCCATCCAGCCATCTCATCCTCTGTCATCCCCTTCTCCTCCTGCCCCCAATCCCTCCAAGCATCAGAGTCTTTGCCAATGAGTCAACTCTTCGCATGAGGTGGCCAAAGTACTGGAGTTTCAGCTTTAGCATCATTCCTTCCAAAGAAATTGCAGGGCTGATCTCCTTCAGAATGGACTGGTTGGATCCCCTTGCAGTCCAAGTGACTCTCAAGAGTCTTCTCCAACACCACAGTTCAAAAGAATCAGTTCGTTGTCACTCAGCTTTCTTCACAATCCAACTCTCACATCCATACATGACCACCGGAAAAACCATAGCCTTGACTAGACAGACCTTTGTTGGCAAAGTAATGTCTCTGCTTTTGAATATGCTATCTAGGTTGGTCATAACTTTCCTTCCAAGGAGTAAGTATCTTTTCATTTCATTGCTGCAGTCACCATCTGGAGTGATTTTGGAGCCCCCCAAAAATAAAGTGCGACACTGTTTCCACTGTTTCCCCATCTATTTCCCATGAAGTGATGGGACCGGATGCCATGATCTTTGTTTTCTGAATGTTGAGCTTTAAGCCAACTTTTTCACTCTCCTCTTTCACCTTGATCAAGAGGCTTTTTAGTTCCTCTTCACTTTCTGCCATAAGGGTGGTGTCATCTGCATATCTGAGGTTATTGATATTTCTCCCAGCAATCTTGATTCCAGCTTGTGCTTCTTCCAGCCCAGCGTTTCTCATGATGTACTCTGCATATAAGTTAAACAAGCAGGGTGACAATATACAGCCTTGACGTACTCCTTTTCCTATTTGGAACCAGTCTGTTGTTCCATGTCCAGTTCTAACTGTTGCTTCCTGACCTGCAAACAGATTTCTCAAGAGGCAGGTCAGGTGGTCTGGTATTCCCATCTCTTTCGAATTGTCCACAGTTTATTGTGATCTACACAGTCAAAGGCTTTGGCATAGTCAATAAAGCAGAAATAGATGTTTTTCTGGAACTCTCTTGCTTTTTCCATGATCCAGGGGATGTTGGCAATTTGATCTCTGGTTCCTCTGCCTTTTCTAAAACCAGCTTGAACAACTGGAAGTTCACAGTTCAAGTATTGCTGAAGCCTGGCTTGGAGAATTTTGAGCATTGCTGTACTAGCGTGTGAGATGAGTGCAATTGTGTGGTAGTTTGAGCATTCTTTGCCATTGCCTTTCTTTGGGATTGGAATGAAAACTGACCTTTTCCAGTCCTGCGGCCACTACTGAGTTTTCCAAATTTGCTGGCATATTGTGTGCAGCACTTTCACAGCATCATCTTTCAGAATTTGAAATAGCTCAACTGGAATTCCATCACCTCCACTAGCTTTGTTTGTAGTGATGCTTTCTAAGGCCCACTTGACTTCACATTCCAGGATGTCTGGCTCTAGGTCAGTGATCACACCATCGCGATTATCTGGGTCATGAAGATCTTTTTTGTACAGTTCTTCTGTGTATTTTTGCCACCTCTTCTTAATATCTTCTGCTCCTGTTAGGTCCATACCATTTCTGTCCTTTATCGAGCCCATCTTTGCATGAAATGGGAAGATTAACATGTAAATCTTGAAAATAATGCATACAAAATTAATATGAAACCAAGTATATCATGCAGTGGAAAAAATAGTGGGTTCATTTACACTTGGTACTAAATGATTATTGTGATAGTAAAACTTGCCCTCAGTTTCTCCATTTGTAAAATAAGGAGTTTATAATATCCTATGTCTCTTTGATAAATGTTATCCTGCAAATATGGCATGAAGTCAGGAATATAACTGTAGGATTATAAGGTCTACCTAAATTTCTTTTATTTGGCCTTAACCCATAAATGATGACTATTAAACTTTCGTCCAAAATTTTCTACATATGCTTTTATAGCAGCCTAAGCAACATAGATCATCTTATTAGACTTTACTTGGAAATACAAACATTTCTTGAAAGGACTGGATGTGCGTATAGCAAGTAATCTGTAAGAAAAATCACACCTGACATTCTGTAATTTTGTCTGAATGCTTGGTGGACACTGTATTCAATAAAATCATAATTAAGCAGCTGCAGCATAAAAGCAGAGGGAAGAATTTTGTCATTTATGATTATTCCTGGTGCTACTCATCTCAATTGCTTTTTCATATAAAGAGGCATCCGTGGAATGGATGTATCTAAGACCTAATCTATCAGAAGTTCTCGAACATTTTGTGAAGTGCTAATTTTTATTTCCATGAAGATTTGAAATCTTTTGTCAGAGGAATAAGAAGAGAGGCAGGTAAGAAAGTCTTGAGTAGAAAGGTGTACAAGGTGTCCTCATGGGTTATCTCTCTGTCTACTGGTAAATGACACCAAGAATGGCATCTGACTGGAAGTCAGCCCAACAAGTCTTCAAGATCTTCCAGCAGAGTGTGATTACTTGTTGGAAACTCTTGTCCCATGCAATGGCTGTGCCATATTTTTGGCAATAATACTTTATTTCTAATGTGATATATATGAGGACTTTGTTGAACACATTTTGTTAAATACATATTAAACAATACAAATCTGGAAAATTCACCTTTTCTTCCTCCCTCCCTTCCTTCCTTCATTCCTTCCTTTCTTCTACTATCATTTATTGAGACCCTATCATGTCCAAGAAATACCGAGTTACAAAGCATTCAGAAAGATCTAGCAGACACAATTCTTGTCTTAAAGGGGGTATGGGTATGCAAATACCTGTGGCATAAAGCAGGCCATTCATTTCCACTAAATTAGTGCAAAGCACCATGAGGATTCAAAAGTTAGCCTCTAACCATTAGAGGGATCCTTTCTAATTGTAGTCAGCATGAATTAGTTCTTCAAGGAGTCCTTATTCCCTTTAGTGAACCGAGGCATTTAGAAAACAAGATTTGATATGGGATGCTACTGCTTATTCCTGGTACCCTTCAGCAGCAAGAGTTAGGGAATATACGTATGAATATAAATAGATATTTTATATGTATATATATATGCTCATTAACATAGTTTCATCTCTATTTTTAAATCTATGTATGTAGGTATATATCAGTTTATACCAATACCTCTAATTTAAATTCAAACTATAGGCTTCATTCTAGATTTCTCACTTTTCTTGTAACTTCTTCCCCTAACACTGAGGAACCTGGCTCCCATTATCTATTAATATTATTACATTGGTTCCCCTTACTTGTAACTGTTCTCCCTTTGAGAGTCCTGGACCCTTCCACTCACAGAGGCTTTCTTCATCTTTCTTCACCATGCCCTGACATCCTGTACCAGCTATCCTATCCCATGATGTTCTACTCACCCTGGTCGGACCACAATACCCTGCATCATCTAGTCAGCTGCCTATGTGGGTTGCTCAGTAAATATCTGATTGACTACTGTATGTCCATAGCACAATGTTTGGGGTTTTCACAGAGCAGTGTATTGTCAAGGAACAAAAATGCTAACAACATTAGGCTTTACCTCTGTGTTAAAACTGCATTATGTTAGTGTGAAACTCAAGTCCAGTTATTTCATTCCAGATAGTAGAAATGAAGTCTGCAAATATATTTTGGATGATGAGGTTTGAAAGGGTTCAAAATCAACGAAGAAGGAAAAGGATTTTTCTGCTGACATTTTAAACTAATTCATTTAATGATTTAATTCTCCCTGGCTTGTAAAAGAAAATTAGATGCAGTGTTTGAAGATACAATGTAGAAGCATGCAAAGGACACAGAGAGAAGAAATTGAAAAAATTCTATGGTATTTCCTGGCCATAACTCCACATACAAGTAGAAAGGGGCAATAAATGAGAAACATTTTCATCTTAATTAATCTTGTAGAGTTTAAGTATGGGCAAAATTGCTCTGCTACAAAAAAGATAGGAAATTAAGGTGCATGAAAAATATTTGTATATGACATATTTATTTAACTAAATTATAACTTGGAAGATAAGACCTAACTTAGGTTGCAATCACATACTAATACCAATTAACCAGCACCTGTAAACCAGAGTAAGATCGGGCAGTTTATGTTATTGGTGGAATACCAATGACTTGGTGATGGCCAATAGATTCATGAAAACTCATGTGGGTAAGGGATTCTAGAATTGCAGTTCTTTCATGGGTGTGTCCATTTTGCCTTGTTCCTTTCTCTGACAGACTCAGTTTACATGGAGCATAATTATTAGTAACATCCTTTTTGATTTTGGAGTGTTCCAGCTTGAATGATTAATTGTATGGTCATCCTAACTTCAGACTGATTTGGAGAGTTCATCAAAGTCGAAGAATCTCGACTCTTATTTGTTATTCTGACCTGAAGGAAAGAAGGCAATTTTAAATAAATTCAAAGCCATATAGGGCTAGCTCCTCTCTGGACTACATATGAATGCAAATTGGACCAATCAGTGGCATTTTACACCAGCTGTAACTTCTGGGTGGTCTTCAAAGAAAACCCTATTTAGAGTGTATTTCAATGATGCAAGGAAAATTTCACAAACTGCTAAAATGAGGCTGGGAGGTCTGCATTTGAAAGAAGGGGTTTCAATGACTATATTATGGACAGCAGGAGAAAAGCTTTGCTATAGCTGTCACTGGAAACTTCAGCCACTAGTTACTTCATCAATATACTTTGCTCATCTTTGCTCATAGCATTCTACTACTTCCCCATAATATCTAGATGAATTCTGAATACCATGTTATTCAAGGTGGTGTCATGGATTAAAAATGTAATTTAGAACTCCTTCTCCCCAGTGTTCTATGTTGACAAAATATGCTGTCAATGCTGTCTTTTGTGAAATGAAGGGAAAATAAGCTTTAACAGGATTTCATACTTCAGTTGTGTGATTCAATACTAATACGGTATGTTCAGGTATAAAATTATTAGTAATACAATACTTTCACATTGAGTATTAAGATAGGAATGGGATTTATGTCTGTCAAGATTAATTGAAAAATTCAAGACTTGATTGTGAAATTAAAAGTTTTAAAGACCACCTTGTTTGCGCAAATTCTCCAAGAGAAAAAAATCCAATGTTTATGAACACAGATGCCACACACATGCAACACTTGATCATAAAGACACTGAGAAATCTTTAATCCATCTTGGATGAGGTGATGGAAAACATGATGCTGTGTCAAGATATGGAGAATAAAAATTAGTACAAAAGACTAGAGAAAGAAAAATAAAGCCAGGAAGAAAGAAAATATTGTGGTTGCAAGTCTCCAAAGATGAAATAAAAAAGAAGGAAACCACCAAGAAATCCTAAGGCCACTCCTCCAATAAAATGGTAATACAAAATTTACAATTTCTGATTTACAGAGAACTAACTTCTCAAGAGAGGGCTTTGGAAATAGGCTTTAGGCTCCCACCTCCATTTTGATCATTCCTTTGGGATATAGAGAAGTAGGCGATGTCATCAAGGGTTACATGATACAAGCTTCGCCTACTACCTAAAACTTGTCAGTTCTTTCAGCAAGTTGGAGTTTTAGAGACAAATAGAATGACTGGTTTGGGTATTGCTTGACTCTATTTCTATTTTTTTGACCAAAAATAAGTCATTTTGCTAAATACTAAACATAACTTTTAAACTAGACACTCATTTACGTCTTGGCAAACCACAAAGAAGAGCTGGTAATACCCTCATTAAACACATCATGTCTTTCTGTCCCATGTGTTTGGACTCTAGCAGTGAATTACTCTCAGAAGTTATCCTGTAAGATGGGAGTGTCTTTGTTTACATCCCCTGTTCACGGAGTTTGGAATCGCAGGATTTTAGAGGAGAGGATTGCTAAAATACCCCTGGTCCAGAAGTATTTGCCCACATAGTATTCATTCCATGGCTTCATGGATCCACAATCTCCCATGGTTTGAGAAAACATGGAAGCCTTATTAACTTGGCTTGTGAGACAGACTGAAGGGTAGTGGAATATGCTACCTCCGAATCTGCCTCTTTGGCATATGAATTCTTTTGAGCCAAAGGCAGAAGTAGGAAACTGTCCAAAACCCAAATTTCCCTTTTATAAAGGACATTTCCATTTGTAAAGGTATCTATCTCCCTCTCCTATACCAGGAAGAGGACTCTTAGCAACTCTTATCAATGGAGAAGGCACTAATTAAAATTTGTAGAAGAAAACTTTATTAAACAATCCTTGCTACCATACTTTTTCTAGGTTCCTTCCCTTAGCTTGCTTTCCCTGTCTAAAAGCTTAAACCTTTTTTCCTTTGTTCAGCTGGAGATAGAATACAAACCCAAGTTCTAACCAGCCCTTTGATTTACTCATCACTGGGTGTCTTTGTAATTTGTGAATCATACTTGGATGCACCAATTGATAAACTTGCTTGTTTTTCTCTATCTTTTGCCAACCTAATTTATAGGATCTTGACTGGGGAACCTTAGAGGGTAAAGGAAAAAGTGGGCAGAGGAAAAAAATATTTTTCCTTTTCTACAAGCTTACTATTATTTACTTCTCCATACATACCTAACAAAGTATCAGCAAAAGCAAATGATATCTTCTCACCCAAAGAACAAACAATTTTGTTTGGCAGCAAAATCAAGCTCTTTGCTACATAATAGTTATTCTGGCAGCTTTGTAAAGATTATAGGCCTGGTAGTAGTATAGGTAAGAGGTGATATATAGATATGGTAATATTATTTTTTAATTGAAGTATAGTTGAGTTATAATATTACATTAATTTCAGGTATAACACAGTGGAAATAATATTAAATAATTCCGTTTCCCTTTAAATACTGATAGGCTTAAAAACACCCTATTTCAAATGATTAAAGTACATAATTATAAGCCCAAACTGGTATTTCAAAGAAAGGACAGAAAAACTAAGCAATTTCAGCATATTTTTTTTTTCTTTGATTAAATCTACAAACCAAAGTAACAATATTTATATACAAATATATATTCTGTTTGTTTACTCTCTTAATGCTTAATAATCACTGGGGACTATTAGAGACCAAGAAGCGTATGAAGATAAAATGAAACAACAAATTTGATCATTGATGGCTTCCTTCTTTCTCTCCTCATCCTTTAACCACTAGTTCTTAAAATGTTAAGAAAATTAGAGATACCAAGGGAACATTTCATGCAAAGATGGGGACAATAAAGGACAGAAATGGTATGGACCTAACAGAAGCAGAAGATATTAAGAAGAGGTGGCAAGAATACACAGAAGAACTGTACAAAAAAGATCTTCACAACCCAGATAATCACGATGGTGTGATCACTGACCTAGAGCCAGACATCCTGGAATGCAAAGTCAGTGGGCCTTCAGTTCAGTTCAGTTCAGTCGGTCAGTCATGTCTGACTTTTTGTGACCCCATGGACTACAGCATGCTAGGCCTCCCTGTCCATCACCAACTCCCAGAGTTTACCCTGACTCATGTCCATAAGTAGGTGATGCCATCCAACCATCTCATCCTCTGTCATCCCCTTCTCCTCCTGCCCTCAATCTTTCCCAGCATCAGGGCCTTTTCAAATGAGTCAGCTCCTTGCATCAAGTGGCCAAAGTATTGGAGTTTCAGCTTCAACATCAGTCCTTCCAATGAACACCCAGGACTGATCTCCTTTAGGATGGACTGGTTGGATCTCCTTGCAGTCCAAGGGACTCTCAAGACTCTTCTCCAACACCACAGCTCAAAAGCATCAATTCTGTGCTCAGCTTTCTTCACAGTTCAACTCTCACATCCATACATGACTACTGGAAAAACCATAACCTTGAATAGATGGACCTTTGTTGGCAAAGTAATGTCTCTGCTTTTGAATATGCTGTCTAGGTTGGTCATAACTTTTCTTCCAAGGATTAAGCGTCTTTCAATTTCATGGCTGCAGTCACCATCTGCAGTGATTTTGGAGCCCAGAAAAATAAAGTCAGCCACCGTTTCCACTGTTTCCCCATCTATTTGCTATGAAGTGATGGGACCGGATGCCATGATCTTAGTTTTCTGAATGCTGAGTTTTAAGCCAACTTTTTCACTCTCCCCTTTCACTTTCATCAAGAGGCTCTTTAGTATTTCTTCACTTTCTGCCATAAGGGTGGGGTTATCTGCATATCTGAGGTTATTGATATTTCTCCCAGCAATCTTGATTTCAGCTTGTGCTTCCTCCCGCCCAGCGTTTCCCATGATGTACTCTGCATATAAGTTAAATAAGCAGGGTGACAATATACAGCCTTGACGTACTCCTTTTCCTATTTGGAACCAGTCTGTTGGGCCTTAGGAAGCATCATTATGAAAAAAGCTCGAGGAGGGGATGGAATTCCAGCTGAGCTATATCAAATCCTAAAAGATGATGGTGTGAGAGTGCTGCACTCAAACTGCCAGCAAATCTGGAAAACTCAGCAGTGACCAAAGGGCTGGAAAAGGTCAGTTTTCATTCCAACCCCAAAAAAAGGCAATGCCAAAAATATTCAAACTACTGCACAATAGCACTCATCTCACACAATAGCAAAGAAATGCTCAAAATTCTCCAAACTAGGCTTCAGTCGTTCATGAACTGAGAACTTTCAGGAATTCAAGCTAGATTTAGTAAAGGCAGAGATCAAATTGTCAACATCCATTGGATCATAGAAAATGCAAGAGAAGTCCAGAAACCTATCGACTTATCCTTTATTGACTACATTAAAGCCTTTGAAAAGATTGAGGGCAGGAGGAGAAGGGGATGACAGAGGATGAGATGGTTGGATGGCATCACCGACTCAATGGACATGAGTTTGGGTAAATTCTGGGAGCTGGTGATGGACAGGGAGGCCTGGCGTGCTGCGTGCAGTTCATGGGGTCGCAAAGAGTTGGACACGACTGAGCAACTGAACTGAACTGAAAGCCTTTGAGTGTGTGGATCACAACAGACTGTGGAAAATTCTTAAAGAGATGGAAATACCAGACCATCTTACCTGCCTCCTGAGAAATCTGTATGCAGGTCAAAAAGCAACAGTTAGAACTGGATATGGAACAACGGACAGGTTCCAAATTGGGAAAGAAGTACGTCAAGGCTGTATATTGTAACTTTGCTTACTTAACTTATATTCAGAATACATCATGCAAAATGCCAGACTGGATGAAGCACAAGCTGAAATCAAGATTGCAGGGTGAAACTTCAACAACCTCAGATATGCAAATGACACCACTTTTATGGCAGAAAGAGAAGAGGAACAAAAGAACCTCTTGATGAAAGTGAAAGAGGAGAGTGAAAAAGTTGGCTTAAAACTCAACATTAAAAAAACTAGGATCATGACGTCCGGTCCCATTACTTCATGGCAAATAGATGGGGAAACAGTGGAAACAGTGAGAGACTTTATTTTTGGGGGCTCCAAAATCACTGCACCTGGTGACTGCAGGCTTGAAATTAAAAGATGTTTGCTCTTTGGAAGAAAAGCTACGACACTCCTAGACAGCGTATTAAAAAGCAGAGACATTACCAACAAATGCCTGTCTAGTCAAAGCTATGGTGTTTCCAGTAGTCTTGTATGGATGTGAGAGTTGGACCATAAAGAAGGCTGATCGCTGAAGAATTAATGCTTTTGAACTGTGGTGTTGAAGACTTTTGAAAGTCCCTTGGACAGCAAGGAGATCCAGCCAGTCCATCCTAAAGGAACTCAGTCCTGAATATTCATTGGAAGGAATGATGCTGAAGCTGAAACTCCAATATTTGGCCACCTGATGTGAATAACTGACTCATTGGAACAGACCCTGATGCTGGGAAAGATTGAAGGCAGGAGGAGAAGGGGACGACAGAGGATGAGATGGTTGGATGGCATCATGGACTTGCCGGACACTAGTTTGAGCAAGCTCCAGGAGTTGGTGATGGATAGGGACGCCTGGCAGGCTGCAGTCCACGGGGTTGCAAACAGTCAGACACAACTGAGCAACTCAACTGAACTTAACTACCTGAGCACCCACCTTCATCTAAATTTGTAAAATGCAAAAACTATTGTGTGATGGAGTAGGATCAAGTGTTAACATGGGAGATGAGGGAGACTGGGAGATGAATAAGGAAAGGGTGTGAAGTAACAGAAAACAGGGGGAACCCTGAGGATGGAATTCAGGAACTTTATGGTTAGAATGAAAGTAAGGATTGCAGTGTTCATATTAGATCTCACACAAATAGAATGAGAAATTACTGAATTAGTATTGAAATGCAGACATGATTAAGATTGGATTACTATGATTCTCAGAAAATGTTCAAATTCAACTAGACAAGACCTCTATCTTCTCTTTCATAGAAAAGTGTGGCACATTTTTCAGTTTCTTTGCTTTTCTCAAAATTTGTTGGGATGTTGATTGATTTCATTTTTTCCTGAACTTTAATTTATATTTAAAACATGACAATAAAGATCATCTCTTATCATATAATAAGGACAAATATGCATAGAATTTGTTTTCACAAGAGGTTTTAATACTTTGTCCTAATTTATTTGTGCTCAAATATATCATGAGTTCATAATGTCCCCCAGGCATAACTTATAATCAAAGCCTCTTATCGTATCTTCAGCCTGTTCTAGGCATATTAATTCTATTTACCCCACACACATTCAGCATTAATAAAATCATTAAGCTAAATTAATTAATTGCCCAGATTTGACCTCCCACCCTGCCCCTTTCCATGAGGTAAAGGGGGGAACTCAGGCTCCTGGTGCCACTTACTAGACCCCTCTACTTGATTTTGGGATAAAATACAAATCATAAAATAAAATAGAAGTTAGGTAATATACAGGCTAAAGTGTATCATGTATGTAATATATTATTAATAAATTAAATAAAAACTTAAAAGTCAGGAAAACAATAATATCCTTTAGGAAATAGTGCCAAACCTGTTGATTTTATTCCAAATACAATGTAATAGGATCCACTGTTCTCTTCGCCTCATTCAATTTTAATTGGGGTCTATATTGTACAAAATATCATATCAGGTGCTTAAAAAAAGTACTGGGGGGAATTACAAATGTTTGGTAAAGCCAATATTAAATAATTCTCTGGCACATAATAGGTGGTTAAGAAACAGTAGTTGAATGAATGACTGAATTTCAAGATTTTCTCAATCTTAACTTACTCTTAAAACTTCATTTTACCCACTTGCCCCACCTATATGCCTTCTGAGATAACCAAGAAAGAAGCAAGTGGAAACAAAAAACTCTGATTTTCTGACATAATGAGTTATATTTTACCTCATTAGAATACTTATAAAAGATATTGCTTTTTTTTCTAAATATAGAGGAATTTTCTACTTTTTCAAGACCAGTTTTGCCTTAAAACTAATTGGACTTACCAACCAACAAAACTAGACTACATAAATAAATTGGCCATGATATTCAGCGCTCTTTTATATTCCTGTCAAACTTGTTCATGCTATTTATGCAGCAATGTTGACTCCTCTGAGATCTCTCTGGTCACCCCATTTAAATAAGTCCCTTACCCTGCTTCCACTGATATCCTCAAACACCTCATTATGATTTATTTTTCTTCACAAATATTTATAAAGAATTGACTTTACAAGTGTATTATAAGCATACTTGTTCATTGTGCATAGTTGCATATCTCAATAAAATATTGACTCCAGAAAGGCAGGGAGAATTTGTCTACCTGTATCTCCGATGCCTAACAGTTGTGGCACATGGTAGGTGCTCAATAAATTGTCGTTAATGTATGACTCTATGTTATAGAATTTTAAAATGTTCTATAAGAATGTTATTAAATATAAGATGCTTTAAAATACACTTTAGGTTTAGAGATCTAATCAATCATATCTTAGGTTCCACCACAAAGGGTGGGAATTAACTGAGTAAAGTTTTTAGATATATTTAATAGAGCTTTGTTTTATAAATTCAATTAGATATGCATATTAAACTGCTTCAACTCAAGGAGGTATCAATACAACAAATTGTAATTTTTCTCCTTTTCCCCAATCCTTTTGTGGCATGCTGTGTTGAGTTTCTCCCTCTCTTGGGCAGATCTCATAGCTTTCTGGTAACTTTCAATAGTTAAGACGCCCCAGTCTAGTCAGTTTAAACCTGTGATCCCCTCTCTCACCTTTCTTGTTACTCAAGTAGGACCTATCTTTCATATTTCCACATTCTCTTTCCTTCACACCTCAGAGTAATGGGTAAAACCATTTCTTTTACTTCCTCTCTTTGCTCTCTTCCAATTCTTCTTTTGTCTGTAATTGGATTTGATAAAGACATGGTGGGGTTAGCTCATGTAGCAATGGATTTTCCTTCCTTATTGTGGCTGTGCCTGCGTGTGTGCTCAGCCACTTCAGTCGGGTCCAACTCTGTGTGACCCTATGGACTGTAGCCTGCCTCCTCTGTCCATGGGATTCTCCAGGCAAGAATACTGGAGTGGGTTGCCATGCCTTCCTCCAGGGGATCTTCCTGACCCAGGGATGGAAAGCATGGCATCTCCCTGTGACTTCTGAGTTGCAGACAGATTCTTTAACACTGAACCACCTGGGAAACCCTAGCTGTGGCTACTCTTGGGAGGCACTGATTGGCAATGAAAATGTTGGCTATCTCTTGAAGCATGCATGTGAGTTCTTTAGGGAAGTCTGTGGTCTTGCTTCGATTTTCCCTAATAGTTGTAAAAGAGTTATTTGAAATCTTCAGCCACAGGAAAACTAATTTCAAAATACATGACAAAAGGTTGCTTTCCCTTATATTTAAACAATTCTTATTAATTGATTGAAAAAATGTATCTAAATAAAAACTTTAAAATGGGCAAAGAACTTAAAAAATTCAAAAAGATGAAATACAAATGCTTACAAACATTTGGAAATATATAAACATATAATAGTGTTGAAAAAAAAGTTTTTGTTTGGCCTATCAGGTTGGCAGAAGTTTAAAAAAACTTGTGTATAAAATGTTTTTGAAACGACTATTCTCACACTGCTCGATGATTCAGTGTTTCTGAGGATAAACTGGCAACTGCATTCAAAGGTCCAATGAATATGTACAGCATTTGACTGAGAAATTCAAATCCTGTAAATTTATCCCCTTCTGAAATAGTCAGAAATATGTGAAAAAATTTATATACATGAATATTAATTATGACATTTTCAATAGCAAAAATTTGCAAAAGATGAATGATAGAAGATTTATCAAATAAACTATAGAAGATGTAATGGAATATTATGAAACTGGAAAAGTGGTAATTGATGTTTACTGAACACTTGTTGTTGCCAGGCATTCTTGAAAATTTTTTATGTATGTCAACTCATTTAATTCCTGTAACCGTCCTGTAATGTAGGTACTATTATGAAAACCATTCTATAAAAGAGGAGAATGAGTGTTAAGGAGTTTAATTATCTGGCACAAGATTGCACAGCTCAGTCAATAAGACAGGTGTTCATATCTAAATAGTCCAATTTCAGAGCTTAAATACTATGAAGTACAACTTCTTCAATGTAAATAATAAAGTAATTGCCTATCTACCTGTTGACACAGATACACATATATTTAAGATATAAAGCTGAATAGAGGCAGAGGAACCAGAGATCAAATTGCCAACATCCGCTGGATCATGGAAAAAGCAAGAGAGTTCCAGAAAAACATCTATTTCTGCTTTATTGACTATGCCAAAGCCTTTGACTGTGTGGATCACAATAAACTGTGGAAAACTCTGAAAGAGATGGGAATACCAGACCACTTGACCTGCCTCTTGAGAAATCTGTATGCAGGTCAGGAAGCAACAGTTAGAACTGGACATGGAACAACAGACTGGTTCCAAATAGGAAAAGGAGTATGTCAAGGCTGTATATTGTCACCCTGCTTATTTAACTTATATGCAGAGTACATCATGAGAAACGCTGGACTGGAAGAGGCACAAGCTGGAATCAAGATTGCTGGGAGAAATATCAATAACCTCAGATATGCAGATGACACCACCCTTATGGCAGAAAGTGAAGAGGAGCTAAAAAGCCTCTTGATGAAAGTGAAAGTGGAGAGTGAAAAAGTTGGCTTAAAGCTCAACATTCAGAAAACGAAGATCATGCCATCCAGTCCCATCACTTCATGGGAAATAGATGGGGAAACAGTGGAAACAGTGTCAGACTTTATTTTTTTGGGCTCCAAAATCACTGCAGATGGTGACTGCAGCCATGAAATTAAAAGACGCTTACTCCTTGGAAGGAAAGTTATGACCAACCTAGATAGCATATTAAAAAGCACAGACATTACTTTGCCAACAAAAGTCTGTCTAGTCAAGGCTATGGTTTTTCCTGTGGTCACGTATGGATGTGAGAGTTGGACTGTGAAGAAGGCTGAGTGCTGAAGTATTGATTCTTTTGAACTGTGGTGTTGGAGAAGACTCTTGAGAGTCCCTTGGACTGCAAGGAGATCCAACCAGTCCATCTGAAGGAGATCAGCCCTGGGATTTCTTTGGAAGGAATGATGCTGAAACTGAAACTCCAGTACTTTGGCCACCTGATGCGAAGAGTTGACTCATTGGAAAAGACTGTGATGCTGGGAGCGATTGGGGGCAGGAGGAGAAGGGGACGACAGAGGATGAGATGGCTGGATGGCATCACTGACTTGATGGATGTGAGTCTGAGTGAACTCCAGGAGTTGGTGATGGACAGGGAGGCCTGGCATGCTGCGATTCATGGGGTCATGAAGAGTCGGACACGACTGAGTGACTGAACTGAACTGAACTGATAGCATGTGTTAAATAAAACAAGTTGTGAAATATATACATACAAAATGTATATGTGACATACACATAAACATATGATGATGATGATCTAGTCGCTAAATCGTATCCGACTCTTGTGACCCCATGGACTGTAGCCTGCCAGGCTCCTCTGTCCATGGGACTCTCCAGGCAAGAATCCTGGAGTAGGCTGCCATTTCCTTCTCCAACATAAACATATATGCATGTGTATATACACATATATTGACAAAAAAATATTCTTGAATGTATTGGAGTTCTATAGCTCAGAATGTTAATCAGGGGTTATCTCCGGGTAATAGAGCACTGATTTGGGGTCATTACTTTTTCTTATGGCTCCCCCGTCCCCGGGATTCTCCAGGCAAGAACACTGGAGTGGGTTGCCATTTCCTTCTACAGTGCATGAAAGTGAAAAGTGAAAGTGAAGTCGCTCAGTCGTGTCTGACTCTTAGTGACCCCATGGACTGCAGCCTACCAGGCTCCTTCATCCATGGGATTTTCTCTACACACATGCAATTCTTGGGCTCATTTTCATGAACATGAAATACTTGAGCAATAAAATAACATAACACAAACCAGTGGAGTCTCTGGTCATCTCTGTGTGAAAGGTGGAAGGTGCTTTTCTTTCTTGCTGTCTGTTATGGCCCTGGCAGCAGTGGCCCTCCTGCTGTAATGGGAACTGAGGTCTTGCAGGAATTGAGTAGAAGCTGGAGGAAGAGACCTGGGCCAATGATGAGCCATGCATGCACCCGGGGTCCTACTATGAATACACAGTTGCCCTAAGTAATTTCATCAGGCTTCTGCTTTCCTGAAAATACACAAATAATAAACTGTAGAACCAGTACTTTCCCTCCCTTTTTTTAACTGGGCAAAAATGAACCTTTCCTATGCCTGTTGGTAAGTTGTTTTAGGTGCGGAGATAAATGATGATAAATATACAACAATCTGTAGTATCAGTTAAAAATTACAGATTTACCAATTATATATGCCATATAAACTAATTCAAGTTAGACTTCCTTATACTCTTGAGACATTTTTTGGGGAAAGAAAACATCAGGAAGTCATAATCTTGTAATAGTGTTTCAACTATTTTCTAGATAGATTTTAATGCTATGATGCAAAGATTCAAGATTAAGAGTTTTCTTGATTATACAGTGATTAAAAAAATCTATGAATCTGCCTGCAATGTGGGAAACCTGGGTTCGATCCTTGGGATGGGAAGATCCCCTGGAGAAGGGAAAGGCTACCCACTCCAGTATTCTGGCCTGGAGAATTCCATGGACAGTATAGTCCATGGGGTTGCAAAGAGTTGGACATGACTGAGCAACTTTCACTCAAAAAGATCTATTGTCCCAAGTCATCTTACAAGGGGCAAACTTTCCATTAAGCATATTGAGAATCCTCTTAATATTGCGATGGTGACTAATTTGCTGTTATTGTTGTTTAGTCTCTAAGTTGTGTCCAACTCTTTTGTGACTCTATGGGCTGTAACCTGCCAGTCTCCTCTGTCTATGGAATATCCAGGCAAGAATACTGGACTGGGTTGCCATTTCCTGCTCCAGGAGATCTTTCCAATCCAGGGATCAAGCCCACATCTCCTGCATTACAGGTGGATTCTTTACCACTGAGCTACCTGGGAAGCCTGGTGACTAATTTACTTTCAAAATGATGACTAATTTAAGAAGAGACTGTAAGAGCTGGCATTGCTATCGGTAAAGGATCTTAGTCAGTGCTGTGTTATCACGAATGGCATTCAGATCAGTCCATTATTGATGCTGGAGTGCTGGCCTCCCTGCAGTGGTCTTTTCAATGGCCCACTTCTCATATAATCAAAAGGCATTACACAAATTTCTCTAACCACAACTGTGCTTAGAAACAGTAAAGGTGCTCTAATTTAAAGGTATGGACTCATTTGAGTTGAAGAAGCTGCAATTGTAATTTATTTCGAACTTATTTGGCACCTTGGTAGGTCTTAACTGCAGTTTGCTCTTTTATTTTTCCATTTTCAAAATAGTAGGAATGAAGACAATGCCACTCAAGCCATGGAAATAAAAGGAAAAATTTCTATCATGTCCTGCAAAGACCTCTTGTTCAGGAAAGTAGGAAATCTTCTAGCCTGGGGAGCAAATAATTGATGCCCACAGTGGGCTACAAAACAAGAGAAGGGAAAGTGTATTCAATGAGAATGGACTCAAGGGTCTTGAATTTTCACTTGCTGGTGTGCGATCCACAGTTCTTTCTTTCAGGGGCTCCTTTTAACATTCTTCCTCTTCCTTGCTGAGTTTACAGCATTCCCACTCCTGTACAAACCCTCCAGTGAGCAATTGTTCAGTTTTATCAGCCTGTGAGGCCCCAGGATGTGAGCAAACAACACTGAGGAAAGATGTTCCACGCCTTCCAGTTCCTAAGCCTCTGTTTTTATACAAAGCCAACGTATTGTGTATGCCTCACGCTTTTTCATGAACAATGCAAGTACCCTGGCACCACCGTATCAGAATTTCCCAAAATCCTCGTCTAGGGAAACAATTATCCGTTATCACCGGAACAAGAGTAAATTTATTTTTGTTGCAGAAAAAGGGAAAAAAAAACCATTCAACGTAAAGGATTAACAGATATTAAAATACTATTTGTGTAAGGTTAAGCCTTACACAAGACTGGCAAACTGAGCTCTCTTGAACATTAGTAATCTAGAGATAATACCTGTTATACTTCAAAGGATTAAAAGGCGGCCTCTCAGTAGCATGTGAATTAATATGGATGATCAAGAATTCATCTTAGAGTCCCAATTTTTAGCTGAATAATCAGAGACCAGTGTCCAGTCACTGTCCATTTTTATAGCAATTTGAAAATCAGTAACCCCAAAACTTCCTTTAAAGGCAAACTTCCACTTAAGTCGCTCAGCTGGAATAAGGAGCATGTCATATTTAATTTCATAAAGTTGGTCATCCAAAATAAAGAACTCTTTGATGAAATTACTGGAAGGCATAAGGGTGAAGTTCATTATATAACCATTACAAATCATGCACTGCATTATGCCTTATTTCAAAGTATCTGTCAAACAATATTCAAGATAGTAATGCACAAGACTGGCAAAAATAATCTGTAATAAATCGGTAGGAGGAGACTTAGAGGAAAGGTAAGATCTTAGCTTGAGTCATTAGTCATGAGAAAACCCTTGAGCTAGAGACCAGAGCTTGTTTAGTTGGGGAGGTGATCCATGGAAGTAAGAGTGTAGGACAGAGGGGGATGGAACAGGGAAAAACAGAAAGCCAGCTCAGAGTGGTGTGTTCTTTACGAATAATAGCATAAATATTATATTAATCTTAATATAATAATTTATATATTATTTAAATAGAATATATATATTATATTATAATAACATAGGGAGAGGGCAATGGCACCCCACTCTAGTACTCTTGCCTGGGAAGCCCCTGGACAGAGGGGCCTGGTGGGCTGCAGTCCATGGGGTCGTGAAGAGTCGGCCACGACTGAGTGACTTCACTTTCACTTTTTACTTTCATGCACTGGAGAAGGAAATGGCAACCTACTCCAGTGTTCTTGCCTGGAGAATCCCAGGGATGGGGGAGCCTGGTGGGCTGCCATCTATGGGGTCACACAGAGTCAGATGCGACTGACGTGACTTAGCAGTAGCAGCATAATAGCATAAATAATTATTCTTGATAAATGCTGTTTGGCTTGACCTTCTGGGAATCTTCCAAGGAGCTATATGGACTGTTTCACAGACTTTCTCCCTTGCTTCTCTGCACCTTTCTTCACCGGGTACAGAAAACAGCAGATATTGTCAACAAGCTAACTTTCTTACTTTATTGAAAAAGCATTGTCCTATGGGGTGTTAATTCCTTTGTATATGTATATGATGGTCAGTGGTCCCACACGACAGGTTCCATATCACAGAGCCAGAGAAGAGTCCACAAGACTTTGTCAATCATCTGTAAGTCCTTGCATCTGGTGCTGGTTGGGAGCCCTGCACACAGGGAACTTACACCCATATGTGGAGTAGATGTCATTTCTATTAAAGATAAGGCTCTGCCTTCTTCAGGATAGAAAGGTCCAAGAGAATAAACCTGTCAATCAGTAGAGCCAACTGCAGCATCTATTCATCATAACAGCCTTTTTATTTCCTCCAAAACACTTTTTACATTCTGAATTTATTTCTTTTGTTTGTTAATCCCAATAAGAATGCAAACTCCTTCAAGTTAGAAATGTTTCTCTCCTGTTGTCTTATGTATTCAGGAGGTCGGCCATGTAGTACACCCAGACTGTGTATACTTTCCTCTTTGGATTCTGAATTGGCACTTCGTCTTTGGTAATTTACTTCCTCTGGATTCCAGTCAGAAGGGAACTTGTGCTTATTGAATTCTTTCAATGCCAGAAATTCGTATACATTATCTATGATGTAGGTGATGTAATTCTTGCCATTGTGTATTTGAGGAAGAGCTGACCGTAAGCTTGCCTAGAGTTATACAACTATTCAGCCAGGTTTCTGGATCTAAATTCAGGGTTGAAATTACCGTGGCTCATAAGATGACTATGTGGCACCAATTCCTTGTTATCCCCCTTTGTGATGATGTGTCAGACTTCTGATAGATGTTCCTGACATGGCCCCAAATGAATGGACCATCATTTCCAACAATCATTTCCAGCCAGGTAAACGGCACTATTCTCAACTCAGTAGGTGTAGTCAGGTAACCAGGGGTGACCTCTAACTTCTTCCTCTTGTTCACCTACTCTCTAGTCTTTCTTTTAATGGCTGCATTTGTTTAAACAGGGCTTCCCTGATAACTCAGTTGGGAAAGAAGCTTCCTGAAATGTAGGAGACCCCGGTTCGATTCCTGAGTCAGGAAGATCTTCTGGAAAAGGGATAGGCTACCTCTCCAGTATTCTTGGGCTTCCCTTGTGGCTCAGCTGGTAAAGAATCTGCCTGCAATGTGGGAGACCTGGGTTTGATCCCTGGGGTTGGGAAGATTCCCCTGGAGAAGGGAAAGGCTACCCAGTCCAGTATTCTGGCCTGGAGAAGTCCATGGACTGTAAAGTCCATGGGGTCGCAAAGAGTCGGACATGACTGAGCAACTTTCACTCACTTTGTTTAAACAAAATACCAACTGCATCTACATTTTTGCGATGAATGCATTTCATTTGGTGGTTTAGTCAATAAGTCATGTCTGACTCTTGCAACCCCATGGACTGTAGCCTGCCAGGCTCCTCTGTCCATGGGATTCTCCAGGCAAGAATTCTGGAGTGGGTTGCCATTTAGGTTTCTGCTATTTACACATTTTCTATTCCTGACAGAAAATCCAAACACCATGCCCTCTAGTTCAGAACTGGGTACCTACAGTTCTATTGGCCACTTGCCAAGTCCTATCAATTTTGCTCACCAAGTGTCTCCCAGTTCTGTTCTTTTCATTAACCAACAATTCCACAAGTTAATTCACGCTCTTGTTGCTTTCCACTTAGCTACTAAACCATGGTGGACATTTGCTATTTTTGTCCATTCAAAATCTCTTCTCACTTTCTCCTTACAGTACGCCCACCTTCCTTTGGTTGTAACAGAGCCTCACGCACTATTTTTCCAGGTGTTTTAGGACTCGGCTATCACAGGCTTCTGCCCCAGTGGCCGTGGAGCTGAGCGCCCAGTCTTCATCAGCTAGTGTTCCATCTTCCTGGCTAGAATGCTTGGTGAAAGGTGCATATATTCCATCTGGGCCATCATTCATTGCCTGTGGAGTTCTCTTAATCTCTCTTCATTCATTACTTTCCAAGCTCAAAAGATATGATCCTGAGAGTGTCAAGTTCCTCACTACACAAAGGAACCTACCAAGGTGAGTCCAACAATAGATAGATGTCAAAGGAGATGGAATGAGTCCCGATGACATGTTTTGAGGCCATTTATTCAATCAAGTGTAAATCCCATTTTATCCATGTCACTCCAAGTTACAACTATCAGTAAATTAGGTACTTTTCTTTTTGTTTAAAACGGGTTATTTTGAGTTCATTGAATTGCTATTTAAAGCATCTAGTAATGAACTTATTTTCTTGTCCCACTCTTGGAAGACCCATATACCCTCCTCTGGCATAACTTTTCTTATGGTTTTACCCATTAATTCATTCTCCATGCGTGTATGCACGCATGCATGAGTGCATATGTGCTGAGAGAGGGGGGAATTTTTCCTCTAAAGATGACACATGTGCCTCATATCTTCATATTACATCCCTTTAAATGGACTGACTCCCTCTGTATGTATCTATTTTGTCCCTAGATCTCTCCACTTCAGTGGAGAGATTTCACTTCTTTATACCCTACAATAGTAAGAATTTTTTTGTTTGTTTATGCAAAGCATCCAGCTTTATTTGCAATTCCTTTTCCGAGTGTCGTCTGAATCCTGATGACATGTGTCAAAGTTTCCAAGAAGTATTTTCTCACAAATATCTTCTGTATTTGGAGAATGCAGCATCTTACTCCAGTATCCTAGGCTGATTGCTTTCTTACTTTCATTCATTTTTTGCTTTTTTCATTCAAACAGCTCTCAAATTGAATTTAGCTTTCTCATAAAGCACAGAGATTTTTCATTTTTGCCCTGAACTTCATTCTTCAGCACGTGTTGAACAGAATCCTTATCATCATCTGAAAACACTTCTGCAAACTTCCTCTCCCCATATCTTGTGACTCCTTCACTCCTAATACACTCATTCCCTTCACATACCGGTCCATTGCCATCATTTAAGACAGTAATTTATAATTAGCATCTCTACAATTTATGGTTCAATTTCTCTGTTCCAATGCAGATTGGAGAAGGCATTTTTATTTTTGTCTATATCTATTTCAAAAGAATAAAATCTACTAGCCTTTTTTAACATTGAAAATATAAAGATGCTTTGAATTTGTGTTTGTTTTATATTTAGTAAGATTGTAGTTCTTTATCATGCTCTCCAAAATTATACTGCATCTTGTATAGAGAGAAAAGGATGAGAAATATTTCCTTTTATCTCCATAAATGTGTTCCCAGTGCTTACAAAGAAGCCTGGACTAACATAGAGAATGGAGTCTTCACTCTATTTGAGGTTTTGTTGGCTTCCAGACTAGAACCTCATCTAGCAGACAGCATCTATATTTCATCACAAGCAACCCTCTATTTAATAAGGCAAGCTCTTTAAGCAAATTTCTTCCCAAATAGCATTCTCTTTTTGCATTTTCACATCATAGAATGATCACATTCTTAGTTCTTCTTGCTGTTCAAAGGGGGCACTAACAAGTTGTCCCTGGGGACTAGTTGGGATGGACAAAGCATCAACTCCCATCTATCAAAGCCCAAACAAGATTCTAAAAATTGTTTTGGAAATTAACTTTTTCATTTGATCATAAAAATAAATTCAAGAAACATAAAATTGAAGTTAATAAAGAATAGTTACTTAGAAGTTTTATGTGTTATTATTTGTTGGTGGGGGTTGTTATGAAAGTATAACATTCAAGGATTTCTCCCTGTTTGGAGAAGGAAGGATGGTTAGATTAAGGCCAAATGTAACCAGGAGCACTTTCATAAAAGCATTGTTTTCCCCTGTTTTTATATTCTTAGAATAGGAAGGTAGCCTTTGATATTGGAACATTGTCTTCAATAATTAGTGTTTCTTAAGCACTCAGTATGTGTGTGTCTAAGTTGCTTCAGTTGTGTCAGACTCTTTGCAACCTCATGAACTGTAGCCTGCCAGGCTCCTCGCTTCAAAGTTCTCCATTCAAGAATACTGGAGTGAGTTGTTATTCCATTCTCCAGAGGATCTTCCTGACCCAGGGATTAAACCCACATCTTTTTACATCTCCTGCATTGGCAGGCAGGTTCTTTATCTCTACTGTCACCTATGAGGCCTATTTTCTTTCTTGTCTTTAGTTAACAGATACTTTCAAGAAAGGCTTCCCAGCTGGTGCAGTGCTAAAGAATCTTCCAGCAGCGCAGGAGACTTGAGTTCAATCCCTGGGTCCAGAAGATTCCCTGGAAGAGGAAATGGCAACCCACTCCAGTATTCTTGCCTGGAGAATCAATCCCATGGACAGAGGAGCCTGACGGGCTACAGACTATGGACTCACAAAAAGTCAGACACACGCACTTTCAAGGAAACCACTGATTAGGACTGTTAGACCTAAGGTACAGCTGCTGGCAGTGATGCGACTAAGATTATCCTTATTATTTTAGCCAATAGGCAGATTTCCTGTCTATAGTAATTCAGTTTGAAATTTAAAGGTCATATCACTAATGGAGGAAAGCAAATAAAAGTAAACTATATTCTCTTCAGTATAAATTTTCTCTTTATAATTTCCAGTGCTCATTGGCATACAGATGTCAAATGAATTTGCTCTGCCCAGATTTTCTTGATAAATTTAGGCAACCATTCAAGATAATGTAGGCTTTGGCTCTGCTTATCACAGGAGACAGCTGGATGTTTTATCTGTCTATATTATTGGTATTATGTAGGCAATTTGTAACTTAAGTCACTTGGGTTGCCTGGAGCCAGGTAAAGTATATTGGACAGTTGGAGCAAACATTTTTACTGTAAAGCAAACATTTTTACAGTAAACTTTACAATGCAAGGAAAATAAAGGGCCTAAATGGGCCTAAGTGTTCTGGGTTGATGAAATCCTGGTTTACAAGTGATGAAGAGACAGCATATTAAAAAGCAGAGACATTCCTTTGCCAACAAAGGTCCATCTAGTCAAAGCTATGGTTTTTCCAGTAGTCATGTATGGATGTGAGAGTTGGATTATAAAGAAAACTGAGCACTGAAGAATTGATGCTTTTGAACCATGGTGTTGGAAAAGACTCTTGAGAGTCCCTTGGACAGCAAGGAGATCAAACCAGTCAATCCTAAAGGAAATCAGTCCTGAATATTCACTGGAAGGACTGATGCTGAAACTCCAATACTTTGGCCACCTGATGCGAAGAACAGACTCATTGGAAAAGACCCTGATGCTGGGAAAGATCAATGGTGGGAGGAGAAGGGGATGACAGAGGATGAGATGGTTGGATGGCATCACCGACTCAATTGACATGGGTTTGAGTAAGCTCCGGGAGCTGGTGAAGGACAGGGAAGCTTGGCGTGCTGCAGTCCATGGGGTCACAAAGAGTCGGACACGACTGAACGACTGAACTGAACTGAACTGAAGAGAGATGGGTTCACCTCAGCTTCATTCTGCCAAGCAAAACTGGGGATTACAGGCTACAACTGCTTAGGGAAGAATTTCTTTCATGCCTTTCTCTCTACAACCAATTTATTTATTTGAATGGATCTTCATATTCAGGTGCATTGCTTGAAGATGTTCACTATATAATCGAAAAGAAAACAATTCGATTTATTGGCTGGAAGAGAGAGCTGCTTTCTGGAGGCCACATTTTGATGGTGTCAGGATTTGAATCTTACAGTCACTTCTCCACACAAGGGTGGACTCTAGCAAACATGTGGTTTATCTTTAATTTTACTTAACTTCATTTTATTTAATTAAACTTAATTTAACTAAGTTTAATTTTATTTACCTTTAGTTTTGGCTGTGCTGGGTCTTTGTCGCTGCACATGGCTTTCCTCTAGTTGCGGGGAGTGGGGACTCTTTCTTGGGGTGTGTGGGCTTCTCACCATATGGCTTCTTGTTGCTGAGCTCAGTAGTCATGTTTTGTGGTGTTAGTTGTTTTGCGGGCTGTGGAATCTTTCCAGACCAGGGATCAAACCCATGTCCCCTGCCTTAGCAGACAGATTCTTTACCACTGAGCCAGCAGGGAAGTCCTGGACCTTTCTTTGCAATAATGCTGCTATGTACTTGCCTCAGTCTCACTATTTGACTGTGACTTATATGAGGACAGTGAACACGTATATGAAAGTGAAGCCTCATTGTAAGTCATCACACGTTACCGTATTAAAAATGCTAACGTGCGGGTTGCAGGGGGAGCGTTAGAGTTGTGTGCACAAATGTAGATTTTTTTCAAGGAGCGTGTACCCTCCAGGACTTCTTCCAGGGTAGCACGCTGCCTCCTGCCTGCACACGTGTTCAAAGGCAGGTTCTTGGCTTTTTACTTCTGAGTAGCGAGATTTCTGTGTTCAGATACACAGATCATCCCTACATTGCCTCGTGCCACTCCGTCTGGCGTTGCTCTTCTTGGGTCGCTGTCTCCCCTCTGTCCCTGAGATGTCTCCCCACTGACCAAGACACATATTTGCATGTTAATTCTGCCCTTTGTTTTCCGAATCTGGTAAAGTTTCCGTCACAAGCCCAGTAACATATTCTTCACTAAATGTGACACTTGGATTCCTAACGAGTTTCCCGGATGGTGATGCTGATCCAGAACCACCCTTTGGGAATTACGGATCTAGAAGAATAGCAGTCTTTTTTGTTATTTTAAAAACTACTTCTATTTTTAAAGAAGTGTTTATTTTGAAGCAGTTTCAAATTTGCTATAAGTTGTAGCAAAATATACAGAGTTCCAGTGTGCCTTTTATTCAGATTTCCAGTGGCTTACATTTCAAAGGAACCATTTGAGAACAACTCTCCTGTGTCTAACCAACTCCTAGTTGCATCTGCCTAGCATCAAAATGGAGAAGGCAATGGCACCCCACTCCAGTACTCTTGCCTGGAAAATCCCATGGATGGAGGAGCCTGGTGGGCTGCAGTCCATGGGGTTGCGAAGAGTTGGACACGACTGAGCGTCTTCACTTTCACTTTTCACTTTCATGCATTGGAGAAGGAAATGGCAACCCACTCCGGTGTTCTTGCCTGGAGAATCCCAGGGTCGGGGGAGCCTGGTGGGCTGCCGTCAGTGGGGTCGCACAGAGTCGGACACGACTGAAGCGACTTGGCGGCAGCAGCAGCATCAAAACTGCTAAACGGTTACCAGCATGGCTGTTCATCTCTCCGTTTGTTTGTTTGGCTGCTCTGTGAAGCAGGCAGGATCTTAGTTCCTGGACTAGGGATTGACCCCACACCCCCTACACTGGGGGCAAGGAGTCTTAAACCTCTAGACTGCCAGGGAAGTCTCTGCTTTTCTTTCTTTCTTTTTTTTAAAGCTACTTAGTTTTAAAATTTGGAAAGTTATTAAAAAATTTCAACTTCAAAAATTGAAAAGAACTCTTTTTCTTTTGAGGGAGGTGTCCTACATTTCTCCAGTTTTGAAAGAGGGTTAAAGGTCGAGTCCCTGGAAACCAGGACTGGTGAACTTGGAACCAGTGTTCCAAGTGTGAATTTATATGGTACTTTCTACAAGTAAACTGTGTTATCGTCAGCTTTCTTAACAATATATTTCAACAGCTGTAAAATAGTAGGGAACTTGGATCTATTAATAAAAGATGATACTGAATTTCTTTCACAGAAAATTTCTAGAAAAACAATCTCTCCCACGTTGAGACGGATTTGACTTTCCTATCCTGAGTCCAACAAGTATCTGTGAACATTGTTTTATAGATACCTAGATACACATATTTTAAAAATGAATTGACATGCTTTATTAAGCTACAAAGTGGTCCATGGGCTTTCTCTCACTTGATAGTGTCAGGAGCTGATTCTAGTGAATATCACAGGCTTTAAGAAGTCCAATATGATTGCCAGGGGCAATAGTTTTAATTTTTATGAAACAGCTTATCTCCCTGGGACATGATTTATTTTAGGCACGGCCTAATTTCTTTCAAGCCTTAGGCTCAAGTGTCTATGACAATTTGCAAAACTTGGTGAGATAACCTGGAATTTTTTACATGTCGATGTAGGATTACTGCTTCTGATCATGCACCCAGAAAGGCGAGAGGTGTAGCAAAGTGAAAGCTTGCCCCGCAAGTCAGCAGAAGAGCTAGATTAAATCGCTCAACTTGCTATCAAGTTAGAGAATCTCTCCCTTGTTAATTTCTTTTGCAGTCTGATTTCCACCCCAAGACATGGGAGTTTTTGTTTATTCCAAGCATGAAGCTTCATTTGCTTCAAAGGTGTTCCTACACAGAGGAGAAACAACGTGAGCCTGTCTTGGTTGATGTCCTGCCTTGAGATTCGTAAGGGTGTTTGCTGAAGATTAATACTGTGAGCTCAATTAACAATGGAAAAACTCAATCCTTGGCCTAACACTATTTAAAAAGTATATGGCTACGTGATTCAAACTTGAGGGGTGAAAGTACTGCTGTGAGAGTCTACCTAGTGGCTTTGAGAGCCAAACACTTTTGCATGGTCGTCTCTCCAGGCCTGACTTGAGACTCTAAACTGCAGGGTTTAGAGATCCACCATCTGACTTAATAACTCTTCTTTTCTCTAGCACTCTCCTAACCCACCTGAGATGCCAATAAATTGGTGAGCATTCAGAGGCAAGCACCGATTTTATTGTTGATTCTGCTGGATGTTCAATCCAAAAGATAAAGCTGCCCCTCCTCCCCACTTTCTCCTCAGGCTATGTCAAATATTTTGAAGTGAAATACAGATGACATCCATTCTTACTTCCACAAACGTATTTTCATCCCTGTTGCCTTCTAGCATTGACAATCACCCCAAACTGGAGGTTAGCTTTGGGTCCCCTGTGTTCCTGTTGCTTTCCCCACAGTGAACTGCAACAAGTCAGCACAACAAGGCTCCCCTCCCACCACGAGTGATTCATTGAGTGAGCATGAACTGATAAAGAAATGGGCGGGTAGAAAATTCTGCACAGCTGTTGATGAGAACAAAGATCAAAGATGCTGACTTGGAAACGGATTAAAAAAAAGTAAAGGATAATATCTCTGTTCTTTATGCCCAGGACCTCTCACAATCTCCTGATGGGGAAGAGGTAAGCCACCACTTAAGAAACAGAAGGGCTAGAAGGCAAGAAAAATCCCCGCTGAAAAGAGACACATTCAACTTCTATACAATGAGGAGGTCTCTATTTGGAATTACCTGTTTGTTAGCGTCCCTTATCATCACTTAGCATTCCAAGTAAATGTGAACTAGGAATAAGGCTGTGGTCCATAGGACAACTCACAAAAGCACTGTGTGGCTTGGGCTCACCCAATAAAATCCAATTTAGTGCTCAGCTGAAGGGAGACTTGTAGAGTAAAACTGGTGTTTTAGGACCATCATGCTAACTCTTGTCTTGTCTTCTACTGATTTGACTGCCACTGCCCTGCTGTGTTTTTGCTCTAGGCTGTACAAATAAAGACCTTTAAGAGGAAATCATAAATACTTGATTTAATTAAGGCCATTACCAACACCACTTCTCGCCTCATTTCTCCAAGTGTCAAGGTATAGATTACATTTGAACAATGGTGATGCAATAAATGCATAAAATGCAATTCCTCTTTTATGGTTTGTAGAAATTAGAGCGACACAATAAGACGCTCTGTAGCAACTATACATTTCCTAGTCAGCAGTTTCCTTTGGAATTGAGGTTTTCAGGGCTAGAGGAGAGGGGGATATATCGAAACCTTTTTGCTTCCGTTAAAAAAGAAAAGAAAAAAAACCACAGCTGAAGTATCCAGTGCTATCATTTCAAAACCACAAGCCATAAGAACTGTGCTATTTTCTGTACCAGCTGGACAATTTTGACTTTTGTGCCAGGAAGAACCATGTTAATCCTCTTTATCCGCTGACCCTTGTGTTTAGTTTCAAAATTCATAATGTTTAGTCAGATGCTGTTACTAATATTGGATATCATTGCGTAGAGTGAGCTAATCTTATCCACTCCTAGATTATTTCTTGGGATTAGGTGTATTTCTTTTTTATGGGTAACTTCTCCCAGTTTGTCTGGAGTTTTCCTAATTTAAAAACAGAAATTTCTGTACACTGAGAGCCTGTTCAGCCAAGGGTAAACCAGGTTGGCTGGTAACACTGGTTTTCAATGATTTTCCAATCTCAATCTCTGATTCTTACCTTTGAGAGATTTCATTTTGAGAAATAGTTTAAGTATAGCTAGCATTTGTACAGCAAGTACTATCTAAGTCCTTGAAATGAATTTGCTTTTTTAATACCCTTAGATGCCAGAGAAGAGGGTTAACTTAGATAGTTGTATTGGATGTGTGCTGTACAACTCTGGGGAGCAACAAGCGCATAAACAGGGTAACCCTACTGACAAAGGTAGACATCATTATCATCCGCATTTTACAGATGAGAAAACAGAAGCACTGATAGATCAAATAGCTTTCCTATGATCAAACAGCTAAGAAGTGGTATAGTAGTCTTCTTTTGGGGCTCCTTTTGGGGCTATCATTAATAACATTTGCAATAGTAATCCTAATTCATGTTTGAAACGCATTTTCCCCCCATATCTGTAGTCTTCACTTGCTCAAAGCTGTCTGAAATTGTTATTCCTTTGGTGACTAACCTACTAAGTTTTCTCCAACTAAATTTCTTAACTATGTATTTTGTCTTTTTTTTTTTCTCCACAATGGCTTTTGGACAGAGTGATACCCAAGGATATGCTTAGGTATCCTTCCTGGTTCAATATGACAATGTAATACTGTACAGAACAATACTTCTCAATAGAACATTCTGTGGTGGTGGGACTATCCTATATCTGTACATAGTCACTAACCCTGTGTGGCTACTGAGTACTCGAAAAGTACCTAGTGTGACTGAAGAACTGAATTTTAAATTTTATTTAATTCTAATTAGCTTTACATTGAATGCAAATATGGTGGCTAGCAGCTACCATATTGAACAGCACAGGTGTTCAACTCATTTGTTTATAAGGACATCTTAATATTTATTAGACAAATGACACCACTTGCTTTATTAGCTAGAAGTAGACCTTTACGCTAGCTCCTCTGTGACTAGATACAAAGGAGAGACAGGAGGGAGACGGTACTGAGAAAGAAACCATCCCAGGGGAAAGGATGCTCCCACTCCCCTATGCTTTTTTAATCTAATAATGTTTCTAAGGGTGTGAAGAGGATCACAAAGTAGATTACTTTGGGAACCATAAAACCTGTATTTAGACATTTTCGTGAGGATTGGACACCGTCGAGCTTAGAGTCATTAAGGTGAAGCTAAACACCAGAATCATGGTTTCCAAGAAAATGTCACAAAAATTATCTCCAAAATGTCACTTTTCCTTAGTTATTTCCCACCTCCTTCTACCATCTCTCTACATTCATTCACAATTTTACATATCACACATGGAATTAAATATAATTTGTTTTCTACTCTTTTGATACATTTTGACAAAATTATACCTGACACGTGCGCTCAAAGACTTCTTGGGAAATTCCTCCAAATCAAAATCTGCTTCATGGATTAAATGATTGTCCTTTGACCTTTGATTCTTCTGAATGACTGGGTAGAACATTCAGAGAGAACTAGAAGAGAGGTGATGACTAAAACAAGCTAGATGTCTAAGGTCTTTTCCTGGTGTTGCTTGACTATTTTTGTCACACATCATTAGTCTTGAAAAGAATCCTCACAGGGAAATGACCTTAAGGTGACAACCCCTCGGGAGCAGGTGTGTGTCCTCTATTGAGAGCCCATGGACACCACGGAGGCCTTTGTTGTGGGTCACTGCCCTCCCCGGGGCTGAGCCTCTCTCTAGAGTCCAGCCCCATTTCCCCCACCAGCAAAATCTCCCTTTGCAGGCAGGAAAGGCATTTTTAAAGGCATCTGTGCTGGCTACCACCCGACTGTCGGTTAGTACTTAAATCACCTGCAGCCACTGATCCCTTTCTCTCTAGTTTCACTGGTCCACTTAACAGTGATGTCATCAGGTAGGAATGTCAGCTAAGATGCAGGCTGCCCAGTTAAATTTGAATTTCAGATCAACAACGAATTCTTTTTAGTTTAAGTGTGTCCTAAATTGCACAGGACACACTTATACTGACATATGCATATTAGTATAAGTATATACTTATCTATGTTTGGATCACAACAAATTGTGGAAAATTCTTAAAGAGATGGGAATATCAGACTACCTTACCCGTCTCTTGAGAAACCTGTAAGAAGCACCAGTTAGAACTGAACATGGAACAAAGGACTGGTTCAAAAGTGGGAAAGAAGTATGTCAAAGCTGTATATTGTCATCCTACTTATTTAAATGATATGCAGAGTACCTCATGCAAAATGCTGGGCTGGATGAAGCACAGCTGGAATCAAGATTGCCAGGAGAAATATCAATAACCTCACATATGCAGATGACACCACCCTTATGGCAGAAAGCGAAGAGGAACTAAAGAGCCTCTTGATGAAGTTGAAAGAGGAGAGTGAAAAAGCTGACTTAAAACTCAACATTCCGAAAACTAAGATCATGGCATCCACTCCCATCACTTCATGACAAATAGATGGGGAAACAGTGGAAACAGTGAGAGACTTTATTTTCTTGGGCTCCAAAATCTCTGCAGATGGTGACTGCAGCCATGAAAATAAAAGACATTTGCTCCTTGGAATAAAAGCTATGACAAACCTAGACAGTGTATTAAAAAGCAGAGACATCACTTTGCCAACAAAGGTTCGTCTAGTCAAAGCTATGGTTTTCCCAATAGTTGTGTATGGATGTGAGAGTTGGACTACAAAGAAAGCTGAGCACTGAAGAATTGATGGTTTTGAACTGTGGTGCTGGAGAAGACTCTTGAGTTGAGAGTCCCTTGGACTGCAAGGAGATCCAACCAATCCATCCTAAAGGAAATCAACCCTGAGTATTCATTGGAAGGACTGATGCTGAAGCTGAAGTTCCAAATCTTTGGCCACCTGATACGAAGAACTGACTGATTTGAAAAGACCCTGATGCTGGGAAAGATTGAAGGTGAGAGGAGAAGGAGACGACAGAGGATAAGATGGTTGGATGGCATCACGGACTCAATGAATGTGAGTTTGGGCAAGTTCTGGGAGACAGTGAAGGAGAGGGAAGCCTGGCATACTGCAGTCCGTGGGGTTGCACAGAGTTGGATATAATTGAGCTACTGAACAACAATAGCATATACTTACATATATGAATATACATATATGGATATATATACATCCAAAGCTTATCTGAAATTCAAATTCATCCTGTATTTTTATTTGCTAAATCTGGCAATTCTAAATCTGAGCATTATCTCCAAATCTTAACAGGGAAGAAAATACTGATGTAACTGAAAACTTGTGGGAAAATGTCACAAATCATTAGGACAGTGTGGTCCATCTTTTAGAAATACTAAATGTGTTTTTCCTGGAGTGACTAAAACTTTGGTAACAATAATCACTGAATTTGACTCTTAGGTATGACAAAACATTTGGTGAAACTAATGACTTATTGACTGGCTGAGTGCTCCATGATGTTGTATTTAATCACCACAGAAGAGCAATTTAAATTGCAAAAAACTAATTCGGAGTCTGGAGCTTTCTTTTTTTCCCTCCTATGGAGGTATGAAGAGTAGAACTAAAACAAAGTAACTTCAGCTCTGAAAGTTGCTTGTTTTCAAGGGGAAGGCATGCTCCCATGAATTTTTCAGATTTGTTTTTGCAGCTAGCTGAGGCTACAGGGCTTGTGGCATAGTACTTTAAAGTGTAAGAAGAAAAACATTCTGAGAGTGTTTTACAATGCACAGTGCAGAACTGAAAAAAGGGAAGAGAATGTGTCAAACTAAAATTCTTATTACATAGAGTTGGTGATAGAGACACCAACGCCATTGTTCATTGTAAGTCTAATAACAAAGGAGACAGGATCAGGAAAGCAACTTGACTTTGTAGCCTACCTAGAAAATTCTGAGTCTATCATAAGTAACCCTAAACCTGAGGCAAAGCCATAACACTCAGTCCCAAACATAGCTCTTTTAGAGCTGCCTGAGTTTGTTTCATCTCCCCTTTATTCTTGGATTAGTGGCTTTAAAATGGAAATGCTGGATTCATTTCAATTATTAGGCTGATGTAAGCAATGTAATTCTCTCTCTTGAATTCGTAAATGTGTTGATTGTACTCTGGGAATTTTACGGTTCTTTTAAAAATACCGAAAGTGCTTTGCTCCATTTTTCTGATGTAATTGCTTGTACTATTTAATTCCCAACTCTATTATGTTTGAACTTTTGCAGTGGAATCAAGAGACACAAAAGGTGTTGTAAATGATAAATTTCCATTTCTTCTTTCAAAACATAAATAAAACTAGTTTGGAAGAATTTAGAGGTAGAGAGAATTCCTTTAATGCAGAGCTTATTCTGAGTCTGGAAGTCTTGACTTCTTAAAAGAAATACTCTGGTGATACACACAAATGCTGATGAGTTGGTGACACAATAATAATTGGCAGTCTCTGGTGTTCAGAGCCATTTGCTTGAATTATTTATGTCTCAAAACTGACAGGAATTTCATAAGAGCAAATAAGGCGAGTCCAGCGGGTGTCATTTACATGATGCAATCACACGTCTGATTGACTGTGGGTCTCATCTGCCAGAGCCGATGCCTTAAAAACCCAGGGGAGGAGTTTATTTCAAGAGCGTCCCACTCCCATCAAGGTTTGATTAGTCCTTCACGAGCTTGATTCCATTCACTGTCAAAGGCAGCTTGACAAAGACCAATTCGTATAATACTCCTTATATGAATTTAAAATGATTCAGTATAAGGTATTGCTCCTGGATTGTTTCCTTAGATGCTGAAATTTCCTTTTAGTTCCCTAAAATATACTTTATAATATTATCATGAACCCAGTGAATTATGATTTATTCTTTATAGTACCTGAGGTGTGTATAACATTTTGGCAACCTCCTAGGATGATCAGTGATTATGGTTTCAGTGTGTCTGCCCTCTGATGCCCTCTTGCAACACCTACCATCTTACTTGGGTTTCTCTTACCTTGCACCTGGAGTATATGTCCACTGAAACCATAATCTCAGAAAACTAGCCAATCTGATCACATGGACCACAGCCTTGTTTAACTCAATGAAACTAAGCCATGCCATGTGGGGCCCCCCAAGATGGATGGGTCATGGTGGGGAGGTCTGACTGAATGTGGTCCACTGGAGAAGGGAATGGCAAACCACTTCAGTATTCTTGCCTTGAGAACCCCATGAACAGTATGAAAAGGCAAATGATAGGATACTGAAAGAGGAACCCTCCAGGTCAGTAGGTACCCAATATGCTACTGGAGATCAGTGGAGAAATAACTCCAGAAAGAATGAAGGGATGGAGCCAAAGCAAAAACAATACCCAGCTGTGGATGTGACTGATGATAGAAGCAAGGTTCGATGCTGTAAAGAGCAATATTGCATAGGAACCTGGAATGTTAGTCCATGAATCAAGGCAAATTGGAGGTGGTCAAACAAGAGATGGCAAGAGTGAACATCGACATTCTAGGAATCAACAAACTAAGATGGACTGGAATGGGTGATTTAACTCAGATGACCATTATATCTACTACTGTGTGCAGAAATCCCTTAGAAGAAATGGAGTAGCCATCATGGTCAACAAAAGAGTCCAAAATGCAGTACTTGGATGCAATCTCAAAAATGACAGAGAATGATCTCTGTTTGTTTTCAAGGCAAACTATTCAATATCACCGCAATCCAAGCCTATGCCCCAACCAGTAACGCTGAAGAAGCTGAAGTTGAACGGTCTATGAAGACCTACAAGACCTTTTAGAACCAACACCCGAAAAAGATGTCCTTTTCATTATAGGGGACTGGAATGCAAAAGTAGGAAGTCAAGAAACACCTGGAGTAACACGCAAATTTGGCCTTGGAGTATGGAATGAGGCAGGGCAAAGACTAATAGAGTTTTGCCAAGAGAACGCACTGGTCATAGCAAACATCCTCTTCCAACAACACAAGAGAGGACTCTACACATGGACATCACTAGATGGTCAACACTGAAATCAGATTAATTATATTCTTTGCAGCCAAAGATGGAGAAGCTCTATGCAGTCAGCAAAAACAAGACTGGGAGCTGACTGTGGCTCAGATCATGAACTCCTTATTGCCAAATTCAGACTTAAATTGAAGAAAGTAGGGAAAACCACTAGACCATTCAGGTATGACCTAAATCAAATCCCTTATGATTAATTATACAGTGAAAGTGAGAAATAGATTTAAAGGACTAGATCTGATAGACAGAGTGCCTGATGAACTATGGACGGAGGTTCGTGACATTGTACAGGAGACAGGGATCAAGACCATCCCCAAGAAAAAGAAATGCAAAAAAGCAAATGTCTGAGGAGGCCTTACAAATAGCTGTGAAAAGAAGAGAAGTGAAAAGCAAAGGAGAAAAGGAAAGACAAAAGCATCTGAATTGAGAGTTCCAAAGAATAGCAAGGAGAGATAAGAAAGCCTTCCTTAGCGATCAATGCAAAGAAATAGAGGAAAACAACAGAATGGGAAAGACTAGAGATCTCTTTAAGAAAATCAGAGATACCAAGGGAACATTTCATGCAAAGATGGGCTCGTTAAAGAACAGAAATGGTATGGACCTAACAGAAGCAGAAGATATTAAGAAGAGGTGGCAAGAATACACAGAAGAACTGTACAAAAAAGATCGTCATGACCCAGATAATCACGATGGTGTGCTCACTCACCTGGAGCCAGACATCCTGGAATGTGAAGTCAAGTGGGCCTTAGAAAGCATCACTACAAACAAATCTAGTGGAGGTGATAGAATTCCAGTTGAGCTATTTCAAATCCTGGAAGATGATGCTGTGAAAGTGCTGCACTCAATTTGCCAGCAAATTTGGAAAACTCAGCAGTGGCCACAGGACTGGAAAAGGTCGGTTTTCATTCCAATCCCAAAGAAAGGCAATGCCAAAGAAATGCTCAAACTACCGCACAATTGCACTCATCTCACATGCTAGTAAAGTAATGCTAAAAATTCTCCAAGCCAGGCTTCAGCAATACGTGAACCATGAACTTCCAGATGTTCAAGCTGGTTTTAGAAAAAGCAGCGGAACCAGAGATCAAATTGCCAACATCCACTGGATTATAGAAAAAGCAAGAGAATTCCAGAGAAACATCTATTTCTGCTTTATTGACTATGCCAAAGCCTTTGACTATGTGGGTCACAATAAACTGTGGAAAATTCTGAGAGAGATGGGAATACCAGACCACCTGACCTTCCTCTTGACAAACCTGTATGCAGGTCAGGAAGCAACAGTCAGAACTGGACATGGAACAGATTGGTTCCAAATAGGAAAAGGAGTATGTCAAGGCTGTATATTGTCACCCTGCTTATATAACTTATATGCAGAGTACATCATGAGAAACGCTGGGCTGGAAGAAGCACAAGCTGGAATCAAGATTGCTGGAAGAAATGTGAGTAACCTCAGATATACAGATGACATCACCCTTATGGCAGAAAATGAAGAGGAACTAAAAAGCCTCTTGATGAAAGTGAAAGAGGAGAGTGAAAAAGTTGGCTTAAAGCTCAACATTCAGAAAAGTAAGATCATGGCATCTGGTCCCATCACTTCATGGCAAATAGATAGGGAAACAGTGGAAACAGTGTCAGACTTTATTTGGGGGGGCTCCAAAATCACTGCACATGGTGATTGCAGCCATGAAACTAAAAGACGCTTACACCTTGGAAGGAAAGTTACGACCAACCTAGAGAGCACATTGAAAAGCAGAGATATTACTTTCCCAACAAAGGTCCATCTAGTCAAGGCTATGGTTTTTCTAGTGGTCATGTATGGTTGTGAGAGTTGGACTGAAAAAAGCTGAGCGCAGAAGAATTGATGCTTTTAAACTGTGGTGTTGGAGAAGACTCTTGAGAGTCCCTTGGACTGCAAGGAGATCCAACCAGTCCATTCTAAAGGAGATCAGTCCTGGGATTTCTTTGGAAGGAATGATGCTAAAGCTGAAACTCCAGTACTTTGGCCACCTCATGCAAAGAGTTGACTCATTGGAAAAGACTGTGATGCTGGGAAAGATTGGGGGCAGGAGGAGAAGGGGACAATAGAGGGTGAGATGGTTGGATAGCATCACCGACTCGATGGATATGAGTCTGAGTGAACTCTGGGAATTGGTGATGGACAGGGAGGCCTGGCATGCTGCGATTCATGGGTCACCAAGAGTCGGACACGACTGAGCGACTCTACTGAACTGAGCATGATCTGTAAGCGAGGTGTCTAGGACTCAGCTGGTCCTTGATGTCCCCTCTCACCCCTTGTTTACTCAGATATCTCACTCTGCAGTGCCCTCCAGTCAAGGCAGGTGGAGATAAGAAGCTGGCTCCCCATGTACTGGCTTTCAGAGTTGGAAGAGTAAGTGAGCAAAATTAAACTGCCCCAAGACAATTTATAGAGTCTTCATTACATACAGGTGAGTGGCTCTTCTTGTCCATTTTCATGTGGACTTTGGAGAAATTATCATGGAGTTTATGATCCTTAAACTTTAACTTTATTTTATAAATTTTAAGAAAAAGGCATGTAATGCTTGAAGAGAGTAACATATATGAAATGCCCATTGGATTTTTTATTTATTAATTTTTGCTTTGGTGTGAAAACAAACTTTGGGAATTAAATGACTTATAGTACTATTCTTAGGTAAAGTTGTCCTTCATATCTGTGGATTTCCCATCCGCAGATGTGGAAGGTTGTCTGAACTATGTCATTTTATAAAAGAAGCTTGAGCTTCTGCAGATTTTGGTATCTGCAGGGGAGATCCTGAAACCAATCCCCTGCAGATACTGAGAGATGACTCTATTTTAAGTATTTTGTTCATCAAAACTTCATTAGACCAAGTTGTTAAGAGTATCATGGCCATTGTGTACAACTAAATTGCTTAAGTTATTTCAATATCAATTTATACCATTTGTGATAAGGGATGAAATTTGAGGAAATTGTGAAATACATAAGAGAAAGATAAATCCTACATGATAATCACTTATATGTGGAGTCTGAAAAAGCCAAACTTGGAAACAGAATAGAGTGTTGGTTGCCAGGAGCTGGGGATAGGGAGAATGGGGAGATCTTGGGCAAAGAGCATAAACTTTCCATTATAAGATGACTGTTTCTGAAGCTCTAATATACAGCATAGAGATTGTAGCTAATGACACTGTATTATATACTTGAAAGTGGTTAAAAGGGTAGAACTTAAATGTTCTCACCACAAAAACATATGGCAATTATGTGACGTGATAGAAATGTTAGCTAGCACTTCAGTGGTAATCATTCCATAATATATGTGTGCTCAGTCTTGTATATTTTGTAATATATAAGTATGCCAAATCAGTCTGCTGTGCACCTTAAATTTATACAATGCTAAATATCAATTATATCTCAATAAAACTGGGGGAGAAAAAGAAAAAAACTCCTGGAGATGGAAGGTAGTGTTGGTTGTACAAAATGTGTATGTACTTAATGCATCAGAACTGTACATATAAAATGGTAAATTTTATGTTATGTATATTTTTTCACAAAAAGATTATTTTGAAAGCTATTTCCTTTGGACATCAAGTGAGTAGGTAAAAGGAATTGATATTTATCAGTGTCATTTATGATAAAAAGAGAATCTGCCCCCCCAAAAGTTTCTGAAAAACAAATACTATCCTATTCACAAGTAAAAGTTAAGATGAAACACCACAAATTTTATTCTATTGGGGAACTTAGGCGAGTGCACAATTGTTACAGATTAAAAGTAGTGTTAGCTCACCTAAGAGCCAATCTAAAGAGCAGAGAATGGTTAAATGCTTTCCAGAAGAGAAATCTTTAATTTAAAAAATATCTAACTAAAGACAAAAAAGGCCCATTTCTTTATCATCTGAGCCACCAGGGAAACCCAACAAGAGTCAGGCCTAAAAAAGGTTTGTTTCTTGTCCTGACATATTTTTCTATTCCTTCTAATTATCTTTTCCCAAGTCTGTGGTATGTTATTTCTTCTCTCTTATACTGAACACAATTATAACATTTCTCATTGTTATAGCCCCAAGTGTTAAAAACAATTGCATTAGCAGGAAGAAACTTATCTTTTTCTTTCCAAAGGGAGCTTTTTAGTCTTTATTGAGTGGGTTGTCTTTTCAGTGGTATCTAGAGGTACCACTTTCCTAGACCTTCCTAGAATGTCCTACACTCATCTCTCCAGCTTGGTATAGGAAATTGCTCCTTCCACTGCCTCAAACTGAATTCACCTTAAATGTCTGTGGTCTTGATGTGAGAGGAGAGACCTCTCCAAAAACCATGTTGGTCTTTGGTCAGACTTTTTCTAAGCTCCTCCGGTCCAGGCACATGTAAAAATGCTTAAGTCCTGCCAACATCATGAATAAATGAGTTGTATTCATTGCCAACTCCTGTGTTTACAAAGATGTCCTGGGCACCTGGAAAAGCAGTCAAACCTCACTTGACATTAAGTTTAACCTCTGAGCTGAGCTGAGGGAAATAAGCTCTTTAAATCTGCTGAATCATTGATTCTCACACATCTTTTTATGGGAACCATAGATCAGGAGGTTTCCCTGGGTGCACTTACAGCTGGAAAATATCTATCATTTTTTCACTGCTCAGCCTGGACTTTTGGAACATAACTCCTTCTTGTAAACATATTCAGTTCAGTTCAGTCCAGTCAGTCAGTGCTGACCGACTCTTTGTGACCCCATGGACTGCAACATGCAAAGCCTCCCTGTCCATCACCAACTCCCGGAGTTTACTCAAACTCATGTCCATTGAGTCGGTGATGCCATCCAACCATCTCATCCTCTGTCAATACTTGAAATTTTAAGGCTTTTCTTCTCTTGGTCATCCTCCCCTTCTACTCTACCTCCCAAGGTCCTCTGAACAGCTCCTCTCTCTGTCTTGTCCAGAGAACAGCAAGAGATGACACAGTGATCACATGCAGATCAGAGAAGGCAAGCAGATGACTATTCTAAAGTAGAAGAGAATAAAATACCTTAGGCAGGTAATATTGCTCCTTAATGTTGAAAGAAAGTTTACCTTATTGGAACACTTGCTGCTGCTGCTGCTAAGTCGCTTCAGTAGTGTCTGACTCTGTGCGACCCCATAGACGGCAGCCCACCAGGCTCTGCCATCCCTGGGATTCTCCACTTACTGCATGGTAAATCACTTCAGTTGTGTCTGACTCTTTGCAACCTCATGAACTGTAGTCTGCCAGGCTCCTTTCTGTCCAAGGCATTCTCCAGGCAAGAATACTGGAGTGAGTTGCTATTTCCTTCTCCAGGGGATCTTCTCACCCAGGGATCGAACCCATGTCCCTTATGTCTCCTGACTTGGCAAAAGGGTTCTTTACTATTAGCACCACCTGGGAAGCCCCAGAATACTTATTAAGGTATATCTTTAATTGCACTGTGTTTAGTAGTCATCAATGAGCATTGTCTTAGCATCCGCAGGTAACATATTAGCAAAGGAGGACCTGGAAGATTGGACATGGTTTTGCCATAATGAACACACAGTGGGAGTTTATCATAATACACATCCAATGGAAATATGTGCATGTGAAATAACAATTACAAAGTAGGCAGAACATTTAGTATTGAAACAGGAGGGTTGATGTTAGTAAGGAAAAACTTCCAAATAGCATTATTGCTAGAGAGTAAATAAATATTAATTCATTTAAATATGACAGGAAAGGAAATCAATCCTGAATATCCATTGGAAGGACTGATGCTGAAGCTGAAACCTCAATACTTTGGCCACCTGATGAGAAGAACTGACTCATTTTAAAAGACCCTGATGCTGGGAAAGATTGTGGGCAGGAGGAGAAGGGGACGACAGAGGATGAGATAGTTGGATGGCATCACCGACTTGATGCACATGAGTTTGAGTAAACTCCGGGAGTTGGTGACGGACAGAGAGGCCCGGCGTGCTGCAGTCCTTGGGGTTGCAAAGAGTTGGATATGACAGAGCGACTGAACTGATCTGATGACTGGAAAAGGGTTATAAATATTCAGTATGTAATAAATATTCAGTATGTATTCCTCTCCGAATTACACCCACCACAGTACTGACAACTGCACAGCCGCTTCACATTTTGTTTGTGCCGTACACTGGAGAAGTCTAGTTTTTACTATAGAGAAAATACCCATTTCCTCCTCCGCAGGGGTTGTGGTATACCCTCCAATTTGTCCCATTTGCTTTGGCAAGCCTGTGGGAGAATGGGGGAGAAAGGAGAAATATTCCCATATCTTTCCTTATATTACTAGATTGTAGCTCATTCAAGAAATGTGAAGTGGTATAGCCGAACTATGGACAGAGATACTAATACACAGACTTTAGCATAAATATCTGTTAGGAGAGAGTGAAAGAAGTTGGTTGAACTTTCTAAGTACCTTGGTAGAGGAACAACTAATTTGAATACAATAAGAATAATGTGTTTATACATATTGAATACATTTTAAAATATTCTTTTAAATGTTTGATAAATTAGTAAGTTTGATGAATTTGTCATTTGGCACATTGATTCTTTATTAAATTGGCCTGCTTTCATTTCAAACTGACAGATTCATTCATTCAATACTAAAACATCTGATGAACACATGCTATAATATGCCAGGGATTTAACATTTAATACTGTATGAGACAGTATTAGACAAATTACACTTTAGTGGAAGAGGGCATCAAGAACATTATCACAACAGAAAGTGATACAGTAGTAATGCTATGAGAATTCAGAAGAAGATTACAGGGAAGAAAGAGATTGTTCCATCTGGCTCCTGCTTATGGGAGGCTTCACAGAGGAGATGGTGCTTTTGCTGAGAGTTGGAGGCAGGAATTAATTCACCCAGGGCAGTAAGCAAGTGCTCAGAATGTAGATTAAGGAATCAGAAGGTGCCAAGGCAGTGAAACTGGTGATGGTTCATGGTTCACAAAATAAATATCAAATAAAAATGGTCAGGGCTGACATTTAAAAATAAAATAGAATGAAACAGAAAACATCAGAAGGCAGTGAATGTGGTAAGCACTGTGTTTTACAATTCTGTTATGTGTATGTATACAGGTGTACATATGTCAAGTTATCATATATATTTCTTACTGTTCATCACAGAGAAGAGGTAGATAAGCCACAGAAGAAAGAGAAGACATGTTTAGAAGACGTTCTGCATGTAGATGGTTAAGTGGGAAGGAAAAATTTGATGTGAGAGATGGCAGGGAAGAAAGCCTGTAGAAAGAGAGGTCAGATCGTGAAGGGTTTAATAGACTTCCAAGAAGCTCAAAATTTAGCCTGAAGCTAAAAGGAGTCACTAAAAGGATTCAGGCTTCAGCAATACGTGAACTGCGAACTTCTAGATGTCCAAGCTAGTTTTAGAAAAGGCAGAGGAACCAGAGATCAAATTGCCAACATCCACTGGATCATGGAAAAAGCAAGAGGGTTCCAGAAGAACATCTATTTCTGCTTTATTGACTATGCCAAAGCCTTTGACTGTGTGGATCACAATAAACTGTGGGAAATTCTGAGAGAGATGGGAATACCAGACCACCTGACCTGCCTCTTGAGAAACCTGTATGCAGATCAGGAAACAACAGTTAGAACTGGACATGGAACAACAGACTGGTTCCAAATAGGAAAAGGAGTATGTCAAGGCTGTATATTGCTACCCTGATTATTTAACTTATATGCAGAGTACATGATGAGAAAAGCTGGACTGGAAGAAGCACAAGCTGGAATCAAGATTGCCGGGAGAAATATCAATAACCTTAGATATGCAGATGACATCACTTTATGGGAGAAAGTGAAGAGGAACTAAAAAGCCTCTTGATGAGAGTGAAAGAGGAGAGTGAAAAAGTTGGCCTAAAGCTCAACATTCAGAAAACGAAGATCATGGCATCTGGTCCCATCACTTCATGGGAAATAGATGGTGAAACAGTGGAAACAATGTCAGACTTTGTTTTGGGGGGCTCCAAAACCACTGCAGATGGTGACTACAGCCATGAAATTAAAAGATGCTTACTCCTTGGAAGGAAAGTTATGACCAACCTAGATAGCATATTAAAAAGCACAGACATTACTTTGCCAACAAAAGTGTGTCTAGTCAAGGCTATGGTTTTTCCATATCCACATCCATGTGGATATGAGAGTTGGATTGTGAAGAAAGTTGAGCACCGAAGAATTGATGCTTTTGAACTGTGGTGTTGGAGAAGACTCTTGAGAGTCCCTTGGACTGCAAGGAGATCCAACTAGTCCATCCTAAAGGAGATCAGTCCTGGGTGTTCATTGGAAGGACTGATGCTGAAACTCCAATACTTTGGCCACCTCATGCGAAGAGTTGACTCATTGGAAAAGACCCTGATGCTGGGAGGGATTGGGGGCAGGAAGAGAAGGGGATGACAGAGGATGAGATGTTGGATGGCATCACCAACTCGATGGACATGAGTCTGAGTGAACTCCGGGAGTTGGTGATGGACAGGGAGGCCTGGCGTGCTGTGATCCATGGGGTCACAAAGAGTCAGACATGACTGAGCAACTGAACTGAACTGAAAAGGATTCATGGTTTAAATTAATGAATTTTATTTTATTTAAGAAATAATATGGAAGTATCAATTAGAAGTATCAATGTAAGAAGGAAAACTTTCCTTTCCAATGCTACTATTTACCCCTCAACTCATGCTTTTATTCCTAAAGCTACTATCTGTTTCTGTTTTGATTTCTTTTGATAGTTAACATTAAAAGAGTACATGATATTCTCTAGTTCTTGATTTTTAACTTTGGACAAGATCATTTGATCTCTTGTTACAAAAGGTAATAAACCTAACATAACTACAGTGCTTAATACCTCCTCTTCCCTTCTGCTTCATGAATTGTGTTAGATTTTTTCATTTTTTCGTAGTTGTATTTGTGATTTTAAGTCATATACTGAAATACTGGCATAACAGTTTTTTTTTAATATAAATTTATTTATTTCAATTGGAAGTTAAAACTAGAACACTTTCTAACAACATACACAAAAATAAACTCAAAATGGATTAAAGATCTAAACGTAAGACCCGAAACTATAAAACTCCTAGAGGAGAACATAGGCAAAACACTCTCCGACATAAATCACAGCAGGATCCTCTATGACCCATCTCCCAGAATATTGGAAATAAAAGCAAAAATAAACAAATGGGACCTAATTAAAATTAAAAGCTTCTGCACAACAAAGGAAACTATCAGATCAGATCAGATCAGATCAGTTGCTCAGTTTTGTCCGACTCTTTGTGACCCCATGAATCGCAGCATGCTAGGCCTCCCTGTCCATCAGCAACTCCCGGAGTTCACTGAGACTCATGTCCATCGAGTCAGTGATGCCATCCAGCCATCTCATCCTCTGTTGTCCCCTTCTCCTCCTGCCCCCATCCCTCCTAGCATCAGAGTCTTTTCCAGTGAGTCAACTCTTCTCATGAGGTGGCCAAAGTACTGGAGTTTCAGCTTTAGCATCATTCCTTCCAAAGAAATCCCAGGGCTGATGCCCTTCAGAATGGACTGGTTGGATAAGCAAGGTGAAAAGACAGCCTTCAGAATGGGAGGTGGATGAAACTGGCATATCAGTTTTATAGCATACCTATTGACTCTTTGATCTTCCCTGGTGACTCAGATGGTAAAGAATCCACCTGCAATGCAGGAGACCTGGGTTCAATCACTAGGTTGGGAAGATTCCCTAGAGAAGGGAACAGCTACCCTCTCTACCCTGATGCTGGGAAAGATTGAAGGCAGAAGGGGAAGGGGACAACAGAGGATGAGATGGTTGGATGGCATCACTGACTCAATGGACATGAGTTCGAGCAAGCTCCAGAAGATGGTGATGGACAGGGAAGCCTGGCATGCTGCAGTCCATGGGGTCACAGAGTTGGACATGACTGAGCAACTGAACAATAACAAATTGACTCTTTATTACAGAAATAGGGAATTAATATAGTAAATTTTTGATAGACAATTATAGGTTAAGTCATGTATTTACTACCCTTAGAAAATTCCAAATTAAATGATGGAAAGATATTTCTCTTTCTGAATCTCTCTCTCTCTCTCATATCTATCTACCATGTACCTATTTATCTATGTATCTTTAAATAATTAGCCTACAATAGCCTTAGAAATCAAGAAGTGGCATCAATGGCCAGGTATTTGAAGACACTGTGGGAAGAGAGACAACAGATGTCACCATATGAGTAAAGCTATCAAAACACAGTAACTCAATAACTGCTGGATATTCTATGAGTTGACACCTAATTCTTGCTTCCCTATGAGCAGCTCAAAGCCTTCTTTAAATCTGTGAGTTCATTATACATATTGGTTTCCTTGCATTAAGAGATCTGTATTTTTTATTTTCCTTCTCTTCTATACCTCTATTTTAAGTACTATTTTATTTATATAGCATTTGATCTGAAAACTTTAATAACTGCTTCTAAAGTCATTAAAATAAGTTGGCAACTACATGTTCTTGAATTTACAGAGCACTTTCACATGTGCTTCTAATTCAGTTATGACAGTAAGCCTGAAAAATAGGATCAGACATTCTTACTATTCAAATTTTATTGAAAAGTTCCAGAAATATTATGTCACTTGCCCAGAGAAACGTGGACAGTAATATTGTGGCCCAATAATACTAATAATTCTTACAGTAACTGATATTATTTGGAAGCTTACTAAATTGCCAGGTACCATTTTATTATCACAGCTTTTGCAATGTCTTTTTTTTTTTTTTTTTTGAGAAATTTAACCTCTTCAAATTTTAAGTTCCTTAAGCCAACTTATTTAGAGCCTTATCCAGCTAAATTTGTGTTTAGGATTCCTGTGTGGCAGCTAATGACAGTTACCTCAAATGTTATTGGGCATTGCTATTTACTAAACTTTCTATTTGATAATTTTTGATAACTTATAAATCTATACATATCATGTGATTTAGATTGACTAATTTGAATGGAGACTAGATGGTGCATTCTTGTACAGATTCTTGACTTTCCCCAATTAGTTTTATGTAAGTAATCAAGCTAATGATCAATTAGTAATTCTTCCCACTATGGGGCATCTCTGAGTTCAGAACTTTGTTTGAACTTTAGGGTAGTGATCTTTGGGTAAGGTGATAGAAAAGTGTCAACTGTTTTTAAACTTAGAAGCCAAAACAAATAATCAAAAATAAAGTATATAGTATATGTTGTTTCAACATGAGGCATCTCTTTCCTATGGTATCATTAGGAGATAATATCACATATATGACTTTTTTTTTCAGATACGCCCACCTTACTCCTTTAAGCAATAGTAACAAAAGTCTCTTAATTCAATTACTTTTTGAAAATGGATATGTCTTAAAAATGAATTAGGAACCACATAATTTCAGTTTTTAATCTATACCATATTGTTTTGCTTTCACAGTTTGGACAAGATGCTAATTAAGGTATGAGTTGGCTTTCTTTAAGTTGCAAAATGAGAGACAGGGTGTGATAATGATGTCTGTCCTGCCTACTTCTCAGGGATCTTCTGAAGCACTCTGTAAAGTTATGGTGTAATTATTATTATGATCCAAACTCTTGTGTTTACATGTACATACATAATTATCATAGCTAACCTTTACATAGTGCTTACAATGTGTTAGGCACTGTTCTAAGCATGCTACATATAACTATCATGACAATCTTATAGTGTAGATACTACTATTACACCTTTTTTATAGTTTAGAAGACTGAGACCTGGGGCATTGGTAGGTGCCAGGCGTCTACCTGAATTTACACCCAACTTATGTGTCCAGAGCATGTGTCCTTAATCATAATGCTCTTCTGTATTCTAGGAGACTCTTCAGGATTCTTGTATGTTGCAGATTTTTTTTTTGCCCCTAACTGTATAGACATCATAATATAATGAGAAGACCACAATTTTTTTACAGTTCTCGATATTTCTATTGATCTGTGATAGCAACTTCTTTTTGCTGTACATGTGCCTGCTTCTGTGAATCTTCATGTCCCCATTTGTGTTATTTCTAATAATTACTGAGGACCTTGAGACTAAGTTAAGGAGATACTATGATCTATTTCTTAAGCAAAATGAGAGGGTTTCTATTCTCACATTAACCCATTTTCTAACCCTTTAGACACCAACTAGATAGCTTCAATTCAGCACTGACACTAACTGCCTGGAGTAAGCACAGACCCATGGGTTAAGGGCTCAGTTCCACAGGACTGTCCTCATTTGGGGGCATCAATTACAGGTCTGGGACACCTTACTTCTCACTCGTGGGCTCTAAATCCCGGGTTCCCTCGACCCCCTCCTCAGATTCAATGCATTGCTTAAATTGCTCACAGAACTAAGAGAAACACTTTATGTACTTTTGCTGGTTTAATATAAAGGACTCCACTCAAAACCATCCAAAGGGAAGAAATCCTTAGGCAAGGAACAGGAGAGACTTCTGTGCCCACTCCATGCACATCATCTATCCAGCATCGCGGTGTGTTTACCACCACAGAAGATTTCAGAAACACTATGGTTTACAGTTTTTATGGAGGTTCCATTGTATAGGCATGATTGACTAAATTATTGGCTATTGATGATTAAAGGACTTCCCTGGTGGCTCAGACAGTAAAGCGTCTATCTACAATGTGAGAGACCCGGGTTCAATCCCTGGGTCAGACAGATAACCTTAGAGAAGGAAATGGCAACCCACTACAGCATTCTTGCCTGGAAAAATCCATGAATGGATATGCTACAGTTCAGTTCAGTTCAATCACTCAGTCATGTCCAACTCTTTGCGACCCCATGAACCGCAGCACACCAGGCCTCCCTGTCTATCACCAACTCTCGGAGATCACCCAAACCATGTCCATTGAGTCGGTAATGCCATCCAACCATCTCATCCCCTGTTGTCCCCTCCTTATCCTCCTGCCCTCAATCTTTCCCAGCATCAGGGTCTTTTCCAATGAGTCAGCTCTTCGCATCAGGTGGCTAAAGTATTGGAGCTTCAGCTTCAACATCAGTCCTTCCAGTGAACACCCAGGACTGATCTCCTTTAGGATGGACTGGTTGGATCTCCTTGCAGTCCAAGAGACTCTCAATAGTCTTCTCCAACACCACAGTTCAAAAGAATCGATCCTTCGGCACTCAGCTTTCTTTATAGTCCAACTCTCACATCCATACATGACCACTGGAAAAACCATAGCCTTGACTAGACGGACCTTTGTTGGCAAAGTAATGTTTCTGCTTTTCATATGCTATCTAGGTTGGTCATAACTTACCTTTCAAGGAGTTAAGTGTCTTTTAAATTCATGGCTGCAATCACCATCTGCAGTAATTTTGGAGCCCAAGAAAAATTAAGTCAGCCATTGTGTCCACTGTTTCCCCATCTATTTCCCATGAAGTGATGGGACCAGATGCCATGATCTTAGTTTTCTGAATGTTGAGTTTTAAGCCAACTTTTTCACTCTCCTCTTTCGCTTTCATCAAGAAACTCTTTAGTTCTTCTTCACTTTCTGCCATAAGGGTGGTGTCATCTGCATATCTGAGGTTATTGATATTTCTCCCGGCAATCTTGATCCCAGCTTGTGCTTCTTCCAGCCCAGCATTTCTCATGATGTACTCTGCATATAATTTAAACATGCAGGGTGACAATATACAGCCTTGACATACTTCTTTTCCTATTTGGAATCAGCCTGTTGTTCCATGTCCAGTTCTAACTGTTGCTTCCTGACCTGCATACAGGCTTCTCAAAAGGCAGGTCAGGTGGTCTGGTATTCTCATCTCTTGCAGAATTTTCCACAGTTTATTGTGATCCACACAGTCAAAGGCTTTGGCATAGTCAATAAAGCAGAAATAGATGTTTCTCTGGAATTCTCTTGCTTTTTCTATAATCCAGTGGATGTTGGCAATTTGATCTCTGGTTCCACTGCTTTTGCTAAAACCAGCTTGAACATCTGGAAGTTCATGGCTCATGTATTGCTGAAGTCTGGCTTGGAGAATTTTGAGCATTACTTTACTAGCATGTGAGATGAGTGCAATTGTGCGGTAGTTTGAGCATTCTTTGGCATTGCCTTTCTTTGGGATTGGAATGAAAACTGACCTTTTCCAGTCCTGTGGCCACTGTTGAGTTTTCCAAATTTGCTGGCATATTGAGAGCAGCACTTTCATAGCATCATCTTCCAGGATTTGAAATAGCTCAACTGGAATTCCATCACCTCCACTAGCTTTGTTCATAGTGATGCTTCCTAAGGCCCACTTGACTTCACATTTTAGGATGTCTGGCTCTAGGTGAGTGATTACACCATTGTGATTATCTGGGTTGTGAAGATCTTTTTTGTACAGTTCTTCTGTGTATTCTTGCCACCCCTTCTTAATATCTTCTGCTTCTGTTAGGTCCCTACCATTTCTGTCCTTTATTGAGCCCATCTTTGCATGAAATGTTCTCTTGGTATCTCTAACTTTCTTGAAGAGATCTCTAGTCTTTCCCATTCTGTTGTTTTCCTCTATTTCTTTGCATTGATCACTGAGGAAGGCTTTCTTATCCCTCCTTGCTATTCTTTGGAACTCTGCATTCAAATGGGTATATCTTTCCTTTTCTTTTGCCTTTCTTTGCTTTTTGCTTCCCTTCTTTTCACAGCTATTTGTAAGACCTCCTCAGACAGCCATTTTGTTTTTTTTTCATTTCTTTTTCTTGGGGATGGTCTTGATTCCTGTCTCCTGTACAATTTTTTGTTATGAACCTCCGTCCATAGTTCATCAGGTGCTCTGTCTGTCAGATCTAGTCCCTTAAATCTATTTCTCACTTCCACTGTATAGTCATAAGGGATTTGATTTAGGTCATACTTGAATGGTCTAGTGGTTTTCTCCACTTTCTTCAATCAGTCTGAATTTGACAATAAGGAATTCATGATCCAAGCCACAGTCAGCTCCCAGTCTTGTTTTTGCTGACTGTATAGAGCTTATCCATCTTTGGCTGCAAAGAATATGATCAATCTGATTTCGGTGTTGACCATCTGGTGATGTCCATATGTAGAATCTTCTCTTGCTTTGTTGGAAGAGGGTGTTTGCTATGACCAGTTCGTTCTCTTGGCAGAACTCTATTAGCCTTTGCCCTGCTTCGTTCTGTACTCCAAGGCCTAATTTGCCTGTTACTCCAGGTGTTTCTTGACTTCCTACTTTTGCATTCCAGTCCCCTATAATGAAAAAGACATCTTTTTTTGCGTGTTAGTTCTAGAAGGTCTTGTAGGTCTGCATAGAACTCTTCAACTTCAGCTTCTTCAGTGTTACTGGTCAGGGCATAGACTTGGATTACCGTGATATTGAATGGTTTGCCTTGGAAACGCACAGAAATCATTCTACAGTTCACAGGGTCGCAAAGAGTCAGACATGACTGAACGACTTCACTTTCATTTTTCTTTCATTCATGATTAACTCAGTCTCTAGTCCCTGGAGGTTTGGAGTTGTGGACCTGAAAGTTCCAACTGTCTAATCACATGGTTGGTTTCCTTGGTAACCAGCTTCCATTCTGAAGCTATCTAAGGGTCCACCAAGAGTCACCTCATTAGCATAAACTCAGTATGTTTTAAGGGGCTTATTATGAAGAAGAAAAGATGATTTCTCACTCATCTCACTCAGGGAATTCCATGGGTTTAGCAGTTCTTGTGTCAGGAACTGGAACAAAGATAAAACATTTAAAAAAAGTTCTCCTATCACCCAGGAAATTACAAGTGATGTAGAGCCTTGTATGGAATGGGTGATGAAGACCAAATATATGTTTCTTATTGTAACACAATATCATAGTAGACCCTTTTAGAGTTAGGTCTAAGATGATTGAAATGATCAGGAAAGGAGCCTGAGGAATCCACCATGCTGCTGCTGCTAAGTTGCTTCAGTCGTGTCTGACTCTGTGTGACCCCATAGACTGCAGCCCACCAGGTCCCCTGTCTTTGGGATTCTCCAGGTAAGAACACTGGAGTGGGTTGCCATTTCCATCTCCAATGCATGAAAGTGAAAAGTGAAAGTGAAGTCATTCAGTTGTGTCTGACTCTTAGTGACCCCATGGACTGCAGCCTACCAGGCTTCTCTGTCCATGGGATTTTCCAGGCAAGAGTACTGGAGTGGGGTGCCATCGCCTTCTCCAAATCCACCATGAGTGAAGTACGGTAGTGCTGTTATGTGGACTTGATGACATCCGCATCTACTTTGCTGCTTGACTCTGCATAGCTCTAGTTAACAGCTATCTATGGTGACCATATTGCCTGAATTTAAACAGCTGGTCCCACAGTTAAGAGATAATTTCAGTCCATATGTTCCAATTTTGGTTAAAAGCTTTGTTGCTGTACAAATAAAAGACTTCCAGAGAAGCTTTACTAAATTCTAGTATATCAACATGAAAATCTGTCAGACTCTTTGTGACCCCCTGGACCATACAGTCCATGAAATTCTCCAGGCCAGAATATTGGTGTGGGTAGCCTTTCCCTTTTCCAAGACATCTTCTCAACCCAGGGATCAAACTCAGGGATCATATCCAGGTCTCCCACAATTGCAGGTGATTCTTTACAAGCTGAGCCACAAGGGAAGCCCAAGAATACTGGAATGGGTAGCCTATCCCTTCTCCAGGGAATCTTCCTGATGCAGGAATCAAACTGGGATCTCCTGCATTGCAGGTGGATTCATTACCAACTGAGCTATCAGAGAAGCCATTAGTTACTTAACAGTCTTTGGTTTATTAATAAGAACAAATTTCCAAAAGGAATATAAGAATTAGAGAAGAAAAGGCTCATTTGGTTGGGGTTTGCAGCTTCTTTTCTGATGTGTCTAGTGTCTCCCAGGGCCAGTTCCATTCTGGTTTTGCATGACTCAGTTGGCAAAGTTTCTTAGCCCCCACCTCCCACCCCATCCCTTTCAGGAGTGTTCCTGTCTAGAGCTATCACATCCAGGAATGCTTTCCTGATTTTCAGCTTGGACATCACTCGGGAAGACACGGCTCTGGTAATGCCAACTCAGGACTGCAATATTTCTTTGTCTTTATGAGTCCTCATACATCAGATGAAGTGCCGGATAATTATGTAAAATACCTTGGATGGATCCCAGGCTGAAAGTCTTCAAAAGACAAACAGATTAATCATATACTAAAAGAAGGCATAGGATCCACTTGTACTCTTACAGGATACACAAGATGTCCCTGAGTAATATCTTATTCTGAAAGAAATGCCTGAGCAAGAGAAAAAGCAATGAAAATGACAGGACAGTCCAGAAGTTTCTGTTTTCTCCCAATTCTAGAAGGCCTTCCCTTCCCCTCCCCAGTCTTCCTTGCTCTAACTCAGTCAGCCACAGATATTCTTGTAGTAAATGCTGACCTATACAGAAATAAACTTGAAGTATATGTTTACTCATGTACATTGTACTTTGGCATTAAGTTTTTAAATGTTGTCCCCACAAGTTGTGTCTAAGGCCTTTGTCTACATTCAAAGCATCTCTGATCCTATAGTTTATTTCTGATGCTTTTCAAACCAGGCTAGGAAAACTGACCAGAAACTGTATTAAGCATTCTTGTGGATTTTCATATCCAGTAGGAAAGACACTGACTATGGCTTATTTTGGGTCTTTATGTAAGATTTTCAGGAACACTCAAGGAACCACAGCTCCTAAAGCCTATAAAACTTGAATTATTTCAAGCATATAAGCAATGAACAGACTTCAAACCCACATAACACCAAAAAGAAGAAGGAAAAAAAAAAACAGTAAACAACCCTTTCATCTTAAAGAAATATCTTTAATATGTGTTGTTCTTAATTAGATTAATTAACTACCTCCTAACCTTTTTAATCTTTAACTTTTCATGGTCTGGATATAAGTGTTTTTAATTTCAGGTATGTTTATATAGTTCTGGGGTCCTCTTTAGCTTAGTTCCTGATTAACTTTGGAGTGGAAGGAATATGTTGATATCATTCTGATGTGCAGTGTTGTGTTCTTGGTCTATTAGGGGGTTATAAGAAGGCTTAGAGAGGATAATGTAAACGTGTAACAGTTTTTACTTTTGTTCATGATTAGGATCTGATGGGCGAAAACCTGGCACTATTTTACCTTTTTTTGGCAAGCAACAAGAATCTAAAAGTACCAGAAAAAGATCTACATGTACTTTTCTTTGAAGGCAAAGAAATGTACCTATAATTTACCTACTCAGCTTCTCATTGCATACAAAAGACTTATTGATTACTCTTAGTCATATCAATAATGATGATGATAAAAAATAGCAAACTTTTTTGTAAGTCACTGTAAGTGCATTTAGTGCATTATCTCATATATTACCCATAAAAATTCCATGAAGAAGGTACTATCCATCCCAATTTAATTTCTATTTGTCTTCAAAAAAATCAATTTTACTGAAGTATAATTTACATGCACGCTTAGTCCCTCAGTCGTGTCCAGCTCTTTTAGACCCCATGGACTGTAGCCCTCCAGGCTCCTCTGTTCATGGGGATTCTCCAGGCAAGAATACTGCAGTGGGTTGCCATGCCCTCCTCCAGGAGATCTTTCTGACCCAAGGATTGAACCCCGGTTTCCTGCATTGAAGGGTAGATTCTTTATTGACTAAGCCACCAGGGAAGCCCTGAGGTGTAATTTAAGTGCAATAAATTGCACATATTTGACTTGCTTTGAGAGAGACACATTTTTGTGAAGCTACAACAATAATCAAGATACAGAACAATTCTATCCCTTGTAAAAGTACTCTTTTACCCCTTGGCAATTTATTCTTTAATCTGTCCCTTGCACAAGGCAAGTCCAATGTTTTGTTTGCAGTTAGTATAGATTGCAGGGTGGATATTGGAAGCATGCATGCCTTTTCTTAGGCTTCCCAGGTGGCTCAGTGGTAAAGAATCTGCCTACCAAGCAGGACACGTGGGTTCTGTTTCTGGGTAGGGAAGATCTCCTGAAGAAGGAAATGGCAACCCACTATAGTATACTTGTCTAGGAAATCCCACAGACAGAGGAGACTGGTGGACTGGAATCCATGGGGTTTGAAAGAGATGGACATGACTTAGCAACTAACAACAACATGACTTTTCTTCTTATTTAAGAAAAATGAATGTGTTAAAAACTGTGGCAATCCGTTTAGTTTTTAGCTTTAATGAGTTTGATAATACTTAATTATACTTGATAGAAATTAGTTTATCAGTTTTTCCAAAAAGCTAGTTTTAAAATTTTGCTACTGATTTTGGGGTATTTTTGTGTTGTGTCTGCCCACAGTAGTAGATACAATGGTCATCTGAGTTAAATTCACCCATTCCAGTCCATCTTAGTTTGCTGATTCCTAGAATGTTGATGATGTTCACTCTTGCCATCTCCTGTTTGACCACTTCTAATTTGTCTTGATTCATGGACCTAACATTCCAGGCTCCTATGCAATATTGCTCTTTACAGCTTCTAACCTTGCTTCTATCACCAGTCCCATCCACAACTGGGTGTTGTTTTTGCTTTGGCTGCATCCCTCATTCTTTTCAGAGTTATTTCTCCACTGATCACCAGTAGCATATTGGGCACCTACACGCCACCCTTATGGCAGAAAGTGAAGAAGAACTAAAAAGCCTCTTGATGAGAGTGAAGGAGGAGAGTGAAAAAGTTGGCTTAAAGCTCAACATTCAGAAAACTAAGATCATGGCATCCGGTTCCATCACTTCATGGGAAATAGATGGGGAAACAGTGGAAACAGTGTCAGACTTTATTTTTCTGGGCTCCAAAATCTCTGCAGATGGTGACTGCAGCCATGAAATTAAAAGACGCTTACTCCTTGGAAGGAAAGTTATGATCAACCTAGATAGCATATTCAAAAGCAGAGATATTACTTTGCCAACAAAGGTCCGGCTCCAGTGGTCATGTATGGATGTAAGAGTTGGACTGTGAAGAAAGCTGAGTGCTGAAGAATTGATGCTTCTGAACTGTGGTGTTGGAGAAGACTCTTGAGAGTCCCTTGGACTGCAAGGAGATCTAACCAGTCCACCCTAAAGGAGATCAGTCCTGAGTGTTCATTGGAAGGACTGATGTTGATGCTGAAACTCCAATACTTTGGCCACCTGATGCGAACAGATGACTCATTTGAAAAGACCCTGATGCTGGGAAAGATTGAGGGCAGGAGGAGAAGGGGATGACAGAGGATGAGATGGTTGGATGGCATCACCGACTCAATGGACATGGGTTTGCGTGGAGTCCGGGAGTTGGTGATATAGAGGGAGGCCTGGCGTGCTGCGGTTCGTGGGGTCGCAAAGAGTCAGACACGACTGAGTGACTGAACTGAACTGATGAGGACTATGAAGAAGGCTGAGTACCAAAGAATTGATGCTTTTGAACTGTGGTGCTGGAGAAGACTCTTGAGAGTCCTTGGACTGCCAGGAGATCAAACCAGTCAGTCCTAAAGGAAATCAATCCTGAATATTTACTGGAAGGACTGATGCAAAAGATGAAGCCCCAGTACTTTGGCCACCTGATGTGACAAGTTGATTCATTAGAAAAGACCCTGATACTGGGAAAGACTGAAGGCAAATGGTGAAGGGGGTGGCAGAAAATGAGAGAGTTAGATAACATAACCGACTCCATGGACATGAATTTGAGCAAACTCTGGGAGACAGCAGAGGACAGAGGGGCCCAGTGTGCTGCAGTCCATGGGTTTCAAGGAATCGGACATGACTTAGTGACTGAACAACAACAATGAGGAACAGTAGGAGTGGACAAGGAAGAAAAAAGTACTGAGGTCAGGATACATTATCAAAATGGCCAAAGGTGATTAATCTCATGGGGCCCTTTGAGGAACCTTTTAAATTATGTTTTAGAATTGTCCACCTGCAGATAAAATGTGGATACATGATCTACCACCAGCTCCCAATCTTAAATAGCTGAAAACTAGTCTTATGGGTCTTAAGTCCCTTGAGCTTCAAAGCTGAACATAACTAAGTATAGAAAAATATACCACATCCACACCACAGCATCAGACAAGTCTTAGGACAGGAAGAGAGGTGAATGAAAGGTGATCCAAGCCTTAGTCCTCTCAGGTGCATATACTTGAATATACCCAAAGCTTGTGTGGAGCTGCTTACCAAAGGGTGGTTGCATTAAGAGGGTGCCCAGAGGTTATAAAAGTACACAAATGTCTGATACAGTTTCCTTTTTAAATGAAGAGCTGTTTAGGGGTGTAATTTTTTAAATGTCCATAGAGTTATTTTTTTGCTCTACTTTTGCTGTTAGTTTCTCAATTTGTCCATCAGTTTTTTAGGGTTAGATTCCATACTTTCTGTGGATTATATGTCTCCCAGAATTCTTACACTCTGAACAAGGAGGAGATGCCCTTTTGAGGAGAAAGTCCTATTTACTAGAAGGAAATATAGAACCAAAATTTAAAACTTACCCTAAGCTCTAATAACTGCTAAAATCTGGAGTATTTCTCAAAACCCTCCCAATTGAATCTAATAAACCCATATTTACAGGCATCACGGCCAACACTACAAAGAAATGCAATAGGGCAATGGGAGGAGAGGCAGTGAAAAATGAACTAGAGAGGGTAGATCAGGGAGCAGTCAGAGACAGCATGACTTTTGAGTGGGGCCTTTACGACTGGGTTGATTTGGTCAAGCATAAGCTACAGCATGAGCAGAGGCCCAGAAATTTGAATGAGCTCTGTGTTTACAAAGAAATGATGTTGTCTATATCAGGGGAAAGAAGCCTACCTGTCCGTTCACTCTGGGCCCCAGAATTTTTACTATAATTTCCAGCAGGGTCTACCTACCCTCATCATCTATCCAAAACAATGTGCAAAATGATTTTATTATGCATACTTTATGAACACAACAGGATTAATCAAAAATAACTGACAACCCTATGGAGTGAGAACTATATGCAGTTTATAAAATGGTCCAACTATATATTTTTGTTGCTGTTGTTCAGTCATCAGTCATGTCTGACTCTTTGTGACCCCATGGACTGCAGCACACCAGGCTGCCTTGTCTTTCACTATCTCCCCGAGTTTGCTCAAACTCATGTCCATCGAGTTGGTGATGCCATCCAACCATCTTATCCTCTGTCACCCCCTTCTCCTCCCGCCTTCAATCTTTCCCAGCATCAGGAGCTTTTCCAATGAGTTGGCTCTTTGCATGAGGTGGCAGAATTATTGGAGCTTCAGCTTCAGCATTAGTCCTTCCAATGAATATTCAGGGTTGATTTCCTTTAGGACTGACTAGTTTGATCTTCATATAATACATATATATGTACATGATACATATGATGTACATATATATACATGTACATACATATGAAGCTGGTATATTTTAACTAGAGAACTGACAAAAGCTTTCGTTAGGTACAATCAAGGAAATGTTTCTTTTCTGCTCTAATTTTTATAGAATTGATTTTAAACACTTTGTTTTTCTGTCCATTCTGATAGTTCCACATTGGTGTGTTCTGAAATTGTGGTTTCTTTGTATTGGTATCTTTTATAGAAGTTCTAAAGCTTGAGGTTTCATAGATTTGACTTTAAGAACAGTTTTTATCAATTGTATTTCCCAGGGAAGTTTTGCAAGCCCCCAACACAATTTATGAAATGTGTACCTCAAGTTACTTATGAGCCAGAAAAAAGCTTCCATTTTTACTTTATATTTCTGTAGCTCTACATATCTGTCCACTGAATTAAAAAACACTACTATTTCTCCTCTAACTGTATTGAGTCAGAGGAAAAGGGAATTTTAAGTCCTTCTGTTTTTTTTGCAAAGTGAAACAATTTCCAAACATAAGTCAAATTGAAAAAAGCTTCTTCATTTTGGAAACATGAACTGGGTGGTTCTCACTATGTATCATAAGGACACATCCCTTCTGACTGTAACAGACTGTGATGCAGTTTTTATTATTTTTTAAATTTTATACCCATAGATGGCCTTCCCAGGTAGTGCTAGTGGTAAAAAACATGCCTGTCAATGCAGGAGACACAAGAGATGCAGGTTTGATCCCTGAGACAGAAAGATCCGCTTAGTAAAATGGAATAGGAAGTGGCAACTCATTCCAATATTCTTGTCTGGAAAATCCCATGGACAAAGGAGCATGGGGGACTACAGTCCATGGGGTCACAAAGAGTTGGACATGACTGAGCTCCAACACCCATAGACATGTGGGTGATATCTTGTTATGGAGACACTATGCTTTTTAGAGAATTGTCATAACTAGATTTGTGACTTTAAGACTGTTCTGGTGGTCATATAAAGGTGGTCATATAAAGAATGGAATGGAGAGAGCCAAGTGAAAAGTGATAAGAGCCCATACTAAGATATTCTAAGAGAAGACAGGGAATTTAGAACAGATTCAACAGATATTCAAAACACAGATTGGCCTGGACCCAGGAACTGATTAAATTTGGAAGAAGTTAGTAAAAGAGGAAACATGGATGACTCAGGAAAATAACTCTGAGATTAACATCATGAGTTTATTTCCTGTTATTTGAGAAAACTTAATTCACCTGCAAAGGCTGTTGAATCATTCAAGTTAAAAAGTAAATAACTTCAGTTTCACACTTTAAAATGGGATTAAAAAATCTCAATGGCAGGTACAAGTTCCAGAAACATCATTCAGCAAATCAAAGGGCTCCGTGTGAGCCTTAGGTGGGTTGAGGGAGGCTTATCATGAAGAAATAAACTCAGACTTAGCTTAAAGATTGAAAAAGTTACAAGGAGATGACGTAAATGGCAGGCCTGTAGTATGTACTAAAAGAGCCTCTGTTTAGTGAAAAACAAAACGAAACAAACCAATTCTCGCTCATACTTTCATTTAAATATTTAAAAGTCATTGATGAAAACTGGGTTCTCCAAAATCAGAAAAAAATTTTCTGCTTGTGAAAGAAAAAGTTGCGAAAAGGATTGTTCCTTGGATCTTTCAGTGAGTGAACACTGAGAAGCTCTTTCAGTATTACAGCACAATTTCACATTATAGACAACACTAATGTTACACTATTGTTTTGTTTTTTTTTTCCTGTCCTTTTTCACTCTTTCCCTGCCCATTTTCTCTTGACAACTAAAGTCTATGGAGACAAATTGGACTAAATATATTAACAACTATTTCATAGACTGAAAACATAGGGTGAATTTTCCATGAAAGATCTGCTCATCATCATGAAGATTCTCTTAGAGGTTGAATTATCCTAATAGGGTGATGACATTTTCCTGAATAAAAGACTTTATATAGTGTAAAATATTTGTATTTTTTTAAGGGATGTATTTATTCTGGCTGAACATTAGATGCTAATAAGCCATATTATAGTTAACCACGAAGACAATTCTACATGACTGGACAACCAACTTCCATAATTCTTGTACTTTTGATTCCCAGTCATAGAAACCATCAAAATTATTTGTGTTCTCAATCCTTGGAATTAAATCCATGGCCTATCTTTAGAAGCAACGCATCTGCAATACTCTTTCTCTAATAACAGGTTTTTAGAATCCTTAAGTACCTGTAACTTTGGACTGGCAGAAAATATTTGTACTACAAATTGTCAGAGCTGGTATTAAAGGATAATTGCTTTAAACAGAGCAGGGAAGACATTCTAGTGGTAAAGAACATTTTATACTGTGAGAATTAAAGTAATTATCTGGCTATCCCAGGCAAGATAATCCTTTCTTTTATCAATATCTAGTTAATTTGAAATTTTTTTTTTTTTTTTGTCTTGAAAGTGAAGACATGTCTGATTCAGTTATGTCTGACTCTTTGGGACCCCATGGACTATAGCCTGCTCTTCTGTTCACAGAATTCTCCAGGCAAGCATACTGGAGTATGTTGCCATTCTCTCCTCAGGCAATCTTCCCCACCCAGGGATTGAACCTGGGCCTCCTGCATTGTAGGCAGATTCTTACTGTCTGAGCCATCAGGGAAGCCCCTACTGTTGGAAGAGAGACTTACAAATACAAAAGGGGAAAAAAAAAAAACTAGGATGAACCTTATAATGTTAGATGAGAAACTGCGTAAAAAACAAAGTGTTGGTATAAACACATGATTTTCAGTATGTTCAGTTCAGTTCAGTCACTCAGTCATGTCCAACTCTGAGACCCCATGGACTGCAGCACGCCAGGCTTCCCTCTCCATCACCAACTCCCAGAGTTTACTCAAACTCATGTCCATTGCATCAGTGATGCTATCCAATCATCTTATCCTCTGTCATTCCTTTCTCCTCCCACCCTCAATCTTTCCCAGCATCAGGTCAGTTCGTCACATTAGGTGGCCAAAATATTGGAGTTTCAGCTTCAGCATCAGTCCTTCTAATGAATATCCAGGACTGATTTCCTTTAGGATGGACTGGTTAGATCTCTTTGCAGTCCAAGGGACTCTCAAGAGTCTTCTCCAACACCACAGTTCAAAAGCATCAAGTCTTTAGCACTCAGCTTTCTTAATGGTTCAACTCTCACATCCATACATGAGTACTGGAAAAACCATAGCTTTGACTAGACGGACCTTTGTCGGAAAAGTAATGTCTCTGCTTTTTAATAAGCTGCCTAGGTCATAACTTTTCTTCCAAGGAGCAAGTGTCTTTTAATTTCATGGCTGCATTATAAGCATAAATATGAATGAAGTACACAAACATACACGTATGTGTTCCCCAGCTTTGTCCACTAAGAGGGCTTGGGAGGAGTAACTACCCAATAGACAGTGGCACATGCAAAGTCCAGATCTTGATTTCTAAACACTATTTTCTACTATAAGGATGGAATGGCCGATTCTAGGGTTTGGTGGAGGGGTTTACAAGATGATGTTGAAATATCCTGTACCATAAAGTAAGGATGTGCTCAAGAATGATAAGGACATATCAGAAGGATTCAGGATCCAGCTGAAAGGGGCTGCCACTAACTAAATTTGGGGTGAACTAAACATCAATGTAAATAATGATAGTAATGGGTTGCAAGCCACTGACAAGATTGTGATGAATCTATTATGATATAAAATGAATGCACTAAATCTATTATGATATAAAATGAATGCACTAAAATATGATGAGAAATAGTTTAAAAGCAGCTTCTCATAAAGTTAATCATTAATTGCAACGGGTAAAAAGTTGCAGTATCATTCTGTGATATTCCTGACAAAGATGCATAATCTGAATCTAATCATAAGAAGAAAATTTCAAAATATCCCAAGTGAAGGACCTTTTATAAAATAACTGACCTGTAATCTTCAAAGGCTTCCCTGGTGACTCAGATTGTAAAGAATCTGCCTGCCAATAAAGGAGATGTGGGTTCAATCCCTGGGTCAGGAAGATTGCCTGGAGAAGGAAATGGCCCTCCACTCCAGTCTTCTTGCCTGGGAAATCCCATGGACAGAGAAGCCTGGCAGGCTACAGTTCAAGGGGTTGCAAAGAGTCAGACTTGACTTAGAGACTAAACAGTCTTTAAAAATGCCAGGATCGTGAAAGCTAAAGCAAGACTGGGGAAAATTCCAGAGTGAATGACATTAAAAAGACACAAAAGGTAAATGTCACATGTGATTCTTTTAATATAAAAGGTAATACTGAGACAATTGGAAAAACAGGAATAGGATATGAGCATAAGATGACAGTAATATATCAGTGTTAATTTCCTGGGTTTGATGGTTGTGTTGTGACTATCTAGTAAAGGAATGTCCTTGTTTGTAGGAACTACCCATTGAGGTCTTTGAGGATGAATTGGCATCAGGTAAACAACTTACTCTTTGATGGTTCTGGAAAAAAAAAGATTTTTTGTTTTGTAATTATATGCAACTTTTCTGTAAGTTTGAGAGTATTTCAAGATAAATCACCTAAAACAAACAAACATTGTTCAGGGTTCATTATTGGCTATGCTCAATTATTATAGGAGAAGAAACCAACATTCTAAGGCCCACTTTCCTCTTTTCCCCTTGAGCTTTGATTAAGCTTTTCAAAGGTTATTTTATCATGTAAAACAACATCCTTAGGAGATTTTTCTCCCCATAACTTATTAGCAGTTAATGTCCAAATCAAATTATCACCTACTAGCTAAAATACTTCAGAAAGGCTTCTGATGGACATGTGCACATTTTTACTTTCAGGTTTTTGCCTATTAAATTACAAAGGAAAGATTTCTGTCAGACCTTATGCTTCATGTAATTTTAAGGAAGTCCTTCCATGACAAGTTGCAACTAATCTTTTAAGGCATTTTTTATATCTCAGAATTCTTAAACTGCACCTAATTACTGCCAGTCATCTGTTTGGTGTTCAGTTCAGTTCAGTCGCTCAGTTGTGTCCGACTCTTTGCGAACCCATGAATCGCAGCATGCCAGGCCTCCCTGTCCATCACCAACTCCTGGAGTTCACTCAAGCTCACGTCCATTGAGTCAGTGATGCCATCCAGCCATCTCATCCTCTGTCATCCCCTTCTCCTCCTGCCCCCAATCCCTCCAAGCATCAGAGTCTTTGCCAATGAGTCAACTCTTCACATGAAGTGGCCAAAGTACTGGAGTTTCAGCTTTAGCCTCATTCCTTCCAAAGAAATCCCAGGGCTGATCTCCTTCAGAATGGACTACTGTTAAAGCTGCAAGTATAGTTTCTGTGTCCCTGTAGCAGTTTGGTAGTACAAAGCAAATGAAAAATCTATCCTAATATCAAGGTTGAGCGGTAACAATTGTCAAAGTTTTCAACGTAACACAGATTGCTGTTAACAATAGCCAAAGGGAAGATTCATAAATTCTTTCATTTACTCAGCACTGCCAGCCACTTTGCCCAAGGATATAATGCTGCCCAAGTCAGATATGATTCTTGTCCTTATGGGGCTTATAGTCTGGTGATGGAACAGAGAGTAAAATAGGCTAGCAGACAGTATGCACTGTGATAAGGGTCTTTGAAAAATGATAGAAATAAAGAAGAAAGATAGAAGTGGCTATGACCCAGAAGAAATAAGCAGAGAGAAAAACTTTTCAGGAATGGGTTGTGAGGGAATGGTATTGAGTGTAGGGAGTGTTTCCTTTGGCAGGATCTGTGGACAGAGCTATAAGACTAGCTTCATTGTAAGGGAACAGAGGTTACAAACAGAAGAGGGGACATATGGTAGTTAAGATAAGCTTTGTTCTCTTTGTATTTTGATGGAGGAGACCAAGAACTTTGGATGAAGTAGTTCTTACTCTACCTGAACGTTAAAAAATGTTCAATTGGCCACTGCTACTTAAAACTTGCCCGTAGGTCCCCATGCCACTAGAATATGTTCCAAGGTCCTTACACCATGGTTTTCCAGGCTCTGAATCAGGCCTCTGACTATCTCTTTAGTCTCGTTTTGTGTCTCTGTCCTACTTGCTGTACTGCAGAAACATTAGGCATCGTACATTTCCCTATGAGGCCAAGTTTTTCCTATTGTGAGCTCTTTGTACTTACTGAGTCTCCACCTTGAAATCCCTTCCTCCCTTTCATCAAATGGCTGTCTTCTTATCATCCTCTAGGTTTTGGTTAAATATCACTTACTCCGGGAGGTCTTTCCTAATCATGTTGTGAAAAGTAGGACCTCCTCTGCCCTTTGCAGTTCTATTTTCTTTCACAGTGTCCTGTTCTACAGTATCTTTTACAACTTTTAATTATTTTTGTTCTTTTTCTGTTTAATATTTGGTTTTTGTTTCCTAATCTACTTTAATAGAATGTAAGATTGTGAACACAGACTCCTCCTGTTCACCAGGCACTGTCTGTCACATAGATTTACACTCATAGATAAGAGGCCAATGAATCAAAGCACCCAAATGACTCGCTGGTTAGCATTGCTGTTCCTGAAACTGAAGCTCCCTGGCACCACCATGGCAGTGAGTTTTTCACACAAAGTAAATCTCATTTGTATAATGCACTTAGATTATCAAAATCAAGAGCATCATATATTTTATAGTAGAAAGAACATTTTAAGTCACAGTTTGACAAGTTTCATAGAGTTCACCAGTATTTTCATGCGAGTCAGAGTTCATCTGTATGGCATGCTTGTTAGACTGTGGTTTTAAAATACTTTTCAAAGCTTTGTTTATTCACCTGGGAGCTTTGTATTTAGTGGTAAAAAGTGAATTTTATAACACAAAATTACAGCACCAACTATCAGTAAGCATGACTTATTCAGAGGGGCAGAAGTACGGATGTTACATGCAGCAGATACTTAGATATTTGAAATTCACAGGATGGGAGGATCAACACAGCCAAATTTCATTTATCCTCAAGATCTCAATGTTTCTAAGATAAAATATAATCAATACAGTTTGTTTATGTCATGTTAGTTTTTGCTTTTCTTGTGCAGCGTCTTTGAAAATGTTTCAGGGTGCATTTTTTCCCTTACAAATACATGGCATCCTTTATTAGATTCTCTCATATAAGGTTAGCTCCCATAAAGGATTCTGCTGTAAGCTTTGCCCTCCTTTTGAACTGAATCTAAAATAAAGCTCTTTGAAATATATTGATATTTCTGGCTGGTTGGTTTCTGAAGGAAACAGAAATGTCTATGTGTGGGAGGGAATGAATTTTTAAAATTTTATGATCAGTATAAAGAAAGCCAGATATTCAAAAATTATGTTTTTACTTCAAGATTAATACTCTGTAACTCATTATTACAAATAATCATTACCACAATTTAGTCACTCTGTAGGAGATTTCTATTTCATTTTAATATCATCATCACTTCATCTTCTATGTTCTTGTGTTTATAATATAGTTAAAAACAGGCAAGTTTGGCCTCAGAGTACAAAATGAAGCAGGGCAAAGATTAACAGAGTTTTGCCAAGTGAATGCATTGGTCATGACTAACATCCTCTTCCAATAACACAAGAGAAGACTCTTCACATGGACATCACCAGATGGTCAACACCGAAATCAGATTGATTATATTTTTTGCAGCCGAAGATGGAGGAACTCTCTACAGTGTGCAAAAACAAGACCGGGAGCTGACTGTGGCTCAGATCATGAACTCCTTATTGCAAAATTCAGACTTAAATTGAAGAAAATAGGGAAAACCACTAGGTCAGGTATGACCTAAATAAAATCCCTTACAGCTATATAGTGGAAGTGACAAAAAATTCAAGCAACTAGATTTGATAGAGTGCCTTAGGAACTGTGTATGGAGGTTCATGACATTGTATAGGAGGCTGTGATTAAGACCATCACCAACAGAAAGAAATGCAAAAAGCAAAAGGTTGTCTGAGGTGGTCTTACAAATAGCCGAGAAAATAAATTAAAGGCAAAGGCAAAAAGGAAAGATTTACCCATTTGAATGCAGAGTTCCAAAGAATAGCAAGGAGAATAAGAAAGACTTCCTCAGTGATCAGTGCAAATAGAGGAAAACAATAGAATGAGAAAGACTAGAGATCTCTTTAAGAAAATTAGAGATACCAAGGGAATGTTTCATGCAAAGATGGGCAAAATAAAAGACAGAAATGGTATGGACCTAACAGAAGCAGAAGATATTAAGAAGAGGTGGGAAGAATACACAGAAGAACAATACAAAAAAGATCTATAACCACGATGGTGTGCTCACTCACCTGGAGCCAGACATCCTGGAATGTGAAGTCAAGTGGGCCTTAGGAAGGATCACTACAAACAAAGCTACTGGAGGTGATGGAATTCTAGCTAAGCTCCTTCAAATCCTAAAAGATGATGCCGTGAAAGTGCTGCACTCAATAAGTCAGCAAATTTGGAAAACTCAGCAGTGGCCACAGGACCAGAAAAGGTCAGCTTTCATTCCAATCCCAAAGAAAGTCAATGCCAAAGAATGCTCAAACTACCACAAAATTGCACTTATCTCACACGCTAGCAAAGTAATTCTTAAAATTCTCCAAGTTAGGCTTCAACAGTACGTGAACAGTAGATAAGCCAAGAACTTCCAGATATTCAAGCTGGATTTAGAAAAGGCAGAGGAACCAAAGATCAAATTGCCAACATCCGCTGGATTACTGAAAAAGCAAGAGAGTTCCAGAAAAATATCTACTTCTGCTTTATTGACTAAGCCAAAGCCTTTGACTATATGGATCACAGTTAATTGTGGAAAACTCTGAAAGAGATGGGAAAACCAGACCACTTTACCTGTCTCCTGAGAAATCTGTATGCAGGCCAAGAGGCAACAGTTAGAACTGGACATGGAAAAACAGACTGGTTCCAAATTGGGAAAGGAGTATGTCAAGGCTATATTGTCACCCTACTTATTTAACTTGTATGCAGAGTACATCATGTGAAATGTCGGGCTGGATGAAGCACAAGCTGGAATCAAGATTGCCAGGAGAAATATCAATAACCTCAGATATACAGATGACACCACCCTTATGGCAGAAAGTGAAGAAAAACTAAAGAGCTTCTTGATGAAAGTAAAGAGGAGAGTGAAAAACCTGGCTAAAACTGAACATTCAGAAAACAAAGATCATGGCATCTGGTCCCATCACTTCATGGCAAATAGACGGGGAAACAATGTAAACCGTGACAGACTTTATTTTATTGGGCTCTAAAATCACTGTGGATGATGACTGAAGCCATGAAATTAAAAGACACTTGCTCCTTGGAAGAAAAGTTATAACCAACCTAGACTGCATATTAAAAAGCAGAGACATTACTTTGCTGACAAAGTTCTGTCTAGTCAAAGCTATGATTTTTCCAATAGTCATGTATGAATGTGAGAGTTGGACCATAAAGAAAGCTAAGCGCTGAAGAATTGATGCTTTTGAACTGTGGTGTTGGAGAAGACTCTTGAGAGTCCCTTGGACTTCAAGGAGATCAAACCAGTCCATCCTTAAGGAAATCAGTCCTCAGTATTCTTTGGAAGGACTGATGCTGAAGCTGAAGCTCCAATACTTTGGCCACCTGATATGAAGAACTGACTCATGGAAAAGATCCTGAGCTGGAAAAGATTGAAGGCAGGAGGAGAAGGGGATGACAGAGGATAAAATGGTTGGATGACATCACTGACTCAATGGACATGAGTTTGAGAAAGCTCTGGAAGTTGGTGATGGACAGGGAAGCCTGGCGTACTGCAGTCCATGGGGTCGCAAAGAGTCGGACACGACTGAGAGACTGAACTGAACTGATAGTTAAATAAGATGTGGCTTTCTTAAAACACCAATGCCAATGTTAATATTATGATCAAATTTATGGACCTGACCCTCTAGATACCGAATTTGATTCTGAAGTTTGGGCTTGGAAATCTGTATTTTACAAAATAGTAATGCTACCTATATTGCACTGAATTTTGAAAACCATCATGTAGGGCTTCCCTTGTGGCTCAGCTGGTAAAGACTCTGCCTGCAATGTGGGAAACCTGGGTTGGATCCCTGGGTTGGGAAGATCCCCTGGAGAAGGGAAAGGCTACCCACTCCAGTATTCTGGCCTGGAGAATCCATGGATTGTGTAGTCCTTGGGGTTGCAAAGAGTCAGACACAACTGACCACTTTCACTTTCACAGATACCCAAGCCCAAACCCCAGAATCAAATTGATTAGTTGTAACAAAAGGGATCCCAAACTTTGTGATAATATATAAGATGTCCCAGGAAACTGAAATCAGGAAGTGCAAAAAGCTGCTTCCAGAGCACTCTGTGGTCCCAATTATGACTTTGTTTTAGTCCCAGGAGATAGTTCAATTCAGTTCAGTTCAGTCGCTCAGTCGTGTCCGACTCTTTGCGACCCCCATGAACCGCAGCACCTTGCCTCCCTGTCCATCACCAACTCCCGGAGTCCACCCAATCCCATGTCCATTTAGTCAGTGATGCCATCCAACCATCTCATCCTCTGTCATCTCCTTCTCCTCCTGCCCTCAATCTTTCCCGGCATCAGGGTCTTTTCCAATGAGTCAGGATAAAAGACTGAAGCTTCCCGTAAACTGTTTAGACAATAGGTATAAGTTGGCTTTGGGGAGCTAATTGAACATCCTAATTTAGAGGACTTTAAGCTCTAAAAACATTGCGGTATCCTCTCATATATAATATAAAATAGTTCATTTGTCCACGTCATAAAAAAACATATGCATGTTGAAATTAAAATAGCTTCTTAAAGATGTTCTGTTGGCAAAAATTAGAACTGTCAGTAAATTCATCAAGGCAGAAATGTATGTTTTCTCTGTCTCTGTCTCTCTCTTTCTGTCTGGTGCCCCAGTTTTGCTGGAGCCCTTAAAGCCTGATGACTTTGCCTACAAATTAATCAAGTCCCGGCTGAATTGGCCATCTATTTTTTCTGATGCTCTACTTATTCATTCAATAAGTGCAGAAGTTTTGGTGTATGCATTAGTGTCAGAGGAGGCAACAGAGCAGGGAAAATTGAAGGACATGCTCTAGGGAAAAGGCAATCAACCCCACTGGGTGAGACGGAAGCTAGATGAAGCCAGTCTGGAGACTCAAGCTCCCTGTGGTGGTTTGCATGCTAGTCATGTCCCACTCTTGCTACCCAAGGACTGTAGCCAGCCAGGCTCCTCTGTTCATGGGTTTTCCAGGCAAGCCTACTGGAGTGGTTTGCCATTCACTACTTAGCATTTAAATCTGAGAGTAAAACGATAAAAGTGAAGCATAGGAGCCCATATTATCATTTTTTTTTTTTCTTCTCATCTGAGAAATTTTAGTTCAATTTTTCAATATCAGGAAGCAGTCAGGAAAAGTAAAGACTGAGAATAAAATGCTCCCCAAAAGAAATGTTTCATAATACTGTGTCAAAAGTATGTGACAAAAAAAAAGAGAAACTATAGCTCAGTTTTCATCTTGTATCCAGTTCATCATCTGTCTTATGCCTAACTCTCAACGGGAACATTTTTTTGTATAAATAGTACAAAGGTATATGTTCTATACTCCTACAGGATTTTTAAGTCTAAACAAAGTGTTAAATGAGGTGTTGAAACTATAAAAGAACACAGGCTTTTCAATTCTCATTTAAAACTCACCAAACTGAAGTACAGACTCTTTTACATTCACTTCAACATAAAGGACAGAAATGAACTACTTCGTTTGTCTGGCAATATTGGCTAGGAAGTTAAAGTTTGAAAGAAAAGGAAGTAATAGACTTTTGGCTGAATTTTTACTACTAGGGGATGGTCCAAAAGAGTGTTTCCTCTTTCCTTTTAAGCATAACGTGCTGGGATTTAATTGTATTATAAACCATTTCCTTTATATATCCGTGAAATAACAAGCATCCATATACTTTGTTCTCTTTTTACCATAACATGTCAGATAGTCAGTTGAAATTAAAGGGAAAAAGACAGTTTTGCAGTGAAGAGGGAACCAGCAAGTTAATATTCCTAAAGAAATAAAAAGAGACAATCATAAATAGGACCAGAGCTTTCTTTTTATTTTTTTATTTTTTGGTCCTGTTCTCACCAGAGGAACCTGTTACAAAAATGTGGTTGGTTCTTTTGTGGACTCTTAACCAGCTCTAAAAGGATAAATGGAGAATGGGCACCAATGCCTAACTACCTCAATCTAAATCCATTGTATTAGGGGGAAAATGGAAGAAAATCTTCTAAATGGACAGGAATCTGAAGTTGGACTCTGGCATAAGCCCTTGGCTTAGAAGGGAGAAATTGAGGCCTGCATCTCTTTCTGAGTCACCTCCAGAATGAACTAGGACAAACGTAAAATGTCCATCTCCTTCCTTCTTGTCCCCCCAAAGGAAGTATCTTTGGAGGATTGTGTTTATTCCTGCTGTTATCATAGAAGAAACAGCTCTGGTTTCTCCCATATGCCTTTCCCCCAAACAAGGTGTTAGTAGTTGTGAATAGCAAACTTTTAAAGAATCATGAAGGATGCTCCAAGAGCAGTGCCCTCCTCCTTTTAATACACAAAGTCTCATCTCTGTTCTTTACAGATCTTCATTGTTTAGCTGGGAAAGGACAGAGGTAAACGCCTCAGGTTCTCTGGCAAGCAAGTTCAGTTGTTAGAGATATTTACTGACAGTGCTCCCCAGGATCTGTGTGCCCTAATTCCATTAAAAGCATCCTGGATTATTGCACCCTTGTCTCTAGGCTTGGCCGTTTAGTGCATAACATTGCTCAGACTGCAGTGATTCCTTCAGGAACAGACTTGTGACCCAAAGCCAACGATGTGACCCAGGATGCAGAGAGGCTTTTCCTGGGACTGCTGGGCAAGAGACACTTGTGTCTTCCTGCTGGTCTTGATTGAGCCCGACTGTGGGGCTGGATCTGTTGGAGACATTCTGACATCACAATAGGAGAGGTTGTTTGAGATCAGAGCAAACACAGACTTGTGAGTAACGATGTAGAGAGGGACACTATATGCTGATCACACTGTGTGAGTTCCTTGTTAGGCTCCTTCTGGAGTTAGCCTTGGTTCTGCTTTTGGACATTTCAGTTATGGGATCGCATACATTCCCATTTTCCTTAAACTAATTTTGTCTGGAGTTTCTGTCATTTGCCAAAAAAGTGAAGCCTAACTAACATAATTTAATTCTAATCTCAGCTCAGTCATTTCCTACCTAGTGAAAGTGGACAAGTAATTTATCTTCTCTCAGTGTAGCTTTTATTACTCAAAAGAAGGCTGTGTTATAATTATCTACCCAATTGATTTTTGTAAAGATTAAGTGAGGTTGCTGTTCAATTGCTCAGTCGTGTCCAGCTCTTTGTGACCCCATGGACTGCAGCACGCCAGGCTTCTGTGTTCTTCACCATCTTCCAGAGCTTGCTCAAATGCATGTCTATTGAGTCAGTGATGCCATCCAACCGTCTCATCCTCTCTCATCCTCTGTCATCCCCTTCTCCTCCTGCCTTCAATCTTTCCAGCCAACACAGTCTTTTCTAATGAGTTGGCGCTTTGCATCAGGTGGCCAAAGTATTGGAGCTTCAGCTTTAGAATCAGTCCTTCCAATGTATATTCAGGATTGATTTCCTTCAGGATGGACTGGTTTGATCTCCTTGCAGTCCAAGGGACTTGTCAAATACTTGAGTATAGTAAATGTTCAATAAATACTAGCAATTTTTTACCATTAAAAAAACACAAAAATTGTACCACAACCCTGCTATCCAAAACAAAAAAAATCTCCAAAGAACTTCAGAATCTGAGTGTCATTTTTTTTTTGGTCAAAACTATACAATTTCTTGCATACTGAAGGGTCATTCTAGTTCAAATTTCATTCTTTCTCTCTTCCTATATTTGATGAAAAGACTTAAATCCCTTAGGCTCAATAACTGCTATTTTGTAACTTTTCAGATCACCCCAGTTTGATATGATGTTGAACTTAAATGAACTTCCTGGTAACAGAGAAATGTACTAGTCAAGAGAATCTTGAGAAACTATGAGATTTTTCAAAATAATAGTTTTAGAAGCTGACTGATAAGGAAATGATGACAATAAATATCAAAGTTCATTGATCAGGATACATCTAGCAAAGATAAATATCAACTTTGAACCCCCTCAATACCTCTATGCTAATGAAGCTAGTTAGCTAATTAGCTAACCTAATGAAGGAGAATCAAGTGGTGGAGGTACTGTCCACTCAGAGTTCTCAATTCCACTCTCTCGTCCTCGACAATTCTCTCAGCTCTGACCTTCATCCAGAGGACTCCCAAGTGTACCTCTTTACATTCTGCCAATTTCACACTCTCAGATTTCTCCCAAATCTCCTCCCTTCTTTCTCATTTTTTTGGGGGGGTACAGATAGCCCATTGTCTCAGACTATAATCTCAGCTTATACACTCACTCAACTACCAATCCTGTAGATTCTAACTTACATCCACTGATTTATTTCAATTTAGTCAATGTGGGGGGTTTGATGAATTGGGAGATTGGGATTGACTTATATACACTACTGTGAATAAAATAGATAACTAATGAAAACCTACTGTATAGCACAGAGAACTTTAATGCACTGTGGTGACCTAAATGGGAAAGAAGTCCAAAAAAGAGGGGAGATATATATATATATATATATATATATATATATATATATATATATATATAGCTGATTCACTTTGCTATACAACAGAAACTAACACAGCATTCATTGTAAAGCAACTACATGCCAATAAAAACTTTAAAAAATTCCTTAATGTCCTGGATTAGGTTCTGATTGCTTCTTGCCATAGATTTCTAACAACCTTCCTATGTACTGTCATTATTTGTCTCATTTAGTAACTTCCTACCTTTTCCCTCCTTTCTAAAAAATGCTATTATTTCCAGAGTTATGTTACCTAAAGAACAATTTCCATCACACTGTCCCCCTTCCAAGACTTCATATTACCTTTGGAAGTGCCCCCCAAAGTTTGGCTCTCATGGATCAGTGAAACAAAAATATATTAGGGAGCTCAAAACAGTGTTTTCAACGTTTATCTTGCCAAGTAAGAATGTTAGAGCTCCTACAAAACTGCCTTATCTATTTTTACCATCACTTCATAACAGCAATTGCATTTACTTCCAAATGTAAGTGGAAAGAATTTCAGAATAAAGACCTTTGAATTGAATGCATTTTGCTTCATTAAAAAAGAAAAAGCCTTACAAATTGTCTTGATTTTTCTCATTTCTCCTCAGTCCAGTGAAAACTTAGGACTTAAACCATTGCTGACCCATGGCCAGCTTTTGGGAACCACTGATCTCCAGAATAAAGTGAAAGTTCTGGGCATAACATGTGAGACCCAGAACTGGCCTAAAGGAAACTTTTGCGAGGCAAAATGCAATTATTTATGGTTCACAATATGCATTTCGAAAATTCCCTCTTCCATGCCTCTTTGAGTTGTAACAAGCTTTTCAGTTATCCTCCTCAATTCTCATCCCTTGCTGACAACCAGCTTATATGCTTTCTTTGTCCTCATAATGGTAGTTCTTCCACTTATAATTAATTTCTCCTTTGTTCTGAGCTCCATTACAGCTGAAACTTGCATACCTTTTATATTCTTGCCATGTGTTATAGTGTCAATACTTACGCAGTTTACTTTATGGGCAGAGACTATTTCTTATATCTATTAATATGCTGCAAGGTAAATATGTGTGGAATTTGGATCGAATTTAGTAATCTTAATTTTATAGGAAATGTAGTTTTTAGAAGATATAAAAAGAATATTATTCATAGTGTCTCATTCAGTATCAATGGTTTAGTTACCAAAAGCATTCCTATGTCAACAGAACAAGATAATACAGGGTTGAAGAAGTCAGACATTTGATCCGAAAGGACTGACAGATAGGAGTAGAAAGAGGGATAGTGATCCTCCCAAAGGAAGGGCACGTTTGGGATCCTGTGGTTATTTCTGTCTGATTGGCAGTAGATGACACGAGATGATGGTTACTGAAGAAGTCCTAACCAGGAGGCAGTGGCCAGGTTTACCTCAACTGACTTGCGGGCTGATGTTCCTGTGAAGTCCTGCCTGCTGTTTAGGAGAAATGCCAAAGTAAGTGTAGAACGTTGACAGGAAGATAAACAGAAGTCAGGACACAGGGAATGGCTTTAAAATAGAACAAAGCACAAAACCCTTTTTTCGGGCAATTCATTTGATTCCAACACATGTATTCCAAAAGGAAAAGTACTATGTCAGTTTAACTGGGAAAGGGTCAGCAGGTTGGAGGTGTGTGAATGATATTCCTCCCCAAAACATGATATTCCTTGACACTTTGCTCTCCTTCACAAATCACAGTATAGGGAGATAAAGAAATAGGGAGAAAGAAAAAACCAAAATGTGTGAATCCATTTACCAACAGGAAAAACTATTCTGCCTCTGACACAAACAAGTGCTATTTTTTCAAATGCCACTGAATCATAAGTCTAGTAGACTAGTAGAGAGGTCTGCCTATCTATCCATCGATCGATTGATCTATGTATCATCTCTATCTCTCATCTATCTATTTAATGACTTGGAAGTTCAGTCAATTTGCCATTCCTCACAGTGAAATTCTACAAGAGCAGGAGGCTGCTACCGTATTTCTCATTGTGAAATACTTGGTACCTGCTGATAGAGACTGTGACTCCCCTAAGGTCCTAAATTAACTGCATAGATGCTAGAGGTATCTCTCTTTGACTTGCCTGATACTGTATACGGCTTCTGTATATAGGGCTTCCCTGGTGGCTCAGAGAGTAAAGCGTCTGCCTGCAATGAGGGAGACCCGGGTTGGATCCCTGAGTTGGGAAGATCCCCTGGAGGAGGAAATGGCAACCCACTCCAGTACTCTTGCCTGGAGAATCCCATGGATGGAGGAGCCTGGTGCAGGCTACAGTCCATGGGATTGCAAAGAGTCGGACACGACTGAGCACTTCACTTTCACTGTATATAGTGGAAAAAATATTTGAGAAAATTCATAACATTTATCTTGATTCACCATTGTGAGAGCAGTATTATTGATAGGCTATGGTTTCAAATACTGTGGTATGCTTCAATGTGCTATTGAAAAATACTGACAGTGAATATCCTAATGAATTGAGTAGGAGCTGAACCATGTCAGACAATTGAAATTCTAACAGAGCACAGGTTTTTATGGAGGCCTCAGAGTTTTATTTCTAGTTACCTTCCTTTGTATTGATTTAGTAACTGTATATAATATACATGCTTACTCCTATTCTTTTGTTTTTCCATGTAAACCATTCAATGTTGTTAGGCTTAATTTAAAAAAGAAGTATAAACAACATTGCTGGAAAATGCTACAACTGATTATTTTTTATCTCTGTTATTTGTAATTTGTGTGCTAATCTCTTCTCTAAGCATATAAATACATAGGTTCCTAGGTTAGACATGTGATTAGATTAATGCTTTTTTTTTTTAAAAATCATAGTAAGTGAAAGAGCATATCCCAGGCAGGTGAAGGTATGGACTTAACACTATAGGTTGATGAACACTACAGGTTTATCTAGAGTCTCATCAGAGCTGACCTCCCAACAAATCAGATGTTTTGCCTGAACTTTGTCTTTAGGTCTCTGATATAGCTCCCTTCAAAGGTCAACCATTGTTCACCTAATTGGCTAAACTGATACGAGCAATGAAGAGTATCATTTCTTTAATCTCTGTCCATGAGGACTGCAGTACCATGTGATACTTCAGTTTTATTTATTTGTTTATGCAATTGAGAAGTACCTATTGGTTAACATGTTGATGAACTTGGAATAATTTTCTTCTGGAAATGCAGTAAGTAGTTCTCTGTCATTACGGACTGAAAGTTTGTATCCCCCTTACCATCCTCAATTTATATATTGATCAACTGAGTGAAGTTGTTCAGTTGTGTCTGACTCTTTGCGACCCCATGGACTGTAGCCTCCCAGGCTCCTCCATCCATGGGATTCTCCAGGCAAAAGTACTGGAGTGGGTTGTCATTTCCTTCTCCAGGGGATCTTCCTGATTCAGGGATTGAACCCTGGTCTCCCACATTGTAGGCAGATGCTTTACCATCTGAGCCACCAGGAAAGCCCTTATATGTTGAAACCCAACTGTATTCGGAGATGAGACCTCTGAGGAAGCAATTATGGTTAAATGAGGTCAGAGGAGGTGGGTCCTCAAGTTGATGGGACATAGGATCAGAATCTTTATAAGTAGAGGCCCCAGAGAGCTCTCCCTTGCTTTCTCCTTTTCTGTGGACTCACAGAGAGGTTTCTGTAGGCTCACAGTGAGAGGGAAGCTGCTTACAGGCCAAGAACCCAGGCCTTAGTATAAAAGCTGACCTCTGCTGGTGCTTTGATCTTGGACTTCACGGACTTCAGAACTGTGAGACACACATTTCTGTTGGGTAAGGCACTCAGTCTATGACATTTGGTTATGGCACCCCAAGTAGGCTGATACAGCTGGAAACGTGGGTGAACTGTGGGAAAATGTGAAATTTAGCCAGAAGGGTGGCTGTGGCACACAATCAGTGTGGTAATTAAGATCTCAGGAATCACTTTCCCTCAGAATAACTTTCCCATTACCCTTGTTTTGTCAGCTCACCAGACTTCAGTTTCTTCACTTGCACAATTGTGACAGTAATAGATTCAACTCAATGAGGTTGATACAAAGACCCAGAGTTAATACAGGCTTGTGGCCTTCGGCGCTCAGTTAATATTAGCTATCATTATGACCTAAAAATAGACAAAACACAGTGTCAATTTCATGTGATGAAAATGAGCAAATGCCCTTATGATCTTTCATAAGCTAAAATCACAAATGCTATACTCATGAAAGATTTATTATTCTGATTTAATAGTGCAAGTAAAAACTCACTTTTCTTTTTCTTTCAGAATTATATTGGTGGTAAAAATATTTCTTTTTCATGAAATTCTTTTTTTTATAGTGCGCTAGAAATTTTTGTGGGAGATGGCAATGGCAACCCACTCCAGTACTCTTGCCTGGAAAATCCCATGGACAGAGGAGTCTGGTGGGCTGCAGTCCATGGGGTCGCAAAGAGTAGGACACGACTGAGCGACTTCACTTTCACTTCTCACTTTCATGCATTGGAGAAGGAAATGGCAACCCACTCCGGTGTTCTTGCCTGGAGAATCCTGGGGATGGCAGAGCCTGGTGGGCTGCTGTCTGTGGGGTCGCGCAGAGTCGGACACAACTAAAGCGACTTAGTAGTAGTAGTAGAAATTTTTGTAGTGTAGGTCATATAGCATGTTAGATTACTTAATAACATATTGTCTATTCTGAAGAATAATTACCTGTCCTTATTCTGAAGGAGATCAGCCCTGGGATTTCTTTGGAAGGAATGATGCTAAAGCTGAAACTCCAGTACTTTGGCCACCTCATGCGAAGAGTTGACTCATTGGAAAAGACTCTGATGCTGGGAGGGATTAGGGGCAGGAGGAGAAGGGGACGACAGAGGATGAGATGGCTGGATGGCATCACTGACTCGATGGACGTGAGTCTGAGTGAACTGCAGGAGTTGGTGATGGACAGGGAGGCCTGGCGTGCTGCGATTCATGGGGTTGCAAAGAGTCTGACACGACTGAGCGACTGAACTGAACGGATACTAGTATATACACAAACTCACTGAAGATAACTCCTTAAGAGTGGAGCTGAAGTCATACAGTCAGTTTGTAAATGTTGAAACATGCAGAGAAGGCTTTCCACTCAGAGTGGTTGGGATGGTGTTGCTACATTAAAGAGCGATGGGATTAGAAGCAGGGAGGAAAGATTCCCTCCAGTGAGGACTACAGTTTATTAGCCCTACTGCAAAGACAAACCCGAAAAGCTTCAGAACGTGTACCTAAAAGGCTGCATAGTGACCAGTCTAACCTTTTGTTAGAATGAGTCTAACCGAACTTCTGAAGTTCTGTCTACTGGGAAATTCAATTTTATTCACAACTTGGCAAAAATCTACTGTTAGTAGAATTAAAAAGTGCAAAGCCAGTGAAAGAGAAAGAATTGAAAGCCTGTCTTCTTTCTCCCAAACATAAAATTTGTGGTTGATGGTTAATTGAACACTACAACAAACAATTTTTGATATGGGTCATTGGCAGGATTTGTGGTTTATGCCTGCCTTGGACTTGTGGAAAATTTCCACAAAATTTTATTAGAAAATTCCCTTCTTAAGAAACAAATTAACTAAGGAAGGACCAAATTGTCATCCAAGAGACTGGGAAATACTGCAATGAAGGGCATTCTTTAAGTGCCATCTGAGTATAGCCTGAAAACTAATGAACTACTTAATGTCTTCTACTCTGAAGACACATACTTTGATTAGTGTCTGGGATTGTTGTAAGGGACTCAGTTTGTGGCTGCCTCCTCTTCTCTGAGCTTTATAAGAGGCAAGAAGTGCTGGCCAGTATTTTTCACAAACTGAGTAAATAAATCTCCAATTATCACAACTGCAATTGACACCAAGCAATTTAGAGGAGAAACTAATTTAACCTTCAAACATTTCAAGATGCTTTATAAACTACTTAACGTCGATCTAGATATCACAGGGACTGACAAAGTATATTATCAGCATCACCTTAAGAACCAGAAGTGTTTTCCATAGTCCTAAAAGGATCTAACGCATTTCCAAAAGACAAGCCCCACTGATAGCACCTGCTGTTTAGAGGTTTCAGCTCTTTGGTATCCGTTATGTCTAGCAGTGCTTGATCTTCATATTTTAAGATTTGTTTCACTGGTGAGAGGAAGAAAGGGCTTCTTCTGTTGTTCAGTACTTCCACTGTTATCTCAGCCTTGAAATGCCAGCTGAGGGGAATGCCCATTTCGTTTGGTTTCTGGTATGGCTCTAGTTCACGACGCTTTGAGTACTAACGCCCCAGTTAAAACACTGCCTGTAAACCCGGGACATATAGAGATATACCTGGCATCATGGGGAGGCTAGAACTGGAAGCCAGAGTTCTACTTAAACATAAATGCATTTATTATAAACATAAATGCTGAATTCTGGGCAGTTGAGACTTGAGCAGTATTTGAAATCTCTTTCTCCTACCTTGAGGGGAGAAAGCCAAGAGCCTGTATTTCCTATAAGCTGTGGTTTAGGCTTCTGAAATGTATATTTGCTTCACCCCTGTACTTATCACAACCAAATTTGCAGGATCAGCTAAGCTCTTTTGTGAATTCAAAGAATATTGTTACAAAAGTCTTTTTTTTTTTTTTTTTTAGAATGAGTAAATAGACATAACAAATGTGAGCAAATATCAGTTCATAATTTCTTTGGTGCTAAATTCCATGTGCTCTAAAAGTCTTTCTTGTGTTTGGGTACAGAGCTTAACAGTTTTGTTTAGGCTTTTTTTTTTTTTTTTTTAAATGAATTAAGGCAATAAAATTCACTCGACTGAGGTTTGATGAGGATAAATAATTGGTTCTACAGGCATTCTACAGTCTGCTTTAGGCTTTCTTGACTCTCTAATGCTGCTCATCAGTCTCATTTGGTGAATAATGTGGGCAAATATCCCCCTGATCTCAGAAGTGACTCTGAGGCCAGAATTATTCAGATTGTTTTGTTCGGTGACACCAGTTTCTCTCTTTTGTTTTCCCCAATTTTTTGTTTTGAAAACTTCCAAGCCTGTGGAAACGTTGAAAAAGATACCACAATAAACACCTATATACTCTTCATCTAAGTTTACAAATTGTTAATATTTTATAATGTGTGCTATTGATCATCTATCTAGGTAAGGAGGGATATATATGTGTTTATATATATACATATGTGTGCATGTACATGTGTGTGTGTTTATGTATGTCTTTACTGAAAAATTCATTCTTCTACTTACATGAGGGGATAAATAAATGAAGAGTTAAGAGGAAAGAATACATTCTCTTACCTGCTTGCACTCATGATTTCTGCAGAATCACCTTTATCCATTTCTTTTATATATATATATATATATATATATATACACACACATATATTATCCGTTTCTTAATAGGCACCAAATCTGCAAAAATTACATAGATTCACCAGATAAATAGGCAATTTTATTAGTTTAAATTTATTTCATAATTTCAAATTTATAGCATTTGCTTATTATTAATTCAATATATGAGATACATAAGCCTGTTTTAATGAAGACAATAACTTAATATTGGGTGTCTAGTTAATATTTGCAGACTCAACACCCAACTTGTAGGTGAAATATGTTTCGCTGTTCAGTGAGGAAAAAAAGAATGACTGTGAAATGTAGCAGCTTATTGTGAAATCTTAACATATTTTAAAAAATTTTCTCTGGAAGCTTTAAAGAGATATAAATAATACTGTTAATTTTCAGTTGTGTGGGATAACAATATTTCAAAAATAGTTTGCATTCCTTATCAATAAATGTAAATCAGGTTAAAAGTAATCTAAACTAAAAATGATGGTTAAGGTTATTATAACATAGTGTTACCGATGTGTTGTAAAGAACCGGCCTGCCAATACAGGCGATGTAAGAGACGGGCTTGTTGGATCCTTGGGTTGAGAAGATCCCCTGGAGGAGGGCATGGCAACCTACTCCAGTATCCTTGCCTGGAGAATCCCACGGACAGAGGAGCCTGGTGGGTTACAGTCCATAGGGTCACAAAGAGTCTGACACAACTGAAGTGACTTAGCATGAACTCAGGAACCAATATGTTCTGGATTTACTTATTGTTGGAAAAGTGACATTAACAGACATACCTAAGCCTCGTTTGGCACCTAATTTAACTCAGCCCACATTGATTGTCATAAAAATGTACAGTGTTTGCTTGAACAGACAGGTGTAGATCTGATTTTGAACAAGTACAGAACTAAAATCTTAATCGGTGTTAGTGCCATATTCAAATGTTTACAAATATAATACAGGAAGTGAAGTGAAAGTCTCTCAGTCGTGCCCGACTCTTTGCAACCCATGGCTTATGCAGTCCATGGAATTCTCCAGGCTGGAGTGGGTAGCCTTTCCCTTCTCCAAGGGATCTTCCCAACCCAGGGATTGAACTCAGGTCTCCTGCATTGCAGGGCGGATTCTATACCAGCTGAGCCACAAGGGAAACTGGGATACAGGAAAACTCCCCATAAAAGAACTGCGTAAGCATCAGTGGAAGGCACCGTGGTCAGAGGTCTGATGATCCATAGGCCGCTATTCCTTCTCTGGCCTCCTCTTTCTATGTCCCCTTCTTCCAGAGTGCTGGTAGCCTGGTTGCCCTTCCCACTCTCCAGCATGCTTCTGCCTTAGGATCTTTGCTTCAAATTCCTTGCGGCTCCCTGCCCACTTCCTTCATATCTTTACTGAACTGCAGCCTTCTCAGACAGATCTACTCAAACTTCTTGATTAATATTGCAGCCATGGCTTAATTTTCCTGCATTGCCCTTATAAAATTTTAATATACCATACAATTTGCTTATTTTAATTTTCTTTTTTGCTACCACCACTAGAGTGTAAATTTAATAAAGGGCAAAAATTTTTGTCTGTTTCCTTTCTTTCCTGAATCCTAAGACCTTAAACTCTTTTCAATGGATGATATATACTGTATGAATGTTTGTTGAATAAGTAAACATGTTTTTTCAAATAAATATATACACATTTTATATAGTTTACAATAAACATTATAAAATGTGAAATTCAGATCAAATAATTGCAACATCCCAGAAAGGGCTTTATAGAATGTTAGGGTTTTATATGACCAGTTTGAAATAAATCACTAAAGAGTTTGTTCTTCCCTTATTTCTGGCAATGGAAGATTGTACTTGAAGTTCAGGAGTGAAGGGGAAAAAAACAAGCTTTTGGAATTCTTTCAAACAGTTGTTTGAACAAAAGATATCACAAAATTTATCACTGCCACATACCAATGTTCTCACCTACATGTTTTATAGTTCCAAATTAAAAAATTAAAAACCACTTTATATTTCCTTCCAATACAATTTGAAGCTGTATAGTTAAGAAATTGATAGAAGAGCTCCCTTTCTAAGCTTCATATAAGTTATTAGAATTTGAAAGAACTTTCAGTTCAGTTCAGTTCAGTCGCTCAGTCATGTCCGACTCTTTGCGACCCCATGAATTGAAGCATGCCAGGCCTCCCTGTCCATCACCAACTCCCGGAGTTTACTCAAACTCATGTCCATCGAGTCAGTGATGCCATCCATCCATCTCATCCTCTGTTGTCCCCTTCTCCTCCTGCCCCCAATCCCTCCCAGCATCAGAGGCTTTTCCAATGAGTCAACTCTTTGCATGAGGTGGCCAAAGTATTGGAGTTTCAGCTTTACCATCAGTCCTTCCAAAGAACACTCAGGACTGATCGATCTCCTTTAGAATGGACTGGTTGGATCTCCTTGACTCTCAAGAGTCTTCTCCAACACCACAGTTCAAAAGCATCAATTCTTCGGCGCTCAGCTTTCTTCACAGTCCAACTCTCACATCCATACATGACCACTGGAAGAACCATAGCCTTGACTAGATGGACTTTGTTGGCAAAGTAATGTCTCTGCTTTTTAATATGCTGTCTAGGTTGGTCAGAACTTTCCTTCCAAGGAGTAAGCGTCTTTTAATTTCATGGCAGCAATCACCATCTGCAGTGATTTTGGAGCCCCCCAAAATAAAGTCTGACACTGTTTCCATTGTTTCCCCATCTATTTCCCATGAAGTGATGGGACCGGATGCCATGATCTTAGTTTTCTGAATGTGGTCATCTAATACAAATGCCTCATTTCTAAGCAAAAAAAACCCTGGGACCTCAAGAAGTTGTATCTTGACCTAAGTCGTATAGCTGATTAGGAGAAACCAATCATTCCAGATTGAAACTTGATCTTCTGTAGCCTAGTTGAGTTCTCTTTTCCATGTTGTTGTTGTTTCATCACTAACTTGTGTCTGACTCTTCTGTGACTCCATGCTGTAACCTGCCAGGCTCCTCTGTTCATGGAATTTCCCAGGCAAGAATATTGAAGTGATTTACCATTTCCTTCTCCAGGGGGTCTTCCCAACCCAGGGATCTAACCTGTGTCCCCTGCACTGCAGGTGGATTTTTTTTTTTAACCACTGAGCCACCTGGAAAACCCATATATGCATGAAATGACATGCTCTATTTTTATATAGCATGGAGTCATTTTAAAATAGAGCAGTAGCTTTCCAGCTCAGGAAAGGATTACTTAGAGATAGGATTTCCCTGAAAGGATATGCTCAGGTGTCCTCCTGTATTCAAAGGCCAGCCTTATGTCCCTGTTTGTCCAGATGAGGAGTCCCAGAGTCAACATAAACACTGTTTTTATCACTACTGTATTTAGGTTCACATAAGTTTGCATTCCTTAAAAGAGAATTTTTGTCAAGGAAGAGAGAACACAAACCTGTAACAAGGATTGGACTTAAAAAGGGAAATATCATGGAATTTTCTTTCTGTTGCACTGAAGAAGCAATGCTGATAAAACAGGATTAACAGCATGTCAGCAGATAAGCTCTTCAACATCCTCTCGTAAAATCTTTGTGCTGTGAAAGAGAGCTTCAAAGCAGGTGAAAATGTGGAGGAGACTTGAATATGGTTTTGTTTGAGTGTGGTTTTCAAGATTAAATACTTTCTGGTTTCCAGATTCTCACTAGTTCCACTTTTCAAAATATGTAGGAAAAGAAACAAAAATCTAAATAATTTTATCAGTGGAAAATCACTATGAAATTTTAGCTGGGAAAACAGTAAATTTTTTTTAAACATTCAGATCCAGATAATTATTTATTGTTAACAAAAACCCATTTTGGATATCCAAATAGTTTGGGGAAAAAAAAAGCTTAGATAAAAACTTCAAATGAAGTATAAGTACTCTGTGGTGATCCAGTCCTCTTCATTCGTTATTCTGACACAAACCTCCCCGGAGTGTGAAAAAATGCCTCGGACTGTGAGGATGGTTGGAAGATGCAACCATACCCAGATTTGTGGAGTACATCCCTGCTCTTGGTCTTTCTTTTTGTGTCATTAGCCAAGTTCTTGTTAAATAAAAATAAAAATAAAAATAAAAATGCATTTTTGCTCATGTACACTTAAGTAAGTCTAATATTTTCATGTTCAGTTCAGTTCAGTCGCTCAGTTGTGCCTGACTCTTTGCGACCCATGAACTGCAGCATGCCAGGCCTCCCTGTCCATCACCAATTCCCAGAGCTTACTCAAACTCATGTCCACTGAGTCAGTGATGCCATTCAACCATCTCATTCTCTGTCATCCCCTTCTGCTCCCACCTTCAATCTTTCCCAGCATCAGGGTCTTTTCCAATGAGTCAGCTCTTTGCATCAGGTGGCCACAGTATTGGAGTTTCAGCTTCAACATCAGTCCTGCCAATGAACACCCAGGACTGATCTCCTTTAGGATGGACTGGTTGGATCTCCTTGCAGTCCAAGGGACTCTCAAGAGTCTTCTCCAACACCATAGTTCAAAAGAATACTGGAGTGGGTAGCCTTTCCCTTCTCCAGGGGATCTTTCCAACCCAGGGACTGAACCCAGGTCTCCCACATGGCAGGTGGATTCTTTACCAGCTAAGCCACAAGGGAAGCCCTTCAAGTGTGCATTCAATGATTTTTATTAAATTCACAGTTATGCAATGGAGTTCCTCACAATGGAGTTCTGGAACATTTAAAAAAATATGAGTTCTTGGAAATGTTTGTGCATGGGGAGAAGATTCTAAATTCCCCTTAAAGGAAGTTGGAAAAGAAGAGCAACAGAGAAAATGATAGTCTTCAAAAGAGGAGGGTGTTTAAGCATCTCTCTGAGCATTCAGGGACCTTCTCCCTCCTTTTCTCTCCAGTAGGTAGTTTGTGAGATTTTTGTGTGAATTCAAGTCTAATGACCAGAAAATGAATAGGATCTGTTTAGAGTTTGGCTCTTCTAATTAAACAAAGCCTATTTGTCTTTGTTTTCTTTTACATTTTCAACAACGACAACAAAATTACTTGAAAACAATATAGCCATACCGTTTAAACTTATATGTTGGTTCTATGCTAACTCCATAAAACAATAATTAGATCTATGTTTTTCTAAGTGAACTTCTTATAATCATTCTTCTTCCTAAATGGTTATATAAGGTAGAATTATAGAATTAGAGGTAAATAAAATTTCCAATTATTCTAATACTGTATCACATTTCTTCCTAATATTTTTCTTAATTTCTTCCTAATTTTCTTCTTATTTTTTCATAATATTTTTCTTTGAATATGTATGCATACAGGTTGTTTTTTCTTTGTGGTTCAGGTGAACATGGAATCATATAACTTATATACAATTTTCTGCTTGGTGTATCATTTATATACCATACATGTGATCATTTATACACATTCATGAATATTCTTCAGAAACATTATTTGTGAGTGGCAGCTGATTTTGAACAAGAGGAGTGCCTGGGAGCAGGGTTTAAATACAAGATGGAGTATGAGACTGAATAACACATATACACTATTCAGATCTTTCTAGATTCCTCTGTAGCAAGAAGACTCAAGATGATAGAAATTCCCTGGGTTATCTCATCATAGAACTCCAGTAATGAAGCAGGCTAGAGAAAGCACAATACATTTTAAAGAATTTACTTAGAATTTAAAGAATCACTTAAATGTGATTACTTTCTACATATTTCCTTTTTTTTTTTCTGGCATGATTTCATTTATTTGAAATGTCCAGAATGGACAAGTTCTTAAGAGGCAGAAAATAGATGAGCAGTTTTCAGGGTCTTGGGCAGAAATGGCTTGGCAGTGACCACTAACAGATATAGGGTTTCTTTAGGGAGTCATGAAAATGTTCTAGAATAAAATGATTGCACACTGTGCATGTACTCAAAAGTCATCAAGTTGTGCATCCTTAAAAGGTGAATGTTATGGTATGCAAATCATATGTATTTCTTAATATATTTACACTGCAGTATTTGTATGTTTCTGCTCCCAAGATCTATACCTAGTGCAATCCTTAACACATAGTAGATGTTCACTAAAGTCAGTTGGAGAGAGAATGAAGGAGAAATGAGAAAAAGTATTTTTTTCTTTTATCCTTAGTCACTATTTGGGCCACTGAGTAAACACATTCATCTCCCCAAATGCAGAAAGCCCACAGATATCTAATTTATGAGATAAATACTATAAGCTCATATAAAATCACCTGGCAAGGTGCCTGGTATATAACAAGCACTCTGTAAACACTAGCTATTATTATTAATAATAATAATCTGACTCCACAGAGTTGGAAGCGGGAGCATCCTGAACGGGAGGCCAGGAACAAGTCATAGTTGCAAAAGGACAGCAACATGGTGCCTGCACCCAGGGATGGGGTTTGGAAGCTGCTTGCAGTGTCCCTCAGGCCACCTTTCTTTTCATCCTCAGATATATTATTGAAAGTTGCAGCTCAGCCCTGTCAGTCTAAATCACATTAGAGGAATTAGGAGACACTCTGCAAGGAGCAAACAGGGTTTGGCAATTTGATTTCAGGAAAACTTGAAAGGTCAGAGATGGAAGGCCAAGGTGAAAAAAATTGAGCTTTGAGCTGCAGTGAGGACCAACAGTCACAGCAAGAATGACAGTAATGAGCATTTAGGAGTAATGTCTTCAGTAAGAATCATCAACCATGATAGAATTCCGTCTATCTAGGGAGGTGGGAGATACACCGGATTGTCTAAAAGGAATGGTGTTTGTAATTTTGCTGTTATATGATTTCTAGTTAAAATAGTATTTCATGTTCAATCATTTTCCTTATTTAGTAAAGCTAAAACATTATTTTAATTGCCCCTTAATGTTTCTCATTATTTTTGTCAAATTTTATCCAAAACTGCTCTTAAAACAAGTGCGAAATTTTTCATGTTTTAAATTAAATCTGTTGCTTTCTTGTAAGCAGTTGGAAATGATGTAAGAAGTTAATGAAATGAACACATATCTGTCAGATTTTCCAGAATACATTTTTCACACACAGTCACTTGTTTGTTGACTATCAGTTAACATGTTATGTTTTTCTGGTTGTTTGCAGATAAAAAGGTTTTTTTTTTAAAAAAAAAAAAAAACAAATAATATAGTTATATAAGTAGGCATAAGAACCACAAACATAGTTATGTGTTCTTGATCATTAAGTGGTTATTCTTATGTGCTTGGTGTCTGACCCTGGATGAATACTCAATATTTCTAAGCTTCAATTTCTTACAAAATCTATAAAATAAAAATAATGGTATCCTGTTTATAAGATTTTTGTGAGGATTTAATTGGAAAATGAAATTAAGTGTTAAGGATAAGACTTGGTGCATAGTAAATGCTCAACAAATAGTTGTTTTTTTTTTTTTTTTAATTCAAGTATCCGAATGTGAGAGGCAGTCCAAGATGTATTGTTTTCCTGACAGATTATGTTTATATGACTGGGCAGGAAGATTGTAAACATCTGTGCCTTGGTTACCACTTGCCTGATTTATTTAACCATGTGGATTTTGTCAACTCTTTTCAACTAATCACATACAGGCAATACCATCTACACTGCACAGATGGTTTCGTCAATCCATTAGCAATGCCTGGGCGGGGCATCTCCAAGGGATTGGGCATGTTAAAAGACGCAAGTAAATTTGAGTTTTTGCATCTTGAGTCTCAACGAGTGCTTCTAAACTCCTATGTGCTTCAGCTCTATTATGAAAAAGTGGATCTTTCTAAATATATATATATATATATATATATATATATATTTAGAGAGTCAGCACCATCAGAGATGTCTGACTGGTCAGGAAATGTTCTGTCTGTGACGGCAAGCAAAGCCAGTAAGAATGGTAGAGAGAGTTTAAAAAGAATTTAATGCTTACTTCGATGTTCATTTTTCTTACTAAGATATTAAATAAAGGTAAACATAAGAGAGCAGAATTTTTCATGGTTTTTTTTTTTTTTTTTTTTTTTGCCAGTTTCCTCTTTCAATGATCCATTTTTGTAAAATGTCATGTGGGCTTGTCACTGGAATTTGAGGAAGCAACACTGCTACCTGCTTTGCTGTTTGTGTGTCAACCAACCGAGTGACAGCTGTGTGGTAACCAATCACTGACGGGCTTTAAACCAGTGACGTCGTTGGTCATTGGTCAGGAAATGTGTCTATGAGTGATTTGTGGATTGAAAAGCTAGCAGTGATATTAGTACTTTATGCAGTTACTCACAGTTACTATACTGCAATAATGGAAATGCGAACCAGGTTGTCTGGGACCAGTGTTTTCAACGAAACCATGATAACTAAAATGTGCAGATTGGAACTGTGTAAAGCAAGGATTGCCTGTATATATTTACACATAATGAATGAAAGGGATGACTTCCCTATTTGGTCTTGATAAGCTGTGAATGGCTGTACCTTTCCCTATCCTAAATAACCTGGGGATGCAACGTTGGTCTCCTGGTACCTGAAGAAGATGGTGGACTTAGTTCTCTGACTATGCCATCCCCCATAAAAGGGGAATCATGCTGGTAATGTGATTCACTGGCATGAGATAAAACTGTTTTTACTTCTCCTCTTATTCTATAGTACAACTGAGATCGTTAAGGATCTCAGTCTAACTTGGGGATGTGATTGTTTGTTCCATACTCCCCTGGGAACTTCCTCTCCCGCTCATGGACCATGACAAAAAGAAGCTCAAGTCCTGCAGGGCCAAGTCTCCGTGACAGTTCAAAAGGGATAAATATTTGTCAAGGTCAGGTCAATGGTATTAAACAGAGAGGGACAAAGAACCAAGAAAGTTGAGGAATTTACAGCCCAGTCTATAAATGAAGAGGATTGATGGTAGCTGGAAACAAAGAGCAGATTCATTGGAAAGAGAATAAAATAGTCTTAGGAAGTAGGAGTTTGAGAGCTTGGAGAGATTCTTCATAGGGTTGTGATAAATGGTCTCAATTATATTTACATCACAGTGTCTGTCTGTCACATAATAAGACCTTACAAATATTTCTTAAATAAAGCAAAAAGTATTGTTGGGATTCCACCACAAAGACAAGCATTTTTTATTAATGTTAAGTTTGGAGAAATAACACTTTTTATAAAACCTAGATTGAATATGTCTATATACAGCATGCAAATAAAATGGACCAAAGATGAAAAGCTAAACCCAAGGAAATTCAGTAGAAAATTCATTTTTCTCTCTTTCTATTTGATAATTTGTGTTCCTCTCCAATGTCCCTGAGGGACACAGGCGTTCTTTTGGAAGTGTAAATCATGTCATGTAATTTTTTTGCTGAAAACTTTGTAATGACTGCCACCAAAAATACAATCTGAAGTATTTCCCATAATTTACAAGGTTTATGTAATCTGATCCCTGACAAATTCTTTAATCCCATCTCTTACCCTCATCCTTCACCACTTTGCCCCACACTCCAATATTCTTTAGCTACACAGGCCTTTTTTTGGTGTGTGTTTCACAAATATGCCAAACTCACTGTGGTCTCAGGATCTTTGCTTTTGCTTTGACATCTGGCAAGTTCTATAGATCTTCACTTGGAAAACTCTTAGCACAGTGTCTAACATATGGAGTTAGTAAATGTTATTATTTATGATATTACTCTTTGGAGTTTCCTCTGTCCTTAGAATGTCCAATTGATTCTATATTTTCTCTTTAACTCTTTGAATCTGCCTGCAGTGCAGGAGACCTGAGCTTGATCCCTGGGTCAGAAAGATCCACTGGAGGAGAAACTGGCAACCCACTCCAGTATTCTTGCCTTGAGAATTCCATGGACAGAGAAGCCTGGTGGGTTACAGTCCATGGGGTTGCAAAAAGTTGGATAAGACTGAGCGACTAACACTTTAACTTTGCCTGTTTTTGAGGTAAAGAACACATGATAATCATCCTCTCTGTTGGGAAAAAAAATGAAAGGTGTATCTACATCAGTCAGGAAAATCTAGTTATGCTGAAAGGTGTATGTACATTAGTCTGGAAAATCTAATTACGCTGAAGTCACATATAAGCCCTCCAAATCTCAGTGGCTTAAAGCAGCAAAAGTGTCTTTTTGCTCATGTTACATATCCAGTGTGGACTGCAAGAAGGTTCTACTCATTGCAGAGATGCTAACATTTTAAATGATACCACCAACTCAACAGGAGATTTCAGGGTTTGCATGCCAGAAGAAGAGGAGAATAGAAATTAAGAGCATTGTCAGCTGCATTGTTTACCCCACATATGCACAAATCATTAAATTGTTTACCTTAGACATGACACAGATCATTGCTCCTCAGATTTTATGGACCATAAGTCAGGATGTGCTGTCTCATATCTGCATTCCCATCTTTTTATTAGGCCTTGATGGCAGGTATCACATTTTTAAATTGGGGTTCCCAAAATAATTTTGGACTACTTTTGACAATTTGGATTCCTAGGTTCCACCCTCCAAAATTCTGATTTATTTAGACTAGGATGGGAGGTGACCATCAATTTCTCTGCATTATTTCTAGTATATCACTTGCCTGTGCTTTGGAGACCACACTTGGAGAAACATGGCTCTAATGACCAGAACAATGACTTATTGATCGTAGTTCAGTTCAGTCTCTGCGTCATGTCTGACTGTTTGCAACCCCATGGACTGCAGCACACCAGGCTTCCCTGTCCATCACCAACTCCTGGAGCTTGCTCAAACTTGTTCCCTTTGAGTCGGTTATTGATTGTAAGTGCTTAATACATGTTTTTTGATTGGCTGTATAATTAGAATTATCTTATGAATAAAGATTTAATGGCTAAATCAGTAGTCTAAATGAAAAGCATTTGTATATGCTAACTTGCATTAGGAGGAAGATGAAGGTCCTGAGTTTTTTCCATTTACCCTAAAATAACTTCTAACTCTAGTACGGGTGGTACTGGGACTGTCTTCACTTCATTCAGGTCACTAGCTTGAGCCACACAGCATCCCAGCCAAGTCCTATTCCTCATTCAGGAAGAAAGCCCAAGTCAAAAGTTATTAAAAAAAGGGTGGATGAACTCTTTGATTCATTCCATTTGAAATGGATTCTGCAGAAAGCAAATACAATCTCGTAATTAAAAGTTACTTTGTGTGAATCTAGCTCACATTTTTTTCGACAGTGATAAATATTAGCCTTCTTTTTATGCTGTTTTAAAAATCTAATGGCAAATAACTGTAGATCCTAACTAACTGGCAACTAAACTCTTGTCATTTATCTCTGCAGTATTTTCGCATTCTAATCACAGAATAACAATACTAGGAGTAAAGATTATAATGGTGTCGTAAAGTAAGAACCACAGATGCATGCTTTTTAAGTGAAGTTAATGTTCCATTATGATAGATTACGCATCCCCATGAAAAACTCAACCATTTAAAAACCAGATCTACACTGCACTTTCAGTACTCAGGCTTCTTTTTTTTTTTTTTTTTCCCTAAAAGGCAGCTTCAGCATGGAGGTCTCCACGGCTATATATTCACAAGCATTTTATTTTGGTTCATAAAGTTTGAAGGCTACTAAAGTAGTAAAATGTTCATGCAAAGCATGCAGAAAAGAAACACAACAAAAACTAATTCTTAAAATATCCTTTAGTTGTTTTAAAAATTAATTTGTGGGAGATTATATTTTCATAATTGCTATGAAGTGTTGCTTTAATAGTATCACTATTTCCTTCTCCTCTGTGCAAGTTACTCATGTTAGGCTACTGTCATGGGAAATAGATGGGGAAACAGTGGAAACAGTGTCAGACTTTATTTTTTTGGGCTCCAAAATCACTGCAGATGGTGACTGCAGCCATGAAATTAAAAGACGCTTACTCCTTGGAAGGAAAGTTATGACCAACCTAGATAGCATACTCAAAAGCAGAGACATTTCTTTGCCAACAAAGGTCTGTCTAGTCAAGGTTATGGTTTTTCCTGTGGTCATGTATGGATGTGAGAGTTGGACTGTGAAGAAGGCTGAGTGCCGAAGAATTGATGCTTTTGAACTGTGGTGTTGGAGAAGACTCTTGAGAGTCCCTTGGACTGCAAGGAGATCCAACCAGTCCAATCTGAAGGAGATCAGCCCTGGGATTCTTTGGAAGGAATGATGCTAAAGCTGCAACTCCAGTACTTTGGCCACCTCATGCGAAGAGTTGACTCATTGGAAAAGCCTCTGATGCTGGGAGGGATTGGGGGCAGGAGGAGAAGGGGACGACAGAGGATGAGATGGCTGGATGGCATCACTGACTCAATGGACATGAGTCTGAGTGAACTCTGGGAGCTGGTGTTGGACAGGGAGGCCTGGCATGCTGCGATTCATGGGGTCGCAAAGAGTTGGACACGACTGAGCGACTGAACTGAACTGAACTGATACACTATATATGAATATGAGCACTCACACTGGAGTATGGGCTAGAGAGAAGATAACCAGAGAAAAAGAAAGTGAAAGTGAAAGTGGCTCACTCATGTCCAACTCTTTGTGACCCCATAGACTATACAGTCTGTGGAATTCTCCAGGCCAGAATACTGGAGTGGATAGTCTTTCCCTTCTGGGTTTCCCCAACCCAGGTCTCCAACCCAGGTCTCCTGCATTGTGGGCAAATTCTTTACCAGCTGAGCCACAAGGGAAGCCCAAGAATAATGGAGTGGGTAGCCTATCCCTTCTCCACCATATCTTCCCAACCCAGGAATCCAACCAGGGTCTCTTGCATTGTAGGTGGATTCTTTACCAACTGAGCTATCATGGAAGCCCTTCTTGTTATATTCTGATCAGCATATTCTAACTATCTTGGCTGGGAAGTGAATAGGTAATTTTGCCTTTGCTTGAATGTGGATCGAGTCTATCTAATACTTTTCTAATAGATGAGGAAAAACTAAAAGGGCTGAAAGAAATGCAAAAAAATCACATGTACTCAAAGACTTTATTTCCTTACTGCATGAACATCTATGTTTTTCTTAGATCATATCCAAGAAGGCAGGGTGCAACAGTGGAGTCCTAGTCTTCTTTCCTGTACATTGTTCTGGAGTATCCTTGTAATAAAATGACTTTATGTGTTTAGAATATGTCATGAACAATAATGGTCATAACATTAATACTCATGACTATTATTGTTCATAGTTTATTCTAAATATGTAAAGACTCATTGTGATGTGCTTGTTAATAAAATATTATCCTAAAGCACAGAGTGGGATTAATATTGAGAATCAGAAGTTTTAAGTGATTATGTTGCTTGGGATGATTAGTGTGACAATTTTTTTTTTTTTTTAATTCAAGTGAGGTATTGAGAAAATAGTATCCCTCCACTTCCAGCTCATTATAATTACTGGTCCTGGGGAAGCCTCTCTGTTTCTTACTCCTCTTTTGTCTTTATTTTCTAGGCCTAGTTCCTTCTTTCCCCTAAAAATAGCACAATGTTTTCGTTATGTATCTTTGTACGTGTCCTTGTGAAAGGTATATGGTTGTTTTGTGCACTTGCATTTTTAATTTTCATAAATGAAGTTAGGTAAATCTCAGTTCAGTTCAGTTCAGTCACTCAGTTGTGTCCGACTCTTTGCGACCCCATGAATCACAGCACGCCAGGCCTCCCTGTCCAACACCAACTCCCGGAGTTCACTCAGACTCACGTCCATCGAGTCAGTGATGCTATCCAGCCATCTCATCTTCTGTCGTCCCCTTCTCCTCCTGCCTGCCCCCAATCCCTCCCAGCATCAGAGTCTTTTCCAGTGAGTCAACTCTTCGCATGAGGTGGCCAAAGTACTGGAGTTGCAGCTTTAGCATCATTCCTTCCAAAGAAATCCCAGGGCTGATCTCCTTCAGAATGGACTGGTTGGATCTCCTTGCAGTCCAAGGGACTCTCAAGAGTCTTCTCCAACACCACAGTTCAAAAGCATCAATTCTTTGGTGCTCAGCCTTCTTCACAGTCCAACTCTCACATCCATACATGACCACAGGAAAAACCATAGCCTTGACTAGACAGACCTTTGTTGGCAAAGAAATGTCTCTGCTTTTGAATATGCTATCTAGGTTGGTCATAACTTTCCTTCCAAGGAGTAAGTGTTTTTTAATTTCATGGCTGCAGTCCTCATTTGCAGTGATTTTGGAGCCCAGAAAAATAAAGTCTGACATTGTTTCCACTGTTTCCCCATCTATTTCCCATGAAGTGATGGGACCGGATGGCATAATCTTTGTTTTCTGAATGTTGAGCTTGAAGCCAACTTTTTCACTCTCCACTTTCACTCTCAGTTAGTTTTACCTTATTCAACTCAGTCTCTGTGTTGCTGTGTATTTCTACTATTCTGGGCTGCTCAGTGCTGTATCATTTATTAAGCTTTAATAATATTAGCTTACTAATATTAAGTAGTATTCATACTCACTTTAAAAAAATACAATTTTGGTTGTCTTCCCTCATGTTCACCATTTAATTTGTTAACTCTCTATCTTTCTAATAGTCAAATATATTTTGAAGTGAAGATGATAAAATATCAGGAGAAGGTCAAATGGTAGCCTTTAATAACATTTTCCAGTGAATTTCTGAAATGGCACAAGCATATCACAGCTCTCTGTCCAGGGAGAAGACTTCCCTTATTAGACAAAGACCCAATATGCATGAAATATCCTATACTACTCCTTCAGTCTCCCTCCATACTTTAATTCTTTTTTTTTTTATTTTTTTATTTTTATTTTTTCATACTTTAATTCTAAGTAGTAGCTTAAGTGATATTATGAAGCTGCCCTTCAGAATGCTCATTTTCTTTGAAACATAGAAGCTTCTTGTGCAGATGTGGGATCAGGGATGCGTGAACAAAGATATAAAATTAAAGTAACATAAAGACAGAGGGACCTGGAGTCAGATCTGCTTTTGACTAACTTGCTCAGTCACTGTGCATCATCATTAAATGACTCTTAACATTTTCTCTTCATAGCTCTTGGATAATAACTCAGGGTATGGTGAGTTTCTTAAGGAAGAATGACTATTACTACGAGAACAAGCTCTTACTCTCTCTTGAAGATATTTGGGCCCAAGTGAAGAATGTGAACCAGTCTGATGAAGACTCAGTTCTGATAGCAGCCAGGCTGAACGTCTGTAACTGGGCCAGGAGGTTGTGTGCCTAATCTGTCCAGAAATCATTCCTTTCTGTCCATCACTGTAGCCTGACCACACTCCAGGAATTAGGTACTAATTAATGTCAACACATTACAAATGAAGAAAGAAGGGAAATTGCTTGGACTCATTTCTGAGGAAATCTTCAGTAATTCTCTTTAAAGTTAATGTGTACCTCTGGGCAGCACTGAACCAAACCATAAAATGCTGCTCATGTGGATGAGTGACCTGGAGGCGACCCATGTGAGCCACTTGACCTGGTATTTGTTTCCATATTGTGTCTGTTTTGTTAGGATGCCACTTATAACATAGGGTAATCTAGTTGGTGGCATCAGACAGGCTAAGAATTCCAACTGTGTCTTCATTAGCAGTAAATTCTAGAGTGTGTTCACAAAAACCTAGGAAATAACTTTCAAAATGGCACTTCCTGACCTTAATTTGTTGCTGCACTATGGACTCTGATTAATATATTTTTTCCAAGAGTGGAACAAATAGATCATTACATGGATCTGAGGAAGTCTTCCTTTTCATCAGAAGCAGATTCGAATACATTTTTAGGTCTATAAAATTTGGAATTAGATGCTAAAATCCAAGTGATCACTTTGGATAATTATGATAGTTGTTATTGTTTAGTTGCTAAGTCATGTCTAACTCTTTTGTGACCTCATGGACTGTAGCCCATCAGGCCCTGTCCATGGGGATTCTCTAGGCAAGAAAACTAGAGTGGGTTGCCATGCCTTCCTCCAGGGCATCTTCCCAATCCAGGGATTGAATCTGAGTCTACTGCATTGCAGTCAGATTCTTCACCACTGAGCCACCAGGCTAGCCCAATCATGATAATAGATGTGTACTAGTATATCATATTTGATCTAAAGTTTGGAGAATAAGTCCAAGATAGGAGATACCAATCAGTCGCGAGTCTGCAGTAGGAATGGGGGAGTCATTGTGCAGAAAAAGCAGTGGGACCTGCGGTAAACCAAAAAAGGGGGTGCAATTTTCTGTTTATTATTCTTTAGTCTTCCTTATTATATTTTCCCTCAATTAAGGATGCTGTTGATGTGCACTTTACTAGACTTCATCTGAATAAGAACGTCTGGGCTTGGACAATAAGTAAGGCATGCTTTGCTCAGGCCTTTGGCTCTTTCGAGAAGACTTGGGCACCTAATCCTTCTGACTCCAGTGTTCACACAACGCAGCACCTGGCACACAGAATGGGCCAAGATTATTGCGTAAATGAGGACCAGAGTATGGCGGACATACCTGTAAGGTCAGGCCAAATTTTGGGCCTATTGGTAAACTGCTGGAGAACCCATTTTAGTGCATGAACTTTGGAGCTAAAAAATCTAGATTCATGTCCTGAAAACTATATGGCCATGAGTAAGTACTACTTTTAAGTCTCTATTTCCTCATCTGTAAATTAGGGTTAATAATGGATTAGCAGAGAAGAGGGGAGAGGGGACAGTGAAGATTAATTTGACCGCATCAATCCCAATTATTTTGCTAAAATTAAAAAAAAAATTAAGTTCTAAGAAATTTGGCTCTTAATTAACCACTGCCTTGGTTGTTCTCTAACAGTTTTTTTTCTCCCCCCAAATTTTAATATGTTAACCAGGATGAAGGGATTCAAGAGCATGTAATTTTCTTTTTGTTTTCCCAAGCATCTAGTACAGATTGCATGGAAGTGTTAGTCTATGTGCTTTCTACAAACCACACTATGTAGGGGGTGGATATGGAAGAACAAGCCGGTAAAAAAGTAATGACAAATATGGCTTATTAAGAAAAGTCCGTTTGACTGACTTGTAGGCACAGTGGGGGAAGGAGAGGGTGGGACTAATCGAGAGAGTAAAATTGACATACATATACTACCATGTGTAAAATAGATATCTAAAATAGCTAGTGGGAAGCTGCTATATAGCACAAGGAGCTCAGCTCGGTGCTCTGTGATGACCTAGAAATGTGGGATGCGGGCTTGGTGGGAGGGAGGTTCACATATACATGCATCTGATTCATGCTGTTGTACAGCAGAAACTAATACAACATTGTAAAGCAATTATACTCCAATTAAAAATAAATCAAATGTAAAGAAGAAAAAAAAAGTATGTGAAAATATTGATTGTAACAATATACTTAGTGGTTTTATTGGGAGAAGGGAAAAACAAATTTTTCAAAATAAACATATACATAGTAAAAAAAGAAAAGTCTGTTTGAAGCTTCCTAGCTCTATCCACGCCTTAGTATTCCTGAAAATAATCTGTGCAATTTTAATTATATTTTTATAAAGTCCTAGAAGATGAGAGAGCTGGAAGGAAATGAGAGCAAAAAACTTTGGGCCGCATCCTAGGTGAGTAGAGGCAGACTAGGACTAGATAGAGAAGACACCCAGGGGGATTAATTTGTTTCTAACAATAACAGTGTTGGAGCAAGAGGCTTTTTTAAAAGATAATGGTGGGCATACAGGATGCATTTTGAAACATTTCAGAGCTGAAAGAAATAGATGCTATAAAAATTTAACAAAATGGTACCACAAATTTATCAAATGTCTTATATATCATCCGTATACTAGAAAGATATGTATTGAACTCATTAGAATAGCTTCCTGCAATATGGAAGAAAAAATGGGCCAACAGGGAAAAAACCCTCCAGTGCAAGGGGCCTTGCGCAGATCACTGGTGATCAAGTGCTTTGAACTGAATATGATTAACTTGACTCTCTGCACCTGGGGCTCAAAAGAAACCAATCAACCCCACCACTTAAACAATGAAAGGAAACTATACAGTGTGTGTGCATGAAGAGCTCCGACGAGCTCTTTTCTGGGGAAAGATGCTTCGGGCCATGGAGTTCCTGGGATTCCCAGGTGCAGGTGTGAGTGTGTGTGCTTTCCTGTGACTTAATTGGCAGGAAGGGAAATGGAGCTTGAGAAAATTGCTGACTTTTGATTGATTTGGTTGTCTTTAGTTAGAATATTCACTGACCAAGCATACTTTTTTTTTTTTTCCAAATAGGAGCTCTTCTTAACTTCCCAAGTTTGTGTGTGTGTGTGTGTGTGTCTGTGTGTGTCTGTGTGTATGCACACGTGTGCATGTGCAGAGGTCTTTGGAGTTCACAAATAGCAACAGCCACCAATTCAAGACCCATACATTGTAAGGGTTAAAATGCTGCTTCAGCAGAAAAAACAAAAAAACAAAAAACTCCAACAATAATGTTTATTTCATTAAACTAACTGTAATTAGACTAACTGTTGCTATTAGACTAACAGCTTAAAAATCTGCCTCCTTTACCAGGGTGAATTGGTTGGAATATCTCCACAGTTAATAAAAAGGGAAGAATGTGGGAACGTGGCTGAAAAGTAACACAAAGGGAAATAAAATACTAATTTTTCAGAAAGAAATGTATAGGGATTTCTCAATACATTGAGAAATGATCAACCAAAAATATGGCTTGTCGGCTTAAAGATCAGAAGATTTAGGTTTTATAAACTACCTGTTTGGCATTATTCTATGCTGAAGAGATACAGTGAATGCTATATGTACTTCCAATAAGATAATGAGATTATGGTCATAAATATATCTCAATATTGTACTGTATTTTCCATTTTATATTCTCAGCCATTTAGCTATCTATCATTTTACTTCATGTTTGATAGATTTAAGGTAACTCCACATATATGTCTAGAGGCACAAATGTGTTTGTGAATGCACTCATTCAGCCCCCTGGTACCTCTGTATGACCAAGTTTCTCTCTCTATCTGTTTAAAAGTTTAAAAAAAGAAACATTATCTCTAAGTTTATGCCCAGGGCTGTGACCCATCCTAGTTCATGAGCAAAACAAAACAGGTCTGATCTGTGCATTTCTGGGTACTGGGCAGCTGCTGCTTGTCATCTACCTTCACTGGACTGTTTTCTCATTGATTGCATTCCTTCTTGTGACTCTTTCCTCATAAAAGAGATGGAGAGAAGAAGAAAGGAGTTGAAACAGGGAGGTAGAAGGGAGGGGAAGAAGGGGAGAGGAGAGAGAGAGAAAGGGGCCAGCATGCAGACCACAGTCACCTCGCAGCACCTACAGACTGATTGGTGGACATGCAGAGCAGAGAAGGCACACCCACAATCAAAGCCAAAACTCACCTGCCTGCTTCACTTCTGTGTGTGTAACAACCACGTGTCAGCTGAGCATTGGATTGTTTTGCCAAATTGCCTACTTTTGGCTCACCTCTATTGGCTTGGGTACCTTGAAGAAGAAAGAAGAATCATTCACGTGTTGCCCTCAGTGTAGAAAATGAGAAATGATACAGCAACAATAAAACCTTTACAAACTAAAGGAAATTTTTTCTGCATACCTAAGAGTCAGGATATTAAGGCAGAGATTAAATCATATCAACATGGAGGAAGTAGGTACATTCTTCCACTGCAACTTCAATAGGTTGCTCTCGTTTGGTGAAAGAAGAAAAGGCTAAGCTCAGATGTTGTTTCCACCATTTTTGCTGTTTATATTTATAATATAGGACTAGACACAACTGTTCAATGTATTGAAAAAGTTTAAGTAAAATATGAGCATGAAAGTTTCCATAAATGGCTCCACTTAAAGGAATATTGTGCTGGAAATAAATTGGTACAAATTAGACTTTCTGAAAGATAATATGATAATGACTATCAAAAATCTTAAAAAAGTGCTTGTCCCCCCCTTCTACAAATGTCTATTTCTAAAAAAAAATTCTAAAAAAATTAAAGTTGGTACAAGATAGCCTTATTTATAATAGTATATTTTTTGGAAGCCCCAAAATAGGAGAGTAGTTAAGCAAATGATTTTATATCCATACAAGGGACTATGTAGCCTTAAATGATCATGTTACTAAAAAAATATTTATTGTGGAGAAAAAATGGTCAAAAATATTAACAACTGAAAGAAGTACCCCACAAACTGATTCAACAGCATACCTATTTTGGAAGATAGAGATGTAGAAGCATCTGTAAGGGTAGGAAGGATATTCAGCAAAATGTAAAACATTATCTTTCTTTTCATGCTTTTTTTGTATTCTCCAAATTTTTTCTTTGAGCACTTTCTTTTTTTTTTGAGCACTTTCTTATGTGCTCGGCTATAATCACATAAATGCTACTAAAAATACTCATTAATGTTCAAAGGCCTTTCTCTCTCTGAGACTAATGATTTGGTTAAACTTGGAGGCCATGTTCCACATGAAATACTCTGGATACTGGGATTGATGCGTTCGATGAAAGGAGCCTCACAGCTGTCTCAAGCTTACACTACTTGGAGGTTGTGAGTGCAAAAAGATGAATCAGAATGTACTACAATCTTAAGGGGAATGGTTCTCCCCAGGTTTACCATCTTGTCTATCACCCATAACCAGACACTCATACTATAACACAAATGGTAATAAACTATGAGTTTATAAAATGAAAGGCACTATTATCTTACTGATAATGGGGCAGTGGGTGTCTGACTTTAAATTGCTTTGGCAATCCTAACCCTGTATTTCCTGATTCTGATGCAACTGAAACCTCGACTTTCTCATATTACAGTGGTTTATATAGTATATTTAAAGATACCACAGAAGTAGACGATAAAGCAGTGTTTTATGGTTGGAGTAAGTAAGCAGCTGGATATGACTTTGTTTGAATTGTACAGAAGAGTGGAAGTTCAAACATAAACTGAAATGACTACTCCTTTGTTTAGCTATCATAACTGTTTCTTTATCACAGTCACATGAAGTCCATTGGAAAATGTACAGGTAATAACAAATACAGTGCCAAACTCCATTATAATAAGCATTGCTCCATTGTATAATCTCTGCATTGGTATCTCTTTAGATTCAAGATAAGGGGAACAGCTTCCTGTAGTCCATTTTCTGTTAAATCACACAGAGATTGTTTAATGCACATTCATAATCAGTATTCAAGGAGTGCTCACACACAAAAGCCCTCCATGTACTCCCATCCTGACTATGAAGATGAATGATATCTGATAAATCTCTATCCAACATTTCCTCACTGTACCAAGCATCCCTTACTTGAAACCAGAGTTTACAAATGTTGTACATCCTTTGCATGTTGCCCTATATTTGGCAAAGTGTAAGTAAATTAAATCAGCTAATTTAATAATAAAAGTCACTAAATAATTTTAATTTAAGAGTCTTGGGTTGGACCTCACATTTTCTTAAGTAAAATGAAGTGAAAACGTGTTTTTATAAAACAATTTCTATTCTGTTGGTATGTGAAAGGAATCCCATCTGCTGTTGATAAAACCTTTTTACCTTTGTGAACATGGCCATTCGTGACAGAATGGTCTCAGTAAAGAGATTAAAAGACTCAAACAAGTACCCCAATGAAACAGTGGGAAATATTAAAGATTTCAGACTTTTTTCATCACATCTCTTATTTCACATAATAAAAAGCATGATTCTGTTCAAGTCAGATATCCTAGCATCAATTGCTGGATATCAGAGAATGGCTGTTAATTTAAGGGGCTCTTAGCTTACCAAACACTTGCAATGCTCGCTTGATTGACAATTTTACAGCTGGTGTACTGAAATATATTCTGCTTAGCAACTAATGTTAAGCAGAGAAAATGTTCTGACTATGGCATTGTGAAAACAGGTGCAGAGTATCTGGAAAAAATTTTACTCTAAAAAGGAAGACAAAAGCGGTCTTCAAATGAACAGCTTGAACCCGAAGTATGTTGTGCCATCTAATAATAAAAACAAATGAAACTTTCTATCTCTCAAAGGTGTATGTATTCCAACAATAATAAACGTAGTTTCAGATACCAGGGCAAACTCAATCAACGAATTGAGTTAGAATTATTTCTCTTCAAAGAGTGTTAAATTCTAAGGACACTTTTATTATCATTATGGAACCTATGTTAAACTTTGATTAATCTGTACTAGGGGTGTGTAAACTGGTTCCTACAACCTTTTGAAATGTTTGTGTGTGTGCATGTTCATTAGCTAAGTCATGTCTAACTCTTTGTGACTCCATGGACTGTAGCCCGCCAGGCTCCCCTATCTATGGGGTTTTTGAGGCAAGAATACTGGAGTGGGTTGCCATTTCCTACTCCAGGGGACCTTCCTGACCCAGGGATCAAACCTAGGTCTCCTTCATTGTCAGGCAGATTCTTTACCACAGAGCCACCTGGGAAGCCCTTAGGAAAGCGTTAAGAAAAACTGGAGGGCTTTTATCTTTTTTGATTGTCACAGAAATTGTATTTTAGACTCTTTAATGAAGAAAATGAATAATGGCCATGTCCTCTAAGTAACTAGAACAAGGAATCTCTGGGGTTTCTCCATGAGGATTTCTAAGATGTATTGAAAGCTTGAGTTAGGATAAGTAGCAGTGTAATTCTCAGGCTTTAGATGGTATGAAACATACCAGCAGTGGTTCCTACAACTAATATTCAGTTTATTCTTTTATTTTTAACCCAAATGAAAATTCTCACACCTCACTTCTCATCTGTCCTTATGTTATTTCTGATTGATTCTGGCAGCAATGGACTTTAATTAAAAAAAAAAAAAAGTGTCTTTACTTTAAGTCAAAATTACTTAAATTAAGCCACAATTTAGTGCAGAAATACAAATATCTGGCTTTTGTTGATTTTAAAATACTGGAAAAAATGTCTTTTCACCATTTAAACAGACTTGGGAGTCATCAAATGACTATGGTTCAAGTTAATCACCAGCAAATAAAAATGAACTGCTATTTAAGGTTTTTTTCCCCTGATGTCTTCTACCTAACATTTTTCAGATTATTTTCTCCCTAAAGTTATCCAATTTTGATTCAAATATGGTTATCAACCTGGTACAGAAGCTCCCAAAGAAGGATTCATTCATTTAATGGCCTCTGTCTTCTTTCCAGGCAGCGTAAGAGGACAATTATTTGGTCTCCTTTCTGAGCTATTCTTTTGCTCAGTGGGAACAAACTGGCCTCTGCACTTCCCAGCCCAGCCTGCCTCTTTTCAGCCCTTTAGGTTTGGTGTGAGGGCACAAAGAGGAGTGATGAGCCTGGGGTCCACCTTCTCCCATTCAGAGGGGCACAGCTGGGAAGGAAGGCAGAAAGTCCTGTTCGTGGTTCACACAAAGTACTCCCCAGCAGGCTGCAGCTCTGACAAGCCAGCAATCCTTCCCTCGACACTTGAGGCGCATATTTCATAGTCTAAGAATAGAAATGCTTACACTGATCAAGAGTGGGGGTAGGGGGCTGACAGAATTACCCTCAGATGGCTGGGGCTCAGATGCATAAGGATGTCAAGAGATCTGGGTTTAATTGAAATGCAAGCATTTGCCATGTGGGATTCTACACACAGGGCTGTTTTGCCTTAAATGGTCAGTAACATATGTTTTGGCAAATGAAAGCAAAACAAAACAAAAAACAGTGAATATGAGTTGCAAGAAGAACATAGAAGGCACCTTAGGAAAAATAATATCCACTGAATGCTATGAAGAAACATGATATTGTATGTTTAATGGTTGTGCAGATTTAACATGGGATTTAAAAAAGTATTCCACAATTCATTGCTGTTTTATTCACTTTATAGAGAAGTAATTCTAGGGATAGATGCTTCATGTGATCGATACATGAACAACTGGTAATAAAACACTTTGGCATTTTTGATGACCCATTTGACATTAGGATTACTTCTTTGAGAAAGTTTGAACAGTAAAGCAAAGCGGCTACAATATTTTTATTATCGTGATACTACAAAGTAAACACTGAGAACTGATTCACCATCCAACTGATGTAGAAAGATCAAAGGAGACTCATATCAAAATCTAACCTTAAGTGAAGGTTGGTGTGGAGATAACAGGATATTGGGTCAATCCTAAGATATAACTTATTTAGTCTACTTCTGCCTTTCAAGTGTTAAAATATAAAGACTTCATTGGCAAATTAGTCCAGACTAATTTGGGTTTAGAAAAGCCAAGTTCCATCAGGAAATGGTACTTGTTTTTTTTATTTCTAAGAGGTCTGTACCTTCTTTTGACAAAACGTGAAGATTCCGCATTTGCAAACTCACTGCTGGCATATGCACCTGCCCTGAAGTCTGGCCACGCTGGTTAGTTGTTTTCGACTCTTAGCAAAAATGTTTCCAGGAAAGTCTATTGCAAGATTAAATGTAAATGCATTCTTTGTAGGGTGAGAAACTCCTGGCTTTATTATTGGTAAAGGAATAGTTACACCCTTGTGTATGGTACATTGTTTGTGTCCCGGGCGTGGGCGGAGTTTATAGTTGAAGCAGTGTCCTTTCTTGCCCTGTATTGCTTAAATCTCATCTGGCCTGTGGCCACACACTTTGCCTAGACATAAGACAGTCTACATAAAGAGAGAAGGCGATAGGCATGCCAAACAATTATCTTACCTATCTGCATATTGTTGACTAATTTGTTGATTAATTAAGAGCTATGTACAGTGATCACTGTGATCCAAGTCTGGATAAACCTGACATTCAGCTTCTGGGAGGTTGTGAGAACGTGGTCTAGACTGCTCTCACACAGATGTCAGGTGCTTTCCTGTGAGGCTCCATTGTTTGCCCAGGAGAATTCAGGTCACCTTCAGGAAACCTTATCTTAGCCGGGTGACATTTATCAGGCTGCAAGTGGGGGATGGGGCGGGTGCAGGCGGTAAGAGGGACTTATGGTTCCTGACCCAGGGATCAAACCTGGGTCTCCAGCATTGCAGGCAGACTCTTTACCATCTGAGCCACCAGGTGAACCCTGGCAGTAGTTACTGCCACAAAGGAATTAATTATAACATCTCAGTGTTCTTTAAGTTTTGCTACTTTTGGGTGACTAAAGTCTAGTCAATTTGCTTCCTTTGTGCAAGGAAGAGGTGAAGACCCTGCATGTCACAAGCTGCCACAGAAGATAGCACAGAGGGTCACGTGGTTCAAAGGCCAGTCAAATCCAGCAACACCTAAGCCATCTTCTTCATGGTTAGCATCCAGCTGTGGGATAGCACCCTCACTCCTATTATCTTCTGATACCAGAGAGACCCCAGGACCTTCCACTTCCTTGTGCCCGCCTCACTGTTACGTACATGGGTTTGGTTTCTGAAATCTGGAACTGTTCAGTTATTGGATGCTTATCTTTAAAATTCACTTTTTTTTAAAAAATTTTATTTTATTTTTAAACTTTGCAAAATTGTATTAGTTTTGCCAAATATCAAAATGAATCCACCACAGGTATACATGTGTTCCCCATCCTGAACCCTCCTCCCTCCTCCCTCCCCATACCATCCCTCTGGGTCGTCCCAGTGCACTAGCCCCAAGCATCCGGTATCGTGCATCAAACCTGGACTGGTAACTCATTTCATACATGATATTTTACGTGTTTCAATGCCATTTTCCCAAATCTTCCCACCCTCTCCCTCTCCCACAGAGTCCATAAGACTGTTCTATACATCAGTGTCTCTTTTGCTGTCTCGTACACAGGGTTATTGTTACCATCTTTCTAAATTCCATATATATGCGTTAGCATACTGTATTGGTGTTTTTCTTTCTGGCTTACTTCACTCTGTATAATAGGCTCCAGTTTCATCCACCTCATTAGAACTGATTCAAATGTATTCTTTTTAATGGCTGAATAATACTCCATTGTGTATATGTACCACAGCTTTCTTATCCATTCATCTGCTGATGGGCATCTAGGTTGCTTCCATGTCCTGGCTATTATAAACAGTGCTGCAATGAACATTGGGGTACACGTGTCTCTTTCCCTTCTGGTTTCCTCAGTGTGTATGCCCAGCAGTGGGATTGCTGGATCATAAGGCAATTCTATTTCCAGTTTTTTAAGGAATCTCTACACTGTTCTCCATAGTGGCTGTACTAGTTTGCATTCCCACCAACAGTGTAAGAGAGTTCCCTTTTCTCCACACCCTCTCCAGCATTTATTACTTGTAGACTTTTGGATCACAGCCATTCTGACTGGTGTGAAATGGTACCTCATAGTGGTTTTGATTTGCATTTCTCTGATAATGAGTGATGTTGAACATCTTTTCATGTGTTTGTTAGCCATCTGTATGTCTTCTTTGGAGAAATATCTATGTAGTTCTTTGGCCCATTTTTTGATTGGGTCATTTATTTTTCTGGAGTTGAGCTGTAGGAGTTGCTTGTATATTCTCGAGATTAGTTGTTTGTCAGTTGCTTCATTTGCTATTATCTTCTCCCATTCTGAAGGCTGTCTTTTCACCTTACTAATAGTTTCCTTTGATGTGCAGAAGCTTTTAAGGTTAATTAGGTCCCATTTGTTTGTTTTTGCTTTTATTTCCAATATTCTGGGAGGTGGGTCATAGAGGATCCTGCTGTGATGTATGTCAGAGAGTGTTTTGCCTATGTTCTCCTCTAGGAGTTTTATAGTTTCTGGTCTTACGTTGAGATCTTTAATCCATTTTGAGTTTATTTTTGTGTATGGTGTTAGAAAGTGTTCTAGTTTCATGCTTTTACAAGTGGTTGACCAGATTTCCCAGCACCACTTGTTAAAGAGATTGTCTCTAATCCATTGTATATCCTTGCCTCCTTTGTCAAAGATAAGGTGTCCATATGTGCGTGGATTTATCTCTGGGCTTTCTATTTTGTTCCATTGATCTATATTTCTGTCTTTGTGCCAGTACCATACTGTCTTGATAACTGTGGCTTTGTAGTAGAGCCTGAAGTCAGGTAGGTTGATTCCTCCAGTTCCATTCTTCTTTCTGAAGATCGCTTTGGCTATTCGAGGTTTTTTGTATTTCCATACAAATTGTGAAATTATTTGTTCTAGCTCTGTGAAGAATGCTGTTGGTAGCTTGATAGGGATTGCATTGAATCTATAGATTGCTTTGGGTAGTATACTCATTTTCACTATATTGATTCTTCCAATCCATGAACATGGTATATTTCTCCATCTGTTAGTGTCCTCTTTGATTTCTTTCACCAGTGTTTTATAGTTTTCTATGTATAGGTCTTTAGTTTCTTTAGGTAGATATATTCCTAAGTATTTTATTTTTTCCGTTGTAATGGTGAATGGAATTGTTTCCTTAATTTCTCTTTCTGTTTTCTCATTATTAGTGTATAGGAATGCAAGGGATTTCTGTGTGTTGATTTTATATCCTGCAACTTTACTATAGTCATTGATTAGTTCTAGTAGTTTTCTGGTGGAGTCTTTAGGGTTTTCTATGTAGAGGATCATGTCATCTGCAAATAGTGAGAGTTTTACTTCTTCTTTTCCAATTTGGATTCCTTTTATTTCTTTTTCTGCTCTGATTGCTGTGGCCAGAACTTCCAAAACTATGTTGAATAGTAATGGTGAAAGTGGGCACCCTTGTCTTGTTCCTGACTTTAGAGGAAATGCTTTCAATTTTTCACCATTGAGGATAATGTTTGCTGTGGGTTTGTCATATATAGCTTTGATTATGTTGAGGTATGTTCCTTCTATTCCTGCTTTCTGGAGAGTTTTTATCATAAATGGATGTTGAATTTTGTCCAAGGCTTTCTCTGCATCTATTGAGATAATCATATGGTTTTTATTTTTCAATTTGTTAATGTGGTGTATTACATTGATTGATTTGCAGATATTGAAGAATCCTTGCATCCCTGGGATAAAGCCCACTTGGTCATGGTGTATGATCTTTTTAATGTGTTGTTGGATTCTGATTGCTATCAGTAATTACCTTAAACATAAATGGGTTCAATGCCCCAACCAAAAGACAAAGACTGGCTGAATGGATACAAAAACAAGACCCCTACATATGTTGTCTACAAGAGACCCACCTCAAAACAGGGGACACATACAGACTGAAAGTGAAGGGCTGGAAAAAGATCTTCCATGCAAATAGGGACCAAAAGAAAGCAGGAGTAGAAATACTCATATCAGATAAAATAGACTTTAAAACAAAGGCTGTGAAAAGAGACAAAGATGGTCACTACATAATCTTCAAAGGATCAATCCAAGAAGAAGATATAACAATTATAAATATATATGCACCCAACACGGGAGCACCGCAGTATGTAAGACAAATGCTAACAAGTATGAAAGGAGAAATTAACAATAACACAATAATAGTGGGAGACTTTAATACCCCACTCACACCTATGGATAGATCAACTAAACAGAAAATTAACAAGGAAACACAAACTTTAAATGATACAATAGACCAGTTAGACCTAATTAATATCTATAGGACATTTCATCCCAAAACAATGAATTTCACCTTTTTCTCAAGGGCACATGGAACCTTCTCCAGGATAGATCACATCCTGGGCCATAAAGCTAGCCTTGGTAAATTCAAAAAAATAGAAATCATTCCAAGCATCTTTTCTGACCACAATGCAGTAAGATTAGATCTCAATTACAGGAGAAAAACTATTAAAAATTCCCACATATGGAGGCTGAACAACATGCTGCTGAATAACCAACAAATCACAGAAGAAGTCAAAAAAGAAATCAAAATTTGCATAGAAACCAATGAAAATGAAAACACAACAACCCAAAACCTGTGGGACACTGTAAAAGCAGTCCTAAGGGGAAAGTTCATAGCAATACAGGCATACCTCAAGAAACAAGAAAAAAGTCAAATAAATAACCTAACTCTACACTTAAAGCAACTAGAAAAGGAAGAAATGAAGAACCCCAGGGTTAGTAGAAGGAAAGAAATCTTAAAAATTAGAGCAGAAATAAATGCAAAAGAAACAAAAGAGACCATAGCAAAAATCAACAAAGCCAAAAGCTGGTTCTTTGAAAGGATAAATAACATTGACAAACCATTAGCCAGACCCATCAAGAAACAAAGGGAGAAAAATGAAATCAATAAAATTAGAAGTGAAAATGGAGAGATCACAACAGACAACACAGAAATACAAAGGATCATAAGAGACTACTATCAACAATTATATGCCAATAAAATGGACAACGTGGAAGAAATGGACAAATTCTTAGAAAAGTACAACTTTCCAAAACTGGACCAGGAAGAAATAGAAAATCTTAACAGACCCATCACAAGCACGGAAATTGAAACTGTAATCAAAAATCTTCCAGCAAACAAAAGCCCAGGTCCAGACGGCTTCACAGCTGAATTCTACCAAAAATTTAGAGAAGAGCTAACACCTATCCTGCTCAAACTCTTCCAGAAAATTGCAGAGGAAGGTAAACTTCCAAACTCATTCTATGAGGCCACCATCACCCTAATACCAAAACCTGACAAAGATCCCACAAAAAAAGAAAACTACAGGCCAATATCACTGATGAACATAGATGCAAAAATTCTTAACAAAATTCTAGCAATCAGAATCCAACAACACATTAAAATTCACTTTTTATGTCATTGGTTCCCAGGCACCAGCTGCCTTCTGACCACTTGATCTTAGAATCCTGCCATTGGATTTTCTTTTCTGATCACTTTCTCCTGAAAGCTTTTTTCTGTTTGCCACTTAACAGAACACCAGGAAAACCAGAGTCAGAGCCTCTCCAGGAAAATCCCGTGCAGGCCAAATCCCGGTCCAAACCCTTGGCTGGGTGTTGACACCAGATTTCAAATCCTGTGTGGACCGCTTTGATCCAGCAAAAGGAATCTGGGTAAACAAGCTGGGCCTTCAGCGGCAGGCCACACTGGGATGTGAGTGTTCTGGTATTCCTGAAGTTACACAAGTGTGAGAGTGTGCGAATGATGACTATGGGTATGTGAAAGTGTGCAAATGCATGTGTGAGTGTGTGTTCAAGCAGAAGCTAGAAGTGAAGTTGCTCAGTCGTGTCCAACTCTTTGTGATCCCCTGGACTGTAGCCTACCAGGCTCCTCCATCCATGGAATTTTCCACACAAGAGTACTTACTGAAGTGGGTTGCCGTTTCCTCCTCCAGGGGATCTTCCTGACCCAGGGATCGAACCCAGGTCACCCGCATTGCAGACAGACGCTTTACTGTCTGAGCTACCAGGGAAGCCCCAAGCAGGAACTAGTACAACAGAAAAACCTTTGCTAATAGCAACGTCCAAGAGAAGGGGTCCACTAGAGGCTCTCCAGGCTTAAAGACAGTGATCCAGGTTCTAGTTCTGCTTCTACTGCTATCTCTCTGGATGACCTAGAGCAAGCCACTTTCTGTCTCTTGGATCATAGTTTTTATATTTAAAAAATAAAAAGTACTACAAACTCCCTACCCTACAAAAAGTATGTGCTACAGAGTCACCATCATGATTTTCTTCCATCTGACTAACCATATATTAGAGGTTAAACACAGAGCTGGAAATAGGAAGTTCTGGCTGAGAAACTCGAGGGCAGGCTCAAGCCCTACTATAACACACTGTTGGGGTTTGTTAAAAATAGTACAGGACTGAACTAGAGACTGAAAGGTTACTGGCCTCATCCTGGAGAGAAGAGAACGCCTACAGGAGGGATGTCAAGCGGAGTGTGAGCACCCCAACATTCCTCTGCACATCCTGCAGCTGAAACATCCCTCTCGAATTCTTTGGAGACCCCATACAGGGAAATAAACTCACCTCTCTCTCCTATTGACTTAAAAAAGCACCTTGACTCTTTAATACAAAGAACTGGGTGAGCAGGAGACAAGGCATGCCATCTTAATTTGAGAGTAAATGAAACATGCCCCCAAGTTAATGCCTCTGTCAATTAACAGCCAAGAAAACAAGCTTGATGCATCTCACTTTTCCCATTGACCATATCGGTGGCTCTCCCAGACTTCTACATAGAAGGCAGCCCTGAGAGGTAAGCACACATAACAGTTTCTGGCCGCTAAAAATAAACCACGATTTAACTGCAGTGCTACCTGAAGACTCAAACCAAAACTAGAGACACATATAAACATCACCTATTTGAATAAGAAATCATTGATAAAGTTCATAGATCTCCATTCTAACTCAGACTGGGTAATGGGATGATCAGTTTATAAGCATCATAGATGTAAGAGAGAAACATTTTAAAGTAAGTATACTGGGAAGTCATAGCCCACCATCCCTCTCAGTTTTAAACTTAGACCATTAAAATAAGAAAGGGCATTAGAGATGAACCAGAATAAATAAAATGTAGATTGAGGAGACTGAGGCTCAAAGAGGGCAAGTGGCTGCCACAGGATCCAGCAGGCTGGAGGGGGCGGGAGCGGGGGCGGGGATCATTCCTGCCTCTCAGATTGATGTCTTTGCCACTACTGTCTGCTGTTTGCTGTATCATTGTGCTTTCAAAGTGAAAGTGAAAGTCGCTCAGTCGTGTCCGACTCTTGGACCCCATGGCCTGCAGTCCACGGGATTCTCCAGGCCAGAATACTGGTGTAGGTAGCCTTCCCTTCTCCAGGGGATCTTCCCAACCCAGGGATCGAAACCAGGTCTTCCACATTGCGGGCGGATTCTTTACCAGCTGAACCACCAGGGAAGCCTAAGAATACTGGAGTGGGTAGCCTATCCCTTCTCTAGCGGATCTTCCCGACCCAGGGATCCAACCGGGGTCTCCTGCATTGCAGGCGGATTCTTTACCAACTGAGTTATGAGGGCATTGTGCTTTAGGAAAGTCAAATATTTTCCCAGGGTTGAATTTTTAAGCAGAAATTACTGTGGCCCTTTCAATGTTCCTCTTTAAAATTTCCTCCTTGGTTTGGCATCTGTCTCCTCGTAGGATTTCCCACCTGCTGTCTCCTCCCGACCACAGACTCGCATGTTGGCCCAGACCCCTAGCTCAGGCGTTCCTCTTTCCCAGACTCCCTCCACCTGAACATTTTGCTTTGCTCTCTTGGGGTCCAACCGCCCACCCCACCTTTCTCTCTTCAGTCACAAGGTAGCATCTCTAGCTCCTGAAATCTCTGTATGTATTTCATTTTCCTGCCTTCCAGAATCACTCATATCTGTCGCTCTAAAAGTACAGGCCTCAAACAAGCAGCATATAACATCACCTGGGAAGTTGTTAGAAATGCAGATTCTCAGGTCTCAGGCCAGAGTTACTGTCTCAGAAATTCGAGTGGGGAAGCCTGGCAATCTGTGTTTCAGTGAGTCCTCCAGTTGACTCTGACCCTTGCCCAACTCTGAGAACCACTCACCTACTGACCTATTTTATCTTCAGCATGAGTTCAGGGGAAGAGCTCTGCAAAAAACTGTTTGTGTTAAGATCCTGCTTTTTTGGCTGTGTACTTAGGAAAAACTACTTCACATTTCTGTGCCTCACAGTCCTCATCTGTGAAATGGGGATAATAATTCTGAGACTGGGTCTCAGAAATTTGTTGTGATGCAAGGTATATATGGAATATAATTTGCACAGAGCAAAACCTAGGAAATGCTAAAAAAAAATTAGTACTTAGTCTTTCATAAGATTTTTCTACTCACGACACATGAAATGTGAGTCACTTTCCACATCATACCCTTATGAAACTTGAAAACAAAAATTAATCAATAGTGAAACCATGTTACTTAGAAATGTAAATTACATTCTAAATTAGACCTTGTAAAGGAGATCAGTCCTGGGTGTTCACTGGAATGACTGATGCTAAAGCTGAATACTTTGGCCACCTCATGCGAAGGGTTGACTCATTGGGAAAGACTCTGATGCTGGGAGGGATTGGGGGCAGGAGGAGAAGGGGACGACAGAGGATGAGATGGCTGGATGGCATCACTGACTCGATGGACATGAGTTTGAGTAAACTCTGGGAGTTGGTGATGGACAGGGAGGCCTGGCGTGCTGCGATTCATGGGGTCGCAAAGAGTCGGACACGACTGAGCGACTGAAGTGAACTGAATATCAATATATATGAAATTACTTTCATGTTTGCACTTTATGAATTTTTAATTTGTATATTTCAAGTTAATAAAAATGATGGCATAATATAAACTTGTAAGAATCAGTTTAGAGAAAGCTATTTTATTGCCACATAGGACTAAACTCAGAAATCAGTTTGCAAGTTTGTTCTTGTAGCAGCTGATACCCTTAAAGGAACACACACATGTTTGCTGCTAATAATAAAGCAGCCAGTCTTTTTCGGTCTAGGGCAACTGTAAACTTGCCTGTGTAGAATGTCCTTGAGGCATAAAAGCAAACTCATCAGAACAGGACCCCACAAGCAACTCTTGAAATCGGAATCATGCATTTTTCTTGCATGTAAATATCATTTCATATTAATTGATACTATCTAAATATGTATTCATAATTGTTGCTATGCCTGTAATTATAAAGAAATGAATTCATTGATTTGCACATATAAAATGATTCCTATGTATATATTTAAAAATATATAGCTAAAGTTGTGGAATCCCTTACTCAATGCTAAAATTTAGTTTGTCTCTCTTCCATGCAGATTTCAAACCCTTTAAAATACCATTTATTATATTTCTAATAAAAAAATAAAAATACCAGATACATCATTGGTTTCACTCTAATGAAGAGTTCCATTGATTAGCAAAGAGCTTTATACATGACATCCACATTTTAATTATCTATTGTTTTCCAACATGACCATTTAGTTGATGGTTATTACAATTTTAAAGCTTGTGTTACTTAGAACATATGTACAGTGGATAGTCCTGGTGAAATGGCTCAGATCAATAGTGAAGATAAAAAAGCCCGCCCAGAAGGGACCTTTCTTAAACTGTATGTGCATAGCATTTTTTTGCCAAGTCAATGGTAAAGTCCTCAGCTGTGAATATCTTGGACATAAGGTTATGCAATTGTGGTTAAGGAAATATGGTGGTTGTTAATTTAATTCCTAGCTGACCCAATTTCCATTCATATAAAATATGCTTTAGGGCAGTCATCAGGAGACCACTTTGACTTTGGTTTAAACGGAATTTCCTTGCCTTTTATGACATTTTAAATTTTCACTAAAAGAAGAATTCTGTCAAACAAATGACTTAAACAGGTTAAAAATATGCAGGTAAAGTTTTACAGTATATCAACAAAGATTCATATGCAGTAGTTAAGTAAAATGAATTCTAGGGTAAAAAAAAATAAACATAACTTAGCGGAAACCATAGGAAAACAAGTCTAAAAATCAGACATGAATTATAGTTGCTCCATTTGGAGGACACAGTTACAAGCTCAGTTCTCTGTGAAACCATGCTGTTTAGTGCTAGGGAGGAGATGGGAAATCAGAAATCCTAATTCTGGTCCCAAGACACTTACTTAGATGCCTACAATTCTCTTTGGCCCAGTGTTCTTTTATGGGGTTAATTATTGTTAATTTCACTAATAATCATCTTGGAATAAGGCATCTGTACTAGAATTTCCATTGTGAAATCAATCCTTTTTAAAAAAAAAATAACAGAACCACTGTTAAGATTGAAACGCTGAGAGGATAATGGAATCAAAAGAGCTCTGCTGTAAAAGAACAGATTTATAAAAACAAATAGTGCCAGACAGTCCTGATAGCATTTTCAATAGAATTAAAAACTTAGTGAGCACAATGAATGTGCCTTAACACACATATATTTATATTTTTGTAATGCATTTGATACAGTATCTCAATAAATCTTGTTTGCCAACCTAATTAGCATTGGGTTTGCAATGGGCTCTGTCACATGGACCGAGAACTGGCTGGAGGACAAGTCCTAATGAGTCAGGGCAATGTGTTGACTATAGGGTCAGTGTGAGGTCTGGTTTTGTTTAATGTCTTTATTAACGATCTGGAAGAAAGAGTAAATAATTCTTGAATGAAATAACGTTTTAATGACAGGCACGTGGGCTAACCAGAGAACAGAAGTAAGCACCAGTTCCAGGCTTGCTACTGATTTGAAAGAGGCCAGTCACTTGATCTGAGTATGTTTCCCCATGTGGAAAATGGAGATAATGGTCCTCTTGTGAGAAAGCGAAGATAAGATTTTATGATTTCAAATACAAAGTATGATAATGCTCCCTCTGATAGTATTTGCGGCTTATCTACTGCTTACAATACTTGTTAGGAGTCACTTTAACGTGGCCGAACATAGCGTAGGGTCAGGGAGGAACAGAGCAACATTGTCAAGGGACAACACGTTTGGAGGGCAAATGGCTAAAACTCCTAGAAAAGGAGCTTTGTAAATAGGTAGAGGAAGCTTAGAGAGAATGGGAAGCTGAAGAACAAACAGCAAAACAATCTTTCATGGGAAAGTAGATGGGAGAGTGCAGGACAAGGCAGAAGAGGCTGGAGCTGTCTTGCTGAGTTTGGGGGAGTGACTTCAGGGAGGCCTCCCACACTGCCTACCTTTTTATCCTTCCGGTCTAGGGAGACAGTGCACATGGAAAATGTTTACACTCAACTGCTTCTAAATTGATGGGCTTCCCTTGTGGCTCAGCGTAAAGGATCGGCCTGTCAATGCAGGAGACCAGGAGACGCGGGTTCGATCCCTGGGTCAGGAAGATCCCTGGAGAATGAAATAGTAACACACTCCAGTATTCTTGCCTGGGAAACCCCATGGACAGAGGAACCCGGTGGGCTATAGTCCATGGGGTCCCAAGTCAGACATGACTTAGCAACTAAACAACAAACAACAACTCCTAAATTGCTATTCAGCTTTTATATTAAAAAACTGAGCTATTTAATACAAAGTAGAGGTCAGTAAATTATTTCAGGTCAAACCTTAAAAGTGATTTTCTTGGTAGTCAGCTCTAGTCCGATGTGACTCTAGTGTTAGGAACAGTTTTTTTGGGTTACAGGAGGCAGTTAGCTAGAGGGAGGTGGCAGAGGTGGGTGGTGCTGCTCATTTATGCAAATGAAGCTAAACAAGATTTACTAAGATTTGTTTCCCCACTGAAATATGACTTTCAAGCAGACTAGAGTTCTCGTGACCACTGAAGAGTATTTTTTCAAAGTGACAAAGAAGCTCAGGAACCAAATTAACACTGGAAGATCACTGGTTCTTTGCACTGTAAAACAGGTTTGCTCAAACCAACCTGATCATTAATATTTTCTAGGAGAGTCTCTTAAAAATATAGATCTCTGTGTCTCAGCCAAGACCTACCAAAGCAGATTTCCCAAAGAAGCCAAAGTAATTTCTATGACCAGGTAAATTCCAAGGTTGAATAAAAGGAACCAGATTGTTCCAAAGTTATCTCATCAATAGTCTGACATAATCTGCTAAACTATGGTCTTTCCAAGCTAACCCAAATATTTACGTTGACTCATTAGAGATTTTTTTCTTGCATATATCCAAAAATGGCATATTAAATAGGATAGTCCATGGTTTTTTCAGTTTTCTTATCAATCACCAAAGTCTAAGTTATTGCTCTAGAATCTCCTTTTATAATTCTTTCTCAGTACAGCTTATTTTTAATCAGTTATTTGTTTTGAACTCATTTATAATTTATATCCTGCCTGTTTTCTAAAAAACAGTTTGAGGATTGTATCTCAAACTGTCTTTTCTAGTGAAGGGTGAGAGGAAGAACTTTAGAATCCCCATGAGATTGGAGCAGTCTCTTCAACAACATCCTTGAGGGTATGAGACTAAAATTCATGCCTTCCTCCCTTAAAACAGTATTCTTTATGCTAAGCCACACATTTGAATTTATTTGGGAGACAAAGAAATATAAAATAAGGTACAGATATGATGAAATACTTCCTGTGTGCCCTGAGAGTACTATAAAAATTATATTAATAGAAAGTTGGAGGGAGCCTCAGTAGACACTCCCAACTACCACATTAGGGTCCTCTTTACATAGAATCCGTTTCTGGTGGTATCTGAGCTGGGGAAAGCCAGCTCCATCGCTGACAAGTACTTGGGTCTCTATTCTCATCATTTCCAGAATTTTTTTTTTTCAGAAATAAAGATTACAGGATTATTTGATATTTAGAAAACAGAAAACACAACCTAAATTAGCGTATGTGGAGGGTGGTGTTCTGGAGAAGATCCCAGAAAAACATTTAGAAAAAAAATTCCAACTTACTGAGAGAGAGGGAAAAAACCTCTGCTATAGAATAACATGGAAAAGAACCAAGATTTTTAAGATTCTTAAAAATCAAATCCACTATAAAATAGGTTATAAATTCCACAATTGAATAGGTTATAAAATGGTAAAACATTCTCTTCAAAAGTAAATCTACCATAATGATCATTTGTGGCCATATATTACTTTGATTAAATATTATCATGGTTGTTTTAAAAGATGTTTTGGTGTTTTTTGTGTCTGAGGGAAGTTTCATCTATTTAATGTATTTTCTCCAAGGATAGCTGACATTTTGCTCTCTTCCTCTCATTACAGTCTGTGACTAATATATCTTGACTATATATATATATATATATAGATATAGATATAGATATAGATATAGATAACCCCTCAAAGGGAATTCAGCTTGCATTGCATTTTGGGACTGGGTACATTCTGTCCGAATGATGTTGGCAGGAACATGGTATTGTGACTCGATTAGATTCAGGTTGCACATATTTGGGACCTTTAAGCTGATGTCTTTCTGTAGCTCCCTCTCCACCTCTGCTTTCCTCCGTAAATAATCTCACTGGATTCTTCATTCATACATCTTTATGTTTCAGGGGAGCCTCAGAGAAGAGAAAGAATCCCCTTCTGATCAGAGCTTACCTCTTAGCCAGGGATCTGTCAGCTCAGCACGGTTCTGTGTGGAAGGGGCTAATGAGGCTGGAGTTTATTTTTTCATCAGTTTTTTTCCCCACTTCTTTTTAAAGAGTCTGGCCACCTTTTTAACATATTTAAAATACAAATAACTGAATTTTCTTCCCTTTTAATTTTAGCTCTTCTACCTACTGCATGCTTGCTAAGCTGCTTCAGTTGTATTTGACTGTCTGAGACCCAATGGACTGCATCCAGCTAGGCTCCTCTGTCCATGGAATTCTCCAGGCAAGAATAGTGGAGTGGGTTGCCATTTCCTTCTCTAGAGGATCTTCCCAACCCGGGGACTGAACCCATGTCTCTTGCGTCTCCTGCATTGGTAGGCAGGTTCTTTACCTTTAGAGTCATCTAGGAAGACCTCTTCTACCTCCTAGCAGTGTGAATTGCCAGTAGCTTCTGAGTCCTAATTACCTCATCTCTGAAATGAGGACATTACCCAGGGCTTGCTGTGCAAGGAGGAGTTGAGGACTCCAAAACATTCAGAAGAGTACCATGCATGTGGCTGGTGCTTGCAAATGGTAAAGCTACAACTCCAGCTATGTTTAACAGAGTTCTTAGGATGTGTAAAGAAGGAAGCAAAATCTTGAGAGGCTTAGGATAGCCCTGACTTAACTCTCCCCTTGATTAAAATTTGCTTGATGACGCAGAACAGCAGCATTTTTAGCAGCATAGTCTCATGACATTCATTAAATACATCAGTATTTTTACTTTTTAGTGCTGTTTTTTCTCTCATTAATGCCGTTTCCTAGCAACACATGTATGGAGAAAATTAAGCACATGTATGGAGAAAATGCAAATCATTCATTTTATCATTTGTTTATTAAAAGTTAAATAGTATCCTATTCATTAATTTAGCTACCAGCTAAAGACTGAATGCTTTGTTGAAGGGACTGTTCCAGGACCAGTGCCTCCACCATTTAGCTGTGAATTTCTGTGCTGACCTAAATGTAGCCATTAACCATATATAGTCAGCTGAGTACTTGAACCGCAGCTAGTGTAATTAAATCTAAATTGTATTTAATTTTAACTACTTAAAATTTTAATTTTAATACTGAAACAGTATAAAATAATTTCTCATTAAGCATGATTTTTTGTACATACTATCTCATTAAAATTTTTTATATTGATTATATGTTTAAATGATAGTATTTTGGGTACATTAGGTTAAACTAAAGTATATTATTAAGATTAATTTCACCTATTTCTTCTGACCTCTTTGTAGTGTGGCTACTAAAAAATTACATATACGGCTTACAGTGGCTCAAACGGAAAAGTGTCTGCCGGCAATGTGGGAGACCCGGGTTCCATCCCTGGGTCGGAAAGATCCCCTGGAGAAGGAGATAGCAACCCACTCCAGTACCCTTGCCTGGAAAATCCCATGGATGGAGGAGCCTGGTAGGCTACAGTCCATGGGGTTGCAAAGAGTTGGACAGGACTGAGCGACTTCACTATTATATTTCCATTAGCCAGAGCTAGCGTAGACCATCCTGCATTCACCAAACAGGAAGCAAGGGCAAGTAGTATCAAAGTAAGGCTAAAAAAAGTATCGCTGTTTGGTAGACATTTTAGGAATTTATAAAAAGAAAAGTTAATCATAATTTAGGAAGACTTTAGAAAGAATGACCTAGAGACACATCTTCATTTGAACCTGAAAGTTGATGAGTGTCCACAGAGCAGGAGAAAGCAATGACCAAAATACCAGACTTAATAAAAGGCTGACCTAGTTGAGAGGAATTAGCATTGAGAACTGATATCATAATATAGGAGTTAGAAGGAGCTAAAGATCCTTGTCTAAACTCCCCCTTGTGCAAATAGCTCTTTATTCAACCTTCAGCAAGTATTTATTGTATACTTTCAGTGTGTTAGGCATTGTTCTAATCAAGATGCTGAAGACACGACAAAGCCTTACTCTTGTTACATTCTCGTTTAGAAAGATAATAGACCATTTATAAGTACAGGGACAAGAGAAAGGACAGTTTCAGATTTTGATAATTCTGGGGAGAAAATAAAATGGTCCTTACTATAGAGAGATGGAAGATAAAGGAAGGCACCCTCAGCTAACTTAGATTGAGCATTATTAGCTCAAGGATGGCTCCTTGAAGGAAATGATATGGGTACTGAAGACTGGAGAATAAGAAGTGGTCAACCCAATCAAGGTGTGGTCAGCAGATGAGCTGCAAGTAGAAAGGCTGGAGGATGAATAAGATCGGTGCGTTTCAGAAGGAGGGAGACTACCGTGCTGGCACACGGGGAGCACGAGCCTGGGCACAAGCAGGACTTAGAAACCAGTATAAGGACTCTGGATGTGCAACAAAAACTGTTGGAAGAGTTTTGATCAGAAGTGTAATGCAAACTGATTTTCTGCTGCTCTGTGGGGAATGGATTGTAGAGATGAGAATACTCCTCCCACATCCATGAACTGGAAGTCATGCTTCCCTCCTTTGCAGTTCTATATGTTATTAATATATCTTCTATGGCACTTCTCCTTTCTTACCTTGTTTTCTGATTATTCAATTTAAGTCTTAGCTCCACTATCTCAGAAAAACATTCTGATTCATCTTTATCTCTCCCACAGTCTCAGCACAGCATCTTGAACATAATAAGCCTTGCATGAATATTTATTAAATGAATGAATCATGGAATGGATAATTCAAACTCTGCTTGAATACTTTCAATGACAAAAAGGGCACAGCTTCATAACACAACCCATTCTGTCATTACAAGTTTCTTCTAAAATGTTAAAAAAATGTTTTTAAATGGATATAAAATGAATGTTTCTTTTATTTTTACTTATTCATCTTTATTCTTTCATTTGTCTGTGGAAGAGCAAAGAAATAAATTTTGTCTTCCAAAAGATCATCCTTTAACTTAATGCTGACAGTAACTGTTTTCACAAATGTTTTTATCTTTGTCATTCCTAATCTTTTCAGTATCTTTAGACATAGTTTTTTCATTATTTGCTCTCCTCATCACTTTTCTCAGCTTATACTTTTTATCATAACCCCTTTAATAAACAAGATACCCCAAACTGAATACAATATACCACATGCATCTGCAGAGTCTTACTAAGTTCGATGGACATTCATGCTAAGCATTTTTAATTGTTTCATCAAAATATTGGTTTATACTGAAGTGTTTAATCAGATTATTAAGAAGTCTCAACTGGTTGGATGTGATGAGTGGGTACTTAATGACCCATATCCCTGGGTTTGTTGGTGGTTCATGGAAGCAACTGAAATTGGTAAGGTAGAGTCAGCAAACATCTTATAGAGCCTTCTCTGAGTTAAGATGAATAAACAAGAGTGCTCAATTGGTAATGAGCATTATCTTTCTAAATCATAGATATGCATTTAGCAGGGATCTTAATTCTCTTAATCCCTTATTTCTCAATTTAGGCTTTGTGAACCACTAGATATTAGATAACCTGCACATCTAATTTAGTCCAAGTCTCAGGAGAAGGAAATTTTGGGGTATAAGAAGGCTATTTGGAACAGAAAGTCCCTTTTCATAGCACATCTCATAGGGAAGTCTTAATTACACTTGCCTTCAGAATTGGCCTGCATTTACAGAATCATAAATTTGTAGGCAATCTTAAAGACCACTGTCCAATCTATTTAGGAATTTCTTTTTTCAAACTGTAGAAAATGAACCATGAACATTAGATCTAATTCCAGTGATTGATTTAACACTAAGTCAATGGAGAGAAAAGGATGAATCTGAGTGTTATTTGCCTGAATGAAGCACGATGGTTAATAAATCTATAGTTTTCTTGCTTTGACCCTTATAGCATGCATTACCTTTCCATAGCTTCATCTAATTATACTCTTTTTATTTTTTTCTTTGCCCTGATACCTTATTTTATTTTGAAATATACTTTTACTTTCTGTTTCTGCAAGTCATTTTGAATCTTTTTTGGAACAAGGTATGATATAATTCTTCATGAGCTCAGGGGTTACAAGCTCTTGCCCTTTCCTGAAGAGAGAAAAAAAAAATCATGTAGCAGTGATTCATTAACCTAGAAACTTCTAGGTGATCTAGAATCATGCTATTTCTTTTGGTTATTCTGAGAGAAATAGTTCATACTGCTGATTTAGAAACAAGAATTACTAGAAATTTGCTTATTTTCTCTCAATTCCATCTTGAGTGACAATCAGTTCAGCTCAGTTCAGTCGCTCAGTCGTGTCCAGCTCTTTGTGATCCCATGGACTGCAGCACGCCAGGCCTCCCTGTCCATCACCAACTCCAGAGTTTGCTCAAACTCATGTCCATTGAGTCGGTGATGCCATCCAACCATCTCATCCTCTGTTTTCCCCTTCTCCTCCTTCTTTCGATCTTTCCCAGCATCAGTTCAGTTCAGCTCAGTTCAGTTGCTCAGTCGTGTCCAACTCTTTGCGACCCCATGAATCGCAGCAACGCCAGACCTCTCTGTCCATCACCAACTCCCAGAGTTCACTCAGACTCATATCCATGGAGTCAGTGATGCCATTCAGCCATCTCATCCTCTGTCATCCCCTTTTCCTCCTGCCCCCAACCCCTCCCAGCATCAGAGTCTTTTCCAATGAGTCAATTCTTCGCATGAGGTGACCAAAGTACTGGAGTTTCAGCTTTAGCATTATTCCTTCCAAAGAACACCCAGGGCTGATCTCCTTTAGAATGGACTTGTTGGATCTCCTTGCAGTCCAAGGGACTCTCAAGAGTCTTCTCCAACACCACAGTTTAAAAGCATTAATTTTTCGGCGCTCAGCTTTCTTCACAGCCCAACTCTCACATCCATACACGACTGCTGGAAAAATCATAGCCTTGACTAGATGGACTTTTGTTGGCAAAGTAATATCTCTGCTTTTGAATATGCTATCTAGGTTGGTCATAACTTTCCTTCCAAGGAGTAAGCGTCTTTTAATTTCATGGCTGCAGTCACCATCTGCAGTGATAAAAAAATAAAGTCTGACATTGTTTCCACTGTTTCCCCATCCATTTCCCATGAAGTGATGGGACCAGGGTCTTTTCAAATGAGTCAGTTCTTCACATCAGGTGGCCAAAGTATTGGAGTTTCAGCTTCAGCATCAGTCCTTCCAATGAATATTCAGGGCTGATTTCCTTTAGGATGGACTGGTTGGATCTCCTTGCAGTCCAAGGGACTCTCAAGAGTCTTCTCCAACACCACAGTCAAAAGCATCAATTATTTGGCACTCAGCTTTCTTTATAGTCCAACTCTCACATCTGCACATGACTACTGGAAAAACCATAGCTTCGACTAAATGGACCTTTGTTGGCAAAGTAATGTCTCTGCTTTTTAATATGCTATCTAGGTTGGTCAAAGCTTTTCTTCCAAGGAGCAAGCGTCTTTTAATTTCATGGCTGCAGTCACCATCTGTGGTGATTTTTGAGCCCAAGAAAATAAAGTCAGCCACTGTTTCTACTGTTTAGCCATCTATTTGCCATGAAGTGATGGGACCAGATGCCATGATCTTAGTTTTTTGAACTTTGAGTTTTTAAGCCAACTTTTTCACTCTCTTCTCTATTGTCACTCGGTTTTATTCATAAATTTATTGAGTGACAATAAATTTGCCATTGTTTATGCTGAACTTTTTGGATTGGCACGTTTTCACTATAAATTAGTTACATCTCATTATGGTCTCACTGACTAGATTCTTGACTATAATAGTCTCAAAAATGCATCTCCTAAGTCAATCTTTAGCCACATTACACAAAGTAAGTTCCTGTGTAAAAAAAGTAAAATTTTGACAGTAAAGTAAAAATTGTTTTTTGTAATTTGGTCCATCTATTCACAATTAAAAGCAGAATCTGCTATTGAGAAAATAGATCAACGAAAAATAAAACATTCTAAACAGAAACATGGTTTTGATCCCCTTGTGCTTAGAAATAAACTGGAGGTATACTTTTTTCCCCAAGAATTTTGAACAAAAAATTATTCTCTCTGTGAAAGTTGGGGCCAAAAACTGTTGCTAAATAACTAAGTAAATAAAAATTTAAACTTCTAGGTGGAATGAAGTGACTATGGCCAACCAAGACTAGAATAAACAAATAAAATGTAAAAATAATTTGTTAAAGGCGTCCGAGAACTATCAAAAGAATAACAAGACCTGGAAGAGTTAATAATCCAGAGAAGGGATATTTTGCATCTAGGTATAGGAATTAATTCTTGGCGTAGGCAAGAAGATGAACACACTGGTTATGTAATTGATGGCAGAAAAACCAGCAGAGCTTCTGCAAGACTTGAAAACAGTTTGATGAAACTGGAGATCAAAGAAGCTTCCAACACAGGGCTGTTTCACTCTCAAGTTATTTACCCAATTTTGATGCTAAATAAGGATAAAAGTGAAATAAAAACACAAGCAAAGAACACTAAAAAGCAGAGCAGAATTTGTATTAATATCTACTGCCAAAGAGACAATGATCAGAATTTAAGACGTTCTGAGGAAAGAACTCAATAGATGGATTTGGTTGCAGATGTAAAGATTAGAAGACAAGATTAAGGATCCAAAAAATTCATTACTAGGAACTAAGAGGATAGGTTATAATAAAATTCATAAACAAATAGAAGGAACCCTAAAATACATTAAAAATGAGTCTTAGATCCATGTGGGCTACAGTGGCAAGTTCTAAAATACGTGTGTCTTTGAGTACCAATAGAAGAGAAATGGAAGCAATAATAAATGAAATAACGACATACTTTTTCTTTTCCAAAATTGAAGACGAACATTAACTCAAAGAGTCAAAATGTGAACCCTACACAGAATAAAAAAACTAACTAGACACACAGCAATGAAACTCCTAAAGCTAAAGAGAAGAAAAGCAGCCTGAGAAAAAGACACTGGACCTTCCAAGAAGCAAGAGTAACAACAGAAACAGGGAATAATGGAGTGACAACTTTAAAGTGCTGAAAGAAAAACCAAACAAAACCTTCCATCTGGAATTCTATCCCAGGGAAAATATCCTTAAAAAATATCTTTTAGAATACATTACCTGAGAAAATTAGTCATCAGCAGGCATGTTTTAAGAGAAATGTTAACGGAATTTCTTTATGTAGAAAGAAAATGATCTCAGATGGAAACATGGAAATGGAAGGTATGAAGAACACAAGAGATGATGAACAGATGGAAGAATATAATTGAATATTGATTGTTCAAACGCATTTAAAAGTTGTGTGCTGTGTGTGCATGGCCACTCATCATGTCCAGCTCTTTGTGACCCCATGGACTGCAGCTTGCCAGGCTCCTCTGTCTATGGAATGTTCCAGGCAAGAATATTGGAGTGAGTTGTCATTTCCTTCTTCAGAAGATCTTCCTGACCCAGGGGTTGAACCCATCTTTCCTGCATTTACAGGTGAATTCTTTACCATTGCACCACCTGGGAAGCCCCATTTAAAAATTATGTACAATTAGAATGTGTGAGAGGAACAATACAAAAGACAGAAAGAGTAACTATAATTAAAGTGTTTAAGATAATAGCATCATGAAAAAAGAGGAAGAAAAAGGTCTGCAAACAGCCTTTGTGGAATTGAATTTGATTTTTTTCCATGTTAATTACTTGGATACACTTGAATAAACGAGTGTTTTTCTAGTACAGCATCATAGACATTTGGGTACCAATATTGCAATAATATTATACAGAATGGTTACCATGATTTATGCTTGGTTATGCAGCCAGATGTGTTCCAAAAAAGAAAAAAAGCCTGGAAACAATTTCAGAATAAACTATATATTATGAATGCCACTAATAATGGTGAAAATGCAAAACTAATTGAGTTGAGAAGACACGGTTCTTTCCTTTTACAATCAATGTGTAAAACCCTGTGGTGCTTCACCAGATGAACAGTAAGCCCATTATCACATACGTTAAAGATCAGAAATTTCTTCCTTCCAGCACATAAGCAAGCACCTGCAAGAGCGTGGCAAAGGGTTTGTGTCATTTATCAGCAGGAGACCCTCTCTTCACAGAACAGCTGCCTGACACAGAGCCCAAACTGTGGCTCCCTTGTGTTTTGAAAAAGATGATGTCTCCCCTGAAAGGACAGGCATACAATAATGGGAGTTTTGGCTGGGAGTTGCTCTGGCTGAATGACAGATCTTCATGGGTGAAAAATGGACCTGCATAACCTGCTTAATATCATAAACTCAGAAAACAGCATTTGAAATGCATAGGTTGACAACCTGCCTAGTTCTTATTTCAGTTTCAGTGGAAAACATGGCACTCAAGGAAGTTCTGTTTTTACTGATCAAATTGAGATTTTCCATCCTGCTATCCTCTCTTTCCTCCCTTTTTCCTTCTGAGGATACATTTTTTCCCTCTCTTGTTGATTTATATTGCTACATGGTATACAGTACTGCTTTACAGAGCTATTTCTTTGTATGTAAAGTTTTGTTTTGACTATCTCAAGATGACAAATTGGCTCTCATGGCATTGAGAAGATTTAACTTAATGTCCAGAAAGAACTAGTCAAGTTGAGGTTGAAGTTCATGGATAAGAATTTCAAAATCTAACTTTTAATCTAGTACACTGAGCTCTTCTTTGAAGAAGCATTAAAGAAGTGTAAAGCTTTATTTATCCTACTAATTTTTGTTCATGATTTCTGATGTCTATTTTAAAAATATGAAGAGGGTGAACTCTATCAAAAGACATAAGATGTAAGCTTATGTTTTTAGAACAAATTTCTCAAATTTTAAAAAATTGGTAGAATTCATAAATGCCATATATACTAATCTCTAAAGCTTAAATTACATTTATTTTGACTCTAGGGTTGTTAGATGAAATATAGAACACTCAGTTAAATTTTGATTTCAGATAATATTTTTTAGTAAAAATATGTCCCAAATATTATATTTTTATCTATGGAATAAACTCTCTTCTCTGACACTATTTTTAAAAAATATAATCTGGGTGTCAATGGCTCAAGGACTATTAACTAAAACTTAAAAATGAGATGATTTTGTGTGGTAAAACCTACTTAGTTTGCTTTTGAGACACAAAAAGACTGCAGTTATTTATCTGTCTCAAAAGAAGCTTTAAAGCTTCAGGTCTTTCATTTTGTCTTGATTTTTACTGCTTCAAATCTATATTTTATTCAGCACCCGACTAGTAGTTTATGGGGCCATCATAAAGAAAAATAGGCCTGACTGTTTAGAGGCAATTTAGTGCAAGATCCAGTTCTTCAATGTATGTGTGTGTATATAGCTGCAAAGTTTAGGGAACCCAGTTTTCATGTTAGCACATACCTTTTTATTTCACACATTAATGACAATGTAATTGTTTATTAAGAAGATAATCTAGTACACAGATTTTACAAACCAGTGAATCTGAGTTTTAACCCTAACTCTTAACATATTGTAACCATATAGCTTTGGAGGAGTTACTTAAGCTCTCTATGCTTCGGTTCCTTCGTGTTAAACAGAGGTAATAATGGTACCTGATTTGTAAATTTGTTGTGAGGATTTAATATGTTAATATATACAAGTTCTTAGACCAGAGTTCAACACACAGTCAGTGCTATACAAGTATTTGTGATTGATTATTTTTTGTTTCTTTTCTATGTGCAGTTAACATGTCAAGGTTTTTTTTTACAAATCCTACATTTAATCTTCAAAACAATTATCTAAAATTAATTTTATTAATGTATTTAATAATGTTGTATAATTTGACTACTTAAGAGAGCCGGGATTCAAGTTCAATGCTTTTAATCAAAATGATTTCCTGTAATATGTTGATTATACATCCCCACCTCCACACACAAATACACATTCTTCTAGGATGAGTGATTTCTTGGGACACATGTACTAGTGAGCTAACGAAATCTACATAACAAAGTCCATTTAGTAGGAAATAGTGTTCATTGATTCTACTGCCTTTTTCTTCCTTCCATCAAGGCTAGGTTTATGAAATCCTAGGACCACACAACCGACATTTAACTTGTCTCTTTGCTTTTATTTGTTGTATTAATCAAGTATTCATATTTGCAAAGGTGTAACTTTGAAAAGTATGAGATTTCTCTTGATTATGTTCCTTAATAGTTCTGCATGTTTGACTAGAGCTTCTTGTGGCTGTGTGGCAATTAACTTTCCCATCCAAGGACACATACTCACAAGCATGAAGGTCCAAACACGCACACACATGTGTATATTCAGCTTGTTCAGTTTAATGAGAACCTGATTACAAATTATCTGATGATTTCCTAGACTTTAAGACAACAGCAAAGGAGAATTGTTCATACATAGGATGGCGAACTGATGACAGACACAGAGAAAATGCTTGAGGAAATTCAGTGAACAGAAATATCTATTGGGGGGAGTTGCATGTCAGTCAAATGAAAACACAGGAAGTTATTAAAACTGTGCAACCACACTGAAACCTAGTTTTAAAAGAGAGTTTTGATCAAGGAAACACATTGCAACAAGGAGATTTGAAGATAAAACAATTCAAAAAACTTGAGTTTCTCAAAATACTGTGAGGAAGACATGTACTCTTTCCTGATATGTGTATATATATACATATATACATATACATATTAATTTTTTGGCTGCACTGCACAGCATGTGGGATCTTAGTTCCCAGACTGGGGATCGAACATTGCCCCCTACACTCAAAGTGTGGAGTCTCAACTCCTGAACCACCAGGGAAGTCTTTTTCCTGATATTTCTTGAAGAATTATTTCTTCTTATCTCCACTCTCTTAACCTGTTATAGATGTTTCTATGATCTCCCTGAAATAGCATGACTCTCCTCCTTGATCTGGATAAAAGTCCCCTCCCAACCTTCTCCTTGGTCCCTTAAGTCTCCTCCCCCTCTCCACTTCCTGCAGCCTCTAGACTTCTGTCTCTCCACACCCCTCCTCAAGAGTATGCACCACCATCCATAATCTCCATCATCTATAGTCCTCTGGGGAAAGACAAGGGTGAGAAACTGTGCAGACAAAAAGAGAATCCCCTTGGAGAAGCGGAGGAAAGAAAGGCCAGGAACATTGAAGAGCTCATTCTTCCTTCCCTTCCCTTCCCTCTCCTCTCCTTCACTTCCCTCTGCCCTGTCCTTTGCTGCTACTCTTGCTGCTACTGCTGCTAAGTCACTTCAGTCGTGCTCAACTCTGTGTGACCCCATGGACGGCAGCCCACCAGGCTCCCCCGTCGCTGGGATTCTCCAGGCAAGAACACTGGAGTGGGTTGCCATTTCCTTCTCCAATGCTACTCTTGAAACACTTGTAATTCACATATAAGGCAAAACTATTCCAAGCATTATTGCAGGAAGAAGTAAATATAATTTATATTTACCTATTCTACAATTTATATCTACCTATTCTATTCGACTTTTATTTACCCATTCTTACCCATGTCTATTAATTGATACTTTTGAAACTTTCCAAGTATAAAGTATTTATGACATTGATTCTTTTTCTTAATCTCTCTATCTCTGTCTGCCCTTCCTTCCCCTCTTATTTCTTTCTTTGTCTCTCTGTTTATCTCCGTTTCTCTCTCTCTCTCACAAACACACACACACCTGCATACAAACACACATGCACACAGACACACATACACATACACACAGAGTTCTTTGGTTTACATTTGAAGCCAACCCAGGCACGCAATTCATTTTGCACTGTGGATCACAGATAAATGATCTCCCAACCAGTTCTAACCTTTCATTCATAGGAATGCTGTCTGAAGAATAGTGGCAAATTACTAACAGTAACTGAGAGATGTGGCAAGAGGGGCAAATACGTGATTTATAATGGTGTAATTTTTTACAGTTTAATATTAGTGATGCATTTCAATAAACATAGAAAATAATCAAGCTCAATACCAAAAAATTAAGGTTTTAATGTTTGTAATGTGAGAATAAGGAAAGCAAGTGGAGAAATTTCAATGGACAGAGAAGATTATAAAACATTAACATTAACAATAATAACTACCGTTTACTGAGGACTGACTTTCCACTAGAAATTGTGAAAGTCTTTAAGCATATATTATCTAATTTAATCCTTGGATCAATACTGGTAGAGGTATTATTATCCTCATATGCCTTTCAAAATTTTTACTGGAGTACAGTTGCTATACAATGTTGTGTTAGCTTCTGTTGTACAGCAAAGTGAATCAGACATATACATACCTCTCCCCTTTTTTGGATTTCCCTCTCAGGTCCGCACAGAGCACTGACTAGAATTCTCTGTGCTCTAGAGTAGGTTCTCTTTTATTACCTATTTTATAATAGTAGTGCATATATGTCAACCCCAAACTCCCAGTTCATTTATAGAGGGAAGATCTAAGGTTTACATGGATTAAGTAACTGCCTGTCATCTATCATTGGACTTGTAAATTGCAAAGATGGAATTCAAATCCATATCTCGCTGATCTAATGTTGTGCTTTAAACTTTGCTATACATGTGTATAGACTTATGTGTAATACATGTATACAATTATTTACATATATGTAAATGTACAGAGTAATTGCTTCTGTAGGCAGTTTGCGATTTCAGATAGAAGATGTTTAGAAGGTGGGGACACCTTTCTTAAGGTTCTATAGTATGAGGCAGATGGTCATATTATAATTAGTTCCATAAGTGCATTAGCAGAATAGAGAACCAAAGAGTAAAAATAGGGCAACTGTACCGTGCAGCCTGTCAGGTGCGGCAGCTCATTACTACCTTTGCTGTCCTTTCCCTGGTGCCTTCTCTCTCAAGTTTCATTTACTTATTTCATTTTCATCGATTTATACTTAAGTTGAATTTTTTTGCATCAGGATTATTTAATATCCTTTTTTTTTTGCCCTTCTTGACATCTGCCTTCAATGTTGCATGTTCTCATTAACTACTATGAATTGTAATTAAACAGAAGGATATGTGAAGGGAAGTGAATGCTGTTTCACAGGTGGTCTTACAGAGGGTTTGTGCAGAGCATCACAAAATTCCCAGGCAGTAAGGACTGGTGCCTGTGGTTTACGGGCAGCCTTAGAGACTCTCATTCCTGAAAGAACAGAATAAGGAACCAGGATGGTCATGCTTTAACACAAACCTTGTACAATGCCATTTGGTGCCATGGATAGTATCTGATTTTAGTTAGTTCCGGACGCCTTTTATATGAACATCAAGAAGTTAAATGTGTCCCTAAATGTCTGACATGAGGATTGAACTATAATTCTATATTACACATTCTCTGCAGTTGGTGGGAAGTCCAGGGGTCAAAGCCCTGCATGGGGCATTGTCAGACACAATGGTTTAAATTTCTAGCTTAGCACATTAGTCGGTGATGGTATTATGGGGTTGCTTAGGGCTCTGACTTCCCATGGATAACTGGAAAGCATCAGCATCACAGCGCCTCACATTTTCTGAGTACCCAGAAGTCATATATGAGACGCAGTGGGCTTTTACAGAATTTAGATGTGTCACTAGTCTTTCAAATGCACTGTTTAGTGGGGAGACAGGGCAGAGCAGCAGAGAATGGGAGCCCTGGAAATGGGTGTGCTGCAAATTCCCTTTAGATGGAATCTTGTGAAGTGTTTGAGGGCAGGGATAATTTATAGTGTTGCCACAAAATGCACCCTCTCTTATCTTGCAGCAGAGGACTCTCCTGGAGTCTGTAAAGTATACTAATGATTACACGGAACATATCTACTGTTTTCAATAATGCTCCAAAATATTGTGTTGTAAGCATAATGGAACAGCCAGAGTAACAAGTATTGTTTTCTTAATTTCTCAAATCATAGCTATAAACATCGACAGAGAAGTATTAAAATTACATATCAGTTCTATAATTCTGCTGCTGCTGCTAAGTCACTTCAGTCGTGTCCGACTCTGTGCGACCCCAGAGATGGCAGCCCACCAGGCTGCCCCATCCCTGGGATTCTCCAGGCAAGAACACTTGAGTGGGCCTATAATTCTGAGTCTTCCTTTATTTTCTCTCTAATGTACAGGCCCACTTAGCAGTGATTAAGTGAATGACATGGGGAGAAATGGGAACTCTAGAACAAGGGCTGTCAGACCTCTGTGTGATCAGCCTCATGTGGAAGGCTTCACACACACAGCTCTCGGGACCCACCCCCAGAGTTCCCGATCCTCTAGGCCTAGGGTCAGGGGCCATAATTCGTGTTCCTAACTATTGAACTGTGGTGTTGGAGAAGACTCTTGAGAGTCCCTTGGATTGCAAGGAGATCCAGCCAGTCTATCCTAAAGCAGATCAGTCCTGAATATTCATTGGAAGGACTGATGCTGACACTCTAATACTTTGGCCACCTGATGCAAAGAACTGACTCATTGGAAAAGACCCTGATGCTGGGAGGGATTGGGGGCAGGAGGAGAAGGGGATGACAGAGGATGAGATGGTTGCATGGCATCACCGACTTAAAGGACATGAGTTTGAGCAGGCTCTGGGAGCTGGCGATGGACAGGGAGGCCTGGCGTGCTGCAGTCCATGGGGTCGCAGAGAGTTGGGCATGACTGAGCAGCTGAACTGAACTGAACAAGTTCCCAGGGGACGCTCATGCTGCTTCTCTGAGGACTACTCTTTGTGAACTACAGTTTTAAAATACAAGAAGGAATTGAATGGAAACAATGCTTTCCTGCTGAGTGTTCTACTTTCTTTTTGAAAAACAGTGAATAAAGAAGAAGGACTAAATGTTCAATTTATGAAAAGAACTTATCATTCTTTTAAAACAATATTAACGCTGCAGAGGAGACTTAGAAGTTCTGGTGGGAAATCCTAGGCCAGAACTATTTCATCTGAAGACAAAATACCACCTACTGCTTTTGTTTACTTATTCTGAAGAAAGTGTTTCATTGTTTTCTTCCTTTCAACTGATTTTATTATACAGATTTATTTTAAGGAAGATTATAGACATTGTGATATCCTGCCTCACAAATACTTCAGCATATATCTGTAAAAAAGAAGAACATTGCTAACATAACCAAAATGGCATTGTTACACCTAATGAAGTTAACAATAATCATTATTTAATATTTAATATTTAATTAAATTATTTAATATTTAATATTTATTCAAATTTCTTAAAATTTGAATAATGTCAAATAATGTTTCTAAAATGTCCTTTTTTGTTGGTTTGTTCATAGCAGGATCTAATCCAGGAAAACAGATTGTATCTGGGAGTGTGTATCATTTTAAAGCTTTTCAGTTGAGGAGAGTTCTTTGTTTCGTGACACTGACTTGACAAAAAGAAAGGGCCATTTGTTCTGTAGAATATTTCTTTCTTTTTTTTTTTTTTGGATTTGTCTTGCATCCTTGTGGAAAGACCTATATAAATCACAGTAAATGTTTTGGTAGGGGTGTATACTAACTATACTCTTTACTGTATTACATTAGGGGACACATACCATCCAGCTTCCCATCATTTGCATTGCTTTGACTATGCATGTTAATGCCTTCCCCATCATCCACTATGATAGTACGTTTTTTGCCTGCTGTCAGAAAATCATCTCTGTGCTGTCACGCTGGTACCTCACAAATGTCAGATTCCTCTATACATTTACATTACAGTTTTAATATCACTTGATAATTCTTATCTACAGCAGTAATTTCATAGTAATTTCATTTAAGTTTACAAAGTGATTGTTTATTTGTTCTGTCATGCCTTCCAAGTATATTATCTGGCATTCTTTTTAAAATTAGAGCTTTTCTTATGGACTCTGTTGGAGAGGGGGAGGGTGGGAAGATTTGGGAGAATGGCATTGAAACATGTATAATATCATGTATGAAACGAGTTGCCAGTCCAGGTTCGATGCACGATACTGGATGCTTGGGGCTGGTGCATTGGGACGACCCAGAGGGATGGTATGGGGAGGGAGGAGGAAGGAGGGTTCAGGATGGGGAACACATGTATACCTCTGGCGGATTCATTTTGATATTTGGCAAAACTAATACAATATTGTAAAGTTTAAAAATAAAATAAAATTTAAAATTAAAAAAAAGAAAAAAAAGAAAATTAGAGCTTTTTCTTACAACTGAGGCTGTTTAAGATGCATTTTCTACTGGAAAGCTTTATCTTTCTCATAAGTCACAAATTTTCAAAGTGAGTAATTGGTTTTAACGAAACGCCTCAAATGTTGACAAGTGAGGTAGCCTAGCTTTCTCTGTGTAAGTATCATGAAGGACACGCTGATGTTCACAGATTAAATGTGGTTCAGTTGCCTACAATTATTCTGAAAATGTACTCGCATGACAGGAGTGAGCTGTCAAGAAGCAATGAGCTGAAGACCCAAAGGACAACTCATTATGACAGGAAACAGGTGAGTGCGCTGCCAAGAAAACGCAAGGCTTCAAATTCCCTTATTAGCCTTTTCTGGGTAAAGCATCCAAGGAAGAGGCCCCTACCCAGTGAAACACTGACAAGAGAGGAGACACATGCCATTTGCTTTAAGAGGTATTCATTCCAATGTGGCTTAATAAAGCCAATCCAGGAAATTGTGGCCACCAGTTTTTATCATTAATAATAGAAATAGTTTTTTAAAAGTCAGGGTGCTAAGAAAACTTTCAGGGTGTATAATCCTTGCAACGTGTTTGCTTTGAGCCTATTTTGGGAATAGTGATGGTGGAAGAAATGCTGTTCTTTATGGTATTTATAACCATGCTGAGCTTGCAAAGGGAAAACAGACTCACGTCATTGGATGAATGCAGCAAGGCAGTTACATGTAAACATAAGGGGAGTGATTTATATAGAAGTCTTCAGCATTTTTTTCTATCTCCTGGAGTTTTTTTTTTTTTCCAAAAGATCAACAAACAAAAAACCTAGTACTGAAGAATTAGAAAGCATTTCCTGTTACCTTGGTTTGAAGTGCCAAATTACGTTGGTAAGACTGTTGGCGATAGCCAGTCATAGGTTTTTAACTGTGTATGTTCAAGTAGTTGAACTTCTAGCAGATGTTTTCAATCATCTCTCTTGGATGCTGTCACCCCTTCCTTTTGTTCAAGTCTCAGCTAAAGGGACATGAAATCTGTGCTCTGTATGGAGAAAATTACTATGATGGATTTGTTGATGTGAAAGATAGTCCTACTCGTTCCCTCCCCCATTTGCTGGAGAGCCAGGTGTTATTCCTTGGAAAGCCACGTAGAACTCTGAACTGGGAATTTTCAACAGCAAATACCATTAGCTGGAATCATATCTACCCTTCCTAGGACTCCTGTGCCAGGAATTCTCCTGGGTTGACCTTAAACCCAAGCCAGACTGACATCTTTCATCTCTGTCACTATTCTCACACCCATTCTCTAGCACTGGAATGAGTTACTGGTTTTCCAGAAATTTCCGTACATACATACAGAAATATATGCAAAAGTAACATCCTGAGAATTTTCCAGGTTGAACTTCCTGGTCACCCAAGGTTGTCCTTGTGTGGACAGTTGTCAGCGTGTCAGAGCTGACAAAAAATTAATGGTATCTTGTAGAAGAATAGTAAAGATAACATTATTCCTCGTTTCAGAAATGTTTGATGAATATTTACTATGTATCAGGAAAGAATAGCTCTCTTAAACTACTAAACTTGGTATCTGCTGCTGCTGCTGCTGCTGCTGTTAAGTTGCTTCAGTCGTGTCCGACTCTGTGTGACCCCATAGAGGGCAGCCCACCAGGCTCCCCCATCCCCAGGATTCTCCAGGCAAGAACACTGGAGTGGGTTGCCATTTCCTTCTCCAATGCATGAAAGTGAAGAGTGAAAGTGAAGTAGCTCAGTCATGTCCGACCCTCGCAACCCCATGGACTGCAGCCTTCCAGGCTCCTCCCTCCATGGGATTTTCCAGGCAAGAGTACTGGAGTGGGATGCCATTGCCTTCTCCAAACTTGGTATCTACTCTCTACTAATTGTGTGATTCGGAGCAATTAAGTCTATGACTAAAGATGGAAGAATGTTTATTCCTTTGTAGGTAGGGTCTTCAATTTGACCTTTATCACAATCAAACAACAAGATAGCAAAGGTCCAAAACACTTCAAAGTCTCATCCTACTGCCAATTTTAAAGGCTTTCAGAATGTTTGTTTCTTTCATACTTTAATGTTTGTGTGTTTATAACAAAGAGCTTATTATAGTGCATAATTTCATAATTATCCATTGATTCATACAGATCCTTGCTAAATTCAGTTCCAGGTATAGTCCTTATCTTTTTCATCCAAGGTTCAGATTTGCCTTTGAGATAATTTATCGTTGGTTTAAAGACAAGAGAAAAAGAAAATGAGAGACATTGCACCTTTGTGAATCCTTTGGGTACAATAAACATTGCAATTAAATCAGCAATTCTAAGATCTCTGAAGTTGTTTTAAGAACAATTTCCTGAGGTCTATAAAAATGCCATCCCTTGTAAAGCTTCTGAAATCAACTAGTTGTATCTTATAGCCAATGAGGTCTTTCATTGGAGGTTTTGATGTGCGAGTTATGTTGACTTCAAAAGGAAACTTTTGAAGTGTGGAATGAAATATAATTTTAAGAATTTTAACTCTGTTTTGGTTCAGATCCAGAGGCAACTGTACTTAGTATTCTCTGCATTGGCAAAAGTCTTTGAATTTAGATAGCCATGACTGTTAAAAATGAGAAAGTTTGAGAGTTGGAGTTGTAAAGAGTTTCTTGGGCACAGGTTGTATTTTCTTGTTGCTTCATTAACAAAGGGAAAAGTTTTAATATTTTCTAAACCTTGGATAAAAACCAATATATTGTAAACAAAAACATCATTTTATTATATTTGTACAGAAAATTTGAGATCACTTGCAAGGTCCTAGATATGGGGTGGAGGGGGCGGGATTAGTCATCAAATCTTTCAGACACTTCCATAGACCTTAAAGTATCTCCTATAAAGGTCTGCTCACCCACTGCAGAGACAGGAAAATGCAGTGATGCGTACCACAAAGGCAGGCTTGCTGTCCCACATGCCTTGCTTTTGACTCTCCCAAAGGACTCACTCTGGCTCCTGACTTTCCCCATTTCTTAGGACCTGGACCATAATAAGATATTTACTCTTTCATTCTCCAACCTTTAGTCTGATACTAGGAGAAGATGCTCCATGTCCCATATATAGAAACAGATGGTGACATGCCATAGATTTGCTGGAATATAGCTCAGAGCATCCTGCTGGAGAAGATTTTATGGCCTCAATCAGGACATGGATCCAGCTCAGAGTGGAACATGCCTGCAAATCACAGAATTCCAGGCTTGGGAGATTCTTCTGAGTTTAGGAATTTACCACCTCCTCCTCCCCCGTGTTACTTTCCCTGGTTTGTGCAGTCTGTCTGAGTTCACATGCCTCTGTTATATTTTTGAAACCACTGTGAGAAAGTCTCTGTAGTGTCCCCCTCTCCCCATTGCTCCTAATTGGAGAATAAGATAATTTTGAATACAAATTTTGGCTCTGATAGTTTGTGTTCCCATACTGCTGAAGCCTTAGTCTCCTTTATGCCAGGGTGAATCAGTAAGACCCCATGGTGTTAATGAAACTAAACAGGACCATATGGGGCTCCTAGTCAAGGAGACTTTTGCATCTCCTGGTTCTTATAGGGGACAAACTCTAGATTCTATGAACTTCCCTGAATTCCAAAGTGCAAATTCAATCAGTGGAACAGTCACTAATCCAGGAAGGAGGAGATGCAAACTCAAGGGAGGAACAGCCAAGAAACAGTAGTTCAGCCTTGGGGCAGGGTCCTCAAGGGATACACTTAACAATGTCTTGAAACCCTTGATAAAACTAAAACCCAGCAAATGAACAGGAGTCATCATGCCAGAGAACACCACATGAGGCTAGGCTAAAGGATCCAGAGAAACTCATCAACAAGATTACATGAGACAAGTTTAAAGTCCCTGCACATATCCTAACCTTATCAGCAAAGTGAAAGTCACTCAGTCCTGTCCTACTCTTTGCGACCTCATGGACTATACAGTCCTTGTAATTCTCCAGGCCAGAATGTTGGAGTGGGTAGCCTTTCCCTTCTCCAGGGTATGTTCCCAACCCAGTAAACCCACCCTTGAATCACCGTAGTAAAACTCCTCACCAAACTCTCCAGGGTTGGGACACATAGTTTCAAGAGCAGGAGCATCTTATGTCTGCCTTTGCCTGGCAAAGCAATGAAGCTATTCTTTTCTACTTCACCCGAAACTTGGTCTCCAAGATTCAATTTCAACATCATTGAGACATAGTCACGTATTCAACAGACATTTATGGAATGCCTAGTAAGTACGCTAGGGCTTCCCTAGTGGCTCAGTTGGTAAAGAATCCGCCTGCAATGCAGGAGACCTGGATTCGATCCCTGGGTTGGGAAGATCCCCTGGAGAAGGGAAAGACTACCCACTCTAGTATTCTGGCCTGGAGAATTCCACGGAATGTGTAGTCCATGGGGTCACAAAAAGTTAGACACAACTGAGCGACTTTCACTTTCACTTTAGTAAGTACCAGACATTTTAGGTGCCAATAAGAAAGAAGTAAACAGAAATAAACAAAATCTCTGCTCTCAAAGAACTTACATTGTTCTTGGAAAGGAGAAGATATCGGAAAAGCAAAAAAAAAAAAAAAAAGGTATGTATGTATCTTAGATGGTAATAAGTGCTTTGGGAAAAAAGTAAAGTTCAGTAGTTCAATTCAGTTCAGTTGTTCAGTCATGTCCAACTCTGCAACCCCATGGACTGCAGCACACCAGGCTTCCCTGTCCATCACCAACTCCCAGAGTTTATTCACACTCATGTCCATTGAGTCAGTGATGCCATCCAACCATCTCATCCTCTGTCGTCCCCTTCTCCTCATGTCCCCAATCCCTCCCAACAACAGGGTCTTTCCCAATGAGTCAGCTCTTCTCATCAGGTGGCCAAAGTATTGGAGTTTCAGCTTTAGCATCAGTCCTTCCAATGAACACCCAGGACTGATCTCCTTTAGGATGGACTGATTGGATCTCCTTGTAGTCCAAGGGACTCTCAAGAGTCTTCTCCAACACCACAGTTCAAAAGCATCAATTCTTCGGCACTCAGCTTTCTTTCTAGTCCAACGCTCACATCCATACATGACTTCTGGAAAAACCATAACTTTGACTAGATGGACCTTTGTTGGTAAAGTAATGTCTCTGTTTTTTAATATGCTGTCTTGGTTGGTCATAGCTTTTCTTCCAAGAAGCAAGCGTCTTTTTAATTTTTAACTTTCATGGCTGCAGTCACCATCTGCAGTGATTTTGGAGCCCAAAAGATAAAATCTCTCACTGTTTCCATTGTTTCCCCATCTATTTGCCATGAAGTGATGGGCCCAGATGCCATGATCTTAGTTTTCTGAATGTTGAGCTTTAACCCAACCTTTTCACTCTCCTCTTTCACTTTCACCAAGAGGTTCTTTAGTTCTTTTTGCTTTCTGCCATAAGGGTGGTGTCATCTGCGTATCTGTGGCTATTGATAAAAGTTCAGCAGGCAAGTTGTGATTTAAAATCCAGAGGTCAGGAAAGCCTTGCTGAGATGGTGACTTTGAGTAATGAGGTAATGAAGGAGGTAATGAGTAATGAAGGAGGTAAAAGTGAGCTGACATTTCAGGAAAGAGAATGCCAAGTAGACAGTGCAGCAGGTGCAGAAGCCATGGATTTGAGGAATGGCAAGGAGGTGGGAAATAGCAACCAGACTGGTGGGGTTTTGTACAGACAACTAGAACTATAACCTTGACTTTCATCCATATTGAACTTGGATACTTATAAACAGAGAAGTGATACACTCGAACTTAGCGTTTCAAGGAGAACTCCAGTTGCAAAGTCACACGGAGGCCAGCAGGGGCCATGGGCAGAGACTGGAAGAGCAGTTTGGAGGAAGCTACCAGTAATAATTCAGGTGGGATGTGTGTGCCGAGGGGTAAGAGGTTAGAGCAAGCCAGAGACACCAGAGGTGGTGAGAACTATTTCAATTCTTAATACATTTTAAAAATAGAACAGATATGTCTGCTAAAGGATTAGATGTAGGGTGTGAGAGAAAAAGAGGACTCAAAGGTGACTTCAAGGGTTTTGTCCCTAGCAGTTGGAAGGGCGGAACCATGGCTTACTGAAGTAAGAAAGACCTGGATCAAAATCCCTGTCTGTTACTCAGAGTGTGACTTTGGATATGCAACTTAAAAACTCTGCACCCCCAGCCCCCACCCCAGCCTTGGTTCCACTTATAAAATGGAATAATCTTATCTACTTAGAGGTTGATGTAAGAATTAGAGATAATGTATTAAAGCTTTTGCAAGGTGCCTGATACTGGTGGGTACTCCATAATAACTGGAACACTTATTTACCATTGTTGTCCCTTGGGAACATAAGTACAAGTCTGGGTTTCCCCTCATGATAGGGCTTCAGATATTTGCAAATTACTCACATGTTTCTCCAGTCTTCTCAGAATGAATTCTATTGTTTCTTCTGGCGGGAGCTGGCTGGATTCTTTGACTTTCTTTGGCACACGCAGGTTTGAATCACTCTCCTAATTTATAAAAGGAATGAGAAAGGTTTAGAAAAGGACTCTATACATGTTTCAATAATGAGCTAAATGATCAGAAATCCACTTGTGAGAAATCTATATTCCGCCTTCCCTCTCCCCTATAACAACTGTGAAAGGAAAAGCTTTATTTTGTATGCAGTTTATACAAACATGAGTCAGAATAACAGGAGTCATTATTTACATATACTTTCTTTTTTTCAGTAAACCTTCATTTTATCCCAGGGCTGTAATGCAATTTTAGTGCAACCAAACATAACACCTCCAAGTTATAAAATCCGTTCCATCCAGCCACAGTTACAATTTCTCCCGGTTCTGAGCCTGTCCAGCAGGCTGGTTACATAGGCAAAAGGTTCTAGAAAGGATGAAAACGTCAGATGAACTCTATTTGACTAGGAACCATGCATCAAAATCATATGCCTTGGGACTTCTCTGTCAGTCCTGTGATTAAGACTCAAAGCTTCCATTAGAGGGGGCACAGTTTGGATATCTGGTCAGTGAACTAAGTTTCGGCATGCCATTAGGAGTGGCTAAAAAAAAAGTTATATGGTTGGAGCAATAGCTTGAATACAAAAGGAGATATGGGAGAACATTTAAAATCAGATTATGTCCTTGGTCCCCATGGTTTTTTTTTTTTTTAAGTAAAATTTACAGTCCTGGACTAGTTTCTTTAATTCTGTCTCACATTAATACTTTGTGTTCTATTTTTTTCCTTCTGGTGCCATCTCAAAACACAGTAAAAATAAATGTTAACATTCCACCTGGCATGGTGGAGTTGATAGCCTCCTGGAACTTTTCATGGATAATCAAGCCTCATGGGTTATACTGTAGTCAGCATACAGGCAGGGCCCAGATCTTAACCTCTGTTGGCGAGGCAAAGCAAGGAATTTAAACCGACATATGAAGAAGACAACTAGAGACTCTTTGACACAAATTGGATTCTCACAGCCAGCTATAACTTCAATGTTCCTTATCTAGAAAAAATTACTTTTACTAATTTATCCAAAGAAATAAACCTGACGATGCTTCTAAATTACTTAGCACAATGCCTGGAATATAGTACACATCCAACAGGTGCTGTTTCTAATAGTAATAATGGTAGTATTTCAATTTTTTATGTGTCTTTCTGGTGCAGTGTTATTCTATATTCATTGAGACTGGTCAGTCTATTAGGCATCTCAAAATGCACAGCAACACTGACTTAACTTGTTAATAAACTGGAGCTTCACACCTGCTCCCAGCAGTCCCTCAGAGGCCCTGTGAAGTAGAAACACAGCTGAAATGGTCCAGGGATCTCTGGCTGATTTTAAAGTCCTCAGCGTTCATGTTGGTCACACATATATTTACACTCCCAAATGAAACATGTCTTTGTGCAAAAGCAAAGAAGGTGAGTGAGGCTGGCAGCTTGACTCACAGATGCTTTTTTGCTTTTCACCTCCTCCCCACACCAATTTTTATTTAAATCCAGAGAAGCATACATTCATGACTCTCCTATACATTAGTAGTGGAATGGTGGAGTGTAGAACCAGCAATCTCAAGTGTGTCTAGGAGTGGCTGGGTGGTAAGGGTTTAATCTGAAGCCTGGGAGCAGCCATGTGCATACATCAAGCCTGTGTCTACTCTGGGCATGCGCCCTGGTGACTGCTGGCTCACAGGCTTTCTCTTGGTGCTGCTGTGTGATGGAGTGAATTAAGATTTATGTTTGTCACTATGAATTTTTCTCTCAGTGCAAACAGATATATATTTTATAGGCTAGACACAAGCCCTTAAAGTTATATTCTAAAAGACTTTAGAAGAATCTGCAGTAATATTCCAAAGTAACTTCTGGAAATTGAAAGAACATTCATTATTCTAACTATTGTTAAATTTTTCTTGTATGTTTTATTATTGTATATGAATATAGAAATACATATAAATATATATGTATTAATACACTTATGTGTGTATGTGTCTATATATATATATGTATATGTGTGTGTGTGTGTAACCTTTGCTCCCCAGGAGGTGGCTAAAACTCTTCTTTGATTTTCATTTTATTTTCTTGTTGTGATGACTACAGATCTCTGTCCCTTTAGAATGTAAGATTCACAAAGAAGGAATTTTCCCATTCATTCTTTGCGATGTCTCCCAGTGCCTATAAGAAAAGAAAGAAAAAGCGCTAAGTCATGTCTGACTCTTGTGATCCCATGAACTGTAGCCTGCCAGGTTTCTTTGTCCATGGGATTCTCCAGGCAAGAACACTGGAGTGGATCGCCATTTCCTTTTCTGGGGGAACTTCCTGACCCAGGAATTGAACCCAGGTCTCCCTCATTGCAGGCATATGCTTTACCAACTGAGCATAAGAGCATCTATTAAATACTATACTAAGTATAGAAAAAAAAACTTAAATATTAAACACTCATCCAGCAGACAATAAAGAAGAACTACTTCCAAAGGACAATATAGACAGGTGTACAGAGTTCTTAAATTTGAAAGTGCATTACGAAAAGAGTCGGGAATTTATCAAAAACTCATATTCTTAGTAGATGCTCAGAGGTTTCAATTCAATCTGGGGTAGAGTCCAGGACTTGATCAAGCAGTCTTTTCTCCTCCCCCTCATCACCTTCCTACAAATGATTCTAAGATAGGTGGCCCTTGAACCACATTTTGAGAAATACTGCCTTAGAGTCTGCTTTTTATTTACACAGACTGAATAACTAATACTCTAAACTTAGTGGCTTATTTCTCTCCCCATTCTACATTGTGTTCACTTTCTTTACCCAAAGTACATTAATGCCTCCTAAATTCCTTTTAGCCTTTGCTCACCTCTTTATTCCTTAGATTAGAACCACAAAGGTTTGGCCACCAATCAAAAAGTGTCTTCCCATCTATTGACAGAAGATTAAGGGGCATTGAAGCTGATTGACATCAGGAAATGAGACCAAGACACAGTGTGGTTGCCTAGGTTTGCGAGAGAAAGAGAACAAGTGAATCTGCCTGGAAACAGCCAAGACAGAGGAAATGAGCTTTGAATTAAGAACAGAAGGGGGCAGGAATTGGTGGAAACAGACCTGGACTGGGTGCTTAAGACAGGCACTCAGAGTGTCTAGTGACAGAGACAACCAAAGGGGAAGCTACCAGCGTAGGTGTTTCTAGTCAATGCCAAAACCAAAGCTGTGCCTGAATATAGGGTGTTGTGTCTGCAATTCAGCCAGAAAGGCTTTGGTTTCCCCATGGAATTGGGAATAAGGCAAATAGCCGGGTTAGCTTGAGTATGAAACAGGTTGGAACTAAAAAAACAGGCTTGTGCATTGCTGTTTGCCAAGTTGGGCCCTGTGACTAAGTTTGGTAGTTGTAGGTGATCTGTCTGTGGGCTCTTTAGGCTCTGAAATCTTACTCTCTAGAAGAAAAGCCTGTCTTTATTTTTATTTATTTACTCATTTTAAAATCAAAATGTGTTGGGCTGACATAGAAGGTAAGGATCAGGAGCATGGAGGCAGCCGTGCTGGAGGCAAGCTCATGGTTGAAAGGTTGCTTATGAAAAGAAAAAGTTAATCTCCTTTGACCTTGGGAGTGAAACTGCCAAGTGGCAGGTGGAAATTTTGTATGTGTACCGTCCGTGCTTTAGCACATAGCTCTCCAGCAGGGCCAATCGAGAAGCTTAATGGATGACTGGAGACTTCAGGACACCCTTGCCTAGAACAGCAGGTGGTTATACAAGATCATTTTTCAAAACGCACTTCTATTTTCTGCTCAGTCCGTTCACAACTTAAATAGTACAGATGATTACACTAACTAGTTGTGTGAAAACTTGCTTAAGAAATTTAATGTCTCTGCATACACTCTTGCCTTTCTTTTTTTCATTTTAGAGAAAAGCACATTGCCTTTACAATGGGTAGAAAGTAATACTTATTCCAAAATTACAAGGATATATTCTGGCTCGAGAATTCAATGTCCAGATTCTAAAAATAGAGTAAAGACACTTATTACAAAAACATTTATTGCATAGTATATAAGATATGGTAAGACATGGTGGCTAAGTGTTCTTACCCTAAAGGGCTTATAGTCAAGTAAAAATAAGAAAAATCCCAAATTTTGTTACGGCACTAATCTAGAACCAAGAATTAAATTTGTTTTGTGTAACACTTTAAGGAAAAAAAATAAAAGAAAATCTACTGGACTAGATTACTAAATAAGGAACTGGCAAAACACGCGGAATGAATGAGCATGTTTCCACTGGACACGTGTATGGGAAAGCAAGTGTTGGGAGTAAGAGATCAAGCAAATACAAAACAAGGCCCCAAACAAGCGCACATCTGTGCAGCTTGAGCGTTGAAAACAACCATCCATATCCTAGAGGGAGTTACATACTTTCAGCTCCTTGCTTTACAGTTAATTTCAAGTAGAATCTCTCTTCATTTATTGTACAAATGATTAGTGCTTTCTGCTTGGCACTGTGCTAATGGGCAAAGGAAGATAAATTAGACAGGATTCCGCTTTCAAGGAGCTCAAAGATAAAAAGCAGTGTGTGCGTGCTCAGTCTCTTCACTCAGGTCTGAGTCTTTGCGACCCTCTGGACTGCAGCCCACCAGGCTCCTCTGTTGATGGGATTCTTCAGGCAAGAATACTGGAGTGGGGTTGTCATGCCCTCTTCCAGGGGAATCTTCCCAACCCAGAGATTGGACCAGAGTCTCTCATGTCTCCTGCATTGCAGGTGGATTCTTAATCCACTGAGCCACCTAGAAAGCAGTACTGTAAGGTAAGGTAAAAGCTTGAGGGGCCTTACAGAGGTCCATGTGAGTGTGACAGCTCATAGGGGGAGGCTAGAGAAGTCTGGATGGCTTCAGGGGAAAAGGTAGTGGAGTTGAACTGGACCTGAGGGCGGATGCAAGTGGACAGCCAGAGTTTGGAGAGCTGGCACGTGTTCTAGATGGAGAGATTCTAGTGATATAAGAAATGTAACAGAAAATAGGTCATATTCAGAGCTAACCAATGAGCAATCTGGTTTGTGTGGACTAAACAGATTTAAGAAAAAGGCACACTTGCAAAGTTGAAGAAATAGTTAAAGAAATAAAATGAGTGTTGAACAACATTTGATTATGTACTTAGTCTGGAGACTTGATGAGCAGGAGAACCAGGGTAAGGAACACTCTGAAGAGGATTTTGTAAAATGATTGCCAGGTTTTTCTCTGTAGAGTGGCAGTTGCAAACTCAACTGTCTAGGAGAGTCTGGTAAGGAATGCTGATGAGGGAACTGAGCCAGGGTAAGAAAAATAGCAACTCAAGGGAGATGATCAATGCCAGCAGACTCTTGATCTGCATGTCAGGAGGTGATAGAGACTGGGCTTAAAGTTGGCCAAGTGGACAGAACATTTTACTTTTGAAAAGGGTAGCTGCTACTCAGCTCCAGACACTTGTTGCCTTGTGGAAACTGAGGCTCAGTAGGGCCAAATATTCAAGAGAAATTGGAAGCCCATATTTTATGTTGGAAATGAATTAAAATTAAAACAACAACAACAACAACAAACCCAGTGGACCTCAGCATTGTATGGGCCAAAAAAAATAGGTCTGCAGGCAGGTTGAGACCTCTGATGATTGTTAGGAGTCCTTAAAATAGAAGGAATATGGAAAAGCCTTCCATTTGAAAAGAAATCAAAGCATCATACCACTAGGAATAGCAGCAAAGAGACATGTGGAAAACCCACACAGCTTGTTTGATTATTTATTCAATGTCTGCCTCAGTAGACTGTAAACACCCTGAGAGTGGACAGCCTCCTTGCTTTTCTTCTCAACACCCAGCACAGTGCCTAACATAATACAGGCATGAAATAAATATTTATTGAATGGACATTACTCTTAGAAATGTGTTCTTAAGGCTAATGAGAAGTGCTACATTCTATTTTTTTTTCTTTACTTTAGATTGATGTCTGAATAATTAATGACTTGTAATTTTACCATATCAATATGCTATTTAAGACATAACCTTTTTATTTTCGGCAGAATCTGTTCATATACTTTATCACAAAACCCTTAAAGTTTACAGTCTATGTGAAATCCATGAAATAACTGTGATCATGGTATTCCTCTAAGCTTCAATGATTTCCCATCACCTACTGAAGAAAGTCTAAACTCAACCTGATTCAAAGATATTTATATGATCTGGCTTTTGAACGTTTCTTAGGTTCATCTTTTCTATTTCCAAATCTTGGGATAAGTGAGTAGGTAGGTGAGTGGTTCTTGGTTGTTGAGAGCTGTTTCAGAGAAGAATGTTTAGGGGACATTCATTTATATTTGATAGTGATTAAAAAAAAGACAATAAACACCAATACACAGGATATATTCAGTTCAGTTCAGTTGCTCAGTCGTGTCTGACTCTGTGACCCCATGAATCGCAGTACGCCAGGCCTCCCTGTCCATCACCAACTCCCAGAGTTCACCCAGACTCGCGTCCATCGAGTCAGTGATGCCATCCAGCCATCTCATCCTCTGTCGTCCCCTTCTCCTCCTGCCCCCAATCCCTCCCAACATCAGAGTCTTTTCCAATGAGTCAACTCTTCGCATGACGTGGAGTTTCAGCTTGAGCATCATTCCTTCCAAAGAAATCCCAGGGCTGATCTCCTTCAGAATGGACTGGTTGGATCTCCTTGCAGTCCAAGGGACTCTCAAGAGTCTTCTCCAACACCACAGTTCAAAAGCATCAATTCTTCGGTGCTCAGCTTTCTTCACAGTCCAACTCTCACATCCAGTTGCCAAAAGAATCAAGTGAAATTGGACAAAGGTTTATGATAGGTTTAAGGAATCACTAGCATTCGAACTTGACTTGTGCTTAGTTTCCCTTTGTAGGTATTGGACCTAGTAAATAAGGACACACATTACTTTTAAAAGGTTTTATGATATTCAGAGTTTGTGTGGATGCTTTTTTTTTTTTAGTTTTCTGGTTAAATATTCTAATATGTTTGTGAATGCTACAGGCATTATGTAGGCAATATTCACATAATGAGAATGGCTGTAAACTGTAAAAGTATTTATTTTCTAGATGTTCTTTATCCATTGTATTCTATGTCTTAAAGCCGTACTTCTGAAAATACAGACTAAGGAACAGTTGTGTTAGAATAACCTAGAATGTTTGTTGAAAGCGGATTTCCAGAACATGCCATAGGTATACAATTAAAGTAAATCTCTTGGGAAGGGTTCAGGCCTCTGAATTTTTACAAAATTTCTTAAGAGATCTTTTTGCAGATGAAATTTCAGCACAACTCTTTGAAGGTAGGTGGTAAACTGAGAGTAGCATCACTTATTATAATGTGTGGTTTCCCTCTCTTTCTTTCTCTGTCCTAGTGTGGAGTCAGCTCCACAAAAATGCCACCCTCTGTAAGTTTGGCTGGGGAGATTCTGTGCAAACACCTGCATACCAGATGGGCACGATTGTAGACCTCCTTCTGCTGATCCAGCTTCCATTCATGTCATGCACCACTTGCTTAATTCAGAGTGAATGGAGAGGATGATGGGCATTTCACACAGAAGTCTTCAGCACATCAGAGTCATTTTTCTTTTTTTCTCGGTTCCTTTTTTTTTTTCTTCTCTATTTGTCATGATTTACAGTCTTTTTCTTTTTCCTTATCAAGAATTGCAGGGATTGTATACCCCAAAATAAATGACTGAAAGCAGAAGGCATTGCTTTGTGAAAGCAAGTGACTTAATGCAGAAAGCCTCAAGAAGGTGGTATTGCTATTTTTAGGGATAAACTTGTTTTTTTAAAATAGATCCAGTTTTCTATTAAAGCCACCTAACAGCTTAAAGTTTATCAAGCACTAAGTGTAAAAGTATGTATGCTGCTGCTGCTGCTGCTAAGTCACTTCAGTTGTGTCTGAATCTGTGCGACCCCATAGACGGAAGCCTGCCAGGCTTCTCCGTCCCTGGGATTCTCCAGGCAAGAACACTGGAGTGGGTTGCCATTTCCTTCTCCAATGCATGAAAGTGAAAAGTGAAAGTGAAGTAGCTCAGTCATGTCTGACTCCTAGCGACCCCATGGACTGCAGCCTACCAGGCTCTTTCGTCCATGGGATTTTCCAGGCAAGAGTACTGGAGTGGGGTGCCATTGCCTTCTCCTAGCTGTACTAAAATAGGATTTGAAGGTAAAAGAATTATAATTTCTTTCTTTTTCTAATGCAAGTGACCTAAGTATCAAATAGATGGTTAATCTCAATCACCACAATGAGATACCAGGATAAGATTGTATCCTAATCTTTTAACAAGGCAAGTATAGCACATATCTTTCTTGCCTGGAGAATCCCAGGGACAGTGGAGCCTGGTGGGCTGCCATTTATGGGGTCGCACAGAGTCGGAGACAACTGAAGTGAGTTAGCAGCAGCATAACATATATCTAGCTTTCTTTACTTTCTCTCTCTCTCTCTCTTTTTTTTTTTCACCTGTACTTTTCTCTCTTACACTGTTTTTCCTACTGCTAGATCTAGAGGGAAGGATACTGCATTGCAAGATGGAAGGAAATAGTAACCATCTGTTGTTGGACTCCTGGGGAACTAGGAAACACTATTAGAAATGGTTTAGGTAGGAGTCATAGATCATGGGAAGGGGAATTTAAAGGGAAAATAAGAAGTTTCCACAAGACTTTTTAAAAAGGGGACCATAAAGCACTGTGACAATCAGAACAAATGATTACAGCAGCGCCCCTCCCCCCACCGCCCCCCCCACCCCCAACAAGTACTGGGGGTCAGAGGGCGGTGGCGGGAGGAAGCTTTCCTTTTTCTGTTCAAGGCTCTCAGCTAAATGCTTTGATTGCATTAGCTCACTGAACTTCATTAAACCCTACAAGTCAGAATCCCCCCCGTTTCATAGATGAGTAAAAGTGGGGTTTATAGAGACTAATTAATTACCCAAGGTTACAAAGTGGCAGAGCCAGAATGTAAATTCACATGGTTTGTCTCTAGACCTCAAGCTCTTCACCACTCCCTGTAACTGCTGGGAGGGTGGTGCGGAGAAACAACAGTTGTTAGGGATCAGCGAATTCTGGGAATGTCCTAAAAAGAAAACAGTTTAACTGCTAATCTGGATTGGCCAAATCTGGATTGAAGAAAGAAAAGAAAAATCTCCAGTATACCATCACATCATTGACTCTGCCCTTTTCTGAAACGTGTGCCGCTGGGAAGCAAAAACAGTTAAATTATTTGAATGATATCTGTGCTGGTTTTGTTGAAGGCTGTTGCTTGCAAATTAAACTGCTAGAAGAATATATAGAATAAAGCTGAGTAAATCTGAAAGATATCCACCAAGTCTGTCTACAGTTAAAACTCAGTGGAATACAGTTGCAGTTCATTTCCTTTCCTTGCGAAGCAGGAATTGAAATGCTGAGCATTTGCCAGTCAGTTGGAAAATGCCTCTTAAAGAGGCAGAGGCTGCCCCTGACCTCTTGTTCCCCCCACAGTAGATTGCTGTTAAGTCTTCATTGTTATGTGCAGAGTTCAGTCCCAGCAACATCACCCTTTGTGGTGAGTTCACATGGGTTTGCAAGGGAACAGACATACTGTGAGCAGTTAGCCATTCCACAATGCTAGGCTGCCTAAGCTGACTTTGCAGTATTCACAATAGAACCAGCTACAGAACCCCAGCGGGAATTTCCTGTTTGGGATCCTTTTATTCTTGCCACAGCAAAACCTCTCAGAAATGTGTCCTATGCGTGTCAGGTATGGTGGAATTAAGTAATATCAGGCTGCCACATCGTTTAAAGTTCCCATCAAAGGACTTTTGTCCTCCCAGCACATATTGTGGAATATACATCTGCTCATAGCTGACACATGTGGTTTTGTCTGGTTCCTCAGCTAGAGATGGGATTATCTTTTGGGAATATGCTTTAACAATAAGCTTGAGCATGAGAAATATATAACTTTTAAATTTTTTCCCAAGGTTTCTGTCCACTGCCTCTTTCCCCAACACTTTCGTTACCTTTCCCCCTTTCTTTTTCTATTCCCTGCATTTCCTTCTCTTCTGATATCAGAATTTTGGAATAACAGCAACAAAAGTATCTATGGCACTCCACAGCAATACAGGATTCAGACTCTGCAAAAAACGTTAAGTGAGGTTTCATTAGTTTAGTCAGCAATGTTGTGACCAGTTGTCTGCTGGGTTCATCCATGTCAGGAAACTTTCAATAAAATAAATAGAATCATTTCTGTGTCACAGGATGCCATGAGGAATAAATGAAGTTGTGTACGGGAAAGCATAAAACTCAAGGCATAGAGGGGCATTCAAGAGACATTAATTCCCCACTTGACCCCACCCTTTTCTCTTTTTTGTGTCTTAAAACTCCTGAAGGAAATATTTTGATTTGATGCTTTACCACTCCAGTACTCTTGCCTGGAAAATCCCATGGACGGAGGAGCCTGGTAGGCTGCAGACCATGGGGTCGCGAAGAGTCGGACACAACTGAGCGACTTCACTTTCACTTTTCCCTTTCATGCATTGGAGAAGGAAATGGCAACCCACTCCAGTGTTCTTGCCTGGAGGATCCCAGGGATGGGGGAGCCTGGTGGGCCGCCGTCTATGGGGTCGCACAGAGTCGGACACGACTGAAGCAACTTAGCAGCAGCAGCAGAAAAGGTAACAAACAAGACGTTTTACTGTTTGAATGCTATTGAAAGAATTATTAGATTTATCAGAGTTGGCAAACATAAATGTATATAGCAGTTCGTGTTGGTTGTTCAGTTGTGCCTGACTCTTTGCGACCCCACGGACTGTAGCCTCTCTCCATGGAATTCTCCAGGCAAGAAACCTGGAGTGGGTAGTCATTCCCTTCTCCAGGGGATCTTCCTGACCCAGGAATTGAACCCAGGTCTTCCATATTGCAGGCAAATTCTTTACCGTCTGAGCCACCAGGGAAGCCCCATATAACAGCTTGTATATATGCTGTGCTCAGTCTCTCAGTTGTGTCCGACTCTTTGTGACTCCATGGACTGTAGCTCACTAGGCTCCTCTGTCCATGGAATTTTCCAGGCAAGAATACTGGACTGGGTTGCTATTTCCTCCCCACCCAGGGATCAAAACTGAATCTTTTGTGTCTCCTGATTTGGCAAGCCAATTCTTTACCACTAGCATCACCTGGGAAGCCATGTATAGCAGCTTACATATAAAAATTTATAATTGCAGTATAATGCTGTGTTAACAGGCATACGTCCTTATCAGAGCTTTAGTGACCCTCAGGGCCGGCCACAGCAGGAATGGCACATAGGTTTTGCATGTTGTTTGACCAGAGAACTCACTGGGGAGTAATTTTCTCTGCTTAGGAAAAGCCTCCAGAACATGTACAAGCCAAGCCTGAATCTCCATGTTGGGGAAAGAGCTGATGGGAAGTGGGGGTGGGGGAAGGGACTAGAACCTTGGCTTTGATATCACACTGCATGTCTGTTTTCAGTGCTAGGAGCATGGTTTTATGGCTCTTTACATACAAATGCCACTGGGATCTATAAGCCAATAGTGTCTTATTTTGTTCTTTCTTGTTACATAGAAACTTTTGACGTCCTTGGTTGGAGGAGATAATGATATCCAAGGTAGCAAATCAGAATCCAAAGTTCTGGAATACCTGTTATTGTTGTATAAAAGTGAAAAGACCCAACTGGACCTAGCTTGTGGAATTTCTGGTTTATGTAATTCAAAGCAGGGAAAGCAGTCATGCATAACACGTGAACAAATGGGTATGGTCATTTTTTCTAGTAGACTTTCATACAAAAACAGTAGAGTCAGATTTGACCCACAGGCTGGGGTGTACCACCCCGGCCCCTGTCTGATGGAAGAAAGAAGCAGTTACGTTGGACCCTTGTGCTCAATCCAGTATCAGACAGGTGGTTCTGCTGCATTTTCGATGGCCCAGTGATTCTATCAGTGATCTAGCACAGAGATAGAGAATGAGCTTTATCTCATCTGTCACTTTCAAACAATTGGTTTGAATGCATGTGTAACTATGTTCAGAAGCATTCTGACATTGTGTCTGGGCTAAGCAGAAAATATAAATAATTAGCAATGTTTGAAATAGGCACCAAGGGGGATACAGTGATACATCACATTTTTGTCATTTTCGCTTTGGTATATAGGACCAACATGGCCTGATTTTGTTTCACACATTGAAAAATTTCCATTCAAGGGCCAAGAAAGATTTTTCTAGCTTTATGATCATATAGTTTTTTTAATGATCCTAATGAAGATCCAAGATCGGCTAAGACGTCATCCAATGCAATTGCTCAAAAAAAAGTTTTCGATTTTTTTAAAGTTTAGTACAGAAATGATAAGATCATTTAAAGTATTTTATCAAGAGGAATTAATCAGAATTTTGGAGCTAATCCATCTTATGGAATTTTGGGGCTAATCCATCTCATGAAATAGTCAAATGAGATGCCTAGGGTTGTTGTTGAGTCATTAAGTTGTGTCCAACTGTTTTCCTGTAGTTGCTAAGTCACATCTGACTCTTTCGCTACCTCATGGACTGTAGCCCGCCAGGTTCCTCTGCCCATGGGATTTCTCTGGCAAGAATACTGGAGTGGGTTTCCGTGTCTCCTGCATTGACAGGAGTCCTTGGAACACAGGTGACCACTGTGTCACATCAGAAGCCTGTGATAACAATCACTTTTGGGGATACTAGAATGGGATGGCAACATAGTATTGTGTTTTTTTTTTTTATGTTTTCCTTTAGCTCTCAATTATTTTGTACATGTATTACCTATGGTGTGCTCTTACTAACCTTAAAAAAATTTTTTTTTCCATTCCTGGAGAAGGCCCCAGACATTTTGAAAGTTATAGGAGGAGAGGCGATTCCTAGTCGGCTGTTGCAGAATCCTGCCTACAGATAAGCAAGCACCACCTGCAGCTGTGCTATAAAACAAATGCTGCTTCTTGAAAACGTAATCATTGGGAGGCACTTGGCAGCTGTTAAAATTGAATCACCATTGCTCAGTCCAAAGGGGAGCAAATTTTAACCATTAGTCTCTCTAAATTGATATTTAATTACCCTCAAAAAGAATAAAAATGTGAAATTTCTCTTCAGAACTCCTTATGTGCTGTACCCAAGGTTTCATTAGACCAGTTTATTGCAGTTGTTTCGACAGCAGCTATGTGGGCAGAGGATACACAAGAAATAAATCCATGGTTCCTTTTAGTTGAAGTTTGGCTTTAACCAGCTCTATTTTCAGTTATTTTACTTACATTTTCCTAAAAAAGCAAATTAGGTTTCAAAAATATAGTGAAAATCTTTTTGAACACTTTCTCATGATTTTGATTGGAATGTTTTTCTTATCAGAGAATGAGATGTGAGAAATGGGAAAAAGGATGGAGAGAGGAAGAAAGAGAAAACAGGAAAGAAGGTTGAGGCAGCAGTTCTTATCCTAGGCTGGCTTTAAGGATAGTCTTATAAATTGCCTGACATTGTATGCAAGACTTTATACCCATTCCACTCATGTAAAGTATACCTTGGGGATAAATATTAACCCTTGAAAATCACAAAAGTGTTGAAAATCACTGTTCTAATAGATTGAATCTTTATCTAGGGATGGTAGCTGGAATAAGTTTTGGAATGGCCAAGTCCAGCCTGAGACGTGGTAGAAAGTAGGGCCAAAAGAAAAGAGATGTTAACTAAGGAAAATATCACATACTTCACCAGTTTGCCCAGAGGCCGCCCTGATCCTGGATGCATGATTATCAGTCCCAAACCAAGGAGAAATCATGGTAGTCAAGGCAGGCTCTTTTGGGGAATCAGTGACATATGATTGCTTCCCTCCTTCTCCCCATTAAGAGAGCAGCTGGTGCACCCTGGAGAGTCCTGACAGTGAATGATAGCCCAAGGACAAGGCACCAGCTGAAAGCCAGCTTGGCTGCAAATTACAGTATAATGGCAGAGTGGTTTCTGCTGCGAAGCGATTTGCATCAGAGCCCACTGACAACGCATGGTCTGTAGGGCGGGCATTTGAAAGAGAAGGAAATAAAAAATGCTGCATTTCTAAATAATTTAGAAGATTCATCAAAGGAAGAGATGCAGAGGAGATAGGAATTTCTAGTATCTGTTTTTAGATTATATTATATGAACACTCATTTTACCCCCAAAGAAATTTATCTGTATAAATTTACCTCCACGTTTTTCATGCTAGTTGCCCCTTCGTTCCCTACTCTCATAGTACTTAAATCATAACTCTGTTATAGAACTATATAAATGCAGTGCTTAGACATATATCTCATTAAATTGTGTATTTGTAATGCTTAGGTGTGATTCCCTTAAGATCAGATTACTGTGGTTATCACATCAATGCTCCAGCATTCTAAGAATCTGGGGTATGCGTGTGTTTAATAAAATCTTTAGGAAATGTAAAAATGACTGAATCTTGTGGAAGAACTCTGATAATGTGAAACATCAGAGAAAGGAAGTGAAAGTGTCAGTGGCTCAGTTGTGTCCGACTCTTTGCGACCCTATGGACTGTAGCCCGCCAGGCTCCTCTGTCCATGGGGATTCTCCAGGCAAGAATCCTGAATGGGTTGCCATGCCTCTTCCAGAGAATCTTCCCAACCCAGGGATCAAACCCAGGTCTTCATCATTGTAGGTGGATTCTTTACTGTCTGAGCCACAAGGGAAGCCCCTAAACATCAGAGAAGAGATCCAGTAAATGCTGAATCAAATTCTGTGATAATGGAGACAGAAAATGCTGACGAAAACAAGCAGTTGGAAAGGGAAACAAAAGAGAAACATGATAAGATTCATAAAATAGAACTAATAACCAACATGGAGGAGCATAACATATTTATGTGCTATAACTATCAGAAAGATAATCCATTATTCCTGGTATAAGAGAAACATATTGAATCAACAGCATTATTTTATTAATTTAGCTATGAAAATCTGCTGGAATGGCATATAAATACACAGTAATTTATGACATTTGAAAGGCTGAGCTTGTATTTTCCATCTGATGGTGATTTTCATGGGGACAAAAACTATATGTTGCTCCTTTTATCATTTCCAGTACTTAGCTTAACACATCACACTGAAAGCACTGAATAAATATTTGTTTTTTAAAAAAGAATGTCTGACATTTAAGAATCTTTGTAATTGAAAGGCTGATATTATCAGTGCTTCTTAATTTTCCACTTCTTCCTGTTCATACCTCCTGCTCTACTCATCACTGCCTCGTGAAGCCTCATTTGAAAATGTTTTCTCTTTGCCTTTCCCAATCTCCTCTATACCTATTTATGCTTCAGCACAGCTTACCTCTCACTTAGTCTGAGGTCTCATTTGTCTGCTTTTTGTGTATTGAACTCCTTCTAAGTTAGAGTTCATCATGTTTACTTTTTTAAAATTTATTTTAATGAAGTATGATTAATTTGCAATGTTGTCTTAATTTCTACTGTACAGCAAAGTGCTTCATATGTATGTTCTTTTTCATATTCTTTTCCATTATGGCTTCCCACAGGGTATTGAATATAGTTCCCTGTGCTATACAGTAGGTAAAAGGGTAAGTGTTAGTCGTTCAGTTGTGTCTGACTCTTTGCGACCCCATGGACTGAAGTGCACCAGGCTCCTCCGTCTATGGGATTCTAACCAGGCAAGAATACTGGAGTGGGTTGCCATACCCTTCTCCAGTATATCTTCCTGACCCAGGGATTGAACCCAGGTCTCCTGCATTGCAGGCAGATTCTCTACCATCGGAGCCACCTGGGAAGCATCATGTTGTTTATCCATTCTATTTATAATAGTTTGCATCTACTAATCCCCGGTCCCATCACTTCATGGGAAATAGATGGGGAAACAGTGTCAGACTTTATTTTTCTGGGCTCCAAAATCACTGCAGATGGTGACTGCAGCCATGAAATTAAAAGACACTTACTCCTTGGAAGGAAAGTTATGACCAACCTAGATAGCATATTCAAAAGCAGAGACATTGCCAACAAAGGTCCATCTAATCAAGGCTATGGTTTTTCCTGTGGTCATGTATGGATGTGAGAGTTGGACTGTGAAGAAAGCTGAGCACAGAAGAATTGGTGCTTTTGAACTGTGGTGTTGGAGAAGACTCTTGAGAGTCCCTTGGACTGCAAGGAGATCCAACCAGTCCCTTCAGAAGGAGATCAGCCCTGGGATTTCTTAGGAGGGAATGATGCTAAAGCTGAAACTCCAGTACTTTGGCCACCTCATGAGAAGAGCTGACTCATTGGAAAAGACTCTGATGCTGGGAGGGATTGGGGGCAGGAGGAGAAGGGGACGACAGAAGATGAGATGGCTGGATGGCATCACTGACTCGATGGACTTGAGTCTGAGTGAACTCCGGGAGTTGGTGATGGACAGGGAGGCCTGGCATGCTGCGATTCATGGGGCCGCAAAGAGTCGGACACGATTGAGAGACTGAAATGAACTGAACTGAACTGAATTAATCCCAAACTCCCAATCCGTCCTTCCCCATCTCCAAGCCCTGGAAACCACAAGTCTGTGAGTCTAGTTTTTTTGTCTATTAAATCTTTATGTCTATTAAGTCCATTTGTATCATATTTTAGATTCTACATATAAGTGACTTATAATACAAAGATAGTGTTTGGCTTTGTCTGACTTCAGTTCAGTTTAGTCGCTCAGTTGTGTCTGACTCTTTGTGACCCCTTGATCCGCAGCACACCAGGCCTCCCTGTCCATCACCAACTCCCGCAGTCCACCCAAACCCATGTCCATTGAGTCAATGATGCCATCCAACCATCTCATCCTCTGTTGTCCCCTTCTCCTCCTGCTCTCAATCTTTCCCAGCATCAGGGTCTTTTCAAATGAGTCAGCTCTTCGCATCAGGTGGCCAAAGTATTGGAGTTTCAGCTTCAGCATCAGTCCTTCCAACGAACACCCAGGACTGATCTCCTTTAGGATGGACTGGTTGGATCTCCTTGCAGTCCAAGGGACTATCAGAAGTCTTCTCCATCACCACAGTTCAAAAGCATCAAATCTTCAGTGCTCAGCTTTCTTTATAGTCCAACTCTCACATCCATACATGACCACAGGAAAAACCATAGCCTTGACTAGATGGACCTTTGTTGGCAAAGTAATGTCTCTGCTTTTTAATATGCTGTCTAGGTTGGTCAGAACTTTCTTTCCAAGGAGTAAGCGTCTTTTGGTTTCATAGCTGCAATCACCATCTGTAGTGGTTTTGGAGCCCAGAAAAATAAAGTCAGCCACTGTTTCCACTGTTTCCCCATCTATTTCCCATGAAGTGATGGGACTGGATGCCATGATCTTAGTTTTCTGAATGTTGAGCTTTAAGCCAACTTTTTCACTCTCCTCTTTCACTTTCATCAAGAGGCTCTTTAGTTCTTCTTCACTTTCTGCCATAAGGGTGGTATCATCTGCATATCTGAGGTTATTGATATTTCTCCCAGCAATCTTGATTCCAGCTTGTGCTTCCTCCAGCCCAGCATTTCTCATGATGTACTCTGCATATAAGTTAAATAAACAGGGTGACAATATACAGCCTTGACATACTCCTTTTCCTATTGGAACCAGTCTGTTGTTTCATGTCTGACTTACTTCACTTAATATGATAATCTCTATGTCCATCCATGTTGCTGCAAATGGCATTATTTCACTCTTTTCATGACTGAGTAATATTCCATCATATATATGTACTACATCTTCTTTATCCATTCATCTGTTGATGGGCATTTAGGTCATTTCTATGTGTTGGTTATGAACAATAGTGCTGCAATGAACGATAGGGTGCATGTGTCTTTTCAAATAATGATTTCCTCTGGATATATGCTCAGGAGTTGGGTTGTAGGATCATATGGCAAATGTTCAGTTGTTATTTCATTGACAATTTCACTTGTTTAAGACTTATTTCCTTGCATAGACTACAAGCTGTTTCGGCAGAAGGAATCATATTTCAAAGAAGGTAATTTTCTATATTTCCTGTGTTGCTGAGGACATTTTGTAGACAGATACAGGCCTGCAAAGTAGAGAGCATTTCTGGGAAGGAGGAGGAATATAATGCCACAGCAGAAGTGATGCTTACAGGACCTGAGAGCATGGTATGGGTGGGGATCCAAGCTTACAGGTTTCCCAACAGTGTGGGTTAGTTTCACCATTTGTAGGGAGCTCCCGTCTATGGAGATCTGATAAAACAGGAGGCGAGGCCCCTGAATTTAGTGTCCTTTGTGGGGATCACACACTTTGCTAAGCTTTCCACTCATTTCCTATCTCAGCCACTGTAGTCTCAAAAGCGACATATTGAAATTAAATGGGTTTCTTTTACACAGTTACAACTTTTAGCTTTTCTTCTTCTCTAGGGCATAAATTAGTAGAAGGTAAGTAAATAGTGGCATAGACATTTAATCAGTTTTCTATTATTGGAGAGCTCCCCTGCTTTTTTTTTTTTTTTTAATCTCTCTCAACTTCTAGGTGGAGAACATAAAATAGTAATAAAATCGTTCCTATATTCTCATTTGGCATTTACTGACTTGACAACATTTTTCAGTACATGGAATACAAACAATACAAAAATCTGTCTATATATTGTGCTAAACTTGAAATTTTTTTTCTATGGTTTTTTCAAGAGAATTTAGCTATATCAGTTGATAGATAGTATTCAGTAAAGAGAAAGAAAAAATGTAGTCTTTGTCAATTAAAAAGAACTGAAAACATGTTATATAAGCTCTAATCTTTCTGCCCTGTGAACTCTATTTGGGAATAAGGCAGACTTTACCCTCCTGAAATTGTAGAATATTTTTGTATAGTTAAGCAATGATGTAGCATTCTTTAGCCATGTTTTCCATAAAAACATCTAATAGCCTATTAGAAGAATAAAGAAAGGCAAGAATCAAGATCTATCCCAGTCTGATAGGATTGTTCTATGTGGTGGTGGCTTACTAATAGCTTTATTATTAAACCATGTAAGCAAAAGAAAGCACTACAGCTTAGAGAGAACTCAGACAGATCTGCTTTCAGCATGTAACTCAACCAGTGTGTAGAAACAAGTAATTAAAAGGACACAAAGCCCGTAATCAATTGCACACCGGTTATCTTTGATTGCTCTTGCAAAGGACAAATTACACACAAGCCTCTTGAAAGCCTGCAGAGAAAGAGGTTCTATTATCTTCGTTTTGAAATCATCTCTCCACAAAGACAAGGGCGTCCCTATTCCCGATCTCTTGGTTTAATTAAAAAGACACAAACATCGGATGATGTTGCCGCATATCGAATGTTTCCGTCAGTGCAATGGAGTGAAAGAGGAGTAGGGGGAGGAGGGTGAACGGGGAAATGGGGCCGGGGGAGGGGTTGGGGGTGGGGGTGTGGGCTGGAAGAATTTCTTTGCCATAAAGACTGGCCTTTTTCACTCTGACCATCTGTTTTCTCATGGTGAAAAGCCCCATTGCTGGTATCCTGGCATAGCTTTGCATGTCTTTGTGCTTGAGGGACATTCAATCTTGCATCTGATACACGCTGATCTGTGACACTTCCTAACAAATGAGGCTTTGTTCAAACAAAGAGGCTCCCTGATAGGAACTGTAAACTTGGAGCTTGATATCCTGCAGGAAAGGCAGGCTACGGCTGAACAGGCACAGGAAATTCTCCCTGAAATGCAACAGAGCCGAAGGAGGTCACACGCCCATGCACACACACGGTCTTTCAGATCCTCCCAGACTTCTCATCTCTATCTTGCCTTCAGATCCGACAGCTCTAGAGCACAGCTGTGTTCAGACCTGGCAAGAGTGGGACCCATCTCTATTAGAGGCCGAAGCTCACTGTCCATAATAATGGCACTTATTCGTGTAGTTTCTTCATTTTACAAAGCACTTCCACAACCATTAATCCATTTGATACAATAAGCTCTTAAGGCCCAGTCCAAATGTGATCACATCCAAGAGCACTCTTTTGTAAATATCAGGGCCAGTCGCTGCTTGTCTCTCTTTCTTCTCCTTTTACATCCTCTCTCTTTTTTCTTCTCTCTCTCCTTTTTCCTCCAGCTGGTGACCTTGAATTCGAGGTTCCCAACTTCAGTACTGTCCACCTTTTAACCATATACTATGTTTCTGCGGTCCCTGACTACTTAGACTTGAGCTGTGGAAAATGGATAATGAGCTATTGAATACGGATTGCAATTCAGAAAAACAAACAAACAAACAACAAATAGCAGAGAAGACCCCAGATCAGGAAAATACTGCTTGCTCTTTCTAGTTATGGTTTGGTATCCTGTTAGAATGTAACCAAGCATCCTAGGAAGAATGCCACTTTTTCTTTTCCTCCCTTAATGCGCTGTGTTCTCTCCTAGGCAACTAACTCCTGGGCACTCACGGAAGACCTGGCTGTCGCAGCTTCTGTTGCGGGCATCTCCTTCTTCCTCTAGTTGGTTAATTGGTACTTCCTTCATGTTCTCACCCCACCTTGCTTCCCACTCAGCACGAGTATGTCTATCTATCTCCCCTACTAAACTGTGAACCACAGGGCTGGAATGTGTATTTGTTAAACGTCCTTGTATATTTCCAGTATTTCATGGAGTGCCTGACCCACAGCAGGCTGCCAGTAACAGTATGTCAGATAGATAAATTTTGTTGGTTAAACAGTGATACAAATGAGAGGGAAGAAACAGGAAAATACTGGCAAAACATAAAACATTGACTTCCCTGCATACATATATCAATTTTTTCTTGGCCTGGATCTGTCACTTGGCTTTCTGCTTCTTACCACTTCCACAATGTGAAGCAGTGTGTGATTCAGAAATTATCTTAGACCCAATGTCTCAGTTTTCTGGATCAGTACTTTTTTTTTTTTTAACAAAGATACTTGAATTGCAGAGAACTTAAGTAACCTTTATAAATTCTATCATTGATTACTTAATGGATCTATTACCAAATGTAAAGATTTTTGGCCCAATAAGGCTCTGGAGTTACAGGAAACAAAATTCGTCCAGTGAGCACTTTAACATGAAAATTTCTTAGGGAGTACAGTAAGCTGCAAAAAAAAAAAGAGTGGTCATATAGACTTTAAAAATCTCACCTTTCAACTGGCTTGTTCAATTACAAGTTGTTTTTAATGTTTCTGAACCTTGATTTCTCTAGCTATAAAATGAGAATATTAACACTAGCATGCCTCAATGGGATTTTATGAGGATTAACTAAATGTGATTGTAAAGCATGTTAGGAACATAAAGTACTGGATAAAATAATTAATATTCATAATTTTGAGACTGGATATGATTTCAAAGGGTAATGGTGTGAGGCAGGTTGCAACCGCATTGCAGTTTTAAAGGGAGCGGTTCCAACTCATTTTGTCCCTTTTCTAATCTCTTTCCCTCATGTGCTGGTAAGAACACAACAGAAAATTGATTAATTAAAGTTTGGTAGCCCATTTGAATTTATTTGAAAACCGTTTTTAAGAGTAATAATGGTCAGCAGTCAAAGGGTAGAGTAACTGTAACTGCCCTGTTGTTCCAGCCAGTTTGAACATGACCACGTAAAACACGGGAAATAATCACAAAGACAGCAGGGCAAACTTCTTGGCTGTTAATGTCCAGCCACTTATTCAATTAAAAGTAGCCAGTACGGACTCTCTAAATACCTGTCAACCTATGTTTCTGCTGGTTCTGCTGTAGCAAAAGGGTCAACTCTTGGCTGAGCAGTGAGCATAACCTATGGATCTAAAATTTGAGGTTCAACTAAGAAACACCTTCAAAAGGTGATTTACACCATGGAATCATGAGGTTAGTTTATCACCCCAGGGGAGTAGTTATGAGTGTAATGTGAACCTACTCAGTGTGATTCTATTTAAACTAATAGCTGACATGAGTGTAGTGCTGCCTTTTCCGCTGAGTCTCTGTTCTGTATCATTGCATATGATGCTCCTAAAATCCCTTTAAGGAGACAGGAGAGACCGTAGTCACTCTAAAGTGTAGACAGGAGAGTGAGGCGCTGTCGAATGAGTCATGCACCCTGGACAACCTTTCACCTCATCATCAATGAAGCTTCACGTTCTGATTAAGCTTGTCAAATTTTCCAAACTTGTGTATCATGTGTGAAAGGCAAAACTAATACAATTATGTAAAGTTTAAAAATAAAAGAAAATTAAAAAAAATAATAATAAAAAGATTAAAAAAAAAAAAAAAAGGAATAGAGCTCTGGGAACAATTTTCCCAGCGTTTTCAAAAAGCAGTATTGATTTTTCTTTCAAACTATCTTTCAGATTCCTTCCCTCTTTTCCATTCTCACGTCAGCCCTGAAGGTCAAAGTCTCATTACTTAAATTACTAGAGCAGTAGTTTTCAACCCTGGCAGCACAGTAACATCTCTCTGGGAGTTTTAAAAGCACTGACATTTGTACTGGAATCTCAGAGGTTCTGATGTAACTGGTCTGGGATGTGTCCTGAGTACTGAGATATTGAAAGTGCTTCTGGTGATTCTCAAGGGTAACCCAAGGAGAGGAATCAGGGATCATTGACCATGAGCTCTTCTCTCTCCAGATCCATCCTGCAAGTTCAGCTCAGTCATTGTCGTGTCTGACTCTCTGCAACCTCAAGCATGCCAGGCCTCCCTGTCCATCACCAACTTCCAGAGTTCACCCAAACTCATGTCCATTGAGTCGGTGATACCATCCAACCATCTCATCCTCTGTCGTCCCCTTCTCCTCCTGCTCCCAATCCCTCCCAGTATCAGGGTCTTTTCAAATGAGTCAGCTCTTCACATCAAGTGGTCAAAGTATTGGAGTTTCGGCTTCAATATCAGTTCTTCCAATGAACACCCAGGACTGATCTCCTTTAGAATGGACTGGTTGGATCTCCTTGCAGTCCAAAGGACTCTCAAGAGTCTTCTCCAACACCACAGTTCAAAAGCACCAATTCTTCTGTGCTCAGCTTTCTTTATAGTCCAACTCTCACATCCATACATGATTGGAAAAACCATAGCTTTGACTAGATGGACCTTTGTTGATAAAGTAATGTCTCTGCTTTTTAATATGCTGTCTAGGTTGATCACAACTTTCCTTTCATGGAGTAAGCGTCTTTTAATTTCATGGCTGCAATCACTATCTGCAGTGATTTTGGAGCCCCCAGAAATAAAATCAGCCACTGTTTCCCCATCTATTTCCCATGAAGTGATGGGACTGGATGCCATAATCTTAGTTTTCTGAATATTGAGCTTTAAGCCAACTTTTTCACTGTCCTCTTTCACTTTCAACAAGAGGCTTTTTAGTTCTTCTTCACTTTCTGCCCTGAACTGCGTAAACTTCATAAGCATTATAGTAACTAGATCCATCTTGGTTTTACTAAAAATACCTCTCATCTCCATGTTTTCCTATTTTCTATTCCTAATATAGATATTTCATATCATATGGTTTGAAACGAAAAGTGGAATAGATGATAAATATATTAAAATTCCAGTGCGAGATAAATATTTCCCCAGTAGTGCTTTAATCATTTTACTCATCCAGAAATTCTAAAACCTCAGCATTGCCAAGTTGCAAAGCTCTTTGAGCTAGTATTTAATATTCTTCAATTGCTTAAAATCTCATTTTACCTCTCCAGGTTGACTTATCACTAAGCTTTTTCTGTATTCCGAATGTACCACATTGAACCATTTGTTCTCCCACCATGCCTCCTATCCCTTCATCTCTGTGTCTGAGTTCTGGCCTTTCCCTCCACTGAGAAAGCCTTGAGCCAGCTCTAAATCTTTCAGTATTAACCACCCCTAATGTGCCAATCAATATGCCACTTTCTTTAATAAGACGTTTCAGTTCTGATAAAAATGGGTTCAAACCCTTTTTCTACCCCCATAACATTTTTACTGCTACATCTTATGGTGTGATCTATGATTATTTATAAATTTATCCTACATCCTTTCTTCCTCCTATTATATTTATAACTTCTCAATGGCCAAAATAAAATATGATTAGAGCTGCTTTAGATTCAGATAGCCTGAGTTCAAATCCTGGTTCTACCTCCTATGGGACATGTGACTTCTAGCAAATTGCTTTCCTCTCTGGGCTTTGTTTTCTTATTTTTCAAATGGGAGAAATAAATGCCACCTTCTTATAGGGCTGTGGGGCAAATTAATGACTTGTGTATACTTTGAGCAGTGCCCTGCACCGAGTGAGTACCAGTAAATGTCAGCTCTTGTCAGTTGCTTGTTTTATCTTGACAGAGAGTGGGGCATTATCTTGTACATTTTAGGCACCAAAAATATTTGTCAAAGGTACTAAATTCTTTGGAGCTTGAAAAGATCCCAAATACCCATACTATAAATATTTTATAGCTGATGATTTTTAGGTCATTTATACAGCTACTTGACAGAGCATGTGGGCCAAGGTGACTCGATATTTTGCTTCAAAAAATGGAAAACATAATGTCTGACAGGCTTGATATCCTGTGTTGAAATTCTTGAGTCCCATAGTTAGTGCTAGAGATTCACCTCTGTGAAATGCCAAAACTGCCAATCACAGTGATTTATTGCGTACTCAGTTCCACAGACATTTAAAAAAAAATAGTTGAAAATCCAGAAGCCATTGAAATTCTTTAGCTTAGAGCAAGTATGTGCAAATAAACTAAATAGGAAAATTATGTATTCTGATAACAAAACTTCCCAATATAGATATTTCATTTAGTAATATATGCTTCACAGGTCTTTGGAGATAAGACTATAAACATGACTGTCAGATTTAACCAATAAATATTTTAACACCAGCACATTCTTAAACTCATAGGCATTTGTATATCAGATGTCATAAAGTTGAACTGCCCTTTAGGTTTTCAGGACAGAAAAAAAGAATAAATAAAATGATCAAGTCAATGTCAAGTGTGACTATTCAGCCAGTTACCGGGGTTTTCGCCCTCCTACACTGACTTGTGAAGTGTTTGAAGTCACTTTTTAAAAAATTAATAATTAATCTTTTTAAGGTGTTCTTTTTGCAGGTGGTGAGGGCAGTCAATGTTAAAGGAAAAAAGATAAGAACAGAGGACAAGTCCCGCCTGTCGGTGTTTATGAGGTAATGTGACACCATAGGGATCTCACTGTGTGTATTTGTACTGTAGAAGTTAATGTGATCTTTGTCTTCAGTGAATTCCCAGGAAACCTTGTCAATGAATTAACTCTGGAGGTGTTGTTTGTGCATAGGAAGTAGAATAGTAAAAGTCTGAAGTAACAGTTTACAGCTGCAGAGAGAAGGAGAAAGAGAAAGAAAGTAAAAAAGAGAGAGAGAGAAAACTTTAGAGGCAAATAATGCTTTTTGGGAGCTGACTGTGGCTGAGATTATGAACTCCTTATTGGCAAATTCAGACTTAAATTGAAGAAAGTAGGGAAAACCACTAGACGATTCAGGTATGACCTAAATCAAATCCCTTATGATTATACAGTGGAAGTGAGAAATAGATTGAAGGGACTAGATCTGATAGAGTGCCTGATGAACTACGGACGGAGGTTCGTGACATTGTACAGGAGACAGGGATCAAGACCATCCTCATGGAAAAGAAATGCAAAAAAGAAATATGACTGTCTGAGGAGGCCTTACAAATAGGTGTGAAAAGAAGAGAAGCAAAAAGCAAAGGAGAAAAGAAAAGATATACCCATTTGAATTCAGAGTTCCTATGAATAGCAAGGAGAGTTAAGAAATCCTTCCTCAGTGATCAGTGCAAAGAAATACAGGAAAACAATAGAATGGGAAAGACTAGAGATCTCTTCAAGAAAATTAGAGATACCAAGGGAACATTTCATGCAAAGATGGGCTTGATAAAGGACAGAAATGGTATGGAACCAACAGAAGCAGGAGATATTAAGAAGAGGTGGCAAGAATGCCCAGAAAAATTGTAAAAAAAAAAGATCTTCACAACCAAGACAATCACAATGATGTGATCACTGACCTAGAGCCAGACATCCTGGAATGTGAAGTCAAGTGAGCCTTAGGAAGTATCACTACGAACAAAGCTAGTGGAGGTGATGGAATTCCAGTTGAGCTATTTCAAATCCTAAAAGATGATGCTGTGAAAGTGCTGCATGCAACATGTCAGCAAATTTGAAAAACTTGCAGTGGCCACAGGACTGGAAAAGGTCAGTTTTCATTCCAATCCCAAAGAAAGGCAATGCCAAAGAATGCTCAAACTACCACACAATTGCACTCATCTCACACGCTAGTAAAGTAGTGCTCAAAATTCTCCAAGCCAGGCTTCAGCAATACATGAACCATGAACTTCCAGATGTTCAAGCTGGTTTTAGAAAAGGCAGATGAACCAGAGATCAAATTGCCAACATCTGCTGGATCATCAAAAAAGGAAAAGAGTTCCAGAAAAACATCTACTGCTGCTTTATTGACTATGCCAAAGCCTTTGACTGTGTGGATCACAATAAACTGTGGAAAATTCTTGAAAGAGATGGGAATAGCAGACCACCTGACCTGCCTCCTGAGAAATCTGTGTGCAGGTCAGGAAGCAACAGTTAGAACTGGATACGGAACAACATGCTGGTTCCAAATAAGAAAAGGAGTACGTCAAGGCTGTATATTGTCACCCTGCTTATTTAACTTCTCTGCAGAGTACATCATGAGAAATGCTGGTCTAGATGAAGCACAAGCTGGAATCAAGATTGCCAGGAGAAATATCAATAACCTCAGATATGCAGATGACACCACCCTTATGGCAAAAAGTGAAGAAGAACTAAAAAGCCTCTTGATGAAAGTGAAAGAGGAGAGTGAAAAAGTTGGCTTAAAGCTCAACATTCAGAAAACTAAGATCATGGCATCTGGTCCCATCACTTCATGGCAAATAGATGGGGAAACAGTGGCTGACTTTATTTTTCTGGACCCCAAAATCACGGCAGTGATTGCAGCCATGAAATTAAAAGACACTTACTCTTTGGAAGGCAAGTTATGGTCAACTTAGACAGCGTATTAAAAAGCAGAGACATTGCTTTGCCAACCAAGGTCCATCTAGTCAAGGCTATGGTTTTTCCACTGGTCATGTATGGATGTGAGAGTTGGACTATAAGGAAAGCTGAGCACTGAAGAACTGATGCTTTTGAAATGTGTTGTTGGAGAAGACTCTTGAGAGTCCCTTGGACTGCAAGAAAATCCAACCAGTCCATCCTAAAGGATATCAGGCCTGAGTGTTCATTGGAAGGACTGATGTTGAAGCTAAAACTCCAATACTTTGGCTACCTTGTTGTGAAGAGCTGACTCATTTGAAAAGACCCTGATGCTGGGAAAGATTGAGGGCAGGAGGAGAAGGGGTGACAGAGTTTGAGATGGTTGGATGGCATCACTTACTCGATGGACATGAGTTTTAGTAAACTCTGGGAGTTGGTGATTGACAGGGAGGCCTGGCACGCTATGGTCCATGGGGTCGCAAAGAGTCGGATACGAGTGAGCAACTGAGCTGAACTGAAGATAGTTTATCTTTAAGGAATCACATACTGATAATGGCACATGAGAATTTATGTTGTTTTGGATGTTTTATAGCTACCTTTTTTTTTTTTTTTTTTTTTTTTGCTTTTGCTGACTGTTTTGAGTCCTCTTTGTTCAAATAATTTATTCATGAGGTTACACTCAGATTAACAATGGAATATCCAGCATGTATACTTCTGGATGGGAGTATATTTCTTTATCCGATTCTTTTATAGGGGTCATTACATGCCAGCACTATGCTCTAAGGTTTACTAAAATATACTTACTGATTTAATGGTCCGAATAGTCCTGTAAGATAGATACCCTTATTATTCCCGTTATACAGATGAGATAATGAAGGCCCAGAAACATAAAATATCTTTCCCAAGGTCACAGAACAGGGCTAGAAATAGGACACAGGCTGTCTGATGGGCTATCTGGCTCATGCTTGTAAACACTGAGTTATGTTGTTTTAGAAGAAAAGATACAATAGCAATCAAAGCAGGTTCCCTCCCACCCCGACCCCTGCAATTTTAGTGTTTTACTCTTATTCTGTAACTATAAGCAGTACTCCCTTTTGAGGATAACAGGAGATAAAGGGGCTAATCTGATGAAGGAAAGGAATTAAAAAAAAGTGCGGCAAAGGAACACCAGGAATTTAAATTGACAGTAAAGTGAGTGTAAAAGTCTCAGTGTTTGGGCCCACGGCCTACACTGATCTATGGGAGGAGCTGGTGGCTCAGGGAAAGCTGTGCAGTGAGTGTGGAGGTACAGTTTTAGGAGACAGTGACAGAGGTGTATGAGCGGGCACACTGAAGGCCAGAAGTGTATGAATTCAGCAAGGACATTATCTCACATCAGAGAACGGTTTCACAGAGCCTAGACACCGTCCCCTTCCTTCTAGGCTTCTCCATAGTGGGATAACTATTACAAGGATATTCTGCAAAAGATCGCTGTCTGGATGCCTGGATTTTAATCCTCAGTCCATAACTAACTGACCTTATGGCTTCAGTCCAGATATTATATTTCCCTTGATCACAGCTTTCCTATTGGTGAGACAGGGTTAATAATAGTCCCTGCTTCAAGGTTATTGTGAGAATTACATGGGCTAATCTACATGAAACACTCCTCGCACAGCAATTACTCAACAGTACTTTTTGACTTTTTCTCTCCTTTATGACATTTGATGTCATGAATGCAATTTTATATTTCACAAATATTTGTCTTCTACAGGCTAAGTGCCGGGATATACAAAGATAAACGAAATAAAGTCCCTGACTTGGGGAGTTTAAAAGATATTCATGATCTACACAACAAAGGCAAATATTTGTTACATGGTTGTACAAATAAGTGAACTACAAATATTGCAAAAATTCCTAATCGATTCCCCAGAGCGAAAAAAAAATAAAGTTTTAAAAGTACACAATAATCTGATAAAACGTACTAAGTGTTCTCTGCCACGTGTGTCTCTGTGACTTTTCCGGAAGCGTGATGGATGTTGCCAGGTGGAAGAGGGTTCTCCACTCACAGTCTGTATACTAGGTATCTCACAGCACAGGTATAGGCAGAGATGTCCTTGAGATGGGCAAAGTCTTTCTCCTTGATTATGCTCAAAAGGTATCAAATATACATTTTAAAGGGGAGGCATGATGGAAAGAATGGATTTATACACAGGTTTCTTAACTATAGTAACAAGACCTTATCTAATGTTTCTAAGGCCTAAATCATAATTTCTGGGTAGCAGGTGGCAAAAGTTCTTTGTACATTTCTCAAAATGGTTTCAGTTTGTGTAGGCCAATATGCTTCATAAGATACGACAGGTCAGTTTTAAATATTTAATATGAATACCAAATTTATTCTGTTGCTTCAGGTCCCACCCTGCAGCCTATCTCTGATTTTAGCCACAGCTGCAGGGCACACTTCTATACACTCTTAGCTGCAGGCTGACAACATCCTGTACCAAAGCCTCCTCATGTAGACACATTTTCTACCCGAGACCCTCTCCAAAACCACAGCTCCTGCTCAGCCTATGAACAAAACCAGTCCAGGAACGGCTGGGTGTTGATGTCCAAGGCGAGTTAGTGGATATACTTGCCCTCCCCTTTTTCTTCCGTAATAATTGTGAGACACACTCTGCATGCTCTGGCTAAATTGTACCAAATACATGTATTTACATGTATATTGCATTATATATAAATATTTTCTCCTTTCCTATTTTACTTTCTTTGCTCTTTCATTCCTGTTTTCAAGATTGTCCCTCAGTAAACGGTCTGCATATGATGCATTCAAATCTTTATCTTAAGCTCTGCATGGAAAGGGTCCATGCTGCTGCTGCTGCTAAGTCACTTCAGTCGTGTCTGACTCTCTGCGACCCCATAGACGGCAGCCCACCAGGCTCCCCCGTCCCTGGGATTCTCCAGGCAAGAACACTGGAGTGGGTTGCTATTTCCTTCTCCAATGGAAAGGGTCCATATTAAGGCATAAAATCCCAACACGCAGGTTATTAATAGTCTTAAGTTAGTTAAATAAACTGTGTCAAGGAAAATGGGTAGATTAGGATATATGGGTATTTCACCCAGAGAGATTTAAATGGAGAACATCAGTGGAATCTCCTTTCAGACCAATTAACACCATAGAGGCAGGCAGGGTAGCACCAACTACAGTTTCTAGGAAAAAAAATCTTTAAGTAAACCCATCCTTCTAAGAGATATTCAGTGGCTACATATTTCTATAATAGGAGCAGAAATAGTATGTTTTAAATATAGTAAAATAAAAATTACAACACATCTTTCTTCTCAATAAACAGTTTTAAGTCCTAACTGAAAAGTGCTGAAAAGACTTAGAGACATATGGACCACTTTCACTGAGTTTGAATCAATGAGACCAACATAATGGCCTCATTCTTCTTTAGTTGGTTTATGACAGCTGCTTGTGTTAGAATGTCAATGAAAGCCTGCGACAGCAATATAAAAGCTATCATATTGATTATGACATAAGCTTTGAGCTGATTAGAAGAAAAGTACATAGTGCAAAGTATAATTTTTATCACTTTATAGTCATTATAAAAGGACCACAGTGCTTATCACTAGCAAAGCTGTTTACATCATGGAGCATGAAACTGACATGTATATAACCCAAACCGAGGCAAACAATAGGAGTTAAGGATAGAGCAAATACACCTGCTCTGAAGCAAGAGCATAATAAAATGAGAGGGTCCTTTTTGAAAAGGGGTCTATATAGTTTGTATCCCTAAATTTGAAGCTCTTAACCAACATAATTATACTTGAGTTTTAAGTTACCAGTGGTGAGCTAAAGAATTTCATTTTAAATCCATTTATTGGCTTTCCCTCTTTTAGCTATAGTAATGTCACTTTTGATATGCCTTGTGCATTTCAGATTACCTATGACTCTGATTAAGCCCCATGCCAACTTTTAGAAAAACAATCATCCTAAAAATGATAAACAGTTCTTTTAATATTCCAGGTTTATGGGAACATTATCAGAGCAAAATTAAGGAGAGCCTAAATAATTTGAGTTAGGTACTCTCTCCTAGCACAAACCAGAAACTGAATTTGTCCAAAAGCTGTTGAAGCCTCTTGAAGTAAATTAGCAGAAGAGATGCTCTCTGACTATGTTGGGGAAATCTGGTCAGTGTCACGAGGTTGTCATTCCTCTTAAAACTTGCTGGGGAGCTATGTTCAACCTCTGTATTCAGGGGCTGTTTGAGAATTTATTGGAGTGTTTTTTAAGAAATGGGGATGTTTGAGGTAGTGAGGTTGACAGAAAATTGCTAGGTGACAAATGACCTGAGAATTGTTAAATGTTACAGCTCAGTTCACTTTAGATGTCTCTGCTATAAACAAATGGCATTTCTGTGGCTCATGTCTCTTAAATGGGCAGAACTATTTGTATCAAAGGATATGATAGACATTACTCACAAACACTGCTGGTATGTCAAGCCTTCTGGGAGCGTGGGAGGATTGTATGTATTTGCCCCATTAAAGTTAGACAAACATCTAACATCCTCTGACCAAGAAAATGAGAGTAAAGTAAGTGGTGTCACCTATGACCTAAAGCATAGAAGAAAGGGCCTATGCACAATTCTTTCTTCTCTTCTTTGCCCTGCTAAAACTGGAAGGCTCTTTGGCAAGTGCAGCATGTAGGAAGCTAGAGCCTTTATTTACCTTAGTCTCTGAGTGACTGCCATAAACCAAGTTCTCCCCTCGACGCACACAGATCATGTGCTGTGTGTGGCAAATAGACCTTTGCAGCACTGCCACAGGAAGGTTAGTGTTTTTTGTTAAACTAGCATATCCTGACTAATACGTAGGATCTGTTTTAAAAGGCACTGTTTATGTGAACCAGCCCCCTGGGATTGAAATTAGCTTTGATATATAGACTATAAGGGTATAATATTTAATCAACTATAACTCTACCTTTATAATTTTGTGTTTAACCTCCAGGCTTATGGCAAAATAATACCTCAGGAGAATAAAATCTAAATTAGTGGATTTTCAGTGATAGAAATATAACTCGTGTTATTTGAATTGAGTTGTGTTAGAAAGCAAGAGTGCAAGGAAAAAGGATTTTGGCCAAACACCCTCTTATACCACAGAGAAAAAAATGTCAGGGAGAAAGACAAAATCATGATGAGATAAAGAAAGGCATCGTAAGCAGTAGGGGTGATACATACATAGCCATAATGTAAGCAGGTTCAGGCCAGAAAACTGGGAATATGCTGATTGAGCCAGCCCGAAGTTTGAGGAAAGATAAAGCTGTAGTACAGGTTTCAAAAAGTGGCTCAGATGGTAAAGAATCTGCCTGCGATGCAGGAGACCTGGATTCAATCCCTGGTTCTGGAAGATCCCCTGGAGAAGGAAATAGCTTCCCACTCCAGTATTCTTGCCCGGAGAATCCCATGGATATCTATTCCATGGATAGAGGAGTCTGGCTGTCTATAGTGCATGTGGTCACAGAGAGTTGGACGTGACTGAGTGACTAATATACATACACACACACACATACACACAGGTTTCAAAAGGGTTTAAACTGAAGCTGTGTATGCTGCTGCTGTTGCTGCTGCTGCTAAGTCGCTTGAGTCATGTCCGATTCTGTGCAACCCCATAGACGGCTGCCCACCAGGCTCCCCCATCCCTGGGATTCTCCAGGCAAGAACACTGGAGTGGGTTGCCATTTCCTTATCCAATGCATGAAAGTGAAAAGTGAAAGTGAAGTCGCTCAGTCGTGTCCGACTCTTAGCGACCTCATGGACTGCAGCCCACCAGGCTCCTCTGTCCATGAGATTTTCCAGGCATGAGTACTGGAGTGGGGTGTCATTGCCTTCTCCAGAAGCTGTGTATACATGATGTCAAAAGTTTTATGAAGTTCCATATTGGTTTTACAGATCTAATTGATTTTTTTCCTATCCAATTGATTGACTAATGCTATGTATACAAGAGTGATTTTTTTTTTCTCTCTGAGAGTTGTATGTCATATCTAATCATGTGCCTTATCTCTCACAGTTTGGTGTTAATTATTTTTATGGTAAAAAAAAAGATTTTTTCCTAAAATCAAAATTTTAAGATCAAGAACAATGTAAAGGTTTTCAAAACTTTTGTACTTCCCCTTTTTGATGTTTATATTCCCTAAAGGACTGACTTTCCATGAGGGCAGAAATGATGTTAGTCTCTTCACCACACAATCCGCAGGACCTAGCATAATGCCTTGGACACAGTAGATGCTTATTATCTTCTCAATGAGTATATGAATATGTATATCAAGCTTCTAAGCTCTTTTGGTATGGTCCTACTTTAACTTAATCTTCCCTGGAGGTTCAGACGGTAAAGCATCTGCCTACAATGTGGGAGATCCGGGTTTGATTCCTGGGTCGGGAACATCCCCTGGAGAAGGAAATGACAACCCACTCCAGTACTCTTGCCTGGAAAATCCCATGGATGCAGGAACCTGGTAGGCAACAGTCCATGGGGTCACAAAGAGTCAGACATGACTGAGCGACTTCATTTTCTTTATCTTTCTGGTTTTATTTCTGTTAGGCTCCCTCACACATACTGTGGCCAAACAGATCTGCATATAAACTTCATCCCATCTTTGTTCTTTGATTTACTCTCTTTCCTCACTATGTCCCCATCTCTCTGTCTCCTGCTAATAGATGCCTTTCATAGCTAAGAACTTTTCATATATGCTGCCATTCTCTAAAATGAAAGAAACAAAACTATGAAGTAGGCTGTATTCATAGTAATAATACCATTATACAGATGAGGAAACTAAGGCTTAGCAAGGTAAGGTATCTCAGTTCTCTGAGCCCCGTAGGTCCCAAAAGCGCAGGGCGGCCAAGCTCTGTCCCCTCACAGAACCACTGCCTCTAACTGCTTTGCTTACTGCTAACTCCTGCTGTCAGACAAGGCAATGGCAACCGACTCCAGTACTCTTGCCTGGAAAATCCTATGGATGGAGGAGCCTGGCAGGCTGCAGTCCATGGGGTCATGAAGAGCCGGACACAACTGAGCGACTTAACTTTCACTTTTCACTTTCATGCATTGGATAAGGAAATGGCAACCCACTCCAGTGTTCTTGCCTGGAGAATCCCAGGGATGGGGGAGCCTGGTGGCTGCCGTCTATGGGGTCGCACAGAGTCAGACACGACTCAAGCGACTTAGCAGCAGCAGCAGCAGCAACTCCTGCTGTTCTTCCTTCAAGCCCCATTCAAATACCACTCCCTCCATAAATCTTTTTTATTATGTTGATCTTCACCTATCTCAACCTCTCTTCTGTTCCAAACACCTGTTACCCTTAAACTCAGCAGCAGGCTGTTCACCCTTACTGGTTCTGTATATATTTCATGTGTACTAACTTAATGTTTCCAATGAGACCTTGAAGTCTCCAAATGGAATTGAGCAGTATGGTATATTCCATGATCTGGCACAGTAGAGATGATCAAGGAAAACTTCCCAAGAAGCAAGTTGAGAAAGAATAAAATAATTCTAGAGTTGCCCTATTTAACCTGGAATTCTCTTTGGTCAATTTTTCTCAAAGCTCACATCAAAGATCTAGCCTTTTCTTTTGACATTCTTTATTAATTTATTTTTTAATTTCTGCCACTCTGAAACTTAAAACCATATCTTTAGCTTAGGAAATGTTAAAAATAGTTTGGATAAAACAGGCTGCCTTTTCAAGATGAGGCAAAGACTGCTATTTCCAGTCATTAAAAATGTTTAGGAACAAAGGAATCAGCTGACAACTTGTGCCTGGTGCCATCAGAGAAGCCGGAGATTGGGATGTTTATTTTTACACATTGGGAAGGAAGAAGCAAGGATTAGCCCCCGAGGTTGACACCTCGGATGAGCTCAGTGGTTTTGCATTATATCTCATGAACATAATGTCTTTCTTCATGCCCCCTTAGAACTAGGCACAGGCACAAAAGAAAGCCCCAAGCCAGAGCTCTGAACATAAACTGAATCTAAGCCTTAGTAACTGAATCTGATCATATAAACAACTCAGAACAAGTGAAGAAGTGCCAAACTTGCCCTTGTGAGTTTCCTTGTAAGTTAAAAATAAAACTCAAACAATTATGGATTCAGATTATAGAAAGGTAATGAAATTGAAGCTAATTTAAGTAAATGATTCATGATTCCAAAATACATAAAACTACTACAAAATTAAGTTTATTTTGTGCAAAAGGAAAAACAAAATAAATGGAGCCCTTGGTTAAGTTTGATATTCTTTAAGCAAACTGCAAAATATTTTCCCATGTCAGCTTAAATCATAGATTCAGATTTAGACCAATTTGGGGATAAGGAATAGTTATTACTGGATGGCTTTTTTGTGGACGATGTAAAACAAACACAATTTAAGTTAATTCTCAATGTAGAGGTGTCCATTATAACTATGGATACTTAGGCTGAGGCCTCAAATAATCCACAAATTATGTGATAGTATCAGAGTGGTAAAGAATCCATCTGCCAGTGCAGGAGACGACAGAGACTAGGGTTTGATCCCTGGGTCAGGAAGATCCCCTGGAGGATAAAACAGCAACCTGCTCTAGTATTCTTGCCTGGAGAAGTCCATGGACAGAGGAGCCTGGCAGGCTACAGTGCATGGGTTCGCAGAGAGTCGGATTGACGGAGCATACACATACAACACACACATAATTCTCTTATATATATGCATATTTTTAATGGGAAGCAAACTTTTTTTTTATTATGAGTTGATTTCAAGATAGAAAGTGAAAGAAAGTGAAGTTCCTCAGTCATGTCCAACTCTTCAAGATAGAGACTCACTTAAAGATCACAGAGTTCGTATTGAGGACATAAATAGGAATTGTGAGACCAGGCCAGATGCATGCCCGTTTGGACAGTATTATCTTGCTAACAACACTCCAAAGATCATGCCGTGGCAGAGTGGCAGAGGCTCTCATACTGGTACTTTATGGTCACTTGTTAACTTCCCAATGCTTTTTGGGGATCTTTAGACTTTTGTTGGAGAAGGCAATGGCACCCCACTCCAGTACTCTTGCCTGGAAAATCCCATAGATGGAGGAGCCTGGAAGGCTGCAGTCCATGGGGTCACTGAGGGTTGGACACGACTGAGCGACTTTACTTTCACTTTTCACTTTCATGCATTGGAGAAGAAATGGCAACCCACTCCAGTGTTCTTGCCTGGAGAATCCCAGGGACGGGGGAGCCTGGTGGGCTGCCGTCTATGGGGTCGCACAGAGTTGGACACAACTGAAGCGACTTAGCAGCAGCAGCAGCAGCAGCAGACTTTTGTCATTATTTTCTGCAAAGTACAATACCTGTTATTCCTACCACCTCTTTTGATTCACAAGATATCAGGATGGGGATGGTTGCTTACCCTGAGGGACTTCTCTGTGAGATCTTTTCCAGTCTTACCTCGCCCACCACCCTTCTGTCCTTTTCTTTGTCCTGTCTCTTTGACCCATTGTTGAGATTCAGATAACCTTGCAGCTAGCTGCTTGTGTTTGGAGAATTTACTCACATGTCACCTAAATGTGCAGCTCTCAATCATTATGACTCTCAGGCTCTTTGGTCTTTACAGCTTTATGTTTTACTAATTTAGCAGTTTCATGACTCTTGCTTGTTCTGGTTGTCCTTCTAAATCTAGACCTCCTCAAGCTTTCTTTGTGTAAAATTACTGAAATGGAAAGTTTATGGTGTAGTTCAGAACCCCTGGTAATAAGTCTAGATGAAGTTATATGTGCAAGAGATCAAATGAAGGAAACGCCTGTGAAGAATAGAAGGGGAGATGGAGCAGAACTTCAGACCAGGATGCAGGTCTGAAACCAGAGAGCAGAGAGGGGAGGAAGGAGGATTTGGAGGCATAGCCACACACTGCAGTGCAAGTGGAAGGAAGTCACACTCAGGTCGGATCAAAAGTGGCCCATTAAAGGAGTTTCCCATAGGTAGGAATGGTGCAAGTCCAGCATCCCTACTGTACTCTACCACAGTCCAGCAGGTGTCCAAGAAGAGCATGGTCTCCATGTGAGAGCTGTGACGGAGCCCACTGGGTAGCCACTGGGGTTATCACCACGTACAATCAGAGCAGATTTTCTCTGGAAAGGAGATCAGAGTAACTCACCTTCACAGCTTCCATAATTCCCCCTTTGTGCCGCACAGACCCATTTCTCCACCTGCGTTTGGGGCCTCTCCCCAGTTCCTGGGACTCCTCTTTCTGCAGGATAAATTAGAAGATGGTAGTTAGGGGGATGGAAAACAGGTGTATAATTTCATTTGGTCTCAAGTCTGCAACAGGGGCTTGTTGTCTCCCTCCTCCACAGTTTGATTAAAATGCACCTCGTTCACAGTCTTCTCGGTAGGTCTTTGTAGTTAACCTGAGGGATCTGAGCCCTGCTAGTCATTCCTTTATCAGGTCAGGTCGGGGTTGCTGAATGCACACACTCACAGCTGGGTGAGGACGTATCCAGAGAGACCCAAATAGGTCACCTGGGTTCCCCATGTCCCCCTGCTCTGTCCCCATCAGCTCAAAATGGCACCTCCTCCTACTGACCAGGGTCAGACTTTTGCTTTGTTGTGTGGGTTTCCACGTCTGTGGATCATGTACTCTCTCCAAGACTAGACAGTGGTCCTGACTGAGCATCCTTGGGCAGGTAAAGCAAACTCATACACGAAATCAGTATTTTTCTCTGTGAGGACAAACTGCCAATCCTTTCAAAATAAAAGAGACCCAAGGTAGTCAGACTACCTGAGGGAGTTGCTGGTCTCCTGGAGGAATAGAGCTACATTGGAGACTCAGCACCGATAGCAAGTTGGACATTCAGAGATGACGGTAGAAATGTGGGCCCAGAGAGGTGTGAGTCCATGTCAGGTCCTTATGTAGCTTCCGATGCTGACACCTTGGCGTCCCTGAATTTATACAGAACTTCTCTCTCACCCTCTTGACTACAGGTGTTTGACCAAGGCCCCCAAGGCTCTAGCCATCTCCTGATCACCCTGCCTGAAGCCACTGATGCAATAGATCAATGTGATTTTCTGTGGAATGTTTAGATAGTCCATATCTCCTTCAGTAGTACTATGACAGAAGGCAGGAGTGAAAGTGAAGGTGAAAGTCGCTCAGGCATGTCCGACTCTTTGCCACCCCATGGGCTGTATAGTCCCTGGAATTCTCCAGGCCAGAATACTGGAGTGGGTAGCCTTTCCCTTCTCCAGGGGATCTTCTCAACCCAGGGATCGAGCCCAAGTCTCCTGCATTGCAGGTAGATTCTTTACCAGCTAAGCCACACGGGAAGCCCAAGAACACTGGAGTGGGTACCCTATCCCTTCTCCAGTGGATCTTCCCGACCCAGGAATTGAACCAGGATCTTCTGCATTTGCAGGTGGATTCTTGACCAACTGATTTATGAGAAAGGCAGGAGAGCTATCACAATAGAGTTGTCAGAGCCCAGGAATAAAACTATACAGATATTCTTGTCTGTTTCTTGTAAATGCAATTGTGTTTGAACTTATATCTTCTAGCAATGAAACCATGTTTGGTTTTCCAGAGGTGATCATGGCTAACACTTGGTTGTGCTCTGGTAGAATACAACCATTCTCCCTGATCCGTCCAGTTTTTGCAATGGCCAGACTGGTGAATTACACAAAGGTATGACAGAAGCTGTAGTCTTAAAATATTTAGCTCTTTAATGACAATAATCTCCGCCATCCTTCCATGAAGTGATATTGTTTAGATATACTTTCTTGACTGAGAAATAATAGCATCTTTAAAGGGTTTCATTCAGCTTCATCCGCTGTGACAGTGCTTATTCCACATTCCAAGGATCCAACGTGAGGGGTAGTCCAACTTTGAATCCTAATTGTACTCAAAACTAATGACTACTAAATGTGTCTGTGGACTCAGTGGCTGGGACTACTGTAGAGATAAATCCACTGTACTAAGTTAGATTTTATCAAAGATCCCATTTATTCCCTGGATCCCACTCTAATCAGGTGTGATAATGATGGTTTGGGTCCCACCTATCAATGTCAATTCAGAATGTAGTATCCAGTAGTCTTTAAAATGTTGGATACTACTTTTTCCAGGAGTCAGTCATCTGAGTAAAAGGCTACAGATCCCTCTATGACTATTAAGTGTATTTTTACCATATAAACTTGTGATTGAATTGGGAGATAGGCAGTGGATTCTGTTTCTGAAAATTGACCCAGAATTAGGAAATGAAAAGGAATTGTGACTTCTTACTGGCATGACTGCTCTCAGCTCCCTACCCTTGCATTGTTGTTAGAGATTAAGGAGCTTTACTGCTGTCAGGCTATTTATCTCCTAGGCTGTGACAGCCTTTAACCATTTTTACAAGTCTTTGTGTGTTAACTCTCCATGGCTGCTTGCCAGTTATCTTGGTAACAGTGGCCCCGTAGCTTCTGGCCATTAAGTGCCACCTCTTGGCCTCTATTGTCCACTTGGCTATTAATGAGCCAGGCTCAATGCCCACCTCCCCCAATGTCAGCCCTAGACAGCGGAGGTGGTCACCACTGAGGCTGGTGCTCCCCTCCGTAGTGCATTCCTGCTGGCCTTGGTGAACACTGGATCTTGTGAGCCCTCTCCTGGAGCATAGTTCTGGGTTGGATGTTCATTTCCATATGCCTCTTTCTTCAGTTCAGTTCAGTTTCTCAGTCATGTCCGACTCTTTGCAACCCCATGGACTGCAGCATGGCAGGCCTCTGTGTCCATCACCAACTCTGAGCTTGCTCAAACTCATGTCCATTGAGTTGGTGATGCCACCCAACCATCTCATCCTCTGTCATCCCCTTCTCCTCCTGCCCTCAATCTTTCCCAGCATCAGGGTCTTTTCCAATGAATCAGCTCTTTGCATCAGGTGGCCAAAGTATTGGAGTTTCAGGGTCAGCATCAGTCCTTCCAATGAATATTCAGGACTGATTTCCTTTAATTCCATCTTCTACTATCTTTCATGTCAACTCAGGCATTTTACCTTTGTTCAGCATGGGCCACAACTTTCTCCAAGCTTCTAAAGTCCTCCCAATAAGAATGGCATTGAAACATGTAAAATATCATGTATGAAACGAGTTGCCAGTCCAGGTTCAATGCACGATACTGGATGCTTGGGGCTGGTGCACTGGGACGACCCAGAGGGATGGTATGGGGAGGGAGGAGGGAGGAGGGTTCAGGATGGGGAACACATGTATACCTATGGAGGATTCATTTTGATATTTGGCAAAACTAATACAATTATGTAAAGTTTAAAAAAAAAAAAAAAAAAGTCCTCCCAATAGAGTGTTCCCTGTTTCCTGTGGGTACTTGCTGATTTATTGAACCTGTGTCACAAGAAAATGTCTGCAACTCAATAAATTACTGTTCATTCAGTCTTATATTCAGGATCCCTTGACTAAGCACCTTCAAAACCCAGTTCCAGGAGACTGCTCTGGATCCTGCTGGCCCATGCCTGCTAATTTTTGCCATTTCCTTGGTGTGTGAGGTTCTTCCTGCCTTATTGGACCTGCATGTCACCAGCTGGATTATGCTGGGATCGAACTGTAGTGCTCGGGCTGGTGGCCAGGAAGGGGAGTAAGAACAGCTTGCCAGGGGCACTTGCCACTTTGCAGGTGAGGGGCCTCTGTCACAACACATGCACAAGAAAAGTGCCATCTCTCAGGAGGTGGTGTCACCTCTGTAAACGCTGTAGGCTCAGGAGAGTCTGCAGAGCTCCCCACCCACCACCCCCTGCCCCTTAGGGACATCAACCCAGTTCTTCCCATCCCTTAACTCCAGGCCCTAAATATTCTCAACTTAGCATAACATACCTTCCAGGGCTGGGCATTTAAATGATTCTGGAACACCATGACCCTAACTCTTAGATTCTGTGCTTACTCCTCAACTGTGTCTGTCTTTGCACCGCACCAGATAAAGGACTTCTTCAAAAGGGTAGTCCTGACATATATACACTATAATGTGTAAAACAGATAGCAAATGGGAAGCTGCTATATATTAATAACATAGGGGGCCCAACTTGGTACTCTGTGGCAACCTAGAGGGGTAGGTGGGTGGGACGGGATATTTATATGTGGCTGATTTTTATTGTTGTACAGCAGAAACCAACATGACATTGTAAAGTGATTATCCTTCAACTTAAAAAAAAAATAAGCTACCAAAAATGCCCTCTTGTTCACACACTTTGCAATTAACTCTTTTTTAAACTTATTTAAATTTCTCATTGCCCTTCAGAGTGTCAGTGCAATCCAGAAGTAACTGGCCAATTCCACCGTCCTTATTGGGCATTTTTCCACCATTCATTTCAAACATCTGAATTACTGCACCATCAAGAGTATTCTCTTCTCCTGGGTCATTTTCCCAGATCAGTTCAGTTCAGTTGCTCAGTCGTGTCCGACTGTTTGTGACTCCATGAACTGCAGCATGCCAGGCCTCCCTGTACATTACCAACTCCTGGAGTTTACTCAAACTCGTGTCCATCGAGTCAGTGATGCCATCCAACCATCTCATCCTCTGTCGTCCCCTTCTCCTCCTGCCCCCAATCCCTCCCAGCATCAGGGTCTTTTCCAATGAGTCAGTTCTTCGCCATTGGTGAAATTTTTAGCAGTTGGGCTCCTTTCTTGTGTCAGAGACTCTCTGTGCCTCCTTCTAGATGAGTGTTAAGGGATCCACCAGTTCACAGACCTCATCTTAATATATTTCACAGGGGTCATTTCTGGTGCCAACTGTGTCAGCTTGGGAAGCAGGTGCCAAAGTGGAATTAGATGTATGAGAGTTTTATTTGGACAATGGTTCACAGAAGATGAAGGGGAGAAGCATCAGGATTATGCAGGAGTGTGATGCATTTCTGACCCCTGTAAAGGGACTTATGGAAGGAGGAGGATGGAATAGAAAGAGCCTCACATCATGATTCAGCTTGGAGAAGGCACTGGGCAGGCTGATAAACAGCCCTAGAGGGAAGACTGCCCATTAGAGAAGTCCCACTTTGGGCAGGAAGGGAACAGCTCTAGAGAAACCTCCATGCTCTGTGGCTGGTCATCGCGTGGCCTTGGCACGCATGCTGCAGTGGATTCTATGATGCAGCCCCAGAGTACCCTCCTCGCAGCAGTTTCTTTCTAGAAGGGAGATCTGAGCTTCTTCAGTGGCTGCCACAGTTATATTTCAGGTATGGACACATCATACTTTTATTTGAGGGAAGTAATAATTTGTTGATTTTTCCCCTTACATACTAAAATTTCCCAACGCCTAATATTTGGTTCACTTTCAAAACCCTAGTAACCTAACGCAAATAATTTCCACTCATCCTATGTCTCTTTTCTTGATCATAATTGTTAGCTCAGAACTCTTTGTATTATTTATAGTTTGAATTATTTATTGCCAAATGCATTACCTTGAGTTTTCCCATATTAAAATTTGTCTGACCACTTTCCTACTCACTGTTTGGATTTAAATCATCTTATCATAGTGTCTCTACCACTCAAATATGTGTAATGGGGGTCAGAGCTATAATTTCCCCTTTATAATGAATATTTGCAAGTTTTGAAAAGTATTCTTCCCATTTCATGCCTAAGTATCTCCTTGGATTTACCTAAAGTCTATTAGCTTTTGACTATTTTGAGATCCATGAGCAGAATCTTCTGAGAATACTCCCTTTATACAGCAACAGGGGACTCATCCTCTCTGTCAGCCTTGTGTATCTATACTGGAGAAATTAACTAACTAACCTGATGCTAAGAGCTGACTCTTTTGAAAAGACCCTGATGTTGGGAAATATTGAAGGCAGAAGGAGAAGGGGATGATAGAGGATGAGATGGTTGGATGGCATCACTGACTCAATGGACGAGAGTTTGGGTGAACTCTGGGAGATGGTGATGGACAGGGAGGCCTGGCGTGCTGCAGTTCATGGGGTGGCAAAGAGGCGGACACAACTTAGCAACTGAACTGAACTGAACTGAACCTGAAGCATCTGTGAAGTACATGCTGCCTTTTAAGGGTGGAATTTCCTGTATAGAGGGTCATGGCTTAAGAAGCAAATTTTGCAGGGAAAAGCTGTCTTGCTATCTGACTTACCTGACTGTACTGGGGATGCATAAGAAGGCAACAAATGCATGGTTACCCACGGGGTAGGCCAGTTGACTTTGGTGAGGCTCTGCTGATATTCTAGAGGAACACGGAGAAAGGCGGTCAGTTAAGTCCTGACCATTATTCAAAGTTAAACAACTGCCCTCTATGTAATCTTTTATGTGTAGCATGACTTCTCTCGTGAGGCAGCCAGTTAATGTACCCCAGGTGTATGTGCTAGCAATACAATTACTATCTGAGGGTAATCTGCTCTCTCTCTCTTTAATGCTGAGGAATTTGGTCAGCTTGGTTAGCTTCACTCACCTGTATAATTCCCATTTATGACTGTCCTGTTGTGTCTCCTGACTGTACTTACGTATTTTTGAAAAGTCTTCATTTCTAACCCTTCTCCACTTACAGAAGAAATGTTTTTCTGGTGCTTGTTCTTTTAGGTTTTAGACCACATTGGTTTCTGGTTTCCTAAGTCATTCAGTAATTTAGATGCCCATCAACATTTGTGTCCCCTCCAGGGTAGAATTATCACTGGAAGCAGATACTTAGTCAGAGACCTAGATACCTAGGTACCTCAGCATCTAGATAAGGCTCTGCATCTGGTTCTTGCTACTGGAATGGAGTGGAAATGTTGTGTCACACTTCTTCTCTGCGCATTGGATACAAAACATAATAAAGTTCTTGGAGATGGCACATTCCCAATATGGAGGGACCAAAGGTCTCTGACTTACACATAAAGATACACTGCTTACTCATTGGGAATAGCTGGACTAGACTTAGGAAAACAAGGAAAACAATTAACTTCTATTGCACTGAAATTTTAGGATTTATTTACTGGCATTACCTTAATGAATACTCGGCTTTCAATAAGGAAAGATCTTAAGAATGGTTTTAAGAAACATCATTGCATTTACCTTACAAACATCTCTGAGTGTGAGGAGGCAGAATTTATAATGTTCTGTGACACTGATAGAACAGAAGAAAGTTTTATGTAAAAAATGAAATAATGTTGGTATATGTCTGGATAGAAGTACCACTTTTTTTTATATAGTCTGATAAAAATATATTACAGACACCAAAACCAAAATAGTGGGACTAAGTTTCAAAAAATGGAAGGATTTGGGTAAGCTGCAAAATTAAGTCGACGTGTAAATTCAGAAACTTCATTTAACAAGAGATAGACTGGTGGAAAGTTACAAGAGCTGGAAGACAGGGAAGGATTTTGAATAAGACAGGGGAACTGTGTCAAGAAAGGATACTGAAGAGTTGATAATTTAGCAGAAACAAATCCCAAAAGGAGTAGTGAGTGAACCAGTAAAAACTGGCAATCATAAATCAGTAAATCAGTATTTTAAATATAGAAAGTAAGTACCACAGATATGTCTTTTTTAAAAATCTCCTGTACTTTAGTAGACTCTAGCTAGAAGTAAAGATCCAAAAAAGCCCTGGATGAAGTAAACAATATTTTTCTCTTGGCACTTTAAATGTTACAAAACATTTTACACACTTTACCTCATTTATTCTTTAACAATGTCCTTGACAATTAGAAATGTTGGATAGCATTATAAGAATGATGAAGATAAAGAACTGAGGCTCAGAAAATACAGTAATTGTTTACACCAAAGGGCTTCCTGTCAACACTGGCAAAATGGAGCATATTTGAACTTGATGTTTGTGACTCTTAAAAACTTTGAAAAATGAAACAAAACAAACAAACAAAAACTTTTGTAGCTGCTTGTTGTAGGGGCAGGTGTGATGGACTTGACGTTTTCATCCAAATGTGAAGAGCCGCCTGGGAAAATCCATGGAATGATTCGGGGCAGTCCTGTCCTTTCTCACAATGAGGCTGAGATATTTATGAACTAAATTTTTATGTTTATGCAACTCAGGAGTAAAGTACTGAACAGGCATCAAAAAGAAGTATTGTGAGCTCTTCCTAATTGGATGGGCCACTTGTGTCGGCGGTCTTTGGAGGATATGTGTTTGGCTACTGGCTTCACCTCCTTAGGAATTAATTTGGAATAATGTCATTTGAGGAATAGTATAATTGCTATTGTTGTTTTGGCTGACTGTATAGAACTTCTCTATCTTCAGGCGCAAAGAATATAATCAATCTGATTTCAGTATTGACCATTTGGTGATGACCATGTGCAGACATGTCTCTTGTGTTGTTGGAAAAGGGTGTTTGACATGACCAGTGTGTTCTCTTGACAAAACCCTGTTAGTATTTACCCTTACTTTAAAAATAATACTTTACACTTTTAAAAACAGTTGTCATTTTTTCCATTTATTCTATAAACTCAGAATCTATTTTGAGGTATGAGAAGGTATTTAGGATATGAATGTGGAAGTCAGACTCGTTTCCTAAGGAACTTTGAATCCACTGGGTAAACCAGAGTAGTGAACAGATAACATTACTAGGCAATCAAGTGTACTAATGTATTTACTGAGGGAAGTGTATGTGTCAACTCAAAACCCATAGTAAACGTAGTCATAATTCATGGGACATCAACTATATTTTCATAGTAAGTCATTATTAAAACATTTTGTTTTGATGAGTGAAAGTAAAAATTGCTCAGTTGTGTCCGACTTTTTACGACCCCTATGGACTATACAGAATTCCATGGAATTCTGTATAGTCCATGGGGGTCGCAAAGAGTCCATGTATATGGAATTCTCCAGGCCAGAATACTGGAGTGGGTAGCCTTTCCCTTTTCCAGGGGATCTTCCCAACCCAGTGATTGAACCTAGGTCTTCCGCATTGCAGGTGGATTCTTTACCAGCTGAGCCACACAGGAAGCCCAAGAATACTGGAGTGGGTAGCTTATCTCTTCTCCAGTAGATCTTCCCAACCCAGGAATTGAACCAGGGTCTCCTGCGCTGCAGGTGGATTCTTTACCAACTGAGCTATGAGGGAAGCCCTTGTTTTGGTGAGAAGGCACTAGTTATTCGCTCTACTATTTTTAAGCTAATCTCACAGATTTACTTAAACTTAAACTTATTTCCATGTAGCACAACTGTGGTTTAAATATTGTATTTGCGGAGTCAGACTTTAGGTTCAAACCTGGCCTTGTCTCTTATTACTTGTGTCACAATTTACTTACAACTTTTGTGTTTAATCTTCTTGTAGAAAACAGCATTCGCTTTATAAGCTTTTTGTTTTTTTGTGAAGACTTAATGAGTTTACATACATAAAGTGCTTACTGTCTGGCATGTGGTAAGTGCTCTGTGGCTGACTATTAGTTTTCTTGCGACTGTCACAAATTGCCACATACCTTAGGAATATAAATTGGCATCCATTTATCATCTCACAGCTCTGTAGATCAGAATCTGGGTAAGTTTTCCTGGGTACTCTGCTGAGGGTCTAACAAGGCTAAAATAAAGGTGTTGGCCAGCATAGGCTCTTATCTGAGGCTCTGAAGGAGAGTCTGCTTCAAGGTTTAATTAGGTGATTGACAAAATTCAGTTCTTTGTAGTTGTTGGACAGAGGTTCCCTGTTTCCTTGAAATGTGGGCCCCTCCATTTCAAAGTCAGCAATGGCATGCTGAATTTGTCTTGTACTTTGATTCTCTCAGACACCTTCTGCCACATATTTCTGATTATTTTGCCTTCTGCTTTTAAGGGCTCCTGTGATTACATGACCTGCTCAGATAATTCAGGATAATCTCTCTATTTTAAATCAGATAATTAGCATTTTAGTTACTTCTGCAAAGCCTCTTTTGTCATGAAGTGTAACATACTCTGGATCATAGAAAAAGCAAATGAATTCCAAAAAAATCTACGTCTGCTTCACTGACTATGATAAAGCCTTTAACTAGGTGGATCACAACAAATTGTGGAATATTCTTAATGAGATGGGAATATCAGACCACTTTACCTGCTTCCTGAGAAACCTGTATGAAGGAGAAGAAGCTACAGTTAGAAATGGACATGAAACAATGGACTGGTTCCAAATCAGGAAAGGAGGCTATATATTGTCACTCTGCTTATTTAATTAATATGCAGAGTCTAATATTCAGAGTACATCATGTGAAATTCTGGGCTGGATAAATCACAAGTTAGAATCAAGATTGTCTGGAGAAATATCAACAACCTCAGATACAAAGATAATACCATTTTAATGGTAGAAAGTGAATAGGAACTAAAGAGCCTCTTGGTGAAGGTGAAAGAGGAGAGTGAAAACACTGGCTAAAAACTCAACGTTCAGAACATGAAGATCGTGACCTCCATTCCTATCATTTCATGGAAAATAGATGGTAAAAATGTGCAGACAATGTCAGATTTCATTTTTGGGGGGCTTGACTGAGCGAATGAACTGAAAATCAATGCAGATGGTGACTGCAGCCATGAAATTAAAAGATGCTTGCTCCTTGGAATAATAACTATAATGAATAAAACTAGACAGTGTATTAAAAAGCAGAGACATCACTTTGCTGACCTTTGCTGACAAAGGTCCGTATAGTCAAAGCTATGGTTTTTCCAATAGTCATGTATGGATGTGACAGTTTGACTATAAAGAATGTCGAGTGCTGAAGAATTGATGCTTTCACACTGTGGTGTTGGAGAAGACAGACTCTTGAGAGTCCCTTGGACAGCAAGGAGATCAAACCAGTCCATCCTAAAGGAAATCAGTCCTGAATATTCATTGGAAGGACTGATGCTGAAGCTGAAGCTCCAATACTTTGGCCATTTGATGTGAAGGGCTGACTCATTGGAAAAGACCCGGATGCTGGGAAAGACTGAGGGCAAGAAGGGGTAGACAGAGGATGAGATGGTTGGATGGCATCACTGACTCAATGGACATGAGTTTGAGCAAACTCCAGGAATTGGTGAAGGACAGAGAAGCCTGGCTGTGCTGCAGTTCATGGAATCACAAAGAGTCAGACATGTCTCTGCAGCGGAACAACAACAGTGTTAGACTCTTCTGAGCATGGTTACTTCTCCCTAGCTTCTGCTCAGGGCTCAGAATCTCATTGTAGGGCTAGTTAGTCATATTTGGGTATTGAGTCTTAGTATAGGAGTCACTTGGTATTTTTTTCGTGGATGATGAATCTCTATATATGTTTATATGCATATATACATCTGCACATGTACTTACACATACCCACATTATTAATTTACCTGATCAGTTAGTAATAATTTAAAATTTGCTTTTCAAATGTACTTTTTTCTTTAAACTTTAATGTGTACTCTGCATATTAAAGGCAGCATAATATCAGCTATCTTTAAACAGGGATGTTTCATTGGGAAAGAAATGGACAGAGATGGACAATGAGTATGTCTAGACCTTCTAAGTTATACCGTAACTTGCAATGGTCTTTCTATTTTTCTCTCATTTCCTGTCCCTATTTTTCCCCATCCATCTTTAGAGCTAACTTGCCAAAGTTTTTTCTATGCATATTTACTCATGCCATAAGTGCTTTTCTCTCACTTCCCTCACATAAATCAGATTTTAGCCTAGTACGGCCTTTGCTGTACATCTTGGAGTACGGTGATTTAGATAAAAATTCAATCTTCTTTTGCATAAGGACAAGATATTTAAATCTCCAAGGTTTTATTTATGCAAATATCAAAAATCACGAGTGACTATGAGTCACTATGAAATTTCAAAATCTCCCTTTAGCTGTAGTTAATAATTTACAGATTGAAGAATACTTGCTGGATTATGATCAAGCCTTCAGACAAGAGGATGCTAAGATGATAGCTTTTCACTACTTAGTATCCATTTATATGATATCACTGAGACTTTTGGCATAAAGTTCATGCTCAAAATGTTTTTAACATCTGTGTGACTATTTTTTTTAATGACTAAAGATTCAATATTTATTAATCTCTCAAACCCCAGTTGGGTTTCTGAATACTTTCTTTGAGGAGTGCACAAAATATAATCTCAAAACAAATTACAAGAAGTGTAAAGTAGAGGTTTTTAGTTCTAAGAAATGCAAGAGTTCCTGCTATGCTTAGGGAGTTAGGTTTAATGTAGTGAAATATTTTATATGTCTTTGCATTATCTTTCACTTAAATCTGTCATGCAGAATGCAAAGAAAGTTGAAAATCTCAGCAACAATAGGCAGATTAGATTTAGAAAGGAATGAATTGGTGCCTGTTTTATGATTTATATCACAGTAAAGCGGGTTTCCAGATTCTCTGTTTTTCAGAAATGCATAACCCATGATGGTAGACATATTAAAATTGCCTTTGGGAAATGAGGATGACATTCATTTGACATAGAGGAGGATATTTAATCTCTGTAGGTACATCACACTGGGGAAAAGCAGTTTTTTCATTTGGGTTACATTTATGATCATTTCTGAACTTTTGATAAGATGGTTAAAATGAACAGATCAACTGGGCTGCAAGCACACAGAAGGCTATGGTTATAGGCATGAAATAAACAGTTACTAACAGGGTTTTTAAGATAAATGTAATATACTGAGCTGGCAGCAACCAGAAGGCTAATTTGGAAACAGCACAGAGAAGGTTTAGTAAGAGGAATTTTATTTTGGATGAAACATTAATACAAAATGCATAATTCCACAAAAGGTTGTTTTGTTCCTGCTATTTTTGTTTCTGTTTGATTTTGCTTGAAGCTGTCATGAATGGCCCCCTCCATGGATCACAGCCTTGCGGTGAAAGGGCTTGTGTAACTCAATGAAGCTATGAGCCAAACCATGCAGGGCCACCCAAGATGGACGGGTCATAGTGAAGAGTACTCATAAAATGTGGTTCCCTGGAGGAGGAAATGGCAACCTACTTCAATATTCTTACGTAGAGAACCCCATGGACAGTATGAAAAGGCAAAAAGATATGACACCAGTGAAGATGAGCCCCCCAGGTTGGAAGGTGTGCAATGTGCTACTGGGGAAGAACAGAGGGCAATTACTATAATAGCTCCAGAAAGGGTGGAGTGGCTGGGCCAAAGTGGAAATGGCAATCAGTTGTGGGTGTGTCTGGTGGTGAAAATAAAGTCCTATGCTATAAAGAACAATAAACCTGGAATGTTAGGTCCATGAATCAAAGTAAATTGAATGTGGAAAAGCAGGAGATGACAGGAATGCACATGGACATCTTAGGGATCAATGAATTAAAATGGACAAGAAGGGGAAAATTTAATTCAGATGACCACTATATCTATTACTGTGGGCAAGAATCCTCTAGAAGAAATAGAGTAGCCCTCACAGTCAATGAAAGAGTCCAAAATGCAGTACTTGGGTGCAATCTCAAAAATGACAGAACTGTCTTGGTTTGTTTCCATGGCAAACCATTCAACATTACAGTGAATCTAGTCTATGCCCCAACCGCTAATGCCAAAGAAGCTGAATTTGACCAGTTCTATGAAGACCTACAAGATCTTCTAGAACATATACCAATGAAAGATGTCATTTTCATCATGTGTGATGAGTCACTTAGTGTGAGTCACTAAGTCATGTCCAACTCTTTGCAACCCCATGGACTGTGGCCTGCCAGGCTCCTCTCTCCATGGGATTCTCCAGGAAAGAATACTGGAGTGGGTAGCCATTCCCTTCTCCAGGGGATCTTCTTGAAGCAGGGATAGAACTTGGGGTCCTTTTCATCAGGGGACTGGAATGCAAAAATAGGAAGTCAAGAGATAAATGGGGTAACAGGCAAGTTTGACCTTGTAGCACAAAATGAAGCAGGGTAAAGGCTAACAGAGTCTCATAGAGAGAATACATTGGTCACAGCAAACATTCTTTTCCAACAACCCAAGAGACCACTCTACACGTGGACATCACCAGATGGTCAAAACTGAAATGAGATTATGTTCTTTGTGGCCAATGATGAGAAGCTCTATATAGTTAGCAAAAACTAGACTTGGAGCTGACTGTGGCTCAGATCATGAGTTCCTTATTGCAAAATTAAGACTTAAATTGAAGAAAGTAGAGAAAACTACCAGACCATTCAGATATGACCTAAATTGAATCCCTTATGAATATACCATGGATGTCACAAATATATTCAAGGGATTAAATCTGGTAGACGGAGTACATGAAGAACTACGGATGGAAGTTTGTAACACTGTACAGGAGGCAATGAACAGGATCATCCCAAAGAAAAAGAAATGCAAGAAGGAAAAGCAGTTGTCTGAGGAGGCTTTAGAAATAGCTGAGGAAAGAAGAGAAGCAAGGCAAGGGAGAAAGGGAAATATATACCCAACTGAATGCAGAGTTCCGGAGAATAGCAAGGAGATAAGAAGATCTTTTTAAATGAACAATGCAAAGAAATGGAGGAAAACATTAGAATGGGAAAGGCTAGAGATCTTTTCAAGAAAATTGGAGATATCAAGGGGACATTTAATGCAGCAACAGGCACAATAAAGCAAAGAAATGGTAAGGAACTAACAGAAGCAGAAGAGGTGGTGAGAAAACACAGAACTATACAAGAAAGGTCTTAATGACCCAGATAACCATGATGGTGTGGTCACTCACCTAGAGCCAGACATCCTGGAGTGTGAAGTCAACTGGGCCTTGGGAAGTATTACTACAAGCAAAGCTAGTGGAGGTGATAGAATTCCAGCTGAGCTATTTAAAATCCTAAAAGATGATGCTGTTAAAGTCTTGCACTCAGTATGTCAACAAACTAGGAAAACCCAGCAGTGGCCACAGGACTGGAAAAGGTCAGTTTTCAATCCAGTCTCAAAGAAGGGCAATGCCAAAGAGAGTTCAAACTACCATACAATTGGGCTCATGTAACATGTTAGCAAGATAATGCTTAAAATCTTTCAAGGTAGGCTTCAGCAGTATGTGAACTGAGAATTTCCAGATGTACAAGCTGGGTCTCAAAGGGGCAGAGGAAACAGACATTAAATTGCTGACATTCATTGGATCATGGGGAAATCAAGGGACTTCCAGAAAATCATATACTTCTGCTTCATTGATTATGCTAAAACCTTTGTGTGGAAGCTGTGGAAAATTCTTAAAGAGATGGGAGTACCAGACCACCTTACCTGCCTCCTGAGAAACCTGTATGTGGGTCAAGAAGCAACAGTTAGAACCAGACATAGAACAACTGACTGGTTCCTAATTTTGAAAGGAGTACGTCAAGGCTGTATATTGTCTCCCTGCTTATTTAACTTCTATGCAGAGTACATCATGTGAAATGCTAGGCTGGATGACTCAGAAGCTGGAATCAAGATTGCCGGGAGAAATATCAACAACCTCAGGTACGCAGATGACACCACCCTTATGGCAGAAAGTGAAGAGGAACGAAAGAGCCTCTTAATGAGGTTGAAAGAGGAGAGTGAAAAAGTTAGCTTAAAACTCAGCATTCAAAAAACTAAGCTCATGGCATGTGGTCCCATCATTTCATGGCAAATAGAAGGGGAAAGAGTGGAAGCAGTGAGATTTTATTTTCTTGGGTTTCAAAATCACTGTGGACAGTGACTGAAGCCATGAATTTAAAAGATGCTTGCTTCTTGGAAGGAAAGCTATGACAAAAAGCTATGATAGTGTATTAAAAAGCAGAGATATTACTTTGCCTACAAAGGTCCATATAGCCAAAGCTATGGTTTTTCCAGTAGTAATGTATGGATGTGAGAGGTGGATATAAAGAAGGCTGAGGGCTGAAAAATTGATGCTTTCAAATTGTGGTGCTGGAGAAGTACTCCTGAGAGTCCCTTGGACAGCAAGGAGATTAAACTAGTCAATCCTAAAGGAAATCAACCCTGAATATCCATTGGGAGGACTATTGCTGAAGCTCTAATACTTTGGCCACCTGATGAGAAAAGAGATGTCATTGGAAAAGACCTTGATTTAGGAAAGATTGAAGGTAAAAGAAGAAGAGGGAAACAGGGGATGAGATGGTTAGGTAGCATCACCAACTCATTGGACATGAATTTGAGCACAGTCTTGGAGATAGTGGAGGACAGAGGAGTTTGACTTACTATAGTCCACAAGGTTGCAAAGAGTCAGACATGATTTAGTGACTGAGCAACAGAAATAATACCATGAATAATGAGTGATGTTACCATAATTTTTTCTCTTATAGATATTTTTTACTCAGGGTATCTTTCATTCATATTTATTTGGTGCCCATTATTCAGTTAAAGGGATATGTAAACAAATTCCCATTATCTGATTTTACAGCCTAATCATCAGTTGTTACGTGTAGGAGTTCGAACCAATTATTTCTTAAACTTTTTAATTAAAATTGTGTAATTTAAAGTGTGCAACATGATGATTTGACATACAGTAAGTCTCAGACATTTGAACTTTTAAGTTGTGAACTTTCAAACACACGTTCATGTGTCCAAACAGGTAAGTTAGTTCACATATCTGATGTACATTGAAACGTGTGTGCAGCCTCTTTAAGATGGTTGTGCCTTCGTGAACTTTACTGTACAGTATTTAGAAAGTACAGTGGTATAGCATCTTTATTTCAAGTCCAGGATGTCCTGGAAGCAAGTGGAAAAGCAGTGGTGATGTAGCTGGTACAGATAAGAAGCATCAAGGAATAGTTAAGGAAACAAAAGTGAAAATAACTGAGTGTGAAGTAAGGAGAAAAGATGGTAGACATTGCCTATTCTTATAACACGAATCATTCAACCACTGGAGCAATTCTAAAGAACAAGGACAAGATCATGGGACGTATGAAGTCTGCTGTGCTGATGATGTAGACAATAATATCAAATAAATGTGGAAAAGTGATGCACGAGATGGAGAAACTTCTCTGTGTGTGGATGCAATAGCATCAAGTCCTGCTCAACTTAACGCTGATTCAAGAGAAAGCTAACAGCCTTTCTGAAGACTTAAAGAGGAAACACGGTGAAGAATAAGAGAGTGTGACTTTTAATGCCAGCCACGGCTGGTTTTATCGATTCGAGGCTAGAGCCAACCTTCAAAACATAAAAGCAAAGGGCAAGGCCGCGAGTGTGCCCATGGTAGCTGCCTGGGAATTTCCTGAAATGCTTTGAGATATTATTGATGAAGGCACATACGGTAATGACGAAGACCTGATGGAATTGGGGGCCCAGAGAAAGGATGAAGAGAGGCGAGAGAAAGCAGAAGTCACTGAAGAACTGAAGGGATTCATGATGCAGGGAATGACAAGGGGATTTTCAATATTTGAGGAGGTGGTTAGTTTTTTGAGGCACAGGAGCTAAATGTAGAACAGTACATGCAGGTTGCAGCAGCCATTCAGAATGCAACCCAGCGCTACTGAGATATCAATGGCAAGAAAAAAAGAGACACAACCCAGAAATCACTGTATTTTTTTTTTTTTTTTAAAGAGGGCAGATAGAATAGCAGGGAACCAGAATGTGTGCCATCAACGTCAGGTATGAGTGAAACTGCAGCTTGCCCTTCTTCTCTTGTTGCTGACAATCCTTCAGCTCTACCATCTCCCACCTCTTCTCCCCCCTCCAGTCAGTGACTCTTCTTGCCTGTTCGCTTGATGCCAGCCCCTGTGTGCCGGCTATTGTACTGTACTACTGGACTTTTCAAGGTACTGTACTGTAAGGAAAAAAAGTTTTACTTTTGCATTTGTTCATTTTTATGTATTATTTGTGTGAAAAATATTACAAACCTATGACTGTACAGTACTGATTGTGTCAGTTGGGTACCTAGGCTAACTTTGTTGGACGTATGAACAAATTGGAACTTATTGGTGGGTAGAACTGTCCATATCCACAGAGAAAGGATTACCACAGACAAGCTAATTAACATATGGTCTCACATTTCCATTTTTTGTACATAATGAGAGCCCCTAAAATAGACTATTTTAGCAAATGCTTCCTCCACATTGTGGCAACTATAAGTAATGCTGCTATGAACATTGGCATGCATGTTATCTTTCCAAATTAGTGTTTTCCTTTTTTTTTTTTTTTTGGATATATATACACCCAAGAATGGAATCATTGGCTCAAATTGTAGTTCTCTTTTTAGTTTTTTGAGACACTTCCATACTGTTTTCCACAGTGATTGCACCAATTTACATTCCCACCAACCATGTACAAGTGTTCTCTTTTCTCTACATCCTCACCAACATGTATTATTTGTGGTCTTTTTGATGGTAGCCATTCTGACAGGTGGGAGGTAATACCTCATTGTGGCTTTAATTTACGTTTCCCTAATGATTAGTTCTAATGATTAGTTAGAACTGGACATGGAACAATTGACTGGTTCCAAATAAGGAAAGGAGTACATCAAGGCTGTATATTGTCACCTGCTTATTTAACTTATATGCAGAGTACATCATGAGAAATGCTGGGCTGGATGAAGCACAAGCTAGAATCAAGATTGCTGGGAGAAATATCAGTAATCTCAGATATGCAGATTTCACCACCCTTATGGCAGAAAGTGAAGAAGAACTAAAGAGCCTCTTGATGAAAGTGAAAGAGGAGAGTGAAAAAGTTGGCTTAAAACTCAACATTCAGAAAACTAAGATCATGGCATCCGGTCCAATCACTTCATGGCAAACAGATGGGGAAACAGTGGAAACGGTGGCTAACTTTATTTTTCTGGGCTCCAAAATCACTGCAGATGGTGATTGCAGCCATGAAATTAAAAGACGCTTACTCCTTGGAAGAAAAGTTATGACCAACCTAGACAGCATATTAAAAAGCAGAGACATTACTTTGCCAACAAAGGTCCATCTAATCAAGGCTGTCCTTTTCCAGTGGTCATGTATGGTGGTGAGAGTTGGACTCTAAAGAAAGCTGAGTGTTGAAGAATTGATGCTTTTGAATTGTGGTGTTGGATAAGACTCTTAAGAGTCCCTTGAATAGCAGGGAGATCCAATCAGTTCATCCTAAAGGAAATTAGTCCTGCATATTCATTGGAAGGACTGATGTTGAAGCCGAAACTCCAACACTTTGATCACCTGATGCGAAGAACTGACTCATTGGAAAAGACCCTGATGCTGGGAAGGATTAAGGGCAGAAGAAGAAGGGGACAACAAAGGATGAGATGGTTGGATGGCATCACCAACTCAATGGAGATGAGTTTGAGTAAACTCTGGGAGTTGGTGATGGACAGGGAGGCCTGGTGTGCTGCAGTCCATGGGGTCGAAAAGAGTCGGACTCAACTGAGTGTCTGAACTGAACTGAACTGAATGATTAGTGATGTTGAATATCTTTTCATGTTCCTGTTAGCACTTTTTATGTATGTTGATGTATGTTGTCTATGTATGTTGGATATTAACCCTATATTGGTCATATCATTTGCAAATATTTTCTCCCATTCAGTAGGTTGTCTTTTTGTTTTGTCAATGATTTCCTTTGCTGTGTAAAAGCTTTTAAGTTTAATTAAGTCTGATTTACTTTTGGTTTAGGAAATGCATTAGGAAATGGATTGAAAAACATATTGCCGTGATTTGCATCAAAGAGTGTTCTACCTATTTTTTCCTCTAGGAGGTTTATGGTTATTTGGTCTTACACTAGGTCTTTAGGGCTTCCCTGATAGCTCAGCTGGTAAAGAATCCACCTGAAATGCAGGAGGCTCTGGTTCGATTCCTGGGTTGGGAAGATCTGCTGGAGAAGGGATAGGCTACCCACTGCAATATTCTTGGGCCTCCCTTGTGGCTCAGCTGGTAAAGAATTTGCCTGCAATGTGGGAGACCTGGGTTCAAGTCCTGGGTTGGGAAGATCCCCTGGAGAAGGGAAAGACTATGAACTCCAGCATTCTGGCCTGGAGAATGCCACGGACTGTATAGTCCATGGGGTTGCAAAGAATCAAACATGACTGAGTGACTTTCACTTCACTTTCATTTTAAGCCTTTAACCCACTCTGAGTTTACTTTTTGTATATTCTATAAGAGAATGTTCTAATTTCCATCTTTTATATGTAGCTGTCCAATTTTCCTGGCACCACTATTGAAGAGACTGACTTTTCTCCACTAGCACATTCTTGCCTCTGTTACAGATTAATTGATTGAAAGTGTGTGGGTTGGCACAAATTTAATTTTTTTTTTATGAAGCAAAACATTGTCTAATTTTGCTTCATTTTCTATGCTCATATCTTTTTCAACCACAAACTCTTGTGCATCAAGTGTTCTATTAATTTATTTTTCCAGAAGAAGTATTTCCTTGAGCCCTCTGACCTGCTTCAATCGGGACTGTGTACCCTCTATGTCTGATTGCACGCAAGCTAATTTGCTTCAGTCGTGTCTAACTCTTAGTGACCCTGTGGACTGTAACCCTCCAGGCTCCTCTGTCCATGGGATTCTCCAGGTAAGAATACCAGAGTGAGTTGCCATGCCCTCCTCCATGGGAACTTCCTGACCCAGGGATCAAACCCTCGGTTCTTATGTCTCCTGCATTAGTAGGTGGGTTCTTTACCACTAGCACCACCTGGGAAGCCCTAAGTCTGATTACTCAGCGGTCATTGTGGCCTCTTCTGTCACCACCATCCTGGGACTCACCTCTTCTTCCCATGCTCTTCCTATTTTCCATGAATTTTCATCTTTTTTTCAATTTTATTTTGGTAGATCATCTCTGTCCAGAAGATCCTTGAGAAAGGATGCATGAGGGTAAGAATTTTGAAGCTTTGTCGCATGTGAAAATATCTTTACTTCTATTCCTTTTTACTGATACTTCATCTTGACATTGGATTATTTCTTTATTTTTCATCAGAAATCTGAAAGCTCTTTTGACTTTTAGTGCTCCCAGTTTCCAAAGTTACTGCTGACAAAAACCTGAAGCCACGTTAATTTCTGTTCCATTTTAGGTGATCTCTCTTTGTCTCTCTGGGACCTTGTTGAATCTTCCTCTTATGTTCTAAAGTATCACAATGATGTACAGTGATAAGATCTGTCTGCATTCACTGGGCATGTTGTTGGTCTTTCAACCTGAAAACTTAAGTTCTTTGAGTTTTGGAAAAATTTTTAAAAATCATTTTGCTTATCGTTTTCTTCCCACTTTTTTTTCTTCAGTTTTACACTTCTGGAATACTTTTTTTTTTTTTTTTAATAGTAAACTTTTTGAATTGATCCTCTCATTTCCTTGTTATTTTTGTTCTCCTGACCTAACATTACTTTTTGCTACCCTTCTCATTTCTGTTATGCTGTATGAAATCAATGCTTTCTTTGTATTTTTGTCTTTGATAATTGGTGTCTAAACAGGCTTTTATTTCTATAAGTTGTTATGTTATAATTTGAAACAATTTTGTTAAATCTGTTTTTCAGTTTACTAGCTCAAATGTGTTATCTCCTTCCAAGTCAAGTGAGCTGAAGGTCCTTACAACCCTTGTTCTGTTGTTTTATTTTAAATTTAGAAAACAATTTAAACTTTATCTTCTATTCTTTACCATCTGAGCCAATAGTTTAACTGTGGAAGCACTCTTTTGGTTCTCAGAATGTTCTTTTTTATTATAGAGTTCTATTCCTTTTCTACAAAGTTATACTATCTTCTCTTGCATTTCAGTGGATATTAATAATACATATATCTTCAAAGCTCTCTTCCCCGTGCACAGTCTGCTTCCCCCAAGTTGCTTTTTATATTTTTTTATACTTTTCACATTGCAGGCATTCCTCAGATGTCTAACAGTTCTCAGAGACCAAAAACTTTGACTGGAAGCTCTGATACATGAGTGGATCTTATCACTTGTGAATCTCAGGGCAGAAGGATGTAGGTACACTTTTCAGTTTTGTGACCTCTGGATACGTTCTTTTGAAGTGGTCTGAATTGCCAGAGAGAGCGTTTCTAGTCCTGTGCCTGGAGGATGATGGCCTAGTTGCTAGGAAGCCAAGGAGGGGGGCAGAGCTGGAGGACTCAGTCGTAGTGCTCATACTTGTCCTTCTGTTTTATCATGCTACCTTTGCCATCCACCCTGTAAGGGGTCCAAAGCTCCCTTGTTTCATCGTTTTAAGAGAACACGCTTCCCTATTGAGCAAATATTCAAGAGGCGCGGTCATTTGATTGCGTTAAGCTGGGAAGCAGATCTAGGAATTTGACTGCTACTTAAAGTCCTCCTTATTTCAGCTCTCTCCTATTCACACTTACAGTGGTACCTGATGCTACTGTATCCTTAGTTTTATGAGGATTCTGTGTTAGAAATCTGATGAGTTTTCAGCTTTCTGAGTTGCTAGGATAAGATTCTGCTCTCTGGGGTCTGTTAAACCTTTTTCCAGTTGAACATCTGCTTTCCAGCTTCTAAAATTTTGTTGCTGCTGCTTCTTTCGTTCTTCCTGTGTTTGGGGGTTGACATGCCTTGGGTGGGAAATCAATTTGCTATTATCTTAGTGAATTTCAGGAGGGAACAAAATTAGATGAATGTGTTCAATCTGGGGCAGACTGTATTTTCCAAAGGTGGTCACCATAATACCTCCTGTCCTTTTGTGCTCTTTTGATGTGACTACGGCATTCCTTCTATCAGGTGATTGGTCCTGTTTTTCCCTTCTCTCGAATCCTGATGAACTTTTGACTATGGTGGAAGTGCTGCTTTATGACTTCTGAAGCTAGGTCACAAAATGCTATGAAACTTCTGCTGGGACACTTGCCCTTGGAATCTGGCCATCACAATGTGACTAGAACACAGGGAGCCAGTTGGAGAGCAGTAAAAGCTGTGATGGAAGAGAGAGGTTTTGTTTTTACTGGACATGAGTCACAAAATCTGTTCTTCAATTCTAGTTTTTCCAGGTAACTGTGATTTCAGCAGCCTCAGCTTCTTCATCAACAAAATGGATGCATTAAATAAGATGAATTTTAAGCTTTTAGTTCTAATGCCCTATTATTTTTATGACATTTAAATAGTTCAGAGCCCTACTGATGTTTAACTTCAGGGAGTTTTATTCAAATAGACTGCAGTGAGAATGATATCCTAAAGTTGCAGAAGGTGGCAGCTAGGATAATCAGAGAGGTTGATATGTGTATCTTTGAACTTAAGTTCCATTATCGGACAAGTCTATTATGTGTCTGACATTGAGATTGAACGGGAACTTGTCACTCTGTTACAGCATTTTAGCTATGAAGTAAGATAAATTGATTTGCAAATATTCATTGACTATTGTCTTTCTCTGAATGTCTTGGGATAGAAAGTAGACAGTTTCTTTGCCTATTAGTTTGGTGGGAAAACAAAGCACAAGACACATTTAAATATTGAGCAACAATATATTCAAGAACAATAAAGAGTATGGAGATGTCTTAAGTAATATCAAATCACTTGTTTGGTTTCTTCCAACTATTCTGTAAGTCCTTCTTTCTACCTCATAGACACTTATAAATCCCCTACTTCTTTCTCATATCTTTGTTTTAGAACTTCTGAGTTCTTCAGAACTTCTAAGAATTTCTTGAAATTTGAAAGTTTTTTGTATTTTCTAAGACTCCCTGAAGCCAACCTTTCTTGGCAAGAATTTTTATCCATATTCTTCTGCTAATGTAAAATATTATATCCTTTCCTCATGGAATTCCTTATTTTCTATATAAATTATCCTGCAAAGCTAGAGCTCCTGAGGGAAAGAAAGATTTCTTTTACACATGGAAAACCTCTGAATGTCCATATTTGCCTTGGATAATTTTTAATGGTTTTGAGAGGAGGATCTATCTTCTTTTCCAAAGTACCCCAGAGCTCTCTAGTACCCCAGATCACCACTCTAAACATTAACAATTTTAAAAATCTGCACTCACAAGAAAGACAGCAATGAAATCTTTTCCCCTCCCCTAAGAAGAGCTCTGAACCTTGGAGGAAATAATGAAACCACATACTTTACTGTTAAATTAGTTTCGAATTTCTACTACTCCCTTCTGTGCAGAATTCTCAGTGGTTCCTGAGAAGCTCCTGTTTTGCACTTTTGAATTAATATTTGGTTAGCAAACCAGGTAAAGGATAGAAAAGACTGTCATTTTTGGGATGAAAGCCATTCTGAATGAACTTTCTTAATTAAGAAGCTTAAAAAGGATAAAAACATATATGAACCACAGAGATGCCTTGGTTAAAACAATCTTGTAACCAGTAAAGTTTTGTTCTTTATGTGAGAATTTCTCAATTATTCTAGAGCAGTAGGTCTCAAACTTTTTGAGTGTCAAATTAACTGGAGGGTTGATAAAACAGATTACTGGGCTCTACCCTCAAGGGTTTTAAATTCAGTATGTCTAGGGTGAGGCCTAACAATTTGTATTTCTGACAACTTCCCAGGTGACACTTGATGCTCCTGGTCCAGGGAACCACACTCTGAGAACCACTGCTTTAGAGAGCCTGGATCCTGAGGGTCCTTCGGTTCAGTTCAGTTCAGTGGCTCAGTCGTGTCCGACTCTTTGCGAGCCCATGAACTGCAGCATGCCAGGCCTTCCTGTCCATCACCAACTCCTAGAGTCTACCCAAACTCATATCCATTGAATCAGTGATGCCATCCAACAATCTCATCCTCTGTTGTCCCCTTCTCCTCCTGCCCTCAATTTTCCCAGCATCAAGGTCTTTTCAAATGAATCAACTCTTTGCATCAGGTGGCCAAAGCGTTGGAGTTTCAGCTTCAAGATCAGTCCTTCCAGTGAATACCCAGGACTGATCTCCTTTAGGATGGACTGGTTGGATCTCCTTGCAGTCCAAGGGACTCTCAAGAGTCTTTTCCAACACCACAGTTCAAAAGCATCAATTCTTAAGTGATCAGCTTTCTTTATAGTCCAACTCTTACATCCATACATAACTACTGGAAAAACCATAACCTTGACTAGACGGACATTTGTTGGCAAAGTAATGTCTCTGCTTTTTAATATGCTGTCTAGGTTGGTCATAACTTTCCTCCCAAGGAGTAAGCATCTTTTAATTTCATGGCTGTATACATTTGCTACTGCTGCTAAGTCACTTCAGTCGTGTCCGACACTGTGCAACCCCATAGACAGCAGCCCACCAGGCTTCCCCGTTCCTGGGATTCTCCAGGCAAGAACACTGGAGGGAGTGGGTTGCCATTTCCTTCTCCAATGCATGAAAATGAAAAGTGAAAGTGAAGTCGCTCAGTCGTGTCCGACTCTTAGTGACCCCATGGACTGCAGCCTACCAGGCTCCTCCGTCCATGGGATTCTCCAGGCAAAAGTACTGGAGTGGGGTGCCATTGCCTTCTCCCTGCATATATTTAAACATATATAATTAAAAATTTTATACATATTAAGTATATAATATTTGATACACACAATAGAAAAGCAAAACATATGTGTATTATGAAACATAAAAATAAAATGAACAACCATAAATAATTTCCCAGTTAAGAACTAGGACTTATCATACTGTTCTATCTATTGGTGTGTCCCTTTATTCAATCCTCTTACCTCCCCTCTCCACTCTAAATTTAGTTTGGCATCCTACTGCTTTTAAAAATGTTTTTATCATGTAATTTTTTATCTTAACTAGGATATTTAATTTTGCTGGTATATGGCAGAAAATAAAGAGGAACTAAAAAGCCTCTTGATGAAAGTGAAAGTGGAGAGTGAAAAAGTTGGCTTAAAGCTCAATATTCAGAAAACGAAGATCCTGGCATCCGGTCCCATCACCTCATGGGAAATAGATGGGGAAACAGTGGAAACAGTGTCAGACTTTATTTTTTTGGGCTCCAAAATCACTGCAGATGGTGACTGCAGCCATGAAATTAAAAGACGCTTACTCCTTGGAAGGAAAGTTATGACCAACCTAGATAGCATATTCAAAAGCAGAGACATTACTTTGCCAACAAAGATTCATCTAGTCAAGGCTATGGTTTCTCCTGTGGTCATGTATGGATGTGAGAGTTGGACTGTGAAGAAGGCTGAGCGCCGAAGAATTGATGCTTTTGAACTGTAGTGTTGGAGAAGACTCTTGAGAGCCCCTTGGACTGCAAAGAGATCCAACCAGTCCATTCTGAGGCAGATCAGCCCTGGGATTTCTTTGGAAGGAATGATGCTAAAGCTGAAACTCCAGTACTTTGGCCACCTCATGCAAAGAGTTGACTCATTGGAAAAGACTCTGATGCTGGGAGGGATTGGGGGCAGGAGAGGAAGGGGGCAACAGAGGATGAGATGGCTGGATGGCATCACTGACTCGATGGACGTGAGTCTGAGTGAACTCCGGGAGTTGGTGATGGACAGGGAGGCCTGGCGTGCTGTGATTCATGGGGTCTCAAAGAGTCGGACACAACTGAGCGACTGAACTGAACTGAAGTCTTATATAAAAATGGTTTCATACTGTATGCAGTCTTCTGAAACATGACTTTTTTGACTAAATATTGTGTTTCTAAGATTCACCTCTGTTGCTGTGTGAAATGTTATTTATTTCTTAGTTTCATAGTTATATAATTTTCCTTTTGTGTGAATGCAGCAAAATATTTATGTCTCTTTTCCTGTTAATAGACTTCTAGGTAGAGCTTTTATGGACAAGACTATTTTAGGCATCTTGCATGTATCTCCCTGGACAGCTGTGCAAAATTTTCTCTAGGATTTTTTTTTATCTTGAATGAGTAATATATTGATTCTATAGATAAGAAAGTGACATCACATATTTTTTAAAACATTATATAAAAAAATTAAATGTAAAAGAATTTATGAGGTGTTTTCTATGGAAAACTAACTCCACAAACTGCTTTTTCAAAATGTGTTTCATGGCCAAATAATATTGATAAATATCCTATTCTATGTAACTGCTTTGGAAAATCACAGTAAAATTAGCATGTCAATGGCTCTGAGAAGACCTACTATAAAGGAAATGTTTAATTATATTGAACCTAGTGGTTCCTATGTTTTTGATCATAGAATCCCAGTTGTTCATTATGTCTATTATTATCTCATGGCACCAAAAGTCTATTGAACACATCTTGCTACACGGACATACTGCATAAATACTATAACACTATATAGGGTTTTTATTGCATGTCTTTGATACATAAATGAAAATTGACACATTATATACATTATGGAATAGGAAGGAAATCTCTATGGAATACTGGAAAATCCTAGGAATACTAGAAATCCTTACCTAAAATCAGTAATTCTGTGCTAATATGTGATCTTTGTGATCAATTACCATTGACTGGTTCTGGTCCTGTTCCCACTTTTTATAGTGGGATAAATAGCTCAAATCCTAGAAACATGGAGGAACCATGAAAACAGTATTGAGATGGCTCTTGTCCAATTATCAGCTGGGTTTAAAAATGAATTCTTCCCTATATCTAAAAGTGGAAATATTAATACTTCTTGAGCAGGAATGCTAGCATGTCTGTTGGTCCACCATGCCAGAGAGGCCAGGATGCCTCCCAGACCCAATTATTCACTGTTTGGGTCCTTTCTGGTTACATCAAGACTTCAGACTTTTCAGAAAAATCCACAGTTGCTCTACTCTGGCACAGAAAGTAACTATTTTATATTTTACCACTCTTTGCTCAAAATCTTTTTCTTTGTGTTGCTCTTTGGTTCGGATTTTGAATTCTCCTTCTCTTTTTTTTAGCTGTTCAGATTGTTGGCTTATTTTGATAGTGTGCCCATATTTTGTTTCAATATTTCCATAGAATTTGTCTCCAGGATTTTCTTTTCAATTTCTTGCAAGCTAGCTTTTGGGGAAGTATAACCTCATCTCTGAGTTTCTTGGAACAGAAACTTCTATGATACTACACTCCATCTGAGCCTCAATTCTCAAGGTTCATTTAGCTGAGGAATTAGGTTCCAGGGTCCAGAATTTCTCTGTTTTCTTTCTTTCCATATAACCCCTAGAGTTCAGAGTATGAAACCCTCCACTCCTTCCAACTGGCCAAGGCCTGATTTTTTACCTTATTCTATTCGCCAGACTCTGGACCTGTTCTGACTCTTCTCTCTCTTAGATTTTGTGATTTTCCAGAGTGCCTCTTTTCTGACAAGTATTATCACCCTCTCTGCTTTGTGGCACTTGCTGAAACACACTTTCTGTGTATTTTTGAATATTATATAGGTTATCAGAAATTATGATTTTATTGGATTTTAATAATTATGATTGACCAAGCTAGGCCATATAAATTGCTTCCTTAGTTCCTACTCTTTGAATGTATTTCCAGAAATGTATTCCCTTGAATGAGCTCACCTCTCTGGAAAATTTATACTCTCTACCTTTGAAGCTTTAAATATAACATGGGTATAGTTCTCTGAGCAGGGCTAAGTGTATCTGAAGTATACCACATGCTCTATAGAACATGCCACAAATCTCTCTTCCTAAAAGTGTTGGCAGCATCCTACAGTCAGATATTTCTTATATAGGTAGCCAATATGGAGGGACAACCATCACAACCATCTTCCAATTCTTTGGCGTCAGTGAATTTCTTTTTCCTAGCCCCTTCATTCACTTTTCAACCCAACCCTCTATTTGACTCCAGTCTAACCCTCTAGTTGGAAAACCTTGCTTCTTAGATCATCATGAAATCTCAAGATGAATTCTTAACCTCTTGCTGGCTCCATCTATGCCCTACAAGAGATATACACCCAACCTTCCCACCTATTTTTTTGTCTAATAGTATTAGTAGTTCTCCACTGAACCCCATTTCTTCCGTCTGGTATCTCTTCTCCAGCCTAATTAGAGATTTATCCTGCCAGTTACTACCTCTTTCTACAACATTTTCTAGCCGTTCCATGTCAAGGCTTAAACACAACTGCCTCAGAGAGGACTTTCCTTATTGTAAACCCAGAGTAACCCAGCTGGCACTGTCCATAAGAGCACCCTGTTTTATTGTTTTTTATGGCAGTTATCATCACCTAGTATCCCTTATTTACCTGTTATTTGTTGACTTCTTGTGACTTCCTTGAAAGCAGCGACCTTGTCTCTTATTTATTTCTAAAGTCTTAATACTTAGCATAATGCTTGGAACATAGTAAGAGTTCAGTAAATATTGTTAAATAAAACAATAAGTATATCTTCCAATATCTTCATTTCTACATACCCTTTCCTTCTAGCTTATAAATATGTGTATTACTTTCCCATCTTAAAAACAACAAAAGCAAACAAGTAAAAGACAAAAAAAAAACCTTTTCTTAATTCTGACGGCAATTGGCTGACCCAGGGATTGGCAATATGTAGCTCACCAGCAGAACACTTTTTAATAAAGCTTTATTAGGAAGAGCCATGAACATCCATGTATGTATTGGCTATGGCTGCTTTCTGCCCTACAATGATAGAGCTGTATCTTTGCCATAGAGACCGTATGCCCACAAGCCTAAATTATCTGGATTTTTCAGAAAACGTTTGCCTACCTCAGGACCTAGCACCTATTTTTATATTTAGCATTCTCCAAAGTAGTAGAGTGCCACAATTTCTTGCATTCTTGTAAGTCTCATTTCCTTTTTCTCTTTCTTTTACTCTGATTCCATATTCATACTATACTACATTGCTTTCTCTAAGATTAAAAATGGTGCCCTAATTGCAAAATCCAGTAGATGCTTTTCAGTCTTTATATTCTGGAGCTACTGCTCTTGGCTTCTGTGACACTCACCCACTTCTTTCTTTCCCCTCCTTTCTGACTGTATCTTTGCTCTTTCCTTTAGCCTGCCCCTTTAGAATCTGTATATTGCCAGATTCTCTCCTTAGCTAAAAGTTCTCAATTTGCATACTTTTCCTGCTGCTGCTGCTAAGTCGCTTCAGTCGTGTCCAACTCTGTGTGACCCCAGAGATGGCAGCCCACCAGGCTGCACCATCCCTGGGATTCTCCAGGCAAGAACACTGGAGTGGGTTGCCATTTCCTTCTCCAATGCATGAAAGTGAAAAGTCAAAGTGAAGTTGCTCAGTCGTGTCCAACTCTTAGTGACCCCATGGACTGCAGCCCACCACCAGGCTCCTCCGGCATACTTTTCCTACATAAATTCACTCAATCTGATTGGTTTCAGTCCCACTGCTAAAGTTCAGTTCTGTTCAGTTCAGTCACTCAGTTATGTCCAAGTCTTTGCGACTCCATGGATCACAGCATGCCAGGCCTCCCAGTCCATCACCAATACCTGGTGCATACTAAAACTCATGCCATGAAGTTGATGATGCCATCCAACCATCTCATCCTCTGTTGCCCCATTCTCCTCTCGCCTTCAATCTTTCCCCGCATCAGGGTCTTTTCAAATGAATCAGCTCTTTGCACCAGGTGGCCAAAGTATTGGAGTTCCAGCTTCAACATCAGTACTTCCAATGAACACCCAGGACTGATCTCCTTTAGGATGGACTGATTGGATCTCCTTGCAGTCCAAGGGACTCTCAAAAGTCTTCTCTAACACCACAGTTCAAAAGCATCAATTCTTCAGTGCTCAGCTTTCTTTATAGTCCAACTCTTGCATCCATACACGACCACTGGAAAAACCATAGCCTTGACTAGACAGACCTTTGTTGGCAAAGTAATGTCTCTGCTTTTGAATATGCTGTCTAGGTTGGTCATAACTTTCCTTCCAAGGAGTAAGCGTCTTTTAATTTCATTGCTGCAGTCACCATCTGCAGTGATTTTGGAGCCCCCCAAAATACAGTCAGCCACTGTTTCCACTGTTTCCCCATCTATTTGCCATGAAGTGATGGGACCAGATGCCATGATTGCCGGGAGCCGGCATATTGCATATTGAGTGAGGATCTGTAATAGCTCAACTGGAATTCTATCACTGCCTGGAGCCAGCGTGAGGAACTCCGCCCATGACAAAGGTCATGAGGAAGGAGGCTCGGCATACGCAAAGGCGGGATCGAGCCTCAGGAGTCCCCCTGGAAATTCTCGAGCATCTACCCCCAAAACCAGAGTCTGCCTACTTTCTGCTTTGTGCTTTCACCTACACCTCTGACTTTACGGGGGGCTGTCCCCCACTACCTCTCTCTGAAAAGAGAATTAGCTTACAGCTCCAGTTAATAATTCTTGGATGTGACAGTGTTTCAACCTACAAACTCCTTTGGAAATCCTCTAGCCTGCCTGAATGGGTTTTTCCGGCCACATGTGATTGTTCAGAGCCTCCCAACTGTGAGAGGCAGGAGATGTTCTAAACTGCCTAAACACAGATTCCTTTGAGTAGTTAAGAGATTGATTAGAAATTGTATTGGTGAAGGGTTTTTCACTTGTTGGGCCAATGTTTGCTGCTAAGTCTCCATACTCCTTACCTACTGTGTCCTTGGCAGTGTATTGATTGATATAATGGGTGTATAGAAATGTAAAATGCCGCTTTGTCCAATGCTTTTTGGAAGGCTGGCGCCTGACTTTGGAATAATCACCTTTAGAGAAAGATAAGTTTCTTAAAATGTTAACAGGCCTCCTGGCCAGAAGATGATGTCTATCACCTGAACTTTTGCATATGATAAGTTTACAGGAAAAAAGCCTGGCTTGCTGCATGACTCTACCCCTTCCCCCATTATCCTCTATGCATAACTTAAGGTATAAAAACTACTTTGGAAAATAAAGTGCGGGCCTTGTTCACTGAAACTTGGTCTCCCCATGTCACTCTCTCTCCCAAATTCCAGCTGAGTGTCCATCTGGAGCGCGGATGTCCTCTGCGACCATTTATTTGCCTGGGCTTCTAAGACCCACTCGAGAAGGTGTCTAAGGTGGGGCACCTTCCGCTATTCGAGAGGGCGCCTGCGGCCTCCGTGGTCAGAGCTAACCTGGTGTCACGGGTTATATTGATTTTCCGCGTAAACCAAGCCACTCAGCTTCTTTTCTCCACTGAATTTTCCTACTGAGCTATCCTTATTTCAGCCGCTTTTCTCCACTGAATTTCCTCACTGAGCTATCCTTATTCTATTACTCTTTGTATCCTTAATTAAAGTGTAATTAAGCAGTTATTCCCTGACCCTCGCCTAGCCGTCTCTCCTTCGAATACCCTGGATCAGCCGGGGCTGGTCCCCGGCACATGATCTTACTTTTCTGAATGTTGAGCTTTAAGCCAACTTTTTCACTCTCCTCTTTCCCTTTCATCAAGAGGCTCTTTAGTTCTCTTTCTGCCCTAAGGTGGTGGCATCTGCACACACATACCATTTCTTGACTTTGGCAGTAGCTTCCTGCCTAGTCTCCCTGCATTCAACCATACCCCATTAAAGCCACCGTCTACCCAGATGTGAAGTGTCGGTTTAAGGCAGTGCTTTCCAGACTTTATTGAGCATCAGATACAGACTACTAAACCCCATTTCTGTAGTTTTCACCTAGTCAGTCTCCTGTGGGACCAGAGTATCTGCATTTCTTTCTTCCCAGGTGCTACTGATACTGCTGTTGTAAATAGCATATTGAAAGGCACTGGCTTAAAAAATGTTTCTATTGCCCTCCTCCTTCCTTGATACAATGCAGTGGTTTCCCACAACCTCCAGGAGTAGACCTAACTTTCCTAGTATGTCACATAACGCTCGCCAAGCTCTTACATTTTCTACTTCACCAGGATTCCTTCTCTCATTCTTTGACTTCCACTTGATTCTCCTGAAACCTCAAACATTTGTGTATTTCAGCAAGTGTCCTGACATTTCAACCCTCTGAGCTCTGGCTCATACCTGTGATATCCATAGCCATTCCACCCATCTTTCTTCTCACTCTTTAAAGAGGTGTTTCAAGTGCTTGTTCCCTTTCCAAGCTTCTGCAATAGTTTGCACACATTTCTCTCACCACACAGTTTCTCTGTCCACTCTGCATCCTCAGTAGTACCTTAACAACAGTTATTTGTGTTTATCTTGTCTCCCTTAAATTGTGAGCCCCTCACAGAGGGCTTAGAATCTATGATTCTTTCAATCCCTTTCTCTCTCTCTCTCATCACAAAAATGTAGGCTTGCTTTGATGTATCAACCTGGAAATATATTTCACACTGAGGGTTAGAACATGGAAATTAGTGTTTCCATATATTACTGATCACACCATAAATTGACTTCATCCTTTCAGAAAGCAACTTGGCAGAAGCCATGGAGAGCCAAAAAAATAAGAAAAACTCTTCATGTTCTTGGACTTAGTCATTCCACTTCTGGGAATCTAGTCTAAGAAAATAATTCAAAATATGCATAGAGATGCAAGTCACACATCGCTTAAAAGAGCAAAACAATGGAAAACACAGAGTGTTTAACACTAGAGAATGATTAAGTAAGATGATTCTGATGAAATACTGCATATTTAAATAATTTTTAAAGCACATATGGCAAGCATAAGATTATTTTTATTACAATGTTAAGTAAAACATAAAGATACCAAATGTTAATATAAATTATAATTCCAATTATGTAGCAAGATTTTTTTTTTTTAAAGCCTGGAAGAAAATGCACTCTAAGTTAGGGTAATAAACTTATGATATGACTGTATATAGTGGTTTTATTTTAGAATAAACAAAATATGAAAACTTATTTTAAATATCCATGGTCTTTCATGTTATGCAGTTTTCTTTTTAAAATGAAAAAGACCTGTCAGTTTCAGTTATACAGAAAGGCTCAACTGAGATTTTAATACATATCTTTACTTGTATCTTTTGTCTAAATTACTGCAGGATACAATTTTAGAAACTGAAAAATATTAAGAGCCATAGTGTTGAACACTGACAAAATGTAGCTGAAGATTCATGCAACAATCAAAGGTAAAATGACTTTTGTGAGAAGCTGAATATAACATGAAGACATCAAGTTGCACATCACAGCAGGAGCCACCAGGGCATTAGATGGATAAATGCACTCAAACATTATGTCCAATATTATGGGCTAATGTGGAGTTAGTACAGCATGGTGGTTAGAGTTCTCACCGTAGCACTTTAATCTAGATTTCAGTTTTACATTGTCCCTTACTAATTAAGTAACTGTGGGGAAGCTTTTAGATTCTTGAAGTCTGTTTTCCCATCTGTATGGTAAGGATAGTAACACTTGCTTATGGTGGACACTGCGGATTGCTTGCCCACGGCCAACCTACTGCGTGTGGTCTGCCTCCCTCAACACGGCCAAGCTTACACGCTCCCTCTCTCTTTTACATACACATTCATTTTCCATCAGAGTCTGTCTCTTACTCTAGAGGCTCCCAATATCAGATCCTTACTTTCTCAGCCCTCCTTTAGCTAGATTAAGGTTTTATATCCAGTTCTGGTCCCTTGAACTGAGGCATATGTTGTATTATCTTCTGGGAAAGATTGTCCACCCCTCCCACCAAATATATTCATGGACAAAAACACTGCTTAGTGTTTGCTTTCTTAGTGTTTTCTTTGCTTAGTGTGGTCAGTTTCAAGTGTGAGGTCTGCAATTGTCTCAGTCATCTGATAGTGAGAGAGGGAACACTGCAGAGTATGGCAGAACAAAAAGATGGACAACCTGGACCTCTGATAACATCACCACCCTGGAGAACTTTTTTATCTGGAATAATACATCAGATCAGATCAGATCAGATCAGTCGCTCAGTCGTGTCTGACTCTTTGCGACCCCATGAATCGCAGCATGCCAGGCCTCCCTGTCCATCACCAACTCCCGGAGTTCACTCAGACTCACGTCCATCGAGTCAGTGATGCCATCCAGCCATCTCATCCTCTGTCGTCCCCTTCTCCTCCTGCCCCCAATCCCTCCCAGCATCAGAGGCTTTTCCAATGAGTCAACTCTTCGCATGAGGTGGCCAAAGTACTGGAGTTTCAGCTTTAGCATCATTCCTTCCAAAGAAATCCCAGGGCTGATCTACTTCAGAATGGACTGGTTGGATCTCCTTGCAGTCCAAGGGACTCTCAAGAGTCTTCTCCAACACTACAGTTCAAAGCATCAATTCTTCGGTGCTCAGCCTTCTTCACAGTCCAACTCTCACATCCATATGTGACCACAGGAAAAACCATAGCCTTGACTAGACCAATCTTTGTTGGCAAAGTAATGTCTCTGCTTTTGAATATGCTATCTAGGTTGGTCATAACTTTCCTTCCAAGGAGTAAGCGTCTTTTAATTTCATGGCTGCAGTCACCATCTGCAGTGATTTTGGATGTTTAAATCAGTTTTAAATGTGGCTATTCTAGTATTTGCTTTTAAATCAGTTTTGGTTGGCTATTCTAAAACTTGTGGTTCGAACGACTACACAATTTTATATTAAATGAAATAAGGTGGGTGATATGCTTAGCAAGGAAACAAAGCATAGTGGTCAAGAGTAGAGGCTCTGAAGTCAGACTGAGTGTTTTCTGGTGCTAGTCATGCAACACTGAAAAACTTCTTAAACTCTCTGTCACTTAATTTCCCTATCTGTAATATGGAGATATTAATAGCACCTACGTCATAGGGTTTGAGTAGGGAATAAATGAAATATATACAGCACCTATGAAAATATCTGGCAACTATGAAAATTCCTATATTAGGAGTTAAATGTAGTGAATCAGGGTCTCCCACATTGCAGGTGGATTCTTTACCAGCTGAGCTACCAGGGAAGCCCAGTAGTAAAACAAGAGTTCAGTAAATGAAATACCACTCTTACAGATGATTGGTTATGAAATGACCTTAAAGACCACGTAGACATTTCATAAACAAGCTGTAGCGACCAATCTCAGGTTAAATAATCAAGTCACCTAAGTTTTAATTCATGGCACTTTCTCTTATGCTGTATTGTCATTATCTTTTCAACAATCCTGAAACACTGTTTATTGTGTTTTAATTATTATAAGTTTTATTGTTTTAATATGTGATGCAGAAGTAGATTCAATGGATAGATATTAAAATACTTTTGCATTTAATTTGGGTAATTTGGGTAATTTAGACTCTTTTATTAGACAAGTTATATTCCTAACAAGTTTATGTAAGTAATATTTTTTAAAATAATGGGTTACTGAATGATATTTTTTACTTTATAAAGTGTTCAGAATAAATTTAGTGTAAACTTTTCAAGCAGGACATGATGCAAATTTTGGAAGAATTTTCTGAAGCTTTCTCTCCTTAGGTGTCATATGATATATGATTGCTTACCCACAGCCATCCTTTCATCCTCTCTGGTGCTATAAATATCTGCAGAATCTAGATTTTAAAAAAGTAACAAACCATTATCATAACTCATGTGACAGCTTCTGCTCCTCTTTGGAAGTGTGTATACCACTCAAAATGAAAGGGAAGCATTAGTTGTCAGTCCCTCTGACTGTGAGAAGGAGACTCCATTGTGTGAGTGTCTGGTAGGGAATCCACAGTTTACCTGAGTTCTTTCTGATGTAATCTACAGCTACAGTTTCTAAAAATCAACAATCTCTTACTCTTAGCATCTAAAAGAATGCATAATAATATTCCATAAATGATTGGTAAATAAATGCATAAACCAATCACTTATTAAGCAAATTCATATATTGGGAAGGTAGAAAAAGTTCTTGATCTCACATTTTAATTGGTACAAGTCACGGTAAGTGCAACGAAGACAAACAAACAAACCAAAAAAAAACAACAATATGGAGGTGTGTTCGAGAATTACTGAGTAGAGTAGCTGGCAACTTTAGATGGGGTAATCAGAGAAAAGTTTCTGGTCAAATCAGGTAATTTGATCTGAGACCTAAAAGATGAGAGGGGCTACACTGCAGTTTTCCAGTTGGGGGAGGCTCTGCGGTAATCTAGGAAACAATATGTTCAAAAGCCTGAAAGCAGAAGTTAAGTTGGCGTGGTCAAACAAATAACAAAGCAAATCAAAATGGAAAGAAGACTGAAATGTTTGAAGTACCATTAATAAAGACGGGAATAGTAGACAATGAGGTGGGTGAGGCTGGCAAGAGCCATGTTATACAGATCTTGATACAACATGGAAAGAACTTTGGACTTTAAGAAAAGTTGGAAAACGTTGAAATCTTATTCATGTAACCAATGAATAAAGATATATAAGGTGCTAAATCCTTACCATTTAGGCACTTTCCTCATATTTTACATTGATTAACCTACTTAATGCTTATAGCTGCCTTTTGAGAAAACTGGAGCACGAATATATTAAATAATTTTCCCAAAGACATACAGTGAATGAGGCAGAGTGCCAGGATTTGAAGCTGGGAAGTCTTGCTTCCTCGTTCTTGCTGACTCCCTTAAACTTACAGCGTCCTTTATATGTCAGTGTGAATGCAACACAATAAGGAAGTTGGAGAACAGAATTTGTTTCTTGTCCCCAAAGGTGAAGTACTATCTTACTTCACTCGTGATTTAATTCATTTCAGGCTAACGAAAGCTCACCGTTGTCATACTCGGCACGTGATGCTGGCTAACATTCTGGTGTATAAACAAAGAACATGATGGTTTTATCTCTCAAAGAACTCACAGTCTAACCAAAAACTGACAAATGGCATATGATATACATATATGTATATATATATGATATATGAATGACAAATGATATACATAAATATCTATAATGTTAGCAAGTCTCTGTGGTATTTAATACGAGTGTTCTTTAATATTCACTCACCTTCTCTATTTTAGGCCCACTTGCGTTAAGTTGGATCATGCCACTAATTTTGTCCATGGATTCTGAACATGTCACTTCTGGACTAAGGCATCAAGAGCCTTGTACAATCCACCAGTTTATTCTTCCCTGTTGTGGTGACTGGGGAAGTTTCATGTTGCTAGGGCAGGGACGCAATTTGGAAGCAGCCTAGTCAGAAAAGAAATAACTACCCTAGGGAGTTAACCAGACTCACATCAGATTTTTTTTTTTTCGTAAGCAAGAAATAAACGTTGTTGGGATAACTGCTGAGATTTCAGGCCCTGTTTATTACCACAGCAAGGCAGAGACTATCCTGTGTTTTCTGCTTTAAAAAAGTGTATGTGATAAATTCTGAGGCACAAGAGGAAAAAAAGAAACAACAATTCTTACTGGTAAATTGAAGATGTTTCCATAGAAGAAGTAACATTTTAATTGTTTATAAAAGATGAAAAGGACGTCAGTGGCCAGAAAGATTAGGGGAGAGAGGAGGATATCATAGAAGCATAAACCAAAAGAATAATGAAAGTTAAAAAAACCTATGAAAGTAAAAAGAAATAATTTGAAAGATAGAAAATAAAGCCACATTTCTAAAATATTCAGTAATTAGTAGTAAAATGGTAGGCAGTACAAGGTTAAACATAGAGAGATGTGATGAAAAGATAGATTAGGGTTTATTTTGACCATGCTAAAGATTTTGACTGTGTGGGTGACAACAAACCGGAAAATTTTTAAACAAATGGGAATCCCAGACCATCTTACCTGTCTCCTGAGAAGCCTGTATGCAGAACAAGAAGCGACATTTAGAACCAGACATAGAACAACAGACTAGTTCAAAACTGGGAAAGGAGTACATCAAGGCTATATAATGTCATCCTGCTTATTTAACTTATATGCAGTGTACAATATGCAAAATGCCAGGCTGGATGAATCACAAGCTGGAATCAAGACTGCTGGGAGAAATATCAACAACCTCAGATATGAAGATGATACCACTTTAATGACAGAGAGTGAAGAGGAACTAAAGAGTTTCCTGATGAGGGTAAAAGAAGAGACTAAAAAGCTGGCTTAAAATTGAACATTCAAAAAATCAAGATCATGGGATCTGGTCCCATCACTTCATGGCAAAGAGATGAGGAAAAAGTAGAAACAGTGACAGACTTTATTTTCTTGTGCTCCAAAATCACTGTGGACAGTGACTGCAGCCACAAAATTAAAAGACACTTGCTTCTTGGAAGAAAAGCTATGACAAACCTAGACAGCATATTAAAAAAACAGAGACGTTGCTTTGCTGACAAAGGTCCATCTAGTCAAAGCTATGGTTTTTCCAGTAGTCATGTGTAGATGTGACAACTGGACCATAAAGAAGGCTGAGCACTGAAGAATTGATTCTTTCAAATTGTAGTGTTGGAGAAGACTCTTGAGAGTCCCTTGGACTTCAAGATCAAACTAGTCATTCCTAAAGGAAATCAGTCCAGAATATACATTGAAAGGACTGATGCTGAAGCTGAAACTCCCATACTTAGGCCACCTGATGCAAAGAGCTGACTCATTGGAAAAGACTTCAATGCTAGGAAAGATTGAGGGCAAGAGGAGAAGGGGTCAACAGAGGATGAGATCACTGGATGGCATCAATGACTCAATGGACATGAGTTTAAGCAAACTCCAGGATATAGTGAAGGACAGGGAAGCCTGGAGTGCTGCTGTTCACAGGGTCACAAAGAATTGGACACAACTTAGCAACTGAATACAATTTTGATAAATGTAAGCTCCTTAAACTTGATTTTGCACTATCTGAGAGAGTCATTAAAAACTTTTCATAGAGGAGACATTTTCTGACAACCAGTAAAAGACATGTTTTGAATAGATAACATTAATTCTGATATAGTCCCCACCCTGTGTTAGTGGCAAACTACAATCAGAGACATTGCATTGTTTTGAAATGATTTGTTTAGGTGACCTTAAGTGTAAAGGTCACTTTACATTTATGCAAATACTTTCAGAATATTTGTTTCATATTGAGGCAACCTCACAGTTGCATTTGCTCTAAATCTTCATTTTTTGTCCAGTAGCTAAGACTTGGAGAAGGTGTTGAGAGGGAAGAAATAGATGGGAAGGGCTCATGGGAGTATGAGTTGGGCTCTGAGATTGCATTCAGCCTGTGCCTAGGAAGACAACTCAGGCAGCAATAAGTAAGTAAGTAAGTGTTAGTCACTCAGTTGTGCCCGACTCTTTGTGACCCCATGGACTGCAGCCCACCAGGCTCCTCTGTCCATGAGATTTTCCAGGCAAGGATACTGGAGTGGGTTGCCATTTCCTTCTCCAGGGGATCTTCCCAACCCAGGGATTGAATTTGGGTCTCCTGCACTGCAGGCAGATTCTTTTTTTTTTTTTTTTTTTTTAGCATTTTTTAACAATAAAGCATTTTTTAAAAATATAAATTTATTTATTTTAATTGGAGACTAATTACTTTACAATATTGTATTGATTTTGCCATACATCAACATGAATCTGCCATGGGTGTACACACAGGCAGATTCTTTACCGACTGAGCTACAAGGGAAACTCCAATAATTGTCCAGGAGAGAAAACAGGGTCTCTCTTGGGAAGCTTAACTTGGGGAGAGACTGAATGGGTCAAGAGACCTTAGATGTGTCCAGATGTCTATTCAGCTACTAAATGAATTATGCATATGTCATTAGGAAGATAGGAGAAGTAGCATTTTGAAGAGTCATAAAGAATCAGATAGCCTGCTTCAGCCTGGGTCTGTAGAATGCCTGATGGAGCCCCTGAAACTGAATGAGAAAACAGCTTTGTTGTTGACCATAGTGCTTAATGTCTCCACTGATTTCTCTCCTGTCACATGAAAGATCCTAAGACAGAAATGAACCCTTTGAAAAACAGTATTGGTTCTGTTGACAATAGAATGGGAAGAGTAAAACTAAGGAATAGACAGTTACTTGTTTTATAACACTTGCAAATTGTAATGTGAAAAATATCATTAAAATGGAATAAATATTGTATTATTTTTCAAGTATATATAAGAGTTAGTATTATGAATAAACTATAAATCATTAAAATAATACTGGATATTTACTAACTTTTTGACATTATTGTAATTATCATTTGTTGATAAAAATATAATGATCAGCATGATTAGAGGCTGAAAAATTTTTGATGTTAAAGTGAGAACCCTATCCATGGAAAAGTTGAGAACCATCTGTTCTGTTAAGAAATACTTACACCATGGGTGTAAGTATACATTCTTAACAAACAGTGTTAAGGATATGTCTGGGATAACCTGAAATTAATAGAAATTCACCAACTGACTCTGAATGTAAGTGAAAGTCATGGAGATGGTCTTGCTTTGACATAGTCCATAATTTACATACCTAGATAAGACAAACAGCTACCAGAAATTTTGAGGAGGCTCCCAGAACATTGTTCTCATAATTTTTGAAGATTCCAATGCTGTGAGTGTGTGTGAGCATGCGCGTGCACACACGCGTGCACACGTGCTGGGAGCTTAGCGGTGGCAGGAGGAACAGGAAGGATGTACAAATATTGCAATGCCCTTAGCACGTGACTCTCAGTGAAATTGGGAAGTTTGCCAGCTGTTTACGTTATTTTCAGATAAGTTCTTCATCTGAAATCTATAGCTACTGTGCTTCATTTTGCTTGTGAAAGCAACTGTTACAAACCATACTGAAAATAAAATGGCTGGCTATTTTTACCCTACATAAGGACTTTGATCCTTTGTGAGAAATTCGTTTACTGAAAATATAGAATAATTTTGTTGAAAGCATTTTGTTGAACTTTTAAGTAACAGAGGTGATACCTTTTATTGTTATTTCACTGAAAAGTCAAGGAGGGTTTAAGTAAATGTTTTCCTAATAAATTGTATGGGGAATCTGTAACTGTTCAGTGGAAAAATCTAAAATAAGCAATTAGCAAAGGCACTGTTTGTTATGAATGACATTTCCCTGGAAGCCAGCTGTTGCCATCAGCATGAAGGTTTCCTTACTCTTTGTGTCCCCTTACTCCTGACTTGGAAATCAGTTAACACCAAGTAGCTGCTGATTTCATTTTGCAAAGCGTTTTTTGTTAACATCTCCAGATATTATATAAGGCTTTCCATTGGCATCAAAATTTAATTAAGTGTAGTCCTTTTGCCTTTGCTTTGACTTTGATTATTTGAATTTCAACTGCCTTTAGGGAGAAAAATACGGAAGTATATTACTCACCATTTCACATCTGTTGCAGTTTAAAAGACTCAGTTGCCAAGAATTTTATGAAGCATCACTTAGTAATGATTCAGGAAATGATTAGTCAATGCATCTTATGCTCAAAGTGGAGGGCACCCTCTGTTGTCCATCTTGATGTGATATTTCCTTTGTGTTGCTTAAACCACAGAACCAAGCTATGAATTTGAAATTTCTCCTTAAATGGACACTGACCCATATACATAAAAGAATCCTTCAATATTCTACTGAGAGTGTTAAAGTAGGGTGGTCTAAGAAAATTGGCTTCATTCTCATCTTCCATCAGTTAACTGGGATTTCCAAAGTCACTTGATATCTCTTTCCAAATGAGAAATATTAACAATTTAATGGTAATGGAAAATGAGAAAGTTGACAATTGCACAATGGACATTTGCAAAGGTTTAATATTGCAGTTGTTATTTAAATCTGAAATACAAATGAAGTTTCCAACATCTTTGTCTGTTTGTGTGTTTTACAATTTTAAGATTCAATCATTATTAACATTTTATATAAGGCCATGGAGCTGAAAGCTATGTTTAGGACTTTGACTAAAAAAGACACCTCAAGAAGTCTGCTTCTTTAACTTTTTCCTTACACACTCTTATGACTTTATTAGCTCTTCTAAGTATTTCTTTCTTATTCTCTGAAATTTGCAATGGATCTTTCCTTTATTATTATTTATACATGGTTTGATTCTTGATTTCTAATGATTTGTACCTTCAGTTCAGTTCAGTTCAGTTCAGTCACTCAGTCGTGTCCGACTCTTTGCGACCCCATGAATCACAGCACGCCAGGCCTCCCTGTCCATCACCAACTCCCGGAGTTCATTCAGACTCATGTCCATCGAGTCGGTGATGCCATCCAGCCATCTCATCCTCTGTCATTCCCTTCTCCTCCTGCCCCCAATCCCTCCCAGCATCAGAGTCTTTTCCAATGAGTCAACTCTTCGCATGAGGTGGCCAAAGTACTGGAGTTTCAGCTTTAGCATCATTCCTTCCAAAGAAATCCCAGGGCTGATCTCCTTCAGAATGGACTGGTTGGATCTCCTTGCAGTCCAAGGGACTCTCAAGAGTCTTCTCTAACACCACAGTTCAAAAGCATCAATTCTTCGGCTCTCAGCTTTCTTCACAGTCCAACTCTCATATCCATACATGACCATAGGAAAAACCATAGCCTTGACTAGATGGCCCTTGGTTGGCAAAGTAATGTCTCTGCTTTTGAATATGCTATCTAGGTTGGTCATAACTTTCCTTCCAAGGAGTAAAGAAAGAAAGTGAAAGTGAAGTAGCACAGTCCTGTCCGACTCTTTGCGACCCCATGGACTGTAGCCTACCAGTCTCTTCTGTCCATGAGATTCTCCAGGCAAGAATACTGGAGTGGGTTGCCATTTCCTTCTCCAGGGAATCTGCCTGACCAAGGGATTGAACCCGGGTCTCCCACATTGGAGGCAGACGCCTTAACCTCTGATCCACCAGGGAATAATCGTCTCCAGGGAGTAAGTGTCTTTTAATTTGTACCTTGCTGCTGCTGCTGCTTGGAGAAGGCAATGGCACCCCACTCCAGTGTTCTTGCCTGGAGAATCCCAGGGGCGGGGGAGCCTGGTGGGCTGCTGTCTATGGGGTCGCACAGAGTTGGACACGAATGAAGCTGCGACCCCATAGACGACAGCCCACCAGGTTCCCCCATCCCTGGGAGTCTCCGGGCAAGAACACTGGAGTGGGTTGCCATTGCCTTCTCCAATGCATGAAAGTGAAAAGTGAAAGTGAAGTCTCTCAGTCATGCCCGACTCTTCACGACCCCATGGACTGCAGCCCACCAGGCTCCTCCATCCATGGGACCCTCAAGGCAAGAGCACTGGAGTGGGGTGCCATTCTCTTAGCATGCAACTCATTTATTTTCGTTGTTTCAACTACCACACAATGAGAACAGTCATCAGATCTTTGTTTTAGCCTTACAAAACATTCCCTATCATATTTTCAAATAATTACTATACTATTTAACTTGTGTAACACTCACCATGTCAAACTCATGACCTTTATCCCAAATCTACTTTAGGTTTGATCCCTATGGCAAGACTACAGATGATGTTATGTATTTTCATTGAAAAACATTAAATATTTGGCTGACTTATTGCAACATAGTAAGTCATTGTCTCCAGATCTTTTCAGTGGTCAGAGCTAATACATTTTATCCATTTAATATAAGTATCAGATCAGATCAGATCAGATCAGTCGCTCAGTCCTGTCTGACTCTTTGTGACCCCATGAATCACAGCACGCCAGGCCTCCCTGTCCATCACCAACTCCCGGAGTTCACTCAGACTCACGTCCATCGAGTCAGTGATGCCATCCAGCCATCTCATCCTCTGTCGTCCCCTTCTCCTCCTGCCCGCAATCCCTCCCAGCATTAGAGTCTTTTCCAATGAGTCAACTCTTCTCATGAGGTGGCCAAAGTACCAGAGTTTCAGCTTTAGCATCATTCCTTCCAAAGAAATCCCAGGGATGATCTGCTTCAGAATGGACTGGTTGGATCTCCTTGCAGTCCAAGGGACCCTCAAGAGTCTTCTCCAACACCACAGTTCAAAAACATCAATTCTTTGGCACTCAGCCTTCTTCACAGTCCAACTCTCACATCCATACATGACCATAGGAAAAACCATAGCCTTGACTAGATGAACCTTTGTTGGCAAAGTAATGTCTCTGCTTTTGAATATGCTATCTAGGTTGGTCATAACTTTCCTTCCAAGGAGTAAGCATCTTTTAATTTCATGGCTGCAGTCACCATCTGTAGTGATTTTGGAGCCCAGAAAAATAAAGTCTGACACTGTTTCCACTGTTTCCCCATATATTATATATTTTGTGTAAGTGCATATTAAAGATAAAATATCTCATGAATTCATACTACTACTTATAAAATTTTAGCATACAGATTTTTTACCTAATTTGTTTTATATTTCACCTGTATCGCCATTCACATTTAAGACCTTAATTTTCAAGGATACAGGGGATCATAGAATTAGACTAGCCCATACTTTTTCTTCATGAAATCTGTGCATGTTTCTGCCATTTCCTCCCTCCCTTCCTTCCTTTCAAGGTGTAGTTGATATGCAATATTATATGTTTCAAGTATACAACATAGTGATTCATGATTTTTAAAGGTTACACTTCATTTATAGTTATAGAATACTGTGCTGTGTAATGTATCCTCATAGTTTATTTTATACATAGTAGTTTACACCTCTTAATCTTCTACCCCTTTATTGCCCTGATGCCCCTTCTCCCCCTTCCGCACTGGTAACCAACTAGTCTGTTCTTTGTATCTGTGAGTGTTTCCTTTTGTTATATTCATTAGTTTGTTTTGCTCTTTAGATTCCATATCTAAGTGATATCATAGGATACTTGTTTTTCTCTGTCTGACATTTCACTAAGCATAATACCCTCCAAATTGATCCATGGTATTGCAAATGGCAAAATTTCATTCTTTTTTTTATGGCTGAATAGTAATTTGTTGTATATATACATATCACTTCTTCTTTATCCATTCATCTGTTGATATATGATTGGATTGCTTCCATGGGTTGGCAATTGTAAATAATGCTACTATGAACACTGAGGGTGCATGTATGTTTTCAAATGACTGTTTCTGTTTTCTTCAAGTATATAATAAGAAATAGAATTGCTGGATCATATGGCAGTTCTGTGAGGAAATTCTATTCTGTTTTCTGTAATGGCTGCACCAATTTACATTCTCACGAACAGTGTACAAGTGTTTCCTTTTCTCCACATCCCACTTGATCATGATGTAATCCTTTTATTATTTTATTTTATTGATCATGATGTAATAACATTTATTGTACTGTTGGAGTCAGTTTGCTTGTGTTTTGTTGAGGGTTTTTGCATCTATGTTTATCAGTGATGTTGACTTGTAATTTTCTATTTTTGTGATATCTTTTTCTGATTTTGGTATTATGTTGATGGTAGCCTCAGAGAATGAATTAAGAAGGGTTCCTTCCTCTGCAAGCTTTTGAATAATTTCAGAAGGGTAAATGTTAACTCTTCTATAAATGTTTGGTAGCATTCACCTGTGAGGGCATGTGTCCTGGGCTTTTGTTTATTTGGAGTTTTTAAATTGCTGATTCAATTTCAGCAGTGATATTGGTCTGTTCATATTTCCTGTAGTTGTTGTTCAGCTGCTATCACGTGCAGCCTGGCAACTGCAGCACCCCCGGCTCCCCTATCCTTCACTATTTCCCGGGGTTTGCTCAGACTCACGTCCATTGTGTTGATGATTCCACCCAATCGTCTCATATTCTGTTGCCCCCTTCTCCTTCTGCCCTTAGTCTTTCCCAGCTCCAGGGTTTGTTCTAATGAGTCAGCTTTTTGCATTAGCTGGCCATAGTATTGGAACTTCTGCTTCAGCATCAGTCCTTCCAATGAATAGTCAGGGTTGATTTCCTTTAGGATTGACTGGTTTGATCTCTACTCTTCCTGATTGAGTCTTGGGAGATTGTACATTTCTAGGAATTTCTTCTAGGTTGTCCATTTTATTGGCATATAGTTTTTCATAGTAGTCTCTTATGATCCTTTGTATTTCTGTGGTGTGGGTTGTAATTTCTCCTTTTTCATATCTGATTTTAATGATTTGAATCCTCTCTCTTTATTGATGTGTCTGGATAAAGATTTATCGATTTCATCTCTTCAAAGAAACAGCTCTTCATTTTATTGATCTTTTCTATTATTTTTTTAGTCTCTATTTTATTTATTTCTGCTCTGATCTTTATGATTTCTTTCCTTCTACTAACTTTGAGTTTTATTTGTTCTTTTTCCCTAGTTGCTTTTTGTGTCAGGTTTAGATATGAGGTGCCCCCCCCGCCCCCCCCACCCCAATTTCTGAGGTAGAAAATTGGGAAATTATAAAGAAATGAAGTTATAAAAAATACAAAAATTTTGTATTGCTATTGTCTTTGTCTTTACCGATGAGCTTCTTTCCTCTTGTAATTTCCATGTTTCTCATTGTATCCTTTCTTTTCCACTTAAAGAAGTTTCTTTAACATTCTTGGAAAGCTAGTGCTAAATTCTATTGGCTTTTGCTTGTCTGTGAAGCTTTTCACCTCTCCATCAAGTCTAAGAGCCTTGCTGCATGGAGTATTTTTGGTTGTAGGTTCTTCTCTTTCAGCACTTGAAATACATTATGCCATTCCCTCCTAGCCTACATTATTTTTCTGAAAAGTCAGCTGATATCCTCATGAGAGCTTCCTTGTATATGGCTCATCACATTCCTCAGTTTTTTTGTTTTGTTTTAATTTTTTTTTTTTTTTGCCTCATCATGCAGTATGCTGGATATTAATTTCCTGACCAGGGATCAAACCCAGGCTCCTGCTAGGGAGAGTGTGGAGTCTACGGACTCGACCACCAGGGAAGTCCCACCGCTTACTGCTTTTAACATTTTTTCCTTATCTTTAATTTTTGCCGCTTTAATTACAATGTGTCTTTGTGTATTCCTCTCTGGGTTAATCCTGTTGGGGACTCTCTGATTCCTGGGCTTGGGTGTCTGATTCTTTTCCCAGGTTAGAGAAGTTTTCAGCTATTATGTCTTTAAATATGTTCTTAGCCCCTTTCTCTCTTTTCCTTCTGGAATCCCTAGAATGCACATATTTGTGCACTTGATGTCAGAATTCTGTTACACTATCCTCATTTCTTCTCCTTTTTTCTATTCAGTGTCAATCATCTCCACTACTACATGTTTCAGCTCATGTTCCATTACTCTGTATCATTTAGTCCACTTTTGATTTCTTCTAGTGTATTTTTCATTTCAGTTGTTGTATTATTCATCTGTGTTTGGTTGCTCCTTATATTTTATAACGCCTGGTAAAAACTTTCAACTTATCTCTTTCTGCATCCATTCTTCTCTTGAGTTCTTTGATCATTTTTGCAATCATTACCCTGATCTCTTTCTTGAGTATATTGCCTATCTCCACTTCACTTAGTTCTTCTGAGGTTTTATCTTGTGCCTCTGTTTGCAGCATATGCCTCTGTCACCTCCCTTTGCCTAAGTATTTTAATTTCTATATATGGTGGGTTAATACATTTCCCAACCTTGGAGAAGCGGCCTTTTGAAGGAGATGTCCAGTATATCCTGCAGCATACTCCAGGATATGTGGAGTGATATGCTCTAGGAGTTCCCCTTCCCTGCTTGTGTGTGTCACATAGCCCCTTCTATTGTGGTGGCCTGACTACTATGGGTGGTCTGGTAGGCTTGGTTAGCCCTAGGTCCACTTGACTGGTACACTTTGGCTGGTCTGGAGGCTGCTGGCTAATGGTTGGCATGTCTAGACAGGAGGCAGCTGGCTGCAGAACCCCAGGGACTCCCAGGGATAGTGCTGGATCATTGGTATGCAGAGTCAGGGTCCAGGAAACTCCGGGGCTGGTGCCTGCCTTTTGGTGAGTGAAACCAGGTTCCCGGGCCAGGGCTAGTTCACTGGAAGGCAGAAATGGGTTTTGGAGCCTGGTTGCAGGGCCCAGGGTCCCAGAGCTGGTCTTGGACTGTTGCTGGGCAGAGACTCCTGGGTGTAGGGTGTCCAAAGCTTGTATTGGCCTCCTAATGGGTGGGTTGAGAGTCCAGCCAGTGCCAGGGCTGGTACTAGCCTGCGTGTGGTGGGCTGTGTCTGAAGGCTGTGGGGCTGCAGTTGTCCTGCAGCTGGTGTCTCCTTACTGGTGAGTGAGACTGGTCTTGAAGCCAGCTCAGGCTTGCTGGTGGGTGGGGCTAGGACCCAGCAAATACTGGACTGGTGCTGGTCTGCTGGTGGGTGGGCTGAGTCTGCAGGATGCAGGTATTCTGGAATTTTTCATTTCCATCCTTCTATATCACATGCATAATTATATTAGGGTAAAAATTTTAATGCTATCACCATCAGTATTATTTATAAAATTAATAATGTTTTCATTTGTTCTCCTCATTCTCCTTATCCTTTTGAAAAGTAATTGGCCTATATCTACATTGTCAGAGCATATAGTACAGCACACTATAATCTCTCACTCTGAACCTCATTCAGGGTTAGTATTAGTTCAACAATTAATTATGTATTTACCACCAGATCTAAGGAAAGAGTACATCTATTTTTTAAAGTGTTCCTCCTCACGTGTCAGTATGCTCATGAAACAATGAAAGAAAAAGGGTTCTGGCTTCACCACTAGGTATGCTTATGCTCACAGGCATGGTTTGGGTGGACTCCGGGAGTTGGTGATGGACAGGGAGGCCTGGCGTGCTCTGGTTCATGGGGTCACGAAGAGTCTGACGTGACTGAGCGACTGAACTGAACTGAACTGAACTGATGCTCCCAGGATAAGAATTGGGGACAGATTGTCTACATCAAATGGGATAAATTCAAGAAAATCCTTTTCTCAATTTCTAGAAATGTGCCTCATTCCCTGGGGAAAAATACTGAATCATGTGTAGATCAGAAAATATCTGTTCATCTAGAGAGAACTAATCTTTAATCTACTTATTACTTAATTGCTCCTATTTTACCTTTATGAAGCACTGAAACATTTTTAAAAGCCACTTTAAGCATTTGTGAAGAAAACAGAAAATCAAGCAGTGAGTGTGTTTGCAATAGATAGCTAGTGGGAAGTTGCTGCATAACACAGGCAGCTCAAACTGGTTCTCTGTGACAACCTAGAGGGGGTGGGATGGGGTGAGGCTGTGGGAGGGAATTTCAAGAGGGAGTGGAATATGTATACTTATGGCTGATTGTATACATTGTAAAGCAATTATCCACCAATTAAAAATAAAAGAAGTGAATGTGTTAACAGTAAGCACATCCTATCAATTTGTTAAAACATTTAACAATACTAGTCAACTAGTCTTATGTATTATCCAAAGTGGACATGTATATAAATGGCAGGTTTTGGAGGTTTATTTAAGTAAGAATATTTTAAATTATTAGAATTAGCTTCCATATGTTCAGGTATGACTGAAAAGATCATTGGTAAACAGTAGAGTACAATGCACCAAATATTGTTAGAGATGACATTGTAGAAAGCTGTGCTGGATTCTTTTGAATGTGCTTTTAAAACATCAGCATGTATAAAAATAAAACAAAATTGAAAGTGAAAATAATCATGTAAATAGAAATTTAGGATGTGAGCTTTGCTATCAAGTAGATTTGAGTTCCAATGATGCAAAAAGCAGATGTTTAGTAATAATTGTTCAATGAATGAGAGAATAAATCAATCATTCAGTCATTTAATAAATCCAAGTTCTGTTACATATAGAGTATGCAACATTGGGCATGTTATTCGTAATAAAAGCAGAAAAGCTTTTATATGACAGGGACTAGTTCACAGAACTGAAGACAACTGGCATGTTGTATGCAAACATCAAAAAAAAGAGTCTTAAACATAAGAATTGGTCAATAAATGTTTCTTTGTCTTTTTCTTAAAGACATTTGGGCTGATTTTAGCAATATACTGTCAAAAATATGTCAAATAATACGTGATTTTAAATAAAGGTATTTATTTATGCATCACCACAGAATTGGGTTTTCAACTAGACAAAAGTATTAACTCTATTCAACACTTAACCTGGAAAATAGCTTGAAGTTTACCAGACCTTAAAGTTGCTTGGATAATTTTAAAACTCTGAGTGGATATCTAGGAAGGCCATTTTTGAATATCTTGAAATGAAGGATAACCTGGAACTTTTCAAGGAGACTGTTACCAGAAAATTCACCAGAGTAAAGAAAACTCTTTTTCATTAGATTGGTTTTCTCATTTGAAATGAACATATCACTGAACCAATTTAATAATGTGTTTTTCTGGAGCTCAGCATTTTTACTTTTTGTATTGAGTGAAATCAGGTCAGTAGAGAAGATTAGTAACGGCAAGTGAATTTTTGGATAGAAAGTGAAGAACATGTTCTAATGCCTTTTCACCACCCATCATAACCATCTTCTCATCTTGATCCACATCTCAATTAATGGGAATAGAAGCTATCCACTTAGCTCATCCTGAAACCTTGCATTCATTGCTTTCTCCCGTTACTCCTTTACCTCTTGCGTAAAATAACTTCTGAAATCACATAAGTCTTATTTGGGTAATGACTCTTAAGTTTATCTTTACTGTCACTCATTTACATTCTTTTTCACTCATTCACAAATATTTATTGAGGGTTTACTATGTCTTGGACCAAGTGTGAGACATTCATTGTCCCTAATCAGAAAAATTGTGCTAACATTGTAGTTGGTTCTTCACTTCCCACTTCAGCCTATGATCATGAAATGCTTACGTGCTAAGTCACTTCAGTTGTGTCTGACTCTTTGCAATCCCACAGACTGTAGCCTGCCAGGTTCCTCTGCCCATGGGGATTCTCCAAGCAAGAACACTGGAGTGGGTATGATCATGAAATAGCTTTGTTCAAAAACTGCTTGTGGTTTCTTTCTTTTCATCAAGTATGACCATATGCTTCAGCTTATCTTTTTAGCTATTTAAAATGCACCCTGGGCTTCCTTGGTAGTCCAGTGGTTGCGAGTACAGCTGCCAGTGCAGGGTACATGAGTTTGATCCCTGCTTCAGGAGATTCCCACGTGCCATAGGGCAACTAAGCCCGTGCTCCACAACTACCGAGCTTGTACTCTAGAGGTCATGTTCTGCAACAAGAGAAGCCCCTGCTTACATAAGTAGAGAGTGTCTATGTGCCGAAATGAAGAGGCAGTGCAGCTAAAAATAAATGAATCTTAAAAAATAAATACATAAATAAATAAAATGCGCCCCTAATATCGTTTCTAAAACACTTCTCCTATCTCTCCCTATTCATTTAATTGTGATGGACAGCATGTGGTTGGTCTCCCAATTCCCAATCATGCCATACATATATTTTCAGATCTCCATGCATGTATAGCTTGCACACCCTTCCTAGAGCACTGTTTTAAGGATTCTTGTTTGTTTTCTTTTTCTTTTAAGCATGGGATTCTGAACTCATCTTCCAAATCTCAGCCAAAATTTTGCTTCTCTGGGAAGCCCTTCCTAAACATCCAGTCAAAATTTATTCCTCCTTCCATATTCTATATTATTGATCTTCTAATTTGATTCTGAGCCCCTCTATATCAGGAGCAGCATCTTTGTCATGATATTAAATTAATATCCAATATTTAAAAGCTATGAGTTGTATAAGCAAATGAGATAAGCTTCCTGCTTATATCATTGAGTGGCCAACTAAATTTTATTTTAGTTTACTGATTTGAATCACTATACCTTAAAGTTTAGCACAGTGCCATGGCTCCAAAATGTTGAATTTCAAATTTAAAAACATATGAGTAACTGCCCATTCTCTACCTCCTGCTAGGTCACTTCAGTCGTGTCCGACTCTGTGACCCCATAGACGGCAGCCCACCAGGCTCCTCTGTCCCTGGGATTCTCCAGGCAAGAACACTGGAGTGGGTTGCCATTTCCTTCTCCAATGCTTGAAAGAAAAGTCGCTCGGTCGTGTCCGACTCTTCGCGGCCCCATGGACTGCAGCCTTCCAGGCTCCTCCGTCCATGGGATTTTCCAGGCAAGAGTACTGGAGTGGGTTGCCATTGCCTTCTCTACCTCCAGTTTAGCCAATAAAATACAGCTTCACAGTCTAGGCACTGAGTTCCGCACATACACATACAGGGGGGAAATATGTAAATATGGTGTGTGTGTTTATAGAAAGAGAGAGAGAGAGAGAGAGAGAAGGTCATTAAAGACTTAAACTTTAAGTTCCATTAGGGCACAAACATATTTGCACATCACATCAAGTAAAATGTTTGCAGTATAATAGAAAATGAGTATTTGTTGATAAAAAAAATTTCATCCAAAGACTGAATTTTTTTTTTCCAGTCTAACTCTGGAGTAACCCAATACTTTATCCTAAAAATTCTTTAATTGACATTCTTTTTGGTTATAGTTAGATAAATTCTTGAGTACTTGTTCTTTTGGGAGTAGGGTCACGTTTAAGGCACATGTGATTAATCTCATTTGTGTGTAATCTTGCAACCCAAGGGTGTCTAAAGGTTGAAGCAATTCATAAGCAGCTGGTACCTCTGGCATTGGTTGCCTCCTTGGTACTGCTGTAACATAGCAGCCTGCAAATCATCTAGACTCACCTATGTCCTCAAATGTCGCAATTATATTCTATCATTCTGCCTTGATCTAAAGAAACACTGCCTTTAGACTATGAGAGTAGTCTTCATGAGACATAAAAAGTTTATTTTCTTCTTCTAAAAACTGCATAAAGGTAGAGAAATATTTTACTGTGAAAGTAAACTCTTGGTTTTAAATAGAGCTTGGTGAAAATAAGGTTCTTCTGACTCCCACATATTCTACTGGCCTGCTCTATTCATGAACATTTTCAAAATGTGCTACTCTCAATTTTTAATTCATTGTGCTACATATTTAGTCTCTCATACAATGGACTTTAGGAAGGCTGCTTAACTGGAGCCTCAATAAAAAGTAACTGTATTCTTAATTTTTTATATTTTTCTTCAGTTTATGTCCTTCACCAAGCTTGTGTGTATGTGAGATTATCTGTACAAATTTTACTTGTAACCTGTTACCTTATTTTACAGAAGATTTAAGATGTTTAAGGAGATTGCATTTTGGGTATAAACATGTATAGATATGCATTAATTTCATATCCATTTCACATTTATTTCAGTCCTTGTCATTGGCTAAATGGCTTACATAGAGATAAAAATACGTCAAATATACAAAGTTCCATATATGTGCAAGATTTCTCTTCCTTTTCTACCAGATAAAGCGCAACTAGTCAATAAGCCAAAACCCCTTTTTATTGATTGAGATCGGAAGATTAGCAGTAACCCTGAAGAGGGAATAAACTGTTCTCTGGTCTTGATAGCCTTGTAAGAATATTATTAACATGTCTTTTGTGTGGATAGTTTAATGACATATCAGTAGAGTCCTTCAGGGAGAAGATTAGCAAAATTAAGCTTTATTCTCCCATCACCATCTTAAAAATACATTTTGTTTTAATTAGTTGATGGAAATGGACTTAGATAATCAGAAGCTAAGAAACAAACAAATAGCATCACAACTTCCAAAGGGCTAGCACTAAGTTAATGCTGAATTGACACATTTTCTTCAAAAATCTATTGTTAGAGTTTGTAAATATTTAGTTAGTCAAGAATCTCAGTTTCTTCTGGTGGGACAAATTTGATTTCATTCTTGAGATTGAACTAATCTCTGCAAGTAAAATTATAGCCAAAAGTCTTTGAGGGCTGAGGCTCTGGGCTATAATAATTATTTTTCTTATTTGATAGCAGAATCTCAACATGATGGCTATATTCAGATTTTACACAGAAAGGATTTAAAGATGACAACCAGTAAAAAAGTGAATTTGCTAGGGAACTCAGTCTGAAGCCACATTTTCTTAGAAAGACTACAACTTCTATTTAGATGGTTTGCTTACTTGATATGGCTTGTGAGGAGGCCCATCAGAAATCACAGGGGTTATTTTTCTGTATCACTTTCCCACTGTCAAACCACTCCTTGTCACTAACCACTCCTTGTCAGTTGTGTTCGACTATTTGCAACCCCATGGTCTGTCCTGGTATTCTCCAGGCAAGAATACTGGAATGGGTTGCCATTTCCTTTTCTGGGGGATCTTCCCAACCGAGGGACTGAACTTGGGTCTCCTTCATTGCAGACAGATTCTTTACCATCTGAGCTACAGGGAGTTCCCAAGTCACTAATACTAGTTCTCAATTAATGTGCATTGGATTGGTTGACTAAAGTCCACCACTATTCAACATTTTGCCTGGAATCAAATGCAAATGTATTCTTATAGAGTGTATTCCTAGTGCCGTCTATGGGGTCGCACAGAGTCGGACACGACTGAAGCGACTTAGCAACAGCAGCAGCAGCCTGTAAATTTCTAGTTCCCCCTCACTTTGATAGTGTGAGTCAGGAACATGTATTTCAATTCTTATTACAGATTCAGAGTTATCCAAGGGCCTGTCACATGTAATAATGCCCCCAAATTTTGGTGAATAAAACAATGATCTTAGAGAACATGATCTTAGAGGTATTTTCCAAGGTCATTAGACTAAGAATGTCCTTCAACTTATTTAACATTTCCTTACGTATCAATGGCATGTAGCATTTTCAGAACTGGAATTTCTCCTGGCTATAGTCATTTCTTTTAAATTAGGATTTGAAAGAAAGCTTTGAAGCTAGTCACTGACTGCTTTCCCTACCATGTTTGGTGTTAAGAAAGGCAAATGGGTCTTTTTTGTTTGTTTGATTTCTTTTGAGGTGTGCATAAAAGTTTGTGATGGAGCAATTTCTGAGTATGGTCTTAGTTACCAACTTTTAGCTTTTAAGTAGGTTGCACACATCCGAAAGCCACTGTTTGATCAAAATGTTGTGTTTAATTCCTTGAACTAGCTATGATGTTATCCACATATTTAGGTTGACATTTATGTGCAGAGAAATAAAGTACAGAGATATCTAGAAAATTACTGTGTGTGAACACAAAAGAAAAGGAAACTTTTCTAAATCTTTGGAATAAAACATTCATTTAACAATGATAATAACAGTAGTTGCTATTTACAAAAAGTTTGTTATGTAGCAGCTGCTTCATATAGTTTATGTTACTTAATCCTCAGAAGAATGCAGTAAATTTCATACTATTAATATCAATACTTTTAACAATGATAAAAGTAGAGCTCAGAAAGTTTAAATAATGTTTCCAAGGCAACACAATTTATGAATCATGAGTGAAATTTAAAATCATATTTGATTCTCGAACTTGTATTTTCAATCACTATATTATCCTGCACTTAATTCCAGGGAATTAAATATTAACTTTTAAAAAGATGCTGAAATGAAATATAACAAGTCAATTAAACCAAGGTTTAACTAGGGTTATCCAAGGGTTAACTAATAAAATTATATTTGTGCTATGGTGTCCTAAAAAAATTCCAAGCATTATATGAGACAAATAGATGATAAACATAGCCATCTTTAGCACCAGTTATACAGTTTCTCGTGGAAAATTAATTGCACACCTTTTTCTTCCCTACAATATTTAACTTTTTTTTTTTTTAAGTCCATTTGCCAAGCTCTGGTTTGGAGCCTGGAATATTAAACTGTCATCTCGCAACCAAAAAAGGACAAGAGTAAAGTGAAAATGGATCTCATCCCAAATAACTAAAAGTTTTTTTGGCATTGTTTAATATTTGGAGGGAAATAAGTGAGCTGCAATATAACAAAGCAGAAAGCTCCTTGCTGTCATGTTTTAACTATTGCTTTTAATCTCAGAATTAAACATAACAGAACAAAGCACATTTCCTGCAATCCACAATGAAGAAATATTCAGCCTCACAGTACCATTTTTGGAATCAAGCACACTATCTTTAAGTCTACTCATTTTCCTTTCTAAGTCCCAAAGCAGGAGACCTCACATACACAGTTTTTTTTTTTCCCCCTCAGAGCAGTCATTTTGATTTTTAAAAGAAAGTTTCCTTTGCATTGGAGGGCTCTAGGTGCCTGTTCTATTGAAATTAAATATTACAGAGTGAAGAAGCTTATAAAGTTTATTATATTTTGGAGAGTAATGTTTTAAAAGATAGAATTTGGAGCAATGTTTCAAAAGATGGGATTCAGAGAGTTGTAAATAAATATCATCTACATAGACTATGCTTTGCAACCTACTGTAAAGAGATTTTTTTCCCACTCCTTTAACTGAATTTTTTTAAAGAAATTGCTGCTGGATAGGAAACTCTGCTATTTTTGTTGTGTTTTCTTACTTTTTTCTCTTTAGTTTGTATTTCAAGGGACATTTGCATGAAAACAGTCCTATTCAACTGAAGTTTTATGTGCTCCTATTCCTGCTGGATTGACCACCAGTCATAATTAGTGATGAGAGAGCTTCAAAGGCTGTAATTCCCCATCCTTTATCTCAGGTTCCTTTCCCTTTATTTCATAAATTCCCTTCCCCTAAACTCAGTGGCAGTCCTCTCTTTTACTGACCCTAGGAAAGCTTCAGCTCCCTTTCCCCTTCCTTTGACCTTTGGTCAATAAACTCCCACTCCAATTTTGTAAACTTTTCACTTGCAACTGCTAGGCAGCCCTTACTGACTGGTGTCCGCAGTAGCTACTGTTTCTAAAGGTGCCTTCCTGTAAAAACACATGCTCCCCAGAGTGAGGGCAGTTCTGTTTTCATTTCACAATGGCACCAGTTAACTCCTAATCATCCTTGAAGAATCCATGTATCTCCTCTTCAAAAAGCTTTCTTGACCTTTTTGATCTGACAGGTATCCTTGTACTACCATAGCATCCTGTACTACCCCTGTCATAACACTCCTTGGATTGTTGCGATTGTTTAATTGTCTATAAACTCCATGGAAGTGAGGACTTTCGTTTTGTCCATATCCTCTACCTCCTAACATAGTTTCGCACTTAATAGGTGCTCATTAAACATTTATGAATGAGTGTTGCTCAGCTACTCTGTGTGTAACACTGTTGGGCTTTGTTGGGTGAGTCCACTACAGGCAGAGAAGGTGGTGCAACATTTGCAAGGAGTTATTTGCATTTTTGAAGTGAATTAGTCTGGGATATCCATGTGCTCCACAACCAGTTGAGGAGGTGTGCAGGTGGAGAGGGGGGGGGTGGGTATCTTTGAAGAATAAACATCAAGAATAAAGGCACAGAGGTAGGCAAATGAGAAAGAACATATGAGAGGGTCTGAGGTGGCTTCTAGGCCCAATCAATACTACACTATTTCCACCTTCCCTGCCAGTCCCAGGCTACGGGAGTCTTCAAGTTTTGTCTCAAATGACCTTTATTTTATAATGCTTTTCATGTTCCTTAGAAAGCTATATTCTTCAGGTCCCTTTAGAATTTTGTATTTTTAAAAATGAAACTATTTTGAATTGTAGTTATTTGTGTGCACATAATAATATCCCGGAGAAGGAAATGGCAACCCACTCCAGTACTCATGCCTAGAAAATCCCATGGATGGAGGAGCCTAGTGTCCATGGAGTCATAAAGAGTCGGACACGACTGAGAGACTTCACTTCAATAATATCTCACCTGCTCAACCACATACTCTATGAGGGGAGGGTGTATTCTTTACTTATCCCTGAATCTTCTACCTAACAGAAATTAGCACATAGTAAGTACACAGTATTATTATTTTTATTATTATTATTTTACTCTTTAGGGTGAAATTGAAAGTGCAAGTCTCTCAGTTGTGTCTGACTCTTTGCAACCCCATGGATTGTATAATCCATGGAATTCTCAGGCCAGAGTACTGGAGTGGATAGCCATTCCCTTTTCCAGGAGATCTTCCCAACCCAGGGATTGAACCCAGGCCTCCCCCATTGCAGGCAGATTCTTTACCATCTGACCCACCAGGGAAGCCCAAGAATACTGGAGTGGGTAGCCTATCTCTTCTCCAGGGGACCTTCTCGACCCAGGAAATGAACTGGAGTCTCCTGCATTGCAGGCAGATTCTTTATCAGCTGAGCTACCAGGGAAGCCCTCTTTAGGGTGAGTATCTTTATTAATGATACATGGCATACAAGAAATGAAGAAAGCTCCATTGTTTGAGTGCTGTCTACATAACATCCTAGTCTTGAGCTATTTGGTTTTACAGACTAACATATCTAGCCATTGGTGGTTTTTCTGTAGGGCTTGAAGGCTTGCATATGAAGTTTAGACATGGCAAAAAGCAAAGTGATATTTTTCATTACTTTTAAATCCACAACAAAGTAGTTAAATTTTGACTATCAAGGTAGAGGGGAAAACTATCATTTAAATTAGAAATTAAAAACTTTAATCATAGACATAAATTTGTGTTCCTTCTTGTTTTGCTATTTCTGCCAATTGGCAGGAGCTGAGGTAATCATGAAGTAGACTTGAAATATTGAAAGCACCAGTTCCAATCCCACTGCTGGGCAAAAATCCAGACAAAATTCTAATTTGAAAAGATACATGGATCCCTGTGTTCACAGCAGCACTATTTAAAGTAGCCAAGATATGGAAACAATCTCAGTGTCAATCACCAGAAAAATGGATAAAGATGTGGTGCATATATACAATGGAATATTATACTGCCATTAGATAGAATGAAAGAATGCCATTTGCAGCAACATGAATGGACCTAGAGATTATTCCATTAAGTGAAGCAAATCACGAAAAGAAAGACAAATACCACATGATATCACTTATGTGGAATCTAAAATGTGTTAGTCGCTCAGTCATATCCGAATCTTTGGGACTCCGTGGACTGTAGCCTGACAAGCTCTTCTGTCCATGGGATTCTCCAGGCAAGAATACTAGAGTGGTTGCCATCCCCTTCTCCAGAGGATCTTCCCAGCCCAGGGATTGAACCTGGGTCTCCTGCAGTGCAGGTGATTCTTTACTGTCTGAGCCACCAGAGAAGCCCAGAATCTAAAATATGACACAAATGAATTTATCTACAAAACAGAAAGAGAGACTCACAGACATAGAGAACAGACTTGTGGTTGCTAAGAGGGTAGCAGTGGAGGGATGCATTAGGAATTTAGGATTAGCAGATGCAAACTATTATATATAGAATAAACAACAAGATCCTATTATATAGCACAGGGAACTATACTCAGTATTCTATAATATAATATAATATGAAAAAGACAATATATATATAACTGAATCACTTTGCTCTACAATAGAAATCGACACAATCTTATAAATCAACTATACTCCAATGAAAAAATTAAAATAAAAAAGAAAGCACCAGTTATTCTTGACATAGTATATCTAACTGTGCCTTTGGCTCTATGCTGGCCAGAGTCCTACACTGCAGATGAAAGAGAAGCTCAAGAATCCAGGAGATTTCTGTTTCTGTTTATTTGCTCTGTGACCTTGGGTAAGGCAGTGTTTTAAGCAGATCTTACTTCCAAATTGTTTTAAACAATGCAGTTTAATTAAATGGCTAAGATCCCTTCTAATATCACATTTCTAGGATTTTCTGAAATTGTAAGAAAACCAAGGAAAGAGATCATTGAAATACAGCTTATTTTTTTTTCACATGCAGTTGAGCTAGTCTTACTGCAGAGAGACCTATTATTGCTGAGCTTTCTACAATATCAAAAGCAAGAAAATTCATAGGCATTATTTGCCTCTAACCTTCTGTTTTATTCCACTAGGTAAGATTTTTTCAAAGTCTGGAGATTGCATATATTGCCCAGAAATGGCAATAGAGATGAGAGTCAAAAGTCTCAGGAAGCTCTTTCAAAAAGCCAATAGATTCAGTTGTAATTTTTAGCATATTTTAAAAACTCCAAGTTAATCCCTTATTTAACTAATAATCATATCCTTTTACTAGAAAGAGAGTCTAAAGGATTTGTTTGGATTTCTAATACTTTCATTTATTTCTTCATTTCTAAACTTGCTTATTGATATTAATTTGGGGGAGTGGAGTGGCAATATGAAATGATTTTGCTCTAAAACTTGTAAGACATCCTTTCAGATAACTGAAGACACCAAAGAAGGCTACAAGGCTATACAAATAGAAATAAAAATCCACTATGAATCTTCTGCTTAGAGAAAAACATTTAAGCGCTGAAGGAGAGTGAACCAGTAGAGGGGCATATAAAGAAAGAAATGGCAGGAGAGACGAGTTAGTGGTTAGTATTCTTTTCCTAAAATTTTGAAAATCTACAGATTGAACTTTTATTTTGCAAAGTAGTTGATCTTATTGAGTTTTTAAAATAAAGTATCACATTTTAAATAATTTTAAAATTTAGAGATTTTGGAAAATTTCACATTTGAATTTTGTTAAGTGGAACTGAATTTTAAATATATATTTAAAGCCATGTGTTATTACTGATACAGAAAGAATGTTAATTTTTTATATCAGAGATTAAATACTTAAATCACACTTACTAATTTAAATTCATATTTACGTCAATTTGTATAGAACTCTTAACTCGTAAACTACTCCATTTCCATGTTTAAAAGAAAGACTTCCATCTAGTAGTTCTTATCTATTGTTAATTTTCTCCATAAACTTCCAGAAAGTGTATTTCCCGACACCTACGTAAAACTATTCAGTTAATCACCATATGATTCTAATAGACAATTCTCCAAAGTTTAGCTTCATTTTTTTTACATAAGAATTTGCTCTATAAATATTTAATGCAAAATTAGTCAAAGTTGTTAAAATTTGTTATATAATTTTACTTAAATCCAAGAATGGCTTTTCTCTTATATAATTTTCTAGTTTGTGTTGATAAAATAAGATACATACAAGAAGCAAAAAACAACTTTGGCATCAGAGTTCTTAATTCTGAACTTTGACTTAAGACATGATTAATCTTAACTCTTACCTATCTATCCTGAAATGAGCCAAAGTCATATCCTCGGAGAGTACATTTCTTCTTGAGAAACCTTGGGATAAAAAAGAATTTATGATATTACAGCAAGAAGTTACATATGCAAGAAATCAAGGTAAGATCAAGTGGAACAGTGTACACCAGAGTCTGAGATGCATGAAAACTTCTAAAGAGTATCTTTTTGAGTAGAAATTTCTTTGGGGGCAGAAGACTTCCAAGGCCTGAAAGACACAGGCTTCATTTCTACCAGGTCAAGAGAACTAATCACAGTTGGGAAAAGACATTCTTATTTTCAACCACAAAATTGCTCTTCATTCCTGCAGAACAACAAGGAAAGTGAAGCTGGAAGCAAGCCAGATGCTTTTCTGGTTTTTCTTTGGGTGTGAATTTGTTCACATAGCTCTCAGTTCAGAACATAATGTTATGTTCTGGAAACGCCATGGTGTATTGTTAGGGGATGTAATGTCACACTGAGGAACACTCATTTCACAAAAGGAATTTCAGTTGCTGAAGTGTAACTAGACACCGTGTGTGCACAATAAACACACACACACACACATACACACAATTTATGTATATGCCATGAATTTCAGATCTACTCAAAGAGTTGAAAGGAAAAAACGTCATTTTCAAAAGCCATCAAAGCTAGAATGCTAAATAGCTTCACTTTTTATTTAGAGGAGGAATTTCTCTGAGACCTGATTACCTCTAGAATAGGAGAGAAGGGTATGGACATTCCTTCAAATGAGTAATCTGAATAATATAGTAGGAAGAAAAATTTACAGGGTATGGATTAGTCCCTGTAAATTTTTCTTCCTACTATATTATTCAGATTACTCATTTGAAGGAATGTCTCTATATTTGCAACAAGGCTTGCATTTCTGAGCTCAGAGTATGACATACACTATTTTGTCAAAAGTAACTTAAACATGAAGCAAAGTCCTATTTTTAAATGCCTGTTGCATTTGTTCATGTTTTATTAATGTCTCCTGACTTACAGATAACAGAGACTCTGCAGCATACTTAACATGGTTGCCTGTGGGGCAATTTGCTCTTCTTGCACTTTCAGAGAGTTGAGGGCTGGAGGAAGTGAAGCTGAGTGCAAAGCAATAAAACTTAACACCCTGACATGAAGTGGCTGAACTCCTTTGTGGTATTCTGATGCCATTTCATGCCTATTGGCTTATTCTTTCCAGCTGAGTTACAAATTATTCCCGGGATGGACATTTTTAAGTCTTTCATAATTTTTCATGGGCTTCCCAGGTGGCGCTAGTGGTAAAGAACCCACCTGCCAATGCAGGAGACAGAAGAGATGTGGGTTCAATCCCTGGGTCAGGAAGATCCCCTGGAGGAAGAAATGGCAACACACTCCAGTATTCTTGCCTGGAGAATCCCATGGACAGAGGAGCCTGGCAGGCTACAGACTGGACTCTTCTGTAGCATCCTGATGCCATTTCATGCCTATTGGCTTGTTCTTTCCAGTTGAGTTGCAAATTATTCCTGGGATGGACATTTGTATGTCTTTCATAGTTTTTCATAGCACTCAGAATATGTATGCACATAGCAGGCATTAGAGTATATTTTTAATAATTAAGGGCATCACTTCAGTGTTGAAAATAGTATATGTTATATTCCAACAGGCATGGAAAGCTGGACATTTTTTTGGCTGTTTGACTGTCTCCTGCTAAGAAAGTTTCAGAGAATTCATGGGCCTGCCATACAGTCTATGGTTCTGAGCCATGAGGTGGGTTGAATTACCTTTGGACCATCAGCTCTAGAACTCGGGTAGCATCCTAAGCAGTGCTAAGTAACAATCTGATCTTCTCAACCCCTAAAAAGTAAGAAATACAAAAATGAAATGGCACTTTCATTTTGAAACACATTTTTAACAATACTTCATGAAATATCTTGAAGAAAATAAAAATCATGTTCCCATTTTGAAACCAAAGGGACTGCTGATTGACTCTGATGATTGGGCATGTCTTTAGCTCTGGGCATTTCCTCAAGTTATCTTCACTTTAGTCTCTCCCCTTTCTCTGACCTGGGTTAGCAGAGGTTACAACAACAGCGTAGGGAAGGCATTTACCTGAGCAACAGGCTGAATGGAGGAGAAAAGAAAAAAACATAATTTCTACATGGGAATGTGGTGAGGGGCTTGAGAAGATTATTCATAAGTGGCATTGAGGAAATATTTTCAGTGAATCTTAACAATATCTTTGAGAAGCATAGCAAAAAAGTAGACAGTCTTCTGTTTTTTAATGTGAAAGTCGCTCAGTCATGTTCAACTCTTTGTGACCCCATGGACAATACAGTCCATGGAATTTTCCAGGCCAGAATACTGGAGTGGGTAGCCTTTCCCTTCTCCAGGGGATCTTCCCAACCCAGGGATTGAATCCAGGTCTCCCGCATTGCAGGCAGATTCTTCTTTACCAGCTGAGCCACAAGGGAAGCCTGATTTTTTAATGTAAGTTCAGGATATTTATTCTGAGGTGATTCATAAACTTCATCACTCCACAAAATCCCTTTTGATATTTTCTTTATGTTTGTAGTGTCACCAATTTTTAGAATACTGACTTTGCAGTTCCTCAGTTGAATATTTTGGCTATTGTTCTTTTGGAATATAACCTGAAAAATCCCACAGAATCTCACTTGGTTGAATAGTACAGTTAAAGATAATTAAGGAATATAACAAATCAGTTGTTTTTATCCATCCATATGGGCACCTCAACTGGTAGATATAATCGATTCATCAACTAACTAGAGTGCCTGTCTTCTGCACAGCTGGAACTGTTATTCTGAAAGGCTTTTATTTTGTATTTTATTTTATTTATTTATTTTTTTAAATTTTATTTTATTTTTAGACTTTACATAACTGTATTAGTTTTGCCAAATTATTTATTTGGCTGTGTCGTGTCTCAATTGCAGCATGAGAGGTCTTTTAGTTGAGGCATGTGAACTGTTAGTTGCTGCTTGTGGGATCTAGTCTCTCACCAGGCATCGAACCTGGGCCCCCTGCACTGGAAGCAAGGAGTCTTAGTGACAGGACCACCAGAGAAGTCCTTGTAAAGCTTTTAAATCTCCTTTTTGTCATATATTAGTGGAAAGGAAAATCAAAGGAGTGTCATTTGTAGAAGGCATTGGGGCTATAGCTTTGCTAATTTGTTATGTTGATTTAGGACAAATTAGTGCAAATTAATTTACTGCTCCCTCTTCCAAAAACTGATACCAGGTTGAATTTATATGGGATTCCTTTTATATCTTGGGGCCAGTGTACTTTAGATGCAAAAAGAGGATCTAAGTTCCCTGGGGATATCTGGGGGACAGTTCTGAAGGTGATGGTTTGTGGACTTCCTAGGAGAAATTTTGGCATTGCTATATATACCAAGTAACTTTTAAAATTTAGTGTGGATCATAATGAACTGAAGAACTTGTTAAAACACAGATCACCTTAATGCCAGAGTTTCTGATTCAGAAGGTGAAATGCAAATACTTTGTATTTTAGCAGATTCCCATGTAATACTGCTGGTTTGGGGACCCCACAGTGTAAGAACTTCTAGTCTAGACTATATCCTAGACCCACTAGAAATCCCCCAAACCTACTGGCAGAGCTGCAAAAGTTAAAGAATGATGGAGTTAAACAGGATGGAGAGAAACAGACATTTTGGGTTGATTGGTCAGGCCACACACAGAAATGGAGGAAACTACGAAATCTAGAGACCTTTTTCTTTGCTACTGGGATTTATCTCTGCTTAGCTCCATAAAAGAAGCAAATTGACATTTATATGATGGCAAACTGTAAGGTACCTGCTGCCAGCACGAGCAGTTCAGACTACCCACTGTTATTTTTAAATGTTTCAGACATCCTGGGAGCAAGTGCAAAAAAGCAGACTCATGATCTAAACAATATGAGGAACAGATAGTACACTTCAAACAAGACATTCCTTTCTACTAATGCAGGTTCGAAGGCACAGTATAAAGCAGAAGCAACTATTTTATAAAGGAAAAAAATACATAAAGGGCTGTTTTACAAATATTTCCAGACCTAAATATCCTTACCACTGTTTAACAGTGCACTTGAAATGCGGGTTATTTCATTTAGGAACATTTCTTACTCATCAAGGAAAGGTAAGAAAAAGTGGGTACAACATGTGGGTTTCATAGAATGTACTTTTGTTCAAAACATGTAAATGATTTGTTCCCATCCCCTCAGACCTTTAACAAACAAGGGTGATGGTCATTGTGCGCAAACATACAAACATTTTGATTGTACTTTCTGGATACCAGAAGTCCGAAAAGAGAAGTCTGATTTACAGTCAACAGTTTCCACAACTGACCCTTGGCAGAAAGGGGCTGCTTTTTCAGCTGGCGCTGTTGTTGGAGTTCAGAGACTAGCTCATCTGTCTCTATTTCAGGCGTCTGGTAAATGGAGAACTGTTTGAGCATTCTCCATCCCTCTAAACACTTTCAGATGACTTCCACATTCTGGAGCATCTGCTGGTTATCTCGTTTCTCTCATTTTGGATTATTTTCCCCGTTGTGTTTTGAAAAGACTCCCTCTCTAACTTTTATTTTCTAAGTATGCTATTGTTGCTCTTGTCATTTTGGGAGAAATCTACAGATGTATTTGGTACTACTCCATGAGATAGGCCACACCTGTGGATAATCTGAAACCAGAAATGGTAATTAAAAAAAAAAAAAGAAACAAAAAATAAATAAATAAAAGTCCAGCTGAATCACAATTATAAAATATGTTCAGGAAATGATTCATGGGCTGAAAGTAAACAGTCATCAATAATTTTAGGATCTTTTTCTGAAAGTTCTTATAAACAACACAGTACTCAAATTCTATACACATGTGGTTACTCTATGCGATGCATATATATCATATAAACATTATTCATAACTTGTTACTATAAATGAATCCACTCATTCTTATCCTTACTGTTGCTTTGCCAGGTAATGTGTTCTTCTCTATGCTTGTAAAATATCAAAACAGCCAAATACTCTTCCTGAGGGAATTTTTCTTCATTTGCATAAAATACAGACACATATAACTCTTAATATATTTATTCCAGATTCTTCATTTGCTTTATAGAGCTCATGAAAGATGTTTCGCATATATTGAGGGTTTTCTTACTCCAGTTAATCAAATATATGGGGCACTTATACTTGAATATTAATGTATTTATTTAGAAGCAGGGTGACTAGTGCCATTAAAATTGTAATTTGAATTGGTTAGTGTCCAATGAACATTGCTTGATACATACTGTTAATTAGACAACAAGGATGAGTATTCTATTTGCAATCATTTCCTTCAAAAACAGAAAGAACAATTGGCATGTGATTTCACTAATAGTCTTGTTTTCTTAATTTTTTGAGATCTTAAAATCAAGCAAAGATGAAAGAAAAGCATGAAAAGATCACAACATACAATATTAAAGACATACCACTAGATGTATCTGTTCCATTATTTCTGAAAGAAGCAAAATATTAACAAATTTAGCCACAGTCTACTACAACTACTCCCTGCTATTCTATCACTTGTTCTCCCTTCTCAAAGACAACTTTGCCCTCATGACAGAGTCCAGAGAAGGATGACTTAAGAGAGTAGCACTGACATATATTTACACTACCATGTGTAAAATAGCTAGCTAGTGGGAGCTGCTGTATAGCCCAGAGAGCTCAATTTGGTATTTTGTGATAACCTAGAGGGGTGGGTGGAGAAGGCAATGGCAACCCACTCTAGTACTTTCGCCTGGAAAATCCCATGGATGAAGGAGCCTGGTAGGCTGCAGTCCAAGGAGTCGCTAGAGTTGGACACGACTGAGCGACTTCACTTTCACTTTTCACTTTCATGCACTGGAGAAGGAAATGGCAACCCACTCCAGTGTTTTTGCCTGGAGAATCCCAGGGACAGGGGAGCCTGGTGGGCTGCCGTCTATGGGGTCGCACAGAGTCGGACACAACTGAAGCGACTTAGCAGCAGAGGGGTGGGCGGAGAAGGCAATGGCACCCCACTCCAGTACTCTTGCCTGGAAGGTCCCATGGATGGAAAAGCCTGGTAGGCTGCAGTCCATGGGGTCGCGAAGAGTCAGACATGACTAAGTGACTTCACTTTCACTTTTCACTTTCATGCACTGGAGAAGGAAATGGCAACCCACTCCAGTGTTCTTGCCTGAAGAATCCCAGGGACGGGGGAGCCTGGTGGGCTGCCGTCTATGGGGTCACACAGAGTCGGAGACGACTGAAGCGACTTAGCAGCAGCAGCAGCAGCAGAGGGGTGGGGCTTCCCTGGTGGCTCAGACAGTAAAGTAAAGCATCTGCCTTGCAATACAGAAGACAGAGTTCTTCGATCCCTCAGTTGGGAAGATCCCCTGGAGAAGGAAATGGCAACCCACTCCAGTACTCTTGCCCGGAAAATCCCATGAACAGAGGAGCCTAGTAAACTATAGTCCACAGGGTCACAAAGAGTCAGACACAACTGAGTGACTTCACTTTTTCTTTAGAGGGGTGGGATTGGGCGAGGGTGGGAGGGGGACTTAAGAGCGAGGGGATTTGTATACTTATAGCTGATTCATGTTGTTGTACAACAGAAATTAAAACAATGCTGTAAAACAATTATCGCTCAGTTAAAAAAAAAAAACAAAAAACTGCCAGATAGAAATCCCTGGCTCCCTCCACCATGTGAAGATAAAATGAGAAGTTTGGGACCCAAAAGAAGGTTCTCACAGAATCATGGTGGTATCCTGTTCTTGAACTTTCAGAGTCCAGAACTATGAGAAATAAAGTTCTGCTATTTATAAGTCACCAACTCTGTGGTGTTTTGTCATAGTAGCTTCGACAGATTAAGACACATAGCTTTTTTTATCTTTGCAATTGTTAGCAAAAGATAAGACAATGATGACCAGAGGAACACATTTCTCAGCTTTCCTTGTGACCATCCACTGGATGCAGAGATTAATTTGAAGAGTTGGATTGTTGCTTGGACACAGATCAGAGGACAAAGGATGAAGTCCAGTGACATAAGGGTGTTGTCAGGGAAACAAAACCGTTATGTTCTTTGTGCAAATTAGGCAAAGGTGAATTTTAACTGCAGTTTGAGAAAACATTTTTGCCATCTTCAGAAGAGGAGTTGGGTTAACATATTGACATCATCTCCTGCTTAGAGAAATATTGATTTCTACCCTTTGTTTCACAAGATGCCTACATTGACGGCAATCTCTATCTCTGTATAAGACAGAAATCTAAAAGACTAAAGGGAGGTCAATTGTCCTTGCCATGTTTCAGAGAAAGAACAGATTATATTTCTTTTTTGCTGCCAAATATTGTCTATAGCAAAAATATCATAGCTTACACCTAGCCTAACAAAAAAGAGCTCCTCTGTTTCTTAATATTCTGTGTCTTAGTCATTACTGTTATCTCATGAGTATTTTTAAGGTATTAATACTTCTGCTAAATATGATATACTAGTTTCAGTTCACCCAGTGGAACCCCTCCTGCAGAGGCTGAATTATCTGGAGGTTTTTGTGACCATAACTGCTTGGCCAATAGACTTTCAGTCTAGCAATATCTCAATATCTGCCTTACTATTGAGAGTTGCATGGATGATGCAAAAAAAAAAAAAAAAAAAAAGAGGTTTATAGCAGTATGTTAGGAATAAAAAACAAATGCCTCATAACACAAATATCACAAGCAATGATCTACCTTGTCATTTTTGGAAAATCAAAACTGAAAAAAATATATGTTTTATTATCTCTTCTATGAATAAAGAATTCGGTTAAAAGATTTCTTTAGACTACTCATTTATGTTACCTGTAAAGAAAATACTTTAAATTTTATTTATATGTATTTATATAGTCCTGTATTGTGCTCTAACATCCCAAACAGCAAGAAAATAGCTTGTCAATGGGCTATAAATGCACAGCCAATTTACATTAGAAAAATGACATTGTGGATATTTGATGACAATTCTAAGTCTATAATCTATTGGCATATTCTAAAGATGCATTTATCAGTATCAGTTCAGTCGCTCAGTCATGTCCAACTCTTGGTGACACCATGAATCGCAGCATGCCAGGCCTCCTAGTCCATCACCAACTCCCAGAGTTTCCCAAACTCAAGTCCATTGAGTTGGTGATGCCCCAACCATCTCATCCTCTATCGTCCCCTTATTCTCCTACTTTCAATCTTTCCCAACATAAGAGTCTTTTCAAATGGGTGAGCTCTTTGCATCAGGTGTCCAAAATATTGGAGTTTCAGCTTCAACATCAGTCCTTCCAATGAACACCCAGGACTGATCTCCTTTAGGAAGGACTGGCTGCATCGTCTTGCAGTTCAAGGGACTCTCAAGAGTCTTCTCCAACACCACAGATGTTCAAAAGCATCAATTCTTTAGTGCTCAGCTTTCTTTATAGTCCAACTCTCACATCCATACATGACTACTGGAAAAACCATAGCTTTGACTAGACGGACCTTAGTTGACAAAGTAATGTTTTTGCTTTTTAATATGCTGTCTAGCTTAGTCATAACTTTCCTTCCAAGGAGTAAGCGTCTTTTAATTTCATGGCTGCAATCGCCATCTACAGTGATTTTGGAGCCCCCCAAAATAGAGTCAGCCACTGTTTCCACTGTTTCCCCATCTATCTGCCATGAAGTGATGGGACCAGATGCCATGATCTTAGTTTTCTGAATGTTGACCTTTAAACCAGCTTTTTCACTCTCCTCTTTCACTTTCATCAAAAGGCTTTTTAGTTCCTTTTCACTTTCTGCCATAAAGGTGGGGTCATCTGCATATCTGAGGTTATTGATATTTCTCCCGGCAATCTTGATTCCAGCTTGTGTTTCCTCCAGCCCAGCATTTCCCACGATGTACTCTGCATAGAAGTTAAATAAGCAGGGTGACAATAAACAGCCTTGGACGTACTCCTTTTCCTATTTGGAACCAGTCTGTTGTTCCATGTCCAGTTCCAACTGTGGCTTCCTGACCTGCATACAGGTTTCTTAAGAGGCTGGTCAGGTGGTCTGGTATTCCCATCTCTTTCAGAATTTCCCACAGTTTATTGTGATCCACACAGTCAAAGGCTTTGACATAGTCAATAAAGCAGAAATAGATGCTTTTCTGCAACTCTCTTGCTTTTTTGATGATCCAGCGGATGTTGGCAATTTGATCTCTTGTTTCTCTGCCTTCTCTAAAATCAGCTTGAACATCTAGAAGTTCATGGTTCACGTATTGCTGAAGCCTGGCTTGGAGAATTTTGAGCATTACTTTACTAGTTTGTGTGGTAGTTTGGGCCTTCTTTGGCAATGCCTTTCTTTGGGATTGGAATGAAAACTGACCTTTTCCAGTCCTGTGGCCACTGCTGAGTTTTCCAAATTTGCTGGCATATTGAGTGCAGCACTTTCACAGCATCATCTTTCAGGATTTGAAATAGCTCAACTGGAATTCTATCACCTCCACTAGCTTTGTTCGTAGTGATGCTTTCTAAGGCCCACTTGACTTCACATTCCCGGATGTCTTGCTCTAGGTGAGTGATCACATCATCGTGATTATCTGGGTTGTGAAGATCTTTTTTTGTATAGTTCTTCTGTGTATTCTTGCCACCTCTTCTTAATATCTTCTGCTTCTGTTAGGTCCATATCATTTTTGTCCTTTATTGAGCCCATCTTTGCGTGCAATGTTCCCTTGGTATCTCTAATTTTCTTAAAGAGATCTCTAGTCTTTCCCACTCTGTTGTTTTCCTCTATTTCTTTGCATTGATCGCTGAGGAAGACTTTCTTATCTCTCCTTGCTATTCTTTGGAACTCTGCATTCAGATGCTTATATCTTTCCTTTTCTCCTTTGCTTTTCACTTCTCTTCTTTTCACAGCTATTTGTAAGGCCTCCCCAGATAGCCATTTTGTTTTTTTGCATTTCTTTTCCATAGGGCTGGTCTTGATTCCTGTCTCCTGTACAATGTCATGAACCTCATTCCATAGTTCATCAGGCATTCTATCTATCAGCTCTAGGCCCTTAAATCTATTTCTCACTTCCACTGTATAATCATAAGGGATTTTTTTTTTGTTTTTTTGTTTTTTTAATTTTATTTTATTTTTAAACTTTACATAACTGTATTAGTTTTGCCAAATATCAAAATGAATCCGCCACAGGTATACATGTGATTTAGTTCATACCTGAATGGTCTAATGATTTTCCCCACTTTCTTCAACTTCAGTCTGAATTTGACAATAAGGAGTTCATGATCTGAACCAAAGTCAGCTCCTGGTCTTGTTTTTGCTGACTGTATAGAACTTCTCCATCTTTGACTGCAAAGAATATAATCAATCTGATTTTGGTGTTGACCATCTGGTGATGTCTATGTGTAGAGTCTTCTCTTGTGTTATTGGAAGAGAGTGTTTGCTATGACCAGTGTGTTCTCTTGGCAAAAGTCTATTTTCCATTGCCCTGCTTCATTCTGTACTCCAAGGCCAAATTTGCTAGTTACTCCAGGTGTTTCTTGACTTCCTACTTTTGCATTCCAATCCCCTATAATGCAAAGGACATCTTTTTTGGGTGTTGGTATATATGTTTATCAATTAGAGAGACTTAAACAGAGCTATGTCTTTGAATGCATAACAAGAATCTTCAAAAAGTGTAGTGAAGCAGTATGTTTTAAATCTGTTGATGAAGAAACTTGCCTTTTCATCTATATGATTCTTTTTCCTGAACTGTATTGAGTCCACGTTACTATGTATGCTTAAAAGATTACACGGAGGTGTGATGCTACTGGGAAAATATTTTTACAAAGCTGTAAACTTTGGTATCAGACTTTTTTGCATAGTTTGTGATTGAGACCGTCAGTATATTGCATTTGGGTCTTGAAGTTTTATTTCTTGAGCCTCCTTTTGCTTGGCTCGATGAAAGGTCACCTTTTACCTGATCTGTGTTCTCATGATAGCTTCATGACATGGTAAATCTAATATTCATAAACACCTGTAGGTGAACTTGAAAAACTCATAAAGACACCCTTGTGTTTTTATCATTTGTTTTTACTTATGTCTATGTAAAACTGAGAGAGAACCCCAAATTCCAGAACTACAGTTCTTGATGGAATATGCTGCCCATGTAGATTACTGTCTCCTAGTATTTCAGTGAGTATGAAGGTCTGATTATGCCATAAGAATCTCCAGTATTGTTGGTGATACCAGGAATATCAGTTTGCTTGTGAATGTAACCCCTTGCATATAACATTTTACATGATTACTCTTATTCCAAATATAAAACATGGAAGAATCTTTATGAGCTTGGGTGATTCAAAGAAATCAGAGATTGAGAGCCAAGAATAAATATTCACATACTTTGCAGTGTTACCTAGTACTAGGTTTAGGCTCATGGATGAGTGGATATTATGTAAAGCTCTTCAGTCTACCTTTGAATTCTTAGAATATATTTACCATATTGCATTCAATTTTGGTAATAGCTGTTCTAAGGGATTTTCCTTGCTTCCTTTGGAATTTCTCAGATGCTAATTCAATTTCAACACACTATTTTATCTGGCCTTAATCTTTTAAGCAAACCTTTTAGCATAGGAGTGGGGTCGCCTTAAATACATATACATATTAGAATCAGTGGAGGTTTGAAAAACAACAGCAACAACTCTAGTTTTCCATTTTAGCTCAGTGAAATTAGAATTGCTAAGAGGAAGGACTGTGCATTGTATTTAAAAAAAAAATTAGATAAATTTAAAATTCAGCTAGGCTTGATAGCTCCTGAGTTAGCATTTAAGCTTCCTTATGTCATTTATACATCATAATTATCATTATACCTTATATATTCTATGTTATATACTACTTGGAAGGAAAGTTATGACCAACCTAGATAGCATATTCAAAAGCAGAGACATTACTTTGCCAACAAAGGTCCATCTAGTCAAGGCTATGGTTTTTCCTGTGGTCATGTATGGATGTGAGAGTTGGACTGTGAAGAAAGCTGAGCGCCGAAGAATTGATGCTTTTGAACTATGGTGTTGGAGAAGACTCTTGAGAGTCCCTTGGACTGCAAGGAGATCCAACCAGTCCATTCTGAAGGAGATTAGCCCTGGGATTTCTTTGGAAGGAATGATGCTAAAGCTGAAACTCCAGTACTTTGGCCACCTCATGCGAAGAGTTGACTCATTGGAAAAGACTCTGATGCTGGGAGGGATTGGAGGCAGGAGGAGAAGGGGACGACAGAGGATGAGATGGCTGGATGGCATCACTGACTCAATGGAAGTGAGTCTGAGTGAACTCCGGGAGTTGGTGATGGACAGGGAGGCCTGGTGTGCTGCAATTCACGGGGTTGCAAAGAGTCGGACACGACTGAGTGACTGAACTGAACTGATATACAAGTATATTAAATGTTTACAAATCTGACTCTATCAGTATTGAAAAAAAACCTTAAGAACATGGAATAAAGCTTACTTTATTTTGTATTTGCCCTAGTGTCTGGGTCTCAACGTGAGCTTGCATGAGAGAAGGAATTACAATGCAGGACATATTTATCCATTTATAAGAAGATTTATGTTAGGTAATAGTCAATAACTGCTATTTAAATGAATAAATGGAAGTGAAAAAAGAGTGAATTTTCGCTCTTACCTCACGGACAGTATTATTAATAAATAGTGGGTAATAGTTCCATGGTTTGTGTATGTACTTAGTTGTCTTTGTAATATCTTCATGCTTAGGTTAAAAATTAAGCTTCTTGAAAGAAACAGAGAAACAAATATCTGAGTATTATTCTGAATTTATTGCTTTTATAATTTCTCAGAATTCCTAGTATTAAGGACTATTGAATACATATTACTGGACTGTCTGAATGGGCTAAAATAAAAGTTTGATTTGCCCATATTTTAGAAAAATTATTTTTTATACACATTTCTTTTCACACAAGTGAAATAATAATAATACTCCCCCCCCCGCCCCCCAACATAAATAATCAATGAGCAAATTCCTCCATTATCCTGACTTGGGTACAAATCTTTTTCTAAACTATTAATGTCAGTCAAGACATCTAGAAGTAATATGGATGCAGCTATTTAGCACAATTCTTGCTCAATAATTCAAACATTACCAATTCTAATTCTCTACTGAATTCCACTTATCTCCTTCATGTGGGCAGTAAGACTTTGAAAGGGAGTTGGGTCTGCTTTACTCTGATATCACACATATTTGAGATTCAAATGACTGTGCAGTAAAAAGTGAACATTACGCATTGTCCTTACAGAGCTTCACTCTTTGAGGAACACAAAGAGCTTTAATATGTGATCTTGTTAATCTTCACAATATCCCTTCTAGGAAGTAACATGACATTTTAATGTAAGAAAATCCAGGTGCAGTGTAGAAAATGCCAACCTGACTTACTGGAGGGAATTTTTTTAAGGTTTGAAATCTCTTTTAAGATTTTTTTTGTTTGTTTATATATTTCAGACTTTAGGCTTTTCAGTGCTGTGTTTGGAGACTGGTAAGCTTGAGATGATCCAGATGGTGTTTCCAACCCAAAGGACATTTTTTTAACAGAGACTTGGATATATATATATATATGTATGTATTTTTTATTTTCTTCAAATTAGTGTATCCATATGGTTTGACTTGGTGAAATGTGACCAATTTGGGGGATTTTAAGTAATTAATTTCAGCTGCTTTAACAAAGAAGTGGTTTTTCAATATATAGACACCAGTATAATTTGTAATGACAGTGAAAATAATCATAATGGGTAATAATTTATCTGTACCTTAAACAATTTTTATCATTTTATTTTTTATTTGACCTCAGTTTAATTATATTCTAATCCACTATCAATATCACTACTTGGATGTTCTTTTCAAAATGCTTGAATACTTTTAGGTGGCCTTGTACACCAGCCTGGCATAATAGAGGTCCTCACCATGACTGACTTTACCTGGTTTTTCTGCCACTTGCAAACCTACACCCAAATGCATCATTTACCTCAGGTACAGTCACTATTGCCTGAACACATCATCATATCAAATTCTCAGAACTGTTTCCTCTCCCTAAAATGAACATCCATCTTTTCTTCATCTAGCTAAGTTCTACTTGGCATTCAACATTCAGATCAAGAAACATCTACACCATAATCATTGAATATGCTATAGATGTTGATCCAGTTTTTCTCATTCCAATAGAGACTGGCTTCCTGAGGAAAGAAACAAAATACTATTTATGTTTAAATATCAGTATTTAACATAGTAACTGACATATATTAGAGATGCTAATAAAAGGGTCTATTAAAAGAATAGTTTTCTTCTTACAGTGTATATGCTTAAATATCTAACAGCATAGCTAATAGCAGCCATTTAATTCTCATATTAGCAAATTAATACTTAAACCAAATAACAGAGAATATATTTAGACTTATTCTCTTCATGACGGTAAACATTTTATATGGTGAAAGTTGTTAACTAGGCAATATAGAGGTGTTGTGCCTGTTCACATAATAGACTTTTCTCACTGAATGCAACTGATATTTACTAAAATTGAACATTTTAGAGTCCTTACAATTTAATTCTATGTAGATTTTCTAGTAGAATCTTGGTTCTTTTCAGAAGCTGTCCTGCAGCCACCTACATTTGAAGGTCGGAAGTATGCTCTTCAAATAGGAACCTTCTGTAATATTCTTGAAAGGATGAAATCCTTCCTCCCCAGTTGGTCTAATATCAAATCATGTTCATCTGCCCTTCCTTGGAAACATGAAAACAGCTTATAAAACATTTAAGGATGGGAAATAATTCTTGTGGTGTGCTGCTTGAGAGACTTGAAGCCATCTAATCTCAGTCTGGGTGCTATCTGGGAATCAAGCCATGCCGCCGGGATGCATACACACTGTTTTGGCTCTCGAATCCTTGCTATTTGAATTCTGGCATGATGCCTTAGGTTTACAATAATAGGCATTATGGAAAACAGTTGTGTAGAACCTGCTGTTGTCTTCAGTGCCAAAGGATCTTTTCCAAACATCATGTATTATATAAGGGGATTTCAAATGTGACTCTTGGAGAGCTTGCTAAAATACAGATTCCAGTGACCCACTTCAGACCTACTAAATCAGAATCTCTGGGAATAGTCCTTGTGCGTGCTCAGTTGCTTCAGTCATATCCGACTCTGTGTGACTCCATGGACTGCAGCCTGCCAGGCTCCTCTTGTCTATGGGATTTTTCAGGCAAAAATACTAGGGTGGGTTGCTGTGCCCTCTTCCAGGGGCTCTTCCCGACACAGGGATCAAACTTGCATCTCCTGCATTGCAGGCAGATTCTTCACATGCTGAGCCACCAGGCATGCCCTGGGAATAGCCCTTGATATGAGTATTAAAAACATTTTTTTTATTTTGAAATAATTTTAGGTTCACATATAAGCTTCAATTTTTTTGAAGGCACCAATAGTGAAAAAAAGAGTTTCCATCTTCTAGTTCCTCATCTTCATCCAATAATAGTATCTTACTTAACTCTAACATCTAACACAATGATCCAAACCAGGAAATTGATGATCGTATGACACAATTAATTTATAGACCTTAATTTGGATGTCAGATGCTTTTACATGCATTTTTGGTATATTAGTTTCATGAAATTTTATCACATTTATAAATCTGAGTAACTGCCAAACCAATCAGCACGCAGAACTGTTTCAGCAACCCCCAGAACTCTCTTGTCCTTATATTCATACTCTACTCCCAGTCCTAACTTTTAGTAACCACTAATCTGTTCTCTATAGTTTTGTCATGAAAGTCATAGAAGTTGAATCATATAGTGAAAGTATTGGCTTTTTCTAATCAGTAAAATGCTCTTGAGATTCATTCCCACGTTCTGTGTCTGTCAACATTTCTTTTTATTGCTGACTAGAATTCAGATGCACCATAGTTAATCTATTCCTCTGTCAAAGTACATGTGGGTTATTCCCAATTTGGGACTATTACAAATAAAGCAGCTATAAATATTTGTACACAGGTATTTGTGTGAACATAAATTTTCATTTCTCTAAGGTAAATTCAGTCCACATTTCAGTTTTGTCAAATGACTCTATACTTTTCTTTATAGTGTTTTCCCCTCATATTTTCCACCTTGAACAAAAATTTCTTCATTCAGGAATTAATTACCTCCTGATTTCCAGGCCTCCTCTTGCAGAACTACCTCTTCTTCTAAGTTTGTTACATTAAACATATGTTGCACTGCTATGATTCAGGAACTTCTTTTCCTTATGGTCTTGCATTGAATGCTTTTTTTCTTTTTTGGAATTGTGCTTTTCTTTGTGGTTTATACTCTTTTTACAGTGTACCTCCTAAGAAAAGATTCTTAAGTATTAAAAGTAATTATACACGTCAAAAAATCTACATTCTATACTGCCACTTGATTGATCTTTTGTTTAAACTTATCTTGAAAATACTTTTTTCCTCCAAATTTTGAATACGTTACTTTACTGTCTTTTAATGTTCATCGTGATTCCTAAATTCTTTGTATGCAACTGCTGTGTGTGTGTGCTTTTAAATTCTTCCTATGTTGGTGTCATAAAATTTCACAGAATATCTTTTACACAGGAACCTGGAAAATTCCATGGACAGATGAGCCTGGCAGGTTACAGTTCACGGAGTAACCAAGGGGTTGGACACGACTTAGTGACCAAACAACAAAAGCACTTAGCCTTTTCAGTGTGGAATCTAATGTCTTCATGTTTTAGGAAATTTTCCTGTATGCTTTTTGTATTATTTTTAGAAAAAATAATCATCCCCCCCATTTTTGTTTGTTTATTTATTTTTCTCTTTCAAGAACTTCCGTTGGTTGGATATTGAATCTCTAAAATGGTCCTCTTATTTGCTTATATTTTCTTTCCTTATTTCCATCTATTTGAATTCTTGTTTAGCTTTCTTAAAAGCGCACTTGATTTCTAGAGAGTGATTTCTAATTTTAGATCTACCATAAAATTTTTCAAAAGCTCTCTCTTTTATTCTTTCTTATTTCTAATTCTTAATGAACACAACATATTGTCTTATCTCAGGATATTAATTGCAAGGTTCTTAAATTTTCTTCTGCTTCCTATGTTGTCTTAGTCTCTTCTTACTTTGATATCTTTTCTTATTCCATCTTGCATATGGAGATTTTGGTCACGTCTCTGGTGAGCCCAGTCTCCCTGTTCATAGTTAAGTGTGAGGAAACAAACAATAACCCTTGAACCTGTAAATGATGCTTGTGGGCATCTCTGTAATCAAAATCAGCTTTTCTTCACAGAGGTATCCCAAATAAACATATCTATGGTTTTCATTTTTGTTTTAAATTGGGATCAGTTCAGTTTTTCCAGTAACACCACTAGTCTCTTGCATCAGGGTTGTGTCTGGCTGCCGGGGTTCTGGTTCAAGCGGCACAGGGGAAAAAAGGGCCAGAGTCCTACTCTTCAATTACACCTCAATTAATCACTCCTTCCTTTTCTGTTGTAAATCCCTTTTCTTCCTCCCACCTTTTGGTAAGGCTCCATCCAGACTTTGGAGACAAGGGGGATAGTGGTGAGGGTAAGTAGTTCATGAGGAGTGAGGGAAAAAACAGAAGTCCAATCATTTTTTTTTTTTTACAGGACTTTCACGCCTGTTTTCAGCCCTGACCCTTATTCATCCTCAGTATATTTGATACATGTGAATCCTGAGCCTTCCGTGGTTTCAATCAGCTTATTCTCACTGGTATTTCTGAAGCTTTTAAAATTTGCTATCAGTTTCCTGACCTTGTTCTGGCCTTCAAAATATTGTTGAAATTTCTTGTCCAATATGTTTCCATTGTTTTGTCCATTTTCTTTTTAAAATTTATTTACTGTCATGTTAAAGCTGTTTGAGGGGGAAGATAAATGTCTGTAGTCAATCTGCCATGTTTAACTTGATGTATAGCTATGTTGCTGGCACTGTGATGCTTTGCACCATGGTCATTGCATTTAACTCTTGGTTTCATTTCTAGGATAGTATAGAACTATGCTCCATTCATCTCTAAATATTTTGTTCACATAATCCCATATATTCCTCAAAACAATTAACCAGTAAGTAAGATAAAGCCAGGATCCTAATTTTTACAGTTTTTTGCCTTTCTCTGTCTTTAGCTCTTATTTCTATTTTCATTCCCCTCTTTTCTTTTTCTTTATGTTCCTCCTGTAAAATACTATATAGAATTTCAATTAAAATTTCCTCATATCAAATTCAGTGGATGAATAATGGAAAATAAAACAGTTAAGACAGCTAGGTAAATTTTTGATACTGATTAAAAGTGGTTGGATTTAAGACAAAGACTAATGTTCTTTTAACTTCCATCTTGAGTCAGTTAATGAAAATTTTCTTTCTTCTCCTCCTCCTTAATCAATATGAAGCCCAGTGGGGTTTACCATCATGGCTAGAATGGAGAAGAGAGGTGAAAAACACACAGGCCTCACTTCTCTGCATTTATACTGAGACCTTGAGGAAGTTCCTTTATCCAAAGTAGTCTAATTCTCTTATAAGAAAACTGGAGCTAATTATACATTAATGCTAATTTATATATTCATAAAAATGTAGAGACTATTATTACTTACTATAGTCATATGTCCGAATGAATAAGTACTGGGTATGGTCCAAAGTTACTCTCTTATCTTCTGGAGATTTTGTTAATATATTGTTTTTGGTAGTGCTGTTAAGTATCTAAAACTCATCCCAGGTTTTATTTCCTTCAAATTAGAAATAAAAATGATTTTATACCACTCTTTTGCTTAAAAACCCTAAAGAACATTTTAGTTTACCTAGAATAAAATTCTAACTCTATATAAAAGCTCTGCATGTGTGTGTGCTAAGTGGCTTTGACTGCCTGAGTCTAGTTATTCAGATTGTAGCTCAAATGTCTCCTTCAGAGAGACTGTCCTGAACCACGTATTCAAAACAGCCTCACTGCCTGCTGTCACTCTTCATCTTCCCATCCAATTGTAATTCTTCGCAAAGTCATTATTATCTGATATTTTTGTGCTTGTTTCTTCTCCCTCCTCTTTATTTACATTTTATGGTCAGTCTCTCTAGTTGTTAAAAAGCAAGGTTTTTGCCAACCTATTTTACTTTAAAATTCTTGAGCATTTGCAAAGTGCTTGGTATTTATTAAGCACCCAATAAATATAAACAATAAATTAAAGAAATACATCAGTTAAGTTCAATCGCTCAGTCGTGTCCGACTCTTTGCGAGCCCATGAATTGCAGCACGCCAGGCCTCTCTGTCCGTCACCAACTCCCAGAGTTCACTCAAACTCACGTCCATCGAGTTGGTGATGCCATCCAGCCATCTCATCCTCTGTCGTCCCCTTCCCTTCCTGACCCCAATCCCTCCCAGCATCAGAGTCTTTTCCAATGAGTCAACTCTTCACATGAGGTGGCCAAAGTACTGGAGTTTCAGCTTTAGCATCACTCCTTCCAAAGAACATCCAGGACTGATCTCCTTTAGAATGGACTGGTTGGATCTCCTTGCAGTCCAAGGGACTCTCAAGAGTCTTCTCCAACACCACAGTTCAAAAGCATCAATTCTTCGGCACTCAGCTTTCTTCACAGTCCAACTCTCACATCCATACGTGATCACTGGAAGAACCATAGCCTTGACTAGATGGACCTTTGTTGGCAAAGTAACGTCTCTGCTTTTCAATATGCTATCTAGGCTGGTCATAACTTTCCTTCCAAGGAATAAGCGTCTTTTAATTTCATGGCTGCAATCACCATCTGCAGTGATTTTGGAGCCCCCAAAAATAAAGTCTGACACTGTTTCCACTGTTTACCCATCTATTTCCCATGAAGTGATGAGACTGGATGCCATGATCTTCGTTTTCTAAATGTTGAGCTTTAAGCCAACTTTTTCATTCTCCTCTTTCACTTTCATCAAGAGGCTCTCTAGTTCTTCACTTTCTGCCATAAGAATGGTGTCATCTGCACATTTGAGATTATTGATATTTCTCCAGGCAATCTTGATTCCAGCTTGTATTTCATCCAGCCCAGTGTTTCTCATAATGTACTCTGCATAGAAGTTAAATAAGCAGGGTGACAATATACAGCCTTGATGTACTCCTTTTCCTATTTGGAACCAGTCTGTTGTTCCATGTCCAGTTCTAACTTTTGCTTCCTGACCTGCATATAGGTTTCTCAAGAGGCAAGTCAGGTGGTCTGGTATCCCCATCTCTTTCAAAATTTTCTATAGTTTATTGTGATCCACACAGTCAAAGGCTTTGGCATAGTCAATACATAAAATTTAGATTAATTGGTTAGTCAATCTAGGTGAATTACTGGAGGAAACTGCTAAAAGTAGAACCAGTGAAATATTACTAGAATTAACATGTATTTCTTTAAGATGATAGATGAGGGGGATCTAAGTTTTTAAAACATGGAATAAAATAACAAATCTTATGCTATTTTTAATATGCTGCACATGCACCATTCTAATAGGCCTTGTTTAGAAAAACTTGATAAGGATTCTGGTCACCAATTTCAGTATGTAGAGTTTTTCTCTCTCCACACAGTCAATCAAGTCTCTGACACCAGCTGGATGTCCTACAATTCAACTCAATTCTGATACTGTCTACCTGGCGGTAGCTTCAGATTCAGAGGTTATGAACTCAATCCCACAAGACTGCTTCCCCTGCTAACTCCTAGCAAGCCCAGGCTGTCCTGTGCTTTTGACCAACCGGCTACAGATTGGAGGTTCTAACCCCTTCAACCTTGAATTCGATTAATTTGCTACAGTGGCTCACAGAACTTAGGAAAACACTTTGTTTACTAGATCAATCACTGGTTAACTGTGAAAGGATATAACTCAAGAACAGCCAGTTGAAAGAGACACATAGGACAAAGCACAGGGAAAGATCTTGGAGTTTTCATACGTCTTCATGTGTAGCATTCTCCCCAAATCCTCATGTGTTAACTAACCTAGAAGCTCTGTGAGCTCTGTTCTTCAGGGTTTTTATGGTGCTTTCATTATCCAGGGCTGTGTGTGTATGTGCACAAGCACATGCTCAGTTGCTCAATTGTGTCCCCTAGGTATGATTGATTAACTCATTGACTATTGATGATTGAACTCAATCTCCAAGGCCTCTCCCTTCCCCAGAGGCTTAGCGGGTAGGACTGAAAATTCCAATCCTCTAATCACACAGTTGGATCATCCAAAAAGCAAGAGAGCTCCAGAAAAACATCTACTTCTGCTCTATTGACTACGTGGAAGCCTTTGACTGTATGGATCACAACAAATCATGGAAAATTCTTAAAGAGGAGGGAATACCAGACCACCTGACCTGCCTCCTGAGAAATCTGTGTGCAGGTGAAGACGCAACAGTTAGAACTGGACGTGGAACAGCAGACGGGGAAAGGAGTATGTCAAGACTGTATATTGTCACTCTGCTTATTTAACCTATATGCAGAGTACATCATGTGAAATGCTGGGCTGGATGAAGCACAAGCTGGAGTCAAGATTGTTGGGAGAAATACCAATAACCTCAGATATGTAGATGACACCACCCTTATGGCAGAAAAGCGAAGAAGAAATAAAGAGCTTCTTGATGAAAGTGAACGAGGAGAGTGAAAAAGGTGGCTTAAAACTCAATATTCAGAAAACTAAGATCATGACATCCGGTCCTATCACTTTATGGCAAATAGATGGAGAAACAATGGAAACAGTGAGAGGCTTTATTTTGGGGGCTCTAAAATCACTGCAGATGGTGACTTCAGTCATGAAATTAAAAGATGTTTGCTCCTTGGAAGAAAAGCTATAACCAACCTAGATAACATATTAAAAAGCAGAGACATTACTTTGCCAACAAAGGTCTGTCTAGTCAAAGCTATGGTTTTTCCACTAGTCATGTATGGATGTGAGAGTTGGACTGTAAAGAAAGCTGAGCACTGAAGAATTGATGCTTTTGAACTGTGATTGGAGAAGACTCTTGAGAGTCCCTTGGACTACAGGGAGATCCAACCAGTCCATCCTAAAGTAAATCAGTCCTGACTATTCATTGAAAGGAATGTTGCTGAAGCTGAAACTCCAATACTTAGGCCATCTGATGTAAAGAACTGACTCCTTGAAAAAGACCCTGATGCTGGGAAAGATTGAAGGCAGGAGGAGAAAGGGACGACAGAGGATAAGATGGTTGGATGGCATCACTGACTTGATGGACATGAGTTTGAGTAAGCTCTGGGAGTTAGTGATGGACAGGGAAGCCTGGCGTGCTGTGGTTCATGGGTTTGCAAAGGGTTGGACACGACTGAGCTACTGAACTGAACTGAATCTGACAGTTGGTTCTCCTGGCAATCAGCCCCCAAACTTGAGATGCTTTCCAAAAAGTCGCTTCATTAACATAAAAAAGGCACCCTCACTGCCCTTACCACTAAAGAAATTCCAAGAGTTTTAGGACCCCTATGCAAGAAATGACCAGAAGACCAAATATATATTTCTTATTATAAACCATAATATCACATTTGAGAACCTGATGCATAAGTTGAAGAAAACTAGATGAATGCTCCTGATGACCTGGGTTATGCATACCCTCTGAACTCCCAGAGCTTCCAGGGGTGGCTTACGTTTCCCTTGAGAATTCTTCAAAGGCCTCTCCCTAGCAATGCAATACTTATCCCCTTAAGGAAATCTCCTCTCTTAGCTGCCAGTCTGATAATAGGGGTTGAATCTCAGTATTTTCCAGGTGGGGACATCCATCCAGTTCAGCCATTCAGTCATGTCTGACTCTTTGTGACCCCATGGACTTTAGGATGCCAGGCTTCCCTGTCCATCACCAAATCCTGGAGCTTGCTCAAACTCATGTCCATTGAGTCAGTGATGCCATCCAACCACTTCATCCTCTGTCATCCCCTTCTCCTCCTGCTTTCAGTCTTTCCCAGCATCATGGTCTTTTCCAGTGAGTCAGTTCTTCACATCAGGTAGCATGAGTATTGGAGTTTCAGCTTCAGCATCAGTCTTCCAATGAATATTCAGGACTGATTTCCTTTAGGATGGAGTGGTTGGATCTCCATCTTGTTCAAGGGACTCTCAAGAGTCTTCTCCAATGCTATAGTTCAAAAGCATTAATTCTTCATTGCTCAGGGTAGGACAGAATAGTATCAGAAGTTTCTACTTGGTCTTAGCTTCTTCACTATAATAACTCTTATTATACAAGTCAAGAATTCAGTGTGAGTGTTATCCAGCCCAAGAATATCAAACCCTAATATATATATATCTCTTTATAGTCCAACTCTCACATCCATACATGACTACTGGAAAAACCATAGCCTTGACTAGACATGCTTGGTCTTAAGGAGGGTAGAGTATACACCAAGAAAGAGGTGAAAATTAGCTTGCATGTTTGAGAGAGTCACAGAGCTCTATAAGACCCATGAAGAAGATCCCCTAGTATTAGGCTCTAAAGTTGTTTAAGGGGGCCAGAATAAAGACAGGATAAGCAAAAATGTATTTGCCTGGTAATACTTTCTAAGGATGTGTGATTTAAAAACTCCCTTGCAAGGACTGCAGGAATGGGGCAGACTCACTGCTGAGGAGGTTGTTTGGTCAACAGAAAACAAAAATCTATGCTGAGTGAAGTAGAAATTCCAGTAGTGATTGAACTCAGGTAAAGGTATGTGGTATGAGGTATATGGGAGAAGGCAATGGCACCCCACTCCAGTACTCTTGCCTGGAAAATCCCATGGATGGAGGAACTTGGTGGGCTGCAATCCATGGGGTTGCGAAGAGTTGGACACGACTGAGCAACTTCACTTTCACTTTCATGCATTGGAGAAGGAAATGGCAACCCACTCCAGTGTTCTTGCCTGGAGAATCCCAGGGACGGGGGAGCCTGGTGGGCTGCCATCTATGGGATCGCACAGAGTCGGATACGACTGAAGCGACTTAGCAGCATCAGGAGCATGAGGTATATGATAGAGGAAGGAATAGAGTCTCAGGAAAGTGGGCATACTGGAAGCGATATACTGTGTAAGGTCAGAAGACCCACTAGATGATAAGTCCCATCTCTAAGGCCATGAGGAATGTACTGGTGAGAGGGGAAGACCAGAGCTTCTGAAGGCCGGTGCTGATAGCAGGAGAAGCTCGTCAACCTGGACTCTTTGATAGCCAGATGGCTTGTGAAGAACCAAAGTAATAGACACCAGGGGGCACTGCTTACAGCCATAAACCAGGAGGTCACAATTCCTGTAACAGCCAGAAAGATCAGTCAGAAAAGATTTGCAGAGATGGTTAATAGAAGATGGTGTCTATAAAGCAAAATAGATGGGAGGCCAACAAGAGTGCTGTTTAGTATCCACAACCAGAAGATGATAAGAATGGAAGAACAGGAAATTGAGAGCAGTCACTTCGGTAAACAATCATAATTCCTTGTTCAGTTTCTGGGTCTGAGCTGATTTTCAAATACAGATTTTATTAGCAGAAGAGGTGTTCAGACCCCTAAGAGGAGAGATCTGTAATTTCAAAGCAAGTGTACAGTATATTACATGTTATCCCCAAAAGGGCCCAGGGTCACTTACTTCAGTGCCTTTACACTGGGGAAAGAAGAATGCCTGGACATTTTGAAAACTATTGTGCACAGAATTTGAACTGATGTCCACACTTAGAGACTGAAAGCTTATTATGGCCCCCATGTGAAAGCAGAAGTAAAAGAGCCCAAGTAATAAAAGGAGCCCTAACTAAAGTCAAACTTATAATGGCTCCTGAGTCCATGGTAGAACCAGTGACTAGTATTTCTCTAGTCTTAGATATATATTAGGGTTTGATATTCTTGGGCTGGATAACACTCACACTGAATTCTTGACTTGTATAATAAGAGTTATTATAGTGAAGAAGCTAAGACCAAGTAGAAACTTCTCATACTATTCTGTCCTACCCTGACCAAGATACTAAATTTTAAGAAACCATCACATCCTGGGGCCATGGTGACGATTAGGGCTTCAATTATGGACCTGAAGATCATGGAGATAGTGGTGTCTATTATATCACTATTTAATTTTCAAGGATTCATTATTTCCTGCTGGTGTCTGTCAGTCAAATTAAATAGCAAATATTATTCAGTTTATCTTATTGTAGACTGTCACAAGCTAGACCAAGTAGCTTTCATATAGATGGAATCATTCAGTATTTAGATTTAGTGTCTAGCTTCTTTCACTTGGGCTTCCATGGGCTCACCATGGGCTTCCCTGGTGGCTCAGAGGTTAAAGCATCTGCCTGGAATGCGGGAGACCCGGGTTTGATCCCTGAGTCAGGAAGATCCCCTGGAGAAGGAAATGGCAACTCACTCTAGTACTCTTGCCTGGAGAATCCCATGGAGGAAGGAGCCAGGTAGGCTACAGTCTATGCGGTCCCAAAGAGTTGGACACGACTGAGTGACTTCACTTTCACTTTCTTTCACTTAACACAGTGTTTTCAAGGTTTATCTATGTTGTATAATGCATAAGTACTTCATCTCTTTTTATTGTCAAGAAATATTCCATTGTGTAGATATTCACATTTTTTATCCATTGTTTTTGTTTAACTATTTAGCACATGATGGACATTTGGCTTGTTTCCACTGTTTAGTTCTTATGACTAATACTGCTATGAAAAAATTACATGTAATGTGACCATGTGTTTTCAGTTCTCTCCTGTGCGTCCTAAGTTGCTTCCGTTATGTCTAACTCTTTGCAACCCAGTGGACTGTAGCCTGCCAGCCTCCTCTGTCCATGGGATTCTCCAGGCAAGAATACTGGAGTGGGTGTCATGCTCTTCTCCCAGGGATCTTCCCGACCCACAGATTAAACCTGTGTTTCTTGTGTCTCCTGCACTGGCAGGCAGGTTCTTTACCGCTAGTACAAACTAGGTATGTATTAACATATCTAGGAGTGGAATTGCTGGCTCATATGATACCTTTGTGTTTAATCCTTTGAGCAATGCCAAACTTCTTTCCAAAGCAACCGAACCATTTACATTCCTACCAGCAGTATATGGGGGCTCTAATGTCTTTGCATCCTTGTCAACAGTTGCTATTATTTGTCCATTTTATTATAGCCATCCTTCTATGTATGAAATGATATATCAGTATGGCTTAGACTTACATTTCTCTAATAACTAAGGATGTTGAGAATCTTTTTAGTTTTTATTGGGCATTTGTATCTTTTGAAAATGTCTATTTAAATCATTTGCTCATTTAAACTTGGATTATTTGTCTTTTCATGTCTTATTATTCTTGAGTTGTAAGGGATTGTTACCAAACAAGGGCTCAGTGTCCAACACCCATAGAAGCTAACACTATGACACAAACTTATGAGAAGAGAAACGATGTTTTCTTAAGGCTAACCATCAAGGAGACAGGAGACAGAGGTCAACTCTGACTTCTCCATCTGCAGTTGAATCAAACTTTCATGAGTTAGGAGAGAATGGGCTGGAATGCTGAAGCACTAGCAGGGCAGGTTTCCATTAGATGGCTTTGAACTTGACTATTTATGGTAAGGTAGGGTAAAGGAGGGGCTGCCCTGGTGTCTCAGACAGTAAAGAATCTGCCTGCAATGGAGGAAACTTGGGTTCTTTTGATCCCTGGGTAGGGAAGGAGGAAGGAAGAAAGGAATGGCTATCCACCCCAGAATTTGTGCCTCGAGAATGCAATGGACACAAGAGCCTGGAGAGCTACCATGGGGTCACAAAGAGTCGGACATGACTGAGTAACTAACACTTCACTTTGCTTCATGGTAAAGGAGACTTCGCCATTAGATTTTCTGGGACAACAGACACTTTGCTTCTGAAAGTGTTCTGGTGTTCAGGTTTCATAATGTCCCTGTCCTTTTGTTCCATGGAAGGGAGATACTTTGATTCCAAGCATTAATATTATCTGAGGTCGAAATTTTCTTCTTTATACAGGTATTGGTTGCATGACTTGCAGTTTTGTCCTGTTGTTTCTGAAAAACAAAAACACAAAAACCACTCAGTATCTTGTTATCCACACGATAGGACTATATTTGGCTGGTCCTGAGACTATTCATTCTTTTTATATTCTATATTCTAAGCCCTCATCAGATAAATGATTTGCAAATATTTTATCTCATTCTGCTGGTTATCTTTTCATTTTCTTAATAGGGTCCTGGAAGCACAGCAGTTGTTTTCTATTTTGGCTGAAATTAAATTCAAAAGAATTCCTATTTTTTCTTTGATTACTTGTGCTTTTGGTGTTTTATATAAGAAATCATTGCCTAAACCAGGGTCACAGAGATTTACACCTCCGTATTCTTCTCACAGTTCTATAGTATAAGCTTTACAGTAGGTCTTTAAAACATGCTTAATTAATTTTGTGTATGTTGTGAGGGAGGGGTCCACCTTCACTATTTTGCATGTGGATGTTCAGTTACCTGGCACCATTTATTGAAAAGGAGTAATTTTTTTCTATTGAATCGCCTTAACACCCTTGCCAACTTGCTGTGATTGTTACTGAGGAGAAGAGTATACTTAGACTTAATCCTGTTTCGCTCCCTGATTATTGTTGGTCATATTATCAATGTTTGTTGCCCTTACTAAATGTTTTATGTCATTAATAAGAGTGCTATAGCTTTTAGTCTTAGTTTTATATTTAAATAGCTTCAAATTGCCCACAAAAACTCTTACCCTAGCTTCTCTAATTCTGGAGTTCTCCATTTTGCATCATTTTGCTTAACTGATTTTTTTCTCAAGTACTGTCCCCTCCACATTCAAGAGGTGCACAACTTTAGCTCCCTCAGTATTAAAGATAATATGTGCCTGTTCCTTTAGATTTGAATGGAAACTTGACCTGGCATATATTATTGCAGGGGTCAGCAAACTTCTTCTGTAAAGAGCCAGATAGTAAATGCTTATAGCTTTGCGAGCTTTATGATCTTGGTTGTTCTTAGTTCTGCTCAGTTCACTTCAGTTCAGTCACTCAGTCAAGTCCAACTCTTTGCGACCCCATGGACTGCAGCACACCAGGCTTCCCTGTCCATCACCAACTCCCAGAGCTTACTCAAACTCATATGCATTGAGTTGGTGATGCCATCCAACCATCTCATCCTCTGTCATCCTCTTCTCTTCCTGCCTTCAATCTTTCCCAGCATCAGGGTCTTTTCTAGTAAGTCAGCTCTTTGCATCAGTTTGCCAAAGTACTGGAGCTTCAGCTTCAGCATCATTCCTTCCAATGAATATTCAGGACTGATTTTCATTAGGATTATCTGGTTGGATCTCCTTGCTGTCCAAGGGACTTTCAAGAGTCTTCTCCAACACCGCAGTTCAAAAGCATCAATTCTTTGGTGCTCATCTTTCTTCACAATCCAACTCACATCCATACATGACCACTAGAAAAACCATAGCTTTACTAGATGGACCTTTGTTGGCAGAGTAACGTCTCTGCTTTTTAATATGCTGTCTAGGTTGGTCATAGCTTTTCTTCCAAGGAGCAAGCGTCTTTTAATTTCATGGCTTCAGTCACCACCTGCAGTAATTTTGGAGCCGCCCAAGATAAAGTCTGTCACTGTTTTCATTGTTTCCCCATCTATTTGCCATCGAGTGATGGGACTGGATGCCATGATCTTCGTTTTCTGAATGTTGAGTTTTAAGCCAACTTTTTCACTCTCCTCTTTCACTTTCAAGAGGCTCTTTAGTTCTTCTTTGCTTTTCTGCCATAAGGGTGGTGTCATCTGCATATCTGAGGTTATCGATATTTCTCCCGGCAATCTTGATTCCAGTTTGTCCTTCTTCCAGCCCAGCGTTTCTCATGATGTATTCTAGATATAAGTTAAATAAGCAGGGTGACAATATACAGCCTTGACATACTCCTTTTCCTATTTGGAACCAGTCTGTTGTTCCATGTCCAGTTCTAATTGTTGCTTCCTGACCTGCATATATGTTTCTCAAGGGGCAGGTCAGGTGGTCTGGTATTCTCATCTCTTTCATAATTTTCCACAATTTATTGTGATCCACATAGTCAAAGGCTTTGACATAGTCAATAAAGCAGAAATAGATGTTTTTTTGGAACTCTCTTGCTTTTCCCATGATCCAGCAATTTGATCTCTGGTTCCTCTGTCTTTTCTAAAACCATCTTGAACATCTGGAATTTCATGGTTCATGTATTGCTGAAGCCTGGCTTGGAGAATTTTGAGCATTATTTTACTAGCATGTGAGATGACTCTACACATGGACATCACCAGATGGTCAACACCAAAATCAGACTGATTATATTCTTTGCATCCAAAGATGGAGAAACTCTATACAGTCAGCAAAAAACATGACTGAGAGCTGACTGTTGCTCAGATCATGAACTCCTTATTGCCAAATTCAGACTTAAAAGAAAGTATCAAATATGAAACGAGTCGCCAGTCCAGGTTCAATGCACGATACTGGATGCTTGGGGCTGGTGCACTGGGATGACCCAGAGGGATGGTACAGGGAGGGACGAGGGAAGAGGGTTCAGGATGGGGAACACGTGTATACCTGGGAAAGATTCATGTTGATATATTGCAAAACCAATACAATATTGTAAAGTTAAAAAATTAAATTAAAAAAAAGAAAAAAAAGGACCTTAAACACATAAATCTTTATATATATATATATATATATATATATATATATAGTAAGGAAAACCACTAGACCATTCAGGTATGACTTAAATCAAATACTTTATGATTATACAGTGGAAGTGAGAAATAGATTTAAGGGACTAGATCTGATAGATAGACTGCCTGATGAACTATGGATGGAGATTCATGACATTGTACAGGAGACAGGGATCAAGGCCATCCCCATGGAAAAGAAATGCAAAAAAGCAAAATGGCTGTTTGGGGAGGCCTTACAAATAGCTGTGAAAAGAAGAGAAGCGAAATGCAAAGGAAAAAAGGAAAGATATAAGCATCTGAATGCAGAGTTTCAAAGAATAGCAAGGAGAGATAAAAAAGCCTTCCTCAGCGATCAATGCAAAGAAATAGAGGAAAACAACAGAATGGGAAAGACTAGAGATCTCTTCAAGAAAATGAGAGATACAAAGGGAACATTTCATGCAAAGATGGGCTTGATAAAGGACAGAAATGGTATGGACCTAACAGGAGCAGAAGATATTAAGAAGAGGTGGCAAGATTACACAGAAGAATTGTACAAAAAAGATCTTCACGACCCAGATAATCATGATGGTGTGATCACTCACCTAGAGCCAGACATCCTGGAATGTGAAGTCAAGTGGGCCTTAGAAACCATCACTACGAACAAAGCTAGTGGAGGTGATGGAATTCCAGTTGAGCTATTTCAAATCCTGAAAGATGATGCTGTGAAAGTGCTGCACTCAATATGCCAGCACATTTGGAAAACTCAGCAGTGGCCACAGGACTGGAAAAGGTCAGTTTTCATTCCAATCCCAAAGAAAGGCAATGCCAAAGAATGCTCAAACTACCGCACAATTGGACTCATCTCACGTGCTTGTCAAGTAATGCTCAAAATTCTTTCTTTATGAGAGAAATGCAAATCAAAACTCCAATGAGGTCAGAAGGGCCATTATAAAAAAAATCTACCAAAAAATTCTGAGAGAGTGTGGAGAAGAGAGAACCCTCCTGCACTGTTGGTGGGGATGGAAATTGCTACAGCCACTATGCAGAACATATAGAGATTCCTTTAAAAAATAGGATAAAGCTACCATATGGCCCAACAATCCCACTACTGGGCATATGCCCTGTGAAAACCATAATTGAAAAAGACACATGTACCCCAATGTTCAGAGTAGCACTATGTACAATAGCTGGGGCATGGAAACAGCTTAGATGTCCATCAGCAGATGAATGGATAAAGAAGTTGTTGTACATATATGCAATGGACTATTATTCAGCCATAAAAGGAATGCATCTGGATCAATTCTAGTGAGGTGGATGAACCTAGAGCCTGTTTAACTGAGTGAAAAGTCAGGAAGAGAAAAGCAAGTTTTGTATATTAACATATATATATACAGAATCTAGGAAAATGGATACCAATGAACCGGTTTGCAGGGCAGGAATAGAGATGTAGACATAGAGAACAGACTTTGGATACAGAGGGGAATGGGGCGGGGCAGGGTGGGGATGAACTGAGACAGGAGCATTAACATATATACACTACCATGTGTAAAATAGATAATAGGAAGCTGCTGTATGAACACAGGGAGCTCAACCCCATGCTCTATGACAACTTAGAGGGGTGGGATGGGGTGAGGGAGAAGGTTCAGGATGGAGGGGACATGTGTGTACTTGTGGCTAATTTGTGTTGTTGTATTGCGGAAATCAACACAATATTGTAAAGCAATGTCCTCCAATTAAAAATTTAAAAAAAAGGTCTCTTCCCTAATAAACAAACACTTAATACATATATGACAAAACAAAGAAAGAGGACAGATGATAGGGAAGTCGGGAGAAAGGGAAGAGATAAGAGGTAATGGAGAAATAATACAGAGAAATCAGACTGCAGCAGGACACACAAAACTTGATAGATGGTAACAATAACCCTGTGTACAAGACAGCAAAAGAGACACTGATGTATAGATCAGTCTAATGGACTCTGTGGGAGAGGGAAAGGGTGGGGAGATTTGGGAGAATGGCATTGAAACATGTATAATATCACGTATGAAACGAGTTGCCAGTCCAGGTTTGATGCACAATACTGGATGCTTGGGGCTGGTGCACTGGGACGACCCAGAGGGAGTGTATGGGGAGGGAGGAGGGAGGAGGGTTCAGGATGGGGAGCACGGGTATACCTGTGGTGGATTCATTTCGATGTTTGGCAAAACTAATACAGTATTGTAAAGTTTAAAAATAAAATAAAATTAAAAAAACAAACAAACAAAAAAAAACTTGATAGAATGCCCAGCAGGTACTTTGCAGAGATGAGAACAAGAGAAGCTTTCAACTATGTGAAGATCTGGGCAAAATATTCCAGTAATGAGACCAAGCATGTACAAAGTCTCTTTGGTTTGATTTAGAAAATAAAGAAATGAAGTGTTACTGAATAAATTGATTCAATGGGAGAGTGTGAAGGCTTGAGGTGGGCGAGGAAAGTGTGAGAACTGTTAAAACATTGGGATTTCATTGTAAATGCTATGGGAGGACACTGGAGAGTTTTAAGTGGGGCAAATATATGATCTAATTTTTAAAGCAATCATTCTGATTGTATTTGGAGAGATTTATATAAAAAAAGTATCAGAAGGAGGTATTTTGGAAGTTATTGCCATAATTCAGGGAGGAATTGATGGAGCCCAGTAGGGAGATGGCAGAGGCTTTGGTGAAAAGTGTATTGATAAAAGATAAATTTGGAAGTAGAGCCAGCAGGCATTATTGATGGACTGGATTAAATGGATAAAGAAGAGAACAGAATAAATGGTGACTGCTTGGTGATTGGCTTGAGAAATTTGATGGTGCCTTTAATTGAGATCTGGAAGACTGAGCTCACTTCCCTGGTGGCTCAGATGGTAAAGCACCTGCCTATAATGTGGGAGACCAGGGTTCAATCCCTGGGTTGGGAAGATCTCCTGGAGAAGGAAATGGCAACCCACTCCAGTATTCTTACCTGGAAAATCCTATAGACATAGAAGCCTGGTAGGCTACAGTCCATGGGGTCACAAAGACTTGGACACGACTGAGTGACTTCACTTTAATTGAGATCTGGAAGACTGAGGGAATAATAGTCTTTCTTAGAGTCAGGGACTATCCCTTATATGCCTATTTGATAGGGAGAAGATATATGGTATGAAGAAGGCAGTGAAATATAAGTCTGGAATTTGGGATGAAATCAGGGATGGAGATAAAAATTTGGAGATCATTATATGATAAAAGGTCATAGAAAAGATAAGAGCTCAGGAATGAACTCTGGGCCATCCAAACATTTACAACAAAATAAAATAAGAAGATGGTGCTTGTGCTGCTAGTGATAGAGAAGACAGAGTAGAAGGAGGACTAATTAGAAAAGAAAAAGGAGAAGACACTTCATTGAGGTATGAGAAAGATGAGGAGAACATAGTATCATAAAGTTAGAGAAGAAAATTAGAAAAAAGAGGTAAACAGACAAGTATAAAAATTTTTGGTAATGGTTTCTTCTCAACTCTTTAAATGAGTAAAATTAGCTACTAGGTCATGGCTACATGTGGTACATCATGTACAGATACACCATGGCTACATCTGATTATACATCTTTCCCCAGTTAGTAGAGGAAGGAGTCTGGCCAGTGAGGTTACATAGAACTAGGAGAGGAAATAGAAAGTTTCTCAGGGAAAACATGGGCTGTTAAAACCTGCAGAGCCAGCAGAACTGAAACCATTGCCAGAGACTAGAGTCTGAGAAGTCAGAAAGGTGCATCTGGATGGTTATCAAAGAGAAGATGCCGGAATCAGATATCAAAGCTGGGTTGTGGAGCCAGGAAGGCAGAAACTATAGACTGGAACAAGCATGAGCAAGTTGAGAGTAGATGGGAGGTGTCTGGAACTTCTTCACAGATTGGAATTTTTTTCTTTTATAATGTAACAGCCCAGGTGTGGCAGTGCTGGGTCAAGAACTCAGGGGAGATTTCAGATCCATAAACTACATGATCTCTTCTCCAGCTGGAATGGACTAAGGCTTCTTGTGTACTGTTGAGGAGAAAGCCCTGGCATGTTCTGATGAATCCTTGAAAAGCGGTGATCAGCAAAGTAGAAAATGATCCCCCACAGTTGAGGCCGGCTTCACGTGTGTGCAATTTATGCAACTGCATGGAATCCTGGGCTTAGAAAGGCCCTGTGCTTGCTGTAATGCTCTGATGTTATCATTTTGAAATTCTTAATTTTTTTTTTTTCACCAGCTGCACCATATTTTTAGTTTGCACTGGGCCTTGCAAATTATGTAGCTTGTCCTGCACATAATTGCTTTTCTGGCCACATATTTCTTTCTTTCTTTTTTTTTTTTTTTCTGACTGTGGGGTCAGTTTGAGAGGGTGCTCTTTCCACCACAAGGTTGGGTTAATATATTCCATCTGGTTTTAGGTTTGTATTAATATCTCAAAGTTAGTATATAGGAGAATATAAAAGCCAAGGAATATGAACAATGGCTGTCAGAGTAGATCTTAAACTGGGAGCCATAATTATTGCTAGGGTGTCTGGATGGCACATGGAAGAAGGAGATTTCCTTGGTGAACAGTGTAGTGAGAACAGATAGGAGATAAGGTACAGAATGAAGGCAGCATGTTGGTGAGAGGCCCACCACAACCCAGATGATAGTGAATCATGGAGGAAAGGCAGATCTCTGCCAAAGTTGACTATGGTGATGTCTGAGAAGTAAGTAGTGACAGCAAGATGTTTTGTTGGTCTTTTCACCTTCACATTTGTCCTTGGCCAGGTTGGCAGGCAGCCACAGTATTTGGCAGATGTTATAAATAGAAGATAGGACCCTCATGTCTCTAATGACCAGAAACTCCTGCTTCCTCATGAGGGAGGTGTCCAGGGCTGCAGTCAAGATCCCAACCATGCAGACCCAGTGTGCAGGTAGGATGGTTTCCACTCCAAAGTTGGAACAATTAGGTTCATCTTTGATGGGCTTCCCTTGTGGCTCAGCTGGTAAAGAATCCTCCTGCAGTATGGGAGACCTGGGTTTGATCCCTGGGTTGGGAAGAGCCCCTGGAGAAGGGAAAGGCTACCCACTCCAGTATTCTGGCCTGGAGAATTCCTTGGTCTGTGTAGTCCATGGGGTGGCAAAGAGTTGGACATGACTGAGTGACTTTCACTCACTTTGATGTCCTAGGTTGGATCAGAGTAGGCTAAATCAGGGTAAAGCAGATATGGATACCAGTTAATAACAAATTTTTCTAAAGACTTTGTAAGTGACATGAGAAATTGAGCATCTAAGGTGCTCACTTAAGGAAAACTCAGGAGCCACTAGACATCCTTGAGAGTTTGGGCTTTTAAATTCAGAACTACTAGTCTCTTGCATTGAGATGGCATCATTTAGGGGCTTTAAGCAGTTCAGATGATTGTTATGCTCAGAGAAGAAATGTAGCTTATGGGTCCCTCTGGTGATGATGATGTCATGGATTTCTAGTAAGGACACCCTGAGGACCAGGGGAAATTCAGAAAACCATAATGGACAGGCATCATGGTCCCTGAGTCTATCTTCATAAGGACTGTTGTATGGGGAACAGGTCTTTCTGAAGACAGGTGTTTTCAGCAGAGGTTTCAATTTATCATGGTTTACCATGAGTGAGTGGAGTCACCAGGCACTTCTTTCTTATCCCTAAAGATGAAGGGATGTTGTGCTGTGGGATTCAGGAGAAGATCCTGCCAGATTCTGAAGGAAACAATAATTTTCTTCATTTACGGTAGTGGTGATCACACTGGACATCCACATTTGAAGGAATTCTCCTGCCACAGAACAGACACAGCAGTCCTGCCTCTGAATAGCTCTGCAGTGTCAGACGGCCGGAGGCAGTGCACTTATCTCCATGCTGAGCTTTAGATTCTTTCACTCACTGTGCCCTGAGTCCTTTCCTAAGTTGGGCCTATTAGAGCCACGCCATTGAAAATGCCCTTTGCCTACCGACCTCACTCCCTGACACTTAGCTGCATCCTTCAAGGCTGTCACACTTTCAGTTCTGGAAATTTTATGAGGTTCCCTTGCAGACAGGTCTTTTTTTGTAAGAATGGATCTCTCTACCATCTGTCTCCCATGAATAACTGGATCTCTAAATGTTAAAACAAAATGTCTTTACTTCTAAATAAAATAATGAAGACCACAGTGACTAGGCTAAGTGTAACTCATAAATTAGCTCTGATTCTCTGAGACTGTAGAGAAGGCTTTTGGGGGAAGTATACATATTTTGTATGGACTTTCATATTCCAAGTACTTTCATCTTCCAAGTATTTTTCCATTCCAAGTCACTCTCTCTGACTTTAGTTTCTGAAACCTCATTTGAAATTTCATTTCATGGTCAATTCAGCATGTAATGAATAATTCATGGAAGGATTGGAGTGCATAACTTGGGCCATGGGAGACATGGATGCATTCTGTTCTCCTTAACTGATCCCTATTTGTAGAGATGGGTGAATAATCCTAATTCTCTTTAGGGATAGAACCACTGCTGCTGCTGCTAAGTCGCTTCAGTCGTGTCTGACTCTGTGCGACCCCATAGACGGCAGCCCACCAGGATCCCCCATCCCTGGGATTCTCCAGGCAGGAACACTGGAGTGGGTTGCCATTTCCTTCTCCAATGCATGAAAATGAAAAGTGAAAGTGAAGTCACTCAGTCGTGTCCGACTCTTAGCAACCCCATGGACTGCAGCCTATCAGGCTCCTCTGTCCATGGGATTTTCCAGGCAAGAGTACTGGAGTGGGGTGCCATTGCCTTCTCCGAGAACCACTGTATGATCTGCTAAAATCCATGGGTTGTTATGGATACAGTGAGGTTTGTGTTCCCTGGGGTCTTCCATTGGGAGGTCCAAAGATGACTTGCTGCAAGAGCCTCTTCCACTTTTGTCCCTTGACGGAGGATCTGTGCCACAGTTGATGCTCTGCTCTCTGCCCAGCCCACCTTCAACTGGCAGTAGTGGTTTAGTCTCTAAGTCAGGTCCAACTCTTGCAAGCCCATGGACCGTAGCCTCTGTCCATGGGATTTTTCCAGGCAGGAATACTGGAGTGGGTTGCCATTTCCGTCTCCAGGGGATCTTCCTGACCCAGGGATTGAACTCAGGTCTGCTGCACTGCAGGTGGATGCTTTACCAACTGAGGTAAGAGGGAAGCCCTTCCTCCAACTGAGGAGGGTCAGATCATCTTGAGGAGGAATAGCCTACTTGTCCAGGTCGTTAATCATGGAGAAGTGGTGTCCTTCTTTAAGTGTGCAGAACAGGGCTGCAAAAACTTCTAGATGTGCAATCCACCATGAAATACTTAGAAAAATAGTGAAAGATCTTTCTTTCTTTTAGAAGTGTATTCATGTCCTTTCATTGCTATAATCAATTATAAATTATTTGGGGGCTTAAAACACACATTTATTCTGTTACAATTTAGGGCAAAAGTTCAAAATCAATTTCACTGGACAAAGTCAAGGGACCAGCAGGAGTAGTTTCTTTTTGAGGTTCCGTGGGAGAATTCATTTACTTGATTCTATAGCTTCTAGAGCTTGCCAGTATACCTTGATCTGTGGCCACTTTCTCCTGTCTCTGAAACCAGAAGTGTAGCTTTTTTAAATCTCTTTTTGATCCATGCTAATGTCATTATTTTGCCAACAAAGGTTCGTCTAGTCAAGGCTATGGTTTTTCCTGTGGTCATGTATGGATGTGAGAGTTGGACTGTGAAGAAGGTTGAGCGCCGATGAATTGATGCTTTTGAACTGTGGTGTTGGAGAAGACTCTTGAGAGTCCCTTGGACTGCAAGGAGATCCAACCAGTCCATTCTGAAGGAGATCAGCCCTGGGATTTCTTTGGAAGGAATGATGCTAAAGCTGAAACTCCAGTACTTTGGCCACCTCATGTGAAGAGTTGACTCATTGGAAAAGACTCTGATGCTGGGAGGGATTGGGGGCAAGAGGAGAAGGGGACAACAGAGGATGAGATGGCTGGATGGCATCACTGACTCGATGAATGTGAGTCTCAGTGGACTTCAGGAGTTGGTGATGGACAGGGAGGCCTGGCGTGCTGCGATTCATGGGGTCGCAAAGAGTCGGACACGAGTGAGCAACTGATCTGATCTCTGATCTGACTGTCATCATATCACTGTCTTCTAACACTGACAACTTCTGTGTCTCTTTTATAAGGACCCTTGTAATTCAGAAAATTCATTTCAGTCCCTCAGTCATGTCTGACTCCTTGAAACCCCATGGACGGCAGCACACCAGTCTTCCCTGTCCATCACCAACTCCTGGAGCTTGCTCAAACTCATGTCCATCAAGTCAGTGATGCCATCCAACCATCTCATCCTCTGTCATCCCCTTCTCCTCCAACATTCAATCTTTCCCAGCATCAGTATCTTTTTAAATGAGTCAATTTTTTGCATTAGGTGATCTAAGTATTGGAGTTTTAGCTTCAGCATCAGTCCTTCCAATGAATATTCAGGACTGATTTCCATTAGGATTGACTGATTTCATCTCCTACAGTTAACGGAATCTCAAGAGTCTTCTCAAACACCATGGTTCAAAAGCACCAATTTTTCAGCACTCAGCTTTCTTTATAGCCCAACTGTCACATCCATAGATGACTACTGGAAAAACCATAGCTTTGACTAGATGGACCTTTTTTGGCAAAGTAATGTCTCTGCTTTTTAATCTGCTGTATAGGTTGGTCATAGCATTTCTTCCAAGGAGCAAGTGTCTTTTTATTTCATGGCTGCAGTCACCATCTGCAGTGATTTTGGAGCCCCCAAAAATAAAGTCTCTCACTGTTTCCATTGTTTCCCCATCTATTTGCCATGAAGTGATGGGACCAGATGCCATGATCTTAGTTTTCTGAATGTTGAGCTTTAAGTCAGCTTTTTCACTCCCCTCTTTCACTTTCATCATGAGGCTCTTTAGTTCTTCTTCACTTTCTGCCATAAGGGTGGTGTCATCTGCATATCTGAAGTTATTGATATTTTTCCCAGCAATCTTGATTCCAGCTTGTGCTTCATCCAGCCTAACATTTTGCATGATGTACTCTGCATGTAAGTTAAATAAGCCTTGACATACTCTTTTCCCGATTTGGAACCAGTCTGTTCCATGTCCAGTTCTAACTGTGGCTTCTTGACCTGCATACAGATTTCTCAGGAGGCAGGTCAGGTGGCCTGGTACTCCAATCTCTTTCAGAATTTTCTACAGTTTGTTGTGATCCACACAGTCAAAGGCTTTGGTATAGTCAATAAAGCAGAAGTAGATGCTTTTCTGTAATTATCTTGCTTTTTGACGATCCAACAGATGTTTGCACTTTGATCTCTAGTTCCTCTGCCTTTTCTAAATCCAACTTGAAGATCTGGGAGTTCATGATTCACTTACTGTTGAAGCCTGGCTTGGAGAATTTTGAGCATTAATTTGCTAGCGTGTGAGATGAGTGCAATTGTGCGGTAGTTTGAGCATTCTTTGGCATTGCCTTTCTTAGGGATTGGAATGAAAACTGACCTTTTCCAGTCCTGTGGCCACTGCTGAGTTTTCCAAATTTGCTGGTATATTGAGTGCAGCACTTCACAGCATCATCTTTTAGGATTTGAAATAGCTCATCTGAAAGTCCATCACCTCCACTAGCTTTGTTCATAGTGATGCTTCCTAAGGCCCATTTAACTTTGCCTCCTGGAATGTGATAATGTGTCCAGTGATCACATCATCATGCTTATCTACATAATGAAGATTTTTTTTGCTTGCCACCTCTTCTTAATATCTTCTGCTTCTGTTAGGTCCATACCATTTCTGTCCTTTATCAAGCCCATCTTTGCATGAAATGTTCCTTTGGTATCTCTAATTTTCTTGAAGTGATCTCTAGTCTTTCCCATTGTATTGTTTTCCTCTATTTCTTTGCATTGATCACTGAGGAAGGCTTTCTTATCTCTCCTTGATAGTCTTTGGAAGTCTGTACTTAAATGGGTATTTCTTTCCTTTTTTCCTTACCCTTTAGCTTCTCTTCTTTTCTCAGCTATTTGTAAGACCTCCTCAGACAATATTTTGCCTTTTTGCATTTCTTTTTCTTGTGATTACACTGGGCCAATTCAGATAATTCAGAATTATTTTCCCATCTCAAGATCTTTAATTTGGTCCCATCTGTAAAGTTCCTTTTGAAGGAACTTTGAGTGTAAAGTAACATTCCCAGATTTCAGGAATTAGAAGGTGACAGATCTGGTGGGGGACATATTTTAGCCTACCACAATAAAGTAGAAATTTTGAACCATGAAGTTGGTGGGTCTGTTTGTGACATAGCTTTTACAAAATATTTGAGGAAAAGTTCTTATTTTTGGCATAAATATTTTGTAAAAACATTTCAGTATAAAACTATCCAATTTTTCCGATGCCAAGCCAACAAACAGTTTACAGTTTAATCACAGACTGTTTTGCAAACATGTGATTTAAAACAGCCAATTACTTTGGATATATTTTGGATTTTGCTGTTCAGTGTTATGGCAATAAATTAATATTCTCATAGTTGTCATGTGTCATTTAAGAGTTTTACTTTAGCTCAGCACTCATTAGAATTTCCTAGTAAACATACAAAATAACTCTATCTTGAAATATTTTCAAATTATAATTAACTCATGTATACACAGAGTCAGATACGACTGAAGCGACTTAGCAGCAGCAGCAGCAGCATGTATACATAAAACCCCTGTAAGCAGGGATAGGATTTCTGAGTACCTCCCTTTGTTTCTCTTTCTGTCTTTGTTTCTCCCTCTGTCTATCTCTGTCTGAGTCTGTCTCTACTCTGAGTCTGTTTCTCTCTCTACTTCTTGGAGACCTCACTGGAGGCCAGCTGACCTGTAAGAAACCTCATGTACGGATATATTTGATGAGAAACCGACATCCTCACCCAAGAGTCAGCAAAGATCTGAAATCTGTGAATGGCTATGTGAGTAAATTGGAAGCAGATCCTCCCCAGCTGATGGGTTAGATAACTATGGACCTGGCAACACCTTGATTGTATCCTCAGGAGAGGCTATAATATAGACCCACATAGCTAAACTGCCCCCAGATTCTCAAACCCCAGAAACTTTGAGATAAATGTTTGTTGTTATCAATCACTAGTTGGAGTGGGGGGTGGTAATTTGCTACACACCAATAGGTAACTGGGGCTTCCCAGGTGGCTCAGTGGTAAAGAATGCAGGAAACACAAGAGATGCAGGTTTGATCCCTGGGTCAGGAAGACCCCCCGGAGGAGGAAATGGCAACCTCTCCCGTATTCTTGCTTGAAAAATTCCATGGACAGAGGACCTGGCAGACTACAGTTCCTGGGGTCACAAAGAGTCAGATATGACTGAGTACTCATATACTAATGGATCAACTAATGTACCAGCTTTGAGCATTTTATACTCTCAAAAAAAAAAAAAAGGTAAATTACTTAAGACTGTACAGTTGATACTTGAACAATACAGGTGTTAAGAGCACCAACCCTCCACAAAGTCTAAAATCCACATATAATTTGTTGATGAAAATAATCAATAAGCAATCTATAATAGGAATAGAAAAGAATTTTATTTGAGCCAAACTGAAGACTATGCCCAGGAAGCACAGATTCAAGAAGCAATTGAATTGTGTTCTGCTGAACTACAAGATGGGGGCAGGAGGCTTTTACTTTATAAAGACCAAACTCACAAAATTATGTTAGGTATACAAAAACCAATTGTGAAATGGTCTGAGGCAGAGTGTGGTTCAGTCAGGGATATTGGAAGCTGGAGTGGACAGAATTATTTCCCAGGTGGTGGGTCCCAAACTGAACCACATCTTCAGACCACAGATTGAATGAGCAATTCATGAGTTCCTAGCAGCCCAGAAAAAAGAAGTCATGCCAGCACCGCCTCCAGAGCCTGAAAGCCAGGACCCTGCTGCTCCATCCCAGGACGCTTCCTAAGAATATGCCTGACATGTTTTGGAAGCTCCATTGAAGTAATGGTGAAGAACTGGATTCAGTTACATAAGAGTACAACTTCAGAATGAAGACAGGCCGAAGTCCTCACTGACTTCAGAATTCAATGTTGACTGTGGGGCGGTGTCCAGATAGAATAGGGAGCAAGTGGAGCTATAGAAAAGTGGACCATGTGGGCCCCCATATTGTGCTGCCATCCAGCTAGCCTGTCCAGGGTGGTGCCACCCAGTAGACACTGCAGACATATTAAGAAACACTACATCACTTTGGGGTTTGTCCTGAAGTGAACCTTTGTACTTGAACTTAGAGACTGAGTATGGATTTTAGGGTTTGTGCTTGAGGATAATCAGAAGCTACAGTGAAGGAACATAACCAGCCCTAAAGATGCAGTTACAAAGAATTGACAGTAAAGGTTAGCCAGGGGTGATAGGGTTTTAACAATGCTTATTTGATACTATCAGTTTCTGAGAGTTGCAAATCAGTTTACAAGCCACTAACATCGGACACGACTGAGCGACTTCCCTTTCACTTTTCACTTTCATGCATTGGATAAGGAAATGGCAACCCACTCCAGTGTTCTTGCCTGGAGAATCCCAGGGACGGGGGAGCCTGGTGGGCTGTCGTCTCTGGGGTCGCACAGAGTCGGACATGACTGAAGCGACTTAGCAGCAGCAGCAGTAGCAGCAGGATTGGAGCTGGCAAGAAGTAAGTATGCTTATTAAGACAGTACTGGTTGCCATTTGAAATGACAGCATAGTTACAGGGGAGATCGTGTAGAGACCATAAGTTTTTGAGAACAGTGGGTGGTATCTGAGTCTGATAGGTTTCAGAAAAGGTATATCTACGTGATACAGGAATGTGTCTGAAATCACATTCACAAGGCCATCTGCCTCCATTTTGGATGTCTGAATCATGGGCACTCCATTTTGACGTTTTAAATACATCCTCTTCTTCCATGGTTAAAGCAGATATCAATGCAAGTTTGACAGTCCACATAACAGGCTGTTCTAGGTAGCATACATTTTAAGCTAAATTTTATATAAGTGACTTCTCTATACTTCAATATGTGAAAATTTCTCTCATCAAACTTATAGTCAGCCCTCCATCATATTCATGGTTCTTCCATATCCATGATTCTTCACCAGCAAATTCAACCAAACACAGATCATGTAGTACTGTAGTATTTACTACTGAAATAGTAGTAATTTCAGTACTACTATTGAAAGTAGTACTTTCCCATACAGTTCATACCTGTGTTGTTCAAGGGTCAACTGTACTTTCAACTAAGTATTGGATTTGGTGTATAGTCTTGCCTCAGTGTCCTTGGGAAATTGCTTCAAGGACCCCAACAGATATCAAAATGTGTGAATGTTCAAGTTCCTTACATATGATTAGACAGGGTAGTCCAGCTGGCCTGCCATATCGGGGTGCTGCATCAGCAAATTCAACCAAACTTGGATGGAATTCTGAGGGTGCAGAACCCACGGACACAGAGAGTTGACTGTCCTTTATGGAAGTCAGTAAAAGCAGAGTTGAGGGAAAGGGAGAGTTAAGCATGAGAAACTCTGCTTATTTTCAAAGCTTAAAAAGACTGAATATGTCTATGACATTGATGGGGTAGATGTGTTGAGAATATATTTGCACAGAAACGTTAATAGCCTCCTTGCTCCATCAGCCAAGCCTTTCTGTCAGAAAAGGAGGTAACACAGCTTGGTGCGTCCCTTAGATGGACTGCTTGGCCAGAAAAAAATAGAACTGTGGAGCAGAAGGCCTTGAGAAAAACAAAAACAAAGTGCTTCTAGGCAAGTTTTGCCAACGTTTCTGGGAGATGATATATTAACCATTAGGCAGCATGGCCTCTTGCTCCCAGGCTGTGACTCTGCCATAAGGGAGAAGGGCCTCTCTGGCCAACTGGAGCACCTCAAGTACCTCAGATTCCAGGAGGCATCAGTGTGAAATGGCCCTGCCTTCCCTGCTGGTGGGGAGGGGTGCTTGTAAGTCATCTGGGACCAGATGTCAGGACCAGAGCAAGAAGGGAGGAACTGGCAGAAGCAATATGGGAGCTTGAGAACTGAGATGTCTGTTTACGAGCACCTAGAAGGAAGGGTGGAAATTCCACAGTCAGGAGAGGAAGCCAAAGTGGAGAAATAATATACTGCCATTATGATGCTTTCTTAGTCTACAGGCTGGTGTGGCCTATGAAACAGGAAGTTTATTCTTCGGGCTTCTTTGGATAATTAGTAATCCTAGCATAGGATTACTTGCACACATCTGTTTGCAGCATGGATTAATTCCTACTCAAAGATTAGAGACTACCTTCCAAAGGTTTAGTGGCAGGGCCATGAAGAGAATATTGCACACTGTCAGAGATTATTTATATAGCTCCAAGCCTGGGCATGGCACTAGAGAACTGGGTTCAAGACATTGCTGCAGGTAGTTGGAAAGGCCATTCTGTGTCTAGAAGAAAAGTGATGGTCTTCTCTGAGAGATCAGAGATCTCTACTAGCCTTAGGGGAAATGCCTTTTGTCACTGGTTGAAATGTCCTACTCAGGTATTGTAAAAGTGGGTAGGAATGGGAAGATGAGGGACAAGAGTGTTGTTGGAAGCCTGCAGGTACCATAGAAAACAACATCTAGCCTCTCAGGGAAGATAATATTTACAATTGGGAATGGGGGATGTTTGGTGATGTATAAATAGGTACCCAAAGCCAGGGAGAGTTACATGACAATGAGGTTTCTTAAGATATATCAGAGTGCAGAAAAGTTCTGCTCGTGTGTTGTAGGGATGAAAACTTTCACAGATGGTAATAGACACAGGACGTGAGATAGGGGTTCACTGCAAACAAATGGTTGCCATGGTGAAATGTTGTATGGTTGCTTAGATTGCAAAGGAAAAAAAAAGGTACAGCAACTTAGATTCCCATAATTAATACACACGAATAGAAGAGGAGGCCAGTTTTAGCCTTAAGATGGACAAAATCCTGGTGGGTGCAGGGTGTGGGGAGCAGAAATTATTAGACCAGCTACCAAATCAGCCAGCATTTCAACACACTATCCTAGAAGTAAATTTGAGGGCCATTCAAACTGGCAGTTCATCTTTAAGTCCATCCCAGTGTTATGTGTAATAAATATATGGGACTGTGAATGGAAATATCAACCACTTTGTAACTGCTTCATTCATATCCTTTTTCCTCATAACATGTGACAACAGGAAAAGCCAGATCTTAGAAGGCCAGTCCTACCTGGTGAGCCATGTCAAGCTTAGCTTTAGCTTTTCTGGCTCTTTTAAAATAAGGCTGAGTTAGCGATGATTTGATTTCTTGGGTCTCAACCTTTTTGTGTAATAGGATGGTGCTGCTCAAAGTTGGACACAAGCTCCCTGCATCTCAATCATGATAGGAGAATGCTGAAAAATATATTATATTTATTCTTCAGGCCTGCCTCTTAGTATTCTGATTCATAAGTTCAGGGTAGAGCCCAGGAATCTAAATTTTAATAAATGTATTTCCCTTCTCAAAGTGATGTTGGGGCCGAGCTTTGTTTTGAGAAATGCAATTTAGGATCTTTTTGACTGATGGATTCTGAGGAAAGGTAGTGAGATAAAGATAAACATCTGAAAAGGAAAGTACAGAACTGTAAACGTCACCAGGAAATAATCTGTCTTTGAAATTGATATATAGACAGAAATCTGTTGTTAATGTTCCACAACCCACAATAAGGACAGGGGGATAAGCTGGAATATACTCTTCTAATTATTTGACTCTGTAGACAAAATGGATATAGCTGATGATATGGCTTGGAAAATCATCTCAGGGATAGACTTTGGTTCACTTTGAGTCCCAAGCCCTGAAGAAGAGTTTTCCAGAATGCCAAGGAGCTTTGTTAAAGGCCAGCATGAATAATGATCATGATGAAAATGATAACAGCTAATGTTCTTAAGCACTTGTTTTTTAAGCACAGACCCAAACAATCTTATGTAATTTTTATAATAAACACATGCTATCAGATGAGGAAAATTAGATTAAGTAACTTGACCGAGTTTATTTAACTGCTATGTGAACTAATTACCCTTTTAATCTCTGTCTGACTTCAAATTTTGTGGACTACATCATCAGTTTTTCTGCCTCCATAAGTGGTACCACTGTGAGGGAATGAAGAAGGTTCTTCTCAAAGGAAATAACTTTTCACAGGTCGGGTTGACAATGACAGACTGAATCAAGACTGATTACACTACTTCTGTTAACAGAACTTCTGGAAAGTTTTTACACAGGTGGCTCTTAGCCATTTACTATGTGGGGCTCAGCATCTCTCAGACTCAAGCCTAGGAAAAGGTTCAGTTTTTTCTAATAAAAAGACTGTCCATCCCTGGGGATAGAGACCATTTAAAAATATTACTTGAAGAATGTAGCCAGAGTCCCAGTCCTAAATTGAATGCACTTTAGGACTCCTGTTATAGAGGTCTACCAAGGCAGCTTTTTATGAGAAGGCAAGCCTCCAGGGAAATAACTACTACAAGGGAAAAGGGAATCTGGCATATGATTTGTACACAACAATGTCATTAGTACTGGAGAAGAAGAGTCTTTACTAATGTGGAATGGTGCCTGTCACTCAGCTTGTCCTTGACCCCCAAAAGACTCAGGTTGAGTGCTAGGAGGAACCAGGTAAGATTTGCAAAAGCTCCTTCATCAAAGTCTGAAATCACTGGGAGTTTGTTACCCATGTAACAGAGTGTGATACATAGGCTTTCTGTGGATTCTTCCCTGCCTGTATAGACAACACAGAGCATGGCACTGTTGCTACCTTGAAGACAGTCATTCAGCACACAGGTGGCCTCTCTTGATCATCATGTAGTGTCTTTCCTTGTTTCTTAGAAGTCAGAGACAAATATCACATGATACCACTTATACATTGAATCTAAAAAGAAATCGTACAAATGTACTTATTTACAAAACAAAAAAAGTTACAGATGAAGAAAACAAACTTATGGTTACCAAGGTCGGGAGGAATGAGAGATTGGGATTGGTATATGCACATTCTGTAAATAAAATAAGTAGCTTATAAGGACCTAGTATATAGCACAGGGAACTCGACTCAATATTCTATAATTACTTATATGAGAAAAGAATCTAAAAGAGTGGATATATGTATAGGTATAACTGATTCTCTGGTGGCTCAGACAATAAAGAATCTGCCTGCAATGCAGGCGACCCAGGCTTGATCCCTGGGTTGGGAAGATCCCCTGGAGAATGAAATGGCAACTCACTCCAGTACTCTTGCCTGGAGAATTCCATGGACAGAGAAGTATGGTGGGCTCCAGTCCACGAGGTCACAAAGAGTTGGACACACAACTGAGTGACTAACACTTACTTTGCTGTAGAGCAGAAACTAACACAACATTGTAAATCAACTACACTCCAATAAAAGTTAATTAAAAAAAAAGAGACAGACTCATAGATACAGACAGAAGGGAGAGGGCTTGGGGGAGGGGCAAAATAAGTGAATGGGATTAAGAGGTACAAACTACCAGTTTTAAAAGAAACAAGTCACAGGGCTGTACAGTACAGCACAGGGAATACAGTCAATATAAGACTTTTGGGTGGTGTATAATCTATAAAAATATCAAATCATTATGTTGTACACTAATACAGTATTATGTAAATTATACTTCAATAAGAATAAAATAAAATACCAAGTAAAACTGAAAAAAATTAGTGAAAATTAAAAAAAAAAGAATAGGTACTGAATTAAATTAAAGGCTGGCCAGATGATCTTGTTTGCTAGGACTGGGGAAGGAGAGATTAGTTATATTACTTTTATCTTTGCTCAGTTGCATCTAATAATGCCCCCCTACCCCATTATCTCTATCTCCTATCTATCTTGAAATAAACATGTCTCAAGAACTCTCATCTTTGTGGGGGAAGAAATTTCAGGTAATTTTTTTCTGTAAATAGCAGTTGTTTGATTGTATAGTTCTGACTCAAAGTTAATGTACCACATGCCCAAAACATAAAATATCTGTACTAAATTTCTTTTATATGCAAAACATTGACCTCTATAACCATAAACCTTACAGTTTCACTGAAGTATGAAGTACTGATTTTTGGAAATGTAAGAAATTTCTGAAGAAAAGGATATGTTTAAGGACCATGTGTGTGCTAAGTAGCATCAGTTGTGTCTGACTCTGTGCAAACCTATGGACTGCAGCTTGTCAGGCTCCTCTGTCCATGGGATTCTCCAGGCAAGAATCCTAGAGGGGGTTGCTATGCCCTCCTCCAGGGGATTTTCCCAACCCAGGAATTGAACCTACATCTCTTATGTCTCCTGCATTGGCAGACTGGTTCTTTACCACTTGCACCACCTGGGAAGCCCTCACCTAAGGACCACTCAGGTCTAATTGTGGAGAAGGCAATGGCACCCCACTCCAGTACTCTTGCCTGGAAAAGCCCATGGACGGAGGAGCCTGGAAGGCTACAGTCCATGGGGTCGCTGAGGGTCGGACACGACTGAGCGACTTCACTTTCACTTTTCACTTTCATGCATTGGACAAGGAAATGGCAACCCACTCCAGTGTTCTTGCCTGGAGAATCCCAGGGACCAGGGAGCCTGGTGGGCTGCCGTCTATGGGGTCACACAGAGTCGGATATGACTGAAGTGACTTAGCAGCAGCAGCAGCAGCAGCAGCAGCAGCAGGTCTAATTAGGAGAAGGCAATGGCACCCCATTCCAGTACTCTTGCCTGGAAAATCACATGGACGGAGGAGCCTGGTGGGCTACAGTCCATGAAGTCACAAAGAGTAGGACACGACTGAATGCCTTCATTTTGACTTTTCACTTTCATGCACTGGAGAAGGAAATAGCAACCCATTCCAGTATTCTGGCCTGGAGAATCCCAGGAACAGAGGAGTCTGGTGGGCTGCTGTCTATGGGGTCGCACAGAGTTGGACACGACTGAAGTGACTTAGCAGCAGCAGCAGGTCTAATTAAGGCTGCCTTTATTCTAACATTTATGGCATTAAAAAAAAAAAACAAAACAAACACCCTGATACCTGTTACTCATTAATAGTTGTGAAATATATTCAGAGTATGATAAGCATTTTTAAAAAAGAGTATTTAATAGAAAATAACTCCAATGCATTTTACATCATAAGGGTAAGCACTATTTTACAAAACATTGTTCCACTTTTGTATATGTTTTTGTGTACATGAGTCACAGTGCACAATTACCCCTTCTCTTGGATCACAGTTAACATTGTTGAAAGCTTCTGATATTTGGTCATACAAATTTCAACATTTAAGAGGGTTTCCAAACATAAAAATATTTTGCTCAGGAATTTGTCTTTCTTCCAAATTAGAAACAGTAGGTAACGAAAATAGAGTTAATATAAGTATATACAAGAGATTATTTCATACTGGTGAAAGTTGTCCAATGATCTGTCAGTTCAGTCACTCAGTCGTGTCCGACTCTTTTCGACCACATGAATCCCAGCACGCCAGGCCTCCCTGTCCATCACCAACTCCCAGAGTTCACTCAGACTCACATCCATTGAGTCAGTATGCCATCCAGCCATCTCATCCTCTGTTGTCCCCTTCTCCTCTGGCCCCCAATCCCTCCCAGCATCAGAGTCTTTTCCAATGAGTCAACTCTTCACATGAGGTGGCCAAAGTACTGGAGTTTCAGCTTTAGCATCATTCCTTCCAAAGAACACCCAGGGCTGATCTCCTTCAGAATGGACTGGTTGGATCTCCTTGCAGTCCAAGGGACTCTCAAGAGTCTTCTCCAACACCACAGTTCAAAAAGCATCAATTCTTTGGCGCTCAGCTTTCTTCACAGTCCAACTCTCACAACCATACATGACCACAGGAAAAACCATAGCCTTGACTAGACGGACCTTTGTTGGCAAAGTAATGTTTCTGCTTTTGAATATGCTATCTAGGTTGGTCATAACTTTAATTTCATGGCTGCAGTCACCATCTGCAGTGATTTTGGAGCCCAGAAAAATAAAGTCTGACACTGTTTCCACTGTTTCCCCATCTATTTCCCATGAAGTGATGGGACCGGATGCCATGATCTTCGTTTTCTGAATGTTGAGCTTTAAGCCAACTTTTTCACTCTCCACTTTCACTTTCATCAAGAGGTTTTTTAGTTCCTCTTCACTTTCTGCCATAAGGGTGGTGTCATCTGCATCTCTGAGGTTATTGATATTTCTCCCAGCAATCTTGATTCCAGCTTGTGTTTCTTCCATCCAACGTTTCTCATGATGTACTCTGCATATAAGTTAAATAAGCAGGGTGACAATATACAGCCTTGACGTACTCCTTTTCCTATTTGGAACCAGTCTGTTGTTCCATGTCCAGTTCTAACTGTTGCTTCCTGACCTGCATACAGATTTCTCAAGAGGCAGGTCAGGTGGTCTGGTATTACCATCTTTTTCAGAATTTTCCACAGTTTATTGTGATCCACACAGTCAAAGGCTTTGGCATAGTCAATAAAGCAGAAGTAGATGTTTTTCTGGAACTCTCTTGCTTTTTCCATGATCCAGCGGATGTTGGCAATTTGATCTCTGGTTCCTCTGCCTTTTCTAAAACCACCTTGAACATCAGGAAGTTCACGGTTCACACATTGCTGAAGCCTGGCTTGGAGAATTTTGAACATTACTTTACCAGCGTGTGAGATGAGTGCAATTGTGCAGTAGTTTGAGCATTCTTTGACATTGCCTTTCTTTGGGATTGGAATGAAAACTGATCTTCTCCAGTCCTGTGGCCACTGCTGAGTTTTCCAAATTTGCTGGCATATTGAGTGCAACACTTTCACAGCATCATCTTACAGGATTTGAAATAGCTCAACTGGAATTCTATCACCTCTACTAGCTTTGTTCATAGTGATGGTTTCTAAGGCCCACTTGACTTCACATTCCAGGATGTCTGGCTCTAGATCAGTGATCACACCATCGTGATTATCTGGGTCGTGAAGATCTTTTTTGTACAGTTCTTCTGTGTATTCTCACCACCTCTTCTTAATATCTTCTGCTTCTGTTAGGTCCATACCATTTCTGTCCTTTATCGAGCCCATCTTTGCATGAAATGTTCCCTGGTATCTCTAATTTTCTTGGCGAGATCGCTAGTCTTTCCTATTCTGTTGTTTTCCTCTATTTCTTTACATTGATTGCTGAGGAAAGCTTTCTTATGTCTTCTTGCTATTCTTGGAACTCTGCATTCAGATGCTTATATCTTTCCTTTTCTCCTTTGTTTTTCACTTCTCTTCTTTTCACAGCTATTTGTAAGAGCTCCCCAGATAGCCATTTTGCTTTTTTGCATTTTTTTTCCATGGGGATGGTCTTGATCCCTGTCTCCTGTACAATGTCACAAACCTCATTCTATAGTTCATCAGGCACTCTGTCTATCAGCTCTAGGCCCTTAAATCTATTTCTCACTTCCACTGTATAATCATAATGGATTTGATTTAGGTCATACCTGAACGGTCTAGTGGTTTTCCCTACTTTCTTCAATTTAAGTCTGAATTTGGTAATAAGGAGTTCATGATCTGAGCCACAGTCAGCTCCTGGTCTTGTTTTTGTTGACTGTATAGAGCTTCTCCTTTTTTGGCTGCAAAGAATATAATCAATCTGATTTCGGTGTTGACCATCTGCTGATGTCCATGTGTAGAGTCTTCTCTTGTGTTGTTGGAAGAGGCTGTTTGCTATGACCAGTGCATTTTCTTGGCAAAACTCTATTAGTCTTTGCCCTGCTTCATTCCGTATTCCAAGGCCAAATTTGCCTGTTACTCAAGGTGTTTCTTGACTTCCTACTTTTGCATTCCAGTCCCCTATAATGAAAAGGACATCTTTTTCGGGTGTTAGTTCTAAAAGGTCTTGTAGGTCTCATAGAACTGTTCAACTTCAGCTTCTTCTGCGTTACTGGTAGGGACATAGACTTGGATTACTGTGATATTGAATGGCTTGCCTTGGAAACGAACAGAGATCATTTTGAGATTGCATCCAAGTACTGCATTTCAGACTCTTTTGTTGACCATGATGGCTACTCCATTTCTTCTGAGGGATTCCTGCCCGCAGTAGAGATATAATGGTCATCTGAGTTAAATTCACCCATTCCAGTCCATTTGAGTTCGCTGATTCCTAGAATGTCGACATTCACTCTTGCCTTCTCTTGTTTGACCACTTCCAATTTGCCTTGATTTATGGACCTGACATTCCAGGTTCCTACGCAATATTGCTCTTTACAGCATCGAACCTTGCTTCTATCACCAGTCATATCCACAGTTGGGTATTGTTTTTGCTTTGGCTCCATCCCTTCATTATTTCTGGAGTTATTTCTCTGCTGATCTCCAGTAGCATATTGGGCACCTACTGACCTGGGGAGTTCCTCTTTCAGTATCCTATCATTTTGCCTTTTCATACTGTTCATGGGATTCTCAAGGCAAGAATACTGAAGTGGTTTGCCATTCCCTTCTCCAGTGGACCACATTCTGTCAGCTCTCTCCACCATGACCCTCCCGTCTTGGCTTGCCCCACAGGCATGGCTTAGTTTCATTGAGTTAGACAAGGCTGTGGTCCTAGTGTGATTAGACTGACTAGTTTTCTGTGAGTATGGTTTCAGTGTGTCTGCCCTCTGATGCCCTCTTGCAACACCTACCGTCTTACTTGGGTTTCTCTTATCTTGGGTGTGAGGTATCTCTTCACGGCTGCTCCAGCAAAGTGCAGCCACTGCTCCTTACCTTGGACGAGCGGTATCTCCTCACTGCTACCCTTCCTGACCTTCAACGTGGGATCTGTAGTTATATACAAAATAAAAATTGATAATTCCAAGGTTAGCTCCAAAGATGATCAAATTACTAACCTGGGGCTAGCTATACAAAACTGTCTATACAGGTCCCTTCATGTAAAAAAAAAAGTATTAAGAAATAGCATTAATTTTTATCTTTTCAAAAGACTGTTGCATGATGGGACTGAAAATGACTAAAATGTTTTCTGGCTATAATATATTTATCATTGAAGTAGCCAATTTCAATCAAGTTCCTGAGAAAGTTACCTTCATTACTTAGGTATATATTTCTACCAAGAAATTATCCAGCTCCCAAATTCAGTCCAAAGCACACTATATTTTATTTGACATGAAGCCAATGAAAGTTATAATTAATGACAATAGCTATAAAATTAAAGCAATAATGAGGGAGAAAGGATAAAAAATGCTTCTTAAAATAATATTTTTTGTGAATTTAGTATATAAATTTCCCTCATGATTTGTTATATTTACATTAATTATTGCATCTATAGCTTTGTATATCCATATTTGGGTATGTAGAAATAATATGATTTGGTATTTGCACTCCATTTCATACCCTGAAAGCCTCAGATTCCTAGTCTGCAACCCCTACACAGGATAGAAATGGGTGATAATATTGTCACATTTTTAAGTTATGGTAGAAGAGAAATTTAGAAAGAGCAAATTGGCTTGAATTTAGAACCATATGGGATACCATGGTGACTATGAAAAACACTGAGTTTGAAGTGACTTGCTAATTAACTCCTTGGTAACTCAGGTTTTTCTTACACATTTACAACTTACAATCAATTCAAATTAATTCAATCCAATCCAGCAGACGTTTATCAATTCTCATTTAAGTGGTAAGTATAGCTGGTTTGTTTTCTGATTTCTGTTTTCAAGGTGTTTATAATCTAGACAAAGAGATAAACAACCACACAATTTGGAAATCAAAGTGGAATTATGCCAAGAGATTTAGAAGAGATTATTAGCAAAGTACTATCAGTTCAGTTCAGTGGCTCAGTCGTGTCTGACTCTGCGACCCTATGGATTGCAGAGCAACAGGCCTCCCTGTACATAACCAACTTCTGGAGCTTACTCAAACTCATGTCCATCGAGTCAGTGATGCCATCCAACCATCTCGTCCTCTGTTGTCCCCTTCTCCTCCTGCCTTCAATCTTTCCCAGCATCAGGGTCTTTACAAATGAGTTAATTCTTTGCATCAGGTGGCCAAAGTATTGGAGTTTCAGGTTCAGCATCAGTCCTTCCAATGAATATTCAGGACTAATTTCCTTTAGGATGGACTGGTTGGATCTCCTTGCAGTCCAAGGGACTCTCAAGAGTCTTCTCCAAAACCACAGTTCAAAAGCATCATTTCTTTGGTGCTCAGCTTTCTTTACAGTCCAACTCTCACATCCACACATGACTACTGGAAAAACCATAGCTTTGACTAAATGGATCTTTGTTGGCAAAGGAATATCTCTGCTTTTTAACATGTTATCTAGGTTGGTCATAGCTTTTCTTCCAAGGAGCAAGCATCTTTTAATTTCATGGCTTCAGTCACCACCTGCAGTGATTTTGGAGCCCCCCCAAAATAAAGTCTGTCACTGTTTCCATTGTTTTCCCATCTATTTGCCATGAAGTGATGGGACCAGATCCCATGATCTTCGTTTTCTGAATGTTGAGTTTTAAGCCAATTTTTTCACTCTTCTCTTTCACTTTCATCAAGAGGCTCTCTAGTTCTTCACTTTCTGCCATAAGGATGGTGTCATCTGCACATCTGAGATTATTGATATTTCTCCTGGCAATCTTGATTCCAGCTTGTATTTCATCCAGCCCAGTGTTTCTAATGATGTACTCTACATATCAGTTAAATAAGGAGGGTGACAATATACAGACTTGACATACTCCTTTTCCTATTTGGAACCAGTCTGTTGTTCCATGTCCAGTTCTAACTGTTGCTTCCTGACCTGCATACAGAGTTCTCAGGAGGCAGGTCAGCTGGTCTAGTATTCCCATCTCTTTAAGAATTTTTCAGAGTTTGTTGTGGTCTACACAGTCAAAGGCTTTGCATAGTCAATAAAGCAGAAGTAGATGTTTTCCTGGAACTCCCTTGCTTTTTCAATGATCCAGTGGATGTTGGCAATTTGATCTCTGGTTCCTCTGTCTTTTCTAAATCCAGCTTTAACATCTGGAAGTTCATGGTTCATGTACTGTTGAAGCCTGGCTTGAAGAATTTTGGGCATTACTTTGCTAGTGTATGAGATGAGTACAATTGTGTGGTAGTCTGAACATTCTTTGGCATTGCCTTGCTTTGGAATTGGAATGAACATTGACCTTTTCCAGTCCTGTGGCCACTGCTGAGTTTTCCAAATTTGCTGGCATATTGAGTGCAGCACTTTCACAGCATCATCTTTCAGGATTTGAAATAGCTCAACTGGAATTCCATCACCTCCACTAGCTTTGTTCGTAGTGATGCTTCCTAAGGCCCACTAGACTTTGCACTTCAGGATGTCTGGCTCTAGTTTAGTGATCATACCGTTGTGATTATCTGGATTGTGAACATCTTTTTTGTATAGTTCTTCTTTGTATTTTTGCTACCACTTCACAAAGTACTGTAGAAATGTTTATTTAAACAGAAAAGGGTAGCAGCATGGGTTTAAATAGACAATAATAATGTATATCTTAGAAGAGTTATTGTTGAGCTTAAATAAAATAATCTACAAAGAGAAACTGGGACATAATAAGTCTCAATAAATATTAACCATCCTCCAGTATGAAAATGACATTCTGATGGATAGTCCTACTAGGAATGCCTCAAAAATACTGTAACCACTTTGAACCATCTAAGACATGAGACATGGAATATTTCCTGCCATATCAGCAAACAAGCATGTCACGGTCATGGGTGATTCTGGCCTTCCAAATGTGAATTCCTGAGCCCTAAGGTTACTTAGGAAGGAGAAGAATACCTGTGAATACCTGGCAGCCATCAGGTTGCAGTGACTCCTTACGATGAACTCTGAGGAGCCCCGGATGTGAAAAATGCAGGATACTGGCCCCAACTAGCTGAGATGCATATGAAAGGAATGATTCCAGTGAGTCCAGACTCATACTGCTTCCCATACAGAGAAAAGAGCTAAATTACTTAACTTGGGATATCTGATTTTCTTTAATCCACAAAAATACTTTTAATGTTCACATAATCTGTCCTTTGTTGCAAACCTCTATACAACCTGATTCCTCCCTGCCCACCTCCTCGCAGCAGTTCTCTCAGGGTTACTTGAGATCCTGCCTCCTAGTCTTAAGTCCTAAAAATTCCCATCATATAAAACATAACTCTCAACTTTTAGGTTGCATGTATTTTTTCAGTTGACAGATGTAAGGTATCAAGAGAAAGGTTCAAATATCACAAACTAGGGTGTCCTACTTAGGATTCATTCTCACAGAAGGTCAGAGAAGCCTACCCCATGAACAAAAAGAAGCTATTTGCAGTTTTGCCTGATCTAAATCTAGAAGACAGTTTGTGGTTTCTTGGGGATGGTTGAATGTTGCCACATCTGGATCCTTAACTATGGTCTAATAGCTATGTCTCTAAATGAAAAATTAAAACAATGATGATATTTTTGAATGGAATTTAGAATGCAAAGGGGCCTTTTAAAAATTGAAAAAGCAATTACTTCAGACCTCTGCCCTTCCCTTCCCAGATTTAACTAAATCTTTTGACCTTTACATTCATGAAAGAAGGGGAATCCCCCTTTGGGCATCAGCTCAAAAACTGGGATCCTTTGCTTAGGTGACAAAAACTGGGATCCTTTGCTTAGGTGACTGCTTAATGATTCCTCTAAACCATTAGTTCAAACTGCTGAGAATAGCCTCCTTGCCCAAAGGCAGTAGCAGCTACTACAGACCTGCTAAAGAAGCCTGAAGAGATAATGCTTGGTCAGCCAATCACTACTTGGACCCCATGCCAGGTTCAGGCTTTAGTAAGTTCTAATGGAATCGAGCGGTATGGCTGGAAGGTCAATTTAAGTCAGACTATGATGTTAGACAACCCAGTGGCTACCAGAGAAACCTGTCACAAGCTAAATTCTGCCACCCTCCGACCCAAAGAAATGGAGTATGGCTGGATAGTATGACTGTATAGAAACTACAGATATGATCTATTCCAGTTGCCCTGACCTAGGAAATTAGGAAGTGAGCCTCTTCTAAACACGGAAGAGGAATGGTTCACAGACATAAGTGATTTTATGATGGAGAGAAAAAGACTGGAGAGACACACAGTGAGTTCTCAGACTCAAGTCATAGAGGCAGGAAGCCTAACCACAGAGATGTCTGCCCAAAAGCCTAGCTGATAGCTCTCCCCTGAGCCTAGAGCCTGGGACAGGGAAGATCTTAAGTGTTTACACAGATTCCCAGTAGATGTATGCCATCCTACATGTCACTGTTATTCTCTTGCTAATATTTGGGCAGCATATTCATTATCTTCAAGAGCTGACTTATTGGAAAAGATCCTGATGCTGGGAAAGACTGAAGACAAAAGGAGAAGGGGGCAGCAGAGGATGAGATGGTGGAACGGCATCACCGACTCAAGGGACACGAGTTTGAGCAAACTCTGGGAGACAGCGGAGGCCAAAGGAGCCTGGTGTGCTGAAGTCCATCTGGTCACAAAGAGTTGGACATGACCAGTGATTGAACAACAACTCAATATCTTAAATTATCTGCTGTCCTTTGTCTCCCAAAGGTAAGACAAATGGTGGCATTGCAGGGATACGAGCAGTTAGGACTGAGACCTGGTGATAAGCAAACAAAGCTAATGGCAGCTGGGGAGAAGCTCTGCTCCTGGACTTGGGGTTTTGACAATGCACAGACTCAGAACAAAGCAGTTTCAGGAGGTAGAGCTGCACCCCTCAAGAATGAGGAACACGACAAAAGACACTGAAGGGATTTGACACTGAAGGGATTTGACACCGGCAAACCCCTTTAACAATTCCTGGGAAATAAAAATAGAATCTGGGTAATGAAGTCTAGCCTTTTTTTTTTTTTTCCTTTATGTATCATGGAGTTTCACTAGCACATAGGGTTTCCCTTATAGTTCAGTTGGTAAAGAATCTGCCTGAAATGCAGGAGACACTGGTTCGATTTCTGAGTTTGGAACATCCCCTGAAGAAGGGAAAGGCTGCCCACTCCAGTATTCTTGGGTGTCCTGTGCGGCTCAGCTGGTAAAGAATCCGCCCTCAATGTGGGAGACCTGGGATCAATCCTGGGTTGGAAAGATCCCCTGGAGATGGGAAAGGCTACCCACTCCAGTATTCTGGCCTGTGGAATTCCATGGACTGTATAGTCCATGGGGTCGCAGCGAGTTGGACACGACTGAGCAACTTTCACTCACTTAGGGCGCAGTGTGCTGAGGCTTTGTAGTCAGCACTTCAGACCAGAGCTCCTAGAATTCTGCTCCCAGCACCTCAGCTGGGTGGCTGAGCACACAAGCGCTGAGCAGGACACTGCAATTCAAGATGGCAGCGGGAGGCGCAGCGGGCCGTATGCAGAGATGTTGCACCCGGCACTTCAGGCAGGAGCATGAGCTGATCTGCACCAGATCCGAGAAACTCCACCCTCTCTGTTCCCTACTGAGGAGACCTTATGAAGGAGCCCAACCTAAGGCCTGTCAGGGAGTGTTTAAGAGCTTGGTTGGCACCTCTCCATTGTTTGATCAAAGCATAAAACTTTGCTTCTGAACGAGGTTTCCTACTATTACTTGGAAGTACACTGGCACTTGCTGGGGACAGACTCGAAAGGGTTGGTAACAAAGCTAACTTCATTGATTTCCCCTAGAGACTTTATTTCACCATCACCTTTCCTCTCTTCCTAAATTCAGAAATTTCACTATAAACTGTCCTAGGTTGTCAACCCAATATCCCAAAGCCTCTCTGAAGGACCACTTGCTTATTCATACAAAGGTCATACCACTGATCATCAGAAGACTGTTTTGTCTATGATTTTCAGCCCAAGGGACTCTGAAGATTGCTCTTTGATTTTTTTTTTAATTGTTGTAACTATAGTTGAAAATGCTCTTTTTCTCTCTTCTTTACTAAACACTTTTTGAGGGATATGGGGGAGCTCAACATTCAGAAAACAAAGATCATGGAATCCAGTCCCATCACTTCATGGGAAATAGATGGGGAAACAGTGGAAACAGTGTCAGACTTTATTTTTCTGGGCTCCAAAATCACTGCAGATGATGACTACAGCCATGAAATTAAAAGACGCTTGCTCCTTGGAAGGAAAGTTATGACTAACCTAGATAGCATATTCAAAAGCAGAGACATTACTTTGCCAACAAAGGTCCGTCTAGTCAAGGCTATGGTTTATTCCTGTGGTCATGTATGGATGTGAGAGTTGGACTGTGAAGAAGGTTGAGCGCCGAAGAATTGATGCTTTTGAACTGTGGTGTTGGAGAAGACTCTTGAGAGCCCCTTGGACTGCAAGGAGATCCAACCAGTCCATTCTGAAGGAGATCAGCCCTGGGTGTTCTTTGGAAGAAATGATGCTAAAGCTGAAACTCCAGTACTTTGGCCACCTCATGTGAAGAGTTGACTCATTGGAAAAGACTCTGATGCTAGGAGGGATTGGGGGCAGGAGGAGAAGGGGACGACAGAGGATGAGATGGCTGGATGGCATCACTGACTTGATGGACCTGAGTCTCAGTGAACTCCAGGAGTTGGTGATGGACAGGGAGGCCTGGCGTGCTGCGATTCATGGGGTCGCAAAGAGTCGGACACGACTGACTGACTGATCTGAGCTGATCTGATTAGTTATTTACACATAGACAATTTTATTGCTCAGCTTCTACTATGCATTTAAGGTGTGGCTATCCAAATGTCACTCTTCCCCTTTGTGGGCTGTGATGAAAGTCATTATGTACTTCACAGGGAAGAAATGCTACTCGATTTCATCTTTCCAGGTTGTTAAACCTCTGAAGATGCCTACCTATTTATTTACCTAAGTTCTGGATAGCCTAGCAACAGTGGTTCTCAATTAAGGTATCTGAACAACTAAATGAAGTCAATGTACACATTTTTTTCTTTACCATCCTGTTTTTGCACTCAATTAAAATTCTATGCAAGATAATAAATTTGCCTAATAAGCCTTCATACTGATCAAAGTCAGGAAAAATCTCCAAGGACTTTCTCTCTCTGTTATTTATGGTGATAATATCAAAGGTTGTTGGTATCTTTCAGTCAATGATTTTCTTTGTATATATTCAGATTATTCAATGTCTGTCTTAGACAAATATTCATATTTTTTTCTATCTGAAGGAGAAAGAGACATTTTCTGAACAGAAATCAGCACACATTCTGAGATTTGTATGGTTGCATTTTATCTGTATAATTAATTAGACTGCTTTGATCAGAGCTAGTTCAGTGTAGTGCAGCAGAGAGCACTGAGGCTCAGGACTTAGGCAGGTCCGGAGCTGGCACTCTTCAGGTGCATGACCTTAGATAACAAACTTAGCCTCTTATAACTTCAGTGTTGTCAACTGGAAAATAAAGAGCTGCATCTTTCGAACCCTAAAGCTGCCTGTGAGCTCTATAATTCCACAATTCCAGCATGCTATGACCTGACAGGTAAAGTTCACTGGAAAATTGAACTTGATAATTCAGGGAAAAATATCCAGCACGTACTAAAGAAAAAGACAAGGTGGAGAACTTTATTTATTTATTAAACATGTATTGAGCATTTTCTATGTCCATGGCACTAGGCTAGGAGGTGTGTGTGTGTGTGTATTGAATGTGGTAGTAATCCTGACCTCAGAGGCTTAGAGTCTAGTTGAGGGGGACTGAGTGTGTGTATGAGTAATCCTGACTGACAAGGGCTTTCCATTTTTAGGAAATTAATTACACAATTGAGCCACAATTCATTTTGACTTTTAAGACAGCACTTGATGTTCAGAGATAAATGACTCAATCTAAAGTTACTTCAAAGTGAAATACTTTTACTGCATCTCAGAACATCACAATTTATAGGCAAAAAAAGCTTGCTAGGTCCATAAGAATATATGGGTGCACTTGTTTGAAAAACATATTATTAGGTCAGAAACTCTTTCCTGTGCATCTATTTACCTGGAACAGAAAAACCAATCTGAATCTCTGATTGCTAATAATAATAATTTATAAAACAGGTGGTAGAATTGAACAGAGAGATTAGAGGAACATGTTAATCAGATTCACAGTGGCAGGCTTTTACAAGAAAGCAGAGCACAGCACACTATAATCCCTGGGGTCACAAGAGTCAGACACAACTTAGCAACTAAACAACAATAGTAAAGCAATAGATGGTTGGTGTTTGGGACTTCTGGGTCCTGTTAGGTAATTTTTTTAGCTTTGATTAGTGATGCTACCAGGCCATATTTCCTAATCCCATGTAGCATATCAGAAATCTGTACCTGCCTTCATTCAGATTGCAAACTGTTTGTTTTACCTTGATTTCCTAAGCAACCATTGGGCACATAAATGGGTTTTCTTGGTTTGACTTTTAATTTTTCTTAAGTATTTATTAATGGATGAAAAGAAACTTATAAACACATTGGTTCTTGAATCATTGTAACAGCACTACATGAATTTATCACAGAAACAAGCAGAAGGCACTTCCAAATCTATCTATCCATATGGATATTGATTGATTGAATAGTTCATACCCTAAGAAGGAGGAATATAGAAGGAGGCATGTGAGTATAGACTTTGTTCTTTTAAGCATATGTGGGACAGTGTGTGTGTGTGTGTGTGTGTTTTCTGCAAGAGAGGGTAATAAATAGATTTCCATTTACTAAACCAATCTAGGATGAAAAAGAAGATGGGAAAATGATTTAAAATAGGTTAACATCAATAATCCAAGTGAATGACCATGGAGATTTGTTAGGGCAACAAAAGTGGGAATCAAACAGTCATCAGAATTTGGTGACTAGTTAACTATGAGGAGTGAGGGATGATGGTTTTACTGATCAAACCTAGAAAAATTAAAGAATCCATTTTTGAGCCATATGCTTAGAGGAGAAAGGAAAGAGACAGCATTATTATTTTCCTTTTATTTTTGAACATTTTAAATGGCAGAAGAATTACTAAGAATAGTACAATAAATACCCATAAATTACCAATTACTTGGTTCACCTATTGTCAATGTTTTATCTGTATGATCTCTCCCTCTCTCTTTCTCACACACAGACAGAAGGTTCACCCCTCAATATTTTGGTATAAATCTCCTAATAACCAGTTCACTTTCTTACACAGTCAAAACACAGTTATCACTATCAAATAATATTATGGTATTCTTAATACCACAATACTAATACACTAATTATTATACTAATATATAATCTATATATTTTGCCCCAATATTCTCAATAATGTCTTTTACAACTTTTATTTTGCTGGAAGGACAACCATATTGGGATTCTGAAATGGAGCTAGAGCACTAATTAATCGTTATAAATGTAGATATGAGAGTAACTCACTAGCATGCCAGTGATATTACTAAGATGATAGTATAAGTGAGTTCACTCTGGAAAGACAGCAAGAATTGAGATTTATCAAGGTTAGAGCCACAAGGTAATTTTATTTTCGCTTTTTAAATTTTCAAAAGTATTGCATAGTCAGTATTTTCTGTCAAGAAAATATTATTTTTGTCAGGTATTTGGGTCAAGAAAAATTATTTAAGAAGTTATGACAAGTTATAAAGTTATTAAAAAGTGGAGCTAGGTCTTGATTTTCAGCATAAAGTATGTGGTCCTTCTGCTGTAATACAGTTACTGCCAATGTGTACAGTGTCAGCTCTGGAAGACACTTCCGTGTGGCTGATTAGATTTTTCAGAGCTGGCTACAGCAATACTTCCCCCAGGATATATTCTTCTACAACATGACTTGCCTTTCCCCCATCAAGGGGTGGAATCTACATTTGCCTAATCACTGACCATCCCCAAGAAAGAAACACAAAAAGGCAAAATGGTTGTCTGAAGAGGCCTTACGAATAGCTGAGAAAAGAAGAGAAGCTAAAGACAAAGGAGAAAACGAAAGATATACACATTTGAATGCAGAGTTCCAGAGAATAGCAAGGAAAGATAAGAAAGCCTTCCTCAGAGATCAATGCAAAGAAATAAAGGAAAATAATAGAATGGGAAAGACAAGGGTTTTCTTCAGCCTTCCCTGATAGCCCAGTTGGTAAACAATCCACCTGCAATGCAGGAGATCCCTGTTCGATTCCTGGGTCGGGAAGATCCCCTGGAGAAGAGAAAGGCTACCCACTCCAGTATTCTGGCCTAGAGAATTCCATGAAAGTTGGACACAACCGAGCGACTTCACTTTCACTTTTCCCTTTCATGCATTGGAGAAGGAAATGGCAACCCACTCCAGTGTTCTTGTCTGGAGAATCCCAGGGACGGGGGAGCCTGGTGGGCTGCCGTCTATGGGGTCGTACAGAGTTGGACATGACTGAAGCGACTTAGCAGCAGCAGCAGCAGAGATACCAAGGGGACATTTCAAGCAGAGATGGGCACAATAAAGGACAGAAATGGTATGGACCTAATAGAAGCAGAAGATATTAAGAAGAGGTGACAGGAATACACAGAACTATACCAAAAAGATCTTCACGACCCAGATAATCATGATGGTGTGATCACTCACCTAGAGTCAGACATCCTGGAATGCAAAATCAAGTGGGCCTTAGGAAGCATCACTACGAACAAAGCTAGTGGAGGTGATGGAATTTCAGTTGAGTTATTTCAAATCCTAAAAGATGATGCTGTGAAAGTGCTGCATTCAATATGTCAGCAAATTAGGAAAACTCAGCAGTGGTCACAGGACTGGAAAAGGTCATTTTTCATTCCAATCCCAAAGAAAGGCAATGCCAAAGAATGTTCAGACTACCACACAATTGCACTCATTTCACATGCTAGCAAAGTAATGCTCAAAATCCTTCAAGCTAGGCTTTATCAGTATGTGAACTGAAAACTTCCAGATGTTCAAGCTGGATTTAGAAAAGGCAGAGAAATCATAGATCAAATTGCCAATGTGCTCAGGATCATAGAAAAAGCAAGATAATTCCAGAAAAAACATCTACTTCTGCTTCATTGACTACCTTAAAACATTTAACGGTGTAGATCACAACAAACTGTGGAAAATTCTTAAAGAGATGGGAATACCAGACAACCTTACCTGCCTCCTGAGAAATCTGTATGCAGATCAAAAAGCAACAGTTAGAACCAGAGATGGAATAATGGATTCATTCCAAATTGGGAAAGGAGTACATCAAGGCTATATATTGTCACCCTGTTTTTTAATTTATATGCAGAATACATTATAAGAAATGCCAGGCTTGATGAAGCACAAGCTGGAATCAAGATTGCCTAGAGCAATATCAATAACCTCAGATATGCAGATGACACCACCCTTATGGCAGAAAGCAGAGGAATTAAAGAGCCTCTTCATGAGGGTGAAAGAAAAGAGTGAAAAAACTGGCTTAAAACTCAACATTCAAAAAACTAAGATCATGACATCCAGTCTTATCACTTCACTGCAAATAGCAAAGACATTGCTTTACCTACAAAGGTTGGTATAGTCAGAGCTACGTTTTTTCCAGTAGTCATGAATGGATATGAGAGCTGACAATAAAAAGGGTTGAGCACTGAAGAACTGATGTCTTCAAACTGTGTTGCTGGAGAAGAGTCTTATGAGTCCCTTGGACAGCAAGGAGATCAAACCAGTCAATCCTAAAAGAAATCAACCCTGAATATTCATTGGAAGGACTGATGCTGAAGATAAAGCTCCAATACTTTGGCCACCTGATGCGAAGAGCTGACTCACTGGAAAAGACCCTGATGCTAGGAAGGATTGAAGGTGGGAGGAGAAGGGGACGACAGAGGATGAGACAGTTGGATGGCATCACTGACTAGATGGACATGAGTTTGAGTAAGATCTGGGGGTTGGTGATGGACAGGGAAGCCTGGCGTGCTGTGGTTCATGGGGTCACAAAGAGTTGGACACGACGTAGTGACTGAACAATAAAAATTCTGAGAAATAATGGACACAGAATAAGTTTGAAAAATAAAATGCAAGTTCCTCTTTTGTAAGGGAAGTTTACATTAATAAATGAAATCTCCAATTATAAGGGTGGTGTATCAGGAAGAGCTGTGCTGTGCTGTGCTTAAGTCGCTCAGTCATGTCTGACTCTGTGACTCCATGAACTGTAGCCTACCAGGCTCCTCTGTCCATGGGGATTCTCCAGGCAAGAATACTGGAGTGGGTTGCCATGCCCTCCTCCAGGGGATCTTCCCAACCCAGGGATGGAACCCAGGTCTCCCACATTGCAGGTGGATTATTTACCATCTGAGCCACCAGGAAAGCCCAAGAATACTGGAATGAGTAGCCTATCCCTTTTCCAGGGGATCTTCCTAACCCAGGAATCTAACCAAGGTCTCTTGTAATGCAGGCAGATTCTTTACCAGCTGAATTACCAGGAAGCATGACTTAATCAGGAGAGAATTTTATTAATGCAGGAAGCAAAGACTTAAATTTGCATAAGAAACCTTGTTTAATCATGCTTTTCCCAGTAACCTCAAAACTGGCCTTCTTGTAACCCAAACATACACCCCCTTTTTTTCTTTGTCTTTAACTGGGAGATAGTCATTTTTCCCTAGGTGTATCTCTTGTACCCAGGAGGCATATGCACTAATAAACTTCTGTTGTTTTTCTCTTATTAATCTGACTTTTCTTACAGGGTTCGTTGGGTATACTTCAGAGTTTAAGTGTGGAATAGTAGAAAGCATGGCCAGTGAAATTAGGTCAGCTAAGAACTGAGGGTGGAGGGAAAATTGCTTTCCCTCCCCTACAATTTCATATAATTATACTTATTAAATTGAGTTTCAAGCTCTTGTTTCCTAATTTAAAAAGTGGAACTGTGGAAAATGTATATACTTCTTTGTAAAATTTTATTTATTTTTTCTTATTGTAATTGAGCTAATATTTTCTGAGGAACATTTGCCCTCATGTGAAAGAAACAAATACATTTCTAGTATATTATTTCAAAAGAAAAAGTGCTTAGGGCTTTGCATAGGAGACAGCTTAATATTTTAAATGATTATTTTCAGTTTTTACTTAACTCTTGTAATTTGTATGCTTGGTAATGTTGGGCAGCAGATGCATGTCTCATCCTGAATAATCAGTGGTAGATGATGCATCAGGCACAGATTGAATCATAGACTGGCCATAAGGGAGAGACTTCGTCTGTCATTGACAAAAGGCAGGGTGAGAAAATGAGATCTGGAGCTCATTTAGGCTCCTAACAATATAGAAGCACAGGGGCAAGAAGCCAGAATTATAAAGAGAAAACACCATCTTTGTGGAAACAGTAAAATGTAACATCTCCTTGGATTCCTGCTCCATTTCAAAATATGGAGAAACTGTTCAGAGCTATTTGCTGTCTTCTCTTCCATCAACCCCGTGCTTACTAACTTATATCAGATTCTTTAAAAAGTATTTTTTAAATGGCAGACATTTAGTTGGAAAATTAACATTTGCAGGCAAGAAACAAAGTTAACCAATTTATGTATAAAGAGGCGTTGATAATTAAAATGTGAGTTGGATGACATTAACACCTCATTGGCTGAAATGTCATTACTACTTTAATTCACACAGTTGTTTTTATTTTAATTGTAGTTGTTTGATTCTGCCTTTTTTCTGTGAAAAAGAAAAGACCATGAAAATGACCTATCAAGGTTTCAAGGCTGTGTTTATTTCTGTAGAAAAAATTCGACTAATCAAAGTAAAGTAGAATTACATTAATCCATGTATCCAGTTGCAAGAGCAAAAGAAAAACCTGCATTTTATAATCTTTACTATTTAAATCATAACAAGTAATATACAGAGCAGAGTGTTATATAAGCTTTATGAGTCTCAGTTTTCTCATCCATAAAGTGGAAATAATGAGTAATATAAAATCTATCTTATAGAATTTTTACAATAAATAAAATAATGAGTTTTAAATACTTAGCATTGTGTCTTATACATGGTAAGTGCTTAAGTCTAAGGAACTTGAAAAATATAACAAACTCCAGGGCAGAGAGATAAGGATAAATATAACTAATAAATAGGTGTAACTTTCAAGATTTTCATAGAGTTTAGATGCATTACTCTGTTAAGAATATCTGAAGGAATTTTTCTTTTGCAGTTTACCTCTGAGAATTTAATAATATATGTTTTAAAAAGAGAACTGTGGGGAATATTCTGAGCATACTGGAAAAGTTTTACATTTTCTTTTTAAAATAAATTACATATATTTGATCAATGTTAAAATATTTTTTCATAGATAACTTTAAATAGCAATTTTATTATGATTCTATAAAAATCAGGCTCTACCTGCATAGATCCATTTGGCCAAATTGTTCCATCTCTTTCTCATCCTAGCAAATTATAGGCTTGAGGTACTTATTAGAAGCTAACAAATTCAAAGAGCAATCTTGTTCAGGAGCTCCCTCAAGCTTAGCAACAAAATCCTAAACATACAAAAAATCTTCTGGACGTGATTCCCATCTCTTTTTAATGTTTATTAATTCGACTCACCTTTGTCTGAATTCTGAATTTTGCCCAGAGGTGTTTCTTCCTTCTGTCTCACTAGTCCCATCTTTCTCCCCTCTTTCTTATTTTTTCTACCTTTTTCCCTCCTACAGTGAAAAGAGCAGTATGGAACTTCCCTCCAGAGACCTTCCACCTCAAATGGCCATATGGGTTTAATGTATAATGCATGAGAAGCAGTGTGGGTTGAAGATGATTCAAAAGAGAAGGCTTTGAGGCTGGGCTCAGGAGGCATTTTTCAATAATAATTAGAAAATCAAGCAGCATCTTACTGTTATTCTAGTCATTTCAATGCAATATAATAAGCCTGGCTCAAACAGTGCTGCAGAGTAATATACTGCTATAATACAACCTCCTCAACACAATTATTGTGCAAATGCACTTATTCATTAGTAATGGGTTCTTTGTCCTCAGAATTTCCTTAGATTTAACTGGAAATGTCAGTTTTCTATGGACACCTCTCTCGCATGAGCTGTTTATCACTACGGTTGTTGGCAGAGACAAAATAATGTGAGTTTTAATTTGGATGTAATTTTCAGCATACTACATTAAGGAATTCTTTTGGAAGAGGCAGATCAGGCAATATTTTGGCATGATCTTCATGCTAGTGACATCAACTTTTGAGAGCTATCTTTTGACCCAGGAATAACATTTGAAATTAAAACTGGACTTTTCTTTTTGCCACATTATATAGAATTATTGCCTATAGTCAGGTTTCTTTCTTTTTTTTTTTTTTAACCTAAAAAGTAGTAAAATAAGGATATATTTATTGGGTACTTGATATGTGAGGCAGATACCAAAATAATACTACTTCTTTATGGATTTTGTCTCTTTGCCATATGGATTATTTTGGGCTAAAGCCCACTGAAAATCATCAGTTGCAGGAAAACCTCTAAAAACAGGTCACACATTTTCCTTTTGTAAAGGAAATTTTTATTTGTAAAGGTATCTTCCCCAGCACCAGGAAGAAGAGCTTTCTTAATAAAAAGGCGGGCCTTAATAAAAAGGCATAGCAAGCTCCATTAAACAACCTTTGTTTGCCACACTTTTCCTGTTTACCTTCCTATAACTTGCCTCCTCCTCCAAGAAGTCCCAAACCCCTTTTCCTTTTGTCGAGGGAGTGTGTAATTTCCTTGGTTCTGTCTCATCACAACAAAAATTTGAAGTGATGGACCAGTGTTACAGCTCCATGTTACAGTTCAGTTTTATTTAGAAAATAAAGGAAAATACAGCCTCGAGGCGTGAGGGCATGCAGACCCAAAAGATGCTAAGAGAGGCCTTTTGGCTCCTCTTTTAATACTTTTTTTCTCCTCCCCTTGAGCCTGCCCTATGTAAATTGGGCTAACCAGGGATGCTGTTTATTTTACCTGAGGTTTTCACTCCAGTCCTGGACCTTCCTTTGTTCTATTTCCACGGGCTTTTTCCTTCCTTATCTTTTAGCCACCACCATTTTGGATTCCTTTTTCCTATTCTAACTACCTAATGGTTTCTTTAGGATGGAAGAAAATTTAAATGGCACAGGATTACAGACTCATTGCACTTAATCTCCTAAAGGACTCTAGACAGTAGACAGCCTGATCCTCTTCCTTTGCTCATAAAGAACCGATAACTGAGAAGAAGGAAGCTATCTACCACACACTTATTATTATATGGGCTCCATACATGCTCAACATCTGCTTAAACATCTCTGGTGAAAGAGAGCTCAATTTTCTGGTGGCTCCTACCCCTACATTTGAATGCTTTAAATTGCTACACAAATTTTCCTTTTACAAAGTAAAAATTTGTTCCTTCCCAATGAGAAGCAAATCAGAAAGCAATACATGATTTTATCTGAAATGTAGAGACCACTTTGACATTTAGTTTTTGTACATTCTAGCATTTAATGAATGCAATCATATTTTGATGTTGCAGCACAAATCAATGGGAAAAATAGATTGTTTACTGGTGGTAAACTTTTTAACTGTAAAGCATAATTATTATAATGAAAGATATGCTCAATGAAGAATATCATAGACCAAAATAACGCACAAGTAACAGAAGGGTGGTAAAGAATCTGCCTGCAATTCAGGAGACCCAGGTTTGATCCTGGGGTTGGGAAGATCCCCTGGAGAAGGGAATGGCTCCCTACTCTAGTATTCTTGCCTGGAGAATCCCATGGACAGAGGAGCCTGGCAGGGTACAGCCCATGGGGTCACAAAAGTCGGACATGACTTAGCAAATAAACCACCACCACCAACAGAAGGGGAGAAGGGGGAAAATCTTTATAACATCTACAACTGATAAGGGGTTAATATCCATAATATAAAAGAAACTTTTGCAAACTAACAAGAAGACCGAAGCCCCAATAAAATGGTTATAAGATTTGAAAATCAATTTACAAAAAAGAAACTCAAGAAAGTAACAAAAAGATTCTCAAATTCATTTGCAATACTGAAAGTGGAGATCAAAAGCATGGTGCAGTCTGGAAATAATTAGAAAGCTAGATAGTACCAACTATTGTCAGGGTTGTAGGAATAGAATAGTCTGTGTTTATTGCTGGTGGGGGATAAAACTGATGCAGTCATTCAAAAGAACAATCTGAGTTGACTTACTTAAAATAAACCTTCTCATACCTTATGTGTAACCTATTCTTTTCCTCAGTATATATCCCAAGGGAAGTCTCATAGAGATCCATTAGGAACATGTACAAGGATGTTCATTGCTGCATTATTTGTAGTGGTGGGAGTTGAACCAACCTTGGTACCCATCACTGGGAGAAATAATAGAATATAGTGGGTAGGGCTTCCCTGGTGGCTCAGTCATAAAGAATCCATCTGTTAATGTAGGAGACTTGGATTCGACCCCTGATCTGGTAAGATCCCATATGCCTCAGAGCGACTAAGCCTGTTCACTACAATTACTGAGCCTGTGTTCTAGAGCCTGGAAGTCACAACTTATGAGCACATGTATCACAGCTACTGAAACCTGCATGCCCTAAAGCCTGTGCTTTGCAACAAGAGAAGCCACTGCAATGAGAAGCCTGCTCATGCCACCTAGAGAGTCCCCCCTCCCCGCATCGCAACTAGAAAAAAAGCCCATGCAGCAGTGAAGATACAGCACAGACAAAAATAAATAAATAATTTTAAAAAATAAGATAGTGGGTTCATACCACAAAATACCATGTACTGGTTAGAAACCATGTTCACGTAGCAAATATATAAGGATTTTTAAAATATATAGGGCTTAGTGAAATAAGAATCTGAGTAACACAAAATTATTAACCTATCTGAATTCATATATTTGAATTCATTATTTGAATAAACCCATTCAAAACAAGCAAACAAAAATCACACTTTTAGAATAAGACATACAAAGAAAAAATACATCGAATGGAATGGCTTCTTGGAGAGGAAGTAGTGAATGTGAGGCAGGTAAGGGAATAAAAAGAACTAAATGAATAAAACAAAAGAGGCCTTTTTATAGCCTAGCATTAATGACATGCCATGAACTATGGAGCCTGATTAACTCAATCCTCTGCATCTGAGGGTCTAGTGAAAATAATATCTCATAATAATGACCTTGAAAGAGACTGAAGGGCCTTTTGAATCACCCAAGATACCATGTGTGTTTAGTATCAGTGCCATTTTATCATACACTAAATATTTGACATTAGACTACTGTATGTGAATATAGGCAAGTTATTTTAAATTATTTGAAAATGTTTAAGATAATCAAATATTACAGTGAATTATGAAGTATTCTTAAATAGGTAGATTTAGGAAGAAAAAAGCTACAAAGCTTGCTAATGAAATGTTGAATATTTATTTCTGCTAACTCACTGCAATTTACACTGTTTTACACTTCTAACCTTATTTGGAGACTCTCTTCGCTCATTATTATTAATACATTGTAGGCAGTCTATGGGGTTGCAAAGAGTCAGACATGACTGAGTGACTGAACTGAGCTAAGGTAACAAAGAGGCCAAAAGCTACTGTCTTCTGCAGTTTTTGCATGTTTGTCAACATAAAAAAAGAAAAAACCAGACCATTATGAAACAGAGTCATTTGTAAATAACTTGGTACTCAGGAGCAGAAATAAAAGTCATTGGTAACTGACAGCATGGATATCCAGGGTGCTTAGCGGGTAAGTGAACTATGGGAGTGAAAGAGCCCCATGTTCACAAGGAATCTGGGCTTGCAGTCATCATCTTAAAATTCCTAATAATTTTAAAAATAGGTGACCCCATATTGTGCCCTGGACTCTCAAATTATGTTGCAAGTCCTACATAACTAGACAGAGAACTCATTTTATTTGACAATAACTTATTGAACAGCTCACGTACTACGCACTGTGCTGGGGCTGGGAACTCGCAGGTAAATAAGAAACTGTTCCTCATTTTAGGATCTCCTCCTAACAAGGGAGCTACACGTATGAACAACTAACTTACAGAGCAATATATATTCATGATTTTAAAACCCAACTTCAGATGAGTGCATTTTTGTTCATTTTGGAGGTGTGGGGATTTGCCAGGGAAAAAAGGGGCTGTCCCACAGTGATGCGTGGGATCAAATGGATTGAAATGAACTACTTCATTTAAAACACAACAAAAGTAAACCATTCCTATCAGGAAATGTTTTGAAATTTCATTTGGAAATAACACCTAATATTATTTCAAGCAGAGTCTCTGGCATGCCAAATTACATAACCTTTGATTTTGAACTAAATAATGATTAGAATAGCAACAAAAAACTGGGTCCAGTTTCACTGGCTTCCCAGTGCTTTGTTGATTCACATCCTCAGCTCATTTCCTCTTCAACTCTAATATCAGACTTTTTTCTTCCAAGCTCTTATAAGTTAACCTTCTAGGCTTTTCTTTGCAAAATCTAATTTCTAAAATTTTGGTTGCCAACAGCTTACAACTTATTTCTTTAGCTCTTCCAGTGGATCCATAATATTTAAAATCTTTTTGTCCCAGAACTAACCCTCACTTGCACTTTGTTAAGCAATGGAGGCAAAAAACAAAATTTGCACAGGTGCGACAGAATGCCACAGCTTTTCTCTAATTTTTCTCCAGTGGCCAAATTTCACTAGGGTTTGAAAACCTCTCCAAGATGGGAGGTATTTAATCTATTGACTAGTTAGATCATAACAATCATTTCAACTCATATGTTTCTTCTTGACATAGAAAGACTAATGTTGCTTTAAGAAGCAATGAATCAAAGAAAGCTTAGATCTGTTCTTAGTTTCAACCCCATTGAATTATTTCTATACAAAACAGCTGGCATATTTCTATCTCATTCCTCTAATATTTGCTATTCTAATTTGTACTGTCATGTTATTAATAACTTAGCTAATTTCTTTCATAAGGTTTTCTCTTCAAACATTATTGAAGTATGATTTACCAACAATAAATATTTCCAGTGATCTTTGTTGCCAAAGGTTCAATTTCCTTCTGGCTTTTTTTCCTTTAACTTTATTTGGCATTTCTAACAGTGCAGGTCTGGTGAAGATAAATTTGCTTAGTTTTCTTCATCTGAAAATGTCTTAATTTCACCATTATTCTTGAGGGATATTTTCATTTGATGTAGAATTCTGGGTTAGCAGTTTTGTTCTCCCAGTACATTAAAGATGTTGTTCCCAGTCTTCTAGCCTCTGTGCTTTCTGATGAGAATGTTTGAGGCCATTCATAGCTTTGTTCCCTTGTATATAATGCTGTTTTAGCTTTTCTGCTGCTTTCCAAAATTTCCCAGAATTTTTAGTTTTCAACAATTTGACTAATGCATCTAGGCATGGTTTCTTCATATTTGTGATGTCATGAGATTTGAACTTCTTGTATTTATAAATTTCTATCTTTCCCTAATTTGGAAAGTCTTTAGGCGTTTTCTTTCTTTGAATTTCCTTTTCGTTTGCCCCTCTCTTCCAGAACTCTAATTACCCTATTGATACTGCCCCATAGAATCCAAGGCTCTTTTATTTTTTATATTTCTTTTCATTTATTAGAATGGATTTCTTTTGATCTATTGTTATGTCCACAGATTTTTTTTCCCTCTGACATCTTCATTCTGCTACAAAGCTCTTTCATCAGTCTTTTAAAAATTTCATCCATTCTATTTTTTCAGTCCTAAAATTTTCATTTGCCTTTTTATGTTTCCCATTTCTCTGGATTTCTGATCCTTTTCATTATGTGAATATTTTCCTTTATCTCACTGAGTATGATTAAAATAGTTGGTTTAAGTCATTATGTGATAACTCCAACATCTGAGTTTTCTCAAGGTTGACCTCTCAAGATTGCCTTTCTTTGAGACTCACATTTTTCTGGCTTTCTGTATGTTGAAAATTTTGGATTGTATCATGGGCAGGTACTGTGGAGACTCTGCAGTGTGTTATATTTTCTGAAGAGTGTTGATATTTACCTAGTAGCATATATCTATGAAGTTACAGCCCATGAAAGAGAGTAGAACTACAATAAATGATAAGAAGGAATAGTACCTGATATCCATGCAGAGCTAAAATGGTACTTTTTTCTTATATGTCAGAATGGAAAACCTCATAAGTCATAGGACAACGAATAGAGTATTCAAAATGGTTTTGCCTCAGTAATGGGAAATAATATAATTATTCCTATGCTGAAAACTGCTCTGATCTCAACCATCATATCTTAAAAACAGAGTGCATAAAGATCAAGCTGTTCTCAAGTCACTTACAGGTGCCCTAAGACAAAACTCAAGAATATTTGTGAGACTACAAAATATCTCGTTCAATAAGGAAAATTTACAGTGTGTAGTATCCAGTGAAATATTACTAGGCATACAAAGGAGCAGGATAATATCCATAATAAGGAGAAAAAACAGTCAATCAAAACCATCCTAGAACCAGCACAGATGTTATAAGATGGGAACACTGAAGTACATTTTGTAACTGTAGTCTGTATATTCAACAATTTCAGTGGAGGCATGGGATACATTAAAAAAAAAAAGATTGAAATCAAGCTTTTACAAAAGATAACAACAGTGTCTGATATGGACAATACAGGAACAGCAGATTAAACACAGCAGAAGGAAAGATTAGTGAGTCTGAAGACATGGCAATAAAAACTATCCAAAATGAAACACAAGGGAAAAAAAGAAAAGATCTCTGGAGCCCTCTATGCTTCTGTCTTCCCAGGTATCCTGTCTTGCAAACTCTAGCCTCCTTCATCTCAGATTCCCAGGTCCACATCCTCAAGCTCAGGGAGTCCGTCAGGCTCCATTTTAGTTATCTGTCTCTGTGTCAAGGCCTACATTCTCTCCCAAAGCAAGGATTTGGGGCAATCATATTGATTACCTTATTCATTTCCCATCTCTCAGAGAAGACTATCTTTTATTGCCTGATATCCAGTGTCCTGAAAACTACTATTTCATATAATTTATTTAGTTTTCTGGTTGTTTCAGGTGACAAATCCAGTATCTATTATCACACCTTGGACATAGTGGAAGTAAATTCTGCATTTTAAGTTTCTTTTTGCTGTGGAAATGTCTGTAATTAAGAGTTCAGTGAGTCAAGTTTGGTATTTCATTAAGTACCACAATTATGAAAATAACCCCTTGTTACATGGACATCCTTGAATAGCAGAATTTCAGTTAGGTAGAACCTGGGTAAGCAAGAAGAACCAGACTCTTCTCTCTTTCGATGGAAATTTCATGTCACCTTGGAACAGTTCTTTGTCTTGTAAAGAATTACTTGAGTAGCCTTTTAAAATTTCCTTTATGTAAAGGAAAATAAATTGGAAAGCTTCTGCTGATACAACTTCTTGGGTCAACTGATGTATTTCATGAACAATTGTTGGATTGTGCATATAAACCAAAGAGGTGTATAACACTGGGATTCTCAGAGACTTCGCTATGACTTCTGCAGGAATCCACAACATCAAAGGCATCCTTGCAGTGATAAGCAAGTGCAAGTATGGTTGGAAAATCCCATGGACGGAGGAGCCTGGTGGGCTGCAGTCCAAGGTGTCGCTGAGGGTCAGACACGACTGAGCGACTTCACTTTCACTTTTCACTTTCATGCTTTGAAGAAGAAAATGGCAACTCACTCCAGTGTTCTTGCCTGGAGAATCCCAGGGACCGTGGAACCTAGTGGGCTGCCATCTATGGGGTCGCACAGAGTCAGACACGATTGACGTGATGCAGCAGCAGCAGCGGCAAGTATGGTAGGTAGCTTCCTTGGTGGCCCAGTTGGATAGAATCTGACTGCAATGCAGGAGACCAGATTTGATCCCTGGGTCAGGAAGATCTCCTGGAGAAGGAAATGACGATCCACTCCAGTATTCTTGCCTGGAAAATCCCATGGATGGAGGAGCTTGGCAGGCTATATAGTCCATGGGGTCACAAGAGGCAGACACGACTTAGTGACTAAACTACCAAGTATGGTAGGGAGGTGACTCCAGCATTGAAAAGCAGAAACGCGTGGCTCTGACAGAAGAGCTGGAAGCAAAAACCAGGCCTGCGCAATGACTGGAGCTTATTCTTTATTCTCGCCAGAATTCATAAACAGGAGTAGAAATTGGATTAGTATTCTCTTAAATGAGGGATAATTTATTTTCTATTATTTTGGAGAATATCTTAATTTTTTCAAAAAATGAAAGTATTCTAGTGAAATATGCAATATTGTGTATGCATTATATTTTGTCTATCTATAATTCTCAGTATTGTGTGTATACTGAGTAATGTAGATCCATTTAAAATAAAATTTAGCCTAAAAGAAATGGTGTTTTCTTGAGAAAAAATTAATATGTCTTATTGGAATAATTTTCTTAAAGTTATGCTACTTGGACTGCTTCAGGTTTCAGGGACAGAAACGCATTTCTGGTCTCCAAAGTTATAGGATGTATTTTAAGGATGTATGAAGAAGTAAAGTAGCAAGGGAAAGTCCTCAAAAATCATCTCTAGCAAAAAGAATATCTCTCATTCCTTGGGTGAGTCCTACCACATACTGTTGCTCTCCTGACCTCTTTCTTGTAATGTTCCTCATTTAAGCACCTGTGTTATTGGCCAGTAGCCGGCACGCTTAGTGTTCAGGATTTTCTTGCCATTAGCTCACCAATAGGCAGCTACCTTTGACACAGCCACCAATTATGGTCCATTCAGTTGAGATCACAGGTCAGAGCACTGACTCCCAAGTTACAAAGCATGGTCATTTAAATAAAAAAGGAAATAATGTGACTAATTTTTTTCTGCCCCAGAGTGGGGTCTGGCAGGCCTTCAGTCTTTTTTAAATACAAGGATACGAAGATTTACATCATTAATTTTAGTAAGAGAAGAGAAACTAATAAAACATTAGAGGTTCCTGGCTATTTGAGACTTGATATTTTGTAAGACAAACTCATCCATGAAACCATCATTCTATCTGGGTTTGAATGCTGAACTCAAATAAATAAATTTGAGATTATTTACTCAAATAAATTTGACTGCAATTTATTAGCTATATGACCTTGGTCGAATAATTTTACCTCTTCACTTATAAGTTTTATGCCATCCACCTTAGGGAGTTGTGAAGATTAAATGAGTTGATGGTTAGCATGTGATAAATATTAGCCATTGTTATTATTATTATTATTATCATCACTGGGGAAGTCTGGGAAATATATTTTAAATTTCTTTACAATTAACTCAAAACTGGAGTTTCTCTATAAGTTTGTAAAGTTTATAAAAACAAATCTCTACATTTAATATGTATGTATATATCTCATGCTTACATTTGGTGTTTATGTCTACATTTATACTTATATCAATTTCTTGGTATTTTCCTCTTTTCAGAATTATTTTCAAGGTCTTTAAAAGAAGAAAGAGACTATGTTTTATTAATATATTACTAGCATATAACAGCATATTTAAAATCTATTTGTTGCTTAATAAATCTTAATAAATAATTATTGAGTTGAATTTGATTGAAAAATGAGAAGAAAAGCTGTTTGAGTCTTTTATTTTTCCTTCCTTAAGAGGCAGCTATGCTATGGTGCACTGAATATGAGGTTGGAAAGAGAAGTTCTGTTTTTAATTAAGCCTTTTGATTACCAGTTCTATGTCCCCAAGTCATCATTTAATCTCTCCAAGCTCCTCATCTTTACAATAGGAAACTAATACACTACAGAAACAGAATAAGAATTAAGGTGAAATTAAATGTGTGTACAGCTACTCACATATTAGGCATGAGTTTATTATTTTGTTACCAACTATTGTCCTTTATTTTGAATTCCAGTTTGCTGGAAGATGTGGGAAAATGAATGTCCCAAGTTTTTAAACATTCCTCAAATTTTCAGGTTGAAGAAACCCCCCCGTCAGAATACTTTCTTACCTTCTCTTATCTGCCTGATCTGCGTCTTATCACTTCCCAGACTTAGCCCTCCAAACGTAGCAAGATTGGCCATTTCTAGATCTTACATCTCTTTCTGCCCCTGTTCCAACTTCATTTTATATCTTCCTCTTTGGAAACAATACAGAGACATGACCAATAATGCTGCAGCCATTACTCTATGTAGATCCTGCGTTACCTCTTACACGCCATTCTTTGTTCCACCTGAGGTAGACAAACATAATTTCATTTCAACCTGGATATTGTACGTGGATTGAAAGATACATTCTGAGTGACATCTTGTCCCATTACAAAGAGAACAGAAAACTGTATCTAGCCAGTTACAAATGCCACGTAAAAGAACAGGATCTTTCCCAGGCAATGCTCATTTTGTCATTCTCTAATGTAGTAAATTTTATTGTACATTATTTTTCTCAGTTGTAATTCATTTGAGCTTTTCCTACACACACACACACACACACACACACACACATATATATATATACATGGCTTCCCTTGTGGCTCAGCTGGTAAAGAATCTGCCTGCAGTGCAGGAGACCTGGGTTGGGAAGATCCCCTGGAGAGGGGAAAGGCTACCCACTCCAGTATTCTGGCCTGGAGAATTCCATGGACTGTATAGTCTATGGGGTCTCAAAGAGTCGGACGTGACTGAGGGATTTTCACTTTCACTTTATATACATATATACACATATATATATATATAAAATCAGCCTATGTGACATTTTGTCTTTTAGATCTCCTCATGTGCCATCACTATTTCCAGAAATCTAACTCAGAATGCCCTTTCATCTTATAATGGCAAAGCAAGGCATCATAAGAGCTGTTATTTTGTGAACTGTATGTTGTTCTTTACAAATGAAACACTGAATTTTAATAATTGTCTTGTTAAAAAGCATTTAATAATTAAAAAATTTTAAGATGGGCTTAGAAATTCTGGAAGATGGTAAAATTCAGATTCTCAAATGTGCTGATTTGTAGGTCAGTTTATAATGATTTATTATTTCCATGATTTCTGAGATCAGAGCTGGGAATAGGCCAGATTCTACAGTTGAAATTGTGAAGTAAATCAACATCTAAGGCCTGGGGGATGGTCAATTACCTTTTAGCAATGGACTCTTGGATAATTGCAAAGTAAATAGATCACCTGGTACCCCCATATGCTCAGGGTCCCCAAGCTCAGAGCTAATGCCATTCTTTATAATGAAGCTTGGGCTTCTGACCAGTTAATTGTCTAGCAATCCTTTTGGGATACTGAAGACATGAACAGCTTTTTGAAACTGTCTAATCTGAGGGACATAGTTGTTTTATAAAGAGACAATGGTACTTATGTCTGTTTCTCTAGGAACACTGGGCAGATGTATATGATACCTTTGCTAAACATAAAGTAGAATAAGGATGTAAGTGTCTATTGTTATAATTTAATAATGATATGGTTAATATTTCATTTCAATCACTGCCTGGTTTGGAACTCATAAGCTATTATCTACCTGAATTTGCCCCAGTCCTATTTAAGACCAGCCTGCCTTGCAGGAAGAGAAGAGGGAATCGAAGCTACTCTGGCTGAATGATATAGCAGTGTAACTCCTCTATTCAACCCTGTTTTTTGCATATGCTGCCATACATGGCCATTCATATGCAGTGCGCTGTATATTTATTTACTGATTGGTTAACCGGTAAGTTAACCTTGGTAAATTAAATCAGTATATTAACTGGTAAGTGAATAAAATACAATTTTATTTTTCAAAATATTTTCCAATTCTCTGCCATTTCTTCATCTTTCCCTACAAATCCTTTAACATAATTATAACAGACATTTTAAGTTTCTTGCCTGCTAATTAAAACAGCAGGGCCATTTAGTGGGTGGCTTTTATTAACATTTCTTTTCTCTTGATTTTGGGTCAGATTTTGCTGCTTCCTTGCATTATTTGACTATCTTCTGGATATTATGATTGATATGTTGCAGTCTCAATTTTCTCATCTTTCTCTAAAGGTGTTAAGTTTTATGCTTCAGTTCAGTTCAGTTGCTCAGTCATGTCTGACTTTTTGTGACCCCATGGACTGCAGCACGCCAGGCCTCCCTGTCCATCACCAACTCCCGGAGTCTACCCAAACCCATGTCCATTGAGTTGGTGATGCCATCCAACCATCTCATCTTCTGTCGACCCCTTCTCCTCCCACCTTCAATTGTTCTCAGCATCAGGGTCTTTTCAAATGAGTCATTTCTTCGCAACAGGTGCCCAAAGTATTGGAGTTTCAGCTTTAGCATCAGTCCTTCCAATGAACACTGAGGAGTGATGTCCTTTAGGATGGACTGATTGGATCTCCTTGCAGTCCAAGGGACTCTCAAGAGTCTTCTCTAACACTACAGTTCAAAAGCATCAATTCTTTGGTGCTCAGCTTTCTTTACAGTCCAACTCTCACATCCATACATGACTACTGGAAAAACCATAAACTTGACTAGATGGACCTCTGTTGACAAAAGCAAATGTCTCTGCTTTTTAATATGCTGTCTAGGTTGGTCTTAACTTTCCTTCCAAGGAGTAAGTGTCTTTTAATTTCATGGCTGCAGTCACCATCTGCAGTGATTTTAGAGCCCCCAAAATAAAGTCAGCCACTGTGTCCACTGTTTCCCCATTTATTTGCCATGAAGCGATGGGACCGGATGCCATGATCTTGCTTCCTGAATGTTCAGTTTTAAGCCAACTGTTTCACTCTCCTCTTCCACTTTCATCAAGAACTCTTTAGTTCTTCTCTTTCTGCCATAAGAGTGATGTCATCTGCATATCTGAGGTTATTGATATTTCTCCCGGCAATCTTGATTCCAGCTGTGCTTCCTCCAGCCCAGCATTTCTCATGATGTACTCTGCATATATGTTAAGTAAGCAGAGTGACAATATACAGCCTTGATGTACTCCTTTTCCTATTTGGAACCAGTCTGTTGTTCCATGTCCAGTTCTAACTGTTGATTCCTGACCTGCATACAGATTTCTCAAGATGCAGGTCAGGTGGTCTGGTATGCCCATCTCTTTCAGAATTTTCCACAGTTTATTGTGATCCACACAGTCAAAGGCTTTGGCATAGTCAATAAAGCAGAAATAGATGTTTCTCTGTAACTTTTCTGCTTTTTCAGTGTTGTTGACAGTCATCTTGACCTTCTCTTCGTTCTGTCCTCAGTCTTAAGACACAGTCCTTAGTCCTGGCCTTATTTCTAAGGTGTGGTTTTAATGGAAAGTCTGAAGTCTTGATCAAGCCTAATTTGATAGATTTTTTAAAAATTATTTATTTTAATTGGAGGCTAATTACAATATTGTAGAGGTTTTTGCCATACATTGACATGAATCAGCCATGGGTGTACATGTATTCCCCATCCTGAACCCCCCTCCCACCTCCCTCCCCATCCCATCCCTCTGGGTCATCCCAGTGCACCAGCCCTGAGCACCCTGTCTCATGCATCGAACCTGGACTGGCTATCTGTTTCACATATGATAATATGCACGTTTCAATGCTATTCTATCAAATCATCCCACCTAGCCTTCTCCCACAGAGTCCAAATGCCTGTTCTATACATTTGTGTCTCTTTTGCTGTCTTGCATATAGGGTTATCGTTACCATCTTTCTAAATTTCATATATATGCGTTAGTATATTGTATTGGTGTTTTTCTTTCTGACTTACTTCACACTGTATAATAGGCTCCAGTTTCATCCCCCTCACTAGAACTGATTCAAATGTATTCTTTTTAATGGCTGAGTAATACTCCATTGTGTATATGTACCACAGCTTTCTTAACCATACATCTGCTGATGGACATCTAGGTTGCTTCCATGTCCTGGCTATTATAAACAGTGCTGTGATGAACATTGAGGCACATGTGTCTCCTTCAGTTATGGTTTCCTCGGTGTGTATGCCCAGCAGTGGGATTGCTGGGTCATATGGATTGGCCAGAAAGTTCATATGGGTTTTTCTATAAGATGTTATGGAAAATTTGAGTGAACTTTTTGGCCAACCCAATATGTTCCTTGATTTGCAGGGCTGATGAGATATTACTGTTGATTTTTTAAGGGGAGAGGTTCTGAGTCATATTTTATACATAAGCAGTTTAACAATCAGTCAATAATTTGAAGGCAATTTAAATGCAGATTTTGTTCCACTTTGATTTTGTCCTTTCTAGAATTTTCCTATCAGCTCAACTGATTTCTCATTAGCCTATTAGGGCACTGCTTTCTGCATGAACTCTATTCCACTGGATCCATGGGGAACTGGGATGGTCTCTCAGAGGAACTGTGGCTAAATGTGGTGCCCATTTAATCTACTTCCCTTCTTTCAAGGACTGTGTTCCCTCCAGTATATGCCCTCTGTTATCTTTCTTTCAGCACATTCAAACTGCTTTTTTAGAAAAAGTATACTGCTCAGAGTTTATGTCAATGATACAAGCTATTCTGCTAATTCCAGTAGATAAATGTAAAGTCTTAAAAATGAAGATACATTATATATATACATACACATGTACAAAATGAACAGATCCATGAAAATGTCACTCATATAGTGCTTTTTTTTGTGGGGTGGGGGGAGTGGGTTTTATTAGCTAACATCCATGGATTGCTTACTCCATGCTAGACAGAATGCCTAGAGTTTTACATTTATTGAATGATGTTTAAAAAAATTATCAAACATTTACAGAAGGAAGAACAGTATAAAGCATTTCTAGGTACCTATCAAACAACTTCAAAAATTAGTTACACACAGCTGATCTTGTTTCTCTTATACCTCCACTCACTTCAGCCCCATTGCATGATTTTAAAGTAAATACAAGACTGTATAATACTATTTGTGCATACTTCAGTATGAGTCTCTAAAATATAAGAGATTCTGTTTCATTCATCCATTCATTTATTTATTGGCCATGCCACAAGGCATGCGGGGTCATAATTCCCAGACCAGGAATCTAACCTGAGCCCCTGCACTGGAAGCATGGCATCTTAATCTCCGCATATCAGGGAAGCAAAATATTATCAGACTTAACATTAATTTCTTAATGTTACCTAGTGTTCAATTGTGCCCAATTTTCTCAGTTTTTTCAGTTTTCCCTCTACATTCCATATTGTAATCCAAAGGTTGTCTTTCTTTTTAATTTTCCTTAAAAGTCATTTGTTGAAGGAATTTGCCAATTGTCATTTAACACATTCCTCTGTCCTCAAATAGCTTGTAAACTTAGAGGAAGGTCAGTTGTTAGCTTTTATTCAACTGTCATCACCAGGCCATTGCCCGATTTCAAAATATGGAGTTTGAATTGATGGCTTAGTACTTTACATGGTTTTACTCCCTTCATGCTTCTTTCTGCCTGATGACACTTGAGAGTGTACATGTAAGTGCAGAAAATTTTCTTTTTCATAGGCATTAATATTATCCATTTTATTTCAGCCTTTTAAAGTACACTTCTGTGAAATATGTACATGACTGAGTCTGATCTATTACTCATTTTTGACCTCTGAGCAACACTGTGTTTCCTATTCTCTTTGATGAGAAAATTTGGAACAGCTTGGCGCATTCCTCCATGGACCTTGCAGGTGGAAGGCATGGCCTATTGTCATGTAAAGCCTTTGGTCTGACTCCTGAGTCATGAGCCCTAGATTTAATCAAAAGATAAAAAAGTAAACCCAATGTAGTCTATAAAAAGTAACAACTCATTCTTGAAAATTTTCCATAGAACTTTAATACGTTGTGATGTGCTTAGTCGCTCAGTCGTGTTTGACTCTTGGGGTTGTGAGACCCCAAGGCCTATAGCCCACCAGGCTCCTCTGTCCATGGGATTCTCCAAGCAAGAACACTGGAATGGGTTGCCATGTCCTTCTCCTGGGGGTCTTCCCAACCCATGGATTGAACTCAGGTCTCCTGCATTGCAGGCGGATTCTTTACCAGCTGAGCTACCAGGGAAGCCCAGAATTTTAATATAACACTCTATAGATATATTAAATAAAAGCTTCCCACTTAATTTTTGCAAAAGTATCATCTCCTAGGTTATGGGCATAAATCTCCGACCTCCTTTACAACTCAACTCTCAAAGTTTCAGAAATTGTATTCATTTGCTGTCATCCTTCTTGCGCTCTGATGGCTGGTGCCACAGACAAGCTTCATCTTTCCCAGGATGTGTTCATAATTTAGCTTCCACAGTGATCGCCATCGTTCATAATGAATGCTTGTAATTCTCACTGCTTTTTGACCAGGACCAACATGCTAAATTATGCCACGAATGTATGGCACTCCTGCACACTGCTTCTTCAAAGCAGTAGGGAGATTTATACATATTCTTTCTCATAATAAAACTAAGTTAAGATCACTATAGCATTGTAGAGACCTGAAGGGGATAGGACCAGCTTTTCTAGGGTAGAGAACATTGTAGGTAGATAAATCTGCAAGTTACAAAAGGAAATCTAACCAAATAGGTAGCATAAGCATTGGGGGAATTCAGTGTTAAACAATAGATGGGTAACCAGGTAAGAAAATGAGAAAAGAAGAAATAGCTGTGTGTGTGTGTGTATGTATATGTGTGTATATATGTGTGTGTGTATATATATATATATATATATATATATATATATCAGTTTATTTGTTGGCTTAATGAGAGTCCTTTTTATGGTAATAGTATCTACCTGATATTCCTTTGTGGAACCACCTCATCCACACTCCCAATTCATAAAGATGCAGATAGATGACCTTTATCTTGCTTTCAGGCTTCAGCAAAAGTACTATACTTACCTAGGGATGTTGATTGATTTGGGTACAGCCGTGTGACCTTGGTGAACCAATAAAAGTATCCTGGATTTTGATATAATTTTTTTTTATGCTTGGTTTGCTAAATTCATGGATTATAAGCTCCTTGTAGAAACAGCATGCCTTGGAATAAAACCATCAAAGAAACAGACAGAGCCAAGGGTTGTAAAGAAAGTCAGTATGTAGATGAAATCCTTTGTTTCCTAGCACTAGCTAACCTAATGTCAAATTCATCTGTTCACTTAAGCCAGTAAATCCTCTTTTTAAATTTAAGTGATATATAGCCAAGAATTTGGTCTTAGTTTTTCAAACAAGTGCACAAGCAGACAAATGTAGAATACGGCAGTATCTGGTGGTGGTGGTTTAGTCACTAAGGCATGTCAGACTCTTGTGATCTCATGGACTGCAGCCTGTCAGACTCCTCTGTCCATGGGATTCTCCAGGCAAGAATACTGGAGTGTGTTGCCATTTGCTTCTCCAGGGGATCTTCCCAACCCAGGAATCAAACCCGTGTCTCCTGCATTCCAGGCAGATTCTTTACCAACAATATATTTTGCAGTATCTGGAGACCTGGTCAAGTAGATTTGGGAGTCCCTTGAACTGCAAGGAGATCAAACAAGTTAATCCTAAAGGAAATAAATTCTGAATATTTGTTGGAAGGACTGATGCTGAAGCTGAAACTCCAAGACTTTTGCCATCTGATGCAAAGAGCTGACTCATTAGAAAAGACCCTGATGCTGGGAAAGATTGAAGGCAAGGATAAGGGGACAGAGGACAAGGTGATTGGATGGCATCACTGACTCAGTGAACTTGAGTTTGAGCAAGCTCCTGCAGATGGTGAAGGACAGGGAAGGCTAGTTTGCTGCAGTCCATGGGGTCACAAAGAGTCAGACACAACCTAGCTACTGAACAACAACAAAATAAAAGTTTGCCAGCAGAAATCACGGGCCCAGGGTCAGGAAGGTCAGGTTTGTTACTACTGAGGGAGCAGAACAAGCAAACCAGATGCTATTCTGTAAAGATTGAGAATATGGCTCTTTGGGAACAAAGAATTATCCACCAATCATAACAGAGTCAAATTGGTCCAGGATCAAAGGTTTTTTGTTTTTTTTTTTTTAAAGAATAAGAAAGAATCCTAATTAACAGAAATAGAGCTAGGATTGAAAGGAATGAGACAAGAAACAAAATGCTTGATTTTCGACCTAGAGTTCCTTTTAGATAGGATTGTATCATTTCCAGAACAAAGTTGGAAATCAAATGTGTGTGTTCAATTGCTCAGTTGTGTTCTACTCTTTGCGACCCCATGACTGTAGCCTGCCAGGCTCCTCTGTCCATGGGATTTTCCCAGCAAGAATACTGGAGTGGGTTGCCATTGCCTCCTCCAGGGGATCTTCCCAACCCAAGGATCAATTCCATATCTTCTGCATTGCAGGCATATTGTTCACTGCTGAGCCATCAGGGAAGCTCAAAGTATCTCTTACTAGGGGGAAAAGCAGGAATTTGGGATAAAGGTAAACAGTAGAGTTTATAGGAGAGGAGAGGGAGGAAGATATTGGTGAGTAAGTTACATAAATGCATCAGCTGCATTAAATTTAGTAGGTTTATGACTGACAGTGCTTTCAGGAGCTCACAAAAATTTTTAATTTCTTTTACAATCAAGAAAGAAAGCAAACTTTTAGGTTGAAAAATTATATTTATGTACAATATTAATATATTTATACCAATGTACTCACAAAATATAATTGTACTTATGTGTATATATATATTTATTTACTGACATATAAAAAGAGACCCACAAAAACAAAAATCAGAATGTGGCCTTCCCTTTTCCTCTGATAAACTCTGCGATTGTTGGCACAAAAGTCCTTCACAGCTACCTTTTCCCCTGATTAACTGTATTTGAAAAGCTCAAAAACTAGAAGATTCATTCATACTAGATTCTCTTGCAGTTAGGAGTGGCATGTGTTGAGTTTCAGCTGATGAGATATAAAAAAACTCAGTAGGTAGTATATCTGTAAAAGCAATTTTAAAAAGAAGGTGGTTTTGGTTCCCTGTGCCTAGGGTAATGGCTGACTCACAGAAAACACTCAATACATGATAGTTAATAATAATTTTATTATTGAAAGATCAGAGAACATAGAACAAAGTGATGACTGCTAGCCATTAGCTTTCCATTTCCCACTTGTTCCTTGGATTCAAAACACAACGCCTGCCATGGAAACCACAACAGTCGCATAGATTTTCTTTAATGATAGCATGTCATAGAAACTAGCAGATGGTGCCAGCTCCAGCCAGTCTTACTGCAAGTCTCCCACAGGAGATCTGGTCCCTCTTAGACAGGGAAGTTTCACAGCAAGGACTAAAGCCTTAACTTGCTGTGGCATTTTCAGATTGATGAAGAAGCACTGAGGACTAAATTATGGGGTGGTACAGGGATTCTTCAAACTGTTGCCATTCAGAATTTGTGTGGGTATTTGTGATACCTACTCTCCAGTGTTTCTCAGCCTTGTCTATAGTGAGGGGTTTTTCAGGGATACCGGTAGAGTGGAGTGAGTTGATAGTGAAATATTTCACCCAGCTTTATTCCACCTAATCTAAAATTCCTTGAAATGTTCTACAATGGTTGTGCAGTGCTTACATTACTCCATCCCCTCCCAACTTGTTCTTTGACTTTCCAATTCTCTTTCTTCCCCACCTATACATACATTTTTCATAGTATGCCTTTGTTCAGAACTATTTGTGATTCCCGTTACTTACATAAGGGAACCTCTATATTCTAATTATAAAATTCAAATCTTTCCACAACTAGGTCTCAGACTAATCTTATCTTTCATTTTACCTCTATCTACATTTTCCTTTCCAACCTTTTCTTGAAAGTATATAGTATGTACCATGTAACGCCATGCTGTTTGAAATCTTTTTACCAAGGTTTAATTTCATTTATTTCTTACTGATTATTCTAGTCCAAATTCAGATTCTTTCTCTTTTCCTGAAGTCTCCTCTGGCCTCACTGATATTTTCCTACTTTGAATTATTATGGGTTTACCCCTAATTTTATGGCATATATTGATAATATCATTGAAAGGAAAATTATATATAAATTTATTAGTATATTATAGAACAGGAAAGAAGAAGAGGAATGATCTTAAAATGTTATTTGCTTTTAGAATGTATATTTTGAATCTCCTTACAAGAATATACATATCTGAAGAGGTTTTGTATGTATCACTTTTCTTGTATACCCCACGTTGTACAGCACTGCTTAATAAATGCTTGTTAGAGAAAAAAATAATTCTCAAGGACAGTGATTTTTAAGATGGAGCTAAATGATGGACAGGGAGGCCTGGCATGCTGCAATTCATGGGGTCACAAAGAGTCAGACACAACTGAGTGACAGAACTGAACTGAATGAAATCTTGGAGGAGACCTGAGAGTTCAAAATAATTTTTAGAGTAATAATAAAATATTTGCCTTTTTTCAAGTTTCTGTGGAGTTTTGTAGATGCTATATAATTAGTGATGTTGTAACAGAGTAAATGTTAAGCAGATCTGAAAATCTAGCTAAATGTCTATTAGCTACATATTTACAAGATTGGAAAAATATAACACTCTTCTTGCTAAATATTTTTGGTTTTAAAATATGTTTTTTCATAAAATAAGCCATTTATAATAATATGTATTGGGCTTCACTGGGGGTTAAGAGAGTAAAGAATCTGCCTGCAATGGGGGAGACCTGGGTTCAATTTCTAGGTTGGGAAGATCCCTTGGAGAAGGGCATGGCAACCTGTTGGGGGCCAGCGTGAGGCACTCCGCCCATGGCAAAGGTCATGAGGAAGGAGGCTCGACATACGCAAAGGCGGGATCGAGCCTCAGGAGTCCCCCTGGAAATCCTCGAGCATCTACCCCCAAAACCAGAGTCTGCCTACTTTACTACTTTGTGCTCTCACCTAACACCTCTGACTTTACGGGGGGCTGTCCCCCACCACCTCTTTCGGAGAAAGAGTTAACTTAGAGCTCCAGTTAATAATAATTCCTGGGCGTGATAGGAGTGTTTCAACCTACAAACTCCTCTGAAGGTTCTCTAGCCTGCCTGACAGGCTTGTCCGGCCACATGTGATTGCTCACAGCCTCCCAACCGTGACAGGCACGAGATGCTTTAAACCTTCTAAAAACAGGTTCCTTAGAAAAGTTAGAAAACCATTAGTATAAGTATAGTGGGCTGATTAGAAATTGTATTGGTGAAGGGTTTTTCATTTGTTGAGCCAATGTTTGTTGCTAAGTCTCCACATCCCCTGCCCTTACACACATTAATGAATATATAGAAGAAATAAGTATTAACCTTTGATATTAATCACGTTAGACCTTAGGCTAAGTAAATTCTTTCCTTAACTAAAACCCACTACACCCTCACCATATAGGAATGTAACTTTATTTGGGTGGCATCTGTTTTAAGAATAATCACCCCTGGAGAAATAAGTGTCCTGGTTGACTGACCGCTGTCACAAGGAGAGGGTCATAAATTGTCAGCAGGCCCCCTGGGCAGAAGATGATGTAACACCCCTAAGACCTCTGTATACATTTGTATGTAGCACCTGACTTTGATAAAAGTCAGGACTGCTGACCCCACCTGACTTTTGCATAACATCTCAGTGGCATTGAAACATGTAAAATATCATGTATGAAACGAGTTGCCAGTCCAGGTTCAATGCATGATACTGGATGCTTGGGACTGGTGCACTGGGACGACCCAGAGGGATGGTATGGGGAGGGAGGAGGGAGGAGGGTCCAGGATGGGGAACACATGTATACCTGTGGCAGATTCATTTTGATATTTGGCAAAACTAATATAATTTTGTAAAGTTTAAAAATAAAATTAAATTAAAAAAAAAAGAAAAAAAAAAAAAAAGAAAGTAGACCATGGAAAATAAAGAATTGGGATCAGTTTCTTGAAATACTGGTCTCCCCATGTCGCTCTCTCTCTCAAACTCTGGCTGAGTCTCCATCTGGAGCGTGGAACCCACCATGCTTACTAATTTTGCCTGGGCTTCTAAGATCCGACCGGGGAGGCCTCAGTGTCTCCTCTCCTTCGGGAGAATGGAAGGACGTCTGTGGCCTACGTAAGTGGTGCAAACTTCTTGTGTTGAAGTTTTATTAGTCTCCCGTGTAAACCAAGCTATTCAGTCTCTTTTCTCCACTGAATTTTCCTACTGAGCTATCCTCATTCTATTACTCTTTATATCTCTAATTAATATCTAATTAAAGCTGTTGTATCCTGATCCTCGCCGATACCGTCCTGGCTTCGAATACCCTGGATCAGCCGGGGCTGGACCCTGGCAGCGACCCACTCCAGTATTCTTGCCTGGAGAAGCCCATGGACAAAGGAGCTTGGTGGGCTACAGTCCATGGGGTTGCAAAGAGCTGCACATTTCCAAAATGTGAAAGACTTGCTGCTGAAGCAGAGTCATTGTTGTAGAAGGGGGGAAGCTAGGACGAGGCAAGGTGAGAAGGATGACAGAGATACCTCCAGCTCCTGTTTATTGTTTGAAAAGTGGAGATGCATTTTTCAGAGGAAAACTCAGCAGCTTTCCTCTGAATGAGAAGATTTTATGGAAGTTAAAGTGCTTTACCATCTTACCTGCAGGGAATTTAGTTTAGATATTTACAAAATGACGCCTTCCTCAACAATAACATGTCAGCCATTTACTAAATCCCATGCTATATATTTTAACTATTTCTATAGATTAGAAATCTACATGAATCACTTTTTTAAACTCTAAACTTCCTGATTCCCATCTTTAATTTATTCTTACTGATATCAGGCACACAATTACAGAGCCTTTGATTGACCAGCTGCTTACACTATTTTGCCACTTTAAAAGTGGAAATACATAGCATTATATGTTTCCAAATATTGATGCTGATATAACATTTGTTCAGTGTGTGGTATGAACCCAGTATTCTTCTATATTGACTCATTCAACACCCTAGAAACCTGTGATGCCAACACTCTTATTATTTTCATTTCACAGGTGAGGAATCCAAAGAAGCCAAGCCTTTGATAATTATGGTTACTCAGCTAATAAGTGATAGAGCGAGGATTTTTGCATAGGAATGTGGCTAGGAGCAACCTCACGTAGAATGCTATCCTGGATGTTTCACAAATATTTAGCTTTTCCCTTTAAAAGAGGAAAATATGGCAAGAGATTTTCTGATTGATGGCATTAACTAATTTTGATTATAAGCCCTTGAGATTTATAACATTGGAAGTCATTTAAATTGTAGTGATATCACATGTTACAGGTCTAGAATTAAGATACTGTTGCTTGGAGGCATATCTTTTCCCTCAATCAACCTCGGAATAGGCACTCTCAAATTTCATGGGCTTGTTATAAGCTATCTAAAATAGTGTAAATTCTAAAACCCTGCCTTAGAGTTGTAATTATTTCCAACTTCACAAATTATGTGTTAGGCTATTAAATGTGAGAAACCATGACTCAGTATTTGCACGAGGGTGATATAATTGGTAAATAAAGTTGGTGTGGAGGGAAGTCAGAAGGATCACAAGTGCTGGGGTCAGAGATGATTGCATTACAGATGAGTAAGTCTTATTTATAAAACTGCAAGCAGATTTTAGAGCTCAGAAAGGTTAAATGTGACTATCCACTCTTTTCACAGCCGCTATAAAGTCAAATCCAGGCTCTCGTACTGCCAAGACTGTTCTGGGGCACATCAGTATTGAAGACGTTTTGCCGTTCTGGAAATAGACATTGGGTAGAATTCTGCAGCCTAGAGGGTGTGACCATATGATTATTTGGATTATCAGCCCCAGGCATGCCATTCATTGATTTGATAGATTATATACCAGGATCTTCATTAATCAATCCTATTCATCTTTTGACAAAGTTCATTCAATGAAGAACCTGCGTTTAACGTGTGCGTTATTATTTGGTGCCGCAGACATCTAGTGACTAATGCCATGAGGACACCAGATGTGCTGCATCAGCTTCAGCAGCGCTGTTCCCCTGGGTCTTCCCCTCTAAAACACGGGAGGTCTAACCTCTAAGCACACAGAGTCCGCTGCCTCCAGGAGTGTGCAGGGAGCCAGAGAAAGGCTCATGGTTTTCAGTGGGGGGAACGGGGAGCAATTTGTATCTTGTTCACTTCTTCCCTGTTTCCATATGAAAATCTTGTTTCGATAAAATCAGAGCTCCTAGTGAGTTGTCAAAAGTCACATATTTTCATTTTCTGTCTCAACCTTTGGGATTAAAGAGAACTTTAAAAAATGGTGTGCTGTGTGTGGGAAAAAAAAAATCCCCACAAATCAGAAAAATAAAAAACAGATGAAAACCAGAAAAGAAAGCAGCCCAAGATGGAGACCGAACTCATATGAAGACGCACAGAGATAGGAATCACCCCCACTGTAATTCAGGTTTAGCACTGGCACGTGAGATAGTCAAGGGGTTTCTCAACTTTGGGGCAAGATGTTTAGTTTCAAGACTGGGGCTTCCAGGACTTCCCAGTGGTTAAGACTCTGCACTCTGCACTCCCACTCTTTTCTATCCCCGATCAAGGAACTAGATCCTGCATGCCACAACTAAAACTTGGCAAGGCCAAATTTAAAAAATAACCAAAAGACAGGGGCTTCCAGGGCAAAAAACAGAAGGAAAACATACAGTCATCAAAGTGAAAATGAAGTCACTCAGTCGTGTCCAACTCTTTGTGACCCGGTGGACTATACCTGCCAGGCTCCTCCTGCCATGGGATTTTCCAGGCAAGATTACTGGAGTGGGTTGACATTGCCCTCTCCAGGGAATCTTCCCAACCCAGGGATTGAACCAAGGTCTCCTGCATTGCAGGCACACTCTTTACTGTCTGAGCCACAAGGGAAACTCTTATACAGTCATCAAATACAGCCTAAATGCACATAAGCAGTGTTTACTACCTAGGCTGGCATGTCTAGAAAATTTCCTGATTACAATATTACAGGAATATTCTTATGCCAGTGAGTGTTATTCCTGTCATTCCATTCCTCATGTATTACTTGTATATTATTAACTAATTTAAGAGATTTTTACAGTCTTACTGATAAAGAGCCTTTAAAAAATATACTAAATCTGGAAATGACCTATTTGTAGTTCAATTTTACAGGAACTAAATATTTCAAGAATGGTACGTTCATTTTCAAATAAACATGTATTTATAAATCATGTTTCCTCAGTTTCAGAGATTTAGTAAGCATACTCAATCTGGTTCTATTTTGTAAACAAAGTTGGTATTTACAAATAAACAGAAAAAGCTAATTAATCAATAATCTCTTTAGGGTTTCACTCTTTATGATAGCATCTGTGTTTAGTCTAGACATGAGGAACTAGAGAAACCAATACTCATAAACATGAAATGCAAAAATTCATGCTTTATGCTGAGAAGTGTCATTCTTAAATATAAACATGCCAGCATCACTGATGCTACCATTAACAGGATTTTTAATGTGTCAGTAGTTCTAGATACGACTCACTTGCATTTCTAGAATAAGTTTATAAGAACACCTCTCTTAACTAACCATATTTCTAATTTAAGATTGTCTCCACTTTATATGTGACATATTCTTTGACATTTTCACAAAGAAGAATTAGAAAAATACCCTATTGTGTTGATTACTTAAACATTTTATTACCCACTTTCAAATTGAATCAACAATTCTAGTGTCATTAACCATATTTTTCTATCTTTTCTTATGCTTATCTGTCGCTCTGAAATTCTATTTTGTGACACTCAAAATTTTTATTATAACTCAATTTTCATATGCTGGAGGGAAATTACTGAGAGAAAAAACCGAGTCCTTAGACTATCGTCCACGAGACATAGTTGCTGTGCTCTAATTAAATTTCCTATTATAAGTACTAATATATAGCAATAAGAACATCCTTCTCCAAAAGAAATGAAAACTAAGATTTTTTCAAGTTAAAATGTATATTTAGTTCTCCTCAAAAATCTGCTTTTTAAAGTGTGTCTCATATTTTCCAACTTTTGGCTGACACCATAGACTGGTCCTCGGACCTAAGTCCTCTGGAAGGGAATGGAGGGAGCAGAGTTGTCGACCTGAACAAGGAAGGTTCGAAAATGTCTGCTGTGAAAATGAGCTAAGTCTAGGCATGCCTCTGTGTTTAGAAACAAAGTTCAGTAGAGGTCTATTAGAAGTAAAATCTTTAGAACAGTGGGACACAGAGCTTGCTATTGGTATTTTCAGAGGACTGCAGTAGCCTGATATCATGGATGAAGGCATAGGTACCAAGTTCGTGTATGGGTGTCTATGTGCTTAGTCGTTCAGCTGTGTCTGAATCTGCGACCCCATGGACTATACCAAGCCAGGCTTCTCTGTCCATGGGATTCTCCAGCAAAGAATACTGGAATGGGTCTCCATGCCCTCCTCAAGGGGATTTTCCCAACCCAGGAATTGAACCCAGGTCTCCCACATTGCAGGAAATGGTAACTCACTCCAGTTTTCTTGCCTGGAGAATCCCATGGATGGAGGAGCCTGGTAGGCTACAGTCCACAGGGCCACAAAGAGTCGGACACGACTGAGCGACTTCACTTTCACTCCCACATTGCAGGTGGACTCTTTACTGTAGAAGCCGCCAGAAAGCCCAAGTCCATGTATCGGATAGTTTCAAATCCTGACTTAAAGTAAGGTTAAGACCCAGTATATGACAATGAGACCTATTCATGGAATAAACTTTGTCCCCAGGAACTTGTATCACTGCATAACCTGAGCAAATGTATGAAGTCACCATATGTGCTTTAGGACTGTCTCAGATGTTCACTCTGCCCCTGACACAATTTCCATTCATTTCTCGAATTTTTTTTTCTTATCTTTAATGTCTAAATTAAAATCTTACTTTCTTGGTTAGGTTCTTCTTGGATAACCAATTTGAAGTAGTTTCTTGTTATTCTCTCTCATAGGATCTTTTTCTTGTCTTTCATTGTATGTGATTTGTAATATCATTTATCATTCTATATGTTTTTCCTATTAGGTCCCATTAGCACTATGTTTTTGTTCACTATTTGTTGTTGTTCAGGTACTAAATTTTGTACAACTCTTTGTGACCCCATGGACTGCAGCATGCTAAACTTCCCTGTCCTTCCCTGTCTCCCAAAGTTTGCTCAAATTCATTCCCATTGAGTCAGTGATGCCATCCAACCATCTCATCCTCTGCCACACCCTTATCCTTTTGCCTTCAATCCTTCCCAACATCAGGGTCTTTTCCAATGAGTCAGCTCTTCACATCAGGTGGCCAGCATATTGCAGCTTCAGCATCAGTCCTTCCAATGAATATTCAGGGTTGATTTCCTTTAGGATGGACTGGTTTGATCTCCTTGCTGTGCAAGTGACTCTCAAGAGTCTTCTCTAGGACCACAATTTGAAAGCATCAATCCTTCAGTGTCTAGCCTTCTTCGTGGTTCGACTCTGACATCCATACCTGACTACTGGAAAAACCAAAGTTTTGACTATACAGACCTTTGTTGGCAAAGTGATGTCTATACTTTTTAATACACTGTCTAGGTATGTCACAGTTTTCCTTCCAAGAAATATGTTCACTATAGCATACTCCAGGCCTAGTAGAGCACTTGGCATGTAAACCACTTTCTATAATTTGCCAATGCAACAGACAGATGCAAGAGATGAAAATTTGATTCCTGGATTGGGGAGATCTCCTGGAGTAGGAAATGGCAACCCACTCCAGTATTATTGCCTGGAAAATCCCAAGGACAGAGGAGCTTGGCAGGCTACAGTCCATGGGGTCACAAATAGAATGTTTGAATGACTGAGTACAAGCACTACCTTAATAACTGGCTGGTGAAATGAGTAAACTGGATAGATTCTCAGGAATAGAGTACATTGGAAAAGCTAGAGTTTTCAGGAGTCTGCCATTGCTCGGAGAGGACAAAAGAGGTGACTTCAAAATCAAGGCAGGACCAGTAATAAACAAGTGGAATTTGAAATAAAAACACAATAACATTTATACTAGCACCCCACAAAATTAAATACTTAGATATAACTGTAACAAAATATTTACAAGCTCTATATGAGGAAAACTACACAACTCTGATAGATGAATTTAAAGAAGAACAAAACAGAGAGACAATCTATGTTAATAGACAGGAAGACTCAATCAGCACTGTCAAAATGTCAGTTCTTTCCAACTTGATCTATAGATTCAGTACAATTTCAATAAAAATCCCAGCCAGTTATTTTGTGGATGTTGACAGACTGTCTCTACAGTTTATGTAGGGATGCAGAATGTACAAAATAGCCAATATAATGTTGAAGGAGAAAAACAAAGCTGGAGGACTGACAGTACTTGACTTTGAGACTTACTAAGACAAGCTATAGTAATCGAGATGGTGTGGGACAGGGAAAATAATAGACAAATACATCATTGGAACAGACTAGAGAGTACAGATATAGAGCCGTATACATATGGTCAACTGATATTTGCCACAGGGCCTAAGGCAATACCAAGTAGCAAAGATAGACTTTTCAATGAATGGTGCTGGTACTGGAACAACTGGACATCTACATGCAACAAACATGACTCTAGGCACTGATGTCACAACCTTCAGAATAATTAACTCAGCAGGTACACTGTTGTATTTAAGATGGATAACCAACAAGGACCTACTGTCTAGCACAGGGAACTCTGCTCTATGTTATGTGGCAGTCTGGATGGGAAGGGAGTTTGGGGGAGAATGGCCACATGTATATGTATGGCTGAGTCCCTTTGCTATCCACCTGAAGCTATCACAACATTGCTAATCAGCTATACTCCAATACAAAATAAAATATGGAATAAAAACAAAAAAAGATCACAAACCAAAATGAAAAATTCAAAACCATAAAACTTCTACAGTATAACACTGGAGAAAACCTAACTGACTTTGGGCATGTTGATGACTTGTTAGACAAAAAACAAAAGACACAGTTCATGAAAGAAGTACATGATAAACTGCTGCTGCTGCTAAGTCGCTTCAGTTGTGTCCGACTCTGTGCAACCCCATAGACGGCAGCCCACAAGGCTCCCCCGTCCCTGGGATTCTCCAGGCAAGAACACTGGAGTGAGTTGCCATTTCCTTCTCCAACGCATGATAAGCTAAGTTTTATTAGCAAAAAATTCTGCTCTGCAAAAGATGTCAAGAGAATGAGAAGATAAGCCACAAATTAGGAGAAAATGTGTGTAAAACATGCATTTGATATAAAGAACTGTTATCCAAAATATACAAAGAAATCTTCAAACTCAACGATAAGAAGTATGAAAAAATATGGAAAAAATCGGCCAAAGACCTTCTAGATACCTCACTAAAGAAGATATACATGTGACAAAAGGGATATGGAAAGATGTTCCATACCATATGTCATTAGGGAATATATATATTAAAACAAGGAAATGCTACCACACATTTGTCAGAATGGTCAAAATCCAGACATTGTCAACACTAAATTTTTGGAAAGATATTGAGCAACAGGAGCTCTTTTCCATTGCTGATGGGAATGTAAAATAATACAGTCACTTTGGAAAGCACTCAGCTATTTCTTACAAGACTGAGCATACTCTGGTCACACATTCTATCAATCACAATCCTTGATGTTTACTGAAAGGAGTTGAAAACATGTCCACTCAAAATCGTGAACACATATGTTTATTACAGGTTTATTCATAATTGTCAAAACCTGAAAGCAACCAAAATCTTTCAGTAGGTGAATGGATAAAGAATGAAACATTCATACTAAAGGAATTTTATTCAAACGCTAAAAAGAAATGAGATATCAAACCAGGAAAAGACATGGAAGAAACTTAAATGCACAGTACTAAGTGAAAGAAGCCGGTCTGAAAAACCTGCATGTTGAATGATTTCAGTTACATAAACTTCTGAAAAGGCAAAATTTGGAGACAGCAAGAAGATCAGTGGTTGCCAAAGGTTGCAGAGGAGAAGGGAGGGATAAATAAGCAAAGCATAAAGGATCTTTCAGTTTGGTTCAGTCACTCAGTCATGTCCAACTCTTTGTGGAGTTGGACCGCAGCATGCCAGGCTTCCCTGTCCAGCACCAACTCCCGGAGCTTACTCAAACTCATGTCCGTCGAGTTGGTGATACCATCCAACCATCTCATCCTCTGTCATCCCCTTCTCCTCCTGCCTTCAGTCTTTCCCAGCATCAGGGTCCCTTCCAGCGAGTCAGTTCTTTGCATCAGGTGGCCAAAGTACTGGAGTTTCAGCATCAGCATCAGTCCTTCCAATGAATATTCAGAACTGATTTCCTTTAGAATTAACTGGTTTGATCTCCTTGCAGTCCAAAGGACTCTTGCTTTAAAAAATAAATATTCTGTATGACATCATAAAGATGGACTTGTCATTGAACATTTGTCCAATCTACAGTATGTACAATACTAATAATGAACCATAAACATAAGCTATTAACTCTGATTATGATGTATCAATATAAGTTCATCAATTACAACAAATGACCACTTTGATGGGGAATGTTGACAGTGGAGGAGGCTATTCATGTATGGGGGCAGGGGGTATACAGGGAATCTCTATATCTTCCCCTCAATTTTGCTGTAAACCTAAAACTTCTTTATAAATTCTTAATAATAATTAAAAAAACAAGTCAGGAATCTTAGTTGGTCAATAGAAAATTGCCTTTCTTTTCCTAAGAACTTGGACTTTAAGGCAGGAGCTAAGAGTATCAAAATGCTGGCATAAGAGACACGCAGCCTACCCCAGTTCAGAGGAGATTTCCTTGGAATGAAATGCAGGTAGAAGACTAGGAGGAGAAACTGGAGGTCCTTAGTTCTACTCAGTACCTTGAAGTACTTTGAGCCTGTGCCAATTTCAGTCTGGACTGGGTTAGCATCTAAAGTAGAAAGGAAGGATATAATTGGAAGATGGTAAAAGCAGCCTCAAACGAAGCCCCCTTATCCCATTCCAATTTACATAGAGGCCAGGGACCATTAATACCAGGACTTTAACAGTTTGTTATAACTTCTACTTTGCTTAGTATTTATTTTTTTCTTTGCCTTTGGAACTTTAAGGATATTATTCAAAAATGTAAAAGGGTTGAGCTTTGCTTCAGACAAATAAATCAGGTGAATAAATTGGAAAATAATGGCCTCTTATTCAAAAGAATGAGGGTTGTGGATAGAGAGAATGATGGAGGAAGAACAAGGTGAATACTAGTGTTAAGCAGGCCACATAGGTAGGCTCTGAATAAGATAAGAAAGGTGATGGGAACTTCAGCTATGCCCAGGAGGAAGCATCCTGAGATTTAAACTTGTAACAGATCTATTCACTGCAATACATGATTTCTTTAAAAATAATCCTACCTGATTAAATGCTGGTCAGGAAAGATAAGTGCCAACAAGAATATTCTCTGAAGCTATAGCATTTTCATTTGATTGAATATTTGATATATTCCAAGTTTGTGTCACTCAGAATTTAGTTTCTAGATAATAAAAAACAATTTCCTGATAGCTGTATTAAACTCAGTAATCCTATTTCCTTTGCCAAAATAGTTGTTTGCTGACACATTTTTAGAGTTTAATTATAGAATAAAATTTTCATATCTTTCTCAACAGTATTTTGGCTTAAAAAAAAATAAAACTAAATAATCCTCTTTTCAAATCCATGCAGATCTCTTTCTCTCTCTCTCTCTTTTTTTTTTTTTCTAATTTCAGGCAAAATGCAGAAAGCCATCATCTCCTTTAGCTTTTTTCCCCCCTTTTGGGGAATATCTTCTAATATCTTTGGGGGCATCTTTTAATATCCTTCATATTGTCACCCTGCTTATTTAACCTCTATGCAGAGTACATCATGTGAAATGCTGGGCTGAATGAAGCACAAACTGGAATCAAAATTGCTGTGAGAAATATCAACAACCTCGGGTATAGAGATGATAACTCCCTAATGGTAGAAAGTGAAGAGGAGCTAAAGAGCCTCTTGATGAAGGTAAAAGAGGAGGGTGAAAAATCTTATTTAAAACTCAACATTCAAAAACCTAAGATTATGGCATCCGGTCCCATCACTTCATGGCAAATAGATGGGGAAACAATGTAAACAGTGACAGACTTTAATTTCTTATCCAAAATCACTGAGGACGGTGACTGCAGCCGCAAAATTGAGACACTTGCTCCTTGGAAGGAACGCTATGACAAACTTTGACAGCATATTAAAAAGCAGAGACGACACTTTGCTGACAAAGAACCACATAGTCAAAGCTATGGTTTTTCCAGTAGTCGTGTGTGGATGTGAGACTTGAACTGTAAAACACTGAAGAATTGATGCTTTCAAATTGTGGTCCTGGAGAAGATTCTGAGAGTTCCTTGGACAGCAAGGAGATCAAATCAGTCAATTCTAAAGGAAATCAATCCTGAATATTCATCGGAAGAACTGATATTGAAGCTGAAGCTCCAGTACTTTGGCCTCTGATGTGAAGAGTTGACTCATTGGAAAAGACTCTGATGCTGGGAAAGATAGAGGGCAGGAGGAGAAGGGGATGACAGAGGATGAAATGACTGGATGGCATCATTGATATAATGGGCATGAGTTTGAGCAAACTGTGAAAGACAGGGAAGTCTGGTTTGCTGCAGTTCATGGGGTCACAAAGAACTGGACACTACTTAGCGACTGAACAACAATATCTTTCATAATATACTAGTCATCTAGTAAGTAACTGAGATTTCCTGAGTTCTGTGGGCTGTTCTTGAAAATTAATTGCGACCAGGGAGGTTGTAGAAACCTCTGATTTATAACCATCAGAGGTACAAGTAACAACCTGTAGAGCCTTGGGGCTGGCATCTAAAGTGGAGGGTGGTCTTATAGAACTGAGCCCTTTATCTGTGGAATCTCGTATCATCTCCAGGTGTCTGAGAATTGCTTGGTCATTAGGAGAAAGTTATAACATATGTACACATACAAACACAAGCACACTGGAACTTAGTCCAGGAACCTAATAGTACTCTTCTCAGGAATTCATATATATTAGTTTACCAGGCCTGCCACGACAAAGTACCACAAACTGAATGGCTTAAACAATAGAAACAATTCATTTTCTCATGTTAAAAAAACAAACAAACAAAAAACAAAAACAATGGGCCTAAAATGGACAGCAAACAAAGACTTAATTGCAGTTTCAACCTCTCCCAGGAATGTTCCCACAGTTTTTGGGTCTTACCCGCTCATTTGCTGAGGAACAGCCAGCTGGTTTCTGTTTGTAATTGACTGCCATACTCTCACCCCATTGTCTTATTTTCTGGAAGATGTGGAGGTTACCCTAAATTCTATAGTCCTACAACTAAACTCTACTTTCCCTGCTCTTTCAAGTTGCAGGTGATCTGGTAACTTGCTCCTCAACTCTTTTTATTCCTTCTGATGCTCTTGAAAAGGATAAGAGATGGTTGTAAAATATTATATGGATTGGTTATACAACCTGTCACTTTGGAAGAGAGGGTTCCTAACATTTCACCAGATGGGCTCCACTTCTTATATATTGCTAAGTGGTGGGCATCTTTTGGGCTTCCCTGGTGGCTCAGACAGTAAAGAATCTGCCTGAAATTCAGGTGTTGCAGGAGACATGGGTTTGATGCCTGGGTTGGGAAGATCCCCTGGAGGAGGACATGGCAACCCACTCCAGTATTCTTGCCTGGAGAATCCTATGAACAGAGGAGCCTGGAAGGCTATAGTCCATAGGATCATAAAGAGTTGGGCATGACTGAAGTGACTTAGCACACATGCACAGGCATTTTTTTAGGACACGCTATGATGGAGATGTGCAGTTCTAACTGTTCTTTATTGACCTGCATACAGATTTATCAGGAGGCAGGCAGGTCCCACCTCTTGAAGAATTTTCCAGTTTGTTGTGCTCCACACAGTCAAAGGCTTTCACATAGTTAATAAAGCAGAAGTAGATGTTTTCCTGGAACTCTCTTGCTTTTTCTATGATCCTGAGTATGTGGCAATTTGATCTCTGGTTCCTCTGTCTTTTCTAAATCCAGCTTGAACATCTGAAACTTCACAGTTCATGTGCTGTTGAAGCCTAGCTATGAGAATTTTGAGCATTACTTTGCTAGCCTGAGAGATGAGTGCAATTGTGTGGTAGTTTGAACATTCTTTGGCATTGCCTTTCTTTGGGATTGGAATGAAAACTGACCTTTTCCAGTCCTGTGGCCACTGCTGAGTTTTCCAAATTTGTTGGCATATTGAGTGCAGCACTTTCACAGCATCATCTTTTAGGATTTGAAATAGCTCAACTGGAATTCCATCACCTCCACTAGCTTTTTTCATAGTGATGCTTCCTAAGGCCCACTTGATTTTGCATTCCAGGATGTCTGGCTTTGGGTGAGTGATCACACCATCGTGGTCATCTGGGTCATGAAGATCTTTTTTGTACAGTTCTTCTGTGCATTTTTGCCACCTCTTCTTAATATCTTATACTTCTGTTAGATCCATATCATTTCTGTCCTTTATTGTGCCCGTCTTTGCATGAAATGTTCCCTTGGTATCTCTCATTTTCTTGAAGAGATTTCTAGTCTTTCCCATTCTATTGTAGTCCTCTGTTTCTTTGCATTGATCACTGAGGAAGGCTTTCTTATCTCTCCTTGCTGTTCTTTGGAACTCTGCATTCAAATGAGTATATCTTTCCTTTTTTCCTTTGCCTTTTGCTTCTCTTCTTTTCTCAGCTATTTGTAAGGCCTCCTCAGACAACCATTTTGCTTTTTTACATTTCTCCTCCTCATGGATGGTCTTGATCACTGCCTCCTATACAATGTCATGAACCTCTGTTCAGAGTTCTTCAGGCACTCTGTCTATCATATCTAATCCCTTGAATCTATTTGTCATTTCCACTGTATAATCATAAAGGATTTGTTTTAGGTCATCCCTGAATGGTCTAGTAGTTTTCCCTACTTCAATTTAAGTCTGAATTTGGCAACAAGGAGCTCATTATCTGAGGCACAGTCAGCTCCCTGTCTGGTTTTGGCTGACTGTATAGAGCTTCTCCGTCTTCAGCTGCAAAGGATATAATCAATCTGATTTCAGTATTAATCATCTGGTAATGTCCATGTGTAGAGTCATCTCTTGTGTTGTTGGAAGAGGGGATTTGCTATGACCAGTGCTCTCTCTTGGCAAAACTCTGTTAGCCTTTGCCCTGTTTCATTCCGTACTCCAAGGCCAAACTTGCCTGTTACTCCAGGTATCTCTTGACTTCCTACTTTTGCATTCTAGCCCCCTATAATGAAAAAGACATTTCTTTTGGGTGCTAGTTCTAAAAGGTCTTGTAGGTCTTCATAGAACTGTTCAACTTCAGTTTTAGCATTATTGGTTGGGGCATAGACTTGAATTACTGTGATATTGAATGGTTTTCCTTGGACATGAACAGAGATCATTCTGTCATTTTTGAGATTGCACTCAAGTACTGCATTTTGGATTCTTTTGTTGACTATGAGGGCTACTCCATTTCTTCTAAGGGACTCTTGCTCATAGTAGTAGATATAATGGTCATCTGAGTTAAATTCACCCATTTCTGGCAACAATTAGAACTGGACATGGAACAACAGACTTTATTCCAAATCGGGAAAGGAGTACGTCAAAGCTGTGTACTGTCACTCTGCTTGTTTAACTTATATGCAGAGTACATCATGTGAAATGCCAGGCTGGATGAAGCATAAGCTGGACTCAAGATTGCTGGGAGAAATATCAATAACTCAGATCCGCAGATGACACCAAGCTTATGGCAGAAAAGCGAAGAACTAAAGAGCCTCTTGATGAAAGTGAAAGAGGAGAGTGAAAAAGGTGGCTTAAAGCTCAACATTCAGAAAACAAAGATCATGGCATCTGGTCCCATCACTTCATGGCAAATAGATGGGGAAACAATGGAAACAGTGAAAGATTTTATTTTGGGGGGTTCCAAAATCACTGCAGATGGTGACTGTAGCCATGAAATTAAAAGATGCTTGCTCCTTGGAAGAAAAGATATGACCAATCTAGACAGTAGAAACATTACTCTGCCAACAAAGGTTTGTCTAGTAAAAGCTATAGCTTTTCCAGTGGTCATGTATGGATGTGAGAGTTGGACCATAAAGAAAACTGAGCGCTGAAGAATTGATACTTTTGAACTGTGGTGTTGTCCACGGGGTCTCAAAGAGTCAGATATGACTGAGCGACTGACCTGAACTGAACTGATAATGGAGATGGTTTAGGAATAGGAGCAGAGGCAAGACAAGCACTGTGACATGAACAGCATATGTTACATTAGGTTAACATGGCACATTCAAGCATTGTTTCGGCAGACACATTTTGAGAAAATACTCTTCTACTCATACAATTCCCAAAATTTAATCGTATAAAGACACTACAATCTCAGAATGTTGGAGCCAAAAGGGAATCCATAATTAGTATAAATTCTATATTTTTAAAAATAAGAGACATTCAAGTTGCCTGACTCACCTCAAGTTCTTTAGACAGTTTGGGGCAGACTGAGCTCTTGAAACAAAGATTATTGACATTCCATCCAGTGTGCTTTGGGGTTTAAATTAATATATTTTCAGCTCATTCTTTAGCAAAAGGAAAATAGGTCCTCTGCAAAATACTTGCAAGTCATCATGATGTTTTCTGTCATGAAAAGCTTGGGAGAATTGGTGGGACATGGAAGTGCTATGCACTTTAGTATGAGGGGGAAATGCCAGTGATGAAAGGAACAGACAGCAAGACAGCAAAACTCAAGCTGATGCTTGGCAAAGGAGCATAGTTTTTAGAGAAGGAATCTGTCTATTTTTGGTGCCACAGGTTCACTGAATACTTTTGCATTCAGTACATAGAATTACCTGAGAGAGTGGCTCAAGTGAAAGAGAATTTATAACTCATAGTCATTCTGTGGAATAAAATTAAGTTTCATCTACATACATAATTGCCTGAAAAATTCAGATAAGCAGTCAGCTACTTTCTTAGATATTATTGTTGGTGAAGAGTTGGTAAAATACTTTCAGACCCACTGATAATAAAAGTAAAAAATCACAGAATTAAATACTACCACAATCTATATAATTTTGTAGTTCTAATTTTCTTTTACCCAAATAAAGTAAATATAATTTTAATCTTGTCTTTGTCATTTTGAAATTTCCAGCAGAGTACTGGCTGATATTTACAAGTTCTTAGTCTAGCTGTGGTAGAGTGTACATTAGAAACTGAAAATTCAAAATGATTGCTTGATCAATATAAACAAATCACATACTCGTGTGCCCCAGATGCCTTCTATGTTCTAGTAAGAAAAGGATATAAGTGATATAAACTCTAATCTTGAGGTTAGAAATTGCTTCCTAAAAGAGACAAATTCTTCTGGACCCTGAAGTGACAGTTTGTACAAAATTTCATTTGTTGAAAATACAGTCTTTCTGAGACTGACACTAAATAAGAGAAACAGTGCATCTAACAAGGAAAAAGGATGCCTCAGTCTGGCCACCATCTAATACTTAGTTTAGATCAATTTTAAGAACGGTTTCCTTTGTAAAATGACAGCCCTGAAGAGAACTATTATTGAGACATAAGACATAAGTACTGGACATAAGAAAAAGAAAAACACAATGAAGTTTATCTAGCTGAAATGTCTGAGTTGGTAAAGTGATTCAGTGGAAGAAATTGTGATGAAATGTCTAATAAGATCATGGATTTCCATAGCTAACTTACTTATATGACTTGCCCTCTTTTTCTTATCTTTGTCCTAGGTTCCCTCCCTTCTTTATCTCTCTCCCTTCTTTCTTCTTTCCTTCTCTTTTCTTTCTTTTTTCCTTTTTCTCTTTTGTCCTGCCAGTTCCTTTCTTTTTTCTTTTCTTCCCTCTTTCTTCCTCCCTCCCTCTTTCTTTCTCTCGCCCTTCCTTCCTTTCAATATTGGTACTTAATTATATGGTATTTGTTGTGCCATTATGCCACCATGTTTTACAATCCTTAGAACTTAACAGCACTGAATAGTGTACCTTAGTATCTACAAACTGAAAAAACTCAATTGGGAGATTCAGGGGTCCCAAGATGGAACGCAGACTGTGACGTAAGACTAGTTGTGTTATACATATACGACATAATTTCACTGAAGGTGAGGGAAAAGGCTTTGATCTAAGTAACTTTGAAAATTTGGGTTTTAATTGTAAGACTAAATACAAAAGGAAAATATACACAAATACTGTACTCTAAGTAACAAAGATTTTTTCTTAAGTGAGTACATGTTAATATAATTCTCAAACCATTACACACATATGCTGGGATTGAACAAATAAGTGAAAAATTAATGTTGGTGGGAGTGAGAACTTGCAAATAAATCAGGGAGTAAGGCTAGTATAAACCCCATGGTATTGGATTAAATTTGAAGACATCAGTAGGAATTTATGTTTATAATATGGATACAAATTGATAAATAAAAAACTAATTATAGATATATACATATATCAGAGCATATATCCATTTCTTAGCTCTGTCTGCTGTGAGGGCCTTGAAACTGTGACTCTCTAATAATAGTATCAAGTTGACCCAGGCTCATGGTATTAGTTTCTAATACCAATCTCCAAGAAAAGAAATCATGTCTCCTCTGAGAGATTTTTGATTCCAGAGCCATAGGAGGGAATGTATGAGACAAACTAGAAGCACCTTATTGTGTGAGAAGTTAAAGAAATTCTCAAAACAAAATGATAGGGGTATGTAAAAGGTGTCAGAGAAGGCGATGGCACCCCACTCCATGGAAAATCCCATGGAGCCTTATGGGCTGCAGTCCATGGGGTTGCGAAGAGTCAGACACGACTGGGTGACTTCACTTTCACTTTTCACTTTCATGCCTTGGAGAAGGAAATGGCAACCCACTCCAGTGCTCTTGCCTGGAGAATCCCAGGGATGGGGGAGCCTGGTGGGCTGCCGTCTATGGGGTCACACAGAGTCAGACACGACTGAAGCGACTTAGCAGCAGCATGCAAAAGGTGTATAAGAGGTAACTAATAGAGTCACAATGGTGAGAGATGAAAGAATTTGAACAGTATAAATACATTTTATTAGATTTTAACTCAGATTACAAAATCAGTACCCATGAGTCCTTACCAATAGAAACAAATGATTGAGGGAATAAATAAATGGAATTGAAGAGGCAAATCTCCTATAATTAAGAACTTCAAATATTCATAGGAGTCTATGAAGTGAAATGAAAATTGCTCAGCTGTGTCCAGCTCTTTGTGACCCCATAGTACCCCCTCTTCCCCCGCCAAAGGTGAAGCTTAATTCTCCATCTTTTGAGTGTAGGTTGTGCCTAGTGACTTGCTTCTAAAAGGTAGAGTATGAAAAGGGGGATTATTAACTTTTCAGTGTAGAAATCTGAAAAATACTACCTCAACCTGATAATCAAAGTTAATATCTCATGTTGATATCTATGTCCTTAATGTGAAGTGAGGAGAATGGCATTTCACATTTGTGGTCTTCCTTTCAAAAACCCTTCCCTTTCTTGATAGGGAAAATATCATACAAACCCAAAACTGAGGAACATTCTACAAAACATATTACCAGAATGCCCCAAAGTCATTGACTTAGCAAAATCATCAAATATAAGGAAAGTCTGAGAAACTGTCACAGACCAGAAAAAGTTAAAGAGACAAGAAGACTAATTTACTATGTGATATCCTCAATGGGACTTTTGGACAGAAAAAAGGGTAGTGGAAGAAAATTAAATAAAATGCAAATGATGCCTGGAGCTTAGTTAATAGTAATGTAGCAATATTATAAGTTATATCAAATATGCCATATGAGTTTAATACTAGACAAAATTCAGGCAGATTATACACAAACACTGAGTTCTGTCTTAACAAATTCATAGAACTATAAAGCTATTCCAAATATTAAAGGTTCTATAAAAATTAAGTGAGTGGGTAAAAGCTTCACTTTTCTGTTTAAAATTATTCCTGAAAATTAGAGAAAATATGAAAGGGCATCAACAAATAGAAGAAATGAAAATAATAATCCTATTTTGGGACAGAAATATGGAGAGAACTGGGCAGAACAACTTCTACAATATCTTATTTTTAATTTTGCTACACTTCTACATCAGATAAGGGTCTGATGCTGGACAAGTTAAATGATACTGTCTATAATTAATCTAGAAGGAAAATTATAGCAGGGGAAAGGAAAATAAATTTAAAGACAGACTTTCTCTTTCATCCCTCATATTAAGTCCTCAAAATCTAAGCAACCTGCTTTGGCTCATTGGTGTTGCCACTTTAATTCAATATACAGACAATATTTTCACTGAAGATATTTCTTTCTTACCCAAAGGATGGAGGAAATTGTTAGATTACCAAACTTTATGGAGGGCTGCAACTCTTATTTCCATGAAATAAGATAAACTTTTTCAAGGGCATGAAAATACAGAGTCTTTTTCTTTTTAAAGATTTCTAACTTTGTGGCTCAGCTGGTAAAGAATCTGACTGCAAAGTGGGAGACCTGGGTTCAATCCCTGGGTGGAATTCAACTTTTAGCAAAATGCAAATCGTTTGGGAGATCAGTGACTCATGACACTTTCTTCTTGGGAATTATGGGAACAGATGTTCTCAAAACCACACACGATGGCTGTGTCAGCTTCAAAATGGACTGGGAGACTGAGACAGCTTTCTAGATTACGCCAATTACAAAACAACCTGGGACACAGTTATCTTGCTATTTATTGCATGGGACCTCCAACCTTTTAAATGCTCCTCTTGACAAGTTAAATACTCACTTTTAGGGAATTTTCATAGAGAGACGACAGTGACATAAATAAATGCATGGATAAAGACATGGTTCAGATATTTTAATCCACTTGAAACAGTGTTGAGTTAATTAAAAACTATGTTAATAAAAATTCTTATTTAAGTTAGGCAGCTGCATTAAAATTTCATTAGGAGGAGTGAAAAAAAAATAAGGCAGAAAGGACAAATGATGAAGAGTTCATAGAATGTGAGGTTGGAAATTTCCATATAAGCAGGGCCTTATTTCCTGAGATATCTGTGGTGTACATGACTTGTCCCAGAGTCATTATTAACTCTCCCAACCCCCAGTCCCTTAATTATCAAATATTTTCTGGTTCAAATTAAATGACCATCCATTTAGAGGTCATTGAGTTCAACACCAACTCATTTTGTTCTCTTAATGTGAAGGTCTCAAGAGCAGCAAAACAAAGGAAATTTAGAGAACTAACGCATGTGACCATTTATAATAGAATATCACTAATCAAAAGCATATATTTCTTATTTAGTGTTTTCATATAGTTTTTTTTTTTTTTTAATAAGGATTAAGTCTTGAGATTTCTGGGTTTCAATAAAACATATCTTTCTTCCCTAACTGGGTAACTCATTGAGAAATAAGGCGAAAAAAAAAAGCAGATGCAAAATCTAAATACTAATAATACCTACTTTGCTGACCCTGGTAGCTCAGTCGGTAAAGAATCTGCCTGCAATACAGGAGACCAGAGTTCGATCCCTGGATTGGAAAGATCCCCTGGAGAAGGAAATGGCAACCCACTCCAGTATTCTTGCCTGGAATATTTAATGGACAGAGGAATTTGGTGGGTGGGCTGCAGTCCATGACATCACAAGGGTCGGACACGACTTAGCCACTATTCCCTGTTTGCCAATAAAGGTAGGGTGTCAGGTGCAGCTTAGTGTGAAAAGCAAATGAATTTCCCAATATCAAACCCCAGGATTGGACAGCTTTAATAGTCATAGATGTGCCAGACGTGATATTTGATCCTGAAAGCATTGCAGACAATTCCTGCTGCCTGTGGGGGAGCCACAGGCAGCAGGAGTCAATTTTCATTCCAATCCCAAAGAAAGGCAATGCCAAAGAATGCTCAAACTACCACACAATTGCACTCATCTCACATGCTAGTAAAGTCATGCTCAAAATTCTCCAAGCCAGGCTTCAGCAATATGTGAACCGTGAACTTCCTGATGTTCAAACTGGTTTTAGAAAAGGCAGAGGAACCAGAGATCAAATTGCCAACATCCGCTGGATCATCGAAAAAGCAAGAGAGTTCCAGAAAAACATCAATTTCTGCTTTATTGACTATGCCAAAGCCTTTGACTGTGTGGATCACAATAAACTGTGGAAAATTCTGAAAGAGATGGGCATACCAGACCACCTGACCTGCCTCTTGAGAAATTTGTATGCAGGTCAGGAAGCAACAGTTAGAACTGGACATGGAACAACAGACTGGTCCCAAATAGGAAAAGGAGTACGTCAAGGCTGTATATTGTCACCCTGCTTATTTAACTTCTATGCAGAGTACATCATGAGAAATGCTGGACTGGAAGAAACACAAGCTGGAATCAAGATTGCCAGGAGAAATATTAATAACCTTAGATATGCAGATGACACCACCCTTATGGCAGAAAGTGAAGAGGAACTAAAAAGCCTCTTGATGAAAGTGAAAGTGGAGAGTGAAAAAGTTGGCTTAAAGCTCAACATTCAGAAAACGAAGATCATGGCATCCGGTCCTATCACTTCATGGGAAATAGATGGGGAAACAGTGGAAATAGTGTGAGACTTTATTTTTCTGGGCTCCAAAATCACTACAGATGGTGACTGCAGCCATGAAATTAAAAGATGCTTACTCCTTAGAAGGAAAGTTATGACCAACCTAGATAGCATATTCAAAAGCAGAGACATTACTTTGCCAACAAAGGTTCGTCTAGTCAAGACTATGGTTTTTCCAGTGGTCATGTATGGATGTGAGAGTTGGACTGTGAAGAAATCTGAGTGCCGAAGAATTGATGCTTTTGAACTGTGGTGTTGAAGAAGACTCTTGAGAGTCCCTTGGACTGCAAGGAGATCCAACCAGTCCATTCTGAAGGAGATCAGCCCTGGGATTTCTTTGGAGGGAATGATGCTAAAACTGAAACTCCAGTACTTTGGCCCCCTCATGCGAAGAGTTGACTCATTGGAAAAGACTCTGATGCTGGGAGGGATTGGGGGCAGGAGGAGAAGGGGATGACAGAGGATGAGATGGCTGGATGGCATCACTGACTCGATGGACGTGAGTCTGAGTGAACTCCAGGAGTTGGTGATGGACAGGGAGACCTGGCATGCTGCGATTCATGGGGTCGCAAAGAGTCGGACATGACTGAGTGACTGATCTGATCTGATCTGTGGGGGAGCCAGTGATGTGGAGGATGGAGAGAGAGAGAAAAAGAGAGAGAGGAAGAAGAAGAGAGGAGGGAAGGGAAAGAAAGTTGTTTTCATAGTCATGGAACCTCTTTGGTTCAGGTTAGTCCTCTGCACTTAGAGGGACTGTCCCAGATAAGAGTAAGAGTGGGAGCATCAGAAGAAAGTGCCAGTCCTCTGCAAGCTACTCAGCCCAAGGGGAGAAGAGAAACTGAGACTGCTATGCCTAGTTCATTCTTTTCAACTGTACCAGTCTCCATCATGACTCAAATGGGTGAAGCAAGTCCAGGCTTATCATACCAGTGAACCTTCATGGAAGGAAGCATCAGGATTGGGAGAAGAGCTTCTCCAAAGAAAGCTTCATTTATTAAGGAGAAGAGAGACAATATAACAAGTTTTAGTGGTTTAAGTCTCATGGTTTCAGTGTAAAGCAGCATTCTAGGGAAGAACTGAGGTTAAAATTTCAGAAAAAAACAGATGACTTTCCTAGCATTATTGTGGAATTGGGCCGAGAAGCTGTCCTCTGAATAGCAGATTTAGTTTCCTTTCAAACAGCTTCTAAAAGTTCTTCACACTGAAATTGTAGTCTCTTCATGGGGTCACACAGAGTCAGACACGACTAAAGCGACGCAGCAGCAGCATAGGTCAACTTCTCCATTTTGATACAACTATCACAGTGATGCTATCAACAAATGAAAATCGTAATCTGAGCTGCTTGCCTGTGGTTAGAGTTGTTTTGTGCATGAGCTGTTTTCTGTATGTAGTTGATGAATAGTATTGGACCTGATATAAGAGTTGGACCATAAAGAAAGCTGAGCACCAAAGAATTGATGCTTCCAAACCATGGTGCTGGAGAAGACTCTTGAGAGTCCCTTGGACTGCAAGGAGATCAAACCAGTCAATCCTCAAGGAAATCAGTACTGAATATTCATTGAAAGGCCTGATGCTGAAGCTGAAGCTCCAGTACTTTGGCCGGCCACCTGATGCAAAGAGCGGACTCACTGGAAAAGACCTTGATGCTGGGAAAGATTGAAGGCAGGGAGAGAAGGGGCTGACAGAGAACGATACAGTTGGATGGCATCACTGATTCGGTGGACATGAGTCTGAGCAAACTCCGGGAGATGGTGAAGTACAGAAAAGCCTGGAGTGCTTCAGTCCATGGAGTGGCAAAGGGTCTGACATGACTGAGTGACTAAAAAACAACTGGACCTGAAGATATTCTATTTTGCAGACTGATTGTTTACATTGCTTGTGATCTCACATCACACTGTTAGAACCAAATGAAGTATCTGACACAAATCATCATGTCTGAAGGGTGTTCATTCTCAGTCAAAATTATAGATGTTTTACCAATTTTATCTTATCACATTATCAATTTGAGCCACCAGGGATTTCCCTAGTGGCTCAGATGGTAAAGAATCTGTCTGGCATTGAAGGATTTGTAGGTTCAATTCCTGTGTTGGGAAGATCCCCTGGAGAAGGGAATGGCAACCTACTCTAGTCTTGTCTGGAGAATTCTATGGACAGAGGAGCCTGGGAGGCTATGGTCCACGGGATCGCAAAGAGTTGGACATGACTGAGCAACTAACCCTATCAATTTGTGGGGAAAGTGAAAACAGAGTATGCTGATGACTTCCAAAGCTGAACACAATGATTCATTTTCAGGAAAGGGACAGGTAAGAAGATGACACATTTCCCCTCTGTGGCCTGAAGCCTGTACCATCAGCAGAATGTTGTGGTTTACATAACATTAAATGTATATAATGAACTTTGGATTAAATGATTAAATGAACTTTTCCCTAGCAGCTGCCTGTTTGATATCCATGGAAGGGATTTTGATCATCGTGGTGACAAGAGTGATTGCATTTCCTCCTCACCCAGTCAGTCTTCCCTTTGGCTTCTGAGCTATGCAGGGGGCTGAGAGGTGAGTATTGATAGCTTCTCTGACTTGACCCTTTAGGGGAACTGCTTTGCTTTGGATGGAATCTGGACTTCAGGAGTGAGGTTCCTTTCACTGGGAATTTAAGGACAAGACATCCTCTCAAGGGCAAGGCCACATTCAGGGCATTTACAAAAGCAGCTCAACAAAAAGCAAAATAAGTGCTTTAGATTTAAGTTAATCACTGTTCATTTGACTTTAAAATTCAGATTTCTTTGCAGTTTTTTTTTAAATGGTTCCCCTCACCTCCAACAAATATGGAGTTTTAAAAACTATATATTTTTGAGGTCATATAGATATGGGTCATTTTTCCTCTTCATTTTTTTTTAATTTGTTGTTGATTGCTCATTTTGTTTGTTTCTTTATTAATCAAGCTGATAAAACAGATGATAGGAATTCCCTGCTGGGGTCCTAGATTGTTTATATGGTTACCTAGCAACTCAGATACACTTTCTGAATTGTTTGGAGCAACTTCACTGATGTACTAGATTAAATTATGGAGTTTGTTCTAGTAAATGTGAGCACAGCATAGGGGGGTCAACAGTAAGGGCAGAGCAACATTTCCTTGTTTCTTTATCACAATTCCTGAGACCCTCTGGTCTCACGATCACAAGTGCCTTGCCCTACGTGATAGATGTAGCCTGTGTTCCATTCATCTCAAGCATGGTCCATTGAAAACTGCCGTTGCGTAGTGACATGGGCAGATGCTTTGAAAGCACATAGCTTTCAAGGTGTTCAAAAGGAGCAGCTTGTCCAGCAGGGTGAGAATAGGGCATAGCATGGTCTTCCTTATGGTCATTGGTATGAATATGGCTGAAGCAAACTTCAGAAACAGCTGAAGGAAGGAGCTGTCCCACAAACTGGGTGGTCTAAGCTTAATTTCTTACAGACTACCAGTGTGGAGTAAATGTTGACAGCCACAAGAGAATTATGTTTGAGCTTCCAAAATGTGGTTCCTGAGAGTTCATGGCCCAGGGCTGCTATATGGCAGAGACATTAGGAAATTCTCTGTTAGGAAACATAGCAATTGAATTACTATCAAATTCAAAATGGGGCTCATCTTAAAAAAGTTTTAGAATAAAGCTGGGACCTTGTTCAGGCTGATTTTGACAGAATTATTGCCTTTGCTTGAAATTTTATAGTCAAAAGAGGGTGGATCTTAGACTCGGTCAGAAATAAGTTTGAATTACACTTTGGGTAAGCCATTTAACCAGCTCTAACCTTGGAGAAAGTGATTTAAGCTCACTAAACCTCAATGTCATCATACATAAAACTGGGATAAAGTTGTTCATCCTCAGGGATTGTGAGCATTAAGTTAGGGAACGCTTGACATGACCAAGACATATATCACATATGTATTTTTGCTCTTTCCTCAACAAACAAATATAAGTGGATGAAAATTTTCTACATATTCTGAGTTGATTCTCTTAAAACAGAAAAAAAGAAAAAAGACCACATAGTTTCATTCTTTAAGGGATCATTTGGGGAGGGGAAAGAAGGAATTAGAGCAATGTCAGGAATTACTCAAACTGTGAAATCAGGTAGTGCTGGGAATGAGCACTGCAAGTCTCAATGAAGGTAGCAGTTTAGTTTAGGTCTTGAAACAGAAGGAAAGCCATCCAGCAGGCAGTTTCAGCACAGTGCCTTTTGTTATGGGCACATTTGCCCCTCCCTGATTTTTACTATTCAATACATTGTTTCTTAGTTTGTGAGAGGTAGGTTGTTTCATCATTTATCAGCCCGCCCTCATGTTAAGGAATACTTTGCTCTAATTATGGCAGCATATCCTCGGGTATGCCTTGAGCCATGTTAAGTCGCTTCAGTCATGTCTGACTTTTGCGACCCTATGGACTACAACCCACCAGGATCCTCTGTCCATGGGATTCTCCAGGCCAGAATACTGGAGTGGGTTGTGAGCATGTGAGCTTTTCACAAAGACTCATCTAAAAAACCTTAAACTGGTCGTGGGGTAGACTTTATTCAAATTGCGGCAGTGAACTGTTTTTTCGTTTCCACGTGGTTTTCAATTTTCAGGGCCCAATTCAATTTTCGTCTTTTTTTTTTATAAAGTCTTTTCTGACTTCTCTCCCTTCTGACATCTCCTCCTTTAGTTCAGTTCAGTTTAGTCGCTCAGTCCTGCCTGACTCTTTATGACCCCACGGACTGCAGCACGCCAGGCCTCCCTGTCCATCACCAACACCTGGAGCCTACTCAAATTCATGTCCATTGAGTCAGTGATGCCATCTAACCATCTCATCCTCTGTCATCTCCTCCTCCTGCCTTCAATCTTTCCAAGCATCAGGGTCTTTTCCAATGAGTCAGCTCTTCGCCTCAGGTGGCCAAGGTATTGGAGTTTCAGCTTCAGCATCAGTCCTTCCAATGAATATTCAGGACTAATTTCCTTTAGGATGGACTGGTTGGATCTCCTTGCAGTCCAAGGGACTCTCAAGAGTCTTCTCCAACACCACAGTTCAAAAGCATCAATTCTTCAGCACTCAGCTTTCTTTATCTTATAACATTTAGCACCAATGGTCACGATTTCACTCTCAAGTAAGTACCGCCTTTATAACTTCCTGTATTTTGCTGATGTGATTATCTTTCCTCTTATCTAAATATTTTATGTTTTGTTGTTCGACTATATTACTTGTCAAAACTCCTAATGTAGCACCATTATGTAGAATGTGATCCATAAGTTCTTATTGACTGATGGAGCTGATGTTTCAGTGTACTTTATCCTGGCACCCCAAAAGAGTACATGGAGATACTTCTAGAATTGATCTTTCTCCAAAGGTTCTCTCCTTCCTGGACATGGGGGAGCATACACTGCCCAGTCCTCGAAGAAACTAACTAATTCTGGCCTCTATGCTGTGCGTGGACGTGATCTGTCACTTTCAGACTGAGGCGGTGAAAGCGCCTGCATAACTGTGGAGGCCACACGTGGGCATGGTGAAGACCCTAGAAGGAGGAGTATGGGTCACTAAGTCACTGCCCTGAGGACAGGCTGCCCAGGAGACTTACCTGATGTTCACTGGGCATGTCCTGTGAACAAGAAATACATTTTGTCATTTAAGTCACTGGCATGGTGAGCTTAATTTGCTTTCATGGTGTAATTTAGCCTCTCTTGACTAGCTGTGGTGGATTGTGATGTATCACCTAGATCTCCACTGCTGGAAAGTTCACTCACTTCTCAAGTAATTGGTTGCTGACAAAATATCTCTCTGGGAATTGCACTAGCTCAAGGGAGTTTCTGTCCCGAGTCTCATTGTCTCTACAGAGCACCTTATATTCAATGACCAGTAAATGAGGCAGTATAAGGACCCAATCCTGTTGTCTGGATGAGGAACAGCTTTGAAAAAGGGGCACCAAAGCTCCCTGTAGCAACTGCATTTAAGTTCAACTTCTCCCTCTGCCAACTTTTGTTTCTTTACGGGTGGGCACGCCCATGAAACTTTTGCATATATCTATCTGCCTCAGGGTCTATTTCCTAGGGAACTGGAACTAAGACACAAATGCAGTTGTTTCAAATTCCAATAATAACTAAAAAACTTTTTTTTTTTTTTTACCAATTAATATATTTTTATTTATTTATTTTTTTAATTTTATTTTTAAACTTTACATAATTGTATTAGTTTTGCCAAATATCAAAATGAATCTGCCACAGGTATACATAAAAAGTGAAGGTAGAAGGGCTGCATTTTGAGTCCTGGGAGAATCTTTTATATACCTACCTTAAAAAACATACAAACCAAGATTCAGGAACCTAGTTCCTACTTGTTATTCTGCACATAGCTTGCTGTGACTCAGTTTCTTCATAGGTCAAATAGGGATGATAACATATTCTCTAGTGGAAGCAAAGAGCTACTGTGCTGATAAACAGAAAGTGTGTAAAATATTATCATGCTTTCTAAATTTGCTATGATCTTTCTGGACTTAGTCTCACTTCACCCGTACCCAGACTGTCTCTGTAATATCACTGTTGACTTATTTTTCTCAGACTTCCAAGCAGATTAGAGTTCTCTCAAGACAAAAAGTATTTCAATACTTTTTAGTATTCTCCTCAGTGTCTAACACAATGCCTCACATCAAGTAGGAGCCCAGTGAATATTCATTGAACATTCCTTTGAGGTCTATATACCTGGCAACATACATAAGAACTGTTGTTTCAGAAAAAAAAATTTGATTCATGTTTGGGAAGAAAAGTGGCTCAGAAGGGACAAGAAGACCCAGTCCCATCTCCCATTTTCACTTTAATTGAAGAGGACAGATTAACTTCCTTCATGGTGATATATCAACATTATGTTTTAATGAAGCAGACTTAGAAAGGTAGAAAAAGTGAATTAATTTCAACTCCAAAGACACAAAGGAAATTTTGGCTTTAGAAGTAAAATTTAAGAAATGAGATAAATGAAGAGATAATGATAATAATAATAAATAAAACAGAAAGCTTCTGGCCATATAATTGGTGGAGAAAGTTATGAAAGAAGGACACAATTAGAGGTTAATCTTATTTAGAGCAAAACTATCATTTCACCAATCATAACAGGTAGGCATTTATTTCATAGAGAAGTTTCAAGCCACAGAATTTTTTTGAAGTAGTTAATGCCTTGCTGTTTTGTATGTAAAATAGAAACATATCCCTGTTTGATATTTTGTTTTGGCTGGAGTCTGGCTACACTTGTCAGAGGAGGTGGAGAGAGGTCCCCATGATCCCAGGTGTGTCTTTAATAACTAGCAGCATGTTAATCAGGCACAAGCAGTGAAAAGAAGATGGACTATCTCCTCCAAAGTAGAAGAGACCTACACCTCAATGTTTCCATCCTCATATTCCAGCGAAGCATATCACAGAACATTTTTAATAATTTCCCCCACCTCCATCAGTACAGGCTGTGCTGAGGGGGAATGTTATGTTATCATCTTTTAGTTAATTAAAAACTTATATTTGCTGGCAACAGAAAGAAATAAATGGTCATCATTCTATAGCACATTTCAGTGGAATTGCTTCATAATGGCTATTCCTATTCCAGGATTACCTCACCAGATGCATGGTGATAAATTTCCACTTGAGACAATAAAAACAATGCCATAACAAGATATTGTTGCAGAACTTGTCAGGCAGTTAGGATAAAAGGAGCATAATTTTCCCTCCTGATTTACCTTCCAACCAACTCTTCTGAATACTTTGCAGCCATCAAATTACAGTCTAAACCTCTTTGCAATTGATTTAATTTTAATTTACATGTGATATTTAAGTGGCTTGGCATTAGCCATGCAATCAGAAAAAGTGACTGTTCTAGTTAGAAGATCTCCTCAAAGTTAATCCTCAATCGAGGCCAAGAATGGCATAACACAATGTTTTCTGCATAGCGTGGTCTTATGCAAAGATTCAGTGAAGTATATTTGGTTAATAGTTGCTAGGCATAATTATGGAAGGCTGGGAAGTAGACAGTAGAAAAAGGTCTAATGGATGGGAAAATAACTGAAAATTAAAATAGCCAATTCTAACCAATTGCTTTAGTCTGCCTAAGTGGCAATGGTAAGAATTATATTTCAAGGTAAAGATCACTAGTCTTATTGCTTCATTACAAATCTTCCAAATAGCCATTATATCTTCTATTTTCCCCCACTGAATATGTACTACCCATCATATTACATGAGTCCATTTTGCAACTTTTTAAAAATAAATTAAATCACATAATATGTCAAAATGTATTTTGGATTATTTTTAGTTTGCGGAATCTTGAGGCCTGGACAAGTGATTGAAAATCCAGCATCACCCAAATTAAGTTTGAGGTCCCTTATGTATGTATTCTCAAATAATGGCAACTCCATTTTTAAACTTGATCAGACCAGAAGTTCTTGATGTCATCTTTGAACTCTCTCCAGCACTCATCCTTAACCTTGAATCTGTCAGCCTTGCCTTCAAATATGTCTGGAACAGTTTAACCACTTCTTGCCCCCTCCATCTCCATTCCCTTCAGTACCATTATCCTGCTCAGGAGTCAAGATTGCATCTACTAAGCAGTATTTCTTCTTCCGTCTCATGCCCCTTACTCTGTTCTCCACTGAGCAGCGGGAGTGATCCTATGAAAACATGAGCCAGATCATGTCTTTCCTCCGTGCAGAAGTCCCCTGTGACTTCTTAGCTCACTTTGTGGAAAAGCAGGCTCATGAAACCCCACCTGCTGTAAGTGTGCGTCCCTTCCTTCCTGTGCTCCAGCTTCTGTGGCTTCCTTGCTTTTCCTCAGGTCTGCTGCAGGGTGGGCCTATATCAGGTCTTCACACTTAGTCTTCTTTATTCCTCAAATTCTCTTCCCCCAGATATCCCCAAAGCTAATCCTTTATTTAATTAGCCTTTATTCAGAAGTCACCGTTGTGGTGTGATCTATCCTGGCCAGCCTAACCAAACTCTTGGTATCCCGCAGAGCACATGCATATAGACACGCATACATGGACACATACGCGTACTCTCTTCCTCTACTTTATGCTTTCCTTTCTAGCATATAGTAAATAAGTTTAGCAAAAACAATCCTCTTGTTTATTTTCTGCCCCCTACACAAAAATCCAAACTCCTCAAGCAGTGATCTTTGCCTGTTCTGTTCACAGATGCACTGCCTGTGCTAGGAGAGTGCCTGGGACGTGAAGGGTGCTCCACAAATAGTTACAGAGCGAAGGATCCTATTCTGCATCCAACCCACGGCTTCATAGCTTCTTGTGCCAAGTAAAGCTCTGATTTTACCTAACACATTATTTTCACTCTTAGTGCTCATGAGTGTTAGGTAAATAAGTGTTAGTCGCTCAGTCGTGCCTGATTTTTTGCGACCCCATGGACTGCTGCACACCAGGCTCCTCTGTCCATGAGATTTTCCAAGCAAGAATACTGGAGTGGGCTGCCATTTCTTTCTCCAGGGGATCTTCCCCGACCCAGGGATCAAACCCGGGTCTGCTGCACTGCAGGCAGATGCTTAACCAACTGAGCTATGAGGGAAATGCACATGATGTACCCATTAACTTTGACGAGTTATTGAAAAAGAAAACTTTGTAGGAAAAGAAGTTGCATCTCTCAACAAGCTGAGAAAATAGAGAATGATGACCTTCTTCTAGAGAGTCAACCAGAATTGTGTAGACAATGCAAACTTCCAAAGGCTCTATGCAATTATACTGAAATCAAAATTTTTGATGAAACAAATATAAGGGTATGATAATAATACTGCTTTAAATGTTACAAAAAGAGAAAACTATTAGAAGCATGTAAAGAATATGAAGTATAAAGATATTCAACTGAAGAAGGGAAAACAGCTCCAACTCCTTAGGTCACCGTGTGACACTATTAAGCCCAATGCCTGTGGTGAATTAAATGGAACACGACTGAACTGCTTCTGCCCGTGGTTTCAGTGACACCTTCTGACACGTCATCTATGTTATCTGACCACTCTGGCTTTGATAAATATCTCTATCTATGTCTATTTTTATCTTTCTCTATCATCTATTTATCTATTAATACACATACATAACATTTTGCAAGAAGGTCTAAATTGCACTTGCCATTTTGGGTTTCTGCTTGCCTCTAAAACGAGAATATTTTATATTGGACTGCAGGTCTGTTTTCTTGTTTCACATATGGAATTATACGACAGAAAGCATTCAGTTCGTTCACATGCTTGGGGATTTTTCTGACAAAATGACCGATCACTAGAATCTGAGTTTGTTTCAATAGTTTGTAATGTTATCATTTGGTGAGTATTTGGAATTGGGAAAAGTCTATCTGTGAGATGTGAATGCCTACCAGAGGATAATGGAGGTGAAATTGCTGGGACAATATGCCCTGAATCTCTTCCATTTGCTGCAGCCCCTCCATCCTTCTGTGCCCTGCTGTGCTCGGGGGGTCACGGTCTCCGTGGATGGCATCAGCAGGCCCCCTTGATGCTGGAGTGAAGACGGGAAAAAGGGAGGGCTGAAGAATGGGATTGGAGTATGTATTCTCCCTAATTTCTCCCCGTGGGTCATTACTCAGGCTGCCTGTCTGACTGCAGGCTACGGTCCCTGGCAGTCAGCCCTCTCCTGATCACGGTAACTCCTCTCTCCTGCGCTGGCAGGCCCACCTGGCCCATGCCATGGACCCTTTGTTACTGCACTTCTCTTTGTGATTTCCTGACTCTCTCTGACCATCGCTTCGCAAATGTGTCCTTTATTAGAATCATTGCAAACTCTTTCAGTCTGTGCGGCATCAACTTCCTAGCTGGGCATCCAAACCTCTGGGCTGCTGCAGCTGGGAAGGATGGCTGTTGAATTGCACGAGATGGATATTAGAGTTACTTCTTCTGTCTCGGTCACCAACCAGAAACGTCCACTCCCTGACCAGAAGGCACAGTACATGACGATACTCCCATCGCCAGGGAAAGGGCAGATGAACAAGAGTGACATACAAGTCAGAGTACTGAAACAGAGTGAGGGATGGGGGTCTCTCACAGGATCACCTAGAAAGAAAGGAAAATTATTACCAGGGAAGAAAGAGCATTTTGCAGTGAGCATGTAGAGTGAATCACCTAGAAAGATTGCTTACCTCTAGAGCAAATGAATCATAGATGAAGAGGCTGAGGATTTTTCATTAATAGTTATAAGTCCCTCAATATAAAGAAATCCACACTGGGTCGTGCTGTGCTCAAAGTGGAAAGATGAAAAGTTTCTCAACAAAACTGAGTAGCCCAAGAGGAAGAGAAACTTGGGCCGGAAGAAAAACCATACATGGTGACAGCTCATAGGGATCTCTCATGGAAAAAACAAAAAACAAAATCCCTCAAACCTAATACCAAAGTCCTACAGCATGCCACTTCAGTTTTTTCATGTATTTTCTCTAGTTAAATTGATATAATGTTATATAGATGATGATAGATACATATTATAGTGACATAGCTATGCAGATAGAGAGCAAAAGAATTCCACAGCATATGTTAAGACATTTCCAAGTTCTAAATTAACAACTGCAAATTGTAGAAATCTGAATTGAGTGAAATCTTCTGACTCTTGCAGTTAGGATGCTATATTTGGAATAGGTAATTAATGTATTCACTGAAAAAAAAAATAAGCACTGAGGGTTTTCCAAGTGTGTGGATAACCACACTATTGGCTAAGCCACTCCTTGTGTATAAAGCTCCTAGCACAGTAAAGACTCCCATTCATGCTTGCTTTTCTCTTAGTCTGGCGTGGTTTTCCATCAGATTCTGGATGACCCACCTTATTCTCTTTCTTGTTGTTTCTCAAGAGGGCACCTGTTCAGGGAGACCTTTGTGATTCTCTATACAATTTCAACTCTTCCAATTTTTAGTTTATTTTTACTTAGAGTTTATCACTCTTTTAATAATTATCATTCTCCACCTTCATTGTAGAATATAAACCCAATGAGGGAGGAATTTTTAAATATTTTTTGCTTAGCACTTTAAATCTTAGAGGAGTGTTTGGCATATGCAAGAGATTATTCTCTGTTCCCCAAATAAAAGGAAGGCAGGAGAGGGAAAAGGCAGGAAGAAAGAAGGAAAGAAGGAAAAAAGGAAGGAAAGAAAAAGAAAGGGAGGGGGAGAAAAGGGGTTTCAGGGGAGACATCTGGGAAAGAAGAGCTGCTTTTATATTTGAGGAGTAGCCAGAAAGGGCTGCATGAAAATCTTACCTTTGATCTGAGTCTCAAAAGATGAGTGATTTTTTTTTTTTAAGGTCGAAGTAGAGGGTGTTGCATAAAGAAAAAACATGATTCAGATGGCATTCTGTTACCGTGATTTGAGGGCAGTTCAAAGTTATGAATGTTTAATCGGAAACCTCCCTTTACAGGGTTCCATATTGCTGCTGCTGCTGCTATGTCACTTCATTTGTATCCAACTCAGTGTGGCCCCATAGACGGCAGCCCACCAGGCTTCTCTGTCCCTGGGATTCTCCAGGCAAGAATACTGGAGTGGGTTGCCATTTCCTTCTTGCTATCACCATGAGGACAGCATTTGGTCATCTAAATTTTCATCCCCAGAAGCAGCCATCCCAAGTGCTGAAAGAGCACAATCCTAATATTTACAAAGCCATTCATATTTAAAAATAAACTTAGATAAGAGGGCAAAAAAACTGCAAGAGTTAAATTAAAAATTGATTTTCAGCAAAGAAAAAGAGTAAGGTTTTCTTGGTTAATTAAAAACAAATCATCTGTTTTGTTACCTCAGCTAGAAAATTGCACACAGGGTGATATTACAAAGATAAAAGCCTCTAGAACATTACATCTTGCCATATAGAAACGGTGAGAATGGGAAAATGTATTTTTAAAAACAGCCATTCCTTTTTGAGCCCTGCTGCTTGTGGGGATGTATGGGAAGAAGATGGTTCTGGTTAATTTTGAGTGGTTTGCTGCTGCTGCTAAGTCGCTTCAGTCGTGTCCAACTCTGTGCGACCCCATAGACGGCAGCCCACCAGGCTCCTCCGTCCCTGGGATTCTCCAGGCAAGAACACTGGAGTGGGCTGCCATTTCCTTCTCCAATGCATGAAAGTGAAATGTGAAAGTGATGTCGCTCAGTCGTGTCCGATTCTTTGCGACCCCGTGGACTGCAGCCTACCGGGCTCCTCTGTCCATGGGATTTTCCAGGCAAGAGTACTGGAGTGGGGTGCCATCGCCTTCTCCATTGAGTGGTTTAGAGCAGGAGACATTTGGGGCAACATACACCTTAGAACTGCATAGACTCAATCTGCAGCTTGACAGTTCTCTTAAATGAAACACACCCTGAACTTCACTTCATCTCCTGTATCTTATCCCTGGCTCATATCTACTGTGATGTTTATTCACATAAAGATGCATTCTGGGATCCTGATCCATTTACTTGACACCAGTTCAGACATGCCTGAGACCCATCATTACCACTCAGATTTCAGCACTAACCCTTGAGAGGCAATGAGATTACCGATATGCAGTCTGCCTCAAGTGTTTTGGCTGTATCTAGTATGCTTTACACAGGACAATCTAGTTTCATAGCTATACTATAAATGGAACAAGCTGATGCCAATAAGGCTAAAGACCCAAGAACCTAAAACACAGTGAAGCATCTCTTCTCAGACACAATCTCTTCTCTGCTCCTGTCCCTTTATACCGTCACAAACCAGCCAATTTTGTAAACTGATTCAGACCAATTTTTTCTGCTCTTCCTTTTTTTCAAAACAACCCCAAAAGAAGTTATTTAATAAAGTATTGTGGAAACCAGATCATCAGTTTCATTCGACTGAAGAATTCTAAAAATGAGTATGGATTTATCACAAATTCCAGTGAGCAATGTACATAGAAAATGCAGCACTTCATCTTCAAGCTGTCTTTTCTATTTTGGGATTTTTAAAATAAATAGGCTTCAATTTTTAAAACAGCTTTGTGCATGTGTGTGTACTAAGCTGCTTCAGTCATATCTGACTCTTTGTAGCCCACCAGGCTTCTCTGTCAATGGGATTCTCCAGGCAAGAATACTGGAGTGGGTTGCCATGCCCTCCTTCAGGGGATCTTCCCAACTTAGGGATCAAACCCATGTCTCTTGTCTCCTTCATTGACAGATGGGTTCTTTACCACTATCACCACCTGGGAAGCTCAGAACAGTTTTTGTTTTACATAAAAATTAGGCAAAAAGCATATAGAGTTCCTGTATTACTCCCCACCTCTAACACACACACACACACACACACACACACATTTCCCTATTATTAACATCTTGCATTAGTCCAGTTCATATACTGCAATTAAAGAGCCAATATTATAGGTTGTTATTAACCAAAGTTCAGAGTTTACGTAGGAATTCACTCTTTGTGCTGTACAGCCTATTAGTTTTGACCAACGCACAATATCCTGTATCTACCATTAGTTTCACGCAGAAGAGTTTCACTGCCCTAGAAATCTCATGCGTTCTACCTGTTCCTCCTTCCTACCACCCCTGCACCCTTAGCAACCACTGATCTATTTACTGTCTCTATAGTTTTGCCTTTCAGGCTATTTACAACCCATTTAGCAAGTCAAATGTTATGGCCCGTAATATATGAACAGTGCATATAACATAATAATAAAAAGACAGACCTTTAGAAACAAGACTCAAAATTTTAAAATACAATTAATTCACAGAAAAGAAAATATAAAAGGTTACTCAACATATGATTAAATGTTGAGAAGAAACATAAAAAACAGCTTATATTCAAAATGAAATGCTTTCCCCTCTATCAGTTTTAGTATAAATTATAAAACCTGGTGATATCCAGTTAGAAATATGGGGAAGGAAGTACTGTCACATTATTTCTGGCAATGACAGAGAACAATCAGGGAGCATGCATATAAATTTTTAAATGGACGAACACTTTGACACAGAAAATTTTTTATTTTTATATTTGACCCTACAGTAACATGCAGTTATGCACAAATATTAGTAGTTTATAAAAACCCAGCATTTGTATCAGCAAAATTTGCAGCCAAGCATCAACAAAATAAAAAACACTATATAATGTAGCTGTTAAATGGGATAAATTTATACATTTTTTCCATGAAAATATGTTCAAGATATTTTGTTAAAGAATTTTAAGTTCAAATTTCAGATAAAATTTTCTAATATACATTGCTGTTGTTGTTCAGTCACTCAGTCGTGTCTGACTCTTTGGGACCTCATGGCTGCAGAATGCCAGGCTTCCCTGTCCTTTACGATCTCCCTGAGCTTGTCAGACACATGTCCATTTGGCTAGGATGCCATCCAACCATCTCATCCTCCATTGTCCCCTTCTCCTCCTGCTTTCAATCTTTTCCAGCATCAGAGTCTTTTCAAATCAGTCAGCTCTTCACATCAGGTGGCCAAAGTATTGGAGTTTCAGCTTCAACATCAGTCCTTCCAATGAATATTCAGGACTGATTTCCTTTAAGATGGACTGGTTGGATCTCCTTGCAGTCCAAGGGACTCTCAAGAGTCTTCTCCAACACCACAGTTCAAAAGCATCAATTCTTCGGTGCTCAGCTTTCTTTATAGTCCAACTCTCACATCCATATATGACCACTGGAAAAACCGTAGCTTTGACTAGATGGACCTTTGTTGGCAAAGTACTACCTCTGCTTTTTAATATGCTGTCTAGGTTTGTCATAGCTTTTCTTCCAAGGAGCAAGCGTCTTTTAATTTAATGGCTGTAGTCACCATCTGCAGTGGTTTTGGAGCCCAAAAAAATAAAGTCTGCAAATGTTTCCATTGTTTCCCCATCTATTTCCCATGAAGTGATGGGACCAGATGACATGATATTCTTTTTTGAATGTTGAGTTTTAAGCCAGCTTTTTCACTCTCCTCTTTCACATTCATTAACAGGCTCTTTAATTATTCTTTACTTTTCTGCCTCAAGGGTGGTGTCACTTGCATATCTGAGGTCATTAATATTTTTCCCAGCAATCTTGAGCTAGGAGAAATATTGTGCTTATGCTTCATCCAGCCCAGCATTTCACATGATGTACTCTGCATATAAGTTAAATAAGCAGGGTGGCAATATACAACCATGATGTACTCCTTTCTCAATTTGGAACTAGTCTGTTCCATGTCCAGTTCTAACTGTTGCTTCTTGACCTGCACACAGATTTCTCAGGAAGCAGGTCAGGTGGTCTGATATTCCCATTTCTTTAAGAATTTTCCATAGTTTGTTGTGATTCACAATGTCAAAGGCTTTGGCATAGTCAATGAACCAGAAGTAGATGATTTTCCGGAATTATCTTGCTTTTTCTATGATCCAATGGATGTTGGCAATTTGATCTCTGGTTCTTCTGCCTTTTCTAAATCCAGCTTGTACATCTGGAAATTCTTGGTAAACGTACTATTGAAGCCTGGCTTGGAGGATTTTGAGAATTCCCTTGCTAGCATGTGAAATGAGTGCAATTGTGCAGTACTAGGAACATTCTTTAGCATTGCTTTTCTTTGGGATTGAAATGAAAACCGACCTTTTCCAGTCCTGCAGTCACTGCTGAGTTTTCCTAATTTGCTGGCATATTGAGTGCAGCACTTTAGGAGCACCTTCTTTAAGGATTTTAAATAGCTTAGCTGGAGTTCCATCACTTCCACTAGCTTTGCTAGTAGTAATGCTTCCTAAAGCCCACTGACTTCACATTCCAGGATGTCTGTTTCTAAGTGAGTTTTCACACCATCATGGTTATCTGGGTCATTAAGATCTTTTTTTGTATGTTCTTCTGTGTATTCTTGCCACCTTTTTTAAAATATCTTTTGCTTCTGTTAGGTCCATACCATTTCTGTCCTTTATTGTGCCCATCTTTGCATGAAATATTCCCTTGGCATCTCTAATTTTCTTGAAGGGATTTCTAGTCTTTCCCATTCTATTGTTTTCCTCTATTTCTCTGCATAGTTCACTTAGAAAGTCTTTCTTATCTCTCCTTGCTATTCTTTGGAACTTTGTATTCAGATGGATATATCTTTTCTTTTCTTCTTTTCCCTTCACTTCTCTTCTTTTCTCAGCTATTTGTAAGCTAATATATATATATATGATTATATATGATGATTTTAAAAATATGCCTGCAATGTAACTTCATACAGAAGCATACTGCTGCTGTTGCTAAGTCGCTTTAGTCGTGTCTGACTCTGTGCGACCCCATAGACGGCAGCCCACCAGGCTCCCCCGTCCCTGGGAATTCTCCAGGCGAAAGTCTAAGGAGTTAAGAACCAAATGTTAATAATCATCACCTTGGGGGATAGAATTGGGTAGGGATGAGATTAGATTCTCCCAGATTTTATTCCTTAAGAAAGATGAGTTATGTGAGAATTTTATTTTCATTTCTTTCTGTTGTTTTAATTTTTCTTTATTAAAAAAAAACTGAAACAAAACTAACTAAAATAAAACAAACCAGCAGCACAATTTTGGAAATTCCCTAGATTTTACATTTGAAGATGGAAGAAAACTGCAGGTGCATAATACAATTTAATCTTAGTACTCAAATTACATTTTGCAGATCTCTAAATAGTTTCCTTTAAAACTCATTCAAATGTTCATTCTGGGGAAATTGCTGAGCTTATTGGTAAGGAAGCAGTATATTAATGGACATTGTATTCAAGGAATGGTCCGAAAGGAGCTCACATGCACATCTCAGCAGGGTTTCCCTCTCTCTCTCTCTTAATATCCTAAAACTTCCTTGCTTACCCAGGAAATGAGATTCATAATAATCAAATATAAAATGATGTTAATATTTTGGTCGTTCAAGGAATGCAGGGTGAGCACAGAGAATCGCTGAACATTTGCAGCACTAATCTTGGCCGGAACACTTGTGAGAGTCTGGTCTCTATTCTGTCGGATACAAAGAAGGTCTGTGGAAGCGCTCAGCTGGAACAAACAGGAATGTGGTGTGTCTCTGTGATTTCCTGTCCTCTCTTTTTTCCACAGAGATAGGTCCTTTGGTAAAAAGACATCTGTGCTTTCTTCTTTCTCTTCAAGACTGAATGTCATGATTTAGAACACACAAATGTAATTTCAGCTTTGACTGCCTGCTGGTTTATTTCATGCACCTGCTTTTGGAAGAAGGAGAGCAGGATTTTAAGAGGACATTTTGAAGCCAGAACTGACATTTGACCTGATACATCCCACAGGAACATGAAAAACAAAAGCACTTATTCATATAGGGTGATTTAAACAATGAAGGAACACATTTGCAATTATATTTACATATCAACACTTAGACTTGTTTCTTTCCTTGCTATTTTTTCTTTTTCTTGTCATGAATCAAAAGTTAAAGATTTCCTTTTTTTGTATGTATAACCCTATATCAAATCCTGTATTGATTTATAAGTTAAACTTTGGTTTTTACTTCAGATGTTTTAATGTCTCTACACAATATTTTAAGTTTTGGGGATTAAGTATAAACTACTTATGAAAATCTGCATATAAAATTTCTAGTATGTGTGAACTCAGTTGTTTCTAACTAAAATATCTTCTATTAAAAATATATTATTTTATTTCTGAGTGTTAAGCAATTCCAAAGACAAAACTTATAAAGAACCATCCTGAATGGTTTTGCCAAAAGTGTGACAGCTGATAAATTGAAGATTGATTTAACAAATAATTCTTGGTCTTTAAGTTGCTTTCTGTATTAATAATAAATGGTTATGCAATCCAACCTAATTGTTAGCTGCTTAACTTCTTATAGGGAAATAAATATCAGATTAAAAAAAAAAAAAAAAAACCAAAAAAGCAGATAAAATAGATGCCTATTAAAACCAGATTATCTTATGCTTCTTTTGCTCATCAAAAACATGACTTTCTCCATCCTGATGCTTTGAATTGAAGGAGTCCATGTCTACTACTACAGAACAAAAGCAGCCGCAAATAACTAATTTCTTGAGGATTTTAAGTTATAGAAGCAAAAATTGAAAAAAAAAAGTAGAAAACCTCAGATTGCAAATCAAGAGTAATGCTTTGGCTTTATATTGACACCCTATATTTGCGACAGCTGACAAACAGCAGATGTCCTGAGACTTGTGAAAACATCTGCAACGATTACTGGAAGGTGTGAAAATCGTGATTCATTTCCTTTTTTGGTTTGTTTGTGCATTCCCTTATAAGTCATTTTTCAACCAAATAGTCTTTCTTTCTATTTTTCTTGCATGGGACTAAGTAAAATAAGAAATCTCGCAGCTCCAGAATATTGTTAAAGATGATAAGCCATTATGATGAAAGGTGATTTGTACTTTTTCTTCAGTAGACAATGCTGACTACATGGGTATGAGACCTCCCTTTTAACCTGAGAATATTTTCTATGCTTGTTTGCTAAATTGGTTAGACTCAGTGACATGAAAACAAAAATGAGTTATTGATAGATTCTTTTAAATAAAATTTTGTCTTCCTGGATGGGGTCCTATTATGCCATGAAGGTAAAGCAGATGCCTACTTCGAGCAGGTTCTTCACGTGGCCTTCTGCTGTTGAGCCATCCGTTTGAGCTGGCTGAGAGTGAGCACACTTCAAGCCTCCCAGGAGAGTCCTTTCCACTTTTCCATTTGTAAAGCTCAACGTATTTCTGTTTCTCAGTAAAGTTAATAATGTGTTGAGCTGAGTTGGGTATTTGCTGGGAGTATGTAAAAGAGAGGACTTCCCTGGTGGCTCAGATGGTAAAGAATCTGCCTGCAATGCAGGAAATCTGGGTTCGATCCCTGGGTTGGAAAGATCCCCTGGAAAAAGGAATGGTGACCCACTCCAGTATTCTTGCCTGGAAAATTCCATGGACAGAGGAGTCTGGCAGGCTACAGTCCATGGGGTCGTAGAGAGTTGGACATGGCTGAGTGACTAATGCATTTACCCTGAAACGAAGTGACCATATTATGGTACACATAGCTCTAGCTCAAAGTGAAAGCGTTAGTCTCTCAGTCATGTCTGACTCTGCAATTCCATGACTCCATGGACTGTAGCCCACCAGTCTCCTCTGTCCCTGGAATTGTCCAGACAAGAATACTGGAGTAGGTTGCCATTCCCTTTTCTAGGGGATCATCCAGACCTAGGGATTGAACCTGGGTCTCCTGAATTACAGGCAGACTTTTTACTGTCAGAGTCACCAGAGAAGCCCTAGGTCTAGCTGAGAAGAGTAAATAAAAAGAACTCTTGAAAGAAATACTGTTTTGCCTTGTGATGCAATGAAATAGTATCCACTCCAGTGTTCTTGCCTGAAGGATCCCAGGAATGGGGGAGCCTGGTGGGCTGCCGTCTATGGGGTTGCACAGGGTTGGACACGACTGAAGCAACTTAGCAGCAGAAGCAGCAGCAGCAGCAATGGAATAGTAAACCAAGACTCCATGGAACTACACTGCCAGTGTCCAGCCCCAGCTGATCCAGGGTATTCGAAGCGGGGACGGCGTCGGCGAGGGTCAGGATACAATAGCTTCAATTAGATATTAATTAAAGATATAAAGAGTAATATAATGAGGATAGCTCAGTAGGAAAATTCAGTGGAGAAAAGAGGCTGAGTAGCTTGGTTTACGCGGGAGACCAATAAAACTTCAAGACAAGAAGTTTGCACCACTTACGTAAGCCGCAGGCGTCCTTCCGTTCTCCCGAAGGAGAGGAGACACTGAGGCCTCCCCAGTCGGATCTTAGAAGCCCAGGCATAATTAGTAAGCATGGCGGGTTCTGCGCTCCAGATGGAGACTCAGCCAGAGTGAGAGAGAGAGCTACATGGGGAGACCGGTATTTCGAGAAACTGATCCCGATTCTTTATTTTCCATGGTCTACTTTTATACACTGAGATGTTATGCAAAAGTCACGTGGGGTCAGCAGTCCTGACTTTTATCAAAGTCAGGTGCTTCATACAAATGTATACAAAGGTCTTAGGGGTGTTACATCATCTTCTGGCCAGGGGGCCTGCTGACAATTTATGACCCTCTCCTTGTGACAGCGGTGAGTCAACCAGGACACTTATTTCTCCAGGGGTGATTATTCTTAAAACAGATGCCACCCAAATAAAGTTACATTCCTATAGGGTGAGGGTGTAGTGGGTTTTAGTTAAGGAAAGAACTTACTTAGCCTAAGGTCTAACGTGATTAATATCAAAGGTTAATACTTATTTCTTCTATATATTCATTAATGTGTGTAAGGGCAGGGGATGTGGAGACTTAGCAACAAACATTGGCTCAACAAATGAAAAACCCTTCACCAATACAATTTCTAATCAGCCCACTATACTTATACTAATGGTTTTCTAACTTTTCTAAGGAACCTGTTTTTAGAAGGTTTAAAGCATCTCGTGCCTCTCACAGTTGGGAGGCTGTGAGCAATCACATGTGGCCAGACAAGCCTGTCAGGCAGGCTAGAGAACCTTCAGAGGAGTTTGTAGGTTGAAACACTCCTATCACGCCCAGGAGTTTTTATTAACTGGAGCTCTAGGTTAACTCCTTCTCCGAAAGAGGTGGTGGGGGACAGCCCCCCGTAAAGTCAGAGGTGTAGGTGAGAGCACAAAGTAGTAAAGTAGGCAGGCTCTGGTTATGGGGGTAGATGCTCAAGGATTTCCAGGGGGACTCCTGAGGCTCGATCCCGCCTTTGCGTATGTCGAGCCTCCTTCCTCATGACCTTTGCCATGGGTGGAGTGCCTCATGCCGGCACCCAACACTACACAGAATTGAGTCCTCTTTTATTCTACTTTTCCTGGAAAGGGGTTCTCCACTGTGTATAGCACAATAAAAAGTGACCTCAGGATGGTAATCACTGGGGCAAAGAACTTCTATTTTCCTAAAGACCATTCAGACCATTATGTAGGCTATTCTATTTTACAGTTTGAAAAGGGATTTGCCAGCTCTGGACCTAACCTTTTTCTCTTCAAATTCAGCTTTTCCTACTTCTTGCTTTTTGATTTATCCTCCTAACTTTTCAATGACAATATTTAAACTTAGCTTGAAAGAACAGTTAGGGTACTCAATTCTATAAAGCATAAACAAATAGAAAATTTTTATTTATTTATTTAATTTTAATTTATTTATTTTAAAATATTATTTATTATAAATTAAATATTATTTATTATAAAATAAATGGTTTATTTATTTTATTGTGTATTTCTATTTTCCATTTTCTTTTTAAATCTGCTCAGTGGCTACAGCTGCCTTTGACAGTCTTTTTCTGAAACACTGCCTCAGTTGACAGAGATAAGTACAAAAGTACAAAACCATTATCATTTGTGAACAAAGTCCTACCTATAGCTAAAGAAAACGACTGCTTCAGAAGAGATGAAGGAGAAGCTATTATGTGTTTCTCTGTGGAAAACTGAGGAAGATGTGAGCCCAAGATGATAAAATGAATGGCTCTACTAATTCAAAATGAGGTTAAGGCTCTGATTTCTTTTGCACCCAAAGTATTGTTTCATCCAAAAAACCTTGTCCTGGGGGGATTTTCATGTAACAAAATCTATTAAACTGGAACTGTCACCAAAACACAGAGTACTGAGCAAAGATTCTTAAAAGGATCTAAGAAAAATAATAAATACTTAGAGATTTCCTAAGTAATCATAAGGAGCCAAGCATGCAAGCACAATCTGAACCATTAAAAAAGTCTAATCAAACTGAAATAATAATTACTTACTATATGTCTGTTATTTGCAAGACACTGGGATATGGCTGTGTTGAAACATTGGTGAATAAGATGCAATTTCTGATACAAAGAACCCACTGTCCAGTGAAGAAAATAGACATAAGCACATAGAGATATAAGGAGCTACTAAAGTCTTTGAAGGATGTGGCTTAGAATCAGGAAACAATAAGGCATAATTCAAGGTCTACAAATCCCACTTAATGAAAAAGCTTTTCTTTTCTTCTCTTCCCACCAAGCCAGCTTTTTGTGATGTTTAGACCAGGGTTTCAATGCCTCTCCACAATTTATTATCACTGAATAGTAGATTTTAGTTCTCCTTTCCTCTACCCATAAGGTAATTTCTACAAAATGGTTTCTCTAATTGAATCATATAACACATATATAAAGATCATTGTCTGCTGAAGACTATGCTAGTTTCAATACCTCAATCAAAAGAAATTGCATATACAGTCCTTAATGTTAATAAACTTCTGGAGAAATACAATATAGAAAATTAGAAGAGTGCTTGAAAATAATATTAATGAATAAATAAGATTTATATTTTCAAGTGTGCTATTGCAACCAATTTACCAGATCTTCATGTTAAAATACACAGAATTGTTACAGGAATATCAAGTTCACATTTATCATATGCATTCATTCACACATGTGCACACACACACACATGTGATTTTACTGTACATATTATTGTAGTAAAAGCTATCTTAAAACAGAAATTGTTACAATCTTTCTTTCCTAGTCATTTATTTTTTGGTTAAATGAATCAATTAACTAAATCTTTAAATATTTAAAAAACTGAATTGACAGTACACAGATAAGTATTGAGATAAGAACAAAATTAGATTCCTGAAATGTTCTTATATATCTATGAAAAATAGGTACAAATATGATTTTTAAAATTACACTTGGAATATTTTGGTCATATTGCTGGAAGAGTGAATTTCCTTTAAATTTCATAAATGCACAAAATTCCAGGCATACTGTATGTATTTTTTCTACCATATGATTTCCCTTGATGTACTACTGAATTTATGTGAATTTCATCTGGAGGAGAAGACCCACAGTGATACTATTGATTTTTGCACATGGACTGAATAGAATTGATTTATGAAAAAATAATGTTGAAGCAAAATAGCTTAGGTTCAGTATTTTCTATGTTCTTACACATGCCTGCATACTTGGTCGCTTCTGCTGCTGCTAAATCACTTCAGTCGTGTCCGACTCTGTGCGACCTCATAAATGGCAGCCCACTAGGCTCCTCTGTCCCTGGGATTCTCCAGGCAAGAATACTGGAGTGGGTTGCCATTTCCTTCAATGCATGAAAGTGAAAAGTGAAAGTGAAGTTGCTCAGTCGTGCCCGACTCTTAGTGACCCCATGGACTGGAGCCTACCAGGCTCCTCCGTCCATGGGATTCTCCAGGCAAGAGTACTGGAGTGGGGTGCCATTGCCTTCTCCGCTTGGTCACTTCAGTCGTGTCCGACGCTTTGTGACCCTATGGACCGTAGCCTGTCAGGATTCTTTGTCCATGGGATTCTCCAGGAAAGAATATTGGAGTGGATAGCCATGCCCTCCTCCAGGAGATCTTCCCAACCCAGGGATCAAACCCATCTCTCTTATGTCTCCTGCATTGGCAAGCGTGTTCTTTACCACCAGCATCACCTGGGAAGCCCATGTTCTTACACAGCCTAGCTTAAATAGAAAGATATGTTTCTTCAACTTTATTTTCTGTCATATATGTGAAATGTCTATTTTGTCTTTAAATATGACAGAGAGGTAGAGAAAGAGAGAATTAATTCATGAAATCCTGAATAGGAGTCTCTTCATCAACCAGCCATCAGCGTTGCCCCCAAAAGGGGATTTGGACACAGATATAAAAACAGTCAAATGGAGCTCACTAGATGGGGCCTTGAGTAATTTGTGAAACGGTAATGAAACTGCATGGATTTTTTTTTTTTTTTTGACATATAAGAAATCAGCCTATGCCTTGATAATATTAAATCAAGTGACATGCAGAACATTTTTCACCTGGGTTTTTTGTCTATGACCCAACCATTCCAGTGTTGAGAAGAGGCAGAAATCAAGGCAAGGCAAACCCCAGGAAAACTTGTCAAGTAAGTAAAGAGGCGGCAATCTCTTAGGCTTAGGGAACACAGAGACTGAGCCATCCAATACTAGCTGCTTTCCCTTGGACTTCATTTTCATTATCTTTTCGTCTGTGTTTAGTGACTTTCACCTTTAGCCTTATGTTATCCAGTCAAGACTCTATTTTCCAAAGTTACATATGGTGGCTCCTTCCTTTTCTACTTCACGTGCTGTGTTAGTCGCTCTGCCATGTCCAGCTGTTTGCGACACTATGGACTATAGCCTGCCAGACTCCTCTGTCCATGGGATCCTCCAGGCAAGAATACTGGAGTGAATTTCCATTCCCTTCTCCAGGGGATTTTTCTGATCCAGGAAATACGGGTTTCCTGTATTGCAGGCAAACCCTTTATCATCTGAGCCACCAGGAAAGCCCATTCAGTTTGGTTTCAGTTCAGTCACTTAGTCATGTCCGACTTTTTGTGACCCCATAGACTGCAGCATACCAAGCTTCCCTGTCCATCACCAACTCCCAGAGCTTGCTCAAACTCCTGTCCATCGAATTGGTGATGCTATCCAACCATCTCATCCTCTGTCATCCCCTTCTCCTCCTGCCTTCAATCTTTCCCAGCATCAGGGTGTTTTCCAGTGAGTCACTTCTTCACATCAGGTGGCCAAAGAATTGGCATTTGAGCTTCAGCATCAGTCCTTCAAATGAACATTCAGGACTGATTTCCTTTAGGGTTGACTGGTTTGATCTCCTTGCAGTCCAAGGGACTCTCAAGAGTCTTCTCCAACATTGCAGCTCAAAAACATCAAATAGTGTGTATTTATAACAGTTAGATTCAGTTGTCAAGGTCTACATTTCATCTTGAATTCCACCAATGTTCTAGCTCACTTTAATAAAAATCTGCACACAGTAAAATTCCCTCTTCATAGTGGAGAGTTCTATGCCACCATAGAACTTGGTTTAGTCACTAATAAGTCATGTCCAACTCTTGCGACCCCATGGACTGTAGCCTGCCAGGCTCCTCTGTCCATGGGATTCTCCAGGCAAGAATACTGGAGTGGGTTGCCATTCCCTTTTCCAGGAGATCTTCCTGACCCAGGAATTGAACCCTGGTCTCCTGCATTGCTGACAGATTCTTTACCGACTGAGCTATGAGGGAAGCTCTGGAGAGTTCTATGGGTGCAAACTAAAGTGCTGAACCATATATATTCACTTCCACAGTATCATACCAAACAATTGCATCATTTCCCCAAATTTTCTCATGCTACCCTTTGTAGTACCTCCTCCCCTCACACTTAACCTTGGCACCACCTACCATTTTTTTCCAGAATGCCACATATCTGGAATCATACAATAAGAAGTTCTTTCAGTCTGGCTTCTTTCACTTAGAAAAATACACTTAGATTCTTGTATATTGTGAGAATCCATAATTATTTTTCTTTATATAGCTTGGTAATATTCCACTTCATGGATAACCCACCCGTGTGTTTATCCACTCTTGTGCTGAAAGACATTTGCATTATTTCCAATTTTGGAGCTTGTGGATGAAACTGCTATGAACGTAAATATACAAGTATTTGTAAGCATAATATTGCAGTTCCCTAGAGTAAATGCCTAGGAGTTGGAAAGCTGAGTTTATGATAAGTATATGGTATGTTTATATTTATATGTAACTGCCAAAATATCTTCTAAGGTTGCTACACCATTTTGCATTCCCATCAAGTAGCTCTTCACATTCACATTCAGTGCTGCCATTTTTTTTTCTTTTTAGTCATTTTAATATGTGTATAGTTGTAGCTCATTGAAATTTTAATTTTAATTTCCTTTAATGATGAATGATGTTGATTGTATATTCACATGCTTATTTTTCATCTGAATATCTTCTTTGGTGAAATAGCTCTTCTCTCTCTCTCTCTTTTTTAATTGCTAAGTCCTTTATACGCTGTGCATGAAAGTCTCTTGTCAGATATGTGATTTGCATATATTTCCTCCCAGGATGAGGTTTATCTTTTTATTATCTTAAAGGTGTTTTTTTTTTTTTTTTTTCCCAGTTCATTTATTTGGCTGTGTTGAGTCTCAGTTACAGCATGCAGGATCTTCATCGTGTTATGCGTTATCTTTACTTATGGCACACGGATTCTCTAGCTGTGGCACATGGGCTCTGGAGCACATGGGGGCTCAGTAGTTGTACTGGGAGGGCTTAGTTGCTCTGCAACATGTGTGGTTTTCATTTTCCAATGAGGGGTTGAACCTGTGTTCCTTGTACTGCAAGGCAGATTCTCAACCACTGGACCACCAGGGAAGTCCCCTTAGCAGTGCATTTTTACAAAGCAAAATATTTTAATTTTGATAATGTATCCAAGTTATAATTGTTTTCTTTTATGAATCTTGCTTTTCCAGTCATGTTCAAAAAGTAAGTGCAAAAATAATTCACACAGATTTTTCTCTTGCATCTATTTCTAGAATTTTATAGTTTTAGGGTTTTCATTAACACTTATTAAATTGAGCTAATGTCCGTGTAAAATTTGAGCTATGTTTCAAAGCTTACATTTTTGTATTTGGAAATTGGATTGTTTCAGCACTATTTATTGAAAGACTACTTGCTTGATTTGCATTTGTACCTTCGTCAGAATCATTTTACTTTATTAGGATAGATGTATTTCTGGTCTTTATAGTTTGTTTTACTGATCTATCCTTTCATTAATACCACATTTTGAATACTGCAGCATCTGGTAAGTCTTGAAAGCAAATAGTGTGAGTCCTCTGCAACTTTGTTAATTTGCTTCAAATTCATGTTACCTTAGTTTCTTTGCCTTTCCATACAAATTTTAGGATAAGTTTGTGAATATCAACAAAAAATATTGATTGATTTTCAAATATTGAATCAGTCCACATTTCCTGGGACAAATCCCACTTGGTCAAGATAAATTATCCGTCTTATGTATTATATATTCAATTAGTTAATATTTTGTTGAGGAGTTTTGTGTCTATGTTCATGAGAGATACTTTTCAGCATTTTTCTTATAAAACTCTGGTTTGGTTTTGGTGTTGAAATAATGTTGGCCACATCAAATGATCTGATAAATGTATTCTCTTCTATTTTCTGGAACTTATTGTATAAACCTGTTATTATTTCTTCCTTATGTACTGGGTAACATTCACAAATAAAATCACTTGGGCATGGAGTTCTTTTTGAATGGAACTCAATTTCTTTACTAAACAAAGGGCTATTCTAGCTATTTATATCTTCTTGAGTACATTTTTATAGTTTGTATCTTTTGAAAAATTATTTATGATATGGAAGGTTCAGAACTAATGAGCAAAGAATTATTTTTGGTATTTCTGTATTAGCCTGGTACTGTCTTTGGTATTAGTAGTGACGGTTCTTTATAATTTTTTATAATGGTAGGTTGCGTTTTCTCATTTTTTTGGTTAGTCTGGTCAGAGGTTTGTCAATTTAATTTATTTTTTTCAAAGAATCAGTTTTTGGTTTCACAGATTTTCACTTATCACTTTTTGTGTTCATATTCATTGATTTCTACTCATCTTTATTATTTCCTCTCTTCTGCTTCCTTTAGGCTTAGTTGGATTTCTTCTTCTAGTTTCCTAAGGTAGAAAGTAAGATTGCTACTCTGAGTCCTTCCTTCCTTTTTGAAGTTGACGTTTAATGCTATGCATTTCCTTTTACACATTTCCTCCCCTGCCCCCGCTGCTGCTTAGTCTCTAAGTCATGTGCAACTCTTTGTGACCCGGTGGGCTGCAGCCCTCCGGGCTCCTCTGTCCACGGGATTCCCAGGCACGAATACTGGAGTGGGCTGCCATTTCCTTCTCTGGAGGATCCTCCTGACCCAGGGGTTGAACTTGTGTCTCCTACATGGCAGGAAGATTCTTTACCACTAAGTTACCAGGGAAGCTCCTTTACTCCTCTAAGCACTGTTTTTGTTACACATATCATATTTTTATATGTTGAATTTTTATATTCATTTATTTCAAATTATTTTTAAGTTTTCTTTGAGATGTCTTCTTTGACCCATGAATTAATTAAAATTGTGTTACCCATCTTTCAAATATTTGGAGATTTTTCAAAATCTTTGTGTTGTCATTGATTTCTCTATAAAATCCATTATGATCCAAAAACATGTCAAATGGCTTCTGTTTTAGTTAACCCGGTTAGCAGTTGGACTGTTCGTTGTGGCTATTGTTACCCCCAGTGTACTACAGGCATCAATTTTCTATGGTTGTACCTTGTGTTTGGTGTGGGAGTTTGTTTGCCAGAACAGGCATTTTAGGTTGCCCCTTGAAGCTTTTCTTCAGAAAGGATCCCTTTGCATGCTTATTTTCCACTTCTATCTTCTCCCTGCAGTATTCTGCTCTTGCTTATAATTAGCGATTTGAAGTGTGTTAGTTTGATAGTGACAGGTGTTGTGGCAGGACCTTCTCTGCTGTTTTGATTAAGTCTCGTCTTAGGCAGGTATTGAATCCTGTGCCTCGATTCTCTTCCCTTCTGTCTTCTCAGTTCTGAGCTCAGGGCATAATCCTACTCCCTACCCAGGAGTAGGTATTTTCACCTGCCCTCCTTTCCTCGATCTTAGATTTCCCTAGTGTTGGAAGGGTGAGATTTCTTTCCCTTCTCTCAAGGCTTCTTTACCTCCTGCAAGGTGGTTCCACAGAGAACACTTTCTTAAGCTTCTTTTGGATCTTGTCCGTGAGCCTCTGTTGAAGTTCATGGAAGAAGCCTGCAAAAGCATGTCATCTCCCTCAATTTTTTCTCTGCTGGACTTCACAGTGTCCTACTAGTCAACATTCAGTCTTTACCAATTCTTCTCACCAGCATCTGGCTGCCGGTGGTGTCTAGGAAGCAAGCACTTCATATTTCCCCTATTCTTGCAGGTATCAATCTCTTCTCAGATTTTGGGCCATTGATTTGCTCTGTGATCTCAGGTCTCTGATGGTTCAACAAAGTCATGAATTTTAAGTTAATCTGACTTCTTTTCATTGCAAAGATGGGCACAAAACTTCTTCCAGCTCACAGTATCTTGGAAACCTCCAATTACTTTTTTTGTTAAAAAAAAGTAAGTGGAGACTTTGTCCCAAATGTGAAATAGTTTTAAGCTTCTCTTACTTTATAAGATACACCAGTCAAGCAAGGACTTAGAAGAAACAAGGCAGGGAGGGTGGATTTCGAGAAGAAATGGGTAATATAGCCTTAATGGCTTTGCACTCCTTTTCTTCATCTACTAGAAAAGTCCATACTTAGCACCAAGGTTCAAAGGTTCAAAGGTTCAAAATTACTCTTGTTATTGCACTTCTAGATTAGAATTGCTCTTGGGGATATACTGAGAGATCCAGAAGAAGTGAGCTGCTTGTAGAGGCCAATAGTATGAAAACATGAAGTTGACCATTATTTAATAAATACTCTTTATCTGTTGTTAAAGTTTTAAAGTATATATAGCTCAGTTGGTAAAGAATCTGCCTGTAATGCAGGAGATCCAGGTTCGATTCCTGGGTTGGAAAGATCCCCTGGAGAAGGGAATGGCAACCCACTCCAGTATTCTTGCCTGGAGAATCCCATGGACAGAGGAGCCTTACAGTCCATGTAAGCACAAGAGTCAGACATGACTTAGTGACTGAACAACCACCAACCACAGTTATCTTCACTGCAAGAATACTTTAAATTTATTCTGGCAGGCAACAAATTACACCATTGATCTAGAAGGCCAGAAACACTGGAGTTCTCATTTTGTATTTGTCATTAACTTCTTGGCAGACTCTGGATAAGTTAACTGCTTTGGATCTTAAAATTGTAAACTCTGCAAATGGAAATAGTACTGCAATCTGAATTATTCATTGGGATGGTGACACTCTCATGAGGTAATGTTCTTGAGAACCATTTGACAAGCATGAAGGTCTATTCCAACAAGTAATACAATTTCAGCATTAGTTTATTGTCATAGATTCTTAAAAGGAGCAGTACACTCAACACGAAACCTCATGCAGAATCAGAGCACTCTCTGCTCTGGATGCTTTTTGGATGAACTCGGAAATTTCAAGCTTTTTCCTATTTTCCTTAATTCTTTGCTTGCTACCAATAAGATATGATTATTTAACAGTTACTTCAGAAAATCACCACACAAAGATTTTCTGCTCTGACTGTCCTCCAGTTATACATGTTTTACTTGATGTTTTGAGCTGCCAAGTCTTCATCACCCACAAGTTTTTCAGTTATCTTTATAAATGAGCAATTTTTCCCCTCATGGACCTATCCATTTTGTACTATTTTTCATTTCAGAGGTGAAATTTTCTCTTCAATTAAGGATATAAGGTCTTCAGCAACAGCAAATAAAAACTATCCAAAGCTCAGGGAAACTTTATGAGCAAACATGATGAGAAAAGGAGATACAGGTAGACTGCACAGAGTTGAAAGGAAAATTCAGTAACTTAGGCTGCTCCTTCCCTTCTTCTTAACTAAGTCCTGGCCATCTTTAGGTCTCTCATCTGCTCCTCTCCATTCTCTTGTCAGCCATCTTCCACAGCAAGGCCCCTAATTTCTAGTCCCTCAAAACTTTGGGCTATACTCTACTCAACAACAAAGTGCTGACTATGGCCTAAACTCTGCTGCTGCTGCTGCTGCTGCTAAGTCGCTTCAGTCATGTCCGACTCTGTGTGACCCCATAGACGGCAGCCCACCAGGCTCCCCCATCCCTGGGATTCTCTAGGCAAGAACACTGGAGTGGGTTGCCATTTCCTTCTCCAATGCATGAAAGTGAAAAGTGAAAGTGAAAGTGAAGTCGTGTCCGACTTTTCACGACCCCATGGACTGCAGCCTACCAGGCTCCTCGGTCCATGAGATTTTCCAGGCAAGAGTACTGGAGTGGGGTGCCATTTCCTTCTCCTCTACACAATTTCAAATTTTGAAGATTGTATTCTAGTATTATATTTAAAAGGATGAATTGGTGGGTTGCAGGTTGACGAAATATTGACAGAAGCCTGACTGAAGCTGTGTCGCAACTGCAAAAAAGAACCTTGCTTCCACTTGCTTTCATTCATCTGTACCTCTTGCATTCTGCTTTTTTCTCTTGATGTGTTGGAGAAAGCGCAAATCCCAAGTCTTCCTTGAAAAATGACAATTACATTTTGTATTGTGCTGGATTTTATGTAAGAAAAGCTTTAGTAAAGGACATAGATGATGTATAAAAAATATATTAGAGAGGTATGAGAACAACAGACGTGGAAGAACATTGCACTAGTTTTCTCATCTGCTTGTTAAAGAAAGGGTATGATGCATATATTTGATTTACTGAATGTGAAATAAAATCTTTATATTCATTAGTATTTTGTTAGTCACTCAAGTAATTTATGTTTATTATTACTCTTTTGGTAAGTCAGCATTATTTAATTTTTAATTACTTGTTCACTAGTTTTAAATGAAAGGAACTCAACCCAAGCAGATGTAATTATGATCAACTTAGACTTTATTCTGGAAGTTGAATAACTAATTATACAGAACTAATTTAAATAATGGGCTTCCCTGGTGGCTCAGATGGTAGAATCTGCCTGCAATGTGGGAGACCTGGGTTCGACCCCTGGGTTGGGAAGATCCCCTGAAGAAGGGAATGGCTATTCACTCCATCATTTTTGCCTGAAGAATCCCATGGACGGAGGAGCATGGCGGGCTACAGTCCATGGGATCTCAAGGAGTCGGACATGACTGAGTGACTAACACACATACACAATCTTAATAGTAACTGCTTATTTATCTACTTAAATAACTTTCAAATATCTTCTACATATTTGATTTAATCCTCATAACTAACTTGTGAAATGTATTATCCTTATAATTTGTCCTATACAAAGAAAGTAAGAACAACTGAAAGCCTGGTCTACATTTCTACATCGAGGGTTGGGACTCATAGATCTTTTGTGTTTTTCACAATACAATTTTGTTTGTCTGTAGTTATCTCCTGGAGAAAGAAATGGCAATCCACTCCAGTATTCCTGCCTGGGGAATTCCATGGACAGAGGATCCTGGCGGGCTACAGCCCATGGTGTCGCAAAGTGTCAGACCCCACTAAGTGACTAACACACACACAGTTATCTGTATGTGTTGTGAGATTATTTATTCACAAAGATTTATACATAGCAGTATTTTTGTTTGTTTTCTTATCCAAAATAAATATTTGTTCATTAATTAAAAGAGTCATGATATTGTAAAAAATATATATATGTTATTTGCATTTCTTCTTGATTTCCCCCTTTAGAAATCCTCCTGCTCATGTAGGTTATCATTCAGTCAAATAATTTTCCTTCTGTGTTTAAAGCCATTGGTAGTTTTCCAGTGTCAAACTCTTCTTTCAAAGTCAGATTAGACCTGCAATATTTGTAATAGTATCACTTTCACCAGATAACATAAAATATATTAAATATTTTTATCATACAAAAATATGATAAATTAAAAATACACTCCATAATTCAAATCTTGCACAGTTGGGAGTTGCAGCATGTTAAAAGAGGAGATTGTATGGAGAAATAATTTTGTCTTGTTATTCTGAATTCTATCTCTCCCAGAAATCATGACCAGCATCCAAATTGTATACATTCTGCTGCTGCTGCTGCTGCTAAGTCGCTTCAGTCGTGTCTGACTCTGTGCGACCCCATGGACGGCAGCCCACCAGGCTCCCCCGTCCCTGGGATTCTCCAGGCAAGAACACTGGAGTGGGTTGCCAGTTCCTTCTCCAATGCATGAAAGTGAAAAGTGAAAGTGAAGTCGCTCAGTCATGTCCGACTCTTAGTGACCCCATGGACTGCAGCCCACCAGGCTCCTCCATCCGTGGGATTTTCCAGGCAAGAGTACTGGAGTGGGGTGCCATCGCCTTGTCCATGTATACATTCTACTGTTTATCAAATGCTAGGGACAATGGCAAGCCCTAGACATTACTTTGGGAAGGTTGTAAAGATAAGAACAATATAGATGTTTGGCAAAAACCACTACAATATTGTAAAGTAATTAGCCTCCAATTAAAATAAATAAATTAATTTTAAAAAAAAGAAAAGAAAAAATTTCCAGATGCATATCAGAAAAAAAATAAAAAGAACAATATAGATGCTCAACAAATCAGATTCTGCAGTCCCATCCTTAATATCAATACAACTAGCCTTTTAAGTCCAAACAGCCACTAGCTTACTCTCTAATTTAACATGATTTTATTATTCTAGGAAATTGTTACTCAGAAAAAGTTGCACATATTATATTGTTTATTTCATATACTTCCTGAAAAGTCCATCTATCTGAACAATAGACTATTCTTCAGTCATTTGTTTAAGTAGGATCATCAAATTGTTTTTTACTCTCCAAGTTTCCTTTCAAACCCTAACATTTCTGTGGTCAATAACCTTAAACTATCATTTCACAATCTTAAGCCAACTCCTATCAGGTCTTCAGTATTCAAAGATCTGTAAACTAGCTCCTCCAAACCTCCAAATGGCCCTGGTCTTCCAAGATGCTAAGACTGTCAGGATGGTGGTCTCTCTTACTGTAGTAAATAATAAACTTGGCTTTGTTCAGTGCATAAGTTATTTTTGTGATCTCTGGGAAATTAGCAAAGTTAATGGTCTACAGATAAAAGTCAAAATAGACACTCTACGTAGAGAAGATGTTTTAATTCTTTTTCCTCACAGGGCAGGTACTAGTCTCTGCTGTGAAGCATGAACATCTTGTTTTCAACACACCCCTTTCAGACCCTGTTTTCTTGGGCTCCGCACTCACTCCTTTCTTCCTACATCTACTACAAGGTCTGGCTGATGCCTCACACCCCATGCACCCATACAGGCTTAACCACATCACCACTGTGCCCAGTGGGAAAGCAGGATATAAACAAATTAGCTGATGAACATTAATACCTGATAAAGCCACTGTCTGCTTTTGCTAGAGACTATTCCTATGAAAATGTCTCTAGCAGCAATGGAATTAAGTGGATATGAAAGATACATTTTTGAGGGCTTCCTGCCCTCCCCCGCCTTGAATGATTTCAGTCTTTTTTCCATGTAAAGTTTTGATTTTGCAGATTGTTAGGGCCTGAAATTTGAGTCTTTTTCATGGGCATGTGTTTTGCCTTTAATTTCTTCTCAGAACTCAAGTGAGCAGCTCATTTCGAACCCTCAGATAAAAATCATGTTTTTTTCTTTCTCTCACTAGAAACAAAAAATATTCAGATATACTGTAGCCAAGTTTAAAGAATTTTTAGAAAAGAAAATAATCCCTGAAACATCTTGCCAGTGGGGAAAAATAGATCACCAAAGCAAAGATTATTTATACCCAACAGTTTGAGTGCTAATCTGTGCTTTTAAAATTTAAATAAACTCATTTATTATACAAATCTACATTACAAACTTAATATTACAAATATTAAAATGAACTCTGAGTTTGTTAACATTACATAACTGTCAATAGAGAACCAAATACTGAGCTACTATTATTTGAAGAAGAGACTATTACATATTTACATTTTTTTGTCATTACTTGCCCTTTCTCACTATGGTATGACATGCAGTTTTCATTATGCAACAGCTGTTAGCCTATTTCTTTTGCTAAGGTTTATTCTATCTGAAATATGGAAGCAACATTTATCAACTTCTTTTGAAAGGAAGTACATAGGTCCAAGTCATATCTGTGGAGTACAATGATCTGTGCCAATGAAATTTAAGTTTCTTAATTTTATTTGAATGTAAATTACTGCTGCCTCTACAGTACATTCCTGTTCATTAAGAAGTAATTTTGAAAGGCTGCCTACTCTCAGAGAATTCTATTCCAGCGCTTCTTTTTAGCATGCTAGAGGCATTTACGATAACAGTATGGATCATTTTAAGGAAATTCATTTTCAAATACAAGTCAAATGGGAGTCTTTTAGAAAACAACCTTGTTGGAGTGAAAAATGTGCTTTGGAATACATTTTACTGTTTCACTAGCAAAGGGACTTTTTTTTAATCAGTAAAAGGATGTTTTATAAGTGATAATAAGATATAGTTTTCTGGTAAGAATTTTATAGTACTCTGCCTTGAGATAATAGCCATTACCCTAGAGACTCTAGTGTTGGAGGTTCAAGTACCCATAAAAACAGTGACAGCATTAAGCTTAGTATCACGATCAACTCATTTATTCGATGTTAGGCGAAATGGATTTCAATGTGACAATGAATCAGGGAGTTATTTTGTTGTCTCGATTTTTATTAACTTGATGACCCTGAGAGAAATGACTCACAAAAATATATTCTGCTTATTTTAACTTTTATAAGAACTCTTCAATAGCTCTTTCTCTGTCACACACATACACACACAATAATACATATACACGACTGTCAGTATCATTTCTCTTAACATGATCGCCCCCCTATCACTTTCTCTAAACTATGATGGTGTTTTGTTTATTTGTTTACTTCACTTTGTATTATTTGGTTAATACCAAGGATAGCAAATCATTCCTTTGATATGGAAATTATTCCGTATGTTGTTTGCCTGACTCTTTTAGATTTCTCAACAGAAGGAAAGTCTTAAAGCTCTTTCTCTTTATTTGGCTACATTTGTGGCAAGGATGTCCCTTAGAGAATAGAGTTTGCCTGATGGAGCTGCATTCCTCTATGTGAGTGTGTGTGCACTTGTGTATATGTGTCTGTATGTGTGTGTACGTTGAACCCTGTCCCCCGACGAAGTCGCTCTCTTTGACTGTAGTCAGGCTCCTCTGAGTCCTCTTTCTGACTAGAACTTGTCCTTAGATCTAAAGTTCAACAGAAGTTTATTAATATGCTTGTTGTGCAAATATGTGGGAATACTTAGTGATGAATACTTAAAGAGATGGTTAGAACTTGAGCACATATGATGTTTTGACAAGGAACAATAGTTTTGTAGAAAAGTGACAAGATCAAGGAAAAGGATTTTGAGCTTTTAGGATGGCAACTTTTGGGAAGGCAACTATATGAAAGGGCTAATGGAAGATAAGGACTAGTTCAGTTCAGTTCAGTTCAGTCTCTCAATTGAGTCTGACCCTTTGTGACCCCATGGACTGCAGCATTCCAGGCCTCTCTGTCTATCACCAACTCCCCAGAGCTTGTTCAAACTCATGTCCATTGAGTCGGTGATGCCATCCAACCATCTCATCCTCTATCGTCCCCTTCTCCTCCCTCCTTCAATCTTTCCCAGCATCCGGGTCTTTTCCAGTGAGTCAGTTCTTCACATCAGGTAGCCAAATTATCATAGTTTCAGCTTCAGCATCAGTCCTTCCAATGAATATTCAGGACTGATTTCCTTTAGGATGGACTGATTGGATCTCCTTGCAGTCCAAGGCACTCTCAAGAGTCTTCTCCAACACCACAGTTCAACAGTATCCATTCTTCAGTGCTCAGCTTTCCTTATAGTCCAACTCTCACGTCCATACATGACTACTGGAAAAACCATAGCTTTGACTAGATGGACCTCTGTTGGAAAGTGATATCTCTGCTTTTTAATATGATGTCTAGATTGGTCATGGCTTTTCATCCAAGAAGCAAGTGTCTTTTAATTTCATGGCTGCAGTCACCATCTGCAGTGATTTTGGAACTCAAAAATATAAAGTCTGTCACAGTTTCCACTGTTTCCCCATCTATTTGCCATGAAGTGATGGGACCAGATGCCATGATCTTAGTTTTCTGAATGTTGAGCTTTACGCCAACTGTTTCACTCTTCTTTTTCACTTTCATCAAAAGGCTCTTTAATTCTTCGTTTTCTGCCATAAGGGTGGTGTCATCTACTTATGTGAAGTTATTGATATTTCTCCTGGCAATCCTGATTCCAGCTTGTGCCTTATCCAGCCCAGCATTTTGCATGAGGTACTCTGCATATAAGTTACATAAGCAGGGTGACAATATACAGTCTTGACATACTCCTTTTCCGATTTGGAACCAGTCTATTGTTCCATGTCCATTTCTAACTGTTACTTCTTGACCTGAATACAGATTGCTCAGAAATTAGGTCAGGTGGTCTGGAACTCCCATCTCTTTAAGAATTTTCCACAGTTTGTTGTGATCCACACAGTCAAAGGCTTTGGTATAGTCAATAAAGCTGAAGTAGATGTTTTTTTCTGGAAATTGCTTGCTTTTTCGATGATCCAATAGATGTTGACAATTTCATCTCTGGTTCCTCTGCCTTTGCTAAATCCAGCTTGAACATCTAAAAGTTCACAGTTCATGTACTGTTGAATCCTGGCTTGGAGAATTTGAGCATTACTTTGCTAGAGTATGAGATGAGTGCAATTATGTGGTAGTTTGAACATTCTTTGGCATTGCCTTTCTTTGGGATTGGAAAGAAAATGGACCTTTTCCAGTCCTGTGGCCACTGTTGACTTTTCCAAATTTGCTGGCATATTGAGTGCAGCACCTTAAGAGGATGAACCCCTTATTGAAAAATTCAGACTTAAATTGAAGAAAGTAGGGAAAACCACTAGACCATTAAGGTATGACCTAAATAAAATTCTTTATGATGATATCATGGAAGCGACAAATAAATTTCCTGGATTAGATCTTATAGACAGAGTGCCTGAAGAACTATGGATGGAGGTTCATGACATTGTACAGGAGGCAGTGATCAAGACCATCCCCTAGAAAAAGAAATACAAAAAGGCAAAATGGTTGTCTGAGGAGGCCTTACAAATAGCTGAGAAAAGAAGACAAGTGAAAGGCAAAGAAGAAAAAGAAAGATATACCCATTTGAATGCAGAGTTCCAAAGAATAGCAAGGAGAGATAAAAAAGCCTTCCTCAGTGATCAACGTAAAGAAATAGAGGAAAACAATTAGAATGGGAAAGACTAGAGATCTTTTCAAGAAAATTAGACACACCAAGGAACATTTCATGCAAAGATGTGCACAGTAAAGGACAGAAACGGTATGGACCTAACTGAAGCAGAAGATATTAAGAAGGGGTGGCAAGAATACACAGAAGAACTATACAAAAGAGATCTTCATGACCCAGATGACCACGATGGTGTGATCTCTCACTTAGAAACAGATATCCTGGACTGCGAAGTCAAGTAGACCTTAGAAAGTATCACTAGGAACAAAGCTAGTGGAGACGATGGAATTCCAGTTGAGCTATTTCAAATCCTAAAAGATGATGTTGTTAAGGACTAGTTAATAAGGTTTATTAAGCAGGTTCTTTCTGTAACATCGGTCAGATGATAAAGGTCTAGAATCTCCAATGATTAACTTCTGTCCTTCCTGGAGGAGATGGAATGGAGGACACTTTTACAAATTTATGTCCTCCCCTTAGGCGAATGGGGAGAAAAGAGAGTTTTTCTAGCATCTGCTTCTTTTCAGTTTACTTCAGCTCTAAATAACCCATATGCCAATGTGGCATACTTTGGTCTGGCATATTCTGCAATCCTTCACCTGCATAGTTCAGTTTTAGCAAGAATCTCACTATTTCAATTTAGAGAGAATACCCCCACTTGATATCCAGTCAAATTTCTCATCCCCACTCCTGATATCTTATCATCCTGGCCTGTATTCAGGAAGAATTCTGTTAAGTCTGTTTAGCAAGAATTACCCTACACTTGTTGCCTTCTCTTAGTAATCTTCCATCCACTGACTCCCCTCTTTCTGCTCATTGGCTATAAATTCCCAATGGTCTTTGCTGTGTCTGGAGTTAAGCAGATCTCTCTCCCCTACCACAAAGCTTTGACATCTATCACAACAGTTCTGAAAAAAGAGTTTTTATTTCCCCCACTTTAACAAGTGTCAGAATAATTATTTCTTTAACATCCCCATCATTAACCATTCATCCTTGCTCTTGGTCTCATGACAAGAAGTCAAATGAAATTGGAAATTCATCTTGTAGAATTTCTAGGGAATAAATATCCTCTGATTGTTATTGTGCATCTTCTCTGGAATTTGCACGGTGAGGTGGATACACTAATATTGAATGCATGTTCAACATATTCAGAGCTACAGATGATTTGAATATGGAAAGGGAGAATGGATCAATGATTTCCCAACTTCTCCACTCCAAAGTTTTAGGCATGTCTCTTTTCATTCCTTTTTGAAAGGTCTCATAGGTGTGACACAATGAGAGGATGTTTGAATCACAGAATAAGAGGGAAAAAATTTCTACTTCAAAGATCAGGAAAGAGTTGATGATTAAGCTAAGATTCATTCAAGGGTGTGGAGACTGAAATTCATGAATAAAAGATGGAAAAGAGCTCTTAGTGCTCTTCAGAACATAAGCGCTCACTGTGTCTTCACCCTTCCCTTTTATTTTCTCCCTTTTTTCATTTTGAAAACACTATATTGTTTATATATCCTACCACTGACCAGCCCCTCATTACTCTGAAAAACATTTTTTATATATTATACCAATAATCTTCAACATAATGCTGAGAAGTTGATATTGTTATAACCCTTTGGCAGGTAAAGAATCTCAAGAGGTCACATAGCTAATAAGTGGTAAAAGTCAAAATTTAGAGCCAGCTGTAACTAAAACTTGTTCTGGTATGTTACCAGTGCTAATGTTCATCCTTCAGTTTACTTGGAGATCTTGCTAAAAGGCAAATCCAGGCTCAGGAGCTCTGGGTGGGGACCTGAGATTCTGTGTTTGTGGAGAAGATGATGCTGCCTTTCTCTGGGCGACCCTTTCAGTAACATACAATGTCACTAAATTGAAGTTGCGATGTTGTCACTGATAATGTGCTTAATGATAATTTCATCTTTTTATTTTAGTGTATGTGCAAAATCCCACAGATTGATTTAATCTCAAAGTCCTTATTTTTCACTCAATCCAAAGTGTAGAGCTTTCTGGTATCATTTAGCATTGCTCAGAAAGAAATTATTCCTCAAGGTTTTTGCTTAGGAATCTCAAATGCAGCACTTTTGTCTTCAGTCCATCTGTGGCATTTTTCATTTCACATTTTTTTTCTCCCTCTCCTCTGGAATTCCTTTCAATTTATCTAGATAGTTTGAGTACCTATGAGCACAAAATGGCATGCTTTATTCCAGGAGCAGGCCTACCATTCATATGGAAAATACTATCACATCACATCTCTCTATTCTATTCAATATAACATAAGTGATACAATCTCTCTCAGTACTGAGTCCAATAGAATCCTGTATGATTTTGTAACTGAGCTATATTGAAGATTTCTATCAAATTTGACATGGTAATTTATGGCCTCAAATATCTTCAAAAGAACTAATTTACATCTTTGAAGCTGGATGACATGTTTTTTCCTATACCATGCATGTTGTATCATTTTCGGTGGCGGGGTGGCGGTTACTGATAATAGTACACAACCTTCTCCATATTCTGATTTGGGTTGGCTGTTGGTGGGAGCCTGTTTCATATTCTTTATAGCTTGTAGACTGCTCTCAAGGTGGAAACATACCCATTATATGCCAGATGGTTATGGATTGAAATGATGGAGCTCTAAGGCTAGTGTTTCAGTTGGTTAAGAGTAAAGAAATGTATTATGAATTTTGTTTTGGAAGGCCCTGTGAGGCAAATCCATTAGGGCTTAATAGCTGATTGATTGGTTAATGTATTTAAACTTTTTAATATTGTAAAGGTTTTATTTTCAAATGTTTTCTCTCTTTTTAATTTTTTGCTCCTTCTGCCACTTTGCTACCTAAAAATCTTTCTTTTGAAAAACTCCAATATGATCCTAGATAAACTAGGAGGAAAAGGACTGATTCATGAGTAGAGAATAGGCTCTCTCAGTGGAGAGCCTATTAGCACAAGGTCTCCTTCACTTGCACTTACATATATTTAAAGAATAGTAGTGCCTGTATCTGAGAAGGCAATGGCACCCCACTCTAGTACTCTTGCCTGGAAAATCCCATGAACAGAGGAGCCTGGTAGGCTGCAGTCCATGGGGTCTCTAAGAGTCAGACAGGACTGAGCGACTTCACTTTCACTTTTCACTTTCATGCATTGGAGAAGGAACTGGCAACCCACTCCAGTGTTCTTGCCTGGAGGATCCCAGGGATGGGGGAGCCTGGTGGGCTGCCGTCTATGGGGTCGCACAGAGTCAGACACGACTGAAGCGACTTAGCAGCAGCAGCAGCAGCAGTGCCTATATGTGTGAGGCTTGTGTCTATTCAGTTTATAGTTGAGGCTTGGTGAATTGTCCTTTGCATTGATAACTCCATTACAGAGACAGTAAAGTCACTCAATAAAGATAACCGGAAAAACCTGGAAAAATCTCATTAATTGTGTGTGGCGAGGGGAGGCGGGGTGTGTGTGTGCAAATTTTAAATAGCAATCATGCAAAATATAAAAATGATCATTATTGTAATGACAGCTAATATTTATCAGTTGTTAACTAGGTCAGGTGCTATGCTAAATATTTTACATAGCTTTCTACCATTTAATCCTCACAAATATTTGAGTTAGTTATTCATTTTCTTAATAAGGAAACTGATGCCAAGATAGGTTAAATAAATTGTCTAAGGCTAGTTTGTGGCTAAGTGAGTCTTACTTTTCTGACTCTTGATACTGTATGTATAACTCATACACTAAACTTTCTGTGTCCAAATCCCTAAGTCATATAAACAATTAGTTAACCAGTGTAGCAATATGTTAATGCTCAACGACCTTACACAATGCAAGTTTTATAGAAGAAACAAAACATGACTATTATGTGACCCTTACAACCCAAGAAAATATAAGTTAACACCTTTACATCTATAATTTAAATATGATGCTATGCTGAATGGATACAGAGGAGAGACTGATTTTAACTAGAGAACTCTGGGATGATTTTCAAAGGAGAAACAAACTGAAATGAGATTGAGGGAATATTTTAAAACTCTGCTCAGTCACTTCAGTCATGTCTGACTCTTTGTGACTATGGACTTCTATGGACTGTGCCTCTCTAGGCTCATCTATCCATGGGATTCTCCAGGCAAGAATATTGGAGTGGGTTGGCATGCCCTCCTCCAGGGGATCTTCCTGACTCAGGGATCGAGCCCATGTCTCTTATGTCTCCTGCATTGGCTGGTGGATTCTTTCCCACTAGTGCCACCTGGGAAGTCCATTTAAAACTCTAGCAGGTGATTATAGAGTTATAGGGGGTGAGGAGGTAACTGGGAAACATTCAAGCATAGACAAAGTCCAGATGATGGAGGACATGTTTAGGAATTGGCAGGTGGACTGAGATAAGAAAACCATAGGAAAACTGAAAAAGGAGAAGAGACATCCACATATGGGAGATGAAACCAAAAAGTTAGGTAGATGAGTTCTAGGCTGAGTCATTCCAATTTTATTCAGTAGGGGATTGGTGCCCTCAGAGGTTTTTGAGTTGCCATGCAACAAGATCCAATCTATGTTTTAGACGGACGTGTAATCGCTAAATATAAATAGTGATTAGGGCAGAATCATAAAGTCCAGTTAAATCATAAGAGAAAATGAGTTACTGAACTAATGTTTTGGCCATGACCTGGGCAGATAACATTTTCACTCACTTGCAATTATCCTGAAGTTAAGATATAATATATATGATAACTTTCACAAATGTCTTATGCTGCGGCAGAGTTTAAGTGATTTATTAACTAAAAAGAAAAAAGTCTCTATTTAGGACATTTATTATGTATTCTTTTTTGGGGGGACTTATGCTTCATAAAATCAGCTGATATAAAGTTTCTGACTTTCATGTAATAGAATTACTATTGATTTATATGTCATTCCAAACATCTTTACAGAACATTATCATTCTAATTCCTGGCATTTTGAAATTTGCTTGGCGCTGCTATGCCAAACAAATTTTAATATAACTAGGAGAGTTTAAAGGGAGAAAGACAGACCTAAAGGGAGTTCTAAAAAATGAATGGAACAAGACCTTTCCTTTAAATTCTTCTGGAGGCAATTCTTTTTGACAAAGAGATGGATAGGATAACTTGTTGGGTCATTTTAAAATTTTAGTTTCCATAAGTCTGTGATTCGTACATAAAAGAAATTGTTTTATCTCCTGACTGATGATCCTCCTAATCTCTGTTTGTTCCCCCACCACCAAAAATAAAATTCCTCCAAGTATAAAAATATTTCAAGTAGACTTTTTGTCTCTGTAAGGATCCAAGTGATAAATATAACCCTCAAAATTGCTGTTTGAAATGGTAAATCACCTAAAGTTCAATTTATAGAATTCTAGAAATAGGCTTTGTTTAGCTATCCCTCTATTTTATATTGAAGTCTGGAATTCTCTTACAGTCTACTAAAAAGAAAGTTCAAAGTATTAAACAAAATTTAATGTATTGAAATTTCCCCTTTAAACAAATTCTATAGGTTTTCAATGATTTCAAAATTATATTTTATTTCCATGACTAAATTTGCCAGCACATTATTCATACAATAGAATTAATAAAATATGAGCTCACATTTTGAAGTAAACAGACATACAAGGAAACAAATTATTACGGAAGAGAATCATTAAAACAATAAACAACATATCTAGATTGCCTAAAAATCCAAAAACTGCAAGTATCAGACACATACTTTCAAATTCCTATGTTGGAAATATTTACTAAAATAAAAATGGGATAACAAAAACAGTAATCACAAAAAACTATAAGGAACTATAGATATGTCCTGATATTTAGTACTTTATCAGTTAGGGTTCTCTGGAGAAATAAAACATACAGGATCTATCTATTTATCTATTATCGATCCATTCATGCACACATTGTATCTATCTATATTTAGATAAATTATCAACCAGTCTATTTATCTATCTATATAGGTATATTAAGATATTATGTTATCTACCATTGCAAGTAACTCATTATGTCTATATGATAAACTTTCAGAAAACTAGGAATCAAGCAAACTGCCTTGACTTGTAAAGAGAACATTAGTAGTATTCTGTGATTGCTGTAATGTTACCTCAAAACTAGTGACTTAAAAGGATGAATTTGGATTATCTTATAGTTCTAGCAATTCAGAAGTCCAAAATGGGTATAGCTAGGCCAAAATATTTACTACTGTGGCAGGAATCCCTCAGAAGAAATGGAGTAGCCATCATGGTCAACAAAGGAGTCCGAAATGCAGTACTTAGATGCAATCTCAAAAATGACAGGATGATCTCTGTTCATTTCCAAGGCAAACCATTAAATATCACAGTAATCCAAGTCTGTGCCCCAACCAGTAACGCTGAAGAAGCTGAAGTTGAATGGTTCTATGAAGACCTACAAGATCTTTTAGAACTAACACCCAAAAAAAGATGTCCTTTTCATTATAGGGGACTGGAATGCAAAAGTAGGAAGTCAAGAAACACCTGGAGTAACAGGCAAATTTGGCCTTGGAATACGGAATGAAGCAGGGCAAAGACTAATAGACTTTTGCCAAGAAAAATGCACTGGTCATAGCAAACTCCCTCTTCCAACAACACAAGAGAAGACTCTACACATGGACATCACTAGATGGTCAACACCGAAATCAGGTTGCTTATATTCTTTGCAGCCAAAGAGAGTCCGTTGGACTGCAAGGAGATCCAACCAGTCCATTCTGAAGGAGATCAGCCCTGGAATTTCTTTGGAGGGAATGGTGCTGAAGCTGAAACTCTAGTACTTTGGCCACCTCATGCGAAGAGTTGACTCATTGGAAAAGACTCTGATGCTGGGAGGGATTGGGGACAGGAGGAGAAGGGGACGATAAAGGATGAGATGGCTGGATGGCATCACTGACTCGATGGACGTGAGTCTCAGTGAACTCCGGGAGTTGGTGATGGACAGGGAGGCCTGGCGTGCTGCAATTCATGGGGTCGCAAAGAGTCGGACATGACTGAGCGACTGAACTGAACTGAACTGAGGCCAAAATAAATGTTGAACTCCAGAGGAAAATGTTTTCATGCCTTTTCTAGCTCTTGAGTCTGCCTGCAATCCTTGGCTCTCAGCCATCTTTGGAGCCATCAGGGTAAATTGTCTGCCTGCAATGTGGGAGACCCAGGTTCGATCCCTGGGTTGGGAAGATCCCCTGGAGAAGGCAATGGCAAACCATTCCAGTATTCTTTCCTGGAGAATCCCATGGACGGAGGAGCCTACCAGGCTACAGGCCATGGAATCACAAAGAGTCAGACACAACTGAATGACCTCACTTTCTTTCACTTTCCACTTTAAAGGACTTTTGTGATTACACTGGACCATCTGAGTAACTCAGGATAATCTCTTTATTGTTATTTAGATCAGTTGGTTAGCAATGCTAATTTCATCTGAAACCCTGATTTCCCTTTGCCATGTAACAGGTCATTCCCAGGGTCCAGGGATTAGGGAGTGGACAGATTTGGGTTCCCTGGTGGCTCAGAGGTTAAAGCGTCTGCCTGCAATGCAGGAGACCTGGGTTCGATCCCTGGGTTGGGAATATCCCCTGGAGAAGGCAATGGCAACCCACTCCAGTATTCTTGCCTGGAGAATCCCATGGATGGACTAGCCTGGTGGGCTACATTCCACAGGGTCGCAAAGAGTCGGACACGACTGAGCACAGACATGACATGATTGTGTTGGCCACAAGCATAGAGAAAGTACTACAGCAAACATCTCAATAGACTAAGTAGTTCTCCTTTAACTCAGGTTTATAGAGGTGCCTCTCTTCTCTGTGCTCCCTCAGCATTTATATCTCAGCACTTATCTTACTTTAATGAGTAATTGCTGGTTTGTTTGTCTGTCCTTCTAGACATGATGCAGTTTTTAATAGTGTATATCAGATCAGTGCCTGGAAAATAAAAAGGTTTTAATAAGTACCAGTTATAGAAAGTAGCATCTTCAAATGTTATATGACTTAAGAAAAGTATCAGGATGAGTCTTTTTCCTTCCTCCCCAGACCTGGAGTCTATGTGCTCTTAGATATAGAGGAAGGCTTAGTTTCCAGTAGTCACTGTACCATTCAGGCACACAGAACATACTTACTCGGGCAGAAAATCCCAAGAAAACATTCTGCTGTAGTGTCTTCTTTCTAATAGTCCCTTTTACATGGTCCTGAGAACAGAGCATGTTTAAAAATTCTTCCTAGATCAAGATAAGACCAAAAATAGGTTCAGAGATCCAGTGTAATTAATCAAGGAAAGCAGTACAGAAGCGCGGGCATTTCATTATGTGTGAAAAACTGTTTATATGAGTTACTTCAACAGCTCATATTTACTGAGCAGCATGTGATTTTCTTTTTAACAGAACTAAGTGTTGGAAAAAGATGTGCTGAATTTAACAAAACTGGTTTGCCTGTGTTAGCTCAAATTTTGATCACATGTATGGACACCATGTGGAGATTAATTTGGAGAAACTTTTAAAAACACTAGCTTGTTGTTAGAATGAAAGCTCACTTTTTACATATTTTTACTTTTTTTATTTTTTTATAGTTACTGCATAAAAATTGTATTCAGTGTATACGTAAGATATGATGAAACAAAACAAAATCCCAAACTGACAAAACAGCTGTGTTCATTTTTTTCTTTCCTCATTCTATATCTCTATTCCCTTTTAATAACATGTATTTTGATATTAAAATAATAAAACCACATCAGGCCTCCCTCCCCTCAATGTTTATGCCTTTTTATTCTTAGTTTTGCCTAACTGCTTTGACCAGCATTTATACCCAGTAAAATGCTTAATAGAAATCTGTTTTCTCTAGATTTTAAAAAGGCTGCTTCTAATATTTCATTGTTCAGACTAATGCTTGCTGTAGATTTTTTATATATTTCTTTTATTAAATTAAGGAATTTTATATTTTACCAGAATGTTTTTCTAAATAATGTTGGCTTATCAAATAATTTTGTTTACATCAATTTACAATGGTCATGTGATTTGTTCTTTTAACATACTGTTGGATGGATTATATTTACAGATTTTATTTTCAGGTTAAATACTTTTTGTAATACTTTAACAAACTTGTTTAATAAAATAGTTCATTATACCATTCTTTCCTTTTCAAACATTCCTTTTTCAATCCTTCATCTCAGGGGAAATAGAATAAGATAAATCCTGATGTTTCATTTAAAAGCCAGTTGATGTTAAAACATACGGTCTTAATATCAATGTTCCTCTTCTAAAAATGAGAACAAAACCATTAATGTAAAGAACCTGTTGAAGAGTAACACCTCATAAAGCACTTGATTAATGCCTGATCTTTATTTCCCATCCTGAGGATTCCTCAAGGCTCATCTTCAAATGCCACATGTAGCATGAACTCGTTCTTTATCCTCTAAAGGAAACTCAATATTTTGCATGTTTCATTTTAATGGACTTACATTTTCACTAGCATTATCATTTGTTTATTCATTTATTTCCTAGGTAGAGTACATCAGTTCAGTCACTCAGTCATGTCCAACTTTTTGTGACCCCATGGACTGCAACACGCCAGGCTTCCCTGTCCATTACCAACTCCTGGAGCTTATCCAAACTCCTGTCCATTAAGTCAGTGATGCCATTCAACCATTTCATCCTCTGTTGTCCCCTTTTCCTCCCTCCTTGAATCTTTCCCAGCATCAGGGTTTTTTCAAATGAGTCAGTTCTTCACATAAGGTGGTCAAAGTATTGGTATTTCTAGTTAAAACCAGGGACTATCTCATTTTTATTTACACTGAATAGCTGTGAGTTAGGTGTTATGGGGGCTACCCAGGTGATGGTAGTGGTAAAGAGCCCACCTGGCAATGAGGGAGACATAAGATATTCAATTCTATCCCTGTGTCAGGAAGATCCCCTGGACAAGGGCATGGCAACCCACTCCAGTATTCTTACCTGGAAAATCCCATGGACAGAGAAGCCTGGCGGGCTACAGTCCATATGATCATGCAAAGAGCTGGATGTGACTGAAGCGAGTTAGCATAGCACGGTGCAGGTGTTCTGGACTAAATTATGTCTGTCAAAATTCATTTGTTGAAGTATGTGACCCTCCAGTACTCCAAAAAGTAACTATTTTGAGATAAGGTTTTGAAGAGGTAATTAAAATGAAGCTGTTAGGGTGGGCTAATGCAATGACTGTTATCCCTATAAGAGATCAGACACACAGAGACACCAAGAAAGTAAATGCACAGAAGAGGAGGCCAGAGGGTGGCCATCTGAAAACCAAGGAGCAAAGCCTCAGTGGAAACCAGCCCTGCCAGCACCTTGATCTTGAACTTCTAGCCTCCAGGCTGTGAGGAAACAAAAACAAAAACCAACCAATTCCTGCTGCTTAAACCATCCAGTCTATGGTATTTTTTTTTTTTTTGATTTTTTTTTAAATTTTATTTTATTTTTAAACTTTACAAAATTGTATTCGTTTTGCCAAATATCACAATGAATCCACCACAGGTATACATGTGTTCCCCATCCTGAACAACCCTCCTCCCTCTTCCCTCCCCATACCATCCCTCTGGGTTGTCCCAGTGCACCAGCCCCAAGCATCCAATATCGTGCATTGAACCTGGACTGGCAACTCGTTTCATACATGATATTATACATGTTTCAATGCCATTCTCCCAAATCTTCCCACCCTCTCCCTCTCCCACAGAGCCCATAAGACTGTTCTATACATCAGTGTCTCTTTTGCTGTCTCGTACACAGGGTTATTGTTACCATCTTTCTAAATTCCATACATATGCGTTAGTATACTGTATTGGTGTTTTTCTTTCTGGCTTACTTCACTCTGTATAATAGGCTCCAGTTTCATCCACCTCATCAGAACTGATTCAAATGTATTCTTTTTAATGGCTGAGTAATACTCCATTGTGTATATGTACCACAGCTTTCTTTTCCATTCATCTGCTGATGGACATCTAGGTTGCTTTCATGTCCTGGCTATTATAAACAGTGCTGCGATGAACATTGGGGTACACGTGTCTCTTTCCCTTCTGGTTTCCTCAGTGTGTATGCCCAGCAGTGGGATTGCTGGATCATAAGGCAGTTCTATTTCCAGTTTTTAAAGGAATCTCCACACTGTTCTCCATAGTGGCTGTACTAGTTTGCATTCCCACCAACAGTGTAAGAGGGTTCCCTTTTCTCCACACCCTCTCCAGCATTTATTACTTGTAGACTTTTGGATCGCAGCCATTCTGGCTGGGGTATTTTGTGATGGCAATTCTAGACCACTATTATATAATGTATACAATAATTATTTTTATATTTAATTGTGCAAAATTCTTCTGTGGAAAGAAAGGTGGCATGAATGTACCACTACTGTTCTCACTACCCTAAGCATGTGCAAACATTTAATGACCAATTATGTTTCTGGGGCAGGGAGTATGACCTATAGGGAGAGCACATAAGATTTCTCTCATTTATAAAGCCAAGGATCATCAATGTTGCATGTTAGAACCTTTTTTCAAGGAGTAGCTGTCTTATTTATTAATAATTATTAATGAAGAATTGATGCTCTTGAACTGTGGTGTTGGAGAAGACTCTTGAGAGTCCCTTGGACTGCAAGGAGATCCAACCAGTCCATCCTAAAGGAGATCAGTCCTTGGTGTTCATTGGAAGGACTGATGTTGAAGCTGAAACTCCAATACTTTGGGCACCTGATGCAAAGAGCTGGCTCATTTGAAAAGACCCTGATGCTAAAGGGATTGGGGGCAGGAGGAGAAGGGGACGACAGAGGATGAGATGGTTGGATGGCATCACTGACTCAATGGACATGGGTTTGGGTGGACTCTGGGAGTTAGCGATGGACAGGGAGGCCTGGTGTGCTGCAATTCATGGGTTTGCAAAGAGTCGGACACAACTGAGCGACTGAACTGAACTGAACTGAAGAATCTTTATATTTATTAAATGAACATACACTAGAGGGAAGATTGATAATCCAAAAAAAAAAAAAAAGAGCAAAAACAAAAACCTCACATCTGAATATGACTTCCCAAATAAAGGAAATTAGGAAAGTAAAAAGTTTGAAAACTTTAAGGCCAAGTTAGTGAAAAATCATTTTACATTGTGGAGCAAGCATTTTCATCAGAATAGGAGCTACTGGTGTGTGTATATACATGTGAGTGTGACTGTGTTTTGGATGGGCTATCGCAGTAAAATATAAAAGCATTATATGACACTGAATAACTCATTTTGAGGAATTTACAACATAATTTGAAAAGAAGAACAATAAAAATTAAACCTTTGCCTATATATTAAGTGGTTTGAGCAGAAAACCCCAAATATTTTGTATCTTCTCAGAACATAGCACAAAATCATTCTTCTCACATACCTAAAAAGAGAGTTCAGGGTTTGTGAGTGATCCAGGAAGCCTTCCCTGTGTGTCCTTTGAGAGTCAGAACTCTGTCATATACTTCCTTTTGCTTAACATAACATGTGAAAGTGTTAAGTCGCTCAGTTGTGTCCAACTTTTTGCAACCTCATGGACTGTAGCCTACTAGGCTCCTCTGTCCATAGAATTCTCCAGAAAAGAATATTGGAGTGGGCGTCCAAGCCCCTCTCCAGAAAGTGAAAGTGATGTTCACTCATTTGTGTCCAACTCTTCCTGACCCCATGGACTATACAGTCTATGGCATTCTCCAGGCCAGAATACTGGAGCAGGTAACCTTTCCCTTCTCCAGGGGATCTTCCCGACCCAGGGATCGAACCCAGGTCTCTCACATTGCAGGCGGATTCTTTACCAGTCAAATGGATTATACTGAATTAGGGTGGAGAAATCCAATGCCTACTCTGATAGTTTTGCTGTCCTCTCTCTTCCCACAGTGGAAGAGCATTTTCCCACAGACCAGACTTGTTAGATTGAAATAAATGGCAACACTATTTCTCATAGCCATTGTCAAGAGTGTATACTATAGGAAATACTTGAGCTGTGAGCATGATAATCAATCTAGAGTAAATGTAAACAAAGCTTATGTGGCTCTTAGGGCTTTGGCATGTCCTTTGAACCCAGCATTTCTCATGTTCTTATTCAAATTTACAAATATGCTCAAATGCATGAAAATTCCAAAATGATGTTTGGTAGAGAAAGGTAAACGTGAGGTGATAGAATGTGCTCATTAATTTAAATAGTTAGTAGATCTTTAAATTTAAATTGCTAAGATTGTCTCTATAAATTATTTTCTGATTCTAGAGGGCTGAGTCTGGCCTTTACCCATTCCTTTTTGATATTATCTGAATGAAAAAATGTCCTGTGTTTGTGTGTTCTGATAAACATAATACCTCAATAAGCAGGTTATGCCACTGCTTGTAAAGCAAAGTTTTCCTTTTTCTTATTGTCTGAATTTCAATGACATCAAAATCAAGAATGTAAGCCTTGAAATGGATAAATATTTAATTTGACATTTCCTTAGAAAATAGCAGTTCACTGCAAAAAGGGGGATCATAACTCTTTCAAGGATAATACATTTGTTATTTTTTCCCACTCAGCATTAGCTTCAGTTCATCATTCTCATTTGCTTCATGAAGATCATAACTTTAATAAAATAGGTAAATGTCTAGAATCAGCACTATTATGGAATTGGTTATTGATTTTATTAGAATGAATGACTGACTCTAAAGAATGGAGAAATGCAATTATGTTGTCGAGGTCTAAAAATTTTTGATATAAGAAAGAAACTTACATTATATTGAGTGACTTTAGTTTGTTACTACCAAAAAAAAAAAAAAAAGAGGGGGGGAAGCTTTCAAATGAATGATCTGTTGGAATGGAAAACATGACTTTTCCCTTGAAGTATTTTTGTGCCCCATAGTGTGAATTGTTAGCATCTTTCTCTTGGCCTGTATAATCACCCTCAGGTCAGTCAAGGCTCCACCAGATCTGCAGCTACACTCAGCAGAGCCTTTTCCTTGCTTCGGCCCTCCCTAAATCCACGAATGTTCTGGTGTGGAAATTAAACATATAATTTTAATTCATTCATATGAGTGGAAAGCATTACATATTATGATGTATGATAATGTAATCAGTAATTTATTAGTGGATATGTCATTTTTTCCTAATTCCCACTTGAAATGAATAATAGCCTTGCCTCTTCTGCTTTTACATTTTTGTAGAATAGATTTCTGCTTGTCTTCTGTGTTAAAGAGTATTGGTTATTTGTGAAACAATTTGAGATTTAGAGACAAATTGATGTAGAGAACAAAGAACTTAGATTAAGTTGCTGAAATGATGTCCCTATATCCCCATATACTTTAACTGTATTTCCTACAAATAAGGTCATTCTATGACATAACCAAAATACAACTATTAGCATCAAGAAGCTAATGCTCATTCATACTACTATTTAATCCTGATTAAACTTTTACCACATGCCACATTAGTGTCCTTTGTATCAGAAAGATTCAATTCAGAATCATGTTCTAAATTTAGATACCATGTTTCTTTGGTCTTCAGTTTTGAATAAGTCTTAATTCATTTCTTATTATTTGTGAATATTTCTGCATAAACTCAGCAATATTGGATGCTAGCATTCAAAACACTTTTTTTCCACAAGAAAATACAAAGCAGTATCTCTGTTATTTTATATGCATTTTATTTACAGCTAATAAAGTTGAGCCATTTTTTAAAGTTTTTGGTTTTTTGCATTTTCTCATCTATGTTTTATCACACTACTATTATTTTCATATCTTGCAGGTACTTTAGAAAATAAATCATATATTTTGCAAGAATTGTCTTTCTATGTTTTTCTCTAAACTTTGTTTACAGCGTGATAATTAAAAGTATTTCAGGGGTCAAAACCATCGGTCTTCCTTCCTGGATTCAGTATCTTGCTAAAGGATTCTTTTCTTCCAAAGTTTTACAAATATTCTCTTACGCTTATTTTAACATTTTTATTATTTTTTAAACTTAGATTTAAGTCTTTCTAGGAATTATTTGTATATGGTATAAAACATAGGGTATATGTTTTTATTTATTTTAAATGAATAGCTGATTATGTTAGTATTGTTTATTAGAGAAAAGATCTGCTTCTTTCTAAATTAAAATGGCACTTCTATCAGATACTATGTTTTCTATATCTAGCAAATCTATTTCTGGACTCTAGTTTTATGTCATGACCTATTTGCCAAACTGTATTTATATTTTTATTATGGTAACTTTATAATATATTTTAATGATCTCTTTTTTTTTTTTTTAATTTCAATGATCTTGTATGGCAAGTCATCCTTTATGATTCTCTTTTTTTCCCTCAGATGATTTTGGTAATTTTTACTCATTCAGTTTTCCATGTTAATTTTAGAATATTGTTAATAACAGCAATAGAAGTTACAGCATTTGGTTTTTAATTAGAATTACATTAAATCTATACATTATTTTTGGAAAGATTTTATTTTATTATTATTTTTTTTATTTTTAAACTTTACATAACTGTGTTAGTTTTGCCAAATATCAAAATGAATCCGCCACAGGTATACATGTGTTCCCCATCCTGAACTCTCCTCCCCCCTCCCTCCCCATTCCATCCCTCTGGGTCGCCCCGTGCACCAGCCCCAAGCATCCAGTATCATGCATCGAACCTGGACTGGCAACTCGTTTCATACATGATATTTTACATGTTTCAATGCCATTCTCCCAAATCTTCCCACCCTCTCCCTCTCTCACAGAGTCCATAAGACTGTTAAAGATATTGTCTATGTTTTGATTTGTACTCTTAGCTTTGAATAACATTTTACCTGATATTAATATGACTCATCTATTTTTTCCTGTTATATATTTGCACAGCAGTTTATTTTCCACTTTTCTTTTAATTTCTTTAAATATACTTCTTGTACAAATCTAGTAGCTGGATTTTGTTTTATAAGCCAATGTTGCCATTAGTCATGTTAAACAGTGTTTTTGGTTTTAATTAAAACCATCCCAATAATTCCAAATTTTACATCCAGATGGCCGGCAAATTAAATTATCATTATTATAATTATGTAAAATTAAATTTTATTCTCTTCCTGTTAATGTGGAAATCAGAAATCAGGGTACTCGCAGAAAGTTCAATGGGAGTGCCAGAAGGAGACAGCTGATCTTTCTGCCTGATTTTTGTCCACAGCGGATTATTTGCCTACTTCTTGAGATCTTAGATTAAAACCCTTTCAATTTGCATCTTTTAAGTTTGTAAATATCAAGATACTTTTTAGGTGTTGGCTTTTGAGAATCCCCTCTTTGTCTATTGTGATTCTTCCTCTCATAGTCTTTTGTACCCCAATGCCAATTCCTCATTCCAAATAGAGCTAGCATTCAGGGCTCATTAAGTAATAATAAAGATTGAATTATTTCTGCTAAAGGGTATTAAGTAGACTTGATAATGGCATAGGACAAATACTATTGTGAGATTAATACTCTGATTACTAGTTTTAATTGATGACAGACCTCATTTGGGAAAAGAAAATGTTCATTCCAGACTGCCTAGTTCAGACTAAATACATATTTAAGAAAAGAAATAATGTCATCCTTTATGATTATCTATACAATTACTTCTGGCTTCAGTACAGAATACTCCTACAAAGAAAAAGAAGTGCTCATGAATTCAGAAAGATTTATGAGCTTCCACTAGAGAAGGACTTTTAAAATAATGATTACTTGTGGTAATACATTTTTTAAATTTTGCATGTAAAATGAATGCTATTATCTCATTGTTCTTGGATTCATGAGAATTATGCAGTATGGAATAAAGATAGGTGCATATGAAAGATTTCAGATTCTAATTGGCATGGATCTTATATTTGCAAAGTATAGGAAAGGATTCAGAAATGTCTCTTGTCCATTTGTTTCCTAAAGCAACTCTTTTCTTAAATATCCTGTGTAATCGATAACGTTCTACATTAAGTTCAGATGTATCATTACACTTCTGCTTTGTATTCTAGAAAAGATCAACACTCAACAGAATTTTCCCAATAAGACTGTTAGGATATCTGCCATACCATCAGCACTTTGGAAGCATTGATCCCTGGCAGATAGGTCTGATTTATACAGATTATCAGGGCTTAGTTCTGAACTGTATTAATCTGTAGGCTTGCCTCATTTCTAAGAGAAGTATTTAAGGCTATGGAACTTCTTTAAACTGCGTTAGCTGCATCCTGCAAACTCTGATATTTCATCCAGCTAAAAATATACATTTTAAAATCTTCTATTTCTTTTCTAACTTTTTAACAGTTTTTAAATCTCATTACTTCAATTCCAATAGTTATGATTTTTTTACTTAACTATATGTTATTTGATGTCTAGCTTAATCAGCAAATACCTCAAAGGAAAAGCAGGGTCCAAAAAACTGGGCTGAACTTAATTATCTTTTCTTCTCTCCAGGGACTGTCAGCCCTTTAAATCCTGATTGCTCTAGCCCATGTGACACCTATGGGCAGCTTTTTTTTTTTTTTTTTTTTTTTAAATTGCCTTTTCTAGTTACTTTTGATAGAAGGTATCTTTCTCCTACAAGCTATTTCATTGTAAATCAGAGGTGGAAGACTTACTGGATACATTTCTAAAAACTTTTTCATTGTTAACTTTAATACAAATATATAAAAATAAAACACCTAACACATATGCAGCTTAATTAATTACTGTAATCTGACCAGACATTAACATTCTCCCATACTCATGCAGGATAGACTTTTGTAGCCAATTGTTATGTAAGCCTTCCATATGCTCCCTACAATTCTCTCCCTTTAAGAGTGGTCACTACAATAACTTTTATGGTAAATACTTCTTTGCTTTTCTTTACAATTTTATCACTAAGTATGCAGCTCTAAATATCATGGTTTAGTTTGCCCTTCCTCTCATTTTCATTTTTCTCTTCTAACTTATTTCTTGAAGAAATGGGGGCATGCGTCATGTCAGTTTTCTCATGGTCTGGACTTGGGATTGTGTTCATGTGGTATAGTTTAAACTGTTCCTTGGTATTTTCTATTTAAAGGGTATAACTTAGAGGCTTATTTGTTGACAAGACTATTGTGAAGCCTGATTGTTTCCTGGTTGCAAAGTTAGGAAGCACTGATGATCATTATTAAGACTTGCAAAATGGTGATATCTTAACTGACCATTTCTTCTTGACTTATTTGTTCGAATGCTGACCTGAAGAGAGATGCCACTTTACTATTTTGTTACATAGAGCTGTAATTTGTGTAGGAAAAATGTGATAAATGTTTCATTCTCTACTTTGTTTTCTAGTTTTCAAAGAGTTATTTCCTACATAAAGGAGTGGAGTATTTTTGGTGTCATTATACACTCTTGTATTTAAACATATTAAGTGTGTTTTGCTGCAGCATAGTTATTACCTTTACTAACGTTCACACTATCTCATCTTGGCCATTGGGAACCTCTTCTACTTGGTTCCTAAGTCCTTCTAAATATCCTCCTAGTTTTTTATTTTTTTAAATGAATTTAATTTTTATTGAAGGATAATTGCTTTACAGAATTTTCTGTTTTCTGACAAACCTCAACATGAATCAGCCATAGGTACACATATATCCCCTCCTTTTTGACACTCCCTCTCATCTCCATCCCCATCCCACCCCTCTAAGTTGTAAACATCCTTCTAGTTTTTAAAAGCTTTCTTGACATCTGACATGAGACACTGCTAAAGCCTTATCATGCACATTTTCCACCTCAAATCTTAGAAGTAGTCACAGATGACCAGAAGTAGTCATAGATGATCACAGAAATACCTGTGAACGTAGCTGGGACCAGAAGCACTGTCCAGATGACCCACAGGCTTGGGAGCAGAAATAACTTGTTTTAAGCCACTGAGCTTAGGGTGGTTAGTTGCACAGTCAATAGCTACTGACATAGAAGACAGAAAAAAAGATAGCAAATGAGAGTGAAAAAGTAAAGCCATCTGGCAAATAAATCCAGAAACAGTGAATTGTATCTAACATGACGTTTAAGAGAATAGTGACCATAAGGGGTAAGGCTCATTTAAGATCTAACAGATGTAAGATCTTCATCTAATGTTAAAATCTAACATATTTGCCTGGGCTATAATACATGTTTTTAAATGGAAAAACTAATATAAACTTCATTTAATGTAATAACAGCATCATAGATACAAAGGGAAAAATCCTGTAAGATATCAGAGAAGAAAAAGAGAAACTGCACAGAAATAAGTATGAGAGTGACATTAGACATCTCTTCAGCAGCATTGGCTATTAGGATAGAATTGAGCAAATTTCTATATTTAGTGTGTGTGTGTGTGAGTGTGTGTATGTGCGTGCGCGCATGTGCATATGTGTGTGAGAAAGAGAGAGGTTGAATGGTAAGGATGTCAAAGTCTTTAGTTCCTTCTGGGATGCACAGGGAAATATTGTCAGTTATCTCCCAGCTTTAGAGACCAGGATAACTGTATTTGGTCTACTTGGTTTCTCCCTGGTCTCTTGGGAGCCAGGAAGAACCAGCACATCATAGGAAGCTAGTGACCTTCTCAGGAATTCAGAGTTCTCTGAAGTCCAAGCTCTTCCCAGAATTTCACATTAATCCAAAACTTAGTTTGGGATTCTTCTGCTCATGTCAGAGAAATTCTCATACCAGTTTTCCCTACTAAGACTTTAACTGAGCCTGTGGACTTATTGGCAGCCAGCTGCTTATATATTCAAGAAGCTCTTTAACTCAGAAAAGTCAGGTATATTGAAGTTAATATTAGAAAAGAAGAGGAAGATAATAAGTCACGTTCCAAATTCCTTCATCAGTTCAGTTAGTTCAGTCGCTCAGTTGTGTCCGACTCTTTGCGGCCCCATGAATTGCAGCACACCAGGTCTCGCTGTTCATCACCAACTCCCAGAGTTCACTCAGACTCACGTCCATCGGTGATGCCATCCAGCCATCTCATCCTCTGTCATCCCCTTCTCCTCCTGCCCCTAATCCCTTCCAGCATCAGAGTCTTTTCCAATGAGTCAACCCTTCGCATGAGGTGGCCAAAGTACTGGAGTTTCAGCTTTAGCATCATTCCTTCCAAAGAAATCCCAGGGCTGATCTCCTTCAGAATGGACTGGTTGGATCTCCTTGCAGTCCAAGGGATTCTCAACAGTCTTCTCCAACACCACAGTTCAAAAGCATCAATTCTTTGGCGCTCAGCCTTCTTCACAGTCCAACTCTCACATCCATACATGACCACTGGAAAAACCATAGCCCTGACTAGACAGACCTTTTTTGGCAAAGTAATGTCTCTGCTTTTCAATATGCTATTTAGGTTGGTCATAACTTTCCTTCCAAGGAGTAAGTGTCTTTTAATTTCATGGCTGCAGTCACCATCTGCAGTGATTTTGGAGCCCAGAAAAATAAAGTCTGATACTGTTTCCACTGTTTCCCCATCTAATTCCCATGAAGTGATGGGACCAGATGCCATGAACTTCATTTTCTGAATGTTGAGTTTTAAGTCAACTTTTTCACTCTCCTCTTTCACTTTCATCAAGAGGCTTTTTAGTTCCTCTTCATTTTCTGCCATAAGGGTGGTGTCATCTGCATATCTGAGGTTATTGATATTTCTCCCAGCAATTTTGATTCCAGCTTGTGCTTCTTCCAGTCCAGCATTTCTCATGAAGTACTCTGCATATAAGTTAAATAACCAGGGTGACAATATACAGCCTTGACGTACTTCTTTTCCTATTTGGAACCAGTCTGTTGTTCCATGTCCAGTTCTAACTGTTGCTTCCTGACCTGCATACAGATTTCTCAAGAGGCAGGTCAGGTGGTCTGGTATTCCCATCTCTTTCAGAATTTTCTACAGTTTATTGTGATCCACAGAGTCAAAGGCTTTGGCATAGTCAATAAAGCAGGAATAGATATTTTTATGGAACTCTCTTGCTTTTTTGATGATCCAGCAGGTGTTGGCAATTTGATCTCTGGTTCCTCTGCCTTTTCTAAAACCAGCTTGAACAACGGGAAGTTCACGGTTCACGTATTGCTGAAGCCTGGCTTGGAGAATTTTGAGCGTTACTTTACTAGCATATGAGATGAGTGCAATTGTGCGGTAGTTTGAGCATTTTTTGGCATTGCCTTTCTTTGGAATTGGAATGAAAACTGACCTTTTCTAGTCCTGTGGCCATTGCTGAGTTTTCCAAATTTGCTGGCACTTTCACAGCATCATCTTTTAGGATTTTAAATAGCTCAACTGGAATTCCATCACCTCCACTAGCTTTGTTTGTAGTGATGCTTTCTAAGCCCCACTTGACTTAATTCCAGGATGTCTGGCTCTAGGTCAGTGATCACACCATTGTGAGTATCTGGGTCATGAAGATCTTTTTTGTACAATTCTTCTGTGTATTCTTGCCACCTCTTCTTGATATCTTCTGCTTCAGTTAGGTCCATACCATTTCTGTCCTTTATCAAGCCCATCTTTTTATGAAATGTTCCCTTGGTATCTCTCATTTTCTTGAAGAGATCTCTAGTCTTTCCCATTCTGTTGTTTTCCTCTATTTCTTTGCATTTATCGCTGAAGAAGGCTTTCTTATCTCTTCTTGCTATTCTTTGGAACTCTGCATTCAGATGCTTATATCTGCCCTTTTCTCCTTTGCTTTTCACTTCTTTTCTTTTCACAGGTATTTGTAAGGCCTCCCCAGGCAGTCATTTTCCTTTTTTGCATTTCTTTTCCACGGGGATGATCTTGATCCCTGTCTCCTGTACAATGTCAAACCTCAGTCCATAGCTCATCAGGCACTCTATCTATCAGATCTAGGCCCTTAAATCTATTTCTCACTTCCACTGTATAATCATAAGGGATTTGATTTAGGTCATCCCTGAATGGTCTAGTGGTTTTCCCTGCTTTCTTCAATTTCAGTCTGAACTTGGCAATAAGGAGTTCATGATCTGAGCCACAGTCAGCTCCTGGTCTTGTTTTTGTTGCCTGTATAGTTCTTCTCCATCTTTGGCTGTAAGAATATAATCAATCTGATTTCGGTGTTGACCATCTAGTGATGTCCATGTGTAGAGTCTTCTCTTGTGTTGTTGGAAGAGGGTGTTTGCTATGACTAGTGCATTTTCTTGGCAGAAGTCTATTAGTCTTTGCCCTGCTTCATTCCGTATTCCAAGGCCAAATTTTCCTGTTACTCCAGGTGAACCTGTTAATACGGGGAAATTTTTTGATAAAATTTAGGTTTTTCTTTATTTTTCTTTGAAATTTATTTTTGTTTCTCAATCTAGAAAGTTGTATAGATTATCTCTATACACTGCAAATGGTCTCTGAGACCCCTTTCAGGACTTGGTTATCCTGATATCTCCCTTCATATTAATAGAGGACTTGATAGAATAAGATCCACAGGTAGCTGGCCTTAAACAGCTGGTCTTGTCTTTAGGTTAGAAATAGAAGGTGCGCTGGCCCAATTCTCTTCTGTCTAGCCCCAAAACAAAAAATGTTTTCTGCCCACCTTGAAACGTGATCCTCTCTTGGATTCTGCTTATTCTGGTTTTCTTTCTGTCCTTGTATCAGCTTCTTCCTACCTTCTTTCCTGGCTCTGTCCAAATGCTGCCTGCTCGTGCTTCTTAGCTATAAGGCCCAGGATTCTACTCCTCTCTCTTAGATCACAGGTAATCTCAACCTTTACCTGTAAAAAAAAAAAAAAATGTTAATTGTCTCCTCAGAGAACGCTTCCTTTTGTGTCTTGCCTATATCTGCAATGTCTCTCACATTCATCCAGTTAAATGCTCAGGCAGGAAACCTAACATTGTTCCTTTTCTTTCATATCCCAAACATAACTCCATAACAGATCCTTTCATTTCTAGACCCCTTTGCTCTCGTTTAGTGCTACCCATTTAGCTCAGCTCATCATGATATTTTTCTCTGATTTCTGCAGTACTATCAAGCTGGTGTTCCTTTATTCCATTCTTCATACATCCATAAAAGTCATCTTAACATATATAAGATCATCCTATATCTCTTTATCTTGCATTTCAACAACTTCTCACGTTTATTTAATAACATTTCAATTTTCTATGATAAAATTTAACATTTAAATTTTCTATGATGTTAAATTTTCTAACATTTAAATTTTCATTTAAATCTTCATGTCGACAGATTCTTACATGATCTGGGCTTTACTGTATCTACAGACTTTCTATGTCTCCTTGGGTCACTTGGTTACACGTCACTCACACGGATCATCTTCAGAATCCTTAAATATACTAAACTTACAATTGCTGCAAGTTCTTTAAACATGCTTCCTCTACATGGCATCCTTTCTCTTTTTTATATGTCTGGCTTTTAATTTTCCTTATAAGAAATCTTTCCCCTTTTCCACCCCCATAAGCAATTCAGTGCCCTGTTTTCTCATCTATGGTAATTATGAGATAGTTCTTTTTGCTTTTGTTTTCTCATGGCAATGATAGCAGATTTAAATATTATTTAATATTATTAACTGCTTTAAGGTTTAATGTGAAGAGTAAATGAGTAAAAAAAAATGTAAAATTGTTTAAAATACTCTGGTTCTACAAAAGACCAGAGATAATACCTTAGGCTTTGCAAGTAGTATAAAATCTATCACTCACTTGTTTTCTTTTTTCCCCCTTTCTCTTGCTTTTTAAAACAATGCTTCAAAAATTTAAACTTAATCATTGTTTACTGGCTATCTGAAAACAGGATCCTGACTATGTTTGATGATGGAAAACAGAAAAACAAGCCCTGAAATAATGTCAGGTAGAAGGTAAATGCTCAATGAATGTTGGTTATTATTATAAATTATATAATACAGTATTTTATTCATTGTTTATAAAAGCAAATCCCCCATAAAAAGTTAGGCTTCATGAAGCAGAGGGTAGTAGAGTTTGTGTTCACCGTTTTCTCAATACAATGCTTGACACATACAGGTACTAAAATATATTTGTAATATGAGTTGGTGATAACATGGCAGATTATTCAGTGAAAACAAGAAACATATGATATTGGTATTGAGAAGATTTGTTCATTCTTTGCAGGGGAAAATAGAAAATACTGAGATTGAGATCACCCCTTATTGTAAAATAAAATCCAGCTCAATCAATGGGTTGAAGTGAAAAATAAAACTATAAAAGTACTGGAAGAAAATTAGAAGATGAAAAAAAAAACCCTCTTGTGGTAAAACTGTCACTATATGCAAATATATATCTATATGCCTATATAGAGAATCCGAAAGTCTCCACACAAAAACTACTAGAACTAATAAATGAATTCAGCCAGGTAGCACAATACAAGATTAATATATGGGAATCTGTTGTGTCTCAACACACTAATGAAATATCAGAAAGAGAAAAAAAATGCCTAGGAATAAACTTAACCAACTAGGCTTGGCAATATAAAAGATTGATTAGGGAAACTAAAGAGGAATTAAAGAAATGGAAAGATATTCTATGCTCTTGAATTTGAAGAATTAGTATTGTTAAAACTGTCATAGTACTCAAAGCAATCTAGAGATGTAGTGCAGTCCCCATCAAAACCATGACGTTTCTCACCGAAATAGATCAAATAATTCTCACATTTATGTGGAATCACAAAAGACCTGTAATTACCAAAGCAATCCTGAAAGAAAAAACACACAAAGCTGGAAGTATAACCCTTCCAGACTTGAGACTATACTACAAAGCTACAGCAATCAAATAGTACAGTACTATCACAAAGATGAACACACAGATCAGGGGAGGAGAACAGAGAATCCAGATATAAACCATACATTTACTGTCAGTTAAGCTGCACTGGGGCTTCCCTGGTGGTTCAGATGGTAAAGAGTCTGCCTGCAGTGTGGCAGACCTGAGTTTGATCCCTGGGTCAGGAAGATCCCCTGGAGAAAGAAATGGCAACCCACTCCAGTATTCAAGCTTGGAAAATCCCATGGACAGAGGAGCCTGGCAGGCTACAGTCCATGGGGTCACAAAGAGTCAGACATGACTGAGTGACTTCACTTTGAACTTTTGAATCTACAACAAAGGAGACAAAAAATATGGAATGAAGAAAAGATAGTCTCTTCAACAAGTGGTATAGAGAAAGCTGGACAGTTACATGTAAAATAATGAAATTAGAACATTCCCTCATATTATATACAAAAATAACCTCAAAAGAATTTAAAGACCAAAATGTAAGACATGGCACAATAAAACTCCTAGAAGAGAACATAGACATTCCTTGACATAAATCATATCAATATTTTCTTTTTTTTTTTTCAATATTTTCTTAGTCTCCCAAAGTAAAAGAGATAAAAGCAAAAATAAATGATACCTAACTAAATTTAGAAGCATTTGCACAGCAAGGGATATCACTGACAAAGTAAAAAAAAAAAAAAAAAATATATGGAATGGGAGAAATTATTTTCAAATAATGTTGTCTATAAAGATTTAATATCCCAAATAGGCAAACAGCTCACAATCAAAACAAACAAACAAACAGACTAATGAATCAAAAAATGGGCAGAAGACCTAAATTGATATTTTTCTAAAGAAGAGATACACATGGCTAACAGGTATATGAAAAACTGCTCAACATCACTAATTAGTAGATAGCTCAAAACCACAGTGAGGTATCACCTCACATCTGTCAGAATGTCCATCATCAAAAAGTCTATAAATAATAAATGCTAGAGAGGGCATGGAGAAATGGGAACCTTTAGACAGTGCTGATGGGAATGCAAGTTGGTACAGCCATTATGGAAAAATATATTGAAGTTTCTTCAAAAACTAAAAATAAACTTACCATATGATTCGGCAATTCCACTCCTGGGTATATATATAGAAAAGACAAAAACACTAATTTGAAAAGATACAAGCACCCCACTGTTCATAGTGACTCTATTCATAATAGCTGAGAATAGAAAGCAAACTGGGTGCTCATCAACAGACGATTAGCTTAAAAGATGTGATACATGTATTTGAATATTACTCGGCCATAAAAGGGGCTTCCTACGTGGCATTAGTGTTAAAGAATCCACCTGCCAATGCAGGAGACGTGAGAGACATAGGCTCCATTCCTGTGTTAGGAATATTACTTGGAGGAGGGCATGGCAACCCACTCCAGTATTCTTGGCTGCAGAATCCCATAGCCTGGCGGGCTTTGACCCATAGGGTCACAAAGACTCAAAACTGACTGAAGCGATTTAGCATGCATGTGCGCACACACACACACACACACACACACAGCTCTAAAAAGGAATTGAAATATTGCCATTTGCAGCAACAAGGATGGACCCTCAGAATACTATACTTAGTGAAATAAGGCAGACAAATACTATATGATATGTGTTAAAAATGATACAAGTGAATGTGTATACAAAACAGAAACAGACTCACAGACATAGATAGCAAATTTGCAATTTGCAAAATCAGGGAGGGACAAATGAGGAGTATGGAACTAACAGATACAAACATCTCTACATGATGTAGATAGCAACAAGGATTTGCTGTGTAGCACAGGGATTTATTTATACAGCATGGTGAGTATGTCAAGGCTGTTTATTGTCACCTGCTTATTTTAACTTATATGCAAAGTACATTATGTGAAATGCTGGGCTGGATGAAGCACAAGCTGGAATCAAGATTTCCAGGAGAAATATCAATTACTTCAGATATGCAGATGACACTACCTTTATGACAGGAACTAAAGTGCATCTTAATGAAGGTGAAAGAGGAAAGTGAAAAAGCTCATTTAAAGCTCAATATTCAAAAGGTAAGATCATGACATCTAGTCTCATCACTCCATGGCAAACAGATAGGGAAACAACAGAAACAGTGAAAGATTTTATTTTCTTGGGCTCCAAAATCACTGCAGATGTTGGCTTCAGTAATGAAATTAAAAGACATTTGCTCCTTGGAAGAAAAGCTATGACAAACCTAGACACTGTATTAAAAATCAGAGACATTACTTTGTGGACAAAGGTCTGTCTAGTCAAAGCTACGGTTTTTCTCTCCAGTAGCTATGTATGGATGTGAGAGTTGGGCCATAGAAAAGGCTGAGTGTGGAAGAATTGATGCTTTTGAACTGTGGTGCTGGAAAAGACTCTCGAGAGTCCTTTGGACTGCAAGGAGATCAAACCAGTCAATTGTAAAGGAAATCAGTCCTGAACATTCATTGGAGGGACTGATGTTGAAGCTGAAGCTCCAATACTTCAAGTGCCAAATTACAAACCAGAGAAATTTATTTTTTTATTAAATGTCTAATATTATAGAGTCAGGGTGCATGTTGGTGAATGTATAGGGAAAGAGATTCTTTCATGAAATCAGTAGGATTTTAAATTGTCTCTTCAGTCTCTTCAGTCAGCTGCTACTAATACCTGTCATATTTAAGCAGAGTCTTTAAAAAAGAAATTCTATATAGTATTATACACTAGCAATTTACATTTAGAAAACTATGGCAAGTTTATGTGCAAGAATGTTCAGTTGAATATTGCTTATTAAAGCAAAAAACAGGAAAACTCAATTGCCCATCTGTAGGGACCCTCTATTGTGATAACTCCGTACAATGTATGGAGGTATGTTAAGCGTTACGCAAACATTACAAAGATGAAGTGAATCCAGATGCACTGATACAGAATGAGAAAGAGTTAAGTTTTAAAAAGCAGTAGTTAGCAGACTGTTCTCAATTTGCAAAGCTTGCATATGATTGTATGAGTTTTGAAATGATTACTGGCTCTGGAGAAAGAGGACTGAGAGAGTCACTGGTATAAGAAGGAGATGAACATTAACATGTGCATAATTTAAATTTTTTCACCATGTTCATGTATTATTTTTTCAAATAAAAATACAGAAATGTTTAAAGAAAGCTTTATTTTTCCTAAAGAATATTTATAGATTGGAAGAACAGACTAAGCATTTAAAAAAAATCTGGCATAATGAGTTCTTATAAAAACTTTCTTGATCATTGAATACTTCAGTATTCTCAGCATAATTCTTCCCATTCTGCCACTTGCTAATTTGCTATTTCCTGAGAATTTCTAGTAGATGATTACTCTCCAGAAGTTGATTTTTTCTTCTTTCTCTATATTTATATATAAGTAACTCTTAATCTCTGTAAATTGATCGTCATTCACAAAGTATATTATCATTTAAAACTGTAGTGAGAATAGAGGATATGGTAAGTAAATTAGCTAATACAGGAAAAAAAAAAACTTGGATTTCAGTTTCTCTTATTTTACCAGTTTAGATCCTCAATTACCTCTTCATTGTTCTCAAATTACCTGAAATTTGGCAAATGCTGTGCAGAAGCTTAAATTCATGTAATAAACTCAACTTAGTTTTTTTTTTTTTTTTCTTTTAGTTTGGTCAGCCTAACATTGAAAGGGAGAAGGCAATGGCACCCCACTCCAGTACTCTTGCCTGGAAAATCCCATGGACGGAGGACCCTGGTGGGCTACAGAATACTGGAGTGGGTTAGCCTTTCCCTTCTCCAGTGGATCTTCCCAACCCAGGGATTGAACCCAGGTCTCCTGTATTGCAGGCAGATTCTTTACCAGCTGAGCCACCAGGGAAGCCCTAGAATACTGGAGTGGGTAGCCTATCCCTTCTCCAGGGGATCTTCCTGACCCAGGAATCGAACTGGGGTCTCCTGCATTGCAGGCAGATTCTTTACCAGCTGAGCTATGAGGGAAGTCAATAATTATACCACAGATGTTCTCCCACAGAAGTGAAAGCTCTGAACCTGACATGAGGTTCCCCAGATTAGGGTGATGGGAGGAGGAGCACCCAGAGGTACCAGCCCTTTCCACCATGAAGGCTGCATAAACCTTTTAGACACACTCATCCACTAGTGGGCAGAGAGCAGAATCAAGAAGAACTACAACTGTGCAGCCTATGGAACAGAAAACACAATCACTGAAAATTAGACAAAATGACAAGGCAGAAGAACATGTTTCAGATGAAAAAATAAGATTAAGCCTCAGAATAATGACTAACAGCATCATCTTTTAGGATTTTAAATAGCTCAACTGGAATTCCATCACCTCCACTAGATTTGTTCATAGTGATGCTTCCTAAGGCCCACTTGACTTCACGTTCCAGGATGTCTGGCTCTAGGTGAGTGATCACACCATCATAATTATCTGGATTGTGAAGATCTTTTTTGTACAGTTCTTCTGTGTATTCTTGCCACCCCTTCTTAATATCTTCTGCTTCTGTTAGGTCCCTACCATTTCTGTCCTTTATTGAGCCCATCTTTGCATGAAATGTTCCCTTGGTATCTCTAATTTTCTTGAAGAGATCTCTAGTCTTTCCCATTCTGTTGTTTTCCTCTATTTCTTTGCATTGATCGCTGAGGAAGGCTTTCTTATGTCTCCTTGCTATTCTTTGGAACTCTGCATTCAGATGTTTATATCTTTCCTTTTCTCCTTTGCTTTTCGCTTCTCTTCTTTTCATAGCTATTTGTAAGGCCTCCTCAGACAGCCATTTTGCTTTTTTGCATTTATTTTCCATGGTCTTGATCCCTGTCTCCTGTACAGTGTCGTGAACCTCATTCCATAGTTCATCAAGCACTCTATCAGATCTAGTCCTTTAAATCTATTTCTCCCTTCCACTGTATAATCATAAGGGATTTGATTTAGGTCATACCTGAATGGTCTAGTGGTTTTCCCTACTTTCTTCAATTTAAGTCTGAATTTGGCAATAAGGAGTTCATGATCTGAGCCACAGTCAGCTCCTGGTCTTGTTTTTGTGGACTGTATAGAGCTTCTCCATCTTTGGCTGCAAAGAATATAATCAATCTGATTTCAGTGTTGACCATCTGGTGATGTCCATATGTAGAGTCTTCTCTTGTGTTGTTGGAAGAGGGTGTTTGCATCTAATCTATATAATTTAAATACAATGTTAAATACATAAATATAATAATCTTAAGATAAAATTTGCTATAATATTAAATGATTATTGATAAAATGTTAAATGGTTACTCATAAAATTGAGCAGTTATCAATAAAGTCTGATGTTTGCTATTTGTCTATGCCCCAACTAGACTACAAAGTGGGAAGAGACTTTTTCATTGTTTTGTTTAGATCCAAGATGCTGCCTGGCAGAGACAGCCTACATGGACAGTAGGGCAAGGATACTGGAAATCAGCTTACTTCGAATATATCTGACTTGCAATCTCACTACTTAGCTATCCAGGAAATGGACCCTTAGGATACAGGAAAAACAATGTATTTTTCCTCAAGTCCCAGGGTAGGATGGTTGTATACAGCAACTACTTTTGATCTGGCCATCCTGAACACCCTGCATAAACTTTTGAAATAGCTTTTGTTTTTTCTCTTTTTTGGTCGAGCCGCCTGTGGGATCTTAGTTCCCTGACCAGGGGTGGAAGCTTCCCCTCCTGTAGTGGAAGCTTGGAGTCTTAACCACTGGAGCACCAGTCCCTGAAATAACTTTTCACATGTGCCTGCATTTATTTAAAGGACAACGTATTAACATATGGTTTTGCAAATTGCTCATTACACTAGACACCTGGCAAGTAGGGACTGAAATCCAGTTTGTGCTACTAGATATTGCCATCAATTAAACATTGGAAAGAAGGATACAGTCATATCATTTACTTATGACAGAATATCCAGAGTAAGTGAATACAATACTGAAAACTATAAGAGAGTTCAGTATAGTGGCTGTTAATAAAATCAATTTTTAAAAGTCAATGGATTTTTAAAATGTTCACAACATTTAACTACAAAATACAACACAACACACAAATATAAAGCACTATAGCTACAACAAGTACCATACCTAAGAACATGCAAAACAAAATCTTCAAAAGATATCGAAAGAAAATTGTAAAATTAACTGAAGAACATAAAAGAAGGTTTAAATAAATGGGTCAATAATCTTTGTCTTCATGAAGAAAGACTGTACAAATTCAATTTAATCCTTGGTTCATCTGGGGATAAAAAAGAAGTATGAAGGAGTAGAAATGTGTGGTGGTAGAATTAGACCAATGTTTCTAATAAACATTCAGCATTATAGCCATGAGAGGCTAGCCATAAAAATACTTTTAAAAGAAACATTTGTATAAAATCTTAAACAATAGAAGTTAAGACACTGATGTACAAGAATTAGCAACAAAGCAATGGATCAGAATAGATATTGGAAACCATAAAATACATACAGTTTTGTATAATATAAAAAGACAAAAGTGGCAATTTAGGGAGAACTGGATTATTTAATAACATGGATAAAATTTGTCAAACATTTTTAATAAACAGTGGATTTCAAACTTTTTTTAGGAAAATAAATTCCATATGAATTAAAGAATTAAATATGTAAAATTAATCAAAAAACACTATGGATTGATTTTTAAATAATAATTAGGTTTGAAGAGGTCTTTTCAAATAAGTCATATAAATCAGTAATAATAAAATGAAAATTGATAATTTTACTACATAAAAATTATAGTTAAATATAGGAAAAAAGAAAGCTTAAAAATACAATCTGTAAGATGGGAAAAATTGTAATATACATGCTTAAATTCCTAATATATTAAAAGCTCTATGAAAAAGCTAAAAGAAGGTAAGCTCTACTGCAGACAGAATGGGTTTTAGTGATGCCATGATTAAGCTAGGGCTTTGCTGTAAAATGTCTAAATTTCTGTGAATGAAGAATACAAGTTTGCATCAATATTCTTTATAATTTTATTTTAATATATTCTAATGGTTTTTAATTTATTTAAATATTTAATGCATCTGAAATATACACTTGTACTATTACTATTTCCAATTTGATAAGTGACGTAGCACTCACGTGGAATGACTTGTACAGGTTTATCCAACTAGTGAGATGCATAGATTCAGGTCTAGACAGACACTCCAGAGCCTGGATTGAGTCACTGTGCTAATCTTGCTCCTTTTATAGAATCAGCACTGCAGTGATGGTCTTGGTACATCCAATGAAGGGATTTTGCTTTAAGGGAGACACTTGTAAGTGGAATTGATGGTCAAGCATCATAGAGTCACAGGTTCATACATTTTCAACTTTAATATGTACTGTCATATGACCTTCATGGTGTCTGTATCAGTTCAGTATTTCCTCTGTGAGGTGGAGGAGGGAGAGAGAGATTGAATGAGAATATATGCACACCACGTGCTTTGTATTGTGCTACGTGCTGTCTTATTAATCTCCATATGGACACTGAGTGATAGATATTTTTTTTTAATTTATTTTTCTAGCTTTCTTTTTTAGGTTTGTTAAATACAGAAACTGAAGCAATGCAAGGTTCATTAATGTCTTGAGATTTGCACAGTGAATAAATGAAAAAAAAAAAAGAGTTGATTCCAAGTTATCTGACTTGAAATCTATATTAATATAATTCTATTTTTAAATTTTGAGATACATACTCCCACTGAAAGAAAACTGGAGAAGTTAATATTCAAGAATTTAAAAATCATTATTAATTTTACTCAAATATACCTCAGGATAACAAACATCAAACCAATTAATTTTGACCCTGGTTATAGAATTTTTTTTTGAAAGGCTTAGATCAGAGGAGCTGCTATTGACCAAAGGTGCCTTTTTCAAAAACAAAGGAAACAGTCCTTCAATGAAAACGACACGTGAACAAAAGCACAGTGATCTATCAGCATTTGAACCATAATTGGATGCTTTTCAGGTCAAAGGTCACCTCAGAAAGAGAAAATATATCCCACACCAAATATCTCCCTGCAACTGAGAGCAAAACTCAAGTAAACATTAACATTAATAAGACTGCTGCTGTTTTAATAAGGTGATGTGAGGTGATGTTTATTTTTAATTAAATGTTACAATTGTTAATTCATAACACAGTAAAGCTTTAGACACTGATATATAATAAAACCGAGCACTCCCAGAGATCGGACTCCAGTCACCTTGGAAAATACTTGTGAATTGTTAGCAGTCGTGGGGCCACATTTTAGGACCCAGGGACGCAAGAGTAACCACTGTCACTGGGGCCCCCATATACAGGTATGAGGCTGAACCCTAAATAAAGGGTTTTAGAGCATGAACCCTAAGTCTTACACAACAGACATGTAACATTTTTACTCTGTGACCATATTTGGGGGGTTAACCTCAAATCTGTGATCTTTTTGTGAAACATGTGGACACTACATGAAAAACCAGAAGCATATGGCGTTAACTCATGAAGATGTGATGATTAATAACATTTTAGGGAGAAGACAATCATCATCATTTGGAAAAGCTTTTCCACTTTTGTTGATTTGGTATTCTAAGATTGAAACTCCAAAAGGGAATGTAGAAGAGATACCATTATAGCAGACATAAACTATTCTAAAACCAGTCTTTATTCTATTCAAGAAGATTTTTAAGACTCTATGGATTTGGTACATAAATATGTGAAGTATGGACTGTTTTAACTTCTTGGGAGGTCAAAACAATTGATACTGAACCCAGTTAGTGTAATTTAAGTGAAGATCATGTAACTGACAAGGATGTCAAAGCTCATTGCATCTTACATTGTATCTCTTAGCACATGATTGAAACCAGGCTGGCTTTGGGTAGTGTTGCACTTCAATATCTGTGATGATGGTCCATGTGGTAATGGTGAAATGATATAGCAATTTCCAGCCAGAGTGTGTATGCATTGGGCAGGACAAACAGGGATGAAGAATCTAGGCTAAAATAGTCTCCTAATACTCACAGACAGAAAAATTTAACTCTAGATTTAATAGAGTTTCTGCTTTAGTAGTTACTGTATTGTGATTTTTTCCCCCCAACAAGTCAGAAGATATTAGTTTCAGATAATTAGGCTGTGGAGAAAAGAAATTCAGAGCAAAGCTCATATTCTCATAATGTACTCTTCTTGTTTAATATGCTTTTTGAGATGTCTAGATACCACAATAATTTTTATACCACAGGGTATTTCTATTTCCATAAAATGGACATTCAGAGATACATATGTGTTTTAAATTTGAATCTGTTTTGAGTTACCCACATAGTACTTCTAAGAGGTACATTGTAAATATTTCAATCAGATACCTTTCCTCAAAAAATGACTTATTCATTTGGCAGTTTTTATAGCTGCCTCTAGACTTGATCAAGCCTGACTAAATAGTCATCCAAAAATATATATATTAAGAAATTTATATTTTAATAGGAAACAAAATACTCTAACTCAAAAAGAACAAAAATAAAAATAAAATAAATTAGGTTAAGGTCACTAACTATTATTGGATTGCCACAAGTACATTTTAACTTTTGCAACATCCCGATCAAAAGATCACTGCATAATTTTCCTGGAAACAGATATAAGATGCCAAAAATCTTTAAAAGATAAATCATTACTTTTACTGAAAATGCATATTTTTAAAGTACAAACAAGATAATTGTGTGAGATCTATACATACTTTCTTCTCTTTGATAAAAAAATAGCACTTGGATTTCTTTTGAAGTTCATTTTTAAATGGTAGAAGTTTGAACAAGTTTAACAGTTTATATCAGTCTTATCTGCCTAGGTTCACTCTTGCCTTCGTGAATTGTACCAATAACCTACAACTCTTTGAAATTCAAGTCTGAACTTTAGTAAAATTATAATTTATGACATGGCATTGATTTTTAGATCCAATGGTTGACAATTTTAAAAAACTATTTTTAAATCCATTAATGTTAATGTATGTAATACTTTACTAGATTAAAGATAAACTTTTCACCCTTGGGAGGCACTGAGGTGCTCTAATATAGGATTCATGAAACAACAACAACAAAAAACATATCTACTATTATCTTCTTTCATGTTAAAATTCATTTTCTCTATGTGTGAATTGTCTTTTATATTAAGTGAGTTTTAGGGCATTTACACATTCAAGAATAACACAAAATATGTATAGTATCATCAATATCCAAACTCAAAAGAGATTTTTCTCACAGCCCTGAAATTAATCCATATGAATGCATGAGGTGAACGCCTGTGCACATACTCAGTCACAGAGAAACAATTTTATAAAACAAGACCTTCATGGACTCATCGGTGTATGCATCTAATATCTCACATCACAATGGATGTGAAAGGGAAATGATAATTAAAACTGATCACTAAGTGTTGAGCTGCATGTTATATTCTACTAGAATCAAAGGAATGAGCCAAACATGTCCAGTCCTCAAGGGGTTATCAATTATTAATCTTCCCTGTGTGATCTCCTTCCTTTCTTTCTCTTCTTTTCTTCCTTTTTATTTTTTCTGTTTTTGTTTTTTTAACTTAACCAATGATGTCAATGCTCTGGATTAAAACACCAGTGTGAGAATCAGATTATGCAGAAATATTCTGACATCACACTCAAACTCACACCCAATTGGTGTAAAACAAATCTGTGTTGGCTCCACTACATTTTAGTTAATTTTTCAACTTACATTTAAGGGGCTTAATGTCACATTTATATAAGCTTAAAGCATGTTCTCTTGCCAGAAAAAATAGGAAATAAATATCATTTTTTATTACATAATTTTACTATTGGCAGTCAGAAATACCTTCACAAAGCAATTGATTCTGTTGTTCAAATACACCCAGAAGGAACAGTTTAATATTAATTATGATAAAACCAACATCAATTTTTTGCCAGATGTTCTCAAGTATCCAAACCAATGACACTAAATAAACCAATCTGGAAAGTAAATTCATTCAGTTACCTTGAGAATACCCTTTTCAGTACACTCTTTTTTATGGGGTCTCCTTGAGGTAGTACTACCCTAAACTATACCTTTTTTTAGCTGCTTCCCAGTGATTTTTATGATCAAGCAAGTTGATAAAAGCAACCTGGTGTTAAAATTTTCCAGGATAAAATAATCTCTTCCATGTGTTAAGCACTGAATCACTGGTTATGTGTGGTAGGTGCATGAAAAAGCCAGAAAGAAGGGCAGCTTTGAGTTCTAGTTTGAATACTTAGATGTAATGAGTTTTTTTAATAAAATGTTAAAAATGTTAAAGAAATTTTAAAATTAAAAAATTTAAAGAAAATTGCAGATACTTAGCTGCCTTATTGGCTTCCCTGATAGCTCAGTTGGTAAAGAATCTGCCTGCAATGCAGGAGACTCTGGTTTGATTCCTGGGTGGGGAAGATGCTCTGGAGAAGGAATAGGTTATCTCCTCCACTATTCTTGGGCTTCCCTTGTGGCTTAGCTGCTAAGGAATCTGCCTGCAATGTGAGAGACCTGGGTTCAATCCCTGGGTTGGGAAGATCTCCTGGAAAAGGGAACGATTACACATTTCAGTATTCTGGCCTGGAGCATTCCATGAACTGTATGGGGTCATACAGAGTCGGGCATGACTGAGTGACTTTCACTTTTAGCTGCCTTATTTCTGCCTCTGTACTGTGTATTATTATTGTTTGTACACAAAGATTTACCATCTAAATGAAGTCGTATTTAATCAGGTCATGAAAAACTTCTTTTCAGAGGTATATCATTACTTATTATAGAACTGCATTTTGGGAAACTTGATCAAGTGCCTTAATTTTCAGAATGGAGAAGAGTAGCCAAGACAGTGGAATAGAAGACCCTAAACTCACTCACCTCCTCTCACAAGCACACCAAAATCACAACAATCTGCAGAACAGCCATCATTGAAAAGATTGGAAACTACCAGAAAAGATCTTCTACAACTAAAGACATAAAAAAAAAACCAAAATGAGACTGGTGTGTGGGAGAGTGCAGACACTCAAGATATAATCAAATCTCATACCCACTCCCCTCCCTAGTTCAGTGACCCACAAACTGGAGGATAATTATATTACCAAGATTCTCCCATAAGAGTGAGAGTTTTGAACTGTACATTCAGAACACTTTTGAATTCATTCCATGAGGCTACCATCACCCAGATGCCAAAATCAGACAATGATATAATGAAAAAAAAAAAAAAAAATACGGGCCAATACCACTAATGAACACAGATGCAATTATCCTCAACAAAATACTAGCAAACTGGCTGCCACAGTACATTCGAAGGATGATGCACTATATTCAACTGGGATTTATTCCAGGGACGTAAGAGTTTTTCAGTATCCACAAATAAGTCAGTATTATATACCACACTGACAAATTAAAGAATAAAAACTATATGATCATCTCAACAGATACAGAAAAAGCTTTTGATAAAATTTAGCATCAATTTATGATAAAAACTCTTCAAAATGTGGCTATGGAGGTCAACATAATAAAGGCCATATATGACATTTATAATCAATGGTGAAAAGCTAAAAGTGTTTCCTCTCAGATCAGGAAAAAGACAAGGATGTCTACTCTTGCCACTGTTATTCCACACAATTTTGGAAGTCCAAGTCACATCAATCAGAGAAGAAAAATTAATAAAGTAAATCCAAACTGGAAAATAAGAAGTAAAACTGCCACTGTTTTCAGATGACATAATGCTATGCATGGAAAATCCTAAGCACCCTACCAGAGAAGGACTAGAGGTCCTCGTGAACTTAGTAAAGTTGCCGGATACAAAATTAAAATACAGAAATATGTTGCATTTCTATACCCTAAGAAATAAATATAAAACATAAAAATTAAGGAAATAATCCTATTAAAGAATAAGATATACAGGAAAAAAACCTAACAAGGCAAAATGTGTCTACTCTAAAAACTATAAGACACTGATGAAAGAAACTGAACACAACACAAACAGATGGAAAGATACACTGTGTCCATAGATTGGAAGTGTCAGTACTGTTAAAATGACCATACTACCCAAGGCAATCTACATATTCAATGCAATCCATATCCAATTACCAATGGCCTCTTTTACAGAATTAAAACAAACAAAAACATTTGTATGGAAACACAAGAGATCCTGAATAGCCAAAATAATCTTAAGAAGAAGGAAGCTGGAGGAATTACATGCCTTGACTTCAGACTACACTACAAAGCTATAGGAATCAAAACAATATGGTACTGGCACAGAGGCAGACATATGGCACAAAAGCTGACATATCTATCAATGCAAAAGGATAGAAGGACCAGAAATAAATACACACACTTCTGGTCAATTAATCTATGACAAACGAAGTGAAAATATACAATGGAGAAAAGACAGTCTCTTCAATAAGTGGTATTGGACAAACTGGACAGCTACATGTAAAAGAATGAAATTAGAACATTCCCTAACCCCACATTAAAAAAAAAATGGATTGAACATCTAAATGTAGGATCAAATACTATAAAACTCCTAGAGGAAAACATAGGCAAAATACTCTGACATAAATCTCAGCAATATATTTTTTTGAATCAGGGTCCTAGAGTAATAAAAATAAAAACAAAAGCAAACAAATGGGACCTAATTAAATTTAAAGGCTTTTGCATAGCAAAGGAAGCCATCAACTAAATGAGAAGACAGTGTTTGTACTGGGAGAAAATATTTGTGATTGATGCTATGGATAAGGAATTTATTTCCAAAATATGTCAATGAGTATCACCTCACACCAGTCAGAATGGCCATCATCATAAAACCTACAAGCAATAAACACTGGAGAGGGTACGGTGAAAAGGAACCCTCCTACACTATTGGTGGGAAAGTAAATTAGTGCAGCCACTATGAGAACAATATGGTTGATCCTTAAAAAGGCTAAAGAGAGAGTTACCATGTAATCCAGCAGCCCTGGGCATATACCTGGAGTTAAACTCTGATTTGAAAAGATCCATGTACTTCAATTGCCTTTCTTTGGGATTGGAATGAAAACTGACCTTTTCCAGTCCTGTGGCCACTGCTGAGTTTTCCAAATTTGCTGGCATATTGAGTGCAGCACTTTCATAACATCATCTTTCAGGATTTGAAAGAGCTCAACTGGAATTCCATCACCTCCACTAGCTTTGCTCATAGAGATGCTTTCTAAGGCCCACTTGACTTCACATTCCAGGATGTCTGGCTCTAGGTGAGTGATCATACCTTCATGGTTATCTTGGTCGTGAAGACCTTTTTTGTACAGTTCTTCTGTGTATTCTTGCTACCTCTTCTTAATATCTTCTACTTCTGTTAGGTCCATACCATTTCTGTCCTTTATCAAGCCCATTTTGCATGAAATGTTCCCTTGGTATCTCCACACTACTAAAGTAATGCTCAAAATTCTCCAAGCCAGGCTTCAGCAATACGTGAACTTCCTGATGTTCAAGCTGGTTTTAGAAAAGGCAGAGGAACCAGAGATCAAATTTCCAACACCTGCTGGATCATGGAAAAAGCAAGAGAGTTCCAGAAAAGCATCTATTTCTGCTTCATTGACTATTCCAAAGCCTTTGACTGTGTGGATCACAATAAACTGTGGGAAATTCTGAAAGAGATGGGAATACCAGACCACATGATCTGCCTCTTGAGAAATCTGTATGCAGGTCAGGAAGCAACAGTTACAACTGGACATGGAACAACAGACTGGTTCCAAATAGGAAAAGGAGTACATCAAGTGTATATTGTCACCCTGTTTATTTAACTTCTATGCAGAGTACATCATGAGAAACGCTGGGCTGGAAGAAACACAAGCTGGAATCAAGATTGCCGGGAGAAATATCAATAACCTCAGATATTACACCCTTATGGCAGAAAGATGACACCACCCTTATGGCAGAAAGTGAAGAGGAACTAAAAAGCCTCTTGATAAAAGTGAAAGTGGAGAGTGAAAAAGTTGGCTTAAAGCTCAACATTCAGAAAACGAAGATCATGGCATCCGGTCCCATCACTTCATGGCAAATAGATGGGGAAACAGTGGAAACAGTGTCAGACTTTATTTTTATGGGCTCCAAAATCACTGCAGATAGTGACTACAGCCATGAAATTAAAAGATGCTTACTCCTTGGAAGGAAAGTTATGACCAACCTAGATAGCATATTGAAAAGCAGAGACATTATTTTGCCAACAAAGGTTCGTCTAGTCAAGGCTATGGTTTTTCCTGTGGTCTTGTATGGATGTGAGAGTTAGACTGTGAAGAAGGCTGAGCACCGAAGAATTGATGCTTTTGAACTGTGGTGTTGGAGAAGACTCTTAAGAGTCCCTTGGACTGCAAGGAGACCCAACCAGTCCATTCTGAAGGAGATCAGCCCTGGAATTTCTTTGGAAGGAATGATGCTAAAGCTGAAACTCCAGTACTTTGGCCACCTCATGCGAAGAGTTGACTCATTGGAAAAGACTCTGATGCTAGGAGGGATTGGGGGTAAGAGGAGAAGGGGACGACAGAGGATGAGATGGCTGGATCGCATCACTGACTCGATGGACATGAATCTGAGTGAACTCCGGGAGTTGGTGATGGACAGGGAGGCCTGGCGTGCTGCGATTCACGGGATCGCAAAGAGTCGGACACGACTGAGCGACTGATCTGATCTGATCTGATCTGAGGAAGTTTCCAATGGAGAAGGCAATGGCACCCCACTCCAGTACTCTTGCCTGGAAAATCACATGGATGGAGGAGCCTGGTAGGGTGCAGTCAATGGGGTCGCTAAGAGTCGGACACCGCTGAGTGAACGCACTTTCACTTTTCATTTTCATGCATTGGAGAATGAAATGGCAACCCACTCCAGTGTTCTTGCCTGGAGAATCCCAGGGACGGGGGAGCCTGGTGGGCTGCCGTCTATGGGGTCTCACAGAGTCAGAAACGACTGACGTGACTTAGTAGCAGCAGCAGTAGGAAGTTTCCAAAGATAAAAACTTGTTAGCTTAACTTCCTGCTTCATGTCTTGGTCACCATTTGTTTCTGCATATTAACTTAAATGATATTTAAGACCACTCAGTCATATTTTAAATTCTCCTTTATGTGTACATGCATTGTAATTTGGTTCAGTCATGTCTGACTCTTTGAGACTCTATGGACTGTAGCCCATTTGGCTCCTCTGTCCATGACATTTTCCAGGCAAGAATACTAGAGTGGGTTGCTATTTCCTTCTCCTGGGGATCTTCCCAACCCAGGGATTGAACTCATGCCTCTTATGTTTCCCGCACTAGCAGGCAAGCACTTTACTAATAACACCACATAAAGCTTTCACTCATTATTGTTATTATTATTTTGGTCTAGGCTGTGACATTATTCTAGATGTTTGATATATTTATCTCCTCTATTTTTTCCCTAAATTTATAATGTGTGTGTGTGTGTGTGTGTGTGTGTGTGTGTGTGTAGTGACATCAATGCATTTATGGGAAATTGTGTGAATTATAAGTATAAATATATAAATGAAAAAAAACTAAGGTTTGAATGCTTGTTGCTTTATTTTGTAGAAGCTCTAGAGCAGGGTTTAAAGAAAAATCTTATTTTTACCAAAATTTAGAAAAGAATTATGTTTTCTCAGCATGAATAACTGTTTAAATGTTTCATTATTCAATGAAATATTAAATTTTACTAACCTGGTATGTTTGACGTGGCTAAGATCAATCATACAAATTATCAAATAGAAAATTCTTTCAAATAAAAACTTTAAACTTCTTTCAAAAAGAAACTTCTTTTTTTGCCTTTGTGCCATAATCCAATATTGTATCATTTTTCCTGATTCAGAAGATAACTCATCAATCAAATCATTCACCAAAAAATGGTATATTGTAAGAAACGTACCAGGTGTGACATGATTTTTAGAAGAAAATATAATAACTTTTTTATTTTACAATTAAAAATTATTCATCCTTTTGGGTTTTTAAGTGATTTAAATGTTAATTCATAAAAAAGCCAAGATAGGAATTTGAGTTTATGTGAAACAAATAATATCTAATACTTTCATAACCCTGAGTAGTTTTTAATGATATGTTATAATATTTGTTAAACAATTTTAATCAATGTTTCATTTCTTGAAAGTGTAACAGTTTGTTAAATTTTAAGTTTTTTTCCACTTAGACCAGCAAATGAGTAAGCTGGCACTGTCTCTACAGTTTTACAAAACAGTTCATTGAATCTTTTATGCTGTGCTTTGAAAAAATTTTGGTCAAAATATAAACTAATTCTTAAATCTAAAATGCGTAATCTATTTTTATTTTTTTAAGACACATTAGGTACCCATACAATGTGTAGTCTATAAACTTCTTTTAAAGATTTTGGAGTAAATATTATATTATTCTCATTTCAGAGATGAAGGTACTTATATATAGTCAGAGTTGATTAAGGTCAGAATTTAAGTCAAGGGCTACCGTGAAACTTAACAAGAATCCGTATACTACCTGGCAAATACATGTATATTCTCTACGAGCATATGGATTTTAGAAATGACAGAAAGTAGGCCTACTTTTATCAAGTCTTAAAACATTTCTCTTGAAAGGAAGTTATCCAAGCATAATTAAAACACTCTTCTATGCAGTTAATGGCCAAGAATGGTACAGCTTGAACAACTAATTACCATTTTCAACTGTTCACCACTTTTATACCAAAAGATTATAAAGAAATTTAGCCACCAGGGACACCCATATTAACTATTAACATGATATGTGGAAAATAGTGATACTAGAACAAGATTCCTTACATTAGAAACACTGGAAGAAGAGCTCAATATTATTAATAGTAATAATATAAATTAATTTAATAAAAGATAAGGAGGTATATTTTTAATTTCTTTCTTTTTTCCAGCTTTATTGTGATATAATTGCCATATAACATTTTGTAAGTTTAAGGTACAATGTGACGATGTGATACACGTATCTCTTGAGAAATGATTCTACAATAGGCTTTTAGTTAACACCCCCATCACCTCACACAATTACCTATGCATGTGTGGTGAAAAAAATATAACACCTACTCTTAGAGTAACGTTCAAGTATATAATACAGCACTGTTAGCTATAGTCATCATACTCTACATTGGCCCCCTCGAATGCATTTGTCTTATAATTGGAAGTTTGCACACTTTGAGACACATCTCCCCCTTTTTCCTACCCCCCACAGCTCTTGACAACCACTATCTTCCCCTGTTTCTATGAGTTTGGCTTTTTTAGATTCCACATATAAGTGAGCTTATATCAGGGCTTCTCTGATGGCTCAGTTGGTAAAGAATCTACCTGCAATGCAGGAGACGCCAGTTCGATTGCTGGGTCAGGAAAATCCGCTGGAGAGGGGATAGGTTACCCACTCCAATATTCTGGGGCTTCCCTTGGAAGCTTGTAAAGAAACTCCCTGCAATGAGGGAGACCTGGGTTCGATCCCTGGGTTGGGAAGATCCCCTGGAGAAGGGAAAGGCACCCACTCCAGTATTCTGGCCTGGAGAATTCCATGGAATTGCAGAGTTGGATAGGACTAAGCGACTTTCACTTTCACTGTAAGTGAGATCTTACAGCACCTGTTATTCTCTGTCTGACTTATTTCACTTCGCATAATGGCCTCAAGGTTTGCATGCGTGTGTGTGTATTTCACATCTTCTTTGTCCATTCGTCCATTGATGGACACTCAGGTTGTTTCCATATCTTGGCTATTTTGAATAATTGAATAATGTTGCAATGAACATAAGAGTGCAGATATCTCTTTGAGATCCTAATTTCATTTTCTTTGGATATATACCCAAAAATGTTATTGCTGGATCAAATGGTAGTCATATTTTCAATATTTTGGGGAACCTCCACTCTGTTTTCCATAGAGGTTGTACCAATTTACATTCCTGCCAACAGTGTGTAAGGGTTCCTTTTTTTCCCACATCTTTGACAACATTTGTTACCTCTTATCTTTCTTATAATAGCCATTCTAACAGATACAAGTTGATATCTCATTATGGTTTTGATTTCTATTTTTTTGATAACTAATGATGTTGAGAAACTTTTCACGTGCCTGCTGGCTATTTGTCTGTCTTTTTAAGAAAAATGTCTATTCAGGTCATCTCATCATTTTTTTTTTAAATATTGTTTATTTTTCAAGGGGGCTTCCTGGGTGCCTCAGATGGTAAAGAATCTGCCTGCAGTGCAGGAGGTCTGGGTTCCATCCCTGGATTGGGAAGATACCCTGGAGAATGGAATGGCAACCTACTCCAGTATTCTTGCCTGAAGAATTTCAGGGACAGAGGAGCCTGGCAGGCTACAGTCCATAGGATCACAAAGAGTTGGAATGACTGACAGACTAACATTTATTTTCAGTCATTGAGTTGTATAAATTCTTTATATATTTTGGTTATTAACCACTTATTAGATATGAGGTTCGAAAATGTTTCTCCTATTCCATAGGCTGCCTTTTCATTTTGTTGATCAATTCTTTGTGTGCAGCAGATTTTTAGTTTGATGTAAGTCCAACTTATTTACTTTTGTTTTTGTTACTTGTCCTTTTGGTATGATATTCTCAAAATCATGACAAGATCAAAGAAATTTTGTCTTATGTTTTCTCCTAGGAGTTTTATGATTTCAGGTTTATGTCCAAGTCAAACTCATTTTCAGTTCATTTTTGTGAGTCTGTAAGGTAGGGGTCCAATTTCTTTCTTCTGTATGTGATTATAAGTTTCCCCAACAATATTTATTAAAAAGATAATTTTTTTCCACTTTGGCTATTCAAGGTCTTTGTAGTTTCACATGAATTTTAGGATTTTTTTTTTCTATTTCTGTGAAAAATGTCATTGACTTTTTTTTTTTTAATTTTATTTTATTTTTAAACTTTACATAATTGTATTAGTTTTGCCAAATATCGAAATGAATCTGCCACAGGTATACATGTGCTCCCCATCCTGAACCCTCCTCTCTCCTCCCTCCACATACCATCCCTCTGGGTCGTCCCAGTGCACCAGCCCCAAGCATCCAGTATCGTGCATAGAACCTGGACTGGCAACTCGTTTCATACATGATATTTTACATGTTTCAATGCCATTCTCCCAAATCTTCCCACCCTCTCCCTCTCTCACAGAGTCCATAAGACTGTTCGATACATCAGTGTCTCTTTTGCTGTCTCGTACACAGGGTTATTGTTACCATCTTTCTAAATTCCATATATATGTGTTAGTATACTGTATTGGTGTTTTTCTTTCTGGCTTACTTCACTCTGTATAATAGGCTCCAGTTTCATCCACCTCATCAGAACTGATTCAAATGTATTCTTTTTAATGGCTGAGTAATAATCCATTGTGTATATGTACCACAGCTTTCTTATCCATTCATCTGCTAATGGACATCTAGGTTGCTTCCACGTCCTGGCTATTATAAACAGTGCTGCGATGAACACTGGGGTACACGTGTCTCTTTCCCTTCTGGTTTCCTCAGTGTGTATGCCCAGCAGTGGGATTGCTGGGTCATAAGGCAGTTCTATTTCCAGTTTTTTAAGGAATCTCCACACTGTTCTCCATAGTGGCTGTACTAGTTTGCATTCCCACCAACAGTGTAAGAGGGTTCCCTTTTCTCCACACCCTCTCCAGCATTTATTGCTTGTAGACTTTTGGATCGCAGCCATTCTGACTGGCATGAAATGGTACCTCATAGTGGTTTTGATTTGCATTTCTCTGATAATGAGTGATGTGGAGCATCTTTTTATGTGTTTGTTAGCCATCTGTATGTCTTCTTTGGAGAAATGTCTATTTAGTTCTTTGGCCCATTTTTTGATTGGGTCATTTATTTTTCTGGAGTTGAGCTGTAGGAGTTGCTTGTATATTTTTGAGATTAGTTGTTTGTCAGTTGCTTCATTTGCTATTATTTTCTCCCATTCTGAAGGCTGCCTTTTCATCTTGCTAATAGTTTCCTTTGATGTGCAGAAGCTTTTAAGTTTAATTAGGTCCCATTTGTTTATTTTTGCTTTTATTTCCAGTATTCTGGGAGGTGGGTCATAGAGGATCCTGCTGTGATGTATGTCAGAGAGTGTTTTGCCTATGTTCTCCTCTAGGAGTTTTATAGTTTCTGGTCTTACACTTCACAGCTGAATTCTACCAAAAATTTAGAGAAGAGCTAACACCTATCCTACTCAAACTCTTCCAGAAAATTGCAGAGGAAGGTAAACTTCCAAACTCATTCTATGAGGCCACCATCACCCTAATACCAAAACCTGACAAAGATGCCACAAAAAAAGAAAACTACAGGCCAATATCACTGATGAACATAGATGCAAAAATCCTTAACAAAATTCTAGCAATCAGAATCCAACAACACATTAAAAAGATCATACACCATGACCAAGTGGGCTTTATCCCAGGGATGCAAGGATTCTTCAATATCCGCAAATCAATCAATGTAATACACCACATTAACAAATTGAAAAATAAAAACCATATGATTATCTCAATAGATGCAGAGAAAGCCTTGGACAAAATTCAACATCCATTTATGATAAAAACTCTCCAGAAAGCAGGAATAGAAGGAACATACCTCAACATAATCAAAGCTATATATGACAAACCCACAGCAAACATTATCCTCAGTGGTGAAAAATTGAAAGCATTTCCTCTAAAGTCAGGAAGAAGACAAGGGTGCCCACTTTCACCACTACTATTCAACATAGTTTTGGAAGTTTTGGCCACAGCAATCAGAGCAGAAAAAGAAATAAAAGGAATCCAAATTGGAAAAGAAGAAGTAAAACTCTCACTATTTGCAGATGACATGATCCTCTACATAGAAAACCCTAAAGACTCCACCAGAAAATTACTAGAACTAATCAATGATTATAGTAAAGTTGCAGGATATAAAATCAACACACAGAAATCCCTTGCATTCCTATACACTAATAATGGCATTGACATTTTGATAGACATTGAATTGAATCTATTAATGACTTTGGGTGATATGGACATTTAAACAATTTTAATTATACTGATCTACCAACATAAGTACCTTTCACTTTCTTTCATCAAATTTGTAATATTCACTGTGAGATCTCTTGACATCATTGGTTAAATTTCAGTTCAGTTAGTTCAGTTCAGTTACTCAGTTGTGTCAGCCCCTTTGTGACCCCATGGACTGCAGCATGCCAGGCCTCCCTGTCCATCACCAACCCCTGGAGCTTATTCAACTCATGTCCATTGAGTCAGTGATGCCATCCAACCATCTCATCCTCTGTCATCCCCTTCTCCTTTCATCTTTCCAGCATCAGGGTCTTTTCAAATGAGTCAGTTCTTCACATCAGGTGGACACAGTATTGGAGTTTCAGTTTCAGCATGAGTCCTTCCAAAGAACACCCAGGGCTGATCTCCTTTAGGATGGACTGGATGGATCTTCTTGCTGTCCAAGGGACTCTCCAGAGTCTTCTCCAACACCACAGCTCAAAAACATCAGTTCTTTGGCTCTCAGCTTTCTTTATAGTCCAACTCTCACATCCATACATTACTGCTGGAAAAACCACAGCTTTGAATAGTCGGACCTTTGTTGGCAAAGTAATGTCAGCAAAGAAGCTCTTTAGTTCTTCTAAAGTTGGTTAAATTTATCAGTAAGTATTTTATTATTTTTTTCTTTATAATTATCAAGTATATGTTAGGCATTGTTTCTGATCAGAATGAGACTCCATATTTTAATAAGTTAATCAGATGATTTTATGCATATTGAAGTTTGAGAAAAACTGCTGTTGGGAAGAACATGATAAACAACTTTGGATCCCTGGTTGGTAAAGAATCTGCCTGCAATGCAGGAGACCCTGGCTTGATTACTGGGTCTAGAAGATTCACTGGAGAAGGGATAGGCTACCCACACCAGTATTCTTGGGCTTCCCCTGTGGCTCAGCTGGTAAAGAATCTGCCTGCAATGCTGTGATCCCTGGGTTGGGAAGATATCCTGAAGAAGGGAACAGCTACTCACTCCAGTATTCTGGCCTGAAGAACTCCATGGACTATCAATGGGTTCCTAAAGAGTCAGACACGACTGAGCAGCTTTCACTTCACTTCAGCCTTTTGGAAAACAATGTACATGTTAGGCTTTAGATCTTCTCTCTTTCTATTATATCCATTTTCCCTCTCTGTTCTCAAAAAATAAATGATGACTCCACTTATTTCAATTTATTTTCTTTTCAAGCCATAAATTACTGTGGGAAAGGTGGTCAATCTTTTTGGAAAAGAAAGGATTCGCCTCTTCCAATATTTCTGGAGTCATGAGAGCTAGATCATTATTGCTTCAGACTCCAAACTTTGTTACTCCCTGAATTCCGGGCAGAACAGATTCACTTCGCCCTTTTGGTAGGGGTGTTGGAACTCTCACAATAATGAATACTTTTGATGTCAAGAACATACAGAGAGAACAGAGTTTCACTTTTCATAACTTATGTTCATAGAGATTTTCCTTCATTGCTGACTCTTTGGGAAGTCTTTGAGATTAAGACTGGGGAGCCAACAATGTTCCCTTTTAAAATATGCATTATATAGTCTCTCTCCTTCTGTTTTTTTGTTTCCTTCTATGTGGGTTCCAGGAAATGAGATAAAATTTTAATCAGTAAATGTGGCTACTTGTTTAAAGCTTAGGAAACATTTTATAGGCTCCAAACTATTGTTTAAAATGAAGCTTATCTTACTCTCTAAATTTCAAATCTTGTGTTAATCAAGAGTTGCTGATTTATGAATCGTTAATTTTAATAAGCATTACTATTCCCATCCATGTCACTATGGTATAATTCTTGGATCTATATTCATTAAATTGAGTATAGTTATAGAAAATGATCTAAAATAAATATTGCCAACTGTAACAAAGCTGTACAAAGGGAAAAAAGGTTGCTTCCTTAGTAATTTTTTCAAAATATTTGGTTAATATTTCCAGAATAAATACCAATTTTCAAAATTTAGTATCTTGGCCTCTTTAAAATCACATCATATTAAATTTGATTTGATTCATTTGGTCATTTGAAATGTAACCTCCAAAAGCTACAATTCTGACATAATTTCAGAAGTTTTTGGCCAAATGAAATATAAAAAAAAATCAAAAAGAAAATTGAAAGGTACAATAAGCTACATAATTTTAGGGACTAATATTTTTGAGTTAACAAAAGCCTACAGTCATTTTAAAAGTTATATATACATTTCCTGAAACATTATAGATCAAATTATTTAACATTAATTTTAATGACTGATTTTGACAGGTTTCTTTTATTATGTTTATGGAGACTTTAACACATTTTCTAAATCATAGTTCTCATCGAATGACTGATAGCTTTATTCCAATATTTTTCAGAACTATCCAGGGTCTACAAATAATACAGGTTTCTATGTCACTGCCTATAATCTCCTATGCTTTTGGTTCACTAAGTAAATGAGGACAAGAATGTAAAGTGAGTAGGTCCCACTGAATTGGGCAAAATGGTAGGAGGAAGGTATATTTTCATTCTAAACTTACATCAAAGTCATAAGGTCTTCTGTTCTAATAAAGTTTTTAATCATGCAGTTTTGGGTTATTAAACTTTTAAAAGAACATTAAAACATTTTTTCCTGAATATGAAAATAATGCAAATTCATTTTAGTCACTTAGGAAATTTTACAAAAGCATAAAGTAAGAACTTATAAAAATTACTTGCCCTCCCATATCTAGGGGTGGTAAATACCAACATTCGGTGTCTATCTTACTAATCTTGTTTTCCTTTTGGAATTATATTACATACATGCTTTGTACCTGGCTATTGATTGATAGGTAATAAAAAATAACTTACTTTTATTTTGAAATATGTAATTAAAAAATAAAATATATCTGAGTCAGACACGACTGAGCAACTTCGCTTTCACTTTTCACTTTGATGCATTGGAGAAGTAAATGGCAACTCACTCCAGTGTTCTTGCCTGGAGAATCCCAGGGACAGGGAGCCTGGTGGGCTGCCATCTATGGGGTCACAGAGTCGGACACGACTGAAACGACTTAGCAGCAGTAGCAGCAGCAGGATAAAAATTAAAATATAGTACGAGACAGCAAAAGAGACACTGATGTATAGAACAGTCTTTTGGATTCTGTGGGAGAGGGAAAGGGTGGGATGATTTGGGAGAATGGCATTGAAACATGTATAATATCATATATGAAACGAGTCACCAGTCCAGGTTCAATGCACGATACTGGATGCTTGGGGCTGGTGCACTGGGATGACCCAGAGGGATGGGGAACACGTGTATACCTGTGGTGGATTCGTGTTGATATATGGCAAAACCAATACAATATTGTAAAGTTAAAAAATAAAATAAAATAAATTTAAAAATATAGTATATAATAAAAATATATAAAAGTCTTAAAAATATTTCCACTTTTAGAGGTAACCAGGGTAATCAGAGTTAATAGTTTGATCCACATTGGTAAATTTTCTTTTATGTATTTAAGGTATGTTATGAGTGATATATAGAATAGATGTTCATTATTCCATAGTATAAATCGAGCATAGTCTAACTTTGATAATCAATGTTAGTTTATTTACAAATGTTCCCTATTAAAAGCATGCTGCAGTGAATATATATGCCATATAACTTACACTGACTATGCTAAAGCCTTTGAGTGTATGGACCACAAAAAAAACTGTGGAAAATTCTTAAAGAGATGGGAATACCAGACCACCTTACCTGACTCCTGAGAAACATGTATGCAGGTCAAGAAGCAACAGTTAGAACCAGAGATGGAACAATGGATTTGTTCCAAATTGGGAAAGGAGTACATCAAGGCTGTATACCGTCACCCTGCTTTTTAACTTATATGCAGAGTACATCATGAGAAATGCCAGGCTTGATGAAGCACAAGCTGGAATCAAGATTGCTTAGAGCAATATCAATAACCTCAGATATGCAGATGACACCACCCTTTTGGCAGAAAGTGAAGAGGAACTATAAGAGCCTCTTGATGAAGGTGAAAGAGAGTGAAAAAGTTGGCTTAAAACTCAACATTTAAAAAACTAAGATTATGACATCTGGTCCCATCACTTCACGGCGAATAGATGGGGAAACATTGGAGACAGTGACTGACTTTATTTTCTTGGGTTTCAAAATCACTGCAGATGGTTACTGAAGCCATAAAATTAAAGATGCTTGCTCCTTGGAAGAAAAGCTATTGCAAACCTACACAGTGTATTTAAAGCAGAGATATTACTTTGTCAAGATTCATGTAGATGTATGGCAAAACCAATACAATATTGTAAAGTAATTAGCCTCTAATTATTAAAAAAATTAAAAAAAAAAAGAAATGTCTGTACAGTCATTTTTTTTTTTTAATGTTTTTTCCAGTAGTCATGTATGGATGTGAGAGTTGGATCCTAAAGAAGGCTGTGTACCAAAGAACTGACACCTTCGAACTCTGGTGCTGGAGAAGACTCTTGAGAGTCCCTTGGGTGCAAGAAGATCAAACCATTCAATCTTAAAGCAAATCAACCCTGAATATTCACTGGAAGGACTGATGCTGAAGCTGAAGCTCCAATATTATGGCCAACTGATTCGAAGAGCTGACTCATTGGAAAAGACCCTGATGCGGGGAAAGATTGAAGGTGGGAGGAGAAGGGGACAACTGAGGAAGAGATGGTTGGATGGCATCACTGACCCAGTGGAAATGAGTTTGAGCAGACTACTGGAGATAGTTAAGGACAGGGAAGCCTGGCATGCTGCAGTCCATGAGGCTGCAGTTGCACACGACTGAACAACTGAACAACAATATCTTTTCTTACAAACATAACAAGTACTTTAGGCATTTCTGGAGGATTTCCTTGAGATAGGATTTCTAGTTTAATAGGTAAAGATACTTTATAGTTTGATACTTTTATATTTTTATACATTTTCTCTAAAATGTTCCTGGCCATTTCACTTACATACCACCATGTTTGAAAACATTAGACGCCTTGCTAATGCTGGAAATCATTTTTGTGTTTGCCAATATCATAGAAAACTTGAATTTCAATTTTGTTTTAATTCATTGGGCTATTATTATGATTCGTCAGTGTATTTTAACATTTTTCATATGCTTATTAAAAATTGCATTTTTTTCTTCTTTTGGCAATTGTTTTTTCTTTTGCCTCAATTTTCTTTCATGTTTCTTGTTTCTTACTGATTTCTTAATGTATTACCTGTGTTGAAAATATTTTCTCTCAGTATATGTTCCGTTCTAAGTTTGTTCTTGGCATTTTTAATAGACATGCATTTAATTTTTATTCTGTAGTATGTTTTACAGCAACTATTTTTATAAATAATACCATTATCCTATATCTATATAACATTCCCTGTGTACCAAGCTATATTTTAAAGCTTTATAAATATTATTTTAGCACTCATTGCAGCCAAGTGAGTTTCTATTGTTATGATTTTATCATTGCCATTATAAAAATGAGAAAAATGACACATAAGGGAGTCAATACCATAAGTGAATGCCCGTGGCAAAACTAGGACCTGAATCTAGACTGTTGGCTCCAGACCTTTGCTCTTAGTCTCTCTATCACATCATCCCTCATAAAGGAACCCTACGTTCCTAGTTATTCCTAGAGTAGTGGGATTTTATAGAATACATCATGAAAGCTATAAGTATGCCAAGACTGGCTTTATGTGAAGATGGGCCATGAACTGTACATGTGGGGATAGATGACCTTCTCCCAAGCAAATTCTTCTAGCATCCCTATTCTCTCCTCTGTTGAATGAAATCTTAAAATTGATGCTTTTCTTCAAACTTTCATGGTTCTTAAGATTATAAAAAAACTAATTGAACATGTTAATAAAGATAATGCTGTAAATATTCATTTAGGCTGGAGGAGTGACATCAGCAAGATGACAGAATGGAAAGTCCCAGCCTTTGTTCCCCCATAGAAATTCTGGTTTAACAAGATCATATGGACCAACACATCTTTATGAGGATTCCAGAATCCATTTAAGAAATTTCAGTGCTATAGGTGAACACAAAGCCTGGAACAGCTACATTGAAATGGTTAAAAAAAAAGCAATTTCACATAAGCTACCCCTCTACTAAGACTGCACAGTTCAGTGCTAGAAAACATCCCAGTCCACAACCTTTCCTTCAGGGCGGAAATTAGAAAGTGGGGCATACCACCAAAATTCTGACTTTTGTAGGATTGCCCAAGGAAATTGCTTCTGTCTGGACTCACTCACAGTGCTGACAGAACCAGAATAGATTGGATTCCTGTGAACCACTGAGAACAAAGGGAAGTACCAGGTGGTTACTTAAACAGATGAATGAATGTAGATAAACAGAGCACCTTTCAATAGATAAATGGATAATGAAAGTATGGTGAAAGTGAAAGTCACTCAGTTGTGTCCAACTCTTTGTGACCCCATGGACTATACAGTCCATGAAATTCTCCAGGCCAGAATACTGGAGTGGGTAGCCTTTCCCTTCTCCAGGGGATCTGTCCAACCCAGGGATAGAACCCAGGTCTCCTGCATTACAGGCAGATTCTTTACCAGCTGAGCCACAAGGGAAGCCCAAAAATACTGGAGTGGATAGCCTATCCCTTCTCTAGGGGATCTTTCAGACCCAGGAATCAAACCCGGGGTCTCCTGTGTTGCAGGTGGATTCTTTACCAACTGAGCTATCAGGGAAGCCTTGAAATTATTTTTTATGGATGAATAATATTATATTATTTATGTGCATGCATTTATACATTGCAAGTATGGTATATAGAATGTGTAAATGTATGTACATAAAGAATGGAGTATTATTCAGCCATAAAGAAGGGAATTCTATCATATTTTACAACATGGATAAGCCCTGAGAACATTACAGTAAGTGAAGAAATCAATTACAGAGAAACATATAATATATGATTCCACTTACATGAAGTACCTAAAATAGTTCAACACAGCGAAACATAAAGTAGGATAGTGGTTGCCAGAGATTCAGGAGAGGGGGAAATAGACTTGCTGTTAAATGGGCTTAGATCTATAGTCATGGGAGATTGAAAACATTCTAGAGATATGCCATACAAATTATACTTACAGTTAAGAGTCTATACTGTACACAAACATTTGTTAAGACAGTAGATCTCATGTCATATAGTTTTTATCACAATCAAATATATTAATCTATGTTTATACTTTCAGTGGCTATGTTTGAGATAGCTTCCTCAGAACAAGAATCCATTTATACAGTAGATAGGGGGAGCATGAGGGAACTGAGAACCTTAGGGACTTAGGAAGTTTGCCCAGCAGAGCATAAAAAAGTAAGACCTAGAACATCCAATTGGAGGCCCTGCTTTTTGTCATATTTTCCCTGACAAGAGTTTTCTAATTGCCACAAAATGAGTGAAGTTCATGGGCTCATCACTTAAATGGATCAATGTAGATATTCTGGGTAATTCGGGGTTACACATCAATTCATTCCCATCACTTTGCATGACTTATTGATCAAATTAAATATCCAACCACCAAATTTCCTCCTCATTTTATAACTTATACACAGGCCAACTACATATGCCTATCTCAATGATGCTAGTGGTTTTATAGACATGTGAAGTAAGCTATTAATTTGGTTAAAATAATGACATTAATTAGCAACTGTAATTTATGTACAAATATAAATATATGTATTAAACCTCATTTACTTTTTAAAAATATTTTTTTGATGTTGACCATTTTTAAAGTCTTTATTGAAATTTTTACAATATTGCTTCTATTTTATATTTTAAGTTTTTGGCCAAAAGGCCTGAGGGATTTTAGTTCCCCAACCAGGGATTGAATTCTCACACCCTGCATTGGAAGGGAGAGTCTTAATCACAGGACTGCCAAAGAAGTGCCTAACCTCATTTATGTTTGATGGTAAATGTTCAAAATACAATCTTCCCTATTTCAGACAAAGTATCACTCACCCTACTACAACTTTTTGCCTTTTCTTCCAAATATTTTTGTTGATGCAGATTAGCGTATAGATCTAGTATTCTTCTCTGAAAGAATCATTAAGTATTTTTGTCATATTTTATATAGTTCTAAAAATTATAGTTTACAAAATTATTGTTTCTTCAAAGACTTGTGGTATTATAAAAACTGCCATCTAGCATAAGAAGTTCAAAAGGGAAAATAACCACCTACTTAAAAAGTTAAGGTTTTTCAAACTAATTCAGTTATGTTATTTAGTGTATGGATAAAGCAGATTAAAACTGCATTGACTCAGAATATTAATAGATTGCATACTTTATTCTTTTACCTTAATATCTGAATTATTCTTTAAAGTCACCAGACAGCTATCAATTCACTTTTAAGTGGTGAGAACTACTCAGCAAAGATTATCTGACAATATCAAATTGTGTAGTTTTTCATCCTTATTACTTCCAGAAGAAAAGAACCATGAAGATAATACAAAGGTAGAGTATTTAAACTTGATATACTAAAAAATATCACTTTTAAGTTTAAACCTAATTTTGTAGTAATTTTACACTTTAATATGCTATCATATGGTTATTGTATATATTAATTTGCTACTTATATTTTTAAAAAAGGAAAATTAGAATAGTAATTTAAAACCACTGTCTTGCAAAAAGAAGGATTTTCTTCCTCCCTCCACATTTTTATAAACTTTTATGCTCCTTAAACATGAAAAGTGTATTGTCAAAAAATTTTCTTTTCTGTGACAGTTGCTTAAATGCAGGTAGTGTTAAGCAACTGTCAGAGAAAAGAAATTTAGTAGTGCTCTGGAGTTACTTAAATTTTGCCTTTTTTAGTATTATTCCTGAAAATAGGCTTAATTTTGAAAAACTGAAGAGGGTTTAGAGAGATCAGAGACAGTTGGACCATGGCCATCTTCATCTGCAATTAAAAATCATGCAAGAGGACATTCGGTATAACCATTTTGCACAAATATACATATAAAGAATTTAAGACCGGAAGGGACTTTGAGCAGTCTTCCAGTCCAATATGTGAACACATATTTATGAACATGAAACACATGTATGCACTCTCTGCAGGCTCTGGGCTGGGTATTTCAGCTTTGGAATGCACTCACTAGGATTCGAGTTGAGCTGGACCACCCACAAAAGCAAGGCCACCCAAGGGAAAATTCAAGACCTGGGTAAGCAGAGCTGTCAGGCGTGCCTTGCGAGAGCAGCTGGCCATCCCAGCACCTGCTGCCCAGTTCCAGACAGCTGGGGCTGAGGCCTCACGGGCCCAGCTGCTTTCAGACTGGGCACACACAAAGACCACTGCCATTTGGGCATCTGTCAACTCACTATATTTGGTGGAGAAAGTTTGGCAGGGAGATGTGTGGTCTACCAACTAAAATTTAGGCTGATTAGTCACAAACCAGAGTCATAAAACCATAGGGCTGGAAGGCCTCTCCCGTGAAGGAGGTCTCTCAAAATTTCCTGTGAATTAGAAAAACACAGGGAGCTTCCTGAGAACGCTGATTCCAGATTCCATACCTTGGAGTCCGGTTCAGTGGGTCTGTGAACTATATGCCAACTGTATTCCTTAGTAAGACCTTGAGGTCAATACAGATAATATAGTGAACTAATAGATGAACCAAAGTTTCCATTCCAAGAATTTGAAGAAATATCACAGTTTATGACTAATCCATCACTTGGGATCTATGATAAAACTATATTAAAACTAAATATTACTAATCCTTATCTTATTTACTCACAAGTTAGACAGTGTGAGAATTTACCTGAAATTGAGAATTCACCATTTAATCCATCATTAAATATATGGGATCATCAAAATGATTGTTTTCTTATTTCTTACCGGTTAAATGGAGGGCATGAGTCTTACCATAAAGTAAAAAATATATTTTCACATACATAAAATTCTTATATGAGCTCCCCTGATGGCTCAGTGGTAAAGAATCTACCTGCCAATGCAGGAGATGTGTGTTTGATCTCTGAGCTGGGAGGATTCCCCTGGAGAAGTAAATGGTAACTCACTCCAGTATTCTTGTGGCCTAGGTATTCAGTGGCCTAGGAAATCCCATGGCCAGAGGAGCCTGGTGGGCTACAGTCCCTGGGGTTGCAAAACAGTCATACACAACTTAACAACGAAACAACAACAGCAATTCTTATACAATTCCTCTATTTTTCCCTTGAAGCAAAGGGAAAAATAGCAGCAGCAGCAGAAGCCAAAAATTATCACCTTATGAAATTATAGGGATGAAGTTGTCAACTTCATGAACAAATCTCTTTAAATTGCTTTTTCTCAGTTTGAAGTATATAAAAAGTTTAAGGATATGAAATGGAAATCTGCCTTCATGATATAATTTAAGATATGGCAAATCAGACAGTTCTATTAAGAAACTGGATATTTCTGTGTAGCCCGAAAGGGAAATATAGATATTTTGCACTAGTTTCTTTAATGAGAAAAGCATAGCAGGTATGCTGACCCTGTCATAACTTCAGGATGTAGTCTGCCTGAGTGTGAGTATTTCTGGGAAGCTGTTTGTAATACTTTTCACTCCTGCCTGAGGTTTTTACCTGGGCAGAGTGTCTGTGAACCATTCCAAATTAAACTCATACGAATTTTATTTTTCAAGGGAAGTTCATGACTTTCATTAGAATCTTAAAGTCTGAAGCAACAAGATCTACTTCATCTAACATGGTAGTAATTGAGCTTTATAATAATGCAATATGCTTTTTCAAGTAGGAATGAAGAACAGATATATGTAACTTTCATCTCAGTAAATGTAAGCTAATTCAGAAAAGAGTAGGTACAAGCTTTAATTGTGTGTGTGTGTGTGTTTTCCTTTCAGGCAAGTAAAATATTTTCGTCAGTTTAAGTACATTTTTTTAGTTTATTAAATGTTTTAAATGGCTTTGGTATATATACTTGGCAAGTTTTAGAAAAGTGTGTTCAGCTAGTTAGTAGTTTCCTTCTCATAAATTTCACCACAGTGGCATCCTATATATTTGCCTCACTTACTACTTTTAGGGAGTTGGAATTTATCTACTATTTCATCTAATAATGTGTGCCCTCTCACATACCTACATACATGTACAAAACACACACAGCACATACACACACACTAATGTGATATGAACATACATTTGGAAGACTCTATTCCTTTTTATTCTCCTTTCTCTTGTGACTGTGACAGGATATTTTCTGGTTCCTGCTTTGGAGAAAAGAGTAGAATTGAAATCCTAGAATCAGCCAGGTCTGAACTGGATTTTAAAGTGTCTCTGCCATATGGAAACAAGAAAGAACTGCCATTCATGTTTCTAGAGCCCTGTGATGGATGTGCTGTTTATGCAGGGAAGAGGGGGTGGTAGAGAAAGGAGAACTTCTCCAGAATTTATGAAGTCCATTGAAGCCCACTTATGAGGTTTATACTTTTGCCAAACACTCCAAAATATACACATGTAGATACCTTAGTGAATTTTTGAGCTGGTGAAGACATAGATGTTTTGGGATAGTGGAAGCTCTGCACCTCTCTTCCTACAGAGAATATGGGAAAGAACTTAAGACTTTAAGTCCAAAACAATTTGAATCAGAGTTCTGATTATGATTCTTACCTTAGAAAACTCCCTAAGTTTCCATTCCTTGCTTATAAAATTGGAAAAGTGACACTTGTCATACCTACTTTAAAATCTTTGAGAGTCTCAAGTAAGATAGTGTATTTGAAAATTTTTGTAACCCGGGAAACTTTATAGAAATGTATGGTGCTTTCTTTATTTTAGTCTCCTCTTGATGTTGACAACTATTTCACCCTAACTATGACAGCAAAGCTATCAATCATTATGAATTTTTTCTACTTGCATTACTTAAAAATTCACCAATGAAGAGATTTCAAATTCTTGGTCAAAGCTTCCCACACCTGGGTAAACCTGTCAAACTGTCTCCTTTGCATATCACCTCTGAACTTCTCTGGCCTGAAGTGCCAGAATATTTTGATGCCTGAATATCCATCAGGAGAAACTCTAAATTTTTATTCTCTCCATTCATTAGCTAAATCGAATCCCACCTAAATCTTATTTTTATCTCTTTTCTTGAACTTCTGACCTCATCTCTGAACTGATACAAGCTCTTCCTGTGTTGCATTATAAAAGAAGATTATTTTGTCTTGGAGACTAACCCCTCTCTAGTTCGATTTTATGCACTATTTCTCAGATGTTCTTTTTAATTTTTGTCTTAGGTAAAATCTTAATATAGTTGTGTCATATTTCATTTACTGCGAAATCATTTATGTTTTAGGCTAATCAATACTAATTAATTATATTAATCTCTAATTAAAGATGCTTTCACTTTATCTTCTTGTTTGAGGCTTTTATTTTTTTATGACGAATGTAAGAAAACATACAGACACATTGAATTTTTGTAATTGTTCAAATGATCTCACAGCAAAGGAACAGTGTAGACATGTTTGTGGTAGAATTCAAATCGTGATGAAGGTATCTGTTATGTCAGACCCTCTAAGGTGGAAGATGTCAAGCCACATAGAATTTCACAAATGTAGGAACAAAGTGAGGTATAGTGGAGTCCTACTGCCCAAGGATAATTTTTGGGTAATCTTTATATGACGTTAAGAATATAAAATATACAGAAATTTCTTATTGTACTTGAGGTTACAACATGAATAGAGGAAGCAGAGTCCTTAATGTACTAGCTACATTTTTTCCCCCTAGAAAAGGATAACCTAGAAATTTACTGTCATTTGTACCATTTGGATACAACATGCTGCTATGTACATTCATTAAACACTTGGGGCAGAAGAGAGAAATATGTCCTGAGAACAAGATTTTTAGAGCCAGAAATTAATGTTCTTCAGTAAAGACAAAGATATTGAGTAAAATACATGATTTCCTAAAAAAATAAGAGCGGTTGATAGCATTTTACCCTTTTCTACATTCCCATGCTAACTTCTGGTTACTTCAAAAGCATGTAGGTAGCACAGCATGTGCTGCTGCTGCTAAGTCGCTTCAGTCGTGTCCGACTCCGTGTGACCCCATAGACGGCAGCCCACAAGGCTCCCCGGTCCCTGGGATTCTCCAGGAAAGAAAACTGGAGTGGGTTGCCATTTCCTTCTCCAACGCGTGAAAGTGAAGTCGCTCAGTCGTGTCCGACTCTCAGCAGCCCCATGGACTGCAGCCTTCCAGGCTCCTCCGTCCATGGGATTTTCCAGGCAAGAGTACTAGAGTGGGGTGCCATTGCCTCCTCCGAGCACAGTATAATCTGTGCTTAAATACTATGGAGTCAATGTGCGTTAAACTCAGGGTAGCATTGACCTATTTGATTCCAATGACAAATTTTGGTTTTTTCTTATTGTTGTGATGGAAGACAATTAACTAGAAATCTTGGAATCCTTTTTCCACTGGAACAGAAAATAAAGTTTTCATTGGTCATAGAAGTCAGAATTGGAGCTGGTCCCTTTCTCCCACTTTAGTTGTTGAGTATTCTTCATCATTGCAATTTTCTTCAATTGTACAAACAATAAAAATAACATTTGAAATTTTTACTTTACTGGACACCATGCTATATGTTCTTCATTTTGCCATAGCAATAATTCATTGAGATTGGTACTATTATTAGTTTCATTTGTGTAATAGGAACCCTAGAATTATGAAGTTCAAATAAATACATTTCTGAGAATCTCACAGCTAGGAAATGGTGTAGCTGGAATTCAAACTCAGGATTTGGATGCCAGGAAAATTAAATTGAGGCAAGAATGACATAATGGGTCAAAGGAAGCCACCAATAACTAAAATAGAATATAAGAATGAGACTTGGAGGCTGACTGTTCTGGAAAACAAAACAAAATAAAACAAAGAAAATAAGACCTGAGTCTTTAACTTCATTTTTGTAATAGATCTACTTATTTCCTATAATAGTTGAAGGAGTCAGTGAAGAGCAAGGCAAGTATTAGAGAAACATAGAACCATGTCTTTAGAAATAGCACCACACACAGTGATGTATAACATGGGAGGCTGTAAAATTCCCTGCATTGATATATATAAAGGAAATAGAAGACAGTTTTCTAGGTTTGAAATTTCAGAGATTTACATAGAGATGAGGTCCCATACCATTCTGAGATTCTCCCAGTGAAAGATCAAATAAGACAGTTGCATGGGTTAGAAATTTTGGTCTTCAATATGAAGTTGTAAATATGGTAATATTTGTCCAGAAGATTTAACTAAGGCCCCAAATAATGACATATGGGGCAAAAGGAAGGCAACAGTAACTAAAATAGAAGCTCAGAGGCTAACCGCACTGGCCTGAATATTGGTGAGAACTTGAGAACCCTCCAAAATACAATAAAGAGTGTCCCCACCATAGTGCTGTGTAAGCTGTTCCATAGATGAAAGCCAAGCTTAGTGAACTCTGCTCCATAAATGGAAACTGGGCCTTAGTCAGGCTTCTCTGCCTCCTATTAGATAGATGGGATTAGAACTCTTGATCCAAAGCAGAGGTATACTTAAGAAATATCTTCCTTAAGAAGTGGTAATTAACAAGTCCATCAACAATTTTAAAGAATATATTCAATTAATGGAACTATTCCTGGGGAAATTTAATGCAAGTTTTTGAGAAATTTAAATGTTAGTCACTTTATTTTAGTACTAGGATTAATCTGTTTTATCTACAAGAAAGCTAACAGTTCTAAGATATCATTTATTTTCATCTAGGTTTCTTTTTTAACACCAAAAATATTTTGCATTGGGGTATAGCCTGATGCTGGGAAAAGCCTAGGGCAGGAGAAGGGGACAACAGAGGATGAGATGGCTGGATGGCATCCCTGACTTGATGGACGTGAGTCTGAGTGAACTCCGGGAGTTGGTGATGGACAGGGAGGCCTGGCATGCTGCAGTTCATGGGGTCGCAAAGAGTTGGACACTACTGAGTGACTGAACTGAACTGAACTGATAGCCAGTTAATAATGTTGTGATAGTTTCATCAAGGTATTTAAATGGCCTTTAGGCTTACAGAAATGTTTGATTCCAGCAACTAATTTTTTACACAATGTACTTGAAATCTTCAAGGGAATGTATTCTATTACAGAAGAAATAGAGCACTGAAAAATTGAAGTTGTCCATTCGAGGTGGGCTTTCTCTGCTAATTTGAACATGTGGTAATAGGTGAATTATGTCATCTCCTGAGGCTAATTTTCCATTTATGAAAAAGTCAGGGTTATTATTAGATGACCTCTGAGGCATGTTACATCTCAAAGATTTTATAACATTCTCAACTGTTATTCATTAGTTGAAAGTTAATTTGACTAGGTAAGCTTTCTGTTTGATATAAAGAGCATTATTATCTCCAAGAATATTAAAATTGTTTTAAAATCTCACATAATAAATTTGATGCCTATTACTAATCTCCACTACTTTGGCCACCTGATGTGAAGAGCTGACTCATTACAAAAGACCCTGATGCTGGGAAAGATTGAAGGCAGGAGGAGAAGGGGACGACAGAGGATGAGATGGTTGGATGGCATCCTGGACATGTTTGAGCAAGCTCTGGGAGATGGTAAAAGTCAGGGAAGCCTGGCATGCTGCAGTCCATGGGTTCACAAAGAGTCAGACGCAACTGAGAGACTGAACAACAATAACATTAATTAGTGTGTGTGTGTTTAGCTCCTCAGTTGTGTCCAACTCTTTGTGACCCCTTCAAGGGTAGCCTGCCAGGCTCCTCTGTCCATGGGATTTTCCAGGCAAGAATGCTGGAGTGGGTTGCCATTTCCTTTTCCAGGAGATCTTTCCCACCCGGGGATGGAACCCAGGTCTCCCCCATTTCTGGAAGATTCCCATTATTAATTGTTCTTGGTGGCTACAGTGAGTTTCAAAGGATAAAACTGAAAACCATAACAAATAGATACATTGGCATATTTAACCACCAGCTCTGTTGATATTGGGTTTTCCTTGTGGCTCAGCTGATAAAGAATCTGCCTGCATTGCAGGAGATCTGGGTTCGATCCCTGGGTTGGGAAGATCCCCTGGAGAAGGGAAAGGCTACTCACTTCAGTATTCTGGCCTGGAGAATTCCATGGACTATACAGTCCATGGGGTCATAAAGAGTTGGATGCAACTGAGTGACATTCACTTTCACTTTTCACTTTCTGTTGATATTTATCTTTGTAAATTCACATTAATTGAGGTACCTGTTCCGAATATTAGAAACTTCTGTGTAACCCTGTGGAAAGAAACGAAAGAAGGAAACTCAGGGTTACATTAATTGGAATCAGTGTTACCAGTTGCATAAACATGCTGTGGTCAATAATTTTAGTCCCAGCTGGAAAATAAATTGAGAGTAAATTGAGCAGTTGATTGTCCTAAGGTAGCTTATTGCACTCATGTAAACAAGCATTAACTGATTTTTTCCTGTGTCACTAATTCTCAAATGTGGCTGCACATTGCTATCACCTGAGGAATGTAGAAAAATCTCTAACTCCAGATGTGCTTCATAAAATTAAATAAAGTTTCTAGACATGGGGTCTATGCAATGAATATATGTGAGACAATACCTTTTTGAGATTCTGCTTCATTTCTTTTGGATACATACCTGGAAGTGGGATATAATAGTTCTATTTTTAATTTTTTGAGGAACATCCATATAATTTTCCACAGTGGCTGTACCAATTTACATTGCCACCAATAGTGCCTAAGGGTTTTCTTTTTTCCACATTCTTGCCAACATTCATCTCTTGTCTTTTTCAAGATAGTATTCCAACAGATGAGAGGTAATATCTCATTGTGGTTTTGATTGTATTTCCCTGGTGATTAGTATTGTTGAGCACTTCCTCCTATACCTACCCGCCATATGTATGTCTTTTATTTGACCAATTGTTTCTTCCATTTGATTTAGCCTGCTAGTGATTTCTGTTTGGTATTTTCTTATATTTTCTATCTCTTTGTTAAAATCCTTGTTTTGTTTATGCATTGTTTTCCTGACATGAGGGATCATCTTTATGACTCTTATTTTGAACTCTGTAAGGTAAATTACTACCTCTGTTTCACTAAGTTCTGTTTTTTGGAATATTTTTATCTTTTGTTTTGGAAACATGCCTCTGTTTCTTTACTTTCCTTTTAACTCTGTGTTGTTTTCTACTCATGAGATAAAACAGCCACTTGTCTGTGTTTTGATAGGGTAGTCTCATGTACGAGATGAAGCTTGTTGTTCAGCCTAGCCCAAACTCTTGGTTGTCCCCTAAACAGTTGCTATTGTCCAAGATTTCTTCTTTGTTTTTGTGGCTCTAGTATGTTGAGGATGTGCCAAGACCTGTCAGTATTTCAAAGGGGAGGATCCAAGTCAGCACCTTGACATAAGCTGATGGAAACTGGGCCCTCAGGAAAGAGCTGGGAGAGCATGTAGTTAGGGCCCTTCCCGGGGGAGACTGGGAGATGTGTGGTTATTAGTATCCATATGGGTGATGTAGGTAATTTCTCATTTGCTCAATGCATAGGAGTTGCTCTGCTAGTTTCTAGATTTCTTTTAGAAGAATTTTCCATATGTGTAGCTCTAGGTTCAGTGTGTCTTTTGGAGGAGATAAGTTCAGGAAGCTCCCATGTTTCCTTCTTGGATCAGAACTGATTTTTCAGCCGATGAGCTTTGCTTTCTCTCCAAAAGATGATCACTTCTATTTCTACTTCTTCTAAATGCAAGTCCAAAGTTTAGTTAAATCAAATAAATTGAAAAATTTAATACTAACTCTCATGAAATTTACCTTTTCTTGACAAGTGGGGCCTGTGACTTTTATATTTAATCATTTCTTTATTTCCCATTTTTACTGTATCCAAAGAATCCTTGTCATCATTCAGAAGCTTTCAGTTCCCTGGATTTTCAGTCTTCTAATCCCGTTAGGAGACTTTGCTCTGAGTTTCTGCTCTTTACAACTCTATATATTTTTAAAATTATATTGAACATGAAGTTTAAAAAATTTTTCTAATACATTACTCATGAGTATTTCAACTCTTTCATTTTGACTTTGCATTGTATATTTCCTCTGTAAGAGTACTGGATCATTTCATTCTACAATAAGATAACAGCATCTTTTCATAATTAACTAAAGCAAATTTATCTTTATTTTACACAACCTCTTCAGGCATACTATATCCATTCAGATTTTACAATTTTGTTTTATTTTATTCTTTCCATTATTAATGAATGATATTATGTTTATTTTTTTAGATAAGGTAGTGCTTTTGGGAAGGAGAAGTCAATGGCACTCTACTCCAGTACTCTTGCCTGGAAAATCCCATGGATGGAGGAGCCTGGTGGGCTGCAGTCCATGGGGTCGCTAAGAGTCGGACACGACTGAGCGACTTCACTTTCACTTTTCACTTTCATGCATTGGAGAAGGAACTGGCAACCCACTCTGGTGTTCTTGCCTGGAGACTCCCAGGGACTGGGGAGCCTGGTGGGATGCCGTCTATGGGGTCGCACAGAGTCGGACACGACTGAAGCGACTTAGCAGTAGTGCTTTTGGGAAGCTTTACTTTTGGTCTTATTCTCAAGGAAAATTTTACTTTTTAATATTATTTATCCAGCTTTTCATTATTTTAAAAAATTAGAATTCACAACATTCTTTTGGGGTTTATAAATATTTGAAAACAGAAAGTAAGAATAAATACTCAATCTTCAAAGAAAGTTATAGTTACAATAAAATACTCATGAAAGCCAAAAGCTGAAAAAATATTCTCTAAATGTGAAAAGTAACCTCAAATTGCAAACTGAAAATAGTTACAAGCTAGGAGACAAGTCTTTTAATTCAGAAACTTAATTGGGTAAATGAAGAAACATTTTAGATTCTTCAAAGCATCTTTTTAGATAAACTATTTAGAACGAATTGTTGGGAGAATAAATTAAATATTTTGAAACTCAAACAGCAAGAAGCATACAAATAGTTGAAAGGTAAAATCAAATTACTGATCATTTAAATAAACAAGGGGATGTTATAAGATGACTTTAAGATGATGCAAAGATTACAGCCAAGCATAACTAATATTTTAAAACCGCATTGTTAAACTTAGCAGTCATATCTCTTTGTTGCATTCATAGTCAACTCACGTGTGTGTGTGAGTCGCTCAGTCCTGTCTAATTCTTTGCGACTCCATGGATGGTAGCCTGCCTAGCTCCACTGTCCATGGGATTCTATAGGCAAAAATATAGGAATGTGTTGCCATTCCCTTCTCCAGGGGATCTTCCTGACCCCTGGATCAGGAAGGGATCAAACCTTGGTCTCCTACATTGCAGGTAGATTCTCTACTGTCTGAGCCACTTCAGTTCAGTTCAGTTGCTCAGTCGTGTCTGACCCTTTGCAACCCCATGAACTGCAGCATGCCAGGCCTCCCTGTCCATCACCAACTCCCGGAGTTCACCCAAACCCACGTCCATCGAGTCGGTGATGCCACCCAGCCATCTCATCCTCTGTCGTCCCCTTTTCCTCCTGCCCCCAATCCCTCCCAGCATCAGAATCTTTTCCAATGAGTCAACTCTTCGCATGAGGTGGCCAAAGTACTGGAGTTTCAGCTTTAGCATCATTCCTTCCAAAGAACACCCAGCACTGATCTCCTTTAGAATGGAGCCACTTAGGAAGTCCAATTAACTCATAAGTTATATATAATAGAACTTAAAACAAACCTCCATTTGCTTTTTAGCAATCATTTTATTGGCCATTGTCTGGCCAGAAAAGTCAGAGGGATTTGCCACGCTTAATTGTATAACTCTTGAGGACAAGAATCATGTTTCCTATATCTTATGTATCTTCCATGGAATTTAGCACATCAGGAGCTTTAAAAATACTGTCTAAATGCCTCTTCCTGGTTTACCACATCAGTACATATTCCATTCCTGTTTCAAGCAATGGGTCTTCTTCCTCATGACAGGAGATTTCCCACAATGCTTTAATTTTTCTTTTTTTTTTTTTTTCCTTAAAATAAGCTCAAAAGCATGAAGGAATTTCTGCAGTATATGTTTATTGCATGTTTCTATTCTGCCCTGTCAGTTGGGCCATGAACCCTCAGGGAGTAAGAATGGAGAGGAAAATATTCTCTTTCCTATTTCCCTCCATCAAGCACTTCCCTTCTTGTGTGTATAAACATCACCCAGAGAGGAAGATTATGTAATCTTGTAGATGCAAAAGGTTCAAGAGATGGGCTATATTAAAAATAGACAACCCAAATGTGGGAAAGCCCCAGAATTATCAGTGTCTTCAAAAACAAACTGTTCACTCTGTAATGTGCTGCTCTTAACAAAGTGCTTTAAAATAATCTCCTTTGATTCATATGCCAGCCTCTTGAGGTACAGGGCATGTCTTATTGTGTCCATTTTGTAGATGTGGAAACCAGAGCTTAGAGAAGTTAGAAAACTCCTAAAGTAGCAGTTGTGGAGTGTGGCCTCATGTTCCATGTTCCGATTCCTGTTCTTGGGTTCTTCCACCATGTCATCCTGTGAGCAGTCTATGTACACCACTAGAATAGTAGGTAAGAGTTAAGGTGAACCTATTATATGGCATGTCTGTTAATGTACATGTATGTTTATGAGCTTGGTTGTGGTTATACAAATTTTACTATCAAGAATAACTAAAGGCAGGCTTTTTCGGAGATTTGGAACTCTATGAAGCAAGGATCAGAAAGAAAGATTCAAAATATATTCAGAGGGATAGAATTCCCTGTGGTCGAGCTGCATTCCAAATGTGTGAAAAACATGACATGCAATAAATTCTGGCTAAAGTGAGTTAGCTTGGTAACTTCCTTTCTCTGTTTCCTGGTGACTGGCAGCTAGAAGTTCTTAGAAGCTTTCAAAACCTGGGAATGATAGGCATCCCCAAGTTCAAAGACTCCCTTGAACCTTCTGGACATACAACTGCAGCTAGAAGTCCTGTTGAAACAGGCTTCCCTGGGTAATTTCCAGTAAAGTTGGATACACAGCACTGTTAGAACTAGCTTCCTCAAGGTTGCACATCGCTGACATTCTGTTCTCAGCTAGATTTAAGAGAACAGAGGCTGCCCGCGAGACTGGCCTGTGGCGTGTACACCTGATATTTCTTACCTGAACCACCTGACCGTGGTCACTACTTCAGCACTAATGGGCCCTCCCCCACTGACACAGGTGTGAGGCACCGCTGGGTGTTTCTCACACATAATTGAAAACACATCTGTGCACGAAGCTTGGAGGGGATGTCTTCCTTACAGAAATAAACTTTTGCCACCTTTCTGAAAAAACAAGTCTTCAGGATTGTTTCTACATGAGCCAATTCCTTAGGGACAGACTGTTATCCTTGATATTAAATCGTATATATTACAGAGCTGTATGTTCACGATAATTGGCTAAGTAGACCATGGTCGGGAATAGAAAACTCTGCTCAGAATTAAAGGATGACACAATCTTTTCTTGATTGGTTTTAGTGAAAAATGAGATTGGCAGAAGCAGTGCTACTCCCCTGGGAATTCCCTTTGATTTTTAAAGAGGGAGGTGAATATGCTGAGCAGGAATGATCATGTCTGAAAGATGAAACACTTTTAAAAATATTCAACTTGTGATCCCTGGTTCTTAGAAAAATAGTAAGTAAGACTGTAAACAACTCTTAGTCATACTCTTAGAATCAGAGACTCGGTGACTTGCTAGGGAAGCTCAACCACACTCAGTAGCCCCCAGGGCTTAGGGCCAGTTGTTCAAAGCACTTCACTGGATTTCACATACAGATCACTCTTTGCCAGAGTTATTAAGACAACACCAGGGTCTTTAAAGACGTTATATCACAGAAACACTGGCCTGTGTTGAGAAGTGGCCCAAATGTTGGAGACAACAAAGAGCAGTCTTTCACCTCACAGAAACTTTCAATCCAATGGATCTCAGGCAAAGAGATCTTCAGGAAAGATACTGCTGAAAGAGGGGCCAACTGCTTCAATATCTGACTCCTCTTTAATTGGATTCAGTGCCCAGGTCAAAGTTTTCCCCTTTATGTCTTCATGCAATCAGAAAGTTAATAGTCCTGATTTATGCTCCCAAGGGGTCCTTCTCTTCATTTGAGGCTAGAATTAACCAGATTTTTTTAAAGACTATAGAGGTAGAGTGCCTTGAACATAGATTTGGGAGATTTATAAGTTCTTCTAGTGGAAATGGTAGGAGAATTAGAGATATGTAGAAACTGTAAGAAGTCTGATCATCTTCCTTAAAAAAATTGATGACTTTGCCACGACATGCTGACATCTCTTCAAAGGCAGGCATGGGTTTCCAGTGTCTCTCTGTGGCAAATGTTCCCTATTTTCCTAGGTAAATTTTGTATCATTCCTGTGACTTTTTTCTCTGCAGTTAAAATTACTTATTAAAATTTTATTTAAAAATAATGCAAGGTACTTTCTGGAGCTACAAAAATATGCAATAATATTTTACAGTTCCTATATTAAGATGCTCAGATTTAGTTTGCCAAATAGTATGAAAGATCACTTGTTCCTGTGTGTTGTATATCCACTCAAACACACGTAGACTCAAGTTTGGAGCCAAAATATTTTTTATCCCTTACTCTTAATTCATTTGCAATTTTAAACTTCCTCCTTCGGTGAAACAACTCAGAATTTCTCAGAATTTCTAGTTCTCAGAAATTTCTCAAAATCTTCCAGTTTTGTAAGAAGATCATGATTCAGTTCAGTTCAGTTCAGTCGCTCAGTCATGTCCGACTCTTTGTGACCTCGTGAATCACAGCACGCCAGGCCTCCCTGTCCATCACCAACTCCCGGACTTCACTCAGACTCACGTCCATCGAGTCAGTGATGCCATCCAGCCATCTAATCCTCTGTCGTCCCCTTCTCCTCCTGCCCCCAATCCCTCCCAGCATCAGAGTCTTTTCCAATGAGTCAACTCTTTGCATGAGGTGGCCAAAGATAGGCTAAAAACTAACCTATACATATCAATAAAGATAACAAAAATTTATATGCTGTATTATTATACGAGTTTCAAAGGTACTTCATGAATACCACGATTCTTACAACATTTTTATGAGAATTCGTGGAAACAAAAGTCATTCCTTTTGATTTTTCAATAGAATGGTGTATTTTTCTCAGGGCACAAAATGAATTAGCCCAATACATTTCTTGATTTGTTTGGAAGCAGTTTTTCATGTCTAACATCTGTAAAGTCTCACTCATGGGCAGACACACGCATACATTCTTCTTTTATTCTTATGCTTTTGATTCTTCTTAGGAATTTTATATCTAGCATACTAAATATTTTCTTTAATTGTTATCTATCTCCTTCACTAGAATTCAGGCTCTATCAGGATAAGAGTTTTGTCTATTTTGTTTATTGTACTTCAGTACCTAGAATGTGTCTGGTCTACTGTAGATGCTCAATAAACATTTGTTGAATGAATATGTGACTGTTCCTAGAACCTCAGCACATTAGTCAATGGCATAAACTCTCTTAATTTGGGTTTATTTCTCTAGATGATGTCATCATAGCATGGGTGGGGGGGGGTGGCAGAAAAAGATTGGTTTACTCCATTGTGAAGTCAACAAAACATATTGATCAGTGTTTTTCAGGGCAAACACAGATTGAAAGTTAAGACTTCTTTTAAGGGAAAGCCAAAGAATTGATGCTTTTGAACTGTGGTGTTGGAGAAGACTCTTGAGAGTTCCTTGGACTGCAAGGAGATCCAACCAGTTCGTTCTGAAAATCAGTCCTGGGTGTTCTTTGGAAGGAATGATGCTGAAGCTGAGACTCCAATACTTTGGCCACCTCATGCGAAGAGTTGACTCATTGGAAAAGACTCGGATGCTGGGAGGGATTGGGGGCTGGAGGAGAAGGGGACGAGAGAGGATGAGATGGCTAGATGTTATCACCGACTCGATGGACATGAGTTTGAGTAAACTCCAGGAGTTGGTGATGGACAGGGAGGCTTGGCGTGCTGTGATTCATGGGGTCGCAGAGTCAGACACAACTGAGCGATTGAACTGAACTGAACTGAAGGGAAAGCAATAAGACATGTCTACTATGTATCCAGATTTAAAATGTGTGTGCGTGCTCAGTCGTGTTTGACTCTTTATGGCCCCGTTGACTGTAACCCTCCAGGCTCCTCTGTCCATGGGATTTCCCAGGCAAGAATACTGGAGTGGGGTGCCATTTCCTACTCCAGGGGATCTTCGTGACCCAGAGATGGAACCCACATCTCTTGCATTGGCAAGGTGGATTCTTTACTGCTAGCACCATCTGGGATATACCTCATTTAAAATGAGGTGTATCTTATAGACAGAATGATCTTTGTAAACTGAACCTTTTCTCAAATATAAACTTCATGGTTAAAAAATCACAGAAAAAACTTGTTTATAACACATTTTACATCTGATTTCTTTCCCTTTAAGACATACATAAGTAATGTTCAAGGGCATTATTTTTTTTTAATGTAATATAGTTTAAATATTTTAAGAAGTACAATAATGCTGTTTCAAAGTTTTTAAAGTAGACATATTGAATATCTTGCTTTCTAAGTCACTTCAGTCGTGTCTGACTCTTTGTGACCCTATCAAAGAATTAAGTCTTTAGGTATATGCTTATCAAATTTAACTTACAGTACAAATTTGTGAACCTCCCTGCTTAAGTAAAAGGAGAACTCTAAATAAAGAAGGATTAAGGGACAGAATTCTCAAGATTTGACTTCTGCTCCATTATGAAACATATAGGCAATTGACTCAAAATCACGGCTAAGAAAGCAACTAAAGCTAAAATGTGTACTGAAGTCAAATTTATAATTAAAATATTTCTCTGCTGCTGTTTGCTTTAGATTTAGGTATTAGTAAATAGAATTTAGAAAGCTAAGAAAATAATAGCATATTTACAATGAACTTGCTTAAGATTCCTATGGTATCCAATGCATTTATAGTTTAAACTTAATTCAGAGTTCCTAAATAAGCAGAGTCGCTCCTTTGAGAGACCTCTTACCCCATGTAAGGGCAATTCTTCACTTAATGGTGGCAGCAAGTTTGCAATTGCTTTCTTCATAAAGATTCTATGATTATGAATTTATGGGGAAAAAAGTTATAATTGAAAATAAGGTGATAATCTCAGCATTTATTCAACAGTAAGTTGAGAGCAATTTCCATTTCCCTCATTAATCTACACACTATAATTATGTTATGAGGATTATGCCTCTGTCATAATTCAGGACAAGGGTGTGCACTTGATTTATAGAGGCCTTGGAAAGAAAGTTCCACCCAGAGGTGATCAATCTAAACTTGCTTCAATAACCCAGATATCGCTCCTGTTATAGGGCAGTAAAAAACTATGACTAATTGATTTACAGAGAGAATCAGGAACTAGGAGCTTCTCTCTATTCTAAAACAAACTTTTGTTGATGCAAGATCACACCAAAACATAAATGTATGTGTCAAATGTGTTTTTTACATGTTATGATGCTACTCCCTAATCTGTGCTACTTTTAAATTTACACAGAGTAAATCACAAAATGACATAATATTTACTTTCATCTTTTCAGTCCCAACGTAAACTCTGCTTTACTTTGGTACTATTTAAAGCAGTCTTTGACCTAGAGCCAGACATCCTGGAATGTGAAGTCAAGTGGGCTTTAAAAAGCATCACTACGAACAAAGGTAGTGGAGGTGATGGAATTCCAATGGAGCTATTTCAAATCCTAAAAAATGATGCTGTGAAAGTGCTGCACTCAATATGCCAGCAAATTTGGAAAACTCAGCAGTGGCCACAGGACTGGAAAAGGTCAGTTTTCATTCCAATTTCAAAGAAAGGCAATGCCAAAGAATGCTCAAACTACCGCACAATTGCACTCATCTCACATGCTAGTAAAGTAATGCTCAAAATTCTCCAAGCCAGGCTTCAGCAATACATGAACCGTGAACTTCCTGATGTTCAAGCTGGTTTTAGAAAAGGCAGAGGAACCAGAGAACATCCACTGGATCATGGAAAAAGCAAGAGAGTTCCAGAAAAACATCTATTTCTGCTTTATTGACTATGCCAAAGCCTTTGACTGTGTGCATCACAATAAACTGTGGAAAATTGTTCGAGAGATGGGAATACCAGATCACCTGATCTGCCTCTTGAGAAATCTGTATGCAGGTCAGGAAGCAACAGTTAGAACTGGACATGGAACAACAGACTGGTTCCAAATCGGGAAAGGAGTACATCAAGGCTGTATATTGTCACCCTGCTTACTTAACTTATATGAAGAGTACATCATGAGAAATGCTGGACTGGAAGAAACACAAGCTGGAATCAAGATTGCCGGGAGAAATATCAATACCCTCAGATATGCAGATGACACCACCCTTATGGCAGAAAGTGAAGCGGAACTAAAAAGCCTCTTGATAAAAGTGAAAGTGGAGAGTGAAAAAGTTGGCTTAAAGCTCAACATTCAGAAAACGAAGATCATGGCATCTGGTCCCATCACTTCATGGCAAATAGATGGGGAAACAGTGTCAGACTTTATTTTTCTGGGCTCCAAAATCACTGCAGATGGTGACTGCAGCCAGGAAATTAAAAGACGCTTACTCCTTGGAAGGAAAGTTATGACCAACCTAGATAGCATATTCAAAAGCAGAGACATTACTTTGCCAACAAAGTTTCGTCTAGTCAAGGCTATGGTTTTTCCTGTGGTCATGTATGGATGTGAGAGTTGGACTGTGAAGAAGGCTGAGTGCCGAAGAATTGATGCTTTTGAACTGTGGTGTTGGAGAAGACTCTTGAGAGTCCCTTGGACTGCAAGGAGATCCAACCAGTCCATTCTGAAGGAGATCAGCCCTGGGATTTCTTTGGAAGGAATGGTGCTAAAGCTGAAACTCCAGTACTTTGGCCACCTCATGCGAAGAGTTGACTCATTGGAAAAGACTCTGATGCTGGGAGGAATTGGGGGCAGGAGGAGAAGGGGACGACAGAGGATTAGATGGCTGGATGGCATCACTGACTCGATGGACGTGAGTCTGAGTGAACTCCGGGAGTTGGTGATGGACAGGGAGGCCTGGCGTGCTGCGATTCACGAGGTCACAAAGAGTTGGACATGACTGAGCGACTGAAATGAACTGAACTGAACTGAAAGCAATATTAAGAAGTAAATGATTTGAATATAAAATGACTGCATGATTACAATTACTGTAACCGTGAATATTGTATATGTATATGAATAGTTTTTAACTCTTTATTTTTGTATAATGCCTTTTAGGACTAATGTTCTGAGAATCAAACACTTAATGCTCTAAGAGAAGAGCTTTCTCTGTCTTCATTTTGCATTAAACATAACAAGTCACCATTTTGTCCCCGAGATTCCTCCTTGTTTTCATTTTTTGCTTTTCTTCTAGTTACATTTCTCAGTATTCCAAAGTTCAGAATGTAACAGTTTCCTAGAATGTGCTTTGAGAAGGCTTCCATGCTTTATTAATTTTTATATTCCACAATCCTAAGCTAGAACATTATAGTAATCAGCGTATGACTAATAGTCTGGGGAAAACATTAACTTCCATAGCTAGCTTTGTAGGTTTTACATAATTATTTATGGCACCTAATTATTATTCTCATTACTAGCACAATATTGTACTAAATCATTTTTATCTCTGGTATTGTGGATTTTTCAGTCACTAATTATGTGGCTTTGTTTTATGTGCTAATGGCACATGTCAAATGTAGATTCTGTAAGATAATGGACCTGTTTCCAAATTTATTACTGTGCTTCTGTTGGCTTTAAATTTTTTTCTAATTATGTTATCCTCTGATTGAAAGGAAAGGAACATTTGTTTAAACTCACATGAATCATTTCTAAATTGATAGCTCAGAAAAGTATATGAGAAACACTGCTCCTCTCATTCACTATTTTTAAATAAAGGCTCACCTAAAATTTTGATGTTGAAGTAGTCAGAATGACTACATCACTTTCATTTTTCTATGTGCCAAGCTATCTCACACAGTGACAATTATCTATATACAAATTACTAGCAAAAAATATAAGGATTTAGGAAGGTGTTTCCTACCCACCAAGGAACAATTGTTAGAAGTACTGCTGTTTTTACTCCCCCTCCCCAAACACTGGTACCTAGCCAAAAAAAAAAAAAAAGAAAAGAAAAGTGTAAACTAAATTTCCAAAGTATAATTCAATTAGTAAATAAAGAGTTCACACTTTTTGAACTAAATTATTCAATATTTCTCAAGCACATGGTAGGAAATAAAAACAAAAAGATTTATAATGTTAAGGCACAAAGGGTCCTGACAAAATATCAGTGTGAACAAAGGAATAAAAAATAAGCATTTGAGGGTAGAAAATTTATGCATCACTAATTGTCTAATATTTTTCTTTAATTGAAAGTTCTGACATGGTGGGAATAATTTTTTTCCCTTCAAGTGCTCTTGTAAGTCCAATGTTTTCTTTTTCTCTGATAAACTATTCTGGGATTATCATTTTGCAGCTGCAGAGGAAAGTGACTTCAGCAGTGTTCCACTCTGCATGCAGTCCAGGGACTTATTAATAGTCAGTGGGGAATTCCACATGCTCTCATATCAAGGATCTGACTTGAGAACCAAAGAGGAGGGGCCTGGAGAGGAAAGAGTCCAGTATTTGCTCATATATTATTTAAAAACCCTTGTTAGTGCTTCAGATGTCAGATTACTGAGAGATGGGGAAAATACCTTCGTCTCTAGTACATAATGAATCTACCCCTTAATAGACTGGGCATGCACAATAAAACACAATCGTGGTTTACTTATATATAAGTCAGGTGACTTCTCCCCAGGCAGCGTTGTGTGCAGGAATGAGGTGAGCGCTTGGGAATCAGAGATGCACTCGAAAGTAAGAAGTCTGCAAATCATTCCCAACTGCTATAGGACTTTATTTCAATGCATGTTGGGTTCTAATAAAAGTATTCCCACTGGGCCCAATTCTATACTGTTTCCTGTCATAAAACTCCTACATATGTCACAGGAAACCAAGGGAAGAAACCCCTAGAGAAGAAGGAGTTGATTTAATAACAAATCTACTTCTCAGTATCATGAAGACATACACCTGTGCTTTCATAGCTGCTGAAAAATTAGAAACACACCAGACCATCACAGCCTTGTGTCCTGGATTCATAAACAGCAGAGTATGTATTAGCAGATGATTACCACAGCACTACACTTCTACCATTTTTGTCTTTCATACTCTAGACAAAACCAACATGATAAAAGAAGAGCCAGCAAAGATTTATGTGGCATGATTAGAAGGAGATAAAGAGATGGACCCTCACCTCCCATTGTTTCTCAAAGCTGTTTGTACTTTTCAATGCTGAAGTCTTCCTAAAGTACCTTCATAAAAGGCTGATCATTTGAATTGACTTCATAAACTTTTAGGATGCCATCACATTATTCCAAATCCCTCCAGGTTAGCAACATTTGATGTTTCAGAGGACAGCAGCAATCCAACTGAGGTCTCCTGCATTGCAGGTGGATGGTTTCCTTACCAACTGAGCTCTCAGGGAAACCCCAAATAGAAGGGTAGCTGGACCAGCCTCACCGTCATTCCATCATTGGGATGAGTTCTGGCTAGAGGCATTTGTCAATGGTAATAACAGTCAGTTTACTGATTTGAAGGAGAAAAATATGAAAAAATATTACAGCAATACTTGAAATGACTATTGGGAATCCATACTTAATTTAGTTGTAACATCTGTCATTTCTACATATTTTAATAAAACAATTAAGGTTTTTGTTTCAATATCATTCTAGTAAAACTATTAGAAGTTATTAACAGCTTAATAACTGACATGTTTAATCCTTTGGCCTAAAGACTGACACTTTTAATCATGTTTTCCATTCTTTATTATCTTTGACCCATTCTTTATTATCTTTGACCCATTCTTTTTGATACTCTCTCTCATCCTTTAAATATCCTGGCACTTTAGCTCTTTTCCTTAAAAAGTGACAGAGTGGGTCTGGACTTAAAAGAGCAGGGATCAGGAGGAATCAAGGCTACAAGTTACATGCATTGGAAGGTGGCTGCTTACTATAAAAGCAAGCAATTAAGCAATTGATTAAGAGAATAAAGAGAAAGGATAAATCCCTGTATTATTTCTCAGAATATATATCTGCCTATTATTTGATGGATCCCAAGAGAGTTTTCTTCCTCTGTAACAATTCAATGTTAAAAGCATGTGGAATTTCTCAAGCTTCAACTTCTTAAACTAGTGAGTATATATATTCTTCCTTCTATGAAGAACCATAGGAAATGTTAGGTAAAATATTTAGAATTCCCTGACACTTATAAACAATGTTCCCAATACTTTCAATTAGGGATTAGTTTTTCCTTTCAAGAGCTTTGAATTGGAATTCAGAATAGAGGGATTTCTATGATTCTGGAATGCCTTGAATTCACAAGTTCTTCATTGCAGAGTAAAGGGTGTGAAAGGCCTTGTAAATATCTGGTGAGTAGCCTGAGTCATTCAAACCAAAATATCTCCCCTTCTGGTATTTTGGCATGAACTGAAAATGCCCCAGGCCCAGGCCTTGACTTTTGATTCAAATGTAAAAGATTAAAAATAAATGTAACATATAGGAATGTCTTAAGCATCCTCCAGAGCCCAATATTTTCCATAAATACCTTTTATAAAATGGGAATTTCCTATGTGTCTTGAATGAGGAGAGTGTAGTGTGGGCCTGATGTCTGAGAAGGCCTTGGGGTGGGGCAGAAAGTGAGAAAAAAAGCCATCTCACTACCACTGCTTCCTAATTTAAACCAGTAGGGAGCAAGGAGTGTGTTGCATGTTAAGTGGGAATTCCCCAATTACTTCCTATAGCTGAGTGTCTGACAACTAGAAGTATAAGATCTCTAAATTGGAGGGTAGGAGAAGATTCTACTTTGACTAACTTTTAAACTTAAAATTTTAAACCTTTGCTGTTTTAATCTGGTCAGAATGAAAATCACAATCACAGAAAACTAACCAGAATGATCACATGGATTGCAGCTTTGTGTAACTTAATAAAGCAGTGAGCCATGCCCAGTAGGGCCACCCAAGACGGGTCATGGTGGAGAGTTCTGACAAAATGTGGTCCACTGGAGAAGGGCAGAGCAAACCACTTGAGCATTCTTGCCTTGAGAACCCCATGAGCAGCATGAAAAGGCAAAAAGATATGACACTGAAAGATGAAGCCTATGGGTCACAAGGTGTCCACTATGCTACTGGAGAAGAAGGGAAATAGCTCCAAAGGAATGAACAGGCTGAGCCAAAGCAGACACAATGGCCAGTTATAGATGTGTCTGGTGGTGAAAGTAAAGTCCAGTGTTGTAAAGGGCAATATTACATAGGAACCTGGGATGTTAGGTCAATGAAACAAGGTAAATTGGAAGTGGTCAAACAGGAGATGCCAAGAGTGAATGTCGACATTTTAGAAATCAGTGAGTTAAAATGGAAAGGAAAGGGTGAATTTAATTCAGATGACCATTACATCTACTACTGTGGGCAAGAATCCCTTAGAAGAAATGGAGTAGCCCTCAGAGTCAATAGAAGAATCCAAAATATAGTACTTGGGTGCAATCTCAAAAATGACAGAATGATCTCGGTAGTTTGTTTCCAAGGCAAACCATTCAATATCACAGTAATCCAAGTCTATGTCCCAGCCACTAATGCCAAAGAAGCTGAAGTTGAATAGATCTGTAAAGACCTAGAAGACCTTTTAGAACTAACACCAAAAAAAAGATGTCCTTTTTATTATTATTAATAATAATTTATTATTCCAGGGACTGGAATGCAAAAGAGGAAGTCAAGAGATGCCTAGAGTAAAGGCAAGTTTGGCCTTGGAGTACAAAATGAAGCAGGCAAAGGTTAACAGAATTGAACACACTGATCATAGCAAACATCCTCTTCCAACAAGAGATGACTCTACACATGGACATCACCAGATGGTCAATACTAAAACCAGAATTATTATATTCTTTGCAGTCAAAGATGGGGAAGCTCTATACAGCCAGCAAATAAGACCAGGAACTGACTGTGGCTCAGATCATGAACTCCTTATTTCAAAATTCAGACTTAAATTCAAGAAAGTAGGGAAAACCACTAGGCCATTCAGGTATGACCTAAATCAAATCCCTTATGATTATGCAGTGGAAGTGACAAAGAGATTCAAGGGATTAAATTGGATAGACAGAGTGCCATAGGAACCATGGATGGTGATTCATATCATTGTACAGGAGGCAGACATCAAAATCACGACCAAGAAAAAGAAATGTAAAAAGGCAAAATGATTGTTTCAGGAGTTCTTACAAATAGCTGAGAAAAGAAAAGAAGTGAAGGGCAAAGGAGAAATGGGAACATAAACGCATCAGAATGCAGAGTTCCAAAGAATACCAACGGGAGATAAGAAAGCCTTCTTAAGTGAACAATGCAAGGAAATAGAGGGAAACAATAGAATGAGAAAGACTACAGATCTCTTCAAGAAAATTAGAAATACCAAGGAAACATTTCATGCAAAGATAGGCACAATAAAGAAATGGTATGGACCTAACAGAAGCAGAAGATATTAAAAAGGAAAACACAGAAGAACTATACAAAAAAGGTCTTAATGACCTGGACAACCACAGTGACGTGATCACTCACCCAGAGCCAGACATCCTAGAGTGTGAAGTAAAGTGGGACTTAAGAAGCATCACTACAAATGAAGCTAGTGGAGGTGATAGAATTCCAGCTAGCTAGTTCAGATCCTAAAAGATGATGCTGTTAAGGTGCTTCACTCAATATACCAGCAAATTTGAAAACTCAGCAGTGGCCACAGAACTGGAAAAGGTCAGTTTTCATTCCAATCCTGAAGAAGGGCAATACCAAAGAATGTTCAAACAACCATACAATCGAACTCATTTCACATGTTGACAAAGTAATGCTCAAAATCCTTTAAGCTAAGTGTCTACAGTTTGTGAGCTGAGAACTTCCAGATGTTCAAGCTGGATTTAGAAAAGGCAGAGGAACGAGATATCAAGTTGCCAACTCCGCTGGATCATAGAAAAAGAAAGGGAATTCCAGAAAAAAATCTACTTCTGCTTCACTGACTAAGCTAAAGCCTTTGACTGTGTGGATCAAAACAAACTGAGGAAAATTCTGATAGAGATGGGAATACCAGGCCACCTTACCTGCCTCCTGAAAAACCTGTATGCAGGTCAAGAAGAAAAAGTTAGAACCAGACATGGAAAAATGAACTGGTTCAAAATTCAGAAAGGAGTATGTCAAGGCTGTATTTAACTTATATGCAGAGTACATCATGTAAATTGCCAGACTGACTGAAGTTCAAGCTAGAATTAAGATTGCTGGGAGAAATAGCAATAATAACCTCAGATATGCAGATGACACCATCCTTATGGCAGAAGCAAAGAGGATCTAAAGAGCCTCTTGATGAAGGTGAAAGAAAGTGAAAAGGCTGGGTTAAAACTCAACATTCAAATAATGAAGATCATGGCATCTGGTCCCATAATTTCATGGCAAATAGATGGGGAAAAATGGAAACAGTGACAGACTTTATTTTCTTGGGCTCCAAAATCACTGCAGATGGTGACTGCAGCCATGAAATTAAAAGACAATTGCTCCTTGAAAGAAAAGCTATGACAAACATTTACAGCATTTTGAAAGCAGAGATGTCACTTTGCTGACAAGGGTCCCTATAGTCAAACCTATGGTTTTTCCAGTAGTCAAGTACGGATGTGAGAGTTGGACAACAAAAAGGCTGGGTGCCAAAGTTGTGATGCTTTTGAAAGTGTTGGAGAAGAGTCTTGAGAGTCCCTTATATGGCAAGGAAATCAAACCTGTCAATCATGATGGAAATGAATCCTGAATATTCATTCGAAGGACTGGTGCTGAACTCCAATACTTTGGCCACCTGATGCGAGTGGCCAACTCATTGGAAAAGACCCTGATGCTGGGAAAGCCTGAAAGCAGGAGTAGAAAGGGAAGACAGAGGATGAGATAATGCATGGCATCATCAATTCAATATACATGAGTTTGAGCAAACTCTGGGAGACAGTGAAGGACCCGGAAGCCTGGCGTGCTGCAGTCCATGGGGTTGCAAAGAGTCGGACACGACTAAGTGACTGAACGCATCACACATATTTTCATGGGAAAAGTGCTTTACAAGTTACCCGATCTCCTCTTTTATTCTTATTTAATTTTTGTGGGGTTTAAACTTTTTTGAGGTTAACATATACACAAAAATTGCTGAAATTTTACATACACATTTACCCATTTCACCGTGACCTAGATGAAATATGGAACATGAAGTGTACTACAAGTTTTCTCCCATGCCTGCATCCACCCCCAGTTAATAATATACCTCTAAAATTAACTTTTATTCTTATGTTTATCACTATTAATCATTTTTGAATTTCATATAAGTAGAATCTTATGGTATATATTAATTTATTTTGGATATTTTGGCCTGCATTGTGTCTATAAGACTTAGTTACGATATTGTGTCTCACAGTAGTCTGTTCTTTTTATCTATTGTGTAATAGTCGTCTATGACCATGCCAAAATTCACTTGTCCATTCTACTCTTGAAGGTCAAGTTAGTAGTTTTTTATATTATTAATAAAGCTGCCATGAACATTCTTATACATGCATTTTGCTGCACAAATGCCTTAATTTTTCTTTAGCAGATATCTAGAGAAAAATTTCTGGATTATAGAATAAGTGATGTCTGTAGGTAGTGCCAAGAAGCTTTTCAGAAAGGCTGGGCCATTTTACAATGCCACTGTAAAATGCATGAGAGTCTGCTACTGCTGCTAAGTCGCTTCAGTCGTGTCCGACTCTGTGCGACCCCACAGACGACAGCCCACTAGGCTCCCCTGTCCCTGGATTCTCCAGGCAAGAACACTGGAGTGGGTTGCCATTTCCTTCTCCACTGCATGAACGTGAAAAGTGAAAGTGAAGTCGCTCAGTCGTGTCCGACTCTTCTCGACCCCATGGACTGCAGCCCACCAGGCTCCTCTGTCCATGGGATTTTCCAGGCAACAGTACTGGAGTGGGGTGCCATTGCCTTCTCCCGCATGAGAGTCTGGTTGCTCTGTAACTTCACTAAAATTTGTATGATTCAACTTTTATGTTAAAGTGACAGTAGTTTTTGCTTTTAATTGCTATGTAGTGTTCTAAAATAAATATTTTATAACTCATATGTCTAGTCTATATGATATAGAATAGATATAATTCACATATCTGCATACTACTGAAAGACATGTGAGTCCTTATCCATTATGGTAGAGTGTAATAGTATTCCTCTGGGGCTTCCATTTTTGTTTCCCTGAGGATATATTATGTTGAATATCCCTCTCATATTCTTTTGCAAGTGGAAAAAAATGTCCCTAAAACACATGTTATGGGTTGAATCATTCTCCCAAAATTCATATGTTGAAGTCCCAGATCCCCATATCTCAGAATGCAACGTTATTTAGAAAATTGAATTGTTACAGATGTAAAGGATAAGGTCATCCTAGACTAGAGTGAGCTCCAGATCCAATATAACTGGTGTTTTCTAGAAAGGGGACATTTGGACTTAGAAACATACATAGGTAGGAAGTTATGTAAACAGATACAGGGAGAAAATGGCCATCTACAGGTCAGAGAGAGGCCTGGAACACATCCTTCCATCACAGTCCTCAGAAGGAATCCAGCCCGATAACATCTAACTTTCAGACCTCTAGCATCCATAACTGTGAGATAAGAAACTTCTGTTGTTGTAAGGCTGTGAGGCACACAATCCACCGGCCAATGCAGGAGATGCAGGTTCCATCCCTGGGTCAGGAAGATCCCCTGGAGGAGGAAATGGCAACCCACTCCAGGATTCTTGCCTGGGGAATCCCATGGACAGAGGGGCCTGGCGGGCTACAGGCCACAGGGTCACAAAGAGTCGGACACGACTTAGCAGCTGAGCACACATGCACACACCGTTTGTAGCACTTTGCTTTAGCAGCCTAGCAAAGTAACACAACCAGAAACTGGGTGCTCACCACTCTGCCCATGGTCGATAAGCTACCGATACGATGCTCCCTGTTTCTTCTAAGGGGAAATGTCACTTATGTTGCAGCCTGAATGGCAGCATTCTTCCTCAGGATACATTTTGGAGCCTGCCGTTACAGTAGGGAGTTGGCACAGGGATGACGTAAGATGGGACTGAACATCAAAGATTTTCATCCTGAAGCATTAATGGAGCAGGAAACAGTGCTAGGCAGGGCTCATGATAAGCCCATTTTCTTAAATAAAGTTTGAGATGATGTTCCAGCCTTGCTTTCTGCTTTTCCATTTCTTTCTTTTTTTTTTTTTTTTGCTTTTCCATTTCTGTAAAAGGAAAATGAATTTTCCATTTGGCCGTTATTGAGAATTATCTGCACTTCACAATGCACTAAGACCAAGAATCTTTATTTGTGGGCTTCATTAATCTCACTAATTCATTAGAAGCATGATTAAAGCAAAAGAGAATTTATAATACTGATGTCAAAATAATATTTATGAAGGTTTATGCATAAAAAGATATCATTCACCTAATAGATTTAAACCTGTAGTGATAGAAATAATGCTTGGCTGTTTCAGTTCCGTACCATATTAGTCTGAATGATCTATCTACCTTATAACTGTCACTCTAATATTATCTGCCTTAGTGAATTAGAGACTGTAACGGAGCAATTGAAATATGGGAAAGAAAACTCTCTCTCCCAGAAGAATGCAAAGTTTACAAGCACTAACTAAAACAGCACACAATAGCAAGATAAATAAACCTTTATGTACTGCAGATGGAAAGACATGTCTCAGTAGCACTTGTTTCTGAGACTTTCTGCCCGCCTAGAAAATAACAGCTGGAACAAATGAAACAGAAATTAACACCTGAGAGGAGTACTGTGACCATCTGTAGCTGTGAATAAGTAGGGGGTATGCAAACATGAAACTGATGAAGACAGTTGGCTTTTTTTTTTCTTTTCTTTTCTCTTCTGGAATATGCGATTTAATGAACATTTTGGCACAACTAACCCTCACAAAGGATTGAGAACTCTGGGCTGAAATTTAAAGTGATAATTATGTTCTTTCTTTAAATCAGAGTGTCTGAAGAAAGGACAGCAGGTTGGTGGAGTTGCATTTACGAAGCTCTGACAGGGGAATGGTACTGTACGAAAGGTTAGCTCCCTCTCCTATCAACCCCCTTGGACTTTTCTCTAGAAAATTGCCCTTGGCACATCCTGACATTCCTGCTGTCCATAATGGGCACAGTGAAAGTTTACAAGTGGAAAAGCTCTCAAGATGTCCCAGCTTCCAGCCTGCAAACATTTCTCTGAAGGGTCCACTTACACTGATTTTCAGAGCAACAATACAGCGTGCCATTTCCCTTTTCCAGCTGCCTGGTAGTCAGCCAATTCCTAGACCAAAGTTTATATTAAAAATTAGAGAAACGATCTATCTTTTTGTTCAGTGCTATGCATTTAAGTCATCTCTCCTGTGATTGTTTCACTATTCAGAAATATTCAGCTCCACAAATTGCAATATCAGTGGAGAGACACAGTTACGCTTTAATAAATCCTTTTGGCCTGAATTTTGTATTTTGCACCTTTGGATCCAAGCAAATGATTAACTAAGCAGCTCATCAGATAAAAATAGGCCTTCATCATTTGAATTTATTTTGCATGTTTTATTTAACAACCAGAAAGCAAGCATAGGATACAGCATACCCATGTCTAAGAACTACTCCTCAGGCTACAAGTTCAGTCTACACACGTGAAAAGATAAACAGTTTTTGCCCCAACTATTAAAATATAAAGTATTATCTCATCGTAAAGTTCCAGGTGCTTTATATTTCTAGTAATAGAATATCTCTTTCTAGTAATAACGTAAATGTTACTTCAGGGACATCACGTCATCTTTGTATATACTCTATAGACAATCCTGTATATACAGATCTGAAATGATTTCACACACTGCATGTGAATCAAACCTGAATTTCAAAACATATATTCTTACCAGTCTCCCTTATTTGCTAGCTGCATCTTCATAGCCAAAGTTGTGAGGCAAAACCTTCAAAATGTTGAACTAACACCACCTCCAACTTGTCTATTTGCTAGTCTGTCTCTCTTTGAGATATATCATCTTGCCATTCCATCAAGATAAAGACAGCAGGTGCACACACTGGAGACTTGCTCTGTTTAACTGTTTCTTCATTATAGAATTTCAGGATTGCAGAGGGCTTTAGAGGTCATTTGGAGCAGCCCTAAATTGACTGGCTATACACTGTCTGCCCAGGAAAGCAATGCACATTTACTGATCATGTTCAGAAAGACTTCTTGTGCCTGGAGGTGTCTTTATTAATCTAAATCTCAACAACATCTGCGACCCACAGATACAGAGAGATGAGTGAAAGGATCCTTTCAAAGTGACAAAACCCGGTAAGGCAGGAGTATTTGTGATTCGTTAATTTTCCACTTGTTTTTTTCTCCAGCTTTGGTGATGCACAATAAGGCTGAAAAAGCATTGTAACAGCTTTTTTTTTTTTTTCCTCACTCAGTAACTTACTTCAGAGAAAGGATGTTAGAAAGAAAGAAAAAAAATCTATCTGTAAAATCTTTGCTTTAATACACAAAGCATCTATTAAAAGCTTGAGTGTACTTACATTTTCACCTGCCCACTTGTGATTCCTAATTCCGCTCACTGTCATTTATGCTGTTTTGCTAAAAGGACATAAGCTGAAACTTTCAGTGAAATAGACTCACAGTTCCTCCTTATAAGTTCTTAGCAATAACGTACAAGATAGGCGAAGGAGAACATTCTCATTTACTGAAAATGCTTGACTTTATGCCCATATGCCGGGAATACTATTTAACTAGATGGGAAAAAGCAATATAAAGAAAATATCTCGTGATTCAAAGGACTCGCGGCACACCGGAATATGACTAGAAACACGACGTGACCTTTTCAGCACAGACTATGAGCTCCTGAGCCACTGAGAGCTTTTTGAGAATTGACAGACTGGCCTGATGGGTTTAATCACATTTGAGATATATATATACATATATATAAACATCGTGCCTACTTCTTTGGAGGTAGGTTTTGTAAAGCAGAAATATTATTTGAACGCATTTCCTGTACTGAGTTCAGAGAAGAAAAGATACAAAGGGACAAATCAGAAAGTGAAAGTGGGAAAATTTGGATCTCCATGGACATTAGAAACAGGAGAGTAAGGCGTCACTTATAATATGTATATGTGTACTTGCTCAGTCGTGTTCAATTCTTTGCAACCGGGTGGACTGCAACTTGCCAGGCTCCTCTGTCCATGGGATTCTCCAGGCAAGAATACTAGAGTGGGTTACCATTTCCTCCTCCAGGGGATCTTCCCGACCAAGGGATTGAACCTGTATCTTCTGCATAGGCAGGCAGATTCCCGACCAGTGAGCCACCTGGGAAATCTCTATATTATGGTTATAAGGAGATAATTAAGGAAACTGTTCCAAGAATATATGTTATTTTTCAGGTACATGACAAATAATTAATTTTCACTACAGATGTAAACTCAAAGAAAACAGACATTTCCTAATTTTCCCAGACAAGTATATAAAATGTATACACACATGTATTTATTTTGAAATAGATAGAGATATATACATGCCAATATATGACTCCACAAATACATACAGTATGACTTCTCCAATTCTGAATATGAATGGTTGAAAAACTACATTCCTAGGCATAGTCAAGACCTATATGTCACTATATTTCTTTCTTGACATAAGATACTGAAGAGAGAAAATTTACTATAAAGTAAGAGCAAGAATCAGAGAAGGCAATGGCACCCCACTCCAGTACTCTTGCCTGGAAAATCCCATGGATGGAGGAGCCTGGTGGGCTGTAGTCCATGGGGTCACTAGGAGTCAGACACGACTGAGCGACTTCACTTTAACTTTTCACTTTCGAGCATTGGAGAAGGAAATAGAAAACCCACTCCAGTGTTCTTGCCTGGAGGATCCCAGGGAAAGGGGAGCCTGGTGGGCTGCCGTCTCTGGGGTCGCACAGAGTCGGACATGACTGAAGCGACTGACTTAGCAGCAGCAGCAGCAGCAAGAGCAAGAATGGGAATTATATGATGGTAAATGCAAAGATAAGACTATTACTACTGCTTACAAAAGGGAGAAGTTTGCACTGACATTATATTGCATTGACAAACATACACACATGGATATAGGATATATACAGGAAATCACATATACATTTTATATATAGATATCAGAGATTTCAGGCTTCCCTGGTAGCTCAGCTGGTAAAGAATCCACCTGCAATGCAGGAGACCCTGGTTCGATTTCTGGGTCAGAAAGATCCCCTTGAGAAGCGACAGGGTACCCACTCCAGTATTCTTTGGCTTCCCTGGTGGCTCAGATGGTAAAGAATCCGCCTGCAATGGGGGAGACCTGGGTTCTATCCCTAGACTGGGGAGATTCCCCTGGAGGAGTGCATGTAAACCCACTCCAGTATTCTTGCCTGGAAAAATCCCCTGGACAGAGGAGCCTGGTGGGCTACAGTCCATGGGGTTACAAACAGTTAGACACGACTGAGTGACTAAGCATAACACATCAGAGATTTTATGGAAAAGTATACCCCCAAAGACCAGAATATTAAAGAGAAATCATGTAAAACAAGATAGATAGTTTGTATGAGGCACTTTTTCATTATTTTTGATATATAAATGGGGAAAAAGGCGGTGGAAGAATATTCTTATTCTAAATGGAAAACTTGAATACCTACCGCACAATCTTGTGATTACAGTTAATGGATATAAAGTGCCTGGCACATGTATAGCCCTCAAATAGTGATCAAAAAGTGTATTCAGGTTCTAAGGAAGAAAGAGTTTGCATAAAATCGTGAAGATAAGACTTAATGTTGTCATCCTTGGAAACCTCGTGTATTCTATATTCTGATTTCCTTCTTAAAATGTCATTCTTAATTTCACATGTTTAGTCAGACCTCATCCTGGACTGGATTGCATCTAGCCTTGTCCCCAAATTCATATGGTGAAGCTATGGTATCAAGGTGATGGTATTTGAAGATGGAGTCTTTGGGAGATAATTAGATTATAATAATTAGATTATTAGATTATAATTATGATTACTATGGGATTAGTAGCTTGTAAGGAGAGGTACCAAAGAGCTTGCTCTCTACATACACATAAAAAGGTCAAACAAGCAAACAACCTGATGTTGGTCACCTATCAGTTCAGTTCAGCTCAGTCTCTCAGTCATGTCCGACTCTTTGTGACCCCATGAACTGCAGCAAGCCAGGCCTCCCTGTCCATTACCAACTCCTGGAGTCCACCCGAACCCATGTCAATCAAGTCAGTGAAGCCATCCAACCATCTCATCCTTTGTCATCCCCTTCTCCTCCTGCCCTCAATTTTTCCTAGCATCAGGGTTTTTTCCAATGAGTCAGCTCTTTGCATCAGGTGCCCAAAGTATTGGAGTTTCAGCTTCAACATCAGTCCTTCCAATGAACACCCAGGACTGATCTCCTTTAGGATGGACTGGGTGGATCTCCTTGCAGTCCAAGGGACTCTCAAGAGTCTTCTCCAATACCACAGTTCAAAAGCATCAATTCTTCTGCATTCAGCTTTCTTTATAGTCCAACTCTCACATCCATACATGACTACTGGAAAAACCTATAGACCAAGAGAAAAGCCCTTGGAGGAAAATCTACATTACAGCACCTTGATCTCGGACTTTCCAGCCTTCAGAACTGTGATAACACAAATTTCTGTTGTTGAAAATACCCATTTATGGCATTTTTATGGCGTCCCAAGTAGACTAGTATGACATTTAACTCCAGACATGATCATCCAGCTTCTCATTTGACACTCCTACCTGTAAACAATCCCATAATCTCACAATGGTCTCTCTGCTTTCACTCTCATCTCTTTGAAGTCAGTTTTCACACAGAAGTCACAGCAATGAGGTTTATATACCTGGCTTAAATAATTCTATTTTGGGAACCCTTTTGAAAATTTCTGACAGAGCCAACAATTAAGTGCAAACTCCTTAACAAATTAGTTTCTTATTCTCTTCCCTGGCCCACTTTGCTCCAGCTATGGGAATTTTCTCAGAGTCTTGAATATAGTAAAGTCTCCCAACTAAGTGCCTTTGAGTATTATTTCCTCTGCCCTGAAGGCTTGCTTATTAGTTTTTCACAAATTTCCGCCTTCTCCGCATCAGGTCTCAGATCAAACCCTTCCCCAGAAAGTCTTGCTCTGACCACCTTATCTAATTAAGGCTCTTTTCATTTTTATAATTAATCTCTGCAATTGTATATGTATTTGATTGTTTGTTATCACTCATTTCTACTGAAAAGTGTGCTCCATAAGGAAGAACACGTGTCTCCTTGTTTCACAATTGCTTACTTATTCTGAGAAAGAAGCTCTTGTTCCAATCCTGTTTAGAGGCTTGAAGCCACTCCAAAAGAAGAGATTGCTATTTTTGCTCTCTCATATGAAATTTTTAGAAAAGTATTACTTTTAATTATTTTTGATAAATTAAGGTCTATATGATTTCACAAAAATAAAATACATACATTTCAACAAATGAAACATTTTATCCTTAGTTGCTATATTGATATTACTGAAGTATAGAGAGGGATAGAATCATCAAATACATTTCAAATGAAGTAATGGTGTTTTGATCCGGCCTCACTGTGACCAAATATTTCTGTACCTGGAAGGTAATAAGATGGTAAGAAATAAGAAATAAGTTGTGATTTCTTTGAAACATTAGCATCAGCATAGTTAAAATATGACATGCTTATTATTAAGAATAAAGAGATAGTAGAAAACTCTTTGATTAAGTTGCATACATATGACTAATACATTTAAATGTATATATTTATTTGCAAGTATAGAACTATTAATATTTTAATATATGTATTTTATAAGAGTTCACTTTAGGCCTACTTCAGAAAAAAAAGATACTCAGGTAATAGTTGGTGGTTAGACAGGATGTGGAACATGGTGGCCACTTCAGCTTATATTAATTAAATATATTGATAAATGAATTAAACTAGGGACTGGCTGAGAAAGAAAGGTTATACAGAAAGGAAAGGTCTTGCCTGACACAATAATTAATTTAAAATATATACTTAACATGATTTAAAGTCACCCAAAAATTTTAAGCAATAAAATGACCCAATTAGATTCATGTTTTATAAGTATCATTCTGGAAATATTGTAATAGTGTTGAAGATCTAACGTTAACAAGAGTTCAGAGTTTTTCCCAGGGTATTTGAGTGTGTGCTTAGCACACACTCTTAGCACACATTCTTCTCCAGGAAAGAATACTGAAGTGGGTTGTCATGCCCTCCTCCAGGGATCTTCCCGATCCAGGGATGAAACCAACATCTCTTATGTCTCCTGCATTGACAGGCAGGTTCTTTACTACTAGCACCATTGTTCCCTTCTCCATGGGATTTCCCCTACCCAGGGATTGAACCTGGGTCTCCCACATTGCAGGCAGATTTTTTACCATTTGAGCCACCAGGGAAGCCCCAGGGTATTTGAGAGGTTGTTATAATTTTCCATAGGAAGATTCACCAAGGTCTAGTGTAAAATACATGCCATGTTAATGAAAAGGAGACTACTGATGCAAGAGGTAGGTTAGTGATAGAAATTATCAATTTTATATTGTAAATTGCAAATTGGAAAGAAGTTTCACTGACACCATGACTTCTGTTTTTAAGAGTTAGAGAGATTGTGATAGAATAACTAAGTCTGAGACTGATATTAGTGGTGTGAAGATGTGTTCTGCAACATATTTCCAATATTTGAAGTGCATGGAAGACTTCAAGAGGCTTTTGGAAATATTAATGAGGATATCAGAAAAAGGTTGGAGAAATAGACTAGAAAGTCATCAACATGCAGGAAGCGGGCAAATTCATCCAATATATCTTTCCTGAATGCCTCTGGGACTGTTCCAGGTCATTTGGATACATCCATGAATTTAAAGAATGAACATTAATACTCTCTTTGAGACTATTTTTATTAAGGGGGGAAACACAGACAGTATGCAAAACATACAAAGCTCTTAATGCCCTGCGGTAGCCCCTTGGCACTGACATTTCCCATAACTGTCTGCCTGTCTTCCAACTATTTCCATCTCTTCTCTGGGGACCCTCTTGTGCTCTACCAGGAGCAGCCCTTAAATACCAATGAGTAGGAGTTGGCAACAAAGTGCTCCAGTTCCTTCATACTTCTTATGCAAATATTTTATGCTGTGTCTCAAGGTTTCCAGGTACCCACAGGGGTATCTTCTTCATAATATGTCTTCTACTTGACCCACTCCTGTTCCCGCCTTCCTTCCCTCATCCACCTCCTCTCTCCCCACCTTCAAAAACATCTATAGGTAATTTGTCTCAGGTTCTGATTCAACTAAGTGTATAGGGTATTAACACTTAAATAGCATAGTATTTTTAGTTCAGTTCAGCAGCTCAGTGTGTCTGACTCTTTGCCACTCCATGAACTGCAGCACGCCAGGCCTCCCTGTCCATCACCAATTCCTGGAGTTTACTCAAACTCTTGTCCATTGAGTCAATGATGCTACCCAACCATCTCATCCTCTGTCATCCCCTTCTCCTCTTTCCCTCAATCTTTCCCAGAATCAGGGTCTTTTCAAATGAGTCAGCTCTTTGCATCAGGTGGCCAAAGTATTGAAGTTTCAGCTTTAGCATCAGTCCTTCCAATGAACATTCAGTACTGATTTCCTTTAAGATGGACTGGTTGGATCTCCTTGCAGTTCAAGGGACTCTCAAGAGTCTTCTCCAACACCACAGTTCAAAAGCATCAATACTTCAGCACTCAGCTTTCTTTATAGTCCAACTCTCACATCCATACATGACCACTGGAAAAACCATAGCCTTGACTAGATGGACCTTTGTTGGCAAAGTAATGTCTCTGCTTTTTAATATGCTGTCTAGGTTGGTCATAACTTTTCTTTCAAGGAGTAAGCATCTTTTAATTTCATGGCTTCAGTCACCATCTGCAGTGATTTTGGAGCCCCCAAAACAAAGTCTGCCACTGTTTCCACTGTTTTTCCATCTATTTGCCATGAAGTGATGGGACAGGATGCCATGATCTTTGTTTAATAAATGCAATGGGAGAGGAAAAATTGGAGGAACAGAGAGGCCTAAGCCTCTCTGGAAGAGAGAGGGGGAGAGTGAAAGTAGGAGGAGATGAGTTCAGATAATGTATATGTATGAGGTGGGGGAGGTTGTAGAACATACCTGTTTGGGTAGAGGCAAGTACAGGCAAGAGATATAGAGCTACAGGCCACCTTAAGCACGCTGAATTATAGTCAGAGAGAAATAGAGAACCAAATCCTGTTGTGGTATGATTTACATTTTATTTTTTTAATATAAATTTATTTATTTTAATTGGAGGCTAGTTACTTTACAATATTGTATTGGTTTTGCCATACATCAACATAAATCCACCACTGGTGTACACGTGTTCCCCATCCTGAACCCCCCTCCCTCACCCCTCCCCGTACCATCCCTCTGGGTCATTCATGCTGACCATGTGATTGAGAATACAGAGTAAGAAGGGTTAAAGTAAAAAGACCAATGAAAACTACTACAGTAATCCAAGCAAGAGTGTATAGTGACTCGTACCAAGGAGACAGCAGATGAGGGGTGAGGGATGGTCATTCTCTGAATGTTTTGAAAGTTGAGTCACCAGGCATTGTTGGGATGTGATAGAAAGAGAATGATGATACAATGATTTTGACCTGAGCAATTGCAGAACAAGAGATGCCATTTGTTGAGATGGGGATGTCTAACCTCAAGTTTCAGTTTTGCCCCTATTGGGTTTTCAGTGTTGATCAAACGTTCACATAGAGAAGTCCAGTAGGCAAATATGTAAGTCTAGGATTAAGAGATGGCTGGGCTGGAGATACAATCCCTTGGGACTGGATGAGTAGCCAAAGAAATGAGTGCAGATATAAGAGACAAGAGGATCCTAGAGCTCAGTCCTATAGCATTACAACACTTAGAGGTCAGGGAGAAGAGACAGAGTCAGCAAAGAAGATAGGGGAAGGAAATATTGGTGTGTTGGGAGAAAATCAAGTTTGTGATGCCCTAAAAGTCAAGGACGGAAAGCATGTCAAGGAGTAAGAAGTAATCAACCATGAAAAATACAGCTGATAGATGAAGTAAACTGAGATCTGGATACTAACCATTAGATTTAGCAATGTGGGGGGATCAGTAAACATGAGAGAAGCTCAGCTTCTGTGAGTGTAAGAAAAATCCTGACTAGGGTAAGGTAGGGGAGAATCAAAGGACAGGAATTAAGAAATATAAACTACTCTTCTGAAGGATTTTACTGAAAAGAATTTCACTGAAAGAAAAGGGTGGTAAATAGCTGGAGGGACTTCCCTGGTACAGAATATATTAGCCAGTGCAAGAGAGGCAGGTTCCACCCCTGGGTTGGGAGAATCCCTTGGGGAAGGAAATAGTAACCCACTGCAGAATTCTTCCCTGGGAAAACCCATGAACAGAGCAGCCTGGAGGTCTACAGTCTCTGATGTCACAGAAGAGCTGGATACAACTTAGTAACTAATCAACAACAAAATGGTTGGGAAGAAGTGTCAAAAGAAGTATTTTTCTTGTAAGATGTTGGTGGATTAAAAGGAATGAGTCAGTGGAGAGCAAAATATTGGTGATATAGAAAGAGAAGAGAAAGATGCCAGCTTGATGTCCCAGTTTGATGTTCTTGATGAGGCAGTGGGGGTGGATGTGGTGTAAAAGTGGTGGGGCTGGGTCCAATTAGGGTCATGGATATTCTCCTATGTAGCATGCAGTAAGGCAGACATATGGGTTCAGATGCAGAAAGGTAAGTGTATATGGTGAGAAGAGTCTATAGAAGTTCTCTTGTGAATGTTTCTGGCTATTGTTAGAAACCAAGTCATTGGGGAATGTGAAGCTAGAAAAGAAGATGTTGGAGGTTTGGAGAGAAAAGAGGTATGAAGTAGTCATCTAAGAAAGTGAGAAATTATATGGACTTCTGGAATGTGATTATATAGTAGCATTAAGAGCCAACTTTGGATTTGTGGCTATAACATTGAGGACAGAACAGTTAACATTGTTCTGAGTTTTCCTTCATGATATTTAGCCTCACAGGTATGAAATACATGGAAAAACTGATTTAACGAGGACTGCAATTTGCCAAGCAAGTGCCATGAAAGGAGACTGGGCAAAGGAGACAGTTTATAGAAAGGAGTGAATATGGTGATTGACAATGGAATTTCAACTACAGAAGGAGGGTGAGAAGAGTACCAAGGTGAGTGGCATGGATAGATAGGAGAGATGGTTGAAGAGCAGGATGTATGAAATTGAATTTCAGAAAGGCATGGGTGGTGGTAATGAAGTTTGGAGCACTGTAGCACTGAGTGGATAAACCAGTGAGGTGGGACAAAATCGTCAGAGAAGTTAGAGTAATTGAGATTAAGCAACGTGTGTATAAAATTCACAAAAAGTGATGTAAAAGAGTATTCCCCAGAAACGTGGGGTATAACTGAGGATTCAGTAGAGGTGATATACTTTTACAAGTGATATACTTTTATGATCTAAGAGTTTCCAGTGAAAGTGGGAAATAGACCATTGGAAAAACAGAAATTAGGAAATACCTTGCCCCCAGGCCCAGTGGTTAGAGGGCAAATGGATACTTGGGTCTGCAAGGGAAACAATGTCCTTAGAGTTGAGGCAATTTTCCTGCAGATTAAGAGGATGAGCTGAATGTTCAAAAGACAGATTGAGGGGTTTGGTTAATAATAATGCACTGTGGATGATGGAAGGCAAAGGTGAACGATTTCAGGATTTAGGGAAAGATGGGAGACAGGGAAATATGTGCATAATGAGATTCTATAGGGAGAGAAAGTCAAGTGAAACACTGATCATTTTTTAATGATACAGTCTCATTTTCTGCCATTTTCCATCTCTCCTATTGACTCATCACATTAATGTGTTGAAAGAGAGTAATAAGCAAGACCTCAGGCAGTACCTCTTACTCCTTAGAGATTACCTGAGAAGACTAAGCTATTTGGTCTTTAAAGGGATATTTAATGGGCTATGACTCTTTAGTATAGCTGCTATAATTTTTCTTCTGCAGATTAAAGTTCTAGCTTTCCTTCTAATAACTGCTTCAAGCTGCTCTATATTCTTGTCAATACTCACCCCAAAACCAGAGGAAAAGCAGAGGTGTTCTATCTCCTCCAATCACAGTAAAAGAAAGGCTAACAAAACCCACAGGCCTAGACTCTTGACATTTCCAAACGGTTCTTGTTAATTTTAAGAGTGAGTCCAACCTTATTCCCTACCCTGCATTTTGATCATGGCCTAAGCAACAAGTAGTGATGTTATGCACACATGGTAATTAATGATTAGACTTACATTCTTTGACAAAGTCTAGAAATAGGAGTTTCAAATTAAATATAGTTAGTGTCTAATATTTCCATTTCTTTGTAACATGATAAATTTAAGTTAATGGAATATTCTTACTTAAAAAAAGCTTGATTCATGTGTAGGCACTTATTCACCATGTTTATTATTTTATTCAAATGTGAAGGGATTTAACATTATTTAAATGCAAATAGCTTGGGTTTGATTATTGTTCATTTATCCAGTCTTTTTATATTCATGTTTTTCTCAAATTAAAATGCTCCTGAAGAAATTATTCATGTTCATATATTTTGTTTAATAAAATTTAATCAAGCAAATGAAAATGAAAAGGATGACACTGTTTCCTATATAGATAAAATTAGGGCTAATTTGTGTTAATTAATTGCTTTATTTTAAAGCACGCTTTCCATTCAGCATGCTTTTCATGATCTCTATTAATTAATTCTTTTCATATACAAATATGGGGTTTCCCAAGTGGTATAGTGATAAAGAACATGCTTGCCCATGAAAGAGGTGCAGGAGACGCAGGTTTGATCCCTGGGTTAGGAAGATGACCTCGAGTAGGAAATGGCAACCCATTCCAGGATTCTGGCTTGGAAAATTCTATGGCCTGAGGAGCCTGGTGAGCTACAGTCCATGTGATCATGAAGAATTGGACACAATTCAGTGCACACACACATATATATTAGAAATCATTTGCAATAATCTAGAATTCCCAAAACCTCTGTAACTATAGCTTATTATGTTCCAGAATAAAGACTGAGAAGAAACTGGAATATAAACATTATAGAATGATTATTGCTCATTTCTGGCTTCTACAGCAGTCAAAACTAGTAGGAAATCAGCAAAAGTCATATTGAAATATTTATAGATAATGCTGTTTGTAAAAGAAAGGTGACTCTTGAAATTTTAAATTGAAATGAAAGTGAAAGTGAAGGTCTCTCAGTCATGTCTGACTCTGCAACCCCATGGGCTATACAGTCCATGGAATTTTCCATGCCAGAACATTGGAGTAGGTCAGTCAGTCAGTCAGTTCAGTCACTCAGTCATTTCCGACTCTTTGCAACCCTATGGTCTGCAGCACAACAGGCATCCCAGTCCATAACCAACTCCTGGAGTTTACTTAAACTCATGTCCATTCAGTCGGACATGAGGTACAACCATCTCATCCTCTGTCGTTCCCTTCTCCTCCCACCTTCAATCTTTCCCAGCATCAGGGGCTTTTCAAAAGAGTCAGTTCTTTGCATCAGGTGGCCAAAGTATTGGAGTTTCAGCTTCAGCATCAGTCCTTCCCATGAATATTCAGGACTGATTTCCTTCAGGATGGACAGGTTGGATCTCCTTGAAGTCCAAGGGACTCTCATGAGTCTTCTCCAACACCACAGTTCACAAGCATCAATTCTTTGGTGATCAGCTTTCTTTATAGTCCAACTCTCACATCCATACATGACCACTGGAAAAACCGTAGCCTTGACTAGATGGACCTTTGTTGGCAAAGTAATGTCTCTCCTTTTTAATATGCTGTCTAGGTTGGTCATAACTTTTCTTCCAAGGAGCAAGTGTCTTTTAATTTCATGGCTGCAGTCACCATCTGCAGTGATTTTGGAACCCAAAAATATAAAGTCTCTCACAGTTTCCACTGTTTCCCCATCTATTTGCCATGACGTGATGGGACCAGATACCATGATTTTAGTTTTATGAATGTTGAGCTTTAAGCCAGCTTTTTCACTCTCCTCTTCCACTTTCATCAAAAGACTCTTTAGTTCTTCTCTTTCTGCCATAAAGGTGGTGTCATCTGCATATCTGAGGTTATTGATATTTCTCCCGGCAATCTTGGTTCCAGCTTGTGCTTCATCCAGCCCAGTGTTTCTCATGATGTATTCTGCATATAAGTTAAATAAGCAGGGTGACAATATATAGCCTTGATGAATCTTTTCCCTATTTAGAACCAGTCTGTTGTTCCATGTCCAGTTCTAACTGTTGTTTCCTTACCTGCATACAGATTTCTCAAGAGGCAGGTCAAGTGGTCTGGTATTCCCATCTCTTGAAGAATTTTCCACAGTTTGTGGTGATCCACACAGTCAAACTATTTTGGCATAGTCAATAAAGCAGAAATTGATGTTTTTCTGAGTCTCTCTTGCTTTTTCGATAATGCAATCCACATTGCAGGAGGATTCTTTATAACTGAGCTATGAAGTAATGAACCTTTGCTATAAATTTATTAAAAGGTGTAAATATTTAGTAGGGAAAATGAAAAAACCAAAAACTAGCTTTTAAACCTCATCAGGAACAGGACTTTATGGACTAGTTTCCAGACATGTTACTAAACTAGAGTTCTTTGAAGAGTGACTTGTGATCTCCAATGTGACTTTGTGAAATGCTTGCTCTCAGTTTTGAGACAGCACTTACATCTGATCTTTACTCAGAAAGTGTCTGAGTTCATTCTGCTCAGCAGTCTCTTAGAGGTCAGTCTGTCTTTTTCCCCAGATTTCCTGACTCCAAAATTTCAAATGAGACCTGCTAATCAAGCTCTGCTTTTCTCTCAACCAAACTCAACAAAGGAGGAAGTAAAATGATTTTGAAATTACTTGCTTGTAGTATACTCATGATCCAAGAGAGGGTTCTGAACTAAATATGTTATTCGTTAGAGTCTTTATAATACTTTGGGGGTAGAGTCATTGTTAAGTATCTACTTTTTGCATCACTTAGGAAATTGTGTCTTCGTGGTCTTTCTTCCCTGTTTTTGAATATCTTTTCCCCATCTTTTTTGACATCCTTGAAGATTTGGTTTTAGTAAGATGCCACTCTAAGGTTTTCACACAACCTAGGATGTAACTTAGCCAGATATAGAAACTTCCTTTGCTGGATCAATCACTTCCTTCAAACACATTTCCCCAACTTCATCAATGCTGTCTGCACACAAGACTCATCCACATCTATATAGAGTAAGCTGCTATTATGTTGGTTTTAAAGTGCTATCATGGTACCACTGTGGACCTGGTCCTTCAAACAATTTGCTATCAGAAATAAGTTACTGATTTGTAGTTACAGAGACTTTAGGAAGTGATTGATGAAAACTCACTGAGAATATTAAGGGTCATTTCATTACACTCATTACTCATTTAGACAGCTTGAAGTGAAATCTCTAAGTCCTATTTAAATTTTTTTCCTTTCTTTTCAGGTTTTGTGCAACTTTTCTCACTTAGCAGGATTAATTGCTACTACCATTTGTGTACTTTATATATTTCACTTGGTATTTTAAAATTTTAATCTATTACTATATACAATTAAAATATAACATATACAAATAAAATAAAAACAATCATTTATATTACTACTCAAGAATAAATATTAGAATGGAGAATGATAAATTAAATATTAGCATTCTGGAGTCTTATGAGTAACTACAGAGTCATTACAGCCACAAAACAAGAAAAAGAACAATTATTTCCTAATATATGTGGATAAATTACCACTTGGCTTTTTTTTTTTTTTTTTTTTAATTTTATTTTATTTTTAAACTTAACATAACTGTATTAGATTTGCCAAATATCAAAATGAATCCGCCACAGGTATACATGCGTTCCCCATCCTGAACCCTCCTCCCTCCTCCCTCCCCATTCCATCCCTCTGGGCCGTCCCAGTGCACCAGCCCCAAGCATCCAGTATCGTGCATCGAACCTGGACTGGCAACTCATTTCATACATGATATTTTACATGTTTCAATGCCATTCTCCCAAATCTTCCCACCCTCTCCCTCTCTCACAGAGTCCATAAGACTGTTCTATACATCAGTGTCTCTTTTGCTGTCTCGTACACAGGGTTATTGTTACCATCTTTCTAAATTCCATATATATGCGTTAGTATACTGTATTGGTGTTTTTCTTTCTGGCTTACTTCACTCTGTATAATAGGCTCCAGTTTCATCCACCTCATTAGAACTGATTCAAATGTATTCTTTTTAATGGCTGAATAATACTCCATTGTGTATATGTACCACAGCTTTCTTATCCATTCATCTGCTGATGGACATCTAGGTTGCTTCCATGTCCTGGCTATTATAAACAGTGCTGCGATGAACATTGGGGTACTCGTGTCTCTTTCCCTTCTGGTTTTCTCAGTGTGTATGCCCAGCAGTGGGATTGCTGGATCATAAGGCATGTCTATTTCCAGTTTTTTAAGGAATCTCCACACTGTTCTCCATAGTGGCTGTACTAGTTTGCATTCCCACCAACAGTGTAAGAGGGTTCCCTTTTCTCCACACCCTCTCCAGCATTTATTACTTGTAGACTTTTGGATCGCAGCCATTCTGACTGGTGTGAAATGGTACCTCATAGTGGTTTTGATTTGCATTTCTCTGGTAATGAGTGATGTTGAGCATCTTTTCATGTGTTTGTTAGCCATCTGGATGTCTTCTTTGGAGAAATGTCTATTTAGTTCTTTGGCCCATTTTTTGATTGGGTCATTTATTTTTCTGGAGTTGAGCTGTAGGAGTTGCTTGTATATCCTCGAGATTAGTTGTTTGTCAGTTGCTTCATTTGCTATTATCTTCTCCCATTCTGAAGGCTGTCTTTTCACCTTGCTAATAGTTTCCTTTGATGTGCAGAAGCTTTTAAGGTTAATTAGGTCCCATTTGTTTATTTTTGCTTTTATTTCCAATATTCTGGGAGGTGGGTCATAGAGGATCCTGCTGTGATGTATGTCAGAGAGTGTTTTGCCTATGTTCTCCTCTAGGAGTTTTATAGTTTCTGGTCTTATGTTTAGATCTTTAATCCATTTTGAGTTTATTTTTGTGTATGGTGTTAGAAAGTGTTCTAGTTTCATTCTTTTACAAGTGGTTGACCAGAGTTCCCAGCACCACTTGTTAAAGAGATTGTCTTTAATCCATTGTATATTCTTGCCTCCTTTGTCATAGATAAGGTGTCCATATGTGCGTGGATTTATCTCTGGGCTTTCTATTTTGTTCCATTGATCTATATTTCTGTCTTTGTGCCAGTACCATACTGTCTTGATAACTGTGGCTTTGTAGTAGAGCCTGAAGTCAGGTAGGTTGATTCCTCCAGTTCCATTCTTCTTTCTCAAGATCGCTTTGGCTATTCGAGGTTTTTTGTTTTTCCATACAAATTGTGAAATTATTTGTTCTAGCTCTGTGAAGAATGCTGTTGGTAGCTTGATAGGGATTGCATTGAATCTATAGATTGCTTTGGGTAGTATACTCATTTTCACTACATTGATTCTTCCAATCCATGAACATGGTATATTTCTCCATCTGTTAGTGTCCTCTTTGATTTCTTTCACCAGTGTTTTATAGTTTTCTATATATAGGTCTTTAGATTCTCTAGGTAGATATATTCCTAAGTATTTTATTCTTTCCGTTGCAATGGTGAATGGAATTGTTTCCTTAATTGCTCTTTCTGTTTTCTCATTATTAGTGTATAGGAATGCAAGGGATTTCTGTGTGTTGATTTTATATCCTGCAACTTTACTATAGTCATTGATTAGTTCTAGTAATTTTCTGGTGGAGTCTTTAGGGTTTTCTATGTAGAGGATCATGTCATCTGCAAATAGTGAGAGCTTTACTTCTTCTTTTCCAATTTGGATTCCTTTTATTTCTTTTTCTGCTCTGATTGCTGTGGCCAAAACTTCCAAAACTATGTTGAATAGTAATGGTGAAAGTGGGCACCCTTGTCTTGTTCCTGACTTTAGAGGAAATGCTTTCAATTTTTCACCATTGAGGATAATGTTTGCTGTGGGTTTGTCATATATAGCTTTGATTATGTTGAGGTATGTTCCTTCTATTCCTGCTTTCTGGAGAGTTTTGATCATAAATGGATGTTGAATTTTGTCCAAGGCTTTCTCTGCATCTATTGAGATAATCATATGGTTTTTATTTTTCAATTTGTTAATGTGGTGTATTACATTGATTGATTTGCGGATATTGAAGAATCCTTGCATCCCTGGGATAAAGCCCACTTGGTCATGGTGTATGATCTTTTTAATGTGTTGTTGGATTCTGATTGCTAGAATTTTGTTAAGGATTTTTGCGTCTATGTTCATCAGTGATATTGGCCTGTAGTTTTCTTTTTTTGTGGGATCTTTGTCAGGTTTTGGTATTAGGGTGATGGTGGCCTCATAGAATGAGTTTGGAAGTTTACCATCCTCTGCAATTTTCTGGAAGAGTTTGAGCAGGATAGGTGTTAGCTCTTCTCTAAATTTTTGGTAGAATTCAGCTGTGAAGCCGTCTGGACCTGGGCTTTTGTTTGCTGGAAGATTTTTTATTACAGTTTCAATTTCCGTGCTTGTGATGGGTCTGTTAAGATTTTCTATTTCTTCCTGATCGAGTTTTGGGAAGTTTTACTTTTCTAAGAATTTGTCCATTTCTTCCTCGTTGTCCATTTTATTGGCATATAATTGCTGATAGTAGTCTCTTATGATCCTTTGTATTTCTGTGTTGTCTGTTGTGATCTCTCCATTTTCATTTCTAATTTTATTGATTTGATTTTTCTCCCTTTGTTTCTTGATGAGTCTGGCTAATGGTTTGTCAATTTTATTTATCCTTTCAAAGAACCAGCTTTTGGTTTTGTTGATTTTTGCTATGGTCTCTTTTGTTTCTTTTGCATTTATTTCTGCTCTAATTTTTAAGATTTCTTTCCTTCTACTAACCCTGGGGTTCTTCATTTCTTCCTTTTCTAGTTGCTTTAGGTGTAGAGTTAGGTTATTTATTTGACTTTTTTCTTGTTTCTTGAGGTGTGCCTGTATTGCTATGAACTTTCCCCTTAGGACTGCTTTTACCGTGTCCCACAGGTTTTGGGTTGTTGTGTTTTCATTTTCATTCGTTTCTATGCAAATTTTGATTTCTTTTTTGATTTCTTCTGCGATTTGTTGGTGATTCAGCAGCGTGTTGTTCAGCCTCCATATGTTGGAATTTTTAATAGTTTTTCTCCTGTAATTGAGATCTAATCTTACTGCATTGTGGTCAGCAAAGATGCTTGGAATGATTTCTATTTTTTTGAATTTACCAAGGCTAGCTTTATGGCCCAGGATGTGATCTATCCTGGAGAAGGTTCCGTGTGTGCTTGAGAAGAAGGTGAAATTCATTGTTTTGGGATGAAATGTCCTATAGATATCAATTAGGTCTAACTGGTCTATTGTATCATTTAAAGTTTGTGTTTCCTTGTTAATTTTCTGTTTAGTTGATCTATCCATAGGTGTGAGTGGGGTATTAAAGTCTCCCACTATTATTGTGTTATTGTTAATTTCTCCTTTCATACTTGTTAGCATTTGTCTTACATACTGCGGTGCTCCCGTGTTGGGTGCATATATATTTATAATTGTTATATCTTCTTCTTGGATTGATCCTTTGATCATTATGTAGTGACCATCTTTGTCTCTTTTCACAGCCTTTGTTTTAAAGTCTATTTTATCTGATATGAGTATTGCTACTCCTGCTTTCTTTTGGTCCCTATTCGCATGGAAAATCTTTTTCCAGCCCTTCACTTTCAGTCTGTATGTGTCCCCTGTTTTGAGGTGGGTCTCTTGTAGACAACATATGCAGGGGTCTTGTTTTTGTATCCATTCAGCCAGTCTTTGTCTTTTGGTTGGGGCATTCAACCCATTTACGTTTAAGGTAATTACTGATAAGTATGACCCCGTTGCCATTTACTTTATTGTTTTGGGTTCGAATTTATACACAATTTTTGTGTTTCCTGTCTAGAGAATATCCTTTAGTATTTGTTGGAGAGCTGGTTTGGTGGTGCAGAATTCTCTCAGCTTTTGCTTGTCTGAAAAGCTTTTGATTTCTCCTTCATACTTGAATGAGATCCTTGCTGGGTACAATAATCTGGGCTGTAGGTTATTTTCTTTCATCATTTTAAGTATGTCTTGCCATTCCCTCCTGGCTTGAAGAGTTTCTATTGAAAGATCAGCTGTTATCCTTATGGGAATTCCCTTGTGTGTTATTTGTTGTTTTTCCCTTGCTGCTTTTAATATTTGTTCTTTGTGTTTGATCTTTGTTAATTTGATTACTATGTGTCTTGGGGTGTTTCGCCTTGGGTTTATCCTGTTTGGGACTCTCTGGGTTTCTTGGACTTGGGTGATTATTTCCTTCCCCATTTTAGGGAAGTTTTCAACTATTATCTCCTCAAGTATTTTCTCATGGTCTTTCTTTTTGTCTTCTTCTTCTGGGATCCCTATGATTCGAATGTTGTAGCGTTTAATATTGTCCTGGAGGTCTCTGAGATTGTCCTCATTTCTTTTAATTTGTTTTTCTTTTATCCTCTCTGATTCATTTATTTCTACCATTCTATCTTCTAATTCACTAATCCTATCTTCTGCCTCTGTTATTCTACTATTTGTTGCCTCCAGAGTGTTTTTAATTTCACTTATTGCATTATTCATTATATATTGACTCTTTTTTATTTCTTCTAAGTCCTTGTTAAACCTTTCTTGCATCTTCTCAATCCTTGCCTCCAGGCTATTTATCTGTGATTCCATTTTAATTTCAAGATTTTGGATCAATTTCACTATCATTATTCGGAATTCTTTATCAGGTAGATTCCCTATCTCTTCCTCTTTTGTTTGGTTTGGTGGGCCTTTATCCTGTTCCTTTATCTGCTGGGTATTCCTCTGTCTCTTCATCTTGTTTAAATTGCTGAGTTTGGGGTGTCCTTTCTGTATTCTGGCAGTTTGTGGAGTTCTCTTTATTGTGGCGTTTCCTCGCTGTGTGTGGGTTTGTACAGGTGGCTTGTCAAGGTTTCCTGGTTAGGGAAGCTTGTGTCGATGTTCTGGTGGATGGAGCTGTATTTCTTCTCTCTGGAGTGTAATGAAATGTCCAGTAATGAGTTATGAGATGTCTATGGTTTTGGGGTGACTTTGGGCAGCCTGTATCTTGAAGCTCAGGGCTGTGTTCCTTTGTTGCTGGAGAATTTGCTTGTTATGTCTTTCCCTTGAACTTGTTGGCCCTTGTGTGGTGCTTGGTTTCAGTGTCGGTATGGAGGCGTTTGATGAGCTCCTGTCAATTAATGTTCCTTGGAGTCAGGAGTTCCCCGGAGTCAGGGTTTGGACTTAAGCCTCCTACTTCCAGTTATCGGTCTTAATTTTACAGTAGTTTCAAAACTTCTCCTTCTATACAGCACCACTGATAAAACATCTACGTTAAAGATGAAAAGTTTCTCTACTGTGAGGGTCACTCAGAGAGGTTCACAGCATTACATGGAGAAGAGAAGAGGGAGGAGGGAGTTAGAGGTGACCCAAATGAGATGAGGTGGAATCAATAGTGGAGAGAGTGGGCTAGCCAGTAGTCACTTCCTTATGTGCACTCCACAACTGGACCGCTCAGAGATGTTCATGGAGTTATACAGGGAAGAGAAGAAGGAGGCAGGAGACAGAGGTGGCCAGAAGGATAAAAGGGGGAAATGAAAAGGAGGGAGACAGATCCAGCCAGTAATCAGTTCCTTAAGTGTTCTCCACCGTCTGGAACACACAGAAATTCACAGAGTTGGGTAGAGTAGAGAGGGGTTAGGGAGGAGATACAGGTGACCTGGTGGAGAAAATGGAGAGTCTAAAGGGAGAGAGAGCAGTCAAGCCAGTAATCTCGTACACTAGTGAAAAATGGGTCCTGAAGATTGGGTTCTTAAAGGTATAAAATTGGTAACAAATACATAAAAACAAAAATTAGAAATCTAGAGTAGAGTTTGGAATTTCCAAAATACGATGTTAATGAAAAGAAGAAGGAAAAGAAAGAGAGAAAAAACGAACAAAGAAAAACAAACAAGGTCGTGAAAGTAATAAAGAAACTACAGGTACAAAATTGATAACTAATACCAAAAAGCAAAAATTAAAAATCTAGAGTAGAGTTTGGAATTTCAAAAATACAACGTTAAAAAAAAAAAAAAGAAGAAGAAGAAGAAAAATAAAGAGAGAAAACAAACAAACCAACAAAAACAATGTCGCAAAAATTATAAAGAAAATACAGGTACAAAATTGATATCAAATACCAAAAAGCATAAATTAAAAATCTTGAGTAGAGTTTGGAATTGCAGATATACGATGTTATATAAAAGAAGAAGAGAAAGAAACAGAGGGAAAAAAAAGTCACAGAAATTATGAAAAAAACTATAGGTACAAAATTGATAACATATATCAAAAGGCTAAAATTAAAAATCTAGAGTAGAGTTTGGAATTTCAAAAATACAATGTTAAAGAAAAGAAGAAAAAGAAAAAAAAGAAAAAAAAAAAAACCACGGTCAAAAAATTATAAAATATATATATGAAGTTTGCTGAAGAAGAAAAAAAAAAAATAGGGTCTTTTTTTTTTTTTTTTGCAAAGTAATAGTTATAAAAGTGAAAATTAAAGGACAATAGAGGACTTAAAAAAATTTTTTTAATTAAAAAAAAAAAAGAAAGAAAGATTGATCGTAAAAATAGTAAAAATATATCTAGGTCTTTCTCTGGTTTTGTTGTGAGTATTGTGGGTTCAGTTCATTTTTGGCAGTTCCTTAGTCCGACTTATATTTCTCAAGATCCATAGGCCCCTTCCTATGTAATCCGTAGTAACCACAGGGTTTTAATCTATGGCCTGTAGCTTCCAAGGCGTTTCTGTCTGTTATAGCTTCTTCTGTTTGCTGGTCTCTTCAGTGTCTGGTTCCCGCCCTGACACAAAGGGGAAGGTTGAGGACACTATTTTTTTTTTTTTTTTTTTTTAATTTAGGCTCACTTGTTCAGCCGCGCTGTGGGGAGGGAGGGAGGGATGCTGCAAACAGATAACACTGGCATGCGCTCACAGTGCCTCAGCCACACTGGGTCTGCCCCTGCTCACGGCGCGGGTAGCCTCCCTGCCCACACTGCTCGGGCTCTAGGTTGTTCCGCCGGGAACAATCAGAGGCCGGCCCTGGGCTGAGCTCCCAGGTCCAAGCCGCTCAGGTTCAGGCACTCGGGTAGTCCTCAGAGGCGCAGACTCGGTTGGGCCTGCGTTTTGTGTTCTTCCCAGATCCGAGCAGCTCAGGTGATGAGGTGTTTGGCGGGCGCCAATGCTGCGACTTATCGCCTCCCCGCCACTCGGTTATCTGGGTGTAAAACCGGCGCACCTTCTCAGGCAGATGTTGACCGTCCAGACCCCCAAGAAGTTTTAGTTAGCAAAGAAGCCTGCTTACAGTTTTATAGATAGTGTCTCTCTGGGACTGCGATGTCCCCCTTCCGGCTCTGGCTGCCTGTCACTGGAGGGGGAAGGTCTGCAGCCGGCTATCTCTGTTCAGTCCTTTGTTCTGTGCGCGGGCCTGGCGGTGTCTTAGGTTAGGGCTGGCTTTTCGCGTGGTAGATATCCCACAGTCTGGTTTGCTAGCCCAAATTATTTCGCTCAGATAGCGCTCAGGACATTCGGCCCGATTCTTACTCTAAGGGACACAGCCCGCGCCGCACTTCCCTGCCCAGCCCCCGCTTGCTAATGCCGTGTGCAGGCGTCTGCGCTGCTTCTCCGCTGGGGGAGTTACCGTAGGGCTCACAATCCGCGATTTTTAATTGTTTATTTTTTTTTCCCCTCCCTTTTATGTTGCCCTCTGTGCTTCCAAAGCTCGGCACAGATTGGGCAGTGAGAGGGTTTCCTGGTGTTTGGAAACTTCTCTCTTTTTAAGACTCCCTTCCCGGGACGGAACTCCGTCCCTCCCTCTTTTGTCTCTTTTTTTGTCTTTTATATTTTTTCCTACCTCCTTTCGAAGAGTTGGGCTGCTTTTCTGGGTGCTTGATGTCCTCTGCCGGCATTCAGAAGTTGTTTTGTGGAATTTACTCGACGTTTAAATGCTCTTTTGATGAATTTGTGGGGGAGAAAGTGTTCTCCCCGTCCTACTCCTCCGCCATCTTGGCTCCTCCTCACCGCTTGGCTTTTAATCAATGAATTTACAGAAGAATTTGTAGACAATTGTGTGGCTTAATTCACATTGTTTTCATAGTGCCTCTAGATGTCATAAATAAAGTCACAGATTTGGCTATAAAATACAAAGGGAGAATCAAAGTTTTAAAAGGATTTATATATTGTATTGTGCATGCGATTAATGTGTAGAACTTGTATGAAATGTACAAAAAGAGAGAGTGCTTCAGAATTCTTCATTCATGCATTTATTTATTCATGTTCAATTATTAAAAAATAAGTACTCCCTGTTTTAATGATCTCAGCTATAGAAAGTAGTAATTTATCTTTGTCTTTGAATTAAGGGCTCAAGACCTTATCTTGCCAATCAAGATTTCTTGGAAGCTTATTAACTGAACACTGTGTCAGGCTGAGCTTCCCAGGTGGCGCTAGTAATAAATAAAGAACCCACCTGCCAATGCAGGTTAGATAGTAACAGATGTGGGTTCGATCCCTGGGTCGGGAAGATCCCCTGGAAGAATTAGCATGCACGCATGTGTCCAGTACAGATAATATTCATAAATAAGATTCAATTATTATAACAGGCATTTTTCATATGTTTTAACTAAATAACTTTCATAATAATTCTATAATTATAAATATTGAATATTCAGGTAATATTTTTAAAATAGTCTCATATAAAATGAAATGATTGTTCTGATTTGTGAGTATAAAACAGTTTCACCCTCCACTATTTAACATTTTTCAATTTCTTTTATTAAAAAAATTAAGATTCAGGCCCAAAGAGTCTTAATTTCTTCATTATGTCATTGTATGAAAAGCTTCACTTTCACTGAAGCAGAATGACACCCTCTTTTTTCCTTTTCTTTATTTTTCCCCCTGTATTTTTTGTCAGATAATGCCATGGAATGTTGTTAAACTCTTTATTTTTCCCTCATTCAAATATTTTCAGAAATATGGCTATTGCATCTTGGTATGAAAAATTTTCAGCATATTTTCAACAAATTTTCAGTTTGTTGTTCATTGTATTCTTATATCTATAATACTGTATTATAGATATTAATATAATTGCATTTTGCTTTATAAAAGTAAACAAATTAAGAAACACTTCAGATTTTTATAAGAGTTTTCATTTTCAATGGGGAATTAATAAAATAGCAAGACAGGTTGTACCAATTAGAGGAAAATACAGGAAATTACTGTATTCTCAATATGCTCAAGGAGAAAACATCCCTGAAGGGACATTTCTGGGCCACTTAAAGGGTGGTGTGACTGGATTCTATTTAAAAACAACAGTTGAGTTGTCTAAGGGGAGAAAAAAGATAATGTTTCTACTGTATAAAATTCCAAGCTTCAGTAAATCCACTAGTACCAAATACAACAGGCATTCTCCTATTCCCAGAAAAGTGTGGATAGCTAAAAGTGAATTTTGTAAATGCAATAAAACATGATATTACATAGAAAAAGCATAAATGTTTAAAGTACATTATTTTTTAAATGATGGGGTGAATGATCCTACTTTCTGAATATTTTTGCCTCCAAGTAACTAATGTTTTTAAAATAATGTGACTTTGAAAATACAAATAATAAATATCAAAAAGGTAAATATTTTCAATTGCTAATGAGGGTATATTATGTTTAAAGTACCATGCAAGATATTGCAATGAGTACAAAGAAATAAAACATGGTCATTTTACTCAGGAGTCTTCAAACTCATGAAAATATTATGGGAAACAACTCTGAGGACTTATATTGAATACTCTTTCTTTGATCTTTTATACTTTATCCAATAGCCAGGGGTCACACATAAAGAAGGCAAGGGTTGGGGATGGGGTACATTATAGAATAGATTTGAGTAAAGGGTAGATGAGCAAAAATTAGGAAGATTAATCTGGAGGCTGGTATAGTGGAATTAAAATTTTAAAACATTGGATGCTTGAAATTGGATCCAGGTTATCCAACTGTTTCATGATGCCTCTGTAAGGGTGAGGAAGACACATTTAAATTTGTTTACAATTGTTGTCTAGGAACCAAGAAGGCTTTAAGGCAGAGATCATTAACTTACTTATCTTGGGAGGGTTAGATATGCAATTCTTCCCTCAGGTGAGTAGTTCTGTTTTCTTGGCAAGGGCCTGAGAGAGTGAAGGGATGTGAATGGCCTGTGCTGTGGGATGCATATGTGAGTGACGTGTTTCTTAAGGTACAGTCCTCAGCACATGTAGAGAAACAGGCCTAGCTTTGGTGGCTCTTAGCACTCAAATACACACGAGTGCCTGACCTCATTACTGTAGCCAGTCCACACTCAGCCAGACTCTGTTGTCCTCAAAGGTACCAAGTGACAGGTCAATCCTTCTAAACTGTGTACATTTCCCAAGATAGAGCCTAAACTATTTTCCACTGACTTTCTCCTTCAGAAGCAGTATGTGAGGACTCATGGCTTATGCAAGTCATTTGCAACTTTGCCTAAAACATCACTGAAAGAGCTGTAAGTCATCATATTTCACAATTGCATGACTAATAGAGGCTGAGAATCTGACTTAGAGAGAGTTGTATGTGACCTCCATGTTAACTAAGATAATAGGAAACATAATCTTTCTTTCTTGCCTTGCTGCCTCAAAGAAGGTTTAAAGAAGGAAGCAGATACTTTGGATCTTTAACAAACTTCAACTTGCCCCTCTCCATCCTCCTGGGTGTGCATGTCAAGTTGGACAGAGGTTGCAGTGGATGTTCTTCCCAGTACATGTCACTACCCCTCCAAAGTCATACTTTCTCAGGGCTGCACTGTTACAGCGATGGCTTTGGCACAGCCAATTAGTAGGTCCCAATGTATGGATGTGAGAGCTGGACTGTGAAGAAAGCTGAGCACCGAAGAATTGATGCTTTTGAACTGTGGTGTTGGAGAAGACTCTTGAGAGTCCCTTGGACTGCAAGGAGATCCAACCAGTCCATTCTAAAGGAGATCAGTCCTGGCTGTTCATTGGAAGGACTGATGCTAAAGCTGAAACTCCAGTACTTTGGCCACCTCATACGCAGAGTTGACTCATTGGAAAAGACCCTGATACTGGGAGGGATTGTGGGCAGGAGGAGAAGGGGACGACAGAGGATGAGATGGCTGGATGGCATCACCGACTCGATGCATATGAGTTTGAGTAGACTCTGGGAGTCAGTGATGGACAAGGAGGCCTGGTGTGCTGAGATTCATGGGGTCGCGAAGAGTCGGACATGACTGAGCAACTGAACTGAACTGAGGAGCGCTTCTATTAAGACCAGAGATAAAATCTGAATGATAAAAGTTTTCACTTAAGTCTTTTTTGTGTGCATGTGTATATATCTACAGGTTTCCCAGGTGGCTCAGTGGTAAAGAATCCATTTGCTAATGAAGGAAACACAGGAGATATGGGTTCGAATCCTAGATCAGGAAGATCCCCAGGGGGAGGGCATGGCAACCCACTTCAGTATTCTTGCCTGGGAGTTCTATAGACAGAGTAGCCTGGAGGGCTACAGTCAGTCCATGGTGTCACAGAGTCAGACATGACTGAGTGACTGAGCACACATGTGTATATATACACATATAGGACTTATATATAATAAGCATGCTATTTTATAGCATTGTTTAACAAAAGGCACTGAAACTTTGGAGAAGGCAGTGGCCACTCACTCCAGTACTCTTGTCTGGAAAATCCCATAAACAGAGGAGCCTGGTGGGCTGCAGTCCATGGGGTCTCAAAGAGTAGGACACGACTGAGCGACTGCACTTTCACTTTTCACTTTCATGCATTGGAGAAAGAAATGGCAACCCACTCCAGTGTTCTTGCCTGGAGAATCCCAGGGATGGTGGAGCCTGGTGGGCTGCTGTCTATGGGGTTGCACAGAGTTGGACATGACTGAAGTGACTTAGCATAGCATACTGAAACATATCAATTAAAAAATTTTTTTACTGTTGTTTAATCAATTTAGGGACACTGTTAATGAGTTAAAATTGAGTAACAAGCATTGGGAAAATATTTTTATTTTTTAGAAATAATTTCTCTTATTTAGTTTTTACTAACAGTTGTGTTTTCCTTGAAAAACCTCTCACAACACAGATCTTCTATACAATTTTATAGAGGATAAGAATACACATTATGAAGTCACACAGATCTTCCTCAAAAGCCCACATTTCCACTTGGCTATTTGGACAAAATATATGCTTTCTGAGTTTCAATTTCCCCATCTATAAAATGAGAATAATAATAGTACAAATTTTAGAGCTGCTTAAGCTAATTCAAGTGAAATAATTTGCACTGTGCCTGGCACATAATCACTGAGAAGCTGAACCTATCTGGACTGCACTTGGCATGTAGCCTCCAATGTATATTATTCAATAATTCATTGAAAATTAAATTGGTGTATGGTGTTAGAAAGTGTTCTAGTTTTACTCTTTTACAAGTGGTGACCAGTTTTCCCAGCACCACTTGTTAAAGAGATTGTCTTTTTTCCGTTGTATATTCTTGACTCCTTTGTCAAAGATAAGGTGTCCATAGGTGCATGGATTTATCTCTGGGCTTTCTATTTTGTTCCATTGAACTATATTTCTGTCTTCGTGCCAGTACCATACTGTCTTGATGACTGTGGCTTTGTAGTAGAGCCTGAAGTCAGGCAGGTTGGTTTCTCCAGTTCCATTCTTCTTTCTCAAGATTGCTTTAGCTATTTGAGGTTTTTGTATTTCCATACAAATTGTCAAATTATTTGTTCTAGCTCTGTGAAGAATACCGTTGGTAGCTTGATAGGGATTGCATTGAATCTGTAGATTGCTTTGGGTAGTACACTCATTTTCACTATATTGATTCTTCCAATCCATGAACATGGTATATTTCTCCATCTATTAGTGTCCTCTTTGATTTCTTTCACCAGTGTTTTATAGTTTTCTATATATAGGTCTTTTGTTTCTTTAGGGATATATATATTCCTAAGTATTTTATTCTTTTCATTACAATGGTGAATGGAATTGTTTCCTTAATTTCTTTCTATTTTCTTATTGTTAGTGTATAGGAATGCAAGGGATTTCTGTGTGTTGATTTTATATCCTGCAACTTTACTTTAGCTCTATTAATTTTCTGGTGGAGTCTTTAGGGTTTTCTATGTAGAGGATCATGTCATCTGCAAATAATGAGAGTTTTACTTCTTTTTTTCCAATTTGGATTCCTTTTATTTCTTTTTCTGCTCTGATTGCTGTGGCCAAAACTTCCAAAACTATGTTGAATAGTAGTGGTGAAAGTGAGCACCCTTGTCTTGTTCTTGACTTTAGGGGAAATGTTTTCAATTTTTCACCATTGAGGATAATGTTTGCTGTGGGTTTGTCATATATAGCTTTGATTATGTTGAGGTATGTTCCTTCTATTCCTGCTTTCTGGAGAGTTTTGATCATAAATGGATGTTGAATTTTGTCCAAGGCTTTCTCTGCTTCTATTGAGATAATCATATGGCTTTTATTTTTCAATTTATTAATGTGGTGTATTACATTGATTGATTTGCAGATACTGAAGAATCCTTGCATCCCTAGGATAAAGCTCACATGGTCTTGGTGTATGATCTTTTTAATGTGTTGTTGGATTCTGATTGCTAGAATTTTGTTAAGGATTTTTGCATCTATGTTCATCAGTGATGTTGGCCTGTAGTTTTCTTTTTGTGTGGCATCTTTGTCAGGTTTTGGTATTAGGGTGATGGTGGCCTCATAGAATGAGTTTGGAAGTTTACCATCCTCTGCAATTTTCTGGAAGAGTTTGAGTAGGATAGGTGTTAGCTCTTCTCTAAATTTTTGGTAGAATTCAGCTGTGAAACCGTCTGGACCTGGGTTTTTGTTTGCTGGAAGATTTCTGATTACAGTTTCAATTTCTGTGCTTGTGATGGGTCTGTTAATTTTTCTATTTCTTCCTGGTTCAGTTTTGGGAAGTTTTACTTTTCTAAGAATTTGTCCATTTCTTCCACGTTGTCCATTTTATTGGCATATAATTGCTGATAGTAGTCTCTTATGATCCTTTGTATTTCTGTGTTGTCTGTTGTGATCTCTCCATTTTCATTTCTAATTTTACTGATTTGATTTTTCTCCCATTGTTTCTCAATGAGTCTGGCTAGTGGTTTGTCAATTTTATTTATCCTTTCAAAGAACCAGCTTTTGGCTTTGTTGATTTTTCTATGGTCTCTTTTGTTTCTTTTGCATTTATTTCTGCCCTAATTTTTAAGATTTCTTTCCTTCTACTAACCCTGGGGTTCTTCATTTCTTCCTTTTCTAGTTGCTTTAGGTGTACGGTTAGGTTATTTATTTGACTTTTTTCTTGTTTCTTGAGGTGTGCCTGTATTGCTATGAACTTTCCCCTTAGCACTGCTTTTACAGTGTCCCACAGGTTTTGGGTTGTTGTGTTTTCATTTTCATTCATTTCTATGCATATTTTGATTTCTTTTTTGATTTCTTCTGTGATTTGTTGGTGATTCAGCAGCGTGTTGTTCAGCCTCCATATGTTGGAATTTTTAATAGTTTTTCTCCTGTAATTGAGATCTAATCTTACTGCATTGTGGTCAGCAAAGATGCTTGGAATGATTTCTATTTTTTTGAATTTACCAAGGCTAGCTTTATGGCCCAGGATGTGATCTATCCTGGAGAAGGTTCCGTGTGTGCTTGAGAAAAAGGTGAAATTTATTGTTCAAATTAAAAGCTTCTGCAGAACAAACGAAACTATAAGCAAGGTGAAAAGACAGCCTTCAGAATGGGAGAAAATAATAGCAAATGAAGCAACTGACAGACAACTAATCTCAAAAATATACAAGCAACTCCTACAGCTCAACTCCAGAAAAATAAACGACCCAATCAAAAAATGGGCCAAAGAACTAAATAGACATTTCTCCAAAGAAGACATACAGATGGCTAACAAACACATGAAAAGATGCTCAACATCACTCATTATCAGAGAAATGCAAATCAAAACCACAATGAGGTACCATTTCAAGCCAGTCAGAATGGCTGCGATCCAAAAGTCTACAAGCAATAAATGCTGGAGAGGGTGTGGAGAAAAAGGAACCCTCTTACACTGTTGGTGGGAATGCAAACTAGTACAGCCACGATGGAGAACAGTGTGGAGATTCCTTAAAAAACTGGAAATAGAACTGCCTTATGATCCAGCAACCCCACCGCTGGGCATACACACCAAGGAAACCATAGTTGTAAGAGACACGTGCACCCCAATGTTCATCGCAGCACTGTTTATAATAGCCAGAACATGGAAGCAACCTTGATGTCCATCAGCAGATGAATGGATAAGAAAGCTGTGGTACATATACACAATGGAGTATTACTCAGCCATTAAAAAGAATACATTTGCATCTGTTCTAACGAGGTGGATGAAACTGGAACCTATTATACAGAGTGAAGTAATCCAGAAAGAAAAACACCAATACAGTATACTAACCCATATATATGGAATTTAGAAAGATGGTAATGATAACCCTGTATGTGAGACAGCAAAAGAGACAATGATGTATAGAACAGTCTTTTGGACTCTGTGGGAGAGGGTGAGGGTGGGATGATTTGGGAGAATGGCAGTGAAACATGGATAATATCATATATGAAACGAATCGCCAGTCCAGGTTTGAAGCAGGATACAGGATGCTTGGGACTGGTGCACTGGGATGACCCAGAGGGATGGTACGGGGAGGGAGTTGGGACAGGGGTTCAGGATGGGGAGCATGTGTACACCCATGGTGGATTCATGTTGATGTATGGCAAAACCAATACAATATTGTAAAGTAATTAACCTCCAATTAAAATAAATAAATTTAAATTAAAAAAAAAGAAAATTGAAGGAAGAAAGGAAGGAAGGGATGGGAATGGTTAGAAAGGAAGGGTGGAAATCTGCTAAATCCTAGCTTTATACAATGTATTATAAAGTGTTATAAAGCATCTTTATGTCTTCTCTCTCAATAGACTATAAGCGTCATGCAGGCCAAGGGATTGTTTTTCATGCCTATCTCATCCAGAACTCTCAACACAGTATCTTGAAAATAGCAGATGTACAAATACTTTAAAATGAATTGAGCAAATTAAATGATATATATTTATTTGTAAGATGATTTAATGTCTGTCACCATACTGAATTCTAAACTTCATAAAAACAGGAAATGGGTTTGTTATTACTATTTGTTATTATTATTTTGTCACTATCAGTTTATTTATTTATTTTTTATTTTATTATTTTTTTAATTAAGTACTTGCTGCAATAAATGATTACGTTGGACTTCAGGGAAGAACCTTCCAAAGGTATCTATATCCTTATGTAGTTTGGCCCATAAGTAATACCCCCTATATAATAATGAAAAGAAATAAGCTCAAATAACATTGCTGTGAATAAGATCATCGATTTTTCAGTAGATGACACTGTGGATATCAGTTGCTTTACCTTGTACTATATAACATTCCTGAAAACTTGTAAACATAATGGCTGTTTGAAAATTGCAATAATTAAGGTCCTTTTACACTAGGATATTATGCATGTAAAATATTCTTGAGAATATTTTGAATACATACAATCATAATGCATCACTGGTTATTCTCAACATATGCCATGACAGTCTTTGTTCTTGGAACTCCGAAGACTTCAGACAGACTGGTTTTGCCTCCAAGAGGCCAGAGTGTCATCCAAAGTCAGGTCACTGTAAGAATTAGGACTGATCATGCAGAATGTTGCCTGGCCACAGAACTCTCAGAGTTTCCTGTGAGGTTATCCAAACAAGCACTTTTCACCGACAGTGAGAAATTGCAAGATGTAGCCATCCCATGTTGAGAGAGCTTCTTGCTATTTCTGCTGTCATCTTGATTTTTCCCTTTTTGAGTGTGTAACAAAGAAAATGGATCCCATGGGACAACTCTCACACTTGTTACCCTCCATTTCCTCAGTCTAACTGAGTGTAAGTAATGGAACTGTGTTTTAATGGCCCACTATCCCAAACGCCCTCCTAACCCTTTGGCAGAGATGCTTTGTAGCTGACAAATATGACAGGCAAGGCTAACGAACCCTTAGGCCAGCAATATTCTCATCTTTAATCCATCATAGACATCAAAAAATAATGAGATTTCTTGAAACAGTGCCAGCAGTGAGCTCATATGACACTGAGATGATAAATTTACTCAAGCACTTGCGAAGAAGTAGCCAGTACAGAAAGACCTGGGTAATTTCATAACACAGAGTGGTACAGTGTGAAAAACATGGATGCTTCACTGTATTTTCTGAATGGTATCTAGACCCAGATTGTAGTACATTTCCATTTTTAATCTTGCTAGTCATTTTTTATTTCTTAATATCTTGCATGGGGGTTTAATTCTGCTCTCCTTCTCCTGGAGATGCTGAGAAGGGAGATATTCAAGCCTATGTGTACCATGCTGTTGATGCTGCAAAAGTGCAATAAAATGGGATATTGAAAAGAAGATGAATTTCAAGCTTTTTTTCTTTTTTTTTTTAACGATTTAGGTTGAACTGATCTAACCTAGAGGAAATGAAGAGGTTTTGAAATTGCCCCAACCACTGATCCTTTGACAGGGAAGTGCTGCTGACTCTGGGCCATCGTGGGGAAACATGTTTCATTTCATCAAAGTTTACAATTTTGACTTGAGAAAAAGAACTGAATATGGAAACATATGTATATTTTTCTTACATTTCACAAGGCTCTACAGCTATTTCTTTTCCACTTTATATCTATATGCAAAGGATGTAAGTTTCCAACATCAGGGGAAAATCAGTCACTTCCTGACTGTTTGCTAACAATGAAACGGAAACAAATTGTTCCGAAATAGTTAAAACTCTGCACTGGTTACTATGATTAGAACATCTTAGTTCTGCCATTTTAATTATATTGTTTAGCTTACAAAAGCACCTTTAACTGCATGATATCAGAATGACCTCAGAAGGCTGGCCCACTGGGGTATCTGACACCCTGGCCACCGCACTTGAAGAGGAAGTTCAGGGTGCAGCCCAACGTTGCCACTGCAGTTGTCTCTAGGCTCCCATGAGGCTAGAGCTGCTATCTGAAGCTCCAGAGGAAGAGATCTCTTACCTGACGTCTGCTTTATTTCTTGAAAAAAGCACCCACATCTGAGAGGAAAGGGATACTTCTGATGCCTTAAGGTAATACGCAAAAACTGATTAAATACTTGCTACTCAAAGTGTGGTCTGCAGCCAGGAGCATCTGCATCACCTAAGCGCTTATTGGAATTATAGGATTGCAAACCCCATCCCACGTCTCATGATTCAGCTTCTGTATTTTAACAAGACACCCAAGTGATTTGTACTTAAATTAGGATTCTAGAAACACTGGATTAGATAGCTTGGATTGAAGGAGAAAGATGCAAAGGAAATAAAGGTACTGATAACTGAGAAAAAGACACAGAGAAAGCAGGTCTAAAACAAAACAGTATATTCCAAACAGCTTCCTGGGGTTTTAGTTTATTATTACATCATGAATGATGAGGTATATTTATGGTTCAGTTCAGTTCAGTTGCTCAGTCGTGTCCGACTCTTTGAGACCCCATGAACCACAACACGCTACGCCTCCCTGTCCATCACCAACTCCCGGAGTCCACCAAAACCCATGCCCACTGAGTCAGTGATGCCATCCAACCATCTCATCCTCTGTTGTCCCCTTCTCCTCCTGCCCTCAATCTTTCCCAGCATCAGGGTCTTTTCAAATGAGTCAGCTCTTCACATCAGGTGCCCAAAGTATTGGAGTTTCAGCTTCAGCATCAGTCCTTCCAATGAACACCCAGGACTGATCTCCTTTAGGAAGGACTGGTTGGATCTCCTTGCAGTCCAAGGGACTCTCAAGAGTCTTCTCCAACACCACAGTTCAAAAGCATCAATTCTTCGGAACTCAGCTTTCTTTATAGTCCAACTCTCATATCCATAGGTGACTACCAGGAAACCATAGCCTTGACTAGATGTATCTTAGTAGTTCAACTCTAATTATACTAAGAAAGTGTTTAATTCATAGGAAAATTTTTCCTTTTAGATTTTAAATTTATGTTCAAGAGTGAGATTTATAGAAGTATTCACCCCATAAGTGAGGAAAAACAAAGTTTTCATATTCAAGAAGGAGAATTTATTTATTTATCAAATCTATATGTGTCCTCACATAAGACAATTAAGACTCCTTTTGAGAGCTTTCTTAGTGCTCCTTAAGAAAAAACAAGTCCAATATATATTTAATTAACTTCCCAGGATGATAGGTAAAAGAAACACTAGGGAAATATCATGTGTATGTGTGTGTTTGTATGTGTGTGTATGTGTGTGTTTGTATGTGTGTATATGTGTGTTTACATTTGGAATCTGAATGCTAAGAAACTGAAGATGAGAAAATAATTTGTATCTTCATTTTTCATTGAGAGCTTGATTCAAAGGAACCACCAGTATTCCTCATAGTTCAAACCATTTTATAGATATAAGCCAAATATGGTCCTTTCTTACTTAAGTCTCAACCTAACTCCTTACCTTCTATGCAAGCAGGGACTAAAGCTCTGGCCCCTGGTCACATTGTTCCTGGGAATCTGAGTGGAGCACAGTGTTGGGTCAAAGCTGGCCCACAGATTTCAGAGTGAGATGGTGAGAATAAAATCCACAAGCTAAAGCTAGAACACTTATCCAACTAGATCGCAAAAATGCACATCACAGTGAATGCTTGAGCGGAGAGAGCAGAACAGATTAAAGAAAGAGAGCCATCTGAACAGAGGGCATACATTCAAAATGAGAGTGTAAACGGAATAAAAGTTGAGCCCCTGAAGTGCTGAGGTGCAGGGAAAAGACCCTTTTCCCTCCTGCTTCCTTAGTTGGAGAGGGAGCAGTATATTAAAGAAACTGAGATCATTCAGATAGCCTGGGGACAGAGTGATGGGATGAATAGGTCCTGGCATACACAGAGGCAGAGTATTGTGGGGTGAAAGAATTGTAACCCAAATGGAAGCCAACTCCCAGCAGATACGCTAGTGCACCTGTCAAGGGAAGCCTTGTGGAAAGACTCTCTTGTTTGCAATTCTTACTTAGGTGTCTGTTCATGAATTGCGCCAGTTTTTGGTCCACCAAAGGATGTCCCGATGATCCCTCTAGGCCCAAAGAACTAGTAAGTACTCTGTTCAGATGGTCAGTTGCTGGAGAGCTATTATTCAAGGACAAATGTGGGCAAAAACCAGTTAGGAAGCAAAGTTGTTTTCCATGAATGGGCTTTGAGTGGATAGTCATCGATGACAATTCTGTGGTGAAGAGTTAACTGAATTCACTCATCTTAACAAGTGGAAATTATGTAAACTCGAGTCTCTTCAAGTTCATTAATAACATGATCCAATTTATATGTTAGCAGTGGTGTGGGGTAGAAGAGTGGCAGATAGTGGACAAATATTGCAATTTTTGAGAGCTTTGAAAGCTCCAAAAACTGTTCCAAAGGAAAAAAAAATAGTTGGTTTGGTTATGCTAGGAGGTGAAAATTGCATCTTGTGTGAGGAAGATAGTATTAAATGGAGTAGTGTCCTAGAGCAGTTAGGATTTTGAAAGAGAATACAGAAGGAAGTTCTGCATTGTTTCCATCTTCTGGATAAGAGGATGGTCTTGTATGGTTTAAAATTCAGCAAAGGGTAGATGCCGGTTTCTACTGAATGTGGGCCACCACCATGGATTCCACACACATAGGGAAGTTGGCCACTCAGTCCAGTTGGAAGCAGAGCTTCCCCACCTAGTATATTATTCTCTCCATGGACATCAGCAAGTGGTTAGCCTGGGCTGGCAAAGCAATGAAGCTTTATTTTGTGTTCATATCATCAGTGTGAGGTCTAATGGCAGAGCATCAAGGAGAATAGAAGAGTTATTACTAGAGTGATTCTGATGCTGACTGGGAGGTCTCCCAATTCAGAAGATCTGGAAAGCTCAGGCAATTCAGCCAGCTGTGCATGCAGAACTTCCCTGAAGCCTTCTTGGACCTGGGCCTACACAATTGAGTCATTTCCTCTTTTGTGTCCTAAGATTAGGGCCAGAATTCCACAAGGGAACAGGTCATTGATTCTCCCCCAATCACACAGCTGGCTGTATCCAGGGATGAAGCTGTGAAAGGTGTTGCTCAGCACTACTTGGATATAAGGTATCTTCAACAAGCAGACTCTCTGGCAAGAGGAGGGTATGACCCAGTTACCTGGCTTCCATGTGTAGTATGAGACCAGGAAGTTGCTATGTACATTTATCTGGAAGATGGCCTTGTGGGGAGACCAGCAGTAGTGATGTCTCTGTGATGGACCCAAGTTCAGAGACCAATCTAGTTTTAGCTTTGATGCATGAACTGTCGTATACAGTGCAGAGCTGTCTATTAGCAATAGACCTGAGAACTGAGTCAAGCGGTAGACACAAGAACTGGTTAATCAGGGAAAAACTGTGTATGTAATTTCTGGTTTACTTTCAGATCCTTTCCATGACCTTTTCCTGCTCTGCTCTGCATTGTAGGTGGCTGATCCTGCAAGTTGCTTTCATAGATTCTTCTCCCATTGGCTTCTGGCTAATCCTGATCAATGGGAAGCATGGGTGGGAGACCCAGGAGGTGGCAAAAAGAAAGACATCAGAGTATTTCTCTTTACCTTTTCTGCTCCCTGCAGTCTTTAACACTGGCTGTTGCCTCTTCAATAGTCCCAGTCAATCCATATAGTCTGTGAGCTTTAGTAGCATCTTCTCCCTGTGTCTTTGCATGCTTAGTAATGCTAGCAGCTCCTGCTTTGTTAATTTTTGCCACTTCTTTTGCTTTTTAGCCCTCTGAACTCTTTTAAACTAATCCCCCAAATAAAGTACTCTTTATTTAAACCTTGGCATGGTCTATCAGGTACAAGTGACTGTCAAAGCCTCTTCCTTGGGCACAAAGGAGTGGAGAATATGGGATGTGGGTTGGGGATGCATGATCATGGGCTCATTTCAGCATGAAGATGGGATGGAATCAAGAGAGCTGAGTCATTGATTCTAGGGGCAGAACTGAAAGTAAGCCTCACAATCAGACTGATTAGAAAGTTGACATGCAAGGTGCTAGGCAGAAAGAAGGAAAGTAGTGTAACTCAATAACCTACCTAGGTGGGGTCACAATAACAATTTTTAAAAATTAAATGTTGAGAATAAAACCTCTAAAGTCAATATAATGTTTATTAAACATTGCCAGAAATGATGCAATGGAGAGGTTATGTTGTATAATACACAATGGAATTCCCCTATTCTCCTCTCTATTCAGCATATCATTCACCATGACCGTCCTTCTACAAATTCTTTCTCTTTCTCCCTCTCCCACTCCTTTCCTTCTCCCTTTCTTTCTCCTCCTTCTGGTCCAAACCATCTGCACTCCTGTTTTTTCTTCTGTTTCCCCTCTGTGCCCTCTTTATCACTTCTCTTCTTTCAGGAGAAGACTTTTCATATGTAGATCAGTCCAAGAAGATACACGATGACTTATGATTCATTGTATTTTCTTATATCCCTTTCACACAAGGTAACATAAATCAAAATGAACACTGTTGATATTAGGTCAGAATAGATTGTCCTGAGAGGAAAAGAAAAGATAAGCCCAGAGATATTGTGCTCAACAGGGCTGGAAGTGACCTTTTGTATGATGATTTTTAGGGCTTCCCTCATAGCTCAGTTGGTAAAGAATCTGCCTGAAATGCAGGAGACCTGGGTTCGATTACTGGGTCAGGAGGATCCCCTGGGGAAGGAAATGGCAACCCACTCCAGTATTCTTGCCTGGAGAATCCCATGGTCAGAGGAGCCTGGTGGGCTACAGTTCATGGGGTTGCAAGTGTCGGACATGACTTAGCGACTAAAGAGAGAGAGATGATGATTTTTGCCTTTTCCCTACAAAGGGAGAACTCTTAATGACCCTGAGCTGATTTAGATATTTGGGCTCCAAAACAAGACAGGAAACCAACTATTCAGAGTTCAGAGCATGTACATGCAGAGGGATAATTTAGGTAATGAACAGGTTTCTAGTGCCTCTCAGAGAACACACTCAATGAATATTTGTGAATGAACACAAAACACCTAAAATACAGAATACAGCCTCACCAAGAGTTTTAGAGAAAAATAACTACTGAATATCAATATGTTGCTATGGTAAAACTCATTCATAATTCCAAAATGGAATATGAGAAACAGATCTTGTAGGAAACGAGACTTGAAATCCCTTTCTTCATTTTCTGTGTAACAGATAAACTCCCTCAATCCCCACTGACTCAGCTACCAATTACTGACAATGTCTCCCTGATAAAGAATTAAATTAAAGTACTCTGAAGAATGGGCTATGGCTCCAAGGTGATCAGGTAAATAGGTGTTGCCAGGGAGACACTCCTAGTCTGGAAGCAAACTTAAATATTCCCCTTTTTCTTTAATATGGTCCCAGAGAGTGGTTGATCAGCTTCAGCTTATTGCTTCTGATTAGATGTTACTTATCCTTAGTATTCTGCACTTTTGCAGAAAATCCTTCCATTCTTTCCTATCCTATTCTAGCTTTAAAACAAACTCATATCTCTTTGGAGGGTACCAATTTGTTTAACAGTAGCAAGATATGAGGAAAGGTATTAGAAGCAAAAATTATAACAATTTGATATGTTCTCAAGTATGTTTAAAGTATAGTTAAACATAATGTGGGGTCTATACATAGTATACTTAGTCGTGAAAAACTGAATGCTTTCCACCCAAGACAGGAGCAAAGCAAAGATGTACCCATTCACAACTTCTATCAATATTATTCTAGAAGTCCTAGCTAATGAAATAAGACAAGAAAAGCAAAGCAAGAAATATAGCTGTCTTTATCTATATGGAATATCCCAAAGAATTAACAAAAAGTTCCTGAAGCTAAAATCAAATATAGTAAGGTCATAAGCTACAAGGCTGACATACAAATGTTAATTATTATTCTTTTATATTTGAACAATAAGAATAGCAATGTCACAAAAGCAACAAAAAATTCAACTGAATCTAACAAAGTATGTAGAGAAAAGAAGAGAAGCTGAAGGCAAAGGGGAAAAGGAAAGATATACTCATTTGAATGCAGAGCTCCAAAGAATAGCAATGAGAGATAAGAAACCCTTCTTAAGTGAACAATGCAAAGAAATGGAGGAACACAATGCCTTGGGAAAGACTAATGATCTCTTTAAGGAAATGAGAGATAACAAAGGAACATTTCATGCAAAATGGGGCACAAAAAGGACAGAAATGGGATCGACCTAACAGAAGAAGAAGATATCAAGAAGAAGTGGCAAGAATAAGGCAAGAAATATATAAGAAAATCTCTTAATGACACGTATGATCACTCATCTTGAGCCTGGAGTAGGAAGTCAAATTGGCCTCACGAAGCATTACTATGAACAAAGGTAATGGAGGTGATAGAATTCCAGCTGAGCTATTTCAAATTCTAAAAAATAAATGATGCTGTTGAAGTGCTGCACACAATATGCCAGCAAATTTGGAAAACTCAGCAGTGGCCACAGGACTGGAAAAAGTCAGTTTTCATTCTAATCCCAAAGAAGGGCAATGCCAAAGAACGTTCAAACTACTGCACAATTTCACTCATTTCACATGATAGCAAGATTATGCTAAAAATCCTTCAAGCAAGGTTTCACAGTATGTAAACTGAGAAATTCCAGATGCACAACCTGGATTTAGAAAAAGAAGAGGAACCAGAGATCAAATTGACAACATCTGTTGGATCATAGAAAAAGCAAGAAAATTCCAGAAAAACATCTGTTTCACTGAGTATATTAAAGTTTTTTGCTGTGTGGATCACAACAAACTGGGATCCACACAGTCAAAAGCTTCAGACTATGGCTTTAGGAAGAATTTAGGAAAATTCTTAGAGATGGGAGTAGCAGACTACCTCACCTGCCTCCTGGGAAGCCTGTATGCAGGGCAAGAAGCAACAGTTAGAACTGGACATGGAACAGTGGACTGATTCAAAATTGGAAAAGGAGTATGCCAAGGCTATATGTTGTCAACCTGTTTATTTAACTTACACGCAGAGTACATCAAGTGAAATGCTGGGCTGGATGAAGTTCAAGCTGGAATCAAGATTTCAGGGAGAAATATCAACAACCTCAGATATGTAGATGATACCACTCTAATGGCAGAAAGTGAAAAGGAACTAAAGAGCCTCTTGATGAAGGTGGAAGAGGAGGGTGAAAAGCTGGTTAAAACTCAACATTCAAAACACTAAGATCGTGGTATCTGGTCCCATAACTTTGTGGCAACTAGATGGGGAAAAATGGAAACAGTGACAGACTTTAATTTCTTGGGCTACAAAATCACTGCAGATGGTGACTGTAGCCATAAAATTAAAAGATGCTTGTTCCTTGGAAGAAAAGCTATGACAAACCTAGACAGTGTATTAAAAAACAGACATCAATTAGCTGACAAACATCCATATAGTCAAACATGGTTTTTCTAGTTGTCATGTACGGATGTTAAGAGTAGTGGCATAAAGAAGTCTGAGCACTGAAGAATTGATGCTTTTGAACTGTGGTGCTGGAGAAGACTCTTGAGAGATCCTTGGACATTAAAGATATCGAATTAGTTAATCCTAAAGTAAATCAATCCTGAATTTTCACTAGAAGAACTGATGCTCAAGTTGAAAATCCAATATTTTGGCCATCTGATGCAAAGACTCGAATCACTTGAAAAGACCCTGATGTTGGGAAATATTGAGGGCAGGAGGAGAAGTAGATGACAGAGGATGAGATGGTTGAATGGCATCACTGACTCAATGGACATGAGTTTGAACAAACTCCGGGAGACAGTGAAGAACAGGGAAGACTTGCGTGCCGCAGTCCTCAGAGTCACAGAGTCAGACATGACTGAACAACAAAATATGTACAGAATGTATATGCTAAAACCCATAGAACTCTGGAAACAAAAGGAAACCTAAATGAATGGAATGCTATTTACATGAACTGAAATGCACAATATTGTAAAGATATTCATTCTTTCCCATTTGATCTATAGATTCAATATAATCATAGTTAAAATCCTAGCATGATATTTTGGAGATATTGAAAAATGGATTCTAAAGTTTACATGTCAAGGTAAAGGGCCTATAATAGCCAATACATATTTAATAAGAAAAAAAAAAACTGGAGAACTTATTTATCACCTGAGTTCAAAACCTATTATAAATCTCAGTAATCATGATAGTGTGGTATTGAGGAAAGACTACACACATAGATACATCGACAGAATAGAAAACCCCAAAAGAGAAAACCCACATAAATAAAATGGCTCTTCATAAAGAAGCAAAAGCAATTCAACAGAGAATGTATGTGTTTTTTTTTTCAATAAAGGAGGATAGAACAATTGGTTGCCCAAATTAAAAAAAAAAAGATAATCTGGATAAAAACCTTACAACTTTCACAAAAATTAAGTCAAATGGATCATAAGCCCAAATGTAAAGATAAAACTATTAATATTCTAGAAAACAATAGAGGAAGAATTTAAGTGACCTTGGACTTGATGCTGAGTTTTCAGATTCAACATCAAAAGAATAACCCATGGAATTAAAATTTTGAGGCTAGAATTAGAATTTTTTAAAAAAAAATACGTTTTATGAAAAGCACTATTAAAAGAATTTAAAAACAAGATACAGGGATTTCCCTGGTGGTCCAGTGATTAAGAATCTGCCTTGCAGTGAAGGGGACATGGGTTCAATCCCTAGTCAGGGAACTAAGATCCTGCCTGCTGTAGAGCAATTAAACCTATGCACCATGACTACTGAGCAATTGTGCCACAATTAGAGAGTCTTTCCACAAGGAAAGATCCCACATGATGCAATGAAGATTCTGCGTGCGGCAACTAAGACCTGATGCAGCCAAATAAATAAATTAATTAAAAAAAATTTAAAGATACATGCAGAAAATAGTTGGAATAACACATGAGGAAAAATATGCCCAATAAAATATATGTTTTCAATCTATATAAAATGCTCGAAACTAACAACAAGGAAACAAACAGCCCAATTTTAAAAAAAAACAAACAATATATATAAAGCATCATCTCACTGGAGAAGACACAGAAATGACAAATAAGCATATGAAAGATGTTCAGCATCTTATAACATTAAGGAATTGTAAATTAAAACAATAATATACCACTACATGCTGCTGCTGCTAAGTCGCTTCAGTCATGTCCGACTCTGTGTGACCACATAGAGGGTAGCCCACCAGGCTCCCCAGACCCTGGGATTCTCCAGGCAAGAACACTGGAGTGAGTTGCCATTTCCTTCTCCAATACCACTACATACCTCTTACCAATTGCTGGTAAGAATGCAAAACAGTAGAACACACACTGCTCGTCAGAGTACAAACAGTTCAGCCATTTTGGGAGCGTTTGCTGAGTTCTTACAAAGTTAAACATAGTTTTACCATAGCATACAACAGGTGCTCCTAGGCATTATCTCAACTAACTTGAAAGCTCAGGTTCTTGCCAAAAACTGCATGAGAATTCATAGTACCATTATTCATAATTGCCAAAACTTGAAAGCAACCAAGATGGTCTTTAATAGGTAAAAAGATAAACAAACTTTTATAAGTAGATGCCTTAGAATATTACTCAGTGATAAAAAGAAGTGAGCTATCAAGCAATAAAAAGATATACATGAAACATAATTGCATATTTCTAAGTGAAAGAAGCCATCCTGAAAAGGATACACATAATATAATTCCAGTTACATGACATCTAGGAAAAGGCAAAACTCAAAGCTAGTGGAGGTGATGGCATTCCAGTTGAGCTATTTCAAATCCTGAAAGATGATGCTGTGAAAGTGCTGCACTCAATATGCCAGCAAATTTGGAAAACTCAGCAGTGGCCACAGGAATGGAAAAGGTCAGTTTTCATTCCAATCCCAAAGAAAGGTAATGCCAAAGAATGCTCAAACTACTGCACAATTGCACTCATCTCACATGTTAGTAAAGTAATGCTCAAAATTCTCCAAGCCAGGCTTCAGCAATATGTGAACCGTGAACTTCCTGATGTTCAAGCTGATTTTAGAAAAGGCAGAGGAACCAGAGATCAAATTGCCAGCATCCTCTGGATCATGGAAAAAGCAAGAGAGTTCCAGGAAAACATCTATTTCTGCTTTATTGACTATGCCAAAGCCCTTGACTGTGTGAATCACAATAAACTGTGGAAAATTCTGAAAGAGATGGGAGTACCAGACCACCTGACCTGCCTGTTGAGAAATCTGTATGAAGGTCAGGAAGCAACAGTTAGAACTGGACATGGAACAACAGACTGGTTCCAAATAGGAAAAGGAGTATGTCAAGGCTGTATATTGTCACCCTGCTTATTTAACTTATATGCAGAGTACATCATGAGAAATGCTAGACTGGAAGAAACACAAGCTGGAATCAAGATTGCTGGGAGAAATATCAATAACCTCAGATATTACACCCTTATGGCAGAAAGATGACACCGCCCTTATGGCAGAAAGTGAAGAGGAACTCAAAAGCCTCTTGATGAAAGTGAAAGAGGAGAGTGAAAAAGTTGGCTTAAAGCTCAACATTCAGAAAACGAAGATCATGGCATCCGGTCCCATCACTTCATGGGAAATAGATGGGGAAACAGTGGAAACAGTGTCAGACTTTATTTTTCTGGGCTCCAAAATCACTGCAGATGGTGACTGCAGCCATGAAATTAAAAGACGCTTACTCCTTGGAAGGAAAGTTATGACCAACCTAGATAGCATATTGAAAAGCAGAGACATTACTTTGCCAACAAAGGTCCATCTAATCAAGGCTATGGTTTTTCCAGGAGTCATGTATGGATGTGAGAGTTGGACTGTGAAGAAGGCTGAGCACCGAAGAATTGATGCTTTTGAACTGTGCTGTTGGAGAAGACTCTTGAGAGTCCCTTGGACTGCAAGGAGATCCAACCAGTCCATTCTGAAGGAGATCAGCCCTGGGATCTTTGGAAGGAATGATGCTAAAGCTGAAACTCCAGTACTTTGGCCACCTCATGGGAAGTGTTGACTCACTGGAAAAGACTCTGATGCTGGAAGGGATTGGGGACAGGAGGAGAAGGGGACGACAGAGGATGAGATGGCTGGATGGCATCACTGACTCGATGGACGTGAGTCCGAGTGAACTCCGGGAGTTGGTGATGGACAGGGAGGCCTGACGTGCTGTGATTCATGGGGTCGCAAAGAGTCGGACATGACTGAGCGACTGAACTGAACTGAACTGAACTGATGGAGAGTAAAATGATCAGTGTTTGCAAGGTGTCCAGATATAGATGGAGAGGAATGAATAGTTGAAGTAAAGGGGGGTTTATAGGGTGACAAAAGGTCTGTATGGGATGCATACAGGATACATTACTTTATGCATGTGTGAAAACTCATACAAATTTATAGCAAAAGGAGGAAACCTCATTTTTTGAAAATTAAAGAAAAATAGGTCAGTGGATTCCAGGATGGAGTGAAGAATCATGAAATAATCGACTTGTATTATAAATATCTTAAATAATCTCATTTAAGGAAATTGGGGGGAAAGTGCAGACCCATGTAACTTTGGAAATGAACAGAGTCTATAAGAAGAAAGGCAAAATAAATTGCACATGCATTACATGTATGTACACGCATGCAGTGGACTCTAGCTGATAAAGTTGACTCCCATGCGTAGGGGTTACTGATTCTAACACTGTTTCACAGATACTTACTAAACTAGTAAATGATGGCAGATGGTGGTAATTAGATATCTCATTTTAGGGTAAGAACTTTCAGAAAAGAAAGGGGAGGAAGCTAGAATAATTCACATATTAACAGTAATGGATTAGAGTTGGAAATTTCCATATGAATTCATACTGCTTAATGTAAATACATATGGCTACCTATAGAAATATTTATAGATATGTGTATCTATACGTTAGTATGTTGCTGTTGTTGATTAGTTGCTAAAGTGAAAGTGAAGTCACTCAGTCGTATCCGACTCTTTGCAACCCCATGGACTGTAGCCTAATAGGCTGCTCCGTCCAAGGGATTTTCCAGGCACGAATACTGAGGTGAGTTGCCATTTCCTTCTCCAGGGGATATTCCTAATCCAAGGATTAAGCCCACATCTCCTGTATTGGCAGACAGATTTTTCACCACTGAGCCACCAGGGAAGACCACACAAGTTAGTAAGCATGCATATAGTTCCTTGCTCTGCCATTTGAGAGGGCAATGACACCCCGATAGAAATGCCATATGATCTAATGCCATAACATGAGTTTGCTACCATTTCTCAGTGAAAGCGACCACAGTTCATTCCTAGGACTTGAAGGATAAGATAAGAAGATAAGTCTAGAATATCATGTAGCGCCATAAAGTAAAGTGCTAGAAAAAAATATTGATGTCCATTGAATAAAGAACATCAGAAGCTCAGCTCTGTGTTCTGTGATGACCTAAAAGGGTGGGATGTGAGGGGTTGGAGGGAGGCTCAAGAGGGAGGGGATATATGTACATATAAACTGGTTCACTTTGTTGTACAGCAGAAACTAACACATCATCTTAAAGCAATTATACTCCAATAATAAAATAAAATAAAATAAAATTGCAAAGGACACAGAAGTCAACTGAAAGTGCTTCCATGGTCAAAGCCATAACAATTTGAGCAAGAAAATAAGGTTGTATTAGGCTGTAACATAATACATACAATAAATACCCATGCATTCATATTGATACAAGTAAATAACTGAGCAAAAAATCAATGGTGGAGCCACATGTCTCATGCAACAGAATTCTAAGAATTTATTTAGACAACTCTACCTTAAAGGAGGTAGAGCACACCTCTCTACAGCTTAAGTCTGGGCTGTGCATAACATATTTGATTCAAAGAGGACAGCATGTTAAGCAGGAAAAACAGTAGGGTTTATAAAGAAAAAACCTGACAAATGCTGCTTCAGCTAGGTGACGAAGGTCAACAGCACCATGAGGAGTCATGTTGATAGCATGTTTCCTTAATATGTTGTAATGGAAATAACACTTTGCCCTGTGGTTTTCCTCTCCAAAACCGACAATCTTATTTTAATCGTGAGAGACACACACATCATGAACATTCAATTAGAGAGAGATTCTGCAGAACACCACCTGATCAGTACTTGTCAAAACTGTCAAGATCATCAAATACAAGAAAACTGTGTAACTGTCACAGGGAAGAGTAGTCTAAATACATAGAATAACTACATTTAATGTGGTATCCTGGATAGAATCCTGGAAAGAAAATGAACATTAGGTGAAAATTAAGAAACTCTGAATAAAAGTATAGACTTTGTTTATTAAGAAGGTCCCAATATTGTTTCATTTATTCTAAGAAGACTGTCATACTAATGTAAAATGATAAGAATTGGGGAAAGTAGGTGTGAGGTCTATGGGCACTCTGTGTGTGTGTGTGTGTGTGTGCACGCGCCAAGTCACCTCAGTCGTGTCCGACTCTTTGTAACCCTATGGACTATAGTCCCATCAGGCCCCTCTGTCCATGGGATTCTCCAGGCAAGAAAGCTGGAGTGGGTTGCCATGTCCTCTTCCAGGGGATCTTCCCAACCCGGGGACTGAACCCAGGTCTCTTATGTCTCCTGCATTGGCAGGCAGGTTTCTTTCCCACTAGTGCCACCTGGGAAGCCTCAGGCACTCTCTGTACCACTTTGCAATTTTTCTACAAATCTAAATCTGTTCTGAAAAATAAAATTCTTTGAAAACATCATGTAGAAGAATGGATAGAGTTACAGAATAAATATTATTTAGCTGTGATTTAATGATTATTGAGGCCTTATAGGAGTACATATGTTTATTACAGTATTCTATTTACTTAGATGTATACTTGAAATTGTCCACAATAGCACATTTTTAAAAAGTAGATTAACAATAAAAAACACGGGAAAAAAAGTTGCGCCTTCCATTTATTAGATGTTAATTAGAAATAGATACTACTATTTGTCTCACCATATTCAGGAGAGCCTCAATCTCCTCTTGGTAATTCTTTAGATTTTAGAAAGAGACTTTAATTAGCATGACTATATAATTTATCACCCAGAGTGGGACACTCTGGCTACTAAAACGGGATGCTATTAAGTAATTATACTGGGATAACAGGAGTAGTCTAGACAAAACAAGGATGCTCTATTTTTGATTCCCCCTTTCTTAACAAAACTTCTACAATTTCCTTCTTCCACCTCTAGCTATAGGAAAAGACAAAGTTTACTTAGATTAAAATAGTGAATCTGTGGGTGTTTGAGCCCTGAAATAAGATTTTCTACCATTATAGAAAAGCTAGTATCTTCTTAGATGTCTTCTTTCATTATCAAGAAGGATTTGGAAGTTTAATATGGAAATGGAGGTGAGAACCTCAGGATGTATTTGTAAAGAAACAGGACTGGTCAAAACACACCTCTTCTACTCACAGACTCAAGCATAAATCAGTTCAACCAACAAGTAGCCAAAGGTAGGTGGAGTTTATGGATCTGAGTTGGCATCAACTGCACGAAAGTAGAATGTGGATGAAAGATATCTCAATGTGATGATGTCATGGCAAATGGAACTTCTTCACAGTCCTTTGGGACAGCAATTCCATAAAAGAGACATCCAAATTGACTTAATATGGGCTGTCACTTTAACAGAAATTTAACACTGGAAATATTTTCACGTAAAATAGCTATTAGTGTACAACTGACGTCTCATTACATGTCTGTAAACACCTCTAGGACAGCACTGTTTTACGGATCTTTGCTTTTAACAACCTTTAACAATATCCCCAACATTGTAAAGCTCAACGGAGTTCATAGACATGAGCAGTTACACGTAAATTTCAATACCTGGAAACCTTTACTTTGCAAGGCTTTGCCACTGGTTTGTAAAGAAGTACTTCACCAAAATTCACAGGCTGTAGGGTCTAAGCGGGACCCCCACCGATTGCATTTACACTGCATTTACAGTGGAACCTTGTCTTTGCCCAAACTACAATACTGTATCGTGTTCTCACTAATCTGGCAGTGTTATTTTATTGCTGAATCTGTCAGAGGATAGAAAAAGACAAGGGTGAGAAGATAAAGGGGCAGAGAAAACAAGATTAGAAAATGGATGACAGACGGGAGAAATAGCTTGAACTCTCTATTGGGAAGCTCTGTTTATATCTGATGACACACGCACTCTGCATTACTTATAACTTCATGAATTCTCATCATATTCTATCTTCTCTCACCCTTCCTTTTCCCTTTTTGCTTGCAATCCATCAAATAATACTCAAAGAACAGAAATCAAAAAATAAAATATAAATATATTCCCAACAAATTTTCTTCTCTTGCAGATATATGCTTTTTTTTTTTTTTTCTTTTAAATTTTCTTGTGTCTCTACTTCACCCATATTAGAACAGAAGCTCTGAGGGAAGATATTTTTTAAATTATTTTACTATCAGAGATATGAATTAAACATCAGCATACAGACTAACTATATTTAATTACCTTAAGATATTTTTTGAGAATGACTTCATTTACCAAGGTTTTTAATGACCTCCTATGTGTCAATCTCTGTGAATGTTTTCATCATTGTTACTTGCCTTCTCAGAGACAATCAATATTATTAAATGGTCTTCTCCTTTGGTAACAGGCTGCTTCATAATACTGTTCTTCCTATTTTTCATCATATTTTTATTTTCAATCTCGTAAAAAAAAAAAAGATGATGTTCTTTCTCTTACTTGTTTTTTTAATCTAAATGTAGATGGTTTTGTTCTTTTCGGCAAAATCAACAATTTTTAAGATGACTCCCAAGTCTGTACCTACAGCCATGGCCTCTGTTCAGTGTTTCAAACCTATTCAATGATAAGTTAGAAATCTTTATATAGATCTGGCAGAAACACACCAAGCTCAGCAAATCCTCAGTGAAGATCCAAAGTGCAGCCTTGGGAGCCATCTTCACATTTCTCACTTAATCCACCCTCCTCATGTTTCACGTTCTGTTGATCCTATCTCACACGGGTCTCATAAATCTCTTCCCTTCTGCATTTACTGTTTTAGACAATATCTGCCCTATCAAAATAGTTTCAAATGGATCACTCTGCTTTCACCTTCCTAATTATTGTTTCACTCTCATTCAACTAATTTTCCATGTAAATGCCCAGGTACACTTTTTCTGGGATGTAAATATGATCACATCTTTCTGCTGTTTTAAAATCTTCAGTGACTTCCTGTAGTTTTTAGAATAGAGTCAAATATAAAAATAAATTCTAGCCCTCTGTGCCCGCCATCCTACCTTGTGCCCGTTGACTTGGCTTCTGCTTCTCCTGCCCACCTCAAACTCCCTGCCCATGCTTCTTTGTCCAGGTAAGCATTCCTTAGTGACTCACTTTAAATTGGGCATCTTAGATGTATTTCCTGATTTTTTTCCAGGTTTAAGGTAAGAAGGATGCTCCTCTATCATACTTCTCTAATGCGCTATTTAGGTCACTTATTTCAGCATATTAAAAGGCTTAATTTTCCTGTCTCATCAGATTGTGAGCAGTTTGAGGGAAGGAATTGTGTCTAACTCATCTGAAAATAGCTTGCATCTACTACATAGAAGACGCATAACTAACGTTACCACAATAAATGCATGATTGTTATCGCCTAACCATAGAAAAATCAGAATTTATTTTTTCCCAACCATAGAAATCTGTTCACCGTATGTGAATATTATTTTATATAAGTAATGCGAGCTTCATCTTATTTTCACTGTTATATTTAGGCTTTTGCTAAAACATACTCCCAGCCTTAAGAAGTTATTTCTCTGCCACTTCAGAGGTAGCAGCAGCTGTTATATGTTTTCAGCCTTGAAAAAAAAAAAATAAACTCAATATTTGGATGTGCTTGAAGGAATTAAAGTCTGTGTCTTTGGACAAAACAAGCATGCCATTCGCTACCCATCATCCCAGAGGTGTCCCCTGGGTGCTCACACTTTTGTCAGCGTGGTCAGCCTGACATCTGTTGCTTTCTCTCTCAAGACTTCTCCGGGGACTGTGTTAAACTGGATTAAAATATTCCAATTTCTTTCCTGTATGTGAATTGCTTTAACCCTGATGACTTAATTTTGAAGTGAAATCAATAAAATTATACTGTCTTGACCTGAGTCTCTTACTAATTTTTACGTATCTTAATCATCTTCATTACAGCTTTTTTCAAGAGGGTAACATGGTGGGAATTATGGGTGAGGCAGTCAGGGAGTCTAAACTCGAGGATTTTTTTTTTTTTTAATTCATTAAGTTAGTTGCTGCCCATGAATCTTTCAATATCATTAAACACGCATCCTTTCCAGTAGCATATTGCTCCATGGGGATATAAACTCTGTTAAGGGTTGAGTTCTGTCCTCTCAAAATTCATCTGTTCCAAATCTTCACTCTCAGTATCTCAGAATGTGCCCTTATTTGGAGATATCTTTATAGAAACAATCAAGTTAAAATTGATATCACTAGGGCCCTAAACCAATATAGATAGATACACATTTTAGATGTTAAGAGTGTGTGTGTGTTTGCAACTCAGTCGTGTCCGATTCTTTGTGACCCCATGGACTACTGCATGCCAGGTTCCTCTGTCTATAGGATATTCCAAGCAAGAATACTGAAGTCGGTTGCCATATACTTCTCCAGGGGATCTTCCCAACCCAGGGATCGAACTTGCATCTCCTGCATTGGCAGGTTGGTTCTTTACCACTGGCACCACCAAATCAATATCATTGGTATCCTAATAACAAGGAAAAGTTTGGAGACACAGACACACACACACACAGAAAGTGAGTGCTATGTGAAGACGAAAGCAGAGATCAGTGTGATGCACCTACATGCCAAGGAATGTTGAAGATTCTCAGCAAAGCAGTAGAAGCCAAGGAGAGAGGCATAGAATGATTTCTTGCTCATGGTCCCCAGAGAGAACTAATACTAATGTCATCTTAATTTAGTATGTCTAGCTTCCAGAACTGTGAGGCAATAAATTTCTGTTGTTTAAGCCACTCAGTTTGTGGTATTTTGTTATGGCAGCCTTAGAAAACTAATATAGACCCCTCCCATTTAATTATTTTCTCCACAAATCTTTGTGTGGTAAGCCATGGTCATGTCTGCTCATGGAAAGACAGGTGAGCATATATAAGTTCTATGACACAGTAGGAATTTCAACCAAGTGATCATGAAAGAAGAAAGTTATGGCTCAAAATCCATACATTAGGCCTAGGTGATATCATTTTATGAGTAACAAGACTATTTATTTATTCAGCATATATTTAGTGACATATGTATTGAGAGAGTCAGTTCCTAGGCAAGTTGATAGGGAGTCTAGGGGTCCCCAAGAAGAGAGGGGTCTGGAATTCTCAAGGAGGAAGAAAGGACAAGCTTTTTTTCTTTCTCCACATTCCTTAGGATTATTTAACAATAATGTATCCTGCCTAAGGACAGTCTTTGGATTCAACCTTTTGTTATCTTAAAATGTTAATTATGAGACTAGACCTGGTCTTTACAAGGATGTATCTTGCCTGAGGATAGTGTTACCTTAAGATGTAAATTATGGGAGTGGGTCTGATGAGCTCTTTGCAACCTCCAGACATTCTTTGGATTATATAACCTCATTGTTAACACTAGCAAGCGGGTACTCTTTCTGCCCCCTTCTGATGCCTATGTCAGAAGCTTTCTCTATCTCCTTTATACTTTAATAAAACTTTATTACACAAAAGCTCTGAGCGATCAAGCCTCGTCTCTGGCCCCGGATTGAATTCTTCTCCTCCGGGGGCCAAGAATCCCGGTGTATTCGCGTGATTCAACAACAACCTTTCAGTATCAGGCATTGTTAAAGATGCTGAGCATTTAGCAATGAACAAAACATAAGAAATAAATCTCTGTCCTCAAGGGGCTTACATTCTGGGAAAGGATCAATCAATAAACAAATAAATAAGTAAAATGAACATTGAGAATGCTAAAGCAGAAAACAGAATAGGAAGTATGGTGAGAAGGAGGATTAATTTTAATCCGTGGTCACAGAAGATCACAATAGAAGTTGCCATTTCAATAAAGATATGATATTGGTGAGGAATATAGATAACAGGGGGAAAGTATTCCAGACAGAAACAGCATCAAGGGCAGGGCTCTGAGGCAGGAGAATGTTTCAAGAATAAAAAGAAGACAAGTGTAAGTGAAACAGAGTAAGCAAAGGGCGAATCCTAAGAGACTAGGGTGTTACAGGCATTAAAATCTCCAAGAATTAGAGCAGAGTACTCCTGGAGAGAGTGACAATGAGTCTTTGAGAATCAAGGGGAAATGACTGATGGATTGATAAGTGAGAGCAACAAGGAGGGTTAGTGGGTACTGTGAAAAGAGGTCAGATTCAAACCTGGGGTGGGGAAGAGATGGAGAAGAGGCAGAATGTTCTGGAAGCAGGAATGAGAGGCAAAGAGGACTGCTAGCCCACCCAAAGGCCCAGAAGTAAAGGGCTCGAGGAGAATAAAAATCTGTGAGTTGACAGAACTGCAAGGAAAGCATCATTTTCAAGGGAGACCCAGTTGTTTTCACCTGGAGCCAGAGAGTAAGGGAACAGTTAAAGAAGATTTTGAGAATCTAGGAAATTCTGCTAATGATAGACTTTAAATTTCAGAGAGTACAGTAGTAGGGTTTCAGAAATTATGGAGAGACCATGCATTCTAGCCTCAACCAAGTGCCAACATGCCTTAAGACACAAATACAAATTTGCCTAAAACCTTGGGTTGAATGAAGCCCATAAGGGAATTTGGATCTGCATGGAGTTCCCAGGTGGCACTAGTGGTAAAGAACCTGCCTGCCAATGCAGAAGGCATGAGGGACGTGGGTTCGATCCCTGGGTCAGGAAGAACCCCTGGAGAAGGAAATGGCAGCCCACTGCAGTATTTGTGCCTGGAGAATCTCAATGGTCAGAGGAGCCTGGCAGGCTGCAGTCCATGGGGTCACAAAGACTGGCTCGGACACAACTGAAGATTGGACACTGAAGCTACTTAGCATATACAGAAATTATGGAAATTAGTGTCTGGAAGGTAAAGGATGAGCTGGCTCAAGGCTTCTACTTGACCTTTACAGATGAAGGCCCGCATACCAGTGCAAGTTATTTCTAGGCAATTCTGTGGCCCCTCTAACAAGGAGAAGGAAGAAAAAGCTAGGAACTTTTCAGCTCTGGCAGATTTATCACCTCACTCGGGTTTCTAAACCATCTTGAAACATCCCTGAGAGAAACAAAAGACAGATGCTGAGTTTGGGCTTACTAGAGAGTGTCTTGTTCTTATGTATTTTCTTTGTGTTCAGTAAAGTTTGTGAGATGATGCCAGTGGATTCAGTGGGCTTTACTTATTTATTTTTAGCCTTCCAATTAATTCTTAATTTTCATGAACTAAGGACTAACTTTGGCCATGACCTTTCATTTGTAATGTTCACAGCTCTGCTGGGACAGACACACACATACAAGAACCCTAGCAATATCCTCTGACCCCTGTCCTTAACACATATATTTTTTTTTTCTTTTGATGAATATTTTTATTTTTATTATTTTTTTTATTATAAATTTTTAAGCCATGGTTCAAAGATGATTCAAAAAAAGCAAACAACAGACATGTTAATGTCCCAGATTAGGTCAGTTTCTCATTAACTACCCTGATGAAGTCCTGATTGGAACTCTTCGTATGGTAAAGAGAGTTGTATTCTTTCTACAGAGAGGGCTTTTCAGAGAACATTCGATCAAAATTACTAAAGTCATATTGCATATTCTGTTCTTTATCTTTGGGGAACAGTGGCAGAATTTCAAGGCAATCCAAGAGAAAAACATACCAATTACTGTGCAAGCCCTCTTGAGCACCTTGGGCTTTGCAGGGTTTTCATATCATTACTACTTGGGGGTAAAGTTATACAATTTCTGACCACTTTTTAACGATGAAAAGTTACCATAGTATGCCAAAGCATCATTTATCAATTCCTAAACTGACCAGTTAACCAGTGTGCCTCCAGCTGACACTGTAACTCTAAATTAATGTCAAACCACTGCAATTTGCAGAATATCTGCATATATTCCAAGTCAGAAAAGACAGGGTTTCCAAAGTCTGGAGAAAAATCCTGTTCACATTAGTTTGAAAAAAAAAAATAGGTTGAGGTTTTTCTTCAGTGGGAATTTAAGAGTGAGAGAGCCTCCAAATCCCTCCCTTTTCAGCATAACCTGAGTTTCTCTCCGGAGCACTTCCTTCTGGTTCCCTGCCCTAGGGGACCCCTCATCCTATGCCTACTCATCCTCCCCCTTGCTGAAAGCGAGGCCTTCCTTCTCCTCATCTCAGAAGACTGAGCAATCAGGTTCCAACAACAAAGCTCCCACATGGAATATTAGGAGTGAATTCTGATATCGTTATAGCTCCCAAGTAGCAGTATTCCCAATCGCCATGCAGAACCAGCCTAGTATCCAGGACACTCCGTTTACCAATTGCTTAATTATGGCCAAAGTATATAACTTCTGAGATATTAGTTTTCACATTTGTACTAGGGAGGGACCAATACCTCATGGCGTTGCTAGAATACTAAAATCAGTTCAGAACTCCATGTAGGGCCTGGTATACTACAGATGCGCAAAAACGCAGTTGCTTTTACGAGCAGATCTCCCAGCATCACCTGCTACTTCATGGGACGTTTGCATTGGACTACCACTTTACTCCGTTTGTGGATGCCCCCGTGCATTTTGTACTGGGATTAGATAATCTAGTATAGAAGGAGTTCATGTCATTGGATACACTTAAATACAATTTAACAAGGCATTGTTAAATTTTTGCACTTTTTGCACACATTTTCAAGAGCCATGAGCCAGTTACCACTTACTGAATTTCAAAGGGTCTTGGTTTACCTATAATTGGTTATACTATTGTAACTATAAAGGGAGGTTAAATGTTATTAAAGAAACTCTGAAATACCACTAACTGAAAAAAATGTAATTCATAAAGAAATCTAAGTGGTGTTCCTGATTTTGGTGGTGATGTTTGTAGCAGTAACTTAGATATGTAAGATCTTGTTGTTCTGCCCTTCTCTGCATCATCTGAGATATTTGTGAGGCAGATGGACATAAATCATAGAGAATCTCACACAGAAAGCTTTTATAGGAAAAACTGTGTGTTATGCATCATTTCCACCTCCATTCCAATGGCTAAAACTCATTTCCAAGGATGTATTTAAAAACTGCCAAAAATGAAAATAAAATTAAAAAGAAAAACTGAAAAGAGCCTGAAGAATATGGTACACCTAGATATCTAAAAGCAAAAGAGAAACAATTTTTTCACACAAAATAATATACAGAGTGTGAATATAAATGTTTGGTGCACATTGGGGGAATAGCTCTTACCATTACCTTTTTTCTTGTTAATATTTCTGTTCCTTTTTAAATTACTCATCAATATTCCCCAGATGAGTTATGACCATTAAGGAAACACATAGAGTAGGAAAAGGCTGCAGTTCTATGCACATCTGTTTTAATTGTCTTGTTTCTGAAACTATCAAGTTCATCTCCTCACTCTTCAGTAGAAGTTCTGGCATTCTTACCCCTTGCCCAGGTCAGCTATACCCTTCTATTACTTTATTCCTTTCTCATCATTTCATGCTAGGAATAGAAACACTAAATTTCAATACCAAGGTAGCAGCAAAAACATCATGGTGTTCTTGAAGAATAATACATACTATGATGAACTTTTAGACTTTTTATACAAATATATATTTTTTGACTCCTTTTTAATTGACTGTTCTATGGGAAAGCTTTTTTTCCTATTAATGCATAAACTATTTTCTTGCAGTTTTTCACATTCTTTCAAGCTTTCTTACACCAGGAGAAACCTTGGAAGCTCCTCTGCCCTTGAACACACCTTTTCAGTAATGACTGACCCCGTAAGAGGCAGGAGGCACTAGATCATGAGCTTTCTACAGATAGCAACAGCAGGAAAAATCACCAGAGAAGAATGGCAGGCAAAGGTTGAAATGGTTTAAGTGGACTAGAGTCAAATAAACACAACACATACCTCGTGATTTCTATTATAAACTATATTCACAAATCCTTAAATCTGAAAGGTATGCTTTATTTGCAGGGGTCATTTATAGACCCCATATCTTTTAATGATTCTTATATCTTATTTCAAGTTTGCTGGAATTTTCTGAGGTCATTCCTCCAAATTGATTAGCCTCTGGGATTTTGTAAGAGCCCCACTATAGCCATCCTGAAATGTTGTACCACTTTGGAATATAGGCCATATGGAGTGGTTTTCCCCAACCCTGTACATAAGGCAGCCAATGTACATGACAACTGGTCAACATCATGTCAGCAATATATATAGCCACGTTCATGTGGGTTTTTATGACCAGTTTACATTGTGTTTAAGCCAGGCTCTGAATCTCTTCCAATTCTAACCACATTAGAGAAAATACATTAACACAAACATAAAAGAGATCTGTTTTCACTTTGTCCATTTTCATTAAAGTTGGAAAACCCATAATCTTTCCATTTGATAGCTTATTTGGTAAATTAATGATGATTGAGGAGTGTGTTGGTTGGATATGTGTATAATTTCCCCCCTTTACTCTTGAGAATCTCTGCACTCACTCAATCTACTTTCTTTTTCTTTTTTTTTTTTTTTTTTGAGATAAAATGAGAAGAGTAAATAATAACTCATTTTCAAGAAACACTATGGCCATCTAGGAAGCAGGGACTGTCTGGAGGTAAAGAAGGCAGATTTTGGATTGAACTAATCTGGGTACTGAGTCCAGTTCTGTTATTTAGGAGCTCTGTGACACCTCTGGGAAGTAAGGAGAAATGAGAGCAAGACTAACCTCAGGGAATGTGAAAAGATTACGTGTGAAAATGCACATAAAGTGCTTGGCCCAATGGCTGGTATCTAGCAGGCATCCATCATCAGTGTCACTAACATCTTCATGTGCCAGCACTGAAACACAGGCTTTACACAACACTCCCTCCTGTAATCCACCAGAGGAATGAGGTTTTAACACTGTGTTGTAGGGGCATAAATTGAGACTCCTAGAAATGAGCTCCTTAAGCATAGTACTCATTTTTGTAGAAGAGTCACTTACTCAACAGAGTCACGCCATTTTCATTCTGCTGCCCCATCCTCAGAGCACTGAATGATACTCCCAAGGGTATGAAATATGATTTTCTAAAATAGCTAATGACATTATGCATGAGTTGAAAGTAACAAAGAAAAAAATAAATGAACACTTTTCTTTATCAGCTGCTCTATGCACATGGCTTTCTCTCACTGTTTTTGCCCCTACAGCCAATCTGTTTGTTAGGGAAACAGAAAGGTCCTGATGAAGGTTGTCTACGAGCCTTTGTTCAGTTCATGATGTAACTATCACTTATTTTTCTAGGTTTTTCTCCTCACCCTGAGAAGAATCCCTTAATCCAATATTAAAAATAAAGAAGAAATTAATTTTTTCAGTAACAAGTTCTCTGGCATTCACTGCAATAAACAACAATAGGATTATATATTTGGCTTATCATTTTGAAAAGAAAAACTATTATTAAACATTCAATCCTTAAAAATCGTAATTTAGTTTTGTGCTGCATTTAGAAAGATTATATGCAATTATTCACATATATATATTCATAGATTTCTATATTCACAGATACATATTTGATCTCAAATATTTGAAAAAGAGAAACCAGGCCAAAATATGTTCTTTTCCCTTTCTTTTTTCCGTTAAGATTCTATTTTACTACAAAGCTGGAGAGCTGGAAATCACTATGCAGAGAGTTTGTCATGACCTCACTCTTTTCATATTAAGCTAAGAAAAATGAAAATGTGAGAGAATTCAATAAAGATACTTATTATCTCTTTAATTCTGAAAACATTTGAGGATTTTCTTTTTCATTTGAGAATCAATGAAACAAATGATTATGTGGGATCAGTGAATTATTTCAAAAAGCCTACATACACATTTTTACTCGCTTTATTGATTTTACCTAGAAAATGTCATCATGTCACCCACTTAGTTGGTTCCTAAGTGAGAAAAACTTGGTCACACCACATAATTAAATTAAAACTAGCATTTCTGAGCCCAGATTTCATTTTAATTTGAACAACAGGTGATTATAATGCTTCCCAGTATTTCCTATGCTTCATGTTCACACATGCTTGTCAAGCAAGTGTAATATAAAACATCTTTTCCTAATGACTCCTGCTTCCTGTGAGAGGCTCAGTTCAAAACTTATAAATATTTGGAGGATGAGGCAGAACAGCAGACTTATCAGTTTTAATTTGTCACTCCGCAGCTTGCCTCCATATTAAGCCCTCATGTCCAGAGATGGACCATAACTTTGAGATTAGCTAAGCCTATGAGATAATGCATCCTGCTTCTTAAACCAGTTTTGGTGTGCTGCCAGAGATTTATAAATGTTGGTCAATGCTTAAGTTTTCTTCAGGATACTTCTGCAATCAGTCTGCAGAGATTTGAATAGAAACCACTCGGCCTTAAGAAAGGAAAAAAAATCCTCACCCAGATAAATAAAAATATAGGGAAAATAGCTAAATAAAATATATGAGAGCTAAGTCCAAATAGAGAAGGTAGACTTCTTGGAAGGAAACATAGAAGTATAAAGTAAGAAGAATTTCAAACACTATGTGTTTCTACTTTATCCTTTCAACAATGAAAACGTAAACTCAACAGAGACTTTCACGAGGTCACTGGAATATTCGAGTTGAAGTCAACTCGAAATCCAGCAGTCATTGCATTTCATCAGGAAGCCTTACTCAGTAAGGTCCCTCACTCAGAGGCTGCTGGAAGCACACAGCACTCCAGGAGGCTGGCCATCTGTACTTTTTTTTTTTTTTTTTTTAAACAGAACTTAGTAAAGGACAGAGAAGCACAAAACTACAAAAGGATTCTTATTAGTATAGATGACTAATCACTGGGTCTTTTCCACTTTTAATTTGAGAGGTTTGTGATTCATAAGCTTGATGTGAGAGGCCACTCTCAGCATGAAAATGTCTGAGGAACCAGGGAAAAAGTGAAAAGAGGGAAAAGGATGATGATTAAGCCCACAGAATCAGATGTGGCAGAGTTAACCAGAGAATCTTTGTCCAAGACCTATAAGATCGCCACGCAGAGGTGAGGCAGCAGCTAAGGTTGTCTGTGCCTGTTTGCCCCCTTGGTACCCTCATTTTTATAGAATGAGAAGGGCAGAGATGGGGAAGCAGAAGAACAGAGTTGGCTCAGGCACTCTGCCTGTAATATCTTAAAAAATTCCAAAGTTCCCATGGAGCAAAGATGAACTATCTGTGACCACATGGATTATAAAAACAATTCTAGCAGGGAGTACAAATTTGTATTTAGTCCATATGTATCCTTTGCGGGGGGCAGTTAGTGTTCCATTGAGACTAGCGGGGGTGGAAAATATCTATTTATGAACTAAAAAGTTCCAGAGTTCTGTGGATATATTCCTGGGACCCTCTGACTAAACATGTACTCATACACTTACATATGATCAGTCAGGTTCTGCAAAATTGTGTAATCAGATTATATACCTTTGTACACTGCAAATTCTAGACTGTATTTATGAATTGTTATGTACCTCCCAGAAATACCTATGGCAATATATTGGCAGAGGAAATCCCTGCACTATATTAATATGTGTGAGTGCTTAGTTGCTCAGTCATGTCTGACTCTTTACGACCCCATGGACTGTAGCCTGCCAGGCCCCTCTGTCCATGGAATTCTCCAGGCAAGAATACTGGAGTGGGTGGCCATGCCCTCCTCCAGGGAATCTTCCCAACCCAGGGATCAAACCCAGGTCTCCCTCATTGCAGGCGGATTCTTTGCCATCTGAGCCACCAAGCAAGCCCAAGAATACTGGAGTGGGTAGACTATCCCTTCTCCAGGGGATCTTCCTGACCCAGGAATCATACTGGGGTCTCCTGCATTGCAGCTATATTCTTTAGCAGCTGAGCTACCAATTAAGCCCACACTATATTAAAACATCAGAGAAGGCAATGGCACCCCACTCCAGTACTTTTGCCTAGAAAATCCCATGGATGGAGGAGCCTGGTGGGCTGCAGTCCATGGGGTTGCTAGAGTCGGACATGACTGAGTGACTTCGCTTTCACTTTTCACTTTCATGCATTGGAGAAGGAAATGGCAACCCACTCCAGTGTTCTTGCCTGGAGAATCCCAGGGACAGGGGAGCCTGGTGGGCTGCCGTCTATGGGGTCGCACAGAGTCGGACACAACTGAAGCGACTTAGCAGCAGCAGCAGCAGCGTATTAAAACATGATGGGAATTTTTGATTAGGCAAGAAAACAAGAAGAGAAAATTGATGTGATATGTCCACATTTGGACAGTAATCCCTCATTATAGGCTTTTTAATATATTTTATACATAATTCTTCAATATATTAAGATATAGATTCAGTGCATATACATGCTAAGTCACTTCTGGACTGCAGCCCATCAGGTTCCTCTGTCCATGGGGATTCTCCAGGCAAGAATACTGGAGTGGGTTGCCATGCTCTCCTCCATGGAAACTTCTCGACCTAGGGATCAAACCCATGTTTCTCAATGTCTCCTGTGTTGGCAGGTGGGTTCTTTACCACTAGCACCACCTCAGAGACCCATAGATTCAGTACGATTCTCCTAGTCTTTACCTGATTCCAAGTTGGCTAAGGAAAACATCACTTTTGGTATAGTTTCCCATATCAGAATCCTCTGTGCCTTAGATATGGAAAATCTAATTCAGCAGAGCCAGAACAAGACTAGAAATGCATGTTTTTAAAAAAGTCTTAGAAAGCCAAATAATTAGCCATATAGTTAGGTTTAAGAACCTCTGATTCCCAGCATCATCAATTTCCCTCCACACAAATTCCAAACATAAAATTCTCTAACCTTAAACTTCTCTAAATCTAAAAATTCTCTAAATCTTAAAATTCTCTGACCTAGAACTGTCCTTAAGAACCAAAGATCTAAAGTCATGTGACAGGGTAGATACTTTGAAGCGCCAGTGCCAGCCCAAACATTTGGGTGAAGGCAACTGAGAGTCAGTTCTCCAAGCCAGCATATCAGTCTCATCAAGGGCAGCAATGATGTCTCATTTGCATCCCCAGGTTCTAGCACAAGGCTTGACGCTCCTGAAAAACTCCTTGATGAATGAAAGTCACACACTTGTGGGGGACAGTGGACCACAAACATTTTGTAGTATCTATGTAACTGAGAGGAGACGATGACCAGAAAGTAAAAAGAACTAGGGGAGGTATGTTAGATCTAGATGTTTACCATCCACTTTCACACTGCTTGAGGTTTGAACCAAAACTTAGATGGTTAAGGACATGGAGGTTGGAGAGCTGTCCTCTGCTGGACTTAAACTACATGAATGAGTGGCTATAGTGTTTATTCCTCATCTTTCTTCACATTGTCAGGTTATATATACATGCTTACTGATCCTTTTGCCTCACCATTAGTAAGAGATAAAGGTAGCTATTTTCTAAGAATTCAAAGATGAGGATGCTGATTGCAAATGAAACACAGCAAGTGGTAGGACCTCTGTGCCATGTGGTCATTCTGGTGAAGAGTGGGATGCTCGAGCTCTGCGATGCCAAGGTTTTTGTTTTTTAAATAATGATGATTTATACATAGAAACCACTGCCCTTTTGTGTCTAAGTCTTAAAGGAGAGGATAAGGGAAATCCAAGAAGGATACCACCTGAGACAACATGAGCTAAGTCTTTATTAAACATAACTTGACATTAACTGGCACCTAATTTCCTCTCAAATGCCAGATTACAAAGATTTTATTGTGTGTGTACCCTATGTCTATAGGGTAATGAGGTGGGGTTTTTACATGGTTTATGGAAAGCAGTTCTCACTATTTTATAGCCACTTCCCACCCTTTTCCCTATTCTCAGCAGTAAATTCTCTCTCAATGTTCTATATCTCTACCTCAATTTCTAATCTCTATCAGGCCAACAATTTGCTAAACGTTCAATAAGTCCAACTTCAAGTTTTTCTCTCCATTTTCATCTTTTATCTGCCAGAATTTACCACTCATTAGCATAAAAAGGAGAAAGTACATTATTTTTGTTGAGATTTATATTTAGCTGTTTATCTATTGCATGGACAAGAAAGTTAAATCATGAAGAAACTAGGATGAATATTCTAGATTAACAAACAGTTCATCAGCAAAGAAAGCAGAAAAAAAGAAAACAAACCTTGTTTAGAACATTTTAAGAAATTATGTATAAAAACTTAATTTTTACAAGCAAATTATTCAGGTGAGTAATCATTTGGTTGGGAAGAAATTGTGGTGTTCTCAAACCATCAGGAGTAGAATAATCTACAACCAGTAGGTTTAGAAGTATGAAGATTTGTTTGTGGGAAAAAGTACAAATATGTTATCAATTAGAACCATAGCATAGCCTTTTTCTCTTGGAAGGGGAGATTTCTTTTGGATTGTAACATGCAGTTTTATGGTGTTTCTCCCCTTAGATTTGGAGTTTAAATAATTTCAAAAGAAAAGTTTTCTTGTTTCCCACAGTCCATGGGAGGCTTGTGTTTCTACACTCTTGCTCATACACTAGAAATTCTGTTATATTAGTCTCCATCCCTCCCTGGGGAGCAGATGCTGCCTCTTCATCCCTTGCAGAGCTAGCCTCAAATGGTAATGAAACCCACTGAGGAATGCAGGAAAAACAGAAAAGAAAGAACCAGGTTAAATGATACCCCAACTGCTAAATCTCAATTATGTCAGCTGCTTGAGAAACATGTGTGTATGCATTTTCCCCCCAAAATCCTAAAGTTTCTGTTCTCTTAGTTTTTGAATTTTTTTCATGTCCCCTTAAACAAAAGCCTACCACCAAGGCTATATACTCATCTAAATCATCCTGCATATACCACATGACATTCAGAGATAGAGTTTTAAAGACACTGAGCCTCTGTTTGGAAATGAAAAGTAAGTAAGTATTGTAAAATTGTTCAGTAAAATCAGTTTGCTGGGAGTGATTTGGAAGGTCAGAAGAAATTCTTTTTTTTTTTTCTGTTGCAGCTGCTTAAACACTGACTAGAAATTAAGACTTTGGAATAGCTTTTTTGCTTTATGGCCATGATGCAACTCAGTGGTTTCAAACTTTTTACCAAGGACAAGCCAATCCTGAAAATAGGTCTGTTTTCCACTAGTTCTTTAGAAAAGAAAATGTTTAGCTTTCCCCAATCTGTCAATCTTGTGGTAAGGAAATGCCACCGGGGTACCTTTAATAAGAATCTGGGCTCAGAAACAGCTGTACAAATCATAAAATGAGTTTTTTCCCCTTTTAATCCAACTGGCATTCAAGTCAATGGGCATTTTCAGAGATGGAATATAAAGCAAACTCAGTCTGAAACCCAACCTGGAGAAGAGACACACACCACCATGACAATGTGTTTAGAAGCGGACATTCTGATCAATGATACTGGAAGAAAATGAGGGATAGTCATTTATGATACATTTATGATGCTGTAAGCAAAGACTGTCCTGGGGCTGTCTACCAACAAGTACATAGTAAAGCAAATTGATGCAAAAGAACAAGGTCTCTTGAAAAGGAAGAAAAACGCCCTTGAGAGATGATATGAAGAATACTGCTCTTTCATAAATTAATATTCTATCCCTGGCAGTGTTAAATGAAAGAAAGACTAAATCCCCACATGGGAAGCTGAATAAAAGCTTCCTAGGACACACAGTGTCGGACACGACTGAAGCGACTTAGCAGCAGCAGCAGCAGCCATGCACAGCAATACCAGGGAATCCCTGAAATCCATTTCAACCCCAGCGTGACAGAGACTGGTGGATCATTTCCTGCACCTTCACACTCACCCCTCCCTGCCAAAGAAACCATTTTGTTGTTAGACTTCACCCTATTAAAATGTAATTTTATCTTACTTGGTGTCTGCCTTTGCTGTTCTTAAGGGTATAGACTCCTTTCTTCACACACCAATCAGAGGGAAAGCACTGCAGACAGAAGGCAGAGCCCCAGCTGCCCTGGTAGCAACACAGGATGTGACCCTTGATTTAATTGTGCTGGGTAATGTGTCCCCCAACTAGTTTCTGAAAGCTCTGGTTTAAGAATATCCAATATGAGGCTGATCTCCTCTCCTGCTTCTCTTCCTTCCTCTGTGAAAAAGAATACAGGTCAGGGGAGGAGATAAAACACTCAGGTCTAGGATAGACTTTTCCATTTAAATTGGTTCAATATGTTCTGAGCATCTCACCTTGTGCCTTACAGAGAGATTGTGGGGGAAAAAAAGAAAAGAAAAAAAGAATACTGAACCCGGCTTCCTTACTGTAACAATTTCAGAGAAGCACATAGCAAAATTTTGTTACAGGTAAGTTATTATGAAGCCATTTCTCCAAAGGTTTCCATTTCTAAAGAGCTCTGCATGGCATTGGAGGAAGACATCTAGAGGAAAGGAGTTCTGTGGTGATGACCCAGGGCATAACCCAGGGGGTTGGAGAATTAGCTAAGAATCTGCCTAGTAGCAGAAAAAGAGGAAAGATTCAGCTTGCTAAACTCATAGCTGTTGGAAAACTAATATTTGGTGAGGAAACCCTAAAGTTGTTACGATAGAAAGAATCAGCAAATTCTCCGGTAGAAAGGCTTCCTAGTGAACAACAACAAGTAAATAAATGGACAGGGAAATGCATGTATATGACTGGCCTTCCCTTTTCTTCTTATCCTTTTTCTCCGTACTTGGGACCATTGAATATCATTCAGTAATCAGCATTTATAAGAACCAATTATTAGGGAGGCACAGAACAAGACCTTCATCCCACAAAGTCAATCAAGGCATGATTTCTAACTACTACACCACACCAAAATCCTTCAATGCAGTACTGCCTTTTTGGCTTCGAATCTATCAGCAGTTGCATAATAGTTGATGTGATCTTTCAAGGCCTAACTTTTCTGAGTGCTCCCTCAGTTCAGTTCAGATCAGTCGCTCAGTCGTGTCTGACTCTTTGTGACCCCATGAATCACAGCATTCCAGGCCTCCCTGTCCATCACCAACTCCAGGAGTTCACTCAAACTCATGTCCATCGAGTCAGTGATGCCATCCAGCCATCTCATCCTCTGTCGTCCCCTTCTCCTCCTGACCCCAATCCCTCCCAGCATCAGAGTCTTTTCCAATGAGTCAACTCTTCGCATGAGGTGGCCAAAGTACTGGAGTTTCAGCTTTAGCATCATTCCTTCCAAAGAAATTCCAGGGCTGATCTCCTTCAGAATGGACTGGTTGGATCTCCTTGTAGTCCAAGGGACTCTCAAGAGTCTTCTCCAACACCACAGTTCAAAATCATCAATTCTTTGGTGGCGCTCAGCTTTCTTCACAGTCCAACTCTCACATCCATACATGACCACAGGAAAAACCATAGCCTTGACTAGATGGACCTTTGTTGGCAAAGTACTGTCTCTGCTTTTCAATATGCTATCTAGGTTGGTCATAACTTTCCTTCCAAGGAGTAAGTGTCTTTTAATTTCATGGCTGCAGTCACCATCTGCAGTGATTTTGGAGCCCCCAAAAATAAAATCTGACACTGTTTCCACTGTTTCCTCATCTATTTGCTATGAAGTGATGGGACCAGATACCATGATCTTCGTTTTCTGAATGTTGAGCTTTAAGCCAACTTTTTCACTCTCCTCTTTCACTTTCATCAAGAGGCTTTTTAGTTCCTCTTCACTTTCTGCCATGAGGGTGGTGTCATCTGCGTATCTGAGGTTATTGATATTTCTCCCGGCAATCTTGATTCCAGCTTGTGTTTCTTCCAGTCCAGCGTTTCTCATGATGTACTCTGCATATAAGTTAAATAAGGAGGGTGACAGTATGCAGCCTTGACGAACTCCTTTTCCTATTTGGAACCAGTCTGTTGTTTCATGTCCAGTTCTAACTGTTACCTCCTGACCTGCATATAGGTTTCTCAAGAGGCAGGTCAGGTGGTCTGGTATTCCCATCTCTTTCAGAATTTTCCACAGTTTATTGTGATCCACACAACCAAAGGCTATGTGTCAATAACTCTTCTAGGCACTTTAAATTTGTCTCCTTGTTATAATCTTCCCAGGTAGCACTATGAGTTAAATATCTACCACCATTTCACTGATGATGAGGAACCAGATCCTGAGCAATGAAATAATTTTCCCAAAGTTAACTTATGATGGCAGAACTGAGGTTTAGGAGCATTTATGACTCAACACTGTTGTCTATTAACACTCAGGTGTTGGTAAATCTTTAATTAGGTAGTTTATATAACTCAGGGTTTGAATCTATGGTCAACATTCTCCTCCCAGACCATGTAATGCAGAAATGAAAACAAATGATCATAAAATGTGCATCTTTTTCATTGAGGAAAATGCTCAAATTGGACACACACTCACTTGGAATATCTAAGTGTACTCGCTCATCTCCATCCTATGGGAGATGTGTCTCTGCCTATCTGGGTACCAGAGAGAAAGGCTGTGGCTAACTGGAAGCATTATGACCCTAGGGGAGTCTGCAATGCACTATCAGTATTACACTTTCTGATTAGGGCAAATATTTAGTTCACCACTTCCTCATGTGTTGGAGAATATTAGTAAAGTTCAGCGTGAATCAAGAGAATAAATCAAAATTAATTTAGCTTGCTTCTAAAGGGTCCACCAACTTCCTGTAATTATTAAAGAAAAAAGCCATACACTATTCGCATCATAGGCTTCAACTTTGAATGTCATTAAGTGTTTCCATTTATTATTTTATCCCTCGAAGTGTCCATTTTATCTCTCCATACATATTAATCTATATTTTAGAAATAAATAAACACACTGGTTTATTAACTTTAACAAAACTAATAGTAAAATAAATTATTCACAGATTCTTAACATTTTTGACTCAACAGTTTCTTTATTTTATTTCTTTAACTGGAAAATAGTTTAAGTACAAAATACATGAGCATTTTTAGTTCTTTCTGGACTTCCCTGGTGGCTCAGATAATAAAGAATCTGCCTGCAATGCCAGAGACCTGGGTTCTATCCTTGGATTGGGAAGATTCCCTGGAGAAGGGAAGGGCAACCCACTCCAGTATTCCTGCCTGGAGAATCCCCATGGACAGAGGAGCCTGGTGGGCTACAGTCCACGGGCTCACACAAAGTCAGACATGACTGAGTGACTAAGCACACGGTTCTGATACTCTATTTCAAAATACTATATATGCTCTTGCGTATTAATCTCTTCCTAGGTTTAGGCAAACATTCATTTGATGCCCAGTTATGTATTTATTCTTGCAGAGAGGTTTGATAAACAACCACTAAATAACCGGGAGTAGACATAGCATTCAGCTGGAGTGGCATTGTAAGTCACATAGGAGAGTATTGGCCTTTATTATTAGCCCTCAAAAACTGTTATAGAGGTATGACAGGGGCATAGAAGCAGAGAAAACTATATTTATGCATTTAATACTTTTTATTAAACATTTACAAGGAAAGAAGCATATTCCAAGCAGAAAGAAAAGCAACTTGACAAGGTCTATTTTTACTTATGAGCATGTAACAAGATCAGTGTGGCTAGAGCTAAGTGTGCTGGGGTTAAGTAGTAGAAGATGAGATCAGATGGAACAGATCAGTTAAATCGTGTAGTGCATTGGGTGTTCAGCAAGGCCACTGAATTTCATTATGTTAGTGAAATGGGAACCCAGTGGAGGATACCAATCAGAGGGATTTCATGAGCTGAGAATCCCATACTATCTGGACTTGCTTCTCTTTTCATGGATATTACTCATCTATGAGCTGAATCATTACAGGCAATATATATTCTGGATTCCCTTTACAAGACCAGGAATCTAGAGGTTCTGACTAGGTCCACTAATGGAATACTTAAAAAGAAAAATCTGATAACCAGAGAGGGGTGTGGGGCCGGTTGGAGGGAGGCTGGGCCAAAAATCAGAAGTAGGTAAGTCCTTTGCATTGCCCAGGAATGGATGGATAATATAGGGAGGAGAGCCAAGTGACAAATTAGAAGTGGGAAGCTAGTACCGTGGCAGCCGAGGGACAGGCAGGGGTTCCCTGGTGGTCCAGTGGCTAAGACTTGGTGCTCCCAGTGCGAGGAGCCCAGGTTCAATTCCAGGTCAGAGAGCTACATCTCACATGCTGTGACTAAACATCCCACTCTGGTGCAGGCAAATGAATAAATAAAATAAAAAATACATATATATTCTAAAACCAACACCAGTTATTGCCAGTAGCTTCATGGGGTTCAGATTAAATTCTCTAAATAAATCACAGCCTGCCACTGCAAGAAGCACGTTTAACACGAGGAGAATCAAACTTTTGTCAAAATTCTGCAAATAATTCCTTCTTTTGATATCTTCGAGTCGTATTCACTTTTTTATCTTTAAAGAAAATCTGCCTTTTTTCAATTAAGGAAACTCTAGAGCATTTAAGCCAAAAACATGTAATGCATAAGGGGTAATTCAATTATTAAATATTTTGTCAACTGTTTTGACTCTCAATCCAGTGACCTTTACTTGTTCCTGTTTGAAGATAGTTGAAGAGAAGGCATTTGTGAATAGTTGGATTCTTTTGGCAATAAATCTGCCACTTAGTTGAGGACTTTTTGGCTAGGTGTTTAATATAGATCAAAGTAGCTTAAAGCCAAATATGTGAAATAATTGGATAATTCTGCTTATAATTAAATTCAAGATATGACTATAAAATCGTAGACTTGTTTCTTTGTTTCCTATTTACAAATTTGAAGTGACGTAATTAAAGATAAGTATTAAAATTTCTGTTTAACCTCAGGCCCGGCTTTATTCATAATTAAAAAGAATAAGAACAATTATTATATATAAAGAACATGTAATGACTAGTTGCTGAAAAGTATGTTGCTAGAGAAGCCAAAATTTTCTTCCCTGTGGCTATATAAAAATTATATAATCAAGCAGATAGGAGGAATGGAATATTTGTCAAGAAATGAGTAACTATATGCAATTAGTGGAAAAACAACAGTGGATGAGCAGAAAGAGGAGCTAGGTTAGAGTGTCACTGAGTCACAGGCTGTAATGGACAACAAAGAATATGTAAGATTTAACAAAAGTATCTTCTAAATATTTACAGAGTTTACATCAATTGTTCTCAACAAGGGAGAACCTTGCATCCCATCCTCCCCCAGGAGACTTTTGATAACACTTGGAAATTTCTTTATTGTCCTAATTGGGCTTCCCTGGTGGCACAAAGGGTAAAGAATCTGCCTGTAATGTGTGAGACTGAAGTTCAATCTCTGGGTTGGGAAGATCCCCTGCAGAGGAAATGGAAACCCACTCCAGTATTCTTGCCTGGAAAATTCCATGGACAGAAGAGCCTGGCAGGCCCTAGTCCATGGGTTGCAAAGTGTCAGACATGACTGAGTGACTCACACTTTCACTGCTATCTTATGGGTAGAGCCAGGGATGCTGCTAAATATTCTACAATGCACAAATATTCTAAATGAACAAAAATTCATCCAGTTCAAAATTTTAATAGTGCTGAGGCTGAGAAACACTGATGTAAAGGAAAATTTTTATTGTGAAACCACTTTGAGGTTCACTTTGAGGTTTCACAACTATTCTTTGCTAAATGAATTGTAACCAAGAAATCAGTGGTAGATGATGCCATAGTGAAAGTGAAGTGAAGTCACTCAGTCGTGTCCAACTCTTTGCTACCCTGTGGAGTATAGCCCACCAGTTCCTCTGTCCATGGGATTTTCAGGCAAGAATACTGGAGTGGGTTGCCATTTCCTTCTCCAGGGGATCTTCCCAACCCAGGGATTGAACCCAGCTCTCCCGCATTGCAGGCAGATGCTTTAACCTCTGAGCTACCTAAGCCAGGGCTAAATGATGTTGGAGAGTTTGGAGGCAGTTTGAGTCACATTCAGTAGAAAAGGAGATAAGAAAGTGAGAGATGTCTACTGTGGAATACTATATTACACTTAGAAGAAACAAATTAAACATATGAAAAGCACTATCCAAAAACACAACACTAATGAAAAATCAAGAAGCTGAATGAAACATCTATCAAAATATACTTTTGATAAACACAAAACAATACAGTTTATGAAAACACCAATACACAAAAAGACACTTATTAAACTTCCAGACATCATATCCTGTCTGGAGGAAGAAGATAAAGGGTTATGGAAGGAAGAGGAATGATCAACTAATTAGTCAATTAAAAGAGAGATAAATTAAGATAATGCTCCATCAACTGAGATTTGTGATTACTTCAATTCTCTTCATCTGATGTTTAAATATACATAGTGCTAAAAATATTAACCCTAAGTGTGCATGCTCAAAATAAGGACAGATGACAAATAGAATTTTAATTATTCACATCGGGATGTCAAGGATATTCTCACTAAGAAGAGATATGAAGAAAACATTTTGGGAAGAATAAACTCCAATACTTTGGCTTCTTAGATCAAGTAATTTTAGAATCCATATGGAAAGGAAATGCATTGACTGAGTTCTGCATAAAAGACAGGAAGCGAATCAGAAATTATATAAACCACTATATATTAGTGATCAGTATATGATTAAGTTTCACATTCTGCTGGGAGTGGGAAAGCCAAGAAACATCCAACACATGCTAACTTAATTTTATAAAAGAGACCTACATCAAAATGTGGATATTAGGGGGAAAATGGCAAAGAGTTGGGAAAAAAAAAAAAGCAAATAATCTACCAGAAACCTGGAGACTGTTTAAAACATCTTATTATTAATAGAAGCCTGGGTAAAATGTGTGCCAAGGATCAAGAAACCCAGGTGCTCAAACAAAATTCCTGTACGGCTAACTGGCAAAGCAAAAGAGGTCATTGTGGGTGCGAGGGGCGAGTAGCATTTTTAATGGTACAATTGGCCTCCTGAGCAAAACAAGAAAATTCACAAAGTAAGGAATTCAGGTGCAAAAAACATCAGGCCAACTAAAAATGACTTTAAGAAACACCACACTCAATATTCCAAAGAAATCAACAAGCTTTTTGTAACAAAAATAGAGCAACAGCAAGATGCCAGGTCAGGAATCCGCATGATATACAATGATGGTAGTGAAAAAGCTGACCCTTGTAATTAAATGGATCTGACAAAAGAATCAAAGGATTCTTTATCTCAATTTTTATGATAAATATTAGCTGACTATATAGTTCCAAATAATCCTCAAAATTTAAAAAGTCAAGGAATTTTAAAAATGTTAAAAATTTTGCAATTTTTTATATTCTTCACATCATTATTTACCATCATAATTCAGTTCAGTCACTCATTCGTGTCCCACTCTTTGTGACCCCATGTACTGCAGCACACCAGGGTTCCCTGTCCGTCACCAATTCCCGAAGCTCACTCAAACTCATGTCCATCAAATTGGTGATGCCATCCAATCATCTCATCCTCTGTCATCCCCTTCACCTCCTACCTTCAATCTTTCCCAACATCAGGGTCTTTTCAAATGAGTCTGTGCTTTACATCAGGTGGCCAAAGTATTGGAGTTTCAGCTTCAGTACCAGTCTTTCCAAAGAATATTCAGGACTAATTTTCTTTAGGATGGACTGGTTGGATCTCCTTGCAGTCCAAGGGACTTTCAAGAGTCTTCTCCAACAGCATAGTTCAAAAGCATCAATTCTTTGGTGCTCAGCTTTCTTTACAGTCCAACTCACATCCATATATACCTACGGGAAAAACTTTGACTAGACGGACCCTTGTTGGCAAAGTAATATCTCTGCTTTTAAGCTGTCTAGTTTGGTCATGGCTTTTCTTCCAAGGAGCAAGTGTCTTTTATTTCATGGCTGCAGTCACCATCTGCATTGACTTTAGAGCCCCCCCCCCAAATAAAGTAACTCATTTTTCCCATTGTTTCCCCATCTATTTGCCATGAAGTGATGGGACCAGATGCCATGATCTTCGTTTTCTGAATGTTGAGTTTTAAGCCACCTTTCTCAGTCTCCTCTTTCACTTTCATTAAGAGGCTCTTTAGTTCTCTTTCTGCCGTAAGGGTGGTGTCACTTGCATATCTGAGATAACTGATATTTCTCCCAGCAGTCTTCTTCTCAGCCTGTGTTTCGTCCAGCCCGGCATTTCGTATGATGTACTCTGTGTATAAGTTAAATAACCAGGGTGACAATAAACAGCCTTGACTTACTTCCTTCCCAATATGGAACCAGTCTGTTATTCCACATCCAGTTCTAACTGTTGCTTCTTGACGTGAATACAGATTTCTCAAGAGATAGGTCAGGTGGTCTGCTATTCCCATCTCTTTAAGAATTTTCCACAGTGTGTTGTGATCCACACAGTCAAGGGCTTTGGTATAGTCAATGAAGCAGATGTAGATGTTTTTCTGGAACTCTGTTCCTTTTTCGATGGTCCAATGGATGTTGGCAATTTGATCTCTGGTTTCTCTGCCTTTTCTAAATCCAGCTTGAACATCTACAAGTTCACTGTTCATGTACTGTTGAAGCCTGACTCGGAGAATTTTGAGCATTACTTTGCTAGCATGTGAAATGAGTGCAACTGTGCAGTAGTTTGAACATTCTTTGGCATTGCCTTTCTTTGGGATGGGGATGAAAACTGACCTTTTCCAGTCCTGTGGCCACTGCTGAGTTTTCCAAATGTACTGGCATATCGAGTGCAGCACTTTAACAGCATCATCTTTTAGGATTTGAAATAGTTCAACTGGAATTCCATCATGTCCGCTAGCTTTGTTCATTGTGATGTTTCCTAAGGCCCAGTTGACTTCATATTCCAGGATGTCTGGCTCTAGATGAATGATCACACCATCGTGGTTATCTAAGTCATGAGATCTTTTTTTGTATAGTTCTTCTGTGTATTCTTGCCACCTCTGCTTAATATTTTCTGCTTCTGTTAGCTCCATACCATTTCTGTCCTTTATTTAGCCCATCTTTGCATGAAATGTTCCCTTGGTATTTCTAATTTTATTGAAGAGATCTCTAGACTTTCCCATTCTATTGTTTTCCTCTATTTCTTTGCATTGATTACTGAGGAAGGCTTTCTTATCTCTCCTTGCTATTCTTTGGAACTCTGCATTAAATGGGTATATCTTTCCTTTTCTCCTTTGCCTTTTGCTTCTCTTATTTCTCAGCTGTTTGTAAGGCCTCTTCAGACAACCATGTTGCCTTTTTGCATTTCTTTTTCTTGGGGATGGTCTTGATCACTGTCTCCTGTACAGTGTCATGAACCTCCATCCATAGTTCTTCAGGCACTCTGTCTATAAGACCTAATCCCTTGACAAACAGATTCAAAGTATTATATCTGATAGACTGTCATAATTAGGTGAGTAGCATTTGGGTCTTAGCTGGTAGCTCAGCTGATAAGTATCCATTGCAATGCAGGAAACCAGGTTTGATTCCTGGGTTAGTAAGATACCCTGGAGAATGAATAGACTACCCACTCCACTATTCTTGGGCTTCCCTGGTGGCTCAGGACAAAGGTCCATCTAGTCAAAGCTATGGGTTTTCCAGTAGTCATGTATGGATGTAAGAGTTGAGCACCAAAGAATTGATGCTTTTGAACTATGGTGTTGGAGAAGACTCTTGAGAGTCCCCTGGACTGCAAGGAGATCCAACCAGTCCATTCTGAAGGAGATCAGTCCTGAATATTCATTGAAAGGACTGATGCTGAAACTGAAACTCCAATACTTTGGCCTCCTGATGCGAAGAATTAGCTCATTGGAAAAGACCCTGATGCTGGGAAAGATTGAAGGCAGGAGGAGAAGGGGACAACAGAGGACGAGATGGTTGGATGGCATCACCGACTCAATAGACATGAGTTTGAGCCAGCTCTGAAGTTGGTAATAGATAGGGAAGCCTGGTATGCTGCCTGGTGTATGTGGGGTCTCAAAGAGTCAGACAGGACTGAGCAACTGAACTGAAGTTAATTGCTAAGTTGTGTCTGACTCTTGCTACCCCATGGACTGTAGCCTGCCAGCCTCCTCTGTCCATGAGATTTCCCAGCAAGAAAACTAAATGGGTTGCCATTTCCCCCTCCAGGACATCTTCCCAACCCAGCAATTGAACCTGGGTATCCTGCATCGCAGGCAGACTCCTCCACTGCAGGCGGATTCTTTACCAATTGAGCAATATGGTATTGTCTAAATAAAAATTATTCCTATCAATTATTATGATTATTTGACAGAACCTACCAAGAAAGAAGCAGGTTATATATTTTAGTCAAAATTTAAATAATACAAAATTATATAGTTAAAGGTGTTAACAATTGTTGGTCAACATGGGATAGGAAGATTTTAGAAGAGAGAGTGACTTGCAGACCAAAAAAAAAAAAAAAAAGCTGAGGAGAGTTAGGCATTTTTTCAATCCTGAGGTAATGATACCAAGGTGTAATGGTTAATTTTTATGTCAATTTGACAGAGCCATGGGCTAGCTTATCTGGATAGTTGGTCAAACAGTGTTCTGAATGTTTCTGTGAGACGATTTTTGAATGAGCTTAGCATTTAAATCAGTAGATGTAATAAAAGCCATTGCCCTCCATAATTTAAGCAGGCCTTATCTAATCAGCTGAAGGCCTGTTTTGAACAAAAGGCTAACTTTCCCAAGTAAGAAAAAAAAGTCTCCAGTGTGACAGTCTTCTAACTGAAATATCAACTCTTCCTAGGTACAGCAGCCTTCCAGCCTTCAGACTCAAAATCCTTGGCCTTCTGCAGATTTTGAACTCTCCAGGTTCCATATCATGAGTCAATTATTTACAATATCTCTTTCATTGTTTCTCTCTAACCCCTCAACCCCACCATTGACTTCCAGTTCTGTTCCTCTGGAAAATTTTGACTAATACAAAAAGTATCACGTAACTGGTAATTTACCAGGATCTATCTGAACAGTCTCTACAGTGACTTGAAAGAGGCTCAATTAGGGAATTTTCAAATAACCCTAGATATTTAAAGAAAATGATATGTCTAGTGGAGGAGTATAAACTAAAACTATTTCATGCATGAGTTGGCAGAAGAATGTAAACTAAGTACCTATGTCAACTACTATAATTCATTTAGCAAATAGAAATCATACACACATACACAAATTATACTGAAGGATAATGGTTCTTCTTGGGGAATCATTCCTAAAAATATTCTCTGAAAAGCACAAGGCCACAGAGAGCTATGGCAATTATTGGGAAGGTAGTTAAGAAAAAAATTAATCTGTAAATATGTGTAAATCCTTGAGTGACATAGAACTCATTTGAATAAAAATGTTGAATGTATCCCTATATTGCACACCTTAAGAAAGAAGTAGTAGTTTAGAAACAGATTCGAGAGAAGGTACAACAACTAAGAAAAAGGTGTGTAGCTTTTTCAAAAAGATATGAAATTTAAAGAGCTAAAAATTTGAGGCTAAGAGTGGAGTTGGAGGGATTACCTTCATAAAATGATAAAATATATGAATGTAATTAATATGTATTTGTTCTTCCAGTTCTGGAATATTATAATTAGTAGGCATATCTATAAGCACAGAAAAGATAATCCAAGAATCAATTAATAGAAGCAGCTGAAGACCTTAAGGAATAGCAAATTTTAATAGCTTGGTTTCTATTAATATTTGGCCACCAATGTTTACCAAATGGAAAAACGCTATCCATGGATTATCAAGTAAGTAAAAGTTATTTATATGATCTAGATTATAGACTTAGAAAAAATTCAAGATATTGCCACTTCCAAATCTATGCTTCAAAGTAGGTAAACTATTATTATTTCCATTGTAATACTGCTGCAATTGAGACACAGAGTGGTTGACTACTTTTTCCAAGAAATTTTCCAAACAATACAACAATACCCAGGTATTTTGCCTCGGAGAAAATGTTCCTCCTATTGCATAGGTGGACATGTACGTATATGCGCAAAGCGATCGGCTGTATGGTGATATATTCCTTCAACTGCCACTGCTGTCACGTATCTTCTTTTTAAAAATTGCATGAAGTGAACATAATCCTATGGTTCTATCGTAAAGCTAACATGAATTAAAATGGTATTGTTCTGCCCTAGTGGTTTTCACAGTATGTTCCCTGGATCAAAAGCAAAAAAAAAAAAAAAAAAAAAAAATCTGGAAACTCATGACAAATGCAAATTTTTGGCTTAAGACCAAGCAAGTTGTGTTTTATCAACTCCTCTGGTATGTTTGTTGCACATTTCAGTTTAAGAATTATAGATTTAAAAAACAGCCATTTTGGAGGAGGAGTAGAAGAATAATTTTTTCTTTTGATACTTTTTTCCATCTTCAAGGGTTTTATATATCTTCAAAGAAATGTTTGAAATGAGGCTCATTGTGTTAGATGTATTATTAGAAATCATCTTTCAGAGTAAAGATGTGAGCTCCTATGCCCGGCATCTTATGCATAGTATTGTAGAATAAGTGCCTAGGATAGTGAGTAAATAAAAGACCTCAGATCAGGGTGGGGTTTGCAGGCCGTTTTTTCCCCACCTCACTTTCTTCAAGGTCCTTGTCTATTTTCAATAATGCTGGGCCACAGAGGTTTCATTTGGAAATGCTGGTAGAGTGCAATCCACTATAACTCAGTATAAATTACAGACACTTTTCTAAGAGTGATATAACTGCCTCCACCTTTCCTTGATCACCAGCTGAAATTATACAGGTTTAGCCCTTGATCCTCAAAAGGACAAGTAGTTTATTCCATCAACTCCTAAAAAAAATAAATGTTCAAGAATGATTCCATAACTTAAAATGTTTCACTGCAGAGATAACTTCATAGGTAAACCTTTCTTTCACTTGTTACACACTTAATTCTGTTCAAAAAGAACATGCCCTATGTTTAAGGTGACTTTGATCTTGAAATCAAAACAATGACTCTGAACATTGGCATTCAGTCCTGTTCTAGAAGAACACATTTACAATTACTTGTCCAGGTTTCAACTCCAGCTGCGGCGACCAACTACAGGCAATCTGAACAGTGCTGCTTCTGACTCTAACTCACCTCAAGTAGCAATCTGAGATCTATTTAAAATGCGATTTGCAGTTTAACGTCAGAATAACGAATATTCAAAGTTCTTATATCTCCATTCCCTTATCTGCAGACCACCTTATCAGCATAAACATGCACAGGCATGAAACTCTTAAGTGTTGAAGTGGAGTATCAACTCTTGGATACAAAAGCTATAAGAATAGAAATGCAGAGAATTAGCTTTTTCTTTTTTTTTAATTGTAAACCTTTAAACTGGTAATCACATTCAGAAAACAAAGATCATGGCATCTGGTCCCATCACTTCATGGGAAATAGATGGGGAAACAGTGGAAACAGTGTCAGACTTTATTTTTCTGGGCTCCAAAATCACTGCAGATGGTGACTGCAGCCATGAAATTTAAAGACACTTACTCCTTGGAAGGAAAGTTATGACCAACCTAGACAGCATATTGAAAAGCAGAGACAGTACTTTGCCAACAAAGGTCTGTCTAGTCCAGGCTATGGTTTTTCCTGTGGTCATGTATGGATGTGAGAGTTGGACTGAGAAGAAGGCTGAGCGCTGAAGAATTGATGCTTTTGAACTGTGGTGTTGGAGAAGACTATGGAGAGTCCCTTGGACTGCAAGGAGATCCAACCAGTCCATTCTGAAGGAGATCAGCCCTGGGATTTCTTTGGAAGGAATGATGCTAAAGCTGAAACTCCAGTGCTTTGGCCACCTCATACGAAGAGTTGACTCATTGGAAGGGACTCTGATGCTGGGAGGGATTGGGGGCAGGAGGAGAAGGGGACGACAGAGGACGAGATGGCTGGATGACATCACTGACTTGATGGACGTGAGTCTGAGTGAACTCTGGGAGTTGGTGATGGACAGGGAGGCCTGGCATTCTGCGATTCATGGGGTCGCAAAGAGTCAGACACGACTGAGTGACTGATCTGATCTGATCTGATCTGAAACTGTTAATCTTTGAATGGCTTAGAGATATGTTGGTGGGATGATTCCCAGGGGACGCAGTGGTAAAGAATCTGCCTACCAATGCAGGAGATACAAGAGGTGTGGGTTCAATTCCTGGGTCAGTAAGATCTCCTGGAGTAGGAAATGGCACCCTACTCCAAGGTTCTTGCCTGGGAAATTCCAGGGACGGAACACAGGAGGCTGGTGGGCTACAGTCCATGGGGTCGTAAACAGTCGGACACGCCTGAGCACCCACACAGTATTGGTGGGGAAGGGATTTCACCTATCTAAATACATCTGGGGTTCATTCAAATGCTGTGGCTAGGAATTATAAGAGGAAAAAATGCCTTACATTTCAAAACTACATTATTCTCTGTCTCTTAGGTTTGTTAAAGTGACAGTCTTTATACAACTGTTTCAGTTAAATTTCATTAGAATTTGGTACAGAAGGAAAATTCACTGCAAAGTTATAGATTCTCAGAAAAAAAATTAACATAACTACTATTTTATTAATTTTCTAAAGCAGGATGTTTGTCTTGGCTGAAATGGAGAAGACCAAGAAAATGTCCTTTTCTTCCCTCTACTCTAGTCGTGGAGCTATATTTATGGGTCTTCATGAACAGAAAGATTTTTTTTTAATGTTACTGAAAAAATTAATCTATGATATTCTGAATTTTACGTGACATCATCTATTTTTCATTTTAAACTTCTGATCTTTTTTTTCCCCTTTTTCAGCCATTTGATTTTAGCCCTGCTGCCCCGTCCCTCTCATTTTTGCATAAATGAAAAGTATGGAATTCAACAAGTGGGGTAATCTTGGAATAATAGACAAATAAAATAAACTCAGAGCAGTTCTTCTTCAGCAGGCCACACAAGTCTGCTCACCTCACCCTCACCCAGATATTTAAATTAAATATGATGCTGATTGACAGAGGTTTCACCCCGAAATGTTGATGCAGTCCAAAGCATTATCACTTAGATCGACTCATATATCTTTTCTGGAATGGTGGTGCCATTGCTTTCTTTCCGCCATAGCTTAGCTGAAGCCACTCAGCGTAAGGATTCTGTCTTCAACAGGAAATATTGATTATACTATCATATCCCCTGAGAAATAGATCCACATATACAAATCACTCAATACCTTTTTCACTGTAGAAAAACATCACGGAGTATACATTTGTTTCCCTTATCTGGTGCAGCTCATTCAATTCTGTTCAGCAAGTATTGATCAGCATCCTTAGACTTTGTAAAGAATGGAAATAATCAATCCATCAGCTGGAAATCCCATGAAAAAAAAAAAGAAACTCCTAACAAAATAGAAGTCTACTGGCTAAATTCATACACTCACAAAAGAGGAACATGGTAGGAAAAGCACAAGAAAAACAAGCAGATGAGCTAAAACTGACTTTTCTTGTAAATATGTATATGATACAGTTAGGACAGAATCACTAGTAAAGGTATCCTCCATAAAATGTTGTGTGATAAAGAGTCTCTGCAGGGCTTCCCTGGTGGTCCAGTGGTTAAGAATCGCCCCAACAATTCAGGGGACACAGGTTTGATTCCTGGTCCAGGAAGATCCCACATGCAGCAGGGCAACTAAGCCTGTGTGCCCGACTACGGACCAGTGATCAGCTGCAGCCCGTGAGCTGCACCTGAAGCCTGGATGCCCAGAGGCCTCACTCGGCAGCAAGAGAGGCCATCACAGTGAGAAGCCTGCGCTACTAGGGAAAGCCCTTCTGCAGCAACAAAGACCCAGCACGGCCAAGGATAAATAAATACATCTTTTTAAAAAAGCGTCCCCGCAAATAACTCTTAAATTGTTAAACAATAGCTGTTTTTAAATAAAATCAACACATTGAGTGCATGCATACCACCTAAGGCCATAGATAATGAATAAATCTTATTTTTCTTAGTGATGTGCTTATACACTCCAGCAACAGCTTTTTTGACTGTGAATAGGTTTGTATATATACAGATATCTTTAAATATAGATTAGTGAAATGTTTGGCTCAAAATATCTACTCACTACGTTTAGTTTTCCAAGCTTTTATCTCTATACCTCTTCTTTACTAATACATGTGGTTTCTACCTGCACTAGATATTTTCAGAATACTTTTTGCTTGTGTATATTACTCCTGGTAAAATATTTGATATGATTTCATCTGGGTTCCTCTATTTATAGATACTCTTAGCCTCTGCAGTCGGTTTTGTAGGGAGAAGGAACCATCCATCAATGTGAACAGCTTTCAATGAAGGCTTTGAAGGGATTCCAGCTTGGCTGACTACATTTCTACAGCTGTGTGTTCCCTGTGACTAAGACAGCCACGTGTTCAATTATCTCACTTGAACTTGTGAGGAAGATAAATATATTTTTTAAGATAGTAGAATTGTTAGAACAATAAGTAACATATTTTTAAATAAAATATCTGCTAAGAGTAACCTTGCCATCTTCCAAATATATTTAATTTTTCTGACCATAAAATTTGTTAGAAAACTATGTGATGAGTATCCTTTGATCTAAAGCAGCAGCAATGTCACATTAAAATCACTTGGAATGGAAAACAGAGGAAAATAGAGTGGAGTTTATGTTTTGAAATTATTAAGAATTCAGGAGGTGGGCCTACACAAAATAATCTCCCTCGAAAACAAGATTTTATGTCTAGAATTTTCAATTCCACTTCTTTGGGGAAAGAACCTCAAATTTTTGTCTCTCCTTAAGCACATACATACAGCAGGCTCTTTCCTGCCTCTCTTCCCATTTGATAACTCTGAATGCCCTGTAACTTCTTCCCTTCGTAAACACCTTCTGTTCATCTAATTTCATCTCCTCTAGGGTATGCTTCTTGAGAATACTATACACAGGAAAATGTCCCATTCCTTCACTTCTGGGCTCCTTTGATCCTTTGTTTCTAAAGTTTTTATCACTCATTACAGAACTGTAATTATCTCCAAGTGTTAGTCTCTTTCACTAAATTTTAGAGATACTTTAAGTATTTCCTTTATTTAAAATCATCTATCACAGAGTGGCAAGCTAGTGACACATAGTCAAATTCTGCCTACAGGTACATTTTGTTTTAAACCTGAACAGTATTTCAAAAGGATTGGAATTTTCACATGAAAACCTATTAATACATTTCTGACTTGTATTAAAAAAATCTAAAGATCTTACAAAACTTGGCTTTCATTTTCACATGACACCATTAGGCTATAACTGAATAATGGCTTTCCATTTTAGACATGGCTAATGTCTCTTGGATGTGAGAGTTGAACTATAAAGAAAGCTGGGTGCCAAAGAATAGATGCTTTGGAACTGTGGTGTTGGAGAAGACTCTTGAGAGTCCCTTGGACAGCAAGGAGATTCAACCAGGCCATTCTAAAGGAAATTAGTCCTGAATATTCATTGGAAGGGGTGATGCTAAAGCTGAAACTCCAGTACTTTGGCCACCTGATGCGAAGAGCTGACTCGTTTGAAAAGACCCTGATGCTTGGAAAGATTGAAGGCTGCAGAAGGGGACAACAGAGGATGAGATGGTTGGATGGCATTGCCAACTCGATGGACATGAGTTTGAATTCACCTGGGAATTGGTGATGGACAGGGAGGCCTGGCATGCTGCAATCCATGGATTCGCAAAGAGTCAGATACAACTGAGTGACTGAACTGAACTGAGCTGAAGGTCCAATTTGCCTCAGTCCTCACCATTCAAAGTTAAATTAAATCTCTATTACTTTATAATTCTATGTACTTGCCCATGGTACTTATTTGTGTTGGAGATTCCTGGTCTATTCAGATTAACCATTAAGATTACTAGAAGAAAAATCAAAGAATGAAACATACTGATATTAGCAGGAGCTAAATTTCATAGCATATGGGGCATTATAGAAGGGCAGGTCTTGTTCAGGCACAAAAGACAAAAACTTAGGCAGTAGTGAATATGAGCAGAAATTGGTAGAACATTGTTAGAACCTCAAAGGAAGGTGGGGATCATAGAATACAGAATAGAAATTGCAAAATATTATTTTCACCTTCTTCAAGCTCTGCTTGAGTACTAATCATAATAATTTTAATTAAATCAGTAAAGCATACATTAAAACATTCAGTGTTGTAAACATAAAAGATTTTTGGAACAGTGCTGTGTGTATCATCCTGATATTTTCTTTCTAAAAATATTCTACCTCTTACAGTGTTTTGGTTTCGCATCAGTTTACTTTTTTCCTAAACCTGGTAATTTTAAAATTATTAATTCTAATGATATCTGCTGGTGAATTTTATTAGGCATTGTTTATATTAAAGTCCCCAGGTGTGATAATTTTGTGGCTATATATGTGTGGTTGTGCACATGTGTATGCACACGTGAATATGGAATATATGTTCTTGTGTATTTTGTAGGAAAAACAGAATTAAGAGGGAATAGGGATTGGAGACTGGTAGAGAGAAAGAGATAGAGATGTAGAGATGAGAAGGTGGACATTGAAAAGCTGGGGCTCACACTAGTTATTAATCCTAAAAAGTACATATTTTATATGTTGACTAAAATGCCTGCTTTCTATTGTGGTTACTTTGCATGCTCAGTCATGTCTGACTTTTTCAGACCCCGTGGGCTGTAGCCCACCAGGCTCTTCTGTCCATGGGATTCTCCAGGCAAGAATTTTGGAGTGGGCTGCTATTTCCTTCTCCAGAGGATCTTCCAGACCCAGGTATCGAACCCAGGTCTCTTGCATTGCCAGGCGGGTTCTTCACCACTACTGGCACCTGGGAAGTCCAATTGTCAAGTAAATCAGGCACACAGAACTGATTGCCCCTAGATCTTATACTGTGAATGCCATGCTGTCCATGTCCTCCATGTAATGCTTTAAAAGAGGGCTGGTAGTAATAAGAATTAGAATACACAAAAGAACTGTACAAAAAAGATCTTCACGACCCAGATAATCACGATGGTGTGATCACTCACCTAGAGCCAGACATCATGGAATGTGAAGCCAAGTGGGCCTTAGAAAGCATTACTACGAACAAAGCTAGTGGAGGTGATGGAATTCCAGTGGAGCTATTTCAAATCCTGAAAGATGATGCTGTGAAAGTGTTGCACTCAATATGCCAGCAAATTTCGAAAATGCAGCAGTGGCCACAGCACTGGAAAAGGTCAGTTTTCATTCCAATCCCAAAGAAAGGCAATGCCAAAGAATGCTCAAACTACCACACAATTGCACTCATCTCACACGCTAGTAAAGTAATGCTCAAAATTCTCCAAGCCAGGCTTCAGCAATACGTGAACAGTGAACTTCCAGATGTTCAAGCTGGTTTTAGAAAAGGCAGAGGAACCAAAGATCAAATTGCCAACATCCGCTGGATCATCAATAAAGCAAGAGAGTTCCAGAGAAACATCTATTTCTGCTTTATTGACTATGCCAAAGCCTTTGACTGCATGGATCACAATAAACAGTGGAAAATTCTGAAAGAGATGGGAATGCCCAACCACCTGACCTGCCCCTTGAGAAACCTATATGCAGGTCAGGAAGCAACAGCTAAAACTGGACATGGAACAACAGACTGGTTCCAAATCGGGAAAGGAGTTCGTCAAGGCTGTATATTGTCACCCTGCGTATTTAACTTACATACAGAGTACATCATGAGAAACTCTGGGCTGGAAGAAGCACAAGCTGGAATCAAGATTGCCGGGAGAAATATCAATAACCTCAGATATGCAGATGACACCACCCTTATGGCAGAAAGTGAAGAGGAACTAAAAAGCCTCTTGATGAAACTGAAAATGGAGAGTGAAAAAGTTGGCTTAAAGCTCAACATTCAGAAAATGAAGATCATGGCATGTGGTCCCATCACTTCATGGGAAATAGATGGGGAAACAGTGGAAACAGTGTCAGATTTTATTTTGGGGGGCTCCAAAATCACTGCAGATGGTGATTGCAGCCCTGAAATTAAAAGATGCTTACTGCTTGGAAGAAAAGTTATGACCAACCTAGATAGCATATTGAAAAGCAGAGACATTACTTTGCCAACAAAGGTCCATCTAGTCAAGGCTGTGGTTTTTCCTGTGGTCATGTATGGATGTGAGAGTTGGACTCTAAAGAAAGCTGAGTGCCGAAGAATTGATGCTTTTGAACTGTGGTGTTGGAGAAGACTATGGAGAGTCCCTTGGACTGCAAGGAGATCCAATCAGTCCATCCTAAAGGAGATCAGCCCTGGGTGTTCTTTGGAAGGAATGATGCTGAAGCTGAAACTCCAGTACTTTGGCCACCTCATGTGAAGAGTTGACTTATTGGAAAAGTCTCTGATGCTGGGAGGGATTGGGGGCAGGAGGAGAAGGGGACGACAGAGAATGAGATGGCTGGATGGCATCACTGACTCGATGGACTTGAGTTTGAGTGAACTCTGGGAGTTGGTGATGGACAGGGAGGCCTGGTGTGCTGTGATTCATGGGGTCTCAAAGAGTCGAACACGACCGAGTGACTGAACTGAACTGAGCAATAAGAAAAGGTTTCTGCAATGATAAGAAACAATAGTCATATGTTGTAAATAAACAACCAAGATGCCAGTAAGTGCAGTAAAGGAACACAGAGAGAAGAAATGTAATACTCAAGAGAAGAACATGTCCTTAACTATGTTTCCACAAAATTTTACAAAATTTTAAAAGACAAGCAATTTTTAGGTTTGTTTTTCTCATCACTGTGTTAGGCATTCTAGAAGGTATGGGGACAGAATCTCTGCTTTAACTAGCTTATTTATAGAGATAAAATTACTGGTATTAATTGTATATGAGTGATTAGATTACAGTAGTCACCTAAACTTATACCTACAGCAATTTGAAACCGTGTTGCATAGGCTACTGTTATACGTTTTGCTTCATGCATCAGCGATTGTTGCCACTGCATACCATTTGGAGTATGTGTGTGTGCCATCTGGAGACACACTTTCTATTAGAACATTAGATGAAATCTCTAAATTCTTACTGAAATTCATAGAAATGATAACCTAATAACATATTAGGGATTATATTTCCGGATACTCCGTAGGGTTGGGGCCAAATGTGTAATCAGGGATTCACATATACATTAAAACTCCTTAGTGTGAAATATACAAATAGATATGGATATACAGGGGGCTTCCCAGGTGGCACTAGTGGTAAGGAACCGCTTGCCAACACAGGAGACACAAAAGACACTGGTTGGATCCCTGGAAGGGGAAATGGCAATCCACTCCAGCATTCTTGCCTGGAAAATTTCATGGGTCGAGAGGGCTGGCTGCAAAGAGTCGGCACGGTTAGGTGAGCACAAACAAAAATGAAAAAAAAGTCAAATATACAAAAAACTTCTCCATTTCTCTTTTCTCTCTTTCTTCAAATATAAATGCTTCATTTTCAGATGCCAACTCTGGAAACTGCATAAATAAATTTTCCTTACAGAGATAACCCAAATAAAAGCTATAGAGTTATTATAAAAAGCAATTATATATGTGTTTGAATCACTGCAGTTTGTGGTAGATTATCTCTCAGTGCAGTCCCCATTTGATCTCTACACATGGCTGAGCTGAGGTCCTCACTCCAAGATTTCTGTTTAAATCCTACTGAGCATTTATGTAATGCTTCATTCCTCTGTATTCTTAAGGCATGAGTGTATGCTAAAGCAAAGCAACAACTTATAATGCAAATGATTTCTATTAACAAACTGCAAGGATGTTTAAACAATCAGATGAATAATGAAGAAATATAATGATTTCATAACAATGTGTTAAACTAATAACTTTAGCTTTAAATACTCAAAGGATAAACTATTGGAAAAAGAAAAACGAAACTGTCATAAATGAATGGCCTTTAGTTTTGCTGAATGCAGGTATTTATTTATATCTCTCTGGTTTCTAGCCTCCCTCGTTTCCCTCACTTACCCATTCCTAAAAGGGGTCAATGGATCAAGTATACGGCTTAACTTGATCTCCATTTCTTATGATTAACCCTAGTTTGAGGCCAAAGTGAAGCAAGAATGCGTAGCATTACATATGGTAGCCCATTGTTGGCTTTATTCATCCAACAACCATAAATTGGGACAACAAAAATAACTGAAAAATGATCCCTGCACTTGAGGAATTCACTCTCTAGAGGAAGGACGAGCAGTAATGATGCAAAATTACAATTCATTGTGACGCATGTTGGAAAAGCTGTTCATACAAGGCTGTGGTTGAGAAAGAGTTAAGGGCTCATCCTGCTCATGACACAGAAACTGATGAGCACTCACTGTATGATTTTAAGAACTCTCCATCAGAAGAAAAAATTCTGGTTGAGGTATCTTGTGCAAAATGCATAGGCAAAGAAGAATACAATAACCACATTTGTTTTAGCAGGATGAAACTAGAGAGGTAGTTTGGAAGACAAAATATAACCAGATTAAAGGCTGAGACACAGGTAAAAAAATATTTCAGAAGCAAAGGCAAAGAATGTTGATCAATAGAATTTAGTCAACGGTTTGGAGATGAAGGAAGAAGGTGATTTGTGGTGAAACTTGTTTATGAGGCAGAAAAAAAGAAGTACTTGAATTGAATGTCAGGAATATGAAACAAGTAGAGGTCAGATTGATTTGAGGGTGTTAAAATTTTAGCCTAGATGGATTATAATGTTTTTATTGCTGAGAGAGAATATAGGAAAATAAGCATGATTTATAGAGAGGGATTTAATTTTGAATATGCTAGGATAAGGTGCTTTCAAATATAGAGACTAAGAGGTAAAGATATTTCATAAGAAGCTAGAAATACAGGTCGTAAGAGAGATGAGGGCTGAAGATAGAGTGCTGAGAGTCATTTAGTGTATCACTCACATCCAAATGTCAGACTCCATTGTTTACAAGCATAAAAGAACTTTTTTTTCCCATCACTGTCTCTTAAAACAATTACAGGAAGCTATTTCCCCACTCACTGGATGATATTTTCAACAGATCCCTCTCTGCAACAGCTTTTGATAATAAAAAAGCACTTCATCTTTCTTTTTTTTTTTTTTCCAAAATATACTCAGTGCGAGCTCAGTTGTGTCCAACTCTTTGGGTCCCCCATGGACTGTAGACCACCAGGCTCCTCTGTCTATGAAATTTTTCAGACAAGAACACTGGAGTGGGTTGCCATTTCCTCTTCCAGGTGATCTTCCCGACCCAGGGATCAAATTGAACCCATACCTCCTTAATCTCCTGCATTGGCAGGCAGACTATTTACCACTGTACTGCCTGGGATGCCCTTCACTCAGTCCACCACATACCAATGATTAGTCTAAATAATTCTCAAATCTCAGCTTTTGCTTATCCTCAGAGTCCCTCCTCTTACCTGGTTGGGATGGACTTCTTAAATTTACTCATTTTGCACTTCCCTTCTTTCTTCCTTCCCTCATCCAGGACTTGAGGAACAGAAGAGGCCACACATCTTACTTGATGATAGTGACATGTCATCTGTGCTTTCAGGATTTGGATCATATTCCAAGATGAGTTCCATGGGTACTTCTATGGATTCCTTGAAGACTATCCTCCCAAGAGTGTATGACTATAGCTTCCTTGACTTAGGTGATGCTCTCTTCCCACTGGCTATTTACTACACCCTCCTCAGATTCTACAGATGTATACCTGTAGTCATTGATTCTAAGGGCTTTCCCAATGAGGTTGTCTTGCTTTCTGGATCTTGGGAAATACACAGCTATTTCTTAGCATCTGAGAAATCACATCTGATTTCCATTGCAGCCACCCCTTTACGCTATGATATTGGTGGCCGGTTCTAATCTTTAAATACCTTAGTCATTCTACATACACTTGTGTTCCTGCAAACTTTAGGAGACCAGTTTTAAGCACTGGATGCTTGCAGTAAGGGGAAAGCTGACCCTTCCCCTCTACCATCAAGTAGAGTACATTGAATACCATTCTAATGAATGCTCACTTCAGATAAAGTATTTTCTCTCATTCTTCAACCTCAACATTTCATATCTTCCAGGAAGTTGATTGAGTAACAATTTTTAATCAAATGTTTACCACAAAATTGCCCCTTTTAAATAGGCAGTATAGAACTTCATTTCAGAACATGATGTATTTGACAACTATTGGCTAGCTTTTGTCCTTTTCAGGTCTTAAATAAAATGCTGTTTCTCCATAAGATAAAAACAAATAAAATTTCCCATTGAGATTCTACATGGATAGAAAAGAACTACCAAAATCCTAAATCTTAAAAATTTAGGAAATGGGCTGATGAAGAAATTGAGAATGAAAAGATAATGAGAATTAAACGGAGGGAGAAAAATGTGCTCAGAGAGCAGTTGATTTAAATAAGCTGGGCTTATTCTATAATGGGCTTCCCTGGTGGCTCAGATGGTAAAGGTCTGCCTGCAATAAGGGAGACCTGGGTTCGATCCCTGGGTCAGGAAGATGCCCTGGAGAAGGAAACGGCAACCCACTCCAGTACTCTTGCCTGGAGAATTCCATAGATGGAGGAGCCTGGTAGTCTATAGTCCATGGGGTTGCAAAGAGTTAGACAGGACTGAGTGATTTCATTTTTTTTTTTTTCATTCTATAATGACTTATGCTTCAAGGTGAACACTGAAATGATCTATTGGATATCAGAATTTTCATGGTGTTGGTGATCTTGGTGAGTACAAAGTAGAGTCAAAGTTAAGATTTCAATGAATTAAGATGTGTGGAGAGGAGAGGAAGAAGAGAGATGATGGTAACTCAAGAAGGGATCATGGCTGAATACGAAGTATCATTCAGATGTTTGATTTGGCATGGGGAAGGATAGTTACGTCACCTCTGCATAGCCAGACCAATTATATTTCTTTCTGATTCCAGAGAGGAGTTTACACCTAGTACTTCAGATCATATATCTACGCTTGATCCATGATTCCTTCTCTAAGTTTTCATTCCAGTAACGTTTTTTCTTCATATCTGAGACCATGGACATGTCTGAAGTGAACATGAGAGTGATGGGAATCATGGTCCAGAGGAAGCTTGCACCTGGCTTGACTGTCTAAGTATTGTCTGGCCCATTGTTATGCTCGCTATTACAGGCGTGCTAAGTCACTTCAGTTGTGTCCGACTCTTTGTGACCCTATGGGCTGTAGACCATCAGACTCCTCTTTCCATGTAATTCTCCAGGCAAAAATACTGGAGTGTGTCTCCATACCCTCCTTCAAGGGATCTTCCAGACCCATGGATCAAACCCAGGTCTCTTACGTCTCCTGCATTGGTAGGTGTATTCATTACCACTTAGCAACACCTGGAAAACCCTCACTATTCCCTGCCACCTGTTAAAACACTCTCCTGCTTTATCATGGGACTCCACCTATGTAGCCAGTCTTTCCCTGAATAATTCTACACAGGGTCATATATTTTGACATTGGGCCAGGCCTAAAGACAATGGGCCATGCCACACTTAACAGATGTTCCCACACTACATCAAAATGAATATTGAAGACTATATATCTGTTACCCTTTAGGAGCTGACAGAAAATATCTCTGGTTTCCATATTTTTAGTTGCTAATGTTCTAGGGAGTTGGGAAAAATGTTATTCCATTATAAAATTCTCACTTAACCAAGCCCAAATAGGGATATTATCTAATTGAAGTAAATTCTGTTATACTTTTCAAACCTTTGGGTAAAATCAAAACATTTGTTATTATTAACTACTGTAGAACAAGAGGAAAAAGACACAAATAATAATTCAGCACCACATTGTGCCTTCATTAAAAAGCTAAGTGGTAAGAAAATAGATCTCTGGATGGAGTGAAGTAAAGCTTTTTTTCTCCTTTGGCAAATATTAAAGGAAAGGAAATGGAAATATTAAAGGAAACAGAGTTGTTTCCTGTGTTGTTTACTAAATAGCAGTCACTTAATAAAATTCAGCATCATTTATAATTATGTTATCCAAGAGTCCTGAGTAGGGTTATTCTTCCTTGTAGATGTTTTGAACTTTAACTTCCCTAGCCACATGCCCTATTAAAAATAAAAATTTTTTTTTATTAATTATAGAAATATTTAGAAGAAATGGTGGACTATGAAATATTCTAAGGTTTGGATTTCTAAATATTTTTAATATACTGCTGTTTCCTTTTTTTTTTAATCTTCACTCACACCAATATCTTAGATAAATGGTTTATCTTCCAATGCATACTTTGAAACATATAGACTCCTCTATATGTGTATTGTATTAGTTCAGTTCAGTTCAGTCACTCAGTCGTGTCCAAATCTTTATGACCCCATGAATCGCAGCACGCCAGGCCTCCCTGTCTACCACCATCTCCTGGAGTTCATTCAAATTCACCTCCAACAAGTCGATGATGCCATCCAGCCATCTCATCCTCTGTCGTCCCTTTTTCCTCCTGCCCCCAATCCCTCCCAGCATCAGAGTCTTTTCCAATGAGTCAGCTCTTCACTCGAGGTGGCCAAAATACTGGAGTTTCAGCTCTAGCATCATTCCCTCCAAAGAACACCCAGGGCTGATCTCCTTTAGAATGGACTGGTTGGATCTCCTTGCAGCCCAAGGGACTCTCAAGAGTCTTCTCCAACACCACAGTTCAAAAGCATCAATTCTTCAGTGCTCAGCTTTCTTCACAGTCCAACTCTCACATCCATACATGGCCACTGGAAAAACCATAGCCTTGACTAGATGGACCTTTGTTGGCAAAGTAATGTCTCTGCTTTTCAATATGCTATCTAGGTTGGTCATAACTTTTCTTCCAAGGAGTAAGTGTCTTTTAATTTCATGGCTGCAGTCACCATCTGCAGTGATTTTGGAGCCCCCAAAAATAAAGTCTGACACTGTTTCCACTGTTTCCCCAGCTATTTGCCATGAAGTGATGGGACCAGATGCCATGATCTTCAATTTCTGAATGTTGAGCTTTAAGCCAACTTTTTCACTCTCCTCTTTCACTTTCATCAAGAGGCTTTTGAGTTCCTCTTCACTTTCTGCCATAAGGGTGGTGTCATCTGTGTATCTGAAGTTATTGATATTTCTCCCAGCAATCTTGATTCCAGCTTGTGCTTCTTCCAGCCCAGCGTTTCTCATGAGGTACTCTGCATAGAAGTTAAATAAGCAGGGTGACAATATACAGCCTTGACGTACTCCTTTCCTGATTTGGAACCAGTCTGTTGTTCCATGTCCAGTTCTAACTGTTGCTTCCTGACCTGTATATAGGTTTCTCAAGAGGCAGGTCAGGTGCTCTGGTATTCCCATCTCTTTCAGAATTTTCCACAGTTTATTGTGATCCACACAGTCAAAGGCTTTGGCATAGTCAATAAAGCAGAAATAGATGTTTTTCTGGAACTCTCTTGCTTTTTCCATGATCCAGCAGATATTGGCAATTTGATCTCTGGTTCCTCTGCCTTTTCTAAAACCAGCTTGAACATCAGGAAGTTCACGGTTCACGTATTGCTGAAGACTGGCTTGGAGAATTTTGAGCATTTCCTTATTAGCGTGTGAGATGAGTGCAATTGTGCGGTAGTTTGAGCATTCTTTGGGATTGGAATGAAAACTGACCTTTTCCATTCCTGTGGCCACTGCTGAGTTTTCCAAATTTGCTGGCATATTGAGTGCAGCACTTTCATAGCATCATCTTTCAGGATTTGAAACAGCTCAACTGGAATTCCATCACCTCCACTAGGTTTGTTCATAGTAATGCTTTCTAAGGCCCACTTGACTTCACATTCCAGGATGTCTGGCTCTAGGTGAGTGATCACACTATCATGATTATCTTGGTCATGAAGATCTTTTTTGTACAGTTCTTCTGTGTATTCTTGGGGATTATGTAAAAATGGTGACTTATAAAATTCCATTCTAACATTTGTGAATAGTTTGGCTAAATTTTATAGTAGTCTTGTGAAGCTAAGTAATAGATTTATTACTTAGACCAAAGATTTTTCCAAACAAGCTCAGGGCTTTAGCTTGTTTTCTCTCAATGTTCTTTCATTGCTTGTTGTTTAACAAGTTAGCTTTATAAGTACATCAGTGGAAAAAAAAAAATGAAATTGTTAGAATTAAAAAAAAAAAATTCTACCTACTTTTCCTGAACACTTACTATGTTCAAGGCATTAATCTAGACACTAAGTCCGAGCTTCTGATTCAGGAGAGGGACAAGTAAAAATAACTATAGCATAGTGAATGTAGCATGTGCTACACATTAGCATTTTTTTAAGAACAATTTCAGATGGAGGAAGCATATTTTCAAGTCTTCATTGAACTTATTTTTTCAACATTGCTTCTGTTTTACATTTTGGTTTTTTTGGTCATGAGGCATGTGGGATCTTAGTTCCTCAATCAGGAATCAAAGCTGCATCCTCTGCATTGGAAGGTGAAGTCTTAGCCACTGGACAGTCAGGGAAGTCCTTGCATACTGGCATTTTGCTCAACATCTATTCCTGTCTTTCTTGTCAACAGGATCCTAATTTTTTTGATTGGAGTAAATACGTATTAATACTTTTTCTTGCAATTAACTGTGGATATTTGACAATTATAAAGGGAGAGAGAGAAAGTAAGAAGAAGGAAAAGGCAAAAGATTTGCAACTATGTGTGGTGACAAATGCTAACCAGAATTATTGCAGTGATAATTTTGTAATAGATACAAATTCTGAAGCTAATATGATGTTATTTATCAGTTATACTTCAATTAAAATAAAAAAGAAGGAAAAGGAGGAGAAAGAATTAGAGAAGGGAGGGGAGGAGGAAGTAGAAGAAATGAGAAAGAGAGTGAGAAAGTTTGCCCATCCAGGAATACTGAGAACAATCAGACCACAATGGTTAGGGTACATGTTTAGATTCTTACTTAGAATTTTATCATTTATGTTGGGAAATGAAAGTGATTCAAGCAATGGAAACAGCTTTATTGCATAGATTCTGCTGTCTCATCAAAGTTTGGAAAGTCAGAAAAATTATAATAAAATATCTCTGTCCCAAAAGAGCAGGTGGCAGCTCTATTTTTGGTCTGAAATTATGCCATCCTACTCGAAATTGTTTGACCAGGGTATGAAACCCCGACAGAGCTATAGCCAAAGCCAGGTGGAAGGTGGACGCCAGGAGAATGGAAGAACACTGTGACTGTATATCATACTAAGTCTTACCCTAATTTTAATTTACCGGGCTCTTTTACCTTAAAATGTTTGGTTCAAACAACAGCAGAAATAACAGCAACAAGAGAAGCTCATAAAGCTATGGGTGACGTGAGAAATCAGAGTGAATAGGCCTGTGGAAAAATTATTGCCAACTCAATGTGAACTGTGAGTATAAAAGACAGTGAGTTTTTAAACAGACATTAGGATTTCTTTATCAAAATGAACATCATATCCTTCAAAGCTGACATTTTTAGAGGATTCATTCTAACAGCATTTCCATTGTTCATAATATTTTTAAATTCATCTTCAGCAGTGTTTTCCAGAACATATCATGTACTTTTAAATAGCTTCAGGATTGATCCTTACTTTTCTTTTGAAGTTGATTTGATACATAGATGGCCAAATATGTGGCCAAGTCTTGTGACTTAGGTTTAGTGATCAAGCTTATGGAATATATTTGTTGTTTGTTCAAAATAAGATATAAGTAAGAAAAACACCTGAAAATTTTGAGTTTTCTGGTTCTTAAGGAAAATCTCATACACAAAATATCAAATTATTCATAGACAGCAGAACATGCTTGTTAGCAAACCTCAGAAGTACAATATTTTCAGTAAGTCAATTCCTTCCTGAATAATTAATATATTGTAATACATGAAAAAGATAAGATTTCCATAAAATTTGCCTATCTTTGTTCTACTACATATTTAAATTTTTATGGCTAAAAATACTGTATATTTTTCAGTTAATTACTTCTAAGCTCTTCAAGAGGAAACCAATTACTTAAGAGCTGAGTAAATTGATTTTTGCCTGTGCAAAAATATCCGTGATATTCAGTTAATGCTAAAAGTTAATTTTATTTCCTTAGTAAATTGTAAAAGACTTCAACTCTTGAGCAAACAAAGTGTCAAGAAAAATCTGTTTGAACTATCTAGAGTCTGAAAGACAGGCGGTTCTGTTGTACACTTAAACACAGTAAATGCTTCATTCTTAATATATTAAGAATTCCTTTCTGAGGAGTATTTTTCAGAGAGAGTATTTTTTTGTGGAGAGGAAATTTTCCCTCCACAACAGTAACTTCAGTTGATTCCCTGGCAGAATGAGAATCTCACTCATCAACCCCACACCTGTCCTTCTCCCAAGCCTTGGAGACGTGAAAGCAAGTGAAAGCTTTCCAGTTGTTAATCCAAATGGCTCCAATGAGTCAAATACCTACAAAGTGCCATGTCACAGCTATTAACCTTCAAAACCAAACTGGAAGATAACAGACTTTTTTTTTTTAATGGGGAGATAATCACAAATCATAGAGCTATGAGACCAAGCTCACACTGGAATTCAGAGCCTCTTAAGTCTGAAGTTAGGAGAGGGAAAAGGGGGTCTAAAGTTATACCATGGTAGTGATCATGGGAGGAACCGGGCTTTGATCCCATGTCAAAATAGCAATCAGATGGCCTTCTTCTAAGTCTTCAGTGAACTTTCCAATAAAAATGTAAATAAGGTGAGGATACAAAACTGGCAGGATAGAGGAGAAAAACACCCTTCAGCCAAGTCTCACAACAGGGACTAGGTACATAGGAGCCCTGTGATCTTCACTTTGACTGCTATTAGCCTTATTCAGCTATTTTCAGCCTTTGCACAAATTCCCTCCTTAACTATTTGAAAGTTTTTTTTCTCTTTTACATTATATATCTTGTGTTTAACTCAAAGTTCAGTTTAAAAGGAGCTTCTCCATCTGAATATTAGTTATCTCTTATCCATCCTGCCTCTGGATTTTCTTCCTACTTCTTGATTTCAGAACCTTCTAATTTCTTTGTTCTTTTCATATTGTAAAGCCAAATTTTCTAGTTCAATCATTTGATTGACCAGTATTATTTCTGTGTCATGCTGAGTTGTAAGTGCTGTCTGTCCTGTGTAATTAACATTTTTTGGGGGGTGAGATGTGCATGCCTGCTCCAGACAGAGGTGCCAAGGCGGGTATAGGGTGGCTTTGGGTCACATATGGCCCCCGTGGGCTGCCTCAGACAGCTTGTTAGGAGATGCTGCCCCAGGGAACACCTTGATTGTCATGTCTAGTATATTCGTATCTTGTCTCCTCTCCCTTGTATGCCCATCTTTATCATCACTCTCCAGACTCCCTGAAGTCTTTCCCTTGAGCTCTGCACTGACCATCTCTCCTTTGTTTCACGTATTCTAGTCAAGCCCCTGGAGAAAATCTCACAAGACTGTAGAGGCCTTCCTATGACTGGATCCCTCAGGAGATTTTAACTCGCAGACTTATCCACATTCAGCCTTTCACAAATTGTCCATTTTGGTTCAGCTTCTCCTACCCAGCACTGATTCCCACAGTGGGTTCCATTCTGTGTGTCTACTCTGGTTAGCTGTGACTCCTGGAATTTGCCTGTTTCTTCAGTCTTGCAGGCAGTAGTTTGTCCTGACTCTCCGTCTGTCTTACAGATCCTAGATGAGTTGTTGATGTTTCCATCTGTTCAACTTTTTACATGTGTTAGGATGGTGACTTTGAAGTTCCTCACACAGAAACTGCAAGTCTGCTTCGCATATTCTTACAAGAAATGTTATTGTTTCATAGATGCGAAGTATGATAAAATAGTTTCTGTTCTTATTCTTTAAATATTTTTTCTACCTTACTTCTTACTTTCCTCCTACATATTTAGCCATTTCTATTCAATATCCTTTGCCAGATCATCTTCTTTTATCTACTTCAAAACTTTGAAGTGCCTCTGAAGTTATTAGGCTTGTGCATAAATATTTTAACTTACTTTTCTTCAGGATAGATGGTAAGATTTCACTTCCCAGCCACTTGTAATTAGATACAGGTAGGTGATTTGCTTTGGGCCATTGAAACCTAAGTGCAGACAACATGTGTTACTTGTAACCAGAAGCTTCTAGAGTCTGTACATGCTTTATCGCATTCTCTTTCTTTCTGCCATGGTAACCATCAAAATTTCACATTAGTGGCACCTCTTTTATCAGGATCCTAGAGTAAAGACAAGGTAGAAATAAACCCCCGCTAGCCACTCTAAATATGTAAAGAGTGAGAAATAAAGGAGTCGCTTGTTTTTGCACTATAGCCAAGGCTATCTTGACACAGAGCTATGCGGTTAGTCATCATGTCCTTATTTTTATTATTAACATTTACTGTTTTGGTGCTGTGATTTTGCCTTGTTCCATGTCTTTAAATACTGTTTATATATTTAGCTGTGACTTCTCTGTGAAATCTCATCTGAATGTTCACTAGCTGCCTCAATATCTCCACTCAAATCTGTCAAGCCTAACAGCTTTAATTTCTAATTGTCACCTAAAAGTGCTCATCATATGTGTTCTCCACCTGCAAATGGGGTACTTCCTTTTCACTTAGGGTTGCTGGCCATAAAACTAGGGGTCATCATTGATGACTCTCTCATACACAAACTTCCACATTCACTTTATCATCAGATTCTGTTGGCTTGAACTCCAAAGTATAACTTAATTTAACCTATTCTCACCACCTCAGTAGCTACCACGCTAGTCAAAGCCTTCAGTATCTCTTGGTTATGGTAATAGTTTACAACCCCATCTCCCTGCTTCCTCTCTGACTCTCTATTCTCTATTAAGCTCCCACAGAAATGATTAAAACGTGAGGTCATTCCCTTTGTGAAAACCCTCCCATCATAATTAATATAAGTAATCCTTGACCCTGCCCACATCTTCAATTCAATTTCCTACATTATTTGTCTGTCTGTCTTTATTCAGGCCACACTGGCTATGCCTCTTCTTGTTCTCCAAACATTAAATATGCTCTAATTTCAGGGTCTATTGCAGTGGCTATCTCCCAGAGCTACAAGGCATATTTTTATACTTTGTTGTTGTTATTTAGCTGATAAATTGTGTCCAACTCTGCAACTCCACAGACTGTAGCCCACCAGGCTCCTCTGTCCTTAGGATGTCCTAGGCAAGAACACTGAAACAGAATTGTCATTTTCTTCTCTAGGGGATCTTTCTGACCTAGGGATTGAACCCATGTCTCCTGCATTGCAGGTGAATTCTTTACTGCTGAGCCACTGGGGAAAACCCTTTTCTACTTAAAGTTCAATTTTTTCTTCTTTAAGATTTCCATTAAAAAAAAAAAATTCCCTGCTTCTCCTATTGTAAATATGAAGATGCACCACCAAATCCCATTTCAAGGAAGAACATGCTGCTCAGCTCTGGGGAGTATAGTCAGTAGACCCCCAGCTTCTAGCCTTCAGTTCCTCCAAGGCCTGCCTCCTTTACAGGTCTGCCTCCAACTGAAGCTCATTCCTTTCCTGCAGCAGTCCACATTCACTGACAGAGTAAGGCAGGAATAAAAAGGCCCTGCAATTTTCAGTCTGTGAGGATCTTCTACTGGGCAATGTTCACTCAAGAGTTTCACAAACAGGTTAGCTGAAGTTTTGTCTGCCCTATGTCACAATTGGACTCCTTTCTCTGCCCATTTCTACTGCTATCTCCTTTATTTCATGAGTGTTAATAAATAATAAGCATCTTGAGTCCCAAACTCTCTCAGTATCTGCTTAGTATCTCACAGAACCCATCTTAAATCTATCCAACTTGCATCTCCTTTGATTTTGAATACTCTTTGTCTGATATCTCTTTCTTCGTAGCACTTAAGGCTATGTTATGCATGTATTTGACTGTTTGTTTATTGCTCTCTGTGGTCAAGGACCCACCCTTGTTGTTTACTGCAGTATTCTAAGCACACACAATATTGCCTGGTACATAAAGGGTGCCCATAATATGGGAGGACTGAAAGAATTAAGGCAGGCTGGCCCTAGGCACTTGATCTCCAGTTTTAACTTTCTCTTGTAGGAAAATACATTCTGAATTAATTAATATGCATGGCTGAAATCCAAACAATTTGAAAGCTAGAGATGTTCAGCGTATACTAATTAAAACTTAACTATTTTGAGAATTCAAAACATTTTCTTTCTTAGAGACGTACACATTGTGAAAAAAGTAAAATGTTCTTTCATTTTGTAAAGAATAAGTGCATCAGACCTTTGGCCACTGGTTCATCTTTGCATCATTAGTCATGATGGATAGTCTACTTACAAAGGCAATTATATTATGTGTGATTTGGATTTTGATGGCAAAAGATAAATTAACTGTAGGTTTATGCAACACAACAGATAGAATTGCATTTGGAAAAGAGATCCACCTTGAACAGCATTCAGAGGCATCAAATTACCATCAACTTGGCCTCTTCTGTAACACACAATAGTTAATGCTGTTTCCTGTTTCCTAACTGCCTTTTCTAGGTAGATGCATAGCACTGAGTCATCCCGGCGCTTGCCTTTAAGTCGCAATGCATTAATTTGCATCTTATTTGCATAACAAATCATCTTGTGTACATTTCATTGAATACTAAGGCAGGGCAGCAACAGCACTCTCATAAATTATTCTTGCCCTGATGGTGCAGAGTCTGGAGTATTCAAGTGATGTTATTAAAATCCTTCCTAACGTCAGAATCTGGTACATAAAATAGACACATAAGCGCCTATTTTTAAAACATCTTAACACTGTATGCATTTTCTTATTTTTAAGATTGCAATTTATTGGGAGCATGCTATTTTTCATAACTCAGTATTTGTCTTTTCACTTCACTCATTTTTATCTTTTTTTTTTTTCATTTCCATTTTGTCAGCTTCCCTTTCCTGTTTCCATTTGCCTTCTTTTCTGTCCCTTGGCTTCCTCTAACAGTTAGCTTCACTCTTCTCAGCAGTCCCTTTCTCTGTCTCATACTTTCTTTGTCCTTCCCAAATATGAATCATAAAGAGTAAAGAAGAGAGACAGATACCAGTGAAAAGAAAAACCGTGATGTAAACGTTGTAGTAATTATGGAGGTTTTTATTCCAAAATTCATAGGCTATTTCACAGGATATTTGTTTCTTTAATTTTATTTTACTGTACTCTTCAAAAAAAGTAACTATACATTTTTTTGTGAGTTTTTGTGGCCAAAAAAAAAAAAACTTCAAGAGAGATTACTGTCATTTTTTTTCTGTTATGAAAATTGTTTCAAGAGGTGGCAGTTAAGTTACGTGAGAAAGGTCCAAAGAAGGAAGGAGTAGAAAAGAGAATGACAAGCTCATCCGCACCTGCGCTGTCATATTTACTGTGAACAAAACAAAAAAACAATTTAAAAAATCCCATCAGACCATTTCTAATATGAAAATAATCATTGAATTTAGAACCTTATCTTTCCAACTTTATTCTGCTGATAACTATTTGTACATCATTGAATTGTCTCCTTGCCATTATTAAAGTTATTGGAATCTTATAAATGGAAGATATTTATAACCATCTACTCTTATAATCACAATTTACAGATGAGGAAACTGAGGCCAATATTTTAAATGTTTTGATACAAAGATCTAGAACATTGACTCATTCACTCTGGGTGCTAAGTGATTTAGTTGTGTCCAACTCTTTGCATCCCTGTGGACTGATCCCTGCCAGGTTCCTCTGTCCATGGGATTATCCAGGCAAGAATACAAAAGTGGGTTGCCATTTCCTCCTCCAGGGGCTCTTCCTGACCCAGAGATAGAGTCTACATGTCTCCTGCATTGGCAGATGGGTTCTTTAACGGCAGTGTCACCTGGGAAGCCCCCATTCAGTCTACATATGCTATAACGTTTTCATAATTAAGCAACAGAGTGATTAAAGTATTGTAAATGAAACATTTCTGTCTGGGTTTGAATGCCAGTCTTCCTATCTGCAAGCTGGGATTATCTTGGATAAGTAAATTCATCTCTCTATGGCTCATTTTTCTTATTTTAAAATTGAAATAGCACTTAACCAGCTATGCTAATGTGAAGACTGAATGATAGTTATACTTTTAAAGTAATTATTATATTTCTGGCAAAGTAAGTGGTGCTATTATTATTACCCCCAAGCTTGTTTCTGCTAATGGAACCCCCTTTCAGGCAATCAATCAAGAGAGAAAACTTGGAATTAGCCTACAGTTCTCCTTTTACTTTATCACCCCCAGCATATACTCAGTTACCATGTCCCATCACTCTCAAGACTGCAGTACTTCAGAACCATAAAATTCCTCACTTTGATTATCAAAAAGATCTCCATTGATCTTGTTTCTGGTATTTCATACAACTTAAATGCAAAATTGTTTTAAAAACAATTTTTAAAGGAAAAAAATTTGCTACCTTTCTGCTTTGAAAAAAAAAAACAGTTAATATTATAGCTAGTTTATATGTTATATATACAAAAATATAACTGGCTAATATTAAATAGCTACAATATACCTCATACTACATAGCTCATAGCTCTCATAGCAAACCTAAAAGTTGAGTATTTTTACCTCTGATCTAGTCATAAAAGGACTGAGAACCAGAAAGTTTGAGTAATTGCATAAGGCTGTCATCACTAGCGAATATCAGTTAAATTTGGAACTAGTGCAGAACCCAAACCTATTTGGTACATGAAACACATGCTGCCTCCTCACTGTCAAGATAAAAATCTAAGGGATCTGGCAAACCTAAAAATCTCTCCTGATCTGTCTCCTTACCTATCTCTTCAGAATCATTTTTCCTGAGAGCATCCAATGTGCCTATTACACTGATTTGCTCTGTACTTTCAGCCTTGAATGAGGTGTTCTTTCTTAAGACTCTGTGCTGTACTTAACAAATGCAACTCTGCCTAAGACTTTCTTTCTCAGCTTTTGTCTGTTCAATTTCAGAAACACTTCTCTGATGTGCAGAACTGTTAGTGGGTTTGTAAATTGGTACAGCCACTAAAAATAGTTCTACCATAAGGTCTACCAAATCCACTGCCAGATATACATCTGAAGGGAGAAAAAAAATCACTTGAAAACATATATGTACCCCAATGTTCGTAGCAGCACTATTTACAATAGCCAAGATATGAAAGAAACCCATTGCCAAATACAGATGAATGACTAAAGAAGATGTTAAACACACACACACACACACACACACACACAGATAGAAAGCACAGTACTACTCAGTGAAAGAAACAAATGAAATTCTATGTGCAACAATGTGAATGGACCTAGAGAATATCTTGTCTAGTGAAATGTCAGACAGAGAAAGATATACTCTATATTATCATGTATATGCACGATAAAAAAAATAAAACAAATGAATGTGTGTAACAAAATGGAAACAGATCCACAGAGAATAGGGAGGAGTGGGATAGAGGTAGGGGATTAAGAGGAACAAACTACTGCATACAAAATAAATAAACCAAAAGATAAATTGTAGAATACAAGGAAATGTAACCATTATTTTGTAATAAGTTTAAAGAAAGTATAATCTATAAAAATACTGAGTGACTATGTTGTATTTCAGAAACTAATAAATTATTGTAAATCAACTTTGCTTTAATTAAACAAATAAATTAAAAAAAATACATAATTGAGAAAAAACACTCCTCAGACCACTCCATGTTTTATATGGGAGTTATGGGCAATACTTTCATCAGTTCAGTTCAGTCCTTCAGTTGTGTCCAACTCTTTGCGAGCTCATGAATCACAGCACGGCAGGCCTCCCTGTCCATCACCAACTCCCGGAGTTCACTCAAACTCACATCCATCTAGTCGGTGATGCCATCCAGCCATCTCCTTCTCTGTCGTCCCCTTTTCCTCCTGCCCCCAATCCCTGCCAGCATCAGGGTCTTTTCCAATGAGTCAACTCTTCTCATGAGGTGGCCAAAGTATTGGAGTTTCAGCTTCAGCATCAGTCCTTCCAATGAACACCCAGGACTGATCTCCTTTAGGATGGACTGGCTGGATCTCCTTGCAGTCCAAGGGACTCTCAAGAGTCTTCCCCAACACCACAGTTCAAAAGCATCAATTCTTCAGAACTCAGCTTTCTTCACAGTCCAACTCTCACATCCATACATGACCACTGGAAAAACCATAGCCTTGACTAGACGAATCTTTGTTGGCAAAGTAATATCTCTGCTTTTCAATATACTATCTAGGTTGATCATAACTTTCCTTCCAAGGAGTAAGCGCCTTTTAATTTCATGGCTGCAATCACCACCTACAGTGATTTTGGAGCCCCCAAAAATAAAGTCTGACACTGTTTCCACTGTTTCCCCATCTATTTCCCATGAAGTGATGGGACCGGATGCCATGATCTTCATTTTCTGAATGTTGAGCTTTAAGCCAACTTTTTCACTCTCCTCTTTCACTTTCATCAAGAGACTTTTTAGTTGCTCTTCACTTTCTGCCATAAGGGTGGTGTCATCTGCATATCTGAGGTTGTTATTTCTCCCAGCAATCTTGATTCCAGCTTGTGCTTCTTCCAGCCCAGCGTTTCTCATGAGGTACTCTGCATAGACGTTAAATAAGCAGGGTGACAAAATACAGCCTTGACGTACTCCTTTCCCGATTTGGAACCATTATGTTGTTCCACGTCCAGTTCTAACTGTTGCTTCCTGACCTGCATATAGGTTTCTCAAGGGGCAGGTCAGGTGATCTGGTAGTCTCATCTCTTTCAGAATTTTCCACAGTTTATTGTGATCCACACAGTCAAAGGCTTTGGCATAGTCAAGAAAGAAGAAATAGATGTTTTTCTGGAACTCTCTTGCTTTTTCAATGATCCAGCGGATGTTGGCAATTTGATCTCTGGTTCCTCTGCCTTTTCTAAAACCAGCTTGAACATCAGGAAGTTCACGGTTCACGTATTAGTGAAGCCTGGCTTGGAGAATTTTGAGCATTACTTTACTAGCGTGTGAGATGAGTGCAATTTGCGGTAGTTTGAGCATTCTTTGGCATTGCCTTTCTTTGGGATTGGAATGAAACCTGACCTTTTCCAGTCCTTTGGCCACTGCTGAGTTTTCCAAATTTGTAGGCATATTGAGTGTAGCACTTTCACAGCATCATCTTTCAGGATTTGAAATAGCTCTACTGGAATTCCATCACCTCCACTAGCTTTGTTTGTAGTGATGCTTTCTAAGGCCCACTTGACTTCACATTCCAGGATGTCTGGCTCTAGGTGAGTGATCACACCATCATGGTCTACTGCTGGGAGCCAGTGTGAGGAACTCCACCTGTGACAAAGGTCATGAGGAAGGAGGCTTGGCATAGGCAAAGGCGTGATCCAGCCTCAGGAGTCCCCCTGGAAATTCTTGAGCATCTACCCCCAAAACCAGAGTCTGCCTACTTTACTGCTTTGTGCTCTCACCTACACCTCTGACTTTACGGGGGGCTGTCCCCTACCACCTCTCTCTGAAAAAAAGTTAACTTACAGCTCCAGTTAATAAAGTTCCTGGGTGTGACAAGAGTGTTTCAACCTACAAACTCCTTTGGAAGTCCTCTAGCCTGCCTGAACAGGTTCTTCCGGCCACATGTGATTGTTCACAGCCTCCCAACTGTGGAGGCATGAGATGTTCTAAAGTGTCTAAATACAGATTCCTTTGAGCAATTAAAAGATTGATTAGAAATTGTATTGGTGAAGGGTTTTTCACTTGTTGGGCCAATGTTTGCTGCTGAGTTTCCATATCCCTTACCTACTGTGTCCCTGGGAGTGTATTAATATAACTGGTGTATAGGAATGTAAGTAGTAGCTTTAATGTTTGTAACCTTGGACCCTTGAGTTAATTCTTTTCTTGTTATAGCCCACCACACCTTTGCCCTATAGGGATGCAACTTTATCTAATGCTTTCAGAGGGTGGCGCCTGACTTTAGAATAATCATCTTTAGAGAAAAATAAGTTTTCTGAAGAAAGGATCATAAAATATTAACAGGCCTCTGGGCCAGAAGATGATGTAAATCGCCTAAACTTTTGCATATGATAAGTTTGCAGGAAGAAAGCCTGGCTTAGTCCTGACTCTACCCCTTCCCCCATTATCCTCTATGCACAACTTAAGGTATAAAAACTACTTTGGAAAATCAAGCGCGGGCCTTGTTCACCAAAGCTTGGTCTCCCCATGTCGTTCTTTCTCTCACCTTCTGGCTGAATTCCCATCTAGAGCATGGAGGCTCGTCAAGCATACTAATTTTGCCTGGGCTTCTAAGATCTGACCGGGGAGGCCTTAGTGTCTCCTCTCCTTCGGGAGAACGGGAGGACACCTGTGGCCTACGTAGGTGATGCAAATTCCTTGTCTTGGAACTTTATTAGCTTTCCACGTAAACCAAGTTATTCAGCCTCTTTTCTCCACTGAATTTTCTCACTGAGCTATCCTTATTTAACCACTCTTTATATCTTTAATTCTATCATATCCTGATCACCTAAGTCGTCTCCCCTTCGAATTCCCTGGATCCACCCGGGCTGGACCCCTGCAGTCTACACCAATTGATAGGTACGTAAAGGTTGATAAATATGTGGGTTGAACAGATAGATGAATATATTAGAGCTAATTATTTTGTTCAAAATATCTGTATCTTTTAAATATTTTCTCATTCTTCTGTCAAACTCTGGGATTTATTAACATCCTTCATTCTGATTACTATTTATAAAATCCTCTGGTTATTTCCTTTGAGTATGATAAAATTTTTGATTGTTATATAAATGTTTATGACCATTATAATTTATTGATTGATTGTGTTTAGTATTGTTCTTTAATATTAAATTCTACTTTTCTATTCAGTTCAGTTCAGTTCAGTCGTGTCTGACTCTGCAACACAAAGAACTGTGGCACACCAGGCCTCCCTGTTCATCACCAACTCCAGGAGTTTACCCTAACCCATGTCCATCAAGTTGGTGATGCCATCCAAACATCTCTTTTTCTGTTGTCCCCTTTTCCTCCTGCCCTCAATCTTTCCCAGCATCAGGGACTTTTCCAAAGAGTCAGCTCTTCCCATCAAGTAGACAAAGTATTAGAGTTTCACCTTCAGTATCAGCCCTTCCAAAGAACACTCAGGACTGACCTCCTTTAGAATGGACTGGTTCTATCTCCTTGCAGTCTAAGGGACTCTCAGGAGTCTTCGCCAACATCACAGTTCAAAAGCATCAACTCTTTGGCGCTCAGCTTTCTTTATAGTCCAACTCTCACATCCATACATGACTACTGGAAAAATGATAGCCTGGACCTCTGTTGGCAAACTAATGTCTCTGCTTTTGAATATGCTATCTAGGTTGGTCATAGCTTTCCTTCCAAGGAGTAAGCGTCTTTTAATTTCATGGCTGCACTCACCATCTGCAGTGATTTCGGAGCCCAAAAAAATAAAGTTTGACACTGTTTCCACTGTTTCCCCATCTATTTCTCATGAAGTGGTGGGACCAGATGCCATGATCTTTGTTTTATGAATGTTGAGTTTTAAACCAACTTTATCACTCTCCTCTTTCACTTTCATCAAGAGGCTCTTTAGCTCTTCTTCACTTTCTGCCCTAAGGGTGGTGTCATCTGCACATCTGAGGTTGTTGATATTTCTCCCGGCAATCTTGATTCCCGCTTGAGCTTCTTCCAGGCCAGCGTTTCTCATGATGTACTCTGCATAGACGTTAAATAAGCAGGGTGACAATATATAGCCTTGACGTACTCCTTTTGCTATTTGGAACCAGTCTGTTGTTCCATGTCCAGTTCTAACTGTTGCTTCCTGACCTGCATATAGTTTTCTCAAGGGGCAGGTCAGGTGATCTGGTAGTCTCATCTCTTTCAGAATTTTCCACAGTCTATTGTGATCCACACAGTCAAAGGCTTTAGCATAGTCAAGAAATAAGAAATAGATGTTTTTCTGGAACTCTCTTGCTTTTTCAATGATCCAGCGGATGTTGGCAATTTGATCTCTGGTTCCTCTGCCTTTTCTAAAACCAGCTTGAACATCAGGAAGTTCACGGTTCACGTATTGGTGAAGCCTGGCTTGGAGAATTTTAGGCATTACTTTACTAGCATGTGAGATGAGTGCAATTGTGCGGTAGTTTGAGCATTCTTTGGCATTGCCTTTCTTTGGGATTGGAATGAAATCTGACCTTTTCCAGTCCTGTGGCCACTGCTGAGTTTTCCAAATTTGTAGGCATATTGAGTGTAGCACTTTCACAGCATCATCTTTCAGGATTTGAAATAGCTCAACTGGAATTCCATCACCTACATTAGCTTTGTTTGTAATGATGCTTCCCATGGCCCACTTGACTTCTCATTCCATGATGCCTGGCTCTAGGTGAGAGATCACACCATTGTGATTATCTGGGTCTTGAAGATCTTTTTTGTATAGTTCGTCTGTGTATTCTTGGCACCTTGGTTTAATATTTTCTGCTTCTGTTAGGTCCCTATGATTTCTGTCCTTTATTGAGCCTATCTTTGCATGAAATGCTCCCTTGGTATCTCTAATTTTCTTGAAGAGATCTCTGATCTTTCCCATTCTATTGTTTTCCTCTATTTCTTTGCATTGATCGCTGAGGAAGGCTTTCTTATCTCTCCTTGGAATTCTTTTGAACTCTGCATTCAAATGAGTATATCTCTCCTTTTCTCCTTTGCTTTTCACTCTCTTCTTTTCACAGCTATTTGTAAGGCCTCTTCAAACAGCCATTTTGCTTTTTTGTATTCCTTTTTCTTGGGGATGGTCTTGATCCCTGTTTCTTGTACAATGTCATGAACCTCCGTCCATAGTTCATCAGGCAGTCTGTCTATCAGATCTAGTCCCTTAAATCTATTTCTCACTTCCACTGTATAGTCATAAGGGATTTGATTTAGGTCATACCTGAGTAGTCTGGTCCCATCACTTCATGGGAAATAGATGGGAAAACAGTGGAAACAGTGTCAGACTTTATTTTGGGGGGCTCCAAAATCACTGCAGATGGTGATTACAGCCATGAAATTAAAAGACGCTTACTCCTTGGAAGGAAAGTTATGACCAACCTAGATAGCATATTCAAAAGCACAGACATTACTTTGCCAACAAAGATCCATCTAGTCCAGGCTATGGTTTTTCCAGTGGTCATTTATGGATGTGAGAGTTGGACTGTGAAGAAAGCTGAGCACCGAAGAATTGATGCTTTTGAACTGTGGTGTTGGAGAAGACTCTTGAGAGTTCCTTGGACTGCAAAGAGATCAGCCCTGGGATTTCTTTGGAAGGAATGATGCTAAAGCTGAAAGTACCCTCCAGTACTTTGGCCACCTGATGCGAAGAGTTGACTCATTGGAAAAGACTCTGATGCTGGGAGGGATTGGGGGGCAGGAGGAAAAGTGGACAACAGAGGATGAGATGGCTGGGTGGCATCACCAACTGGATAGACGTGAGTTTGTGTGAACTCTGGGAGATAGTGATGGACAGGGAAGCCTGGTGTGCTGCTATTCATGGGGTCGCAAAGAGTCGGACATGACTGAGCGACTGATCTAATCTGATCTTATCTGAATGGTCTAGTGGTTTTCCCCACTTTCTTCAATATCACTCTGAATTTGGCAATAATGAGTTCATGATCTGAGCCACAGTCAGCTCCCGGTCTTGTTTTTGCTGACTGTACAGTTTCTCCATCTTTGCCTGCACAGGATATAATCAATGTGATTTTGATGTTGACCATCTGGTGATGGCCATGTGTAGAGTCTTTTCTTGTGTTGTTGGATGAGTGTGTTTGCTATGACTGGTGCGTTATTTGTTGATTTCATCTTTTGAAATCAATCCCTTAATTTTTGACTTTTGCTTGTTAAATTATTATCATCTAAAAATTCAAGTTAGGAAGTTGCTTTTGGAGGAAATTAGCTCAATGTAGGAATTATGAAAACTTCAGAAATGGAATTTCATTTTATTTTGATTTGCTGTTTACTATATTTTCTAGGTTTTGTTTCCTCTTTGTTATTTTATTTTTGTGAAATTATTATTTTCTAAATTCTTTTATCCCAATCCTTATTAATTTAAAAGTACACATTATTTCAACTGGTTCAAAATTAGATTTTATCATGAGTACATTTAAATCTGTTTTTTCATTTAATATTTAAATATTAATTAATAACTATGAATTCCCAAGTAATCACTTTATTTATCCACTTAATTCAACTATGAGGAAATGCTTAGCATTGCATGAAAACTTTGACTAATATTGAATACTACTTCCCTCAGTGCTGAAGGCAGAATATTAAGAAATTTGCCCCCATTTATTTTATTAAACATAGGAAAAGTAGATAAGACTTATGCTTCTAGCCAGATGGAATTAAAAGAAGTAGCTTTAACCTCTCATCTGAAACAAAGGAAAGATCAGAAATACATTTTAAAAAGTGGTTTTAAGACATTGGACCTCTTGAAATGAAAATCAGTGATCTCTGAGATGGAGTAAAAAAGTTAGGTGAGGCCCTCTTGCCCCTTATGCTCCAGTTTATTGCCTGGTGATAATTTTCAGACCATAATGCAGCAACAGGAATTCAGTTCACATCAGACCATCTCCCTAAATTGAAGTCACAGAACTTGGAGTTTGAGGAAGCCAAGATAGTTAAGAATTTGCAGGATAGAGTACTGAAAATGAAAGAAACATAATGAGGGAATTTCAGAGGTCTAGAGAAGGTGTCAAGTCTATCAGCTGGGTACTGATAAATTCATTTGTGTGGGAAAATCAACGAGGGCTAGAAAAATAACCACTGAAAGAATTAGATGTAACCCTGATAACATAAGTCTGTATTTTTTTTTTTTTAACCATCAGGAAGAGTGAAAACCTCATAGTTTATGAAGGTTAGATAGCCTTTGAAGAATGGCTTTGCCGCAGTAATAGGGAAAATTAGCCCTTGTCAAAATGCTGCTCCTGGTCTGACAAGGTCAAAAGGGATGAAAACTTTTCCCAAGTAACTTAGCAGTATCTAAGCACAAAACTTAAGAATACAAACATACTCTAATCTAGCAAGATAAAATTCATAATATCTGGCAACCAATCAAATATTATCAGCCATGAAAATAAGCAAAAAAATGCAACTTAACAGGAAGAGAAACATCAACAAATGAAAAGGAACTACAAACTACACAGATGATAAATTTAGTAGACAGAATATTAGAATCATTATTGTGAATGTATTCTATATGGTAAGCATATGGAAGTTAAAGGAAAGATTGAACACTGAGTAGAGATATATATATTATATATATAGAGAGAGTAAATATATTTTAATCAAAGAGCCAAATCAAACCTCTGGAAATAAAAATTGTGATGTCTGAAATTTAAAAATGCTACTAGATGAAATTAAGGTCAAATTAGAGATTATAGAAGAAAATATTTATGAATTTGAAGATACAGAAATACAAATTATCAAATATGAAACACAAAGAAAATGAAGAAAATTGAAGAGTATTAAAAATCTATGGAATAAGTTTATGTGGCCTAATATGTATGTACAACTGAAATACCAAAAAAAAAAAAAAAAGAAAAGAAAGAAGAAACTATACACAAAGAAAATTTGAAGACATAGAAGAAAATGGAATCCACATAGAAAAACCTGAAGAAAGTGAAGAAGATTCATATCACAATTGATCACAGTGATTTCACTGATAAAAATTTAAGGGTAGCAAGAGATAAGATACTTTACTAACAAAAGAACAACAAAATGATAGAAAATTTGTTGTCAGAGATGATGCAAGCTGAAAAAGTATTTCTTTAAAACACTGAAAAAAAAAGTCAGCACACAACTCTTGAGCCAGTAAAATCACGTTTCAAAAATAAAAAGTAGCAATTTTTTTCCATTAAAACAAAAGCTCAAAGAATTTATAAATAGCATTTCAGCACTGCAACAAAGATTCAAGGATATTTTCAAGACAAAAAAAGTGACACCTGACAGAAATTTGGAACTATTAAAAAATAGATATCCCAGAAATTATAAAAAATATGTTAATCTAAAAAATGTTTCCATTATGTGATACCTCTGAAAGATAATCAAATGCTTAGAGCAAAGATAGTAAGTATGTATAAAAAAGTTTTCTACCATAATTAGGTGTCAGATATATGAAAGTTGGTAAAGACCAAGGGGAGTAAAGTTGATATATGGTGATGTGAGGTTCTTAAACCATGCGTAAAATGGTATAATATTTTAGAGGAGAAGGCAATGGCAACCCACTCCAGTACTCTTGCCTGGAAAATCCCATGGACGGAGGAGCCTGGTAGGCTGCAGTCCATGCGGTCGTTAAGAGTCAGACACGACTGAGCGACTTCACTTTCACTTTTCACTTTCATGCATTGGAGAAGGAAATGGCAACCCACTCCAGTGTTCTTGCCTGGAGAATCCCAGGGACGGGGGAGCCTGGTGGGCTGCCGTCTATGGGGTCGCACGGAGTCGGACACGACTGAAGCAACTTAGTAGCCGCAGCAGCAGCAGCAATAGTTAAATATATACACTGTAAACATTAAAGCAAACATTAAAAATTTAAAAAGTTGAAAAAAAGAAAGTGAAGTTGCTCAGTCGTGTCTGACTCTTTGGGGCCCCATGGACTGTAGCCTACTAGGCTCCTCTGTCCATGGGATTTTCCAGGCGAGAGTACTGGAATGCGTGGCCATTTTCTTCTCCAGGGGATCTTCCCAACCCAGAGGTCGAACCCAGGTCTCCTGCATTGCAAGCAGATGCTTTACCATCTGAGCCACCAGGGAAGTCTCCAAAAAGTTGAGATGTAGCTAATAAACTGAATGATGGAAGTAAAAATCAAATCTTAAAATTTAACATTCAGTTGATACAAAAGAAGCCATACAAAGAGAAATAAAGATGAGATAGCTCAAGTAGAAAGCAAATGACAAAATGTGTGAATTCAAACATATCAATAATTACATAACTGTTAATGATCCACCACTCCTCTTAAAAAGAACTTTGTCAACTGTGTAGCAAAGAATTTGCCTTCCATTGCAGATGCAGAGAATGGATTTGGAATATTTAAAAGATGCAAGTACAAGTTCAAGTAGAAAGAAACTATTTTATTTTAAAGGGGACAGATGTATTCAGAATAGAAAAACATACCACATGGCTTTGATCTTATACATGAGCCATTTCTCTTACATTTCAGTTTCAATTTTAATTTCAGAGAAAAACATAATTGATTCTCAACGGAATTAGGAGGCAATTATGGCATAGCTCACAGACATTTTTGTAGTACCATCAGTAGTTAAATGATATATCCAGTTTGTGAAAGAAAAGGAAAAGAAAAATAAGGCCATTTCAGAATAAAACCATATCCCCTTTATTTCATATTATCACTGTGACAATAATGTTAATGATCATGTGTAAGTACTGTTGACAGTCTACTTCCCAGTACCAATGTCTCAGATATATAATTAAAATATTGTCATAGATGGTGCACATTTGAGAGTGTAATGCTAAAATGTTAAACACCGGCCTACTCACTGGTACTTATTCATTTGATATTTTTATTTCAAATTATTGGGTGGAGAATGTGAAGGAGAAACTGACACAACTGGTGAAATTAGAAGCATACAATGGTGAAAATGTCAGTTTTCACTCCAATCCCAAAGAAAGGTAAGCCAAAGAATGTTCATACTACCATATGATTGAGCTCATTTCACATGTTAGCAAGGGAATGCTCAAAATCCTCCAAGCTAGGCTTCAACGGTATGTGAAGAAAGAACTTCCACAAGTACAAGCTGGACTTAGAAAAGGCAGAGGAACCAGAGAGCAAATTGCCAACAGGCACTGTATCATAGAAAAAGCAAGAGAATTCCAGAAAAACAATCTACTTCTGCTTCATTGACTCTAAAGCCTTGACTGTGTGGATCACAACAAACTGTGGAAAATTTATGAAAATTTCTGAACCAGATCACTTTACTTGTCTCCTGAGAAACCTGTATGCAGGTCTAGAAGCAATAGTTAGAACCATACATGGAACAATGGATTGGATCCAAATTGGGAAAGGAGTGTGTCAAGGCTGTATATCATCACCCTGCTTATTTAACTTCTATGCAGAGGACATCATGCAAAATACAGGATTGGATGACTCACAAGATGAAATCAAGACTTCCAGGAGAAATGCCAACAACCTCAGATATGTAGATAAGACCACTCAGATGACAGAAAGCAAAGAGGAACTAAAGATACTCTTGATGAAGTGAAATAGGAGAGTGAAAAAGCTGGCTTAAAACTTATCATTCAAAAAACTAAGATCATGGCATCTGGTCCCATCACCTCATGGCAAATAAATGGGGAAAAATGGAAACAGTGACAGATTTTATTCTCTTGGACTCCAAAATCACTGTAGATGGTGACTGCAACCATGAAATAAACAAACAAAACAAAACAAAAACTTGCTCTTTGCACAAAAAGCTATGACAAACCTAGACAGCATATTAAAAGCAGGGACATCACTTTTCCAACAAATATCTGTATGGTCAAAGCTCTGATTTCTCCAGTAGTCATGTACAGATGTGAGAGTTGGATCATAAAGAACGTTGAGTGCCAAATAATTGATGCTTTGGAATTGTGGTGCTAGAGAAAACTCTTGAGAGTCCCTTGGAAAATAAGGAGATCAAACCATTCCATCCTAAAGGAAATCAACCCTGAATATTCACTGGAAGGCTTGATGCTGAAGCTGAAGCTCCAAAACTTTGGCCACCTGACTTATTGGGAAAGACCCTGATTCCGGGAAAGAGTGAGGGCGGAAGGAGAAGGGGGAGACAACGGATGAGATGGTTGGATGGCATCACTGACTCAGTGGACATGAGTTTGAGAAAGCTCTGGTAGACAGTGAAGGACAGGGAAGCCTGGCATGCTGCAGCTCATGGAGTCGCAAAGAGTTGGATATGACTGAGCGACTGAACAACGACAAGAATAACAATGTTGAAAGTGATATTCTTGTCCGAGGTGTATACCTGTGGCGGATTCATTTTGATATTTGGCAAAACTAATACAATTATGTAAAGTTTAAAAATAAAAAAAAAATTAAAAAAAAATTTAAGTATCTGTTACAGGTATATTTCCTTTGAGGCTTCCCCGGTGGCTCGGTGGTAAAGAATCTGCTTGCCAATGCAGGAGATGCAAGTTCAATCCCTGGAGTGGGAAGAGTCCCTGGAGAAGGAAATGGCCACCCACTTCAGTATTCTTGCTTGGGAAATCCCATGGACAGAGGAGCCTGGCGGGTTACAGTCCATGGAGTCGCAAAAGAGCTGGACACAGCTTAGCAACTAAAAGAACAACAAAGTAGTTCCTTTATTCACAGTGTTATCCAGAGACTTTCTGTGATTCCCACCCATCCTGCCTCCTCCCTTTATCTATACTGTCAGTCTCCTTAGAATAGTGACCAACAATCTAACTCGCTGCATTCCAGCTTATGTCTCCATCACCTGAACTGGAAAACTGTCTCAGTAAAGTCAAGAGAAGCCTCTCCTTACCTCTAATTAGGAGCTGTAGCCCATTTTTATTTTGTTTTCCTTATTTAATCACACTTCATTTTTTTTGTTAACTGGCCCTACAGAGGTCTCTGTACTCAGTTTTAGAAACAAACAAACCTTATTCATTCTGATTATCCTCTGAGGCTCTACAGCCACTCTTTGTTTAATATTTAATTACTTTGTTAGGGAGTGAGCCCCAGAAATGTACCTTGAACTTTAGGTCTTCCTTCTTCATTTCACACTCTCTCACTAGAAAGTCTCATTCACAGAGAATAAGCCCTCATCTTTACAGCTAAAGCTTCAGTTTCTGTACATTTGGCTCTGTCTTCCCGAGTTCCAGATCAACATTTTCATAGCTCACTGAGCAAATCCATCTAGAGGTTGCTCAGATATGGCAGATTCAGCATATCTAAAATTAAATTTATTTTCTATTCAACTATACTTTTCTTGAAGGTCTCCTATCAGTATAAAATCATTATCACTCAACCAAATGCATTAATCATCTCTGGCTCCTTTCCAACTACCATAACCTCACACAATCAACAAAGACTTCTTTCTTCCCAAGTGTCCTCTGTGTCTAAATCCCCTATTTATTCTCCTCTGGTATACCTTAATCCAAATGCTTCTCACTTCCCATTATGATATCAAAGTAATCATCCTTTTTTTCCCCCAAAGTAATTACCCATCCTTTTTTCCCCCAGTGTCTTCCTCCTTCATATCATTGTCTTCCTTTTTGTCAGAAAAATATTTTACAATATGCACTTTATCTTATCATACACTGCACAAAACATATTTTATTATCTGTAGAGTAAGTTCAGGATCCATAGATTATAATGAGTTCTTTTTCAGATTCATCCTCTAGCGATTATCTTCAAGTATATATTTCTGCTTGTCTCCTCTTTTTACTTGAGTACATCATGCAGTGAGTGCCTTCCTCCTTTTACACATCTTCTTCCTTTAGAGATTCTTCCCTTCACCTGTTCCTGACAGATTTATGTAACTCTCATGTTCCATACAAAAATGTTCCCTCTTCCCTAGCTTTAAAGTTAAGACTAGTCATTATAATTTATTTCTAATGTGTGTGCTTGGTACACAGTTATATCAAATACTACGAATTCTATGATATAATTAGTATTTGTTAATGGCTGTTCCCTCTACCAGACCATGACCGGTTTGTGGAAAGAGATCATTCCATGTCTGGAACATTACAGTTGTGAAATAAATATGTGTTGGTGAATAAATCAATGAGTGCTTTTATAAATGAAGAAGCATTGAATTTTGTAAATAAGTGAAAACCTCATTTTCCAGGGTCCCTTCTTTCTGTTATTAAAGGGAAGCTACCTTCTACCTTCCATAATCTTATTCAAGTCAATGATAAAACATTTTCATAAATTTATCTTTTTTTTGATACAAAGTAATCTATATTTTAATCATTATATATCTAAGGCTGAATTTATAGCCTGTGTGGTGCAATTGCTGGGCAAAATTAAAAACATAAATTTTTTTTCTTGAAATTTTTTTTCCTAACATGCCTATTAAGCATTGGGACATGTATGCTGCTGCGTCGCTTCAATTGTGTCCAACTCCTTGCGACCCCATAGACGGCAGCCCACCAGGCTCCCCAGTCCCTGGGATTCTCCAGGCAAGAACACTGGAGTGGGTTGCCATTTCCTTCTTCAATGCATGAAAGTGAAAAGTGAAAGTGAAGTCGCTCAGTCATGTCCGACTCTTAGCGACCCCATGGACTGCACCCTACCAGGCTCCTCCGTCTATGGGATTTTCCAGGCAAGAGTACTGGAGTGGGGTGCCAAAGCCCATAAATGAAAAATTGTTGCCTGTGAATTTGTAGTGTAACTTCTCTATAGGTTTCTATAGGCAGAAGAACATATTTGTTACATCAGCATATTTTCTGATCTTTACAGCCAAGTATAAGCTTCTTTGTTTATGTTTCTATATGCTCAGCTATTGTCTTTGGTGTGTCTAGAACATATTTTATATGAGATTAGAGAGTAAAGGAGTCTTCAAGATATATACATACATACATATATATATTATATGTTGTATATCAGACCAGATCAGATCAGATCAGTTGCTCAGTTGTGTCTGACTCTTTGCGACCCCATGAATCGCAGCACGCCAAGCCTCCCTGTCCATCACCAACTCCTGGAGTTCATTCAGACTCACGTCCATTGAGTCAGTGATGCCATCCAGCCATTTCATCCTCTGCTGTCCCCTTCTCCTTCTGCCCCTAATCCCTCCCAGCATCAGAGTCTTTTCTAATGAGTCAACTCTTCACATCAGGTGGCCAAAGTACTGGAGTTTCAGCTTTAGCATCATTCCTTCCAAAGATCCCAGGGCTGATCTCCTTCAGAATGGACTGGTTGGATCTCCTTGCAGTCCAAGGGACTCTCAAGAGTCTTCTCCAACACCACAGTTCAAAAGCATCAATTCTTCAGCAATCAGCCTTCTTCACAGTCCAACTCTCACATCCATACATGACCACAGGAAAAACCATAGCCTTGACTAGATGAACCTTTGTTGGCAAAGAAATGTCTCTGCTTTTGAATATGCTGTCTAGGTTGGTCTTAACTTTCCTTCCAAGGAGTAAGCGTCTTTTAATTTCATGGCTGCACTCACCCTCTGTAGTGACTTTGGAGCCCAGAAAAATAAAGTCTGACACTGTTTCCACTATTTCCCCATCTATTTCCCATGAAGTGATGGGACCGGATGCCATGATCTTTGTTTTCTGAATGTTGAGCTTTAAGCCAACTTTTTCACTCTCCACTTTCACTTTCATCAAGAGGCTTTTTAGTTCCTCTTCACTTTCTGCCATAAGGGTGGTGTCATCTGCATATCTGAGGTTATTGATATTTCTCCCGGCAATCTTGATTCCAGCTTGTGCTTCTTCCAGTCCAGCATTTCTCATGATGTACTCTGCATATAAGTTAAATAAGCAGGGTGACAATATACAGCCTTGACGTACTCCTTTTCCTATTTGGAACCAGTCTGTTGTTCCATGTCCAGTTCTAACTGTTGCTTCCTGACCTGCATACAGATTTCTCAAGAGGCAGATCAGGTGGTCTGGTATTCCCATCTCTTTCAAAATTTTCTACAGTTTATTGTGATCCACATACTCAAAGGCTTTGGCATAGCCAATAAAGCAGAAATAGATGCTTTTCTGGAGCTCTCTTGCTTTTTCCATGATCCAGTGGATGTTGGCAATTTGATCTCTGGTTCCTCTGCCTTTTCTAAAACCAGCTTGAACATCAGGAAGTTCACGGTTCACACATTGCTGAAGCCTGGCTTGGAGAATTTTGAGCATTACTTTACTAGTGTGTGAGATGAGTGCAATTGTGTGGTAGTTTGAGCATTCTTTGGCATTGCCTTTCTTTGGGGTTCGAATGAAACCTGACCTTTTCCAGTCCTGTGGACACTGCTGCATTTTCTAAATTTGCTGGCATATTGAGTGCATCACTTTCATAGCATCATCTTTCAGGATTTGGAATAGCTCAACTGGAATTCCATCACCTCCACTAGCTTTGTTCGTAGTGATGCTTTCTAAGGCCCACTTGACTTCACATTCCAGGATGTCTGGCTCTAGGTGAGTGATCACACCATCATGATTATCTGGGTCGTGAAGATCTTTTTTGTACAGTTCTTCTGTGTATTCTTGCCATCTCGTCTTAATATCTTCTGCTTCTGTGTGTTCCATACCATTTCTGTCCTTTATCAAGCCCATCTTTGCATAAAATGTTCCTTTGCTATCTCTGATTTTCTTGGAGAGATCCCTAGTCTTTCCCATTCTGTTGTTTTCCTCTATTTTTTTGCATTGATTTCTGAAGAAGGCTTTCTTATCTCTTCTTGCTATTCTTTGGAACTCTGCATTCAAATGTTTATATTTTTCCTTTTCTCCTTTGCTTTTCACTTCTCTTCTTTTCACAGCTATTTGTAAGTCCTCCCCATACATATATATAATATATATTACATATATACATATATATACATAATGTGTATATATATACACACACATTATATATATCTCTACATATATACTATATATGTATATATGTGTGTATATGTATATATATTATATATGTATGTATGTATGTATATACCATGAAGACTCCTTTACTCTCTACTCTCATATAAAATATGTTCAGACACACCAAAGACAATCATGAGAAATGCTGGGCTGGAAGAAGCACAAGCTGGAATCAAGATTGCCAGAAGAAATATCAGTAACCTCAGATATGCAGATGACACCACCCTTATGGCAGAAAGTGAAGAGGAACTAAAGAGCCTCTTGATGAAAGTGAAAGAGGAGAGTGAAAAGGCTGGCTTAAAATTCAACATTCAGAAAACTAAAATCATGGCATCTAGTCCCATCACTTCATGGGAAATAGATGAGGAAACAGTGGAAACAGTGTCAGACTTTATTTTTGGGGGCTCCAAAATCATCGCAGATGGTGACTGCAGCCATGAAATTAAAAGACGCTTACTCCTTCGAAGAAAAGTTAATGACCAACCTAGACAGCATATTCAAAAGCAGAGACATTACTTTGCCAACAAAGGTTCGTCTAGTCAAGGCTATGGTTTTTCCAGTGGACATGTATGGATGTGAGAGTTGGACTGTGAAGAAAGCTGAGCTCTGAAGAATTGATGCTTTTGAACTGTGGTGTTGGAGAAGACTTTTGAGAGTCCCTTGGACTGCAAGGAGATCCAACCAGTCCATTTTAAAGGAGATTGGTCCTGGGTGTTCTTTGGATGGAATGATTCTAAAGCTGAAACTCCAGTACTTTGGCCACCTCATGTGAAGAGTTGACTCATTGGAAAAGACTCAGATGCTGGGAGGGATTGGGAGCAGGAGGAGAAGGGGACGACAGAGGATGAGATGGCTGGATGGCATCACCAACTCGATGGACATGAGCTTGAGTGAACTCCGAGAGTTGGTGATGGACAGGGAGGCCTGGCATGCTGCAATTCATGGGGTCGCAAAGAGTCGGACATGACTGAGTGACTGAACTGAACTCAAACTCATGTCTATTGAGTCAGTGATACCATCCAACAATATCATCCTCTGTGATCCCCTTCTCCTCTCACCTTTGATCTTTGCCAACATCAGGGTCTTATTTTAAATGAGTCAGTTTTTCACATCAGGTGGCATCAGCTTATTTTGTTGTATTGTCTTAATTTCTTAAAGCTTTTAATTGATGATATAGAGAAAGGCTAAGGCTTTGGTTTTTGCAGTCAGTACAAAGCAAATCATGATAAAGAAGGCATGCTTATATTGAATAAAGACAGAATAAGAGTCACTGTCGAACTTGTATATTTGGTCTTTCAGTGTCTATGTCAATGTCTGTTCTACTTTTCAAATGAGTTTCAGCCTTTAATATGAGGTAAGTTAGCTGAAAAAAAAAACGCTTCCATTATGTTGCAGAAAGATGCTGAAAACTAAATTCTTTAGTTTTTTGAAAGATCAAAGTTCCACAAGACTTCTAAGCCAAAAGCATCTTGTTAATGTTGATGAATCAAAAACTGAGAACTAATTAAGAAGTCATTTTTAATTTATAAAAAAGATATTTTCAGAATTTGATGACTATTGCTGCTGCTGCTGCTGCTGCTGCTAAGTCGCTTCAGTCGTGTCCAACTCTGTTCGACCCCATAGATGGCAGCCCACCAAGCTCCCCCGTCCCTGGGGATTCTCCAGGCAAGAACACTGGAGTGGGTTGCCATTTCCTTCTCCAATGCATGAAAGTGAAAAGTGATAGTGAAGTTCCTCAGTCGTGTCCTACCCTCAGCGACCCCATGGACTGCAGCCTTCCAGGCTCCTCCATCCATGGGATTTTCCAGGCAAAATTACTGGAGTGGGGTGCCATTGCCTTCTCCATCATGACTATTAAAATATAGCAATTAAAGCTTTCTTTATGAGTATATGTGTGCAAACTAATAAATTTTTAGGATTAGATAAATGCACATTATGTGACATAAAATGAATGTAGGACTATGCACCTTTTCATTTATTAACCAGTTCATTTATTCAGCATGTACCATATGTTAATTCAAAATTGCTATTAATTGTTGTTACATCCTTATGATATTAGGGGTAGACATGAAGAATTTTCAAGTGAATGGGATCAACTCTCTGCCACTGTAGATCATTCAGTCTAATAGAAGATTAAGACAAGTAAGCACAGTGAAAAAATGGAATATGAAAAATACTAAGATATGAGGAGAATGGAATGATATAGAGGCACAAAACAGGGCACATAGCCCAGACTTGGATAGATCAAAGATTTCCTAGAAGAGATTTCTAAGTTGAGACCTAGAGCATGGCAAGCAGTTCCATGCCATGCATTTGGAATATTTTAAGCTGATTAGTATGGTAAACAATTGCAAAAAGCTAAGTATAGCTCTAAAAAAAAAAAAAAAAAGCAAGAACTTTATGAGGCTGTGATAAGAGTACAGAGATTTTTGTGAGTTCAGTTCTGGATTTTCTTTTTGATTACCAGAGGACACAACTGGACCATAGAACCAGGGCAACTTGCTGTCCCTATTAGCAACCCTACCAAGTATGGAGAAGAAAAATTTTAAGGAAAGCTTTACCCCGATAGTTTTTGCAGAGTAATAGAATAAGGAGTTTAGGTATGAGGCTGTGATATAAACCAGAACACAGACACTTGCTTCATTCTGCCTAGTTAGTGAGAAATGCAGGTTAAAGAATGAGTAGATGTATTCCATAGGTTTTGAATCATTGTGTATTTATTTTCATTTATCTATAAGCAATTTTTATTTCCTCTTTAATTTCTTCAGTGATCCACTGGTTGTTTAGTAGCACATTGATGTGCCTGGCTTTGTTACTGTTATTTGCAGTTTTCTTTCTTGTGATTTATTTTTAACCTCATAGTGCTGTGGCTGGAAAAGATGTTTGACATGATTTCTTATTTTCTTAAGTCTACTGAGGCTTGCTTTGTGGCCCATCATGTGATCTGTACTGGAGAATGTTCCATGTACATTTGAAAACAATGTACATTCTGCTGCTTTCGGATGGAATATTCTATAAATGTAAGTTAAGTCCATCTGGACTAAGGTATCATTTAAGGTCTGTTTCATTATTGATTTTCAGTCAGGATGATCTGTCCATTGATGTAAGTGGGTTTTAGATTCCCCTATATGACAAATCCACAGCTAACATTATACTCAAGGGTGAAAAGCTGAAACCATTTCCTTAAGGAACAAGACTAGGATGTCATCTCTCACAACTTATTCAACACAATTTTGGAAGTCCTAGCCACAGTGATCAGAGAATAAAAACAAACTAAAAGGAATCCAAGTTGGAAAAGAAGAAGAAAGGTCTCACTGATAGCAGTTGATATGGTTCTATACATAGAAAAACCTAAAGACACTATCATAAAATAGCTAGAACTCATTAATGAATTTGGTAAACTGAAGGATACAAAATTAATAAAATTAACAGAGAAATCTGTTGAATATTTATAAATTAACAGTAAAAGTTTAGAAAGATAAATTAAGGGAATAATCCCACTCACAATCACATCCAAAAGAATAAAATGCTGAGGAATACACATACCTAAGGAGGAATAGACCTGTACTCTGAAAACTTTAAGACACTAAGAAACTGATGATCTAAGAAACTGTAATCAAAGATGACACAAAGAAATGGGAACAAATACAGTGTTCTTGGATTGGAAAAATCAATATTGTCAGAATAAATATATTACCCAAGGTAACCTACAGTATCAATGAAATATTTATCAAATTACCAATGGTAGTTTTCACAGAAGTAGAAGAAAAAAATAATAATTTGTATGGGAACATTAAAGCCCCCAAATAGTCAATGTAATCTTGAGAAAGAAAAATGGAGCCAGTCCTTGGCTTCAGACTATACTAAAAAGCTACGCTAATCAAAACAGCATCATACTGGCACAAAAACAGACGTGTAGATTGATGGAACAGGATGGAAAGAGGAGAAATAAATACACACACCTGGGGTCGATCAGTCTATGACAAAGGAGGCCAGACCATACAATTAAGAAAAGACAGTGTCTTCAAAAAACAGTCCTGGGAAAACTGGACCACTACATGTAAAAGAATGAAATTAGAACATTTTCTACACAATACACAAAAATAAACTCAAAATGGATTAAAGACCTGAATGTAAAATTGGACACTATAAAACTCCTAAAGGAAAACATAGGCAGAATACTTTTTGACATAAATCACATCATTTTGGATCCATCTCCTAGAGTAATGAAAACAAAAATCAAAATAAGGAAATGAAATCTGATTAAACTTAAAAGCTTTCTTTTTCAGCAAAGAAAACCATAAACAAAACAAAAAGACAACCTACATAATCAGAGAAAACATTTGTAAACAAGGCAACTGACAAGGGATTTATCCCCAAAATATAAAAGCAGCTCATACAGCTCAATTAAAAAAAAAAAAAAAAGCCCAATCAAAATTGGGCAAGAGATCTAAACAGACATTTCTCCAAAGAAGACATATAAATGGCCAAAGGCACATGAAAAAGTCCTCAATATTGTTAATCATTACAGAAATGAAAATCAAACATACAATGAGTATCACTTCACACCAGTCTGAATGTCCATAATTAAAAACCTACAGATTATTCATTCTGGATAGTATGTGGAGAAAAAGGAACCATCCTATACGATTGATAGAAATGTAAATTGGAACAACCACTATGAAGAAAAGTATGGAGACTCCTTAAAAAACTAAAAATAGAGTAAGGTTTGATCCTGCAGTACCATTCCTGGGCATATATCCATAGAAACTTTAATTCAAAAATATTCATGCACCCCAGTATTCATTGCAACACTATTTACAATATCTAAAACATGGACTTAAAATGTCACTTTTTCCTCTCACTATTATGTATATACCAATATGATTTAGGTGTCATATATCCCACCCACCCTATGAATGTGGAAATCAATCCTTTCCCTCTAAAGAAGAATGAACTCACGGGGATTGACTAATCATTATATCACCTTACTACCAGTGATCAGTTCAGGAGTGAGCTTGTGATGTAATTTTAGTCAATGTAGTGTGAAAAGAAAAACATCTGCTTCATTGACTATGGTAAAGCCTTTGACTGTGAGGAATCACAACAAACTGTGGAAAAGTTTTAAAGAGACGGGAAGACCGGAACATCTTACCTGTCTCATGAGAAATGAGTATGCAGGTCAAGAGGCAACAGTTAGAACTGGATGAGGAATAATGCACTGGTTCCAAATTGGGAAAGGAGTATATCAGCATGTATACTGTCACCCTTCTTATTGAACTTATATGCAGAGTACCTCATGCAAAATGCTGGGCTGGATGAATCACAAGCTGTAATCAAGATTGACAGGGGAAATATCAACAACCTTAGATATACAGATGATACCACTCTAATCACGGAGGTGAAGAGGAACTAAAGAACCTCCTCATGAGGGTGAAAGAGGAGAGGGGGAAAGCTGGCTTAAAACACCATTCAAAAACCTCAGATTGACTGGTTTAATTTCCTTGTCATCCAAGGGACTCTCAAGTCTTATCCAGCACCAACACAGAGATCAGATCAGTCAATCCTAAAGGAAATCAACCCTGAATATTCATTGGAAGGACTGATGCTCAAGCTAAAGCTCCAATACTTTGGCCACCTGATGTGAAGAGCTGACTCATTGGAAAGACCTCATCAGTCAATCCTAAAGGAAAGACCTTGATGCTGGGAAAGATTGAGGGTAGAAGGAGAAGGCGGGGTGGGGGGTGGTGGTCAGAGGATGAGATGGTTAGATAGCATCAATGATTTAAAGGACATGAAACTGAGTAAACTGGGAGACAGTGAAGGACAGGGAAGCCTGGTGTGCTACAGTTCATGGATCGCAAACGGTTGCACATGGCTTAGAGACTGAACAACAATAAAGAGAGCTTTTCAAAAGATGACCTAAAACTGGCATGTATGCAAGAGAAAATCTGAACATGAAAGGCCATCTCAAGTACTACCAAGAAGATAAATCCAATTACCAAAGTATTGTAAGTCCTTACTCTACTGCAGTCACACTCACTTTAAGTATTATTTATGAATTGCTTTATGGTTTGAAAAATGTTTTCACATATATTTTATCATTTACATTCACAGAGCTTTGTGAGGGAGATGTATTTCTTTTACAAATAAAAAAATTAATGTCTCATGGTTAAAAAAAAAACAAAACTAAGATCATGGCATCTGGTTCTATTATTTCATGGCAAATGGAAGGGGAAAAAGTGGAAGTAGTGACAGATTTTATTTTCTTGAGCTCCAACATCACTGCAGATGGTGTGTAGCCATGAAATTAAAAGCCTTTAATTTTTAGCTTGCTCCTTGGAAGAAAAGCTATGACAAACTTAGCATATTAAAAAAGCAGAGACATCATTTTGCCAATAAAGGTCCATATAGTCAAAGCTATGGTTTTTCCAACAGTCATGTACGGATGTGAGAGTTGGACCATAAAGATGGCTGAGTGCTGAAGAATTGATGCTTTTGAACTGTGGTGCTGGAGAAAACTCTTGAGAGTCCATTGGACAGAAAGGAGATCAAACCAATCAATCTTAAAGGAAATTAATACTGAATATTCATTGGAAGGACTGATGCTGAAGCTGAAGCTCCAATACTTTGGCCACCTGATGTGAAGAGCCGACCATTGGAAAAGACCCTGATTCTGTGAAAGACTGAAGGCAAGAGAAGAAGGGGGTGGCAGAAGATGAAATGATTAGATAGCATCACTGACTCAATGGACATGGTTTTGAGCAAAACCCATGAGATAGTGTAGGACAGAGGAGGCTGGCATGCTATAGTTCACGGGGCCATAAAGAGCTGGACATGACTTAGTTACTGAATGACAACAACGTTGTAAGAAGAGGATGTTTGTTCTTCTGAATGAGCTCTCATCATCAATCGTTGTTCTGGTTTGAATGATGTTATGTCTAACTATCTGCAACCAACATACTCTAAGCCAATGGTGATGTCGTCACACTGTGAGTGAGGGCTTATAGTGTAGTGTTGCACTGTTCAATACAGTAGCCACTAGGTCTATGAATTTACTTAAAGTTAAATTACTGGAAATTAAGTAAAGCTGAAAATTCATTTCCTAAATCACAGTAGAAATTTTTACATGCTCAATAGCCACATGTGGCTATGGGTTACCATCGTATTATGCTAATATATTAATAGAACATTTCTGCTATTACAGAATGTTCCATTGGACAGTGCTGGCCTAGAGAATCATAAAGAAACAGCACTGGAAACATTAGATTAAATCAGCCCTGAAGCTTGCCCTACCGCTGGACTTCCAGATGTGTGAACAAATAAGTGCCATTGTCATTTAAGCCAATTTGAGCTCAGCTTTCAATTCCTTCCAGATGAAAGAGTCCTAACTGATTAGACAGTTAAGCTGTTTAATATTTTAAAAAAAGCTGTTTAATATTAAAAATTAAGATTTTTTTTTACACCAAACTAGAACTGTGGTTCTCTCTAATGACAGCTCCTATCTGATACTTTAGTAAGTACTAAAAGTTTGGTCAATTAATAAAGGAATGATTAAATAAACTGCAAAGCTCTTTCTACTTAATAGGGTAAACATTTTTCTCCCAAAAACTGTTTTTGGCTTCTTGTTTTACCATGATTAATTTAACTTATTTGAACCATTGGAAATAAAATAAATGTTCAAATTTTCTGTTAATCAAAAGTCTTACTGAAACAACCAAAAAATAATTCTTTGATTTTACAAGACAAATGACAGTTTATCTTCAAAGCTGTGTAACCTCATATGGTTTAAAATCAGATGTAACTGTCAACCCTCTTGCACACCATCCCTTCCTTTTTGTCATATTTAGGTGCTGGATGGGACTCATTAAAGGGTGATGTGACAATAGGGGGCAATTATATTTTTGTCATGAAGCAATCACGACTCAAAAAAGCTCAGGCACCCATCTGTGGCTTTTGCCTAAGGGGGGCAGTTTTCTTTTGATAATCTCACCTACTGAACTGTCATGTTCCACTGCTCAATTAATTTAGCCCAGTAGATGGTTCAATAAAAATGTTCCCTCTATTCAGGTGATTTGATGATTGTCTCTGCCCTTTCAGACCAAACAAAATGAAATTGTGGGCATGAGTTCCTGCTGCTGCAAACAGAAGCTCTCAGAGGCCTGGCTGCCCTGTGTCCTTCCTGTGACTCTGGCTCTAATGCAGATGGAGAGAGAGTGGAGCTGATCTTTCTTCACCCATCTGAGAAATAGCCAAGCAACTTTTTCTACAGTCAAGACATGAAGATTAAACAAACAACTAAAATGCAAAGTTCAGATCTGAATCTCATAGCTGACCTCAAAAATTAAAAAATAACCCTTATATTTGAGACAGAATAATCTTATCTGCTCTCTCTCTCTCTCTCTCTCTCTCTATATATATATATATATATGCCCCCCACACATATATACATATATATAGATTATATATACATGTTTTATTAATACATTTTATTTATTATAAATATTATGTATTACTTATCTATTTATAAATTTATTAATTGTATTAACATTTTATTTTATATTGGGGTATAGCCAATTAAAAATGCAGTGACAGTTTCAAGTGGACAGAAAAGGGACTCAGCCATATATATATATATGTATTCCACAATATATTTTGACAAAGACAGTTTAGAGTTCAAAACAGAGCTAAATGCTCATTTTTCAAGACCCTAACGACTCTTCATATTATCAAATTCTAAGGGTCTTTTTTTGTTTCAAATTGATGGTCAAGAAATAAATGCACACTTACTTGATTATTAGTGAAATTAAGCATGCACTTATATATTTCTTGTAACGTAAAATTATACTGGGAATTGCCTGTTAATATATTTGCCCATTTCTTCTATTGTTTAGCTTTTTAAAAATGATTTGTGGTATCTATGATGGAGCTAACAGAAACATTGAAATGAAAAGCAGTGAAAGATACATTTAACTATCAAAGAACTGAAGGTTGTATGCTCCATTTGGGATCATGTTTGACGTAGGATATCAAAAAAAGAGAAGAAATACCTTAAAGTGAGATATGGGAAAGATCAATTGACTAAAAGCCATAGTGGATACTTTGGGAGGAGTTGGTATGTTTAGCTACCATATATGGGGCTTCAATAATTAAAATCTACAAAAACGAGATCAGCATTAGCTGAGTATTAAATATGAATCTAAATCAATTTAAATGAGGACAAATAACACCATAGATTCCTGGGAATTTAATTTAAAATGTCAAAACTATAATCATTCAATTCTCTATTTTACCTGGCAAATGTGGCTAGACTATGATTGCATGTGTGTCTATTTAAAGTGCTAAATAATATATTTTAATAAGAGATCATATCTATAAGTTATTCTCTGGATTTCCCAACATGAGCTGTAAACAGAGTCCTCTCAGTCCTATGCATGTTCTGAATCATGATTTATAATCCAAAAATTGCTCTCAGGTGACTGGTACTAAAGTATCTTCTAAACTATGGATTGTTGAAAAAGCAAGAGAGTTCCAAAAAAACATCTACTTCTGCTTTATTGACTACGCCAAAGCCTTTGACTGTGTGGATCACCACAAACTATGGAAAATTTTTAGAGGTGGGAATACCAGACCACCTGACCTGCCTCCTGAGAAATCTGTGTTCAGGTCAAGAAGCAACAGTTAGAACTGGACATGGAACAATAGATTGGTTCCAAATATGGAAAAGAGTACATCAAAACTGTATATTCTCACCCTGCTTATTTAACTTCTATGCAGAGTACATCATGAGAAAAGCTGGACTGAATGAAACACAAGCTAGAGCCAAGATTACTGGGAGAAATATCAATAACCTCAGATATGCAGATGACATCACACTTAAGGCAGAAAGAGAAGAAGAAATAAAGAGCCTCTTGATGAAAGTGAAATAGAAGAGTAAAAAAGTTGACCTAAAACTCAACATTCAGAAAACTAAGATCATGGCATCTGGTCCCAACACTTCTTGGCAAATAAATGGGGAAACAACAGAACCAGTGATAAACTTTATTTTGGGGGGCTCCAAAATCACTGCAGATGGTGACTGCAGACATGAAATTAAAAGACGCTTACTCCTTGGAAGAAAAGCTATGACCAACCTAGATAGCATATTAAAAAGCAGAGACATTACTTTGCCAACAAAGGTCTGTCCAGTCAAAGCCATGTTTTTTCCAATAATCATGTACGAATGGGAGAGTTGGACTATAAAGAAAGCTGAGTGCCAAAGTTTTGGTACTTTTGAACTGTGGTGTTGGATAAGACTCTTGAGAGTCCCTTGGACTGCAAGGTGATCCAACCAGTCCATCCTGAAGGAAATCAGTCCTAAATATTCATTGGAAGGACTGAGGTTGAAACTGAAACTCCAATATTTTAGCCACCTGATGCGAAGAATTGACTCATTTGAAAAGACCCTGATGCTGGGAAAAATCGAAGGCGGGAGGAGAAGGGGACGACAGAGGATGAGATGGTTGGATGGCATCACTGACTCAATGGACGAGAGTTCGAGTAAACTCCGGGAGTTGGTGATGGACAGAGAAGCCTGGAGTGCTTCGGTCTATGGGGTCACAGAAAGTTGGACATGACTGAGAGACTGAACTGAACTGAACTGAACTACTAATATGACTCTTGTTACTCTTAGATAAAATACTTTTTAATCAATTAATACAGAGAGGAGAGTAATATAGCAAAAAATATATTGCATTTAAAGTGAAAATACTTGAGTTGATGTATTGCCTATGTTACGAGATACCCCTCGTCCAAGGTAAGGAACACTGGCTGCGCTTTGCTGGAGCAGCCGTGAAGAGATACCCCACATTCAAGGTATGAGAAATCCAAGTAAGATGGTAGGTGTTGCAAGAAGGCATCAGAGGGCAGACACACTGAAACCATAATCACAGAAAACTAGTCAATCTAATCACACTAGGACCACAGCCTCGTCTAACTCAGTGAAACTAAGCCATGCCCAAGGGGCCACCCAAGACAGGTGGGTCATGGTGGAGAGGTCTGACAGAATGTGGTCCACTGGAGAAGGGAATGGCAAACCACTTCAGTATCCTTGCCTTGAGAACCACATGAACAGTATGAAAGGCAAAATGATAGGATACTGAAAGAGGAGCTCCCCAGGTCGGTAGGTGCCCAATATGCTACTGGAGATCAGTGGAGATATAACTCCAGAAAGAATGAGGGGATGGAGCCAAAGCAAAAACAATACCCAGCTGTGGATGTGACTGGTGATAGAAGCAAGGTTCGATGCTATAAAGAGCAATATTGCATAGGAACCTGGAATGTCAGGTCCATGAATCAAGGCAAACTGGAAGTGGTCAAACAGGAGATGGCAAGAGTGAACGTCAACATTCTAGGAATCAGCGAACTAAAATGGACTGGAATGGGTGAATTTAACTCAGGTGACCATTATATCTACTACTGTGGGCAAGAATTCCTTAAAAGAAATGGAGTAGACATCATGGTCAACAAAAGAGTTCGAAATGCAGTACTTGGATGCAATCTCAAAAACGACAGAATGATCTCTGCTCATTTCCAAGGCAAACCATTCAATATCACAGTAATCCAAGTCTATGCCCCAACCAGTAACACTGAAGAAGCTGAAGTTGAATGGTTCTATGAAGACCTACAAGACCTTTTAGAACTAATACCCAAAAAAGATGTCCTTTTCATTATAGGGGACCAGAATGCAAAAGTAGGAAGTCACGAAACACCTGGAGTAACAGGCAAATTTGGTCTTGGAATATGGAATGAAGCAGGGCAAAGACTAATAGAGTTTTGCCAAGAAAATGCACTGGTCATAGCAAACACCCTCTTCCAACAGCAAAAGAGAAGACTCTACACATGGACATCACCAGATGGTCAACACTGAAATCAGATTGATTATATTCTTTGCAGTCAAAGATGGAGAAACTCTATATAGTCAACAAAAAAGACCAGGAGCTGACTGTGGCTCAGATCATGAACTCCTTATTGCCAAATTCAGACTTAAATTGAAGAAAGTAGGGAAAACCACTAGACCATTCAGGTATGACCTAAATCAAGTCCGTTATGATTATACAGTGGAAGTGAGAAATAGATTTAAGGGCCTAGATCTGATAGAGTGCCTGATGAACTATGGATGGAGGTTCATAACATTGTACAGGAGACAGGGATCAAGACCATCCCCATGGAAAAGAAATGCAAAAAAGCAAAATGGCTGTCTGGGGAGGCCTTACAAATAGCTGTGAAAAGAAGAGAAGTGAAAAGCAAAGGAGAAAAGGAAAGATATAAGCATTTGAATTCAGAGTTCCAAAGAATAGCAAGAAGAGATAAGAAAGCCTTCCTCAGCAATCAATGCAAACAGAGGAAAACAACAGAATGGAAAAGACTAGAGATCTCTTCAAGAAAATTAGAGATACCAAGGGAACATTTCATGCAAAGATGGGCTCGATAAAGGACAGAAATGGTATGGACCTAACCATACCATTCTGCTAACCATTCCTAACAGAAGCAGAAGATATTAAAAAGAGATGGCAAGAATACACAGAAGAACTGTACAAAAAAGATCTTCACAACCCAGATAATCACAATGGTGTGATCACTCACCTAGAGCCAGACATCCTGGAATATGAAGTCAAGTGGGCTTTAGAAAGCATCACTACGAACAAAGCTAGTGGAGGTGATGGCATTCCAGTTGAGCTCTTCCAAATCCTGAAAGATGATGCTGTGAAAGTGCTGCACTCAATATGCCAGCAAATTTGGAAAACTCAGCAGTGGCCACAGGACTGGAAAAGATCAGTTTTCATTCAAATCCCAAAGAAAAGCAATGCCAAAGAATGCCCAAACTACCACACAATTGCACTCATCTCACACACTAGTAAAGTAATGCTCAAAATTCTCCAAGCCAGACTTCAGCAATACATGAACCGTGAACTTCCAGATGTTCAATGCGGTTTTAGAAAAGGCAGAGGAACCAGAGATCAAATTGCCAACATCCGCTGGATCATTGAAAAGCAAGAGAGTTCTGGAAAAACATCTATTTATGCTTTATTGACTGCCAAAGCTTTTGACTGTGTGGATCACAATAAACTGTGGAAAATTCTGAAAGAGATGGGAATACCAGACCACCTAACCTGCCTCTTGAGAAACCTATATAGAGGTCAGGAAGCAACAGTTAGAACTGGACATGGAACAACAGACTGGTTCCAAAGAGGAAAAGGAGTACGTCAAGGCTGTATATTGTCACCCTGCTTATTTAACTTATATGCAGAGTACATCATGAGAAACGCTGGACTGGAAGAAACACAAGCTGGAATCAAGATTGCTGGGAGAAATATCAATAACCTCAGATACGCACATGACACCACCCTTATGGCAGAAAATGAAGAGGAACTAAAGAGCTTCTTGATGAAAGTGAAAGTGCAGAGTGAAAAAGTTGGCTTAAAGCTCAACATACAGAAAATGAAGATCATGGCATCCGGTCCCATCACTTCATAGCAAATAGATGGGGAAACAGTGGAAACAGTGTCAGACTTTATTTCTTGGGGCTCCAAAATCACTGCAGATGGTGACTGCAGCCATGAAATTTAAAGATGCTTACTCCTTGGAAGGAAAGTTATGTCCAAAACCTAGATAGCATATTGAAAAGCAGAGACATTACTTTGTCAACAAAGGTTCGTCTAGTCAAGGCTATGGTTTTTCCTGTGGTCATGTATGGATGTGAGAGTTGGACTGTGAAGAAGGCTGAGCACTGAAGAATTGATGCTTTTGAGCTGTGGTGTTAGGGAATACTCTTGAGAGTCCCTTGAACTGCAAGGAGATCCAACCAGTCCATTCTGAAGGAGATCAGCCCTGGGATTTCTTTGGAAGGAATGATGCTAAAGCTGAAACTCCAGTACTTTGGCCACCTCATGCGAAGAGTTGACTCATTGGAAAAGACTCTGATGCTGGGAGGCATTGTGGGCAGGAAGAGAAGGGGACGACAGAGGATGAGATGGTTTGATGGCATCACTGACTCGATGGACGTGAGTCTGAGTGAACTCCAGGAGTTGGTGATGGACAGGAGGCCTGGCGTGCTGGGATTCATGGGGTCGCAAAGAGTCAGACATGACTGAGTGACTGAACTGAACTGAACTGAAAGGTATTTGAAATCAAAGATAAGAAGCATGGATATGAGATTTTAAGCACAAAGACAAAAATCAAAAGTTACTTTAGAAAATCTAATCCTAAGAATAGTTGCTGTAATGAAGGGAGCTCTCAACTTTGTGCTTCCTAGAAGAAAAGGAAAATCAGAACATTTAAGGAGGGATCCAGAATCAGATCAGATCAGATCAGCTCGGTTGCTCAGTCATGTCTGACTCTTTTCGACCCCATGAATCGCAGAATGCCAGGCCTCCCTGTCCATCACCATCTCCTGGAGTTCACTCAGACTCACGTCCATCGAGTCGGTGATGCCATCCAGCCATCTCATCCTCTGTCGCCCCCTTCTTCTCCTGCCCCCAATCCCTCCCAGCATCAGAGTCTTTTCCAATGAGTCAACTTTTCACATGAGGTGGCCAGAGTACTGGAGTTTCAGCTTTAGCATCATTCCTTCCAAAGGAATCCCAGGGCTGATCTCCTTCAGAATGGACTGGTTGGATCTCCTTGCAGTCCAAGGGACTCTCAAGAGTCTTCTCCAATACCACAGTTTAAAAGCATCAATTCTTCGGCACTCAGCCTTCTTCACAGTCCAACTCTCACATCCATACATGACCACAGGAAAAACCATAGCCTTGACTAGACGAACCTTTGTTGGCAGAATAGGTTACCCTAAAGAAAAATAATTCAGCAATGTCATTCCCAACGGTATTCTTACCTTAAGCACAAAATTTTAAAATTCTCAAGAAAAATCTGTTAGTAGCTTATTACTTAAATAAAAACTCCTTGAAATGATCTCAGAGATCCTAAGAGGTTTTAATTTTACTTGTAGTCATCCAATGAATGCCTGACTTTATTTCCTATCTCAAATAGTCACTTTCGTTTTCTAGCCTTAATTCTTAATATTTTTTTAAAAATAGAAATCTAGATCAGTGAATTTAAGGCTGGTATACTCTGCCATTTTAAACAAGATCTTAAAATGGAAGAGAATATATAAATTCAGTCCTACCCCAGGGGCTTCCCTGGTGCCTCAGTCTGTAAAGAACCTGCATGCAAAGCAGCAGACCTGGATTCTATTCCTGGGTCAGGAAGATCCCATGGAGAAGGGAATGACTACCCACTCCACTATTCTTGCCTGGAGAATTCCATGGACAGGGGAGCCTGGCAGGCTGCAGTCCATGTGGTGGCAAAGAGTCAGACAAGACTGTGCAACTCATGCTTTCATTTTAGAACATCCCCAAAATATGTTCATCATTTACTGTTCCACTTTTTAACAATCGAAGGAACAAGTAGGGCCAGCATGAAGTTTAGATGCAGAGCAGCTTCATTCATGTAGATGCTTCATGATTTATAAGCTACTGTCATATAGCTTGTCTAGTGAACTAGTATTTAACAAAATAATGTAAGCAAAATACTTGGGACATTGCCTAGTACATGATAAACATTCAATTAATAATAGCTATTATTATTTTATTAATAGCAGGTTGCTGATATAGCTTTTAAGAGTGTACATTATACTGCTATAAAAATAAACTAAAAAAAAACTAAGAATTTTCTGTTTCAAAATAAAAGTTCAATAGCATGTAAGGAAAGTAACAGTTTATTTGAAAAAAATATGTCTTTTTAAAACTTTCCAACATTTCTTTTTCTCCACATTCCAACAAAATGTCTTACCATGTAGGGAAGCTTAGAGGATTATGAATTTTTAAGAGCCAATGTGAGTGAGGCAAACTTATGTTTATAATTTCTGTCTGTGAACTTCAATAGCTGTAATTTTAAAATCACACTAATGTTTATTTCTTAGTAATACAAGAAACACAGCCCTTTTACAGGACTGCTTCTATAAACTGTGCTGCCTGTATGTAGTGGGATAAGTTATGGCCTACAATTCTAAGGAGCAGTCCTTGTGTATTTGAATATGAACTATTCATGAACAAAGAAAGAATTTGTCCGAATTCCCAACACAATTGATGACAGAAACTCACAAAGACTAATCACGTCCTATTTTAAAACATATGTATGTACTAGTGCTTAATTTTGGCATCACTTTTCATAGATATGCTATTTTGATAATAAATCCTTTTTTTCTTAACTCAATTTTTTTGTAGGCACATAATTTTAGCCACCATATTGATAGCTACTAACAAAAAGTAATGAACATGCATATAAAATAATTTCATAGTTTTTGTAGACCTCCATTTATTTTATTTGTAGTCACAAATCAGTATTAGAGCCCTCTATGAATGAAACATACTGCTGCTGCTGCATCACTTTAGTTGTGTCCGACTCTGTGCGACCCCATAGACAGATATATACATGTAAAATCACCTCTAATTTTTTCCTAGACTACACAGTAACTTAAAATTTAATGTAAAATCTTTCTGTTAAAAACTTAAAAGCAATTCCAGCAAATCAGTTGTTAATAGAGCAAGAACACTGTTATCAGTAGAATTTGTCAGGGGTTTATATTTAGAAATAAATTTAGAAATAAAAGGTCTTGAAAGTCTAAAAAATATCTGGTAGCTTCTGGAAAATAGGCTAGTTAATGTTCTCCAAGTATGAATGTCTGCTAATGGTTTTGATTGCTCTAACAGGATCTTCTGTGAAAGCTGACAATCAACTTCCTGCAAAGGCCTCAGTATGAAAGCGCACATGAGCAGGAAGAAGGAGCAACACTTTCACTGAGACCTTTTGCAAGATGCCAAAGTAACCAGCTGTAGATAATGCATGCAAACACACCCTAAGACTGCATTTTGTTGTTGCTGTTCAGTTGCCAAGTCCTGTCCGACTCTTCCCGACCCCATGGACTGCACCATGGCCAGGCTTCCCTCCTTAAAAGACTGCATTCAAAGAGATTTAAAGGAAATTTTAGAGATGTGAAGCCACAAGCTAGCAAAGTCTTTTGGAAACATTCTGCCACTCCCTGGAGATTAAACTTGGAACAAAACACACTGGTTTTAAAAGTCTAGTACTAAAGTGTACAGGTGGATTTCTATTTTTTTAGCATGTTTTCTGTTTTCAATGTGCTCTTGGGAGAAAGTCACAAATAAGTCACTTGGCTCCTGTCCATTTTTAAATGTCTAATTTTGCACATATCACTCTGCATTATCTCCTTAGAGTGAAAGTAAAAGTTGTTCTGTCATGTCTGACTCTAAGCGACCCCAAAGAATTCTCCAGGCCAGAATACTGGACTTGGTAGCCTTTCCCTTTTCCAGGGGTCTTCCCAACCTGGCGATTGAACCGGGGTTTCCTGCATTGCAGGTGGATTCTTTACCAGCTGAGCCACAAGGGAAGCCCAAGAATACTGGAGCGGGTAGCCTATCCCTTCTCCAGCAGATCTTCCCAACCCAGGAATTGAACCGGGGTTTCCTGCATTGCAAGCAGATTCTTTACAAACTGAGCTATCAGGGAAGCCCCTCCTTAGAGTTTGTATGCAATTTCCATAAACAACCATTTCTGAAGAGAATTAGTTTATTAGTTGTGCTTATGCATCAACTTTTGACATCCTTAAAGGTATTACAAATGCCCAGGAATGTGATTACAGTTTAATTCTTTGTGAAAATACCAAAAATTTCAAGTATTAAAAGGGCAGTGCTTTACTGAGCAATTTCCTTATGATTTTTTGTTGCAGAGGTATCATCTTATAATGTTGAAAAATCATCCAAAAATTTACCATCATGTGCAGCCATCTGTTTTCATTTTTTAGCATACTTGTCTAGTATCTGTGTAACAGTGGTATTTAAATGTTGCACTCTACCCCCATTCAACTCCTTTCAGAATCTTTTCAAGAAAATACATTCCCCAGTTTGACATTTAAGGGTGTTTCCTCAAGCCATCTTCATTATTTTTTATTAATTTCCTGAAGCCTGTTGGATAAAGAACCTTTTTTTTTCTGAAAAAAATGAAAGCATTAACCCAAGTTGCTTGAGCTCTCCTCCTCTAAGATTCAAAATAGAAAAGAAAAATACCTCATTGTATAACAAAAAGATTGAAGATAATTTGCAAGCTCCTTTGTATTTTTCAGGCAGTGATTTCAGCAGCAATGAATACAGAACTGCCCATGAACTTGAATAACTATCTTTGATAAATTTAATTTTTAATTGTCTTTATATGTACAATAATCCATATTTGGGGAATGCTTCCATGGTTCATAGAAACTGAGTTACTTAGTCTAAGAGGCAATATGAAACACATCAGATTCAATACCAAATAAATCCATACTATATCACCCATTCCAATCATTTCTTTTTGGTATTACAACGAATGACAATAAAAGAAGAAACAACCCAACTGAATGGGTAAAACTCATGATGCAATCCGATGTAACACACGTAATGAAGTGGTAAGTTTTGGGGATTACTATGCATTCGGGATTTCTGAGTCCATTTGCTTTTTTTCATCCTTGCATCAACATGATAAAGCCCAAAAGCAGCTAGGAAGTATCTTCCTTCCATATTTCTCACCCTCCCATAGTCTCCTTCCCTTCCCTATTTATTGGGTCAACCAAAAGTCCATTTGGTTTTTAAGTAAAAATAAAAGACATGTTTTTCATTTTCACTAATAACTTTATTAAATAACATATTCACCTTTTTGTTCCATTTTCTTTTTTTCTACCATTTTTCAGGCAACTTCATAATTCCATCTTCCCAAAACTTTTAATCTTTTTGAACAAAGACCTATTCCGGGTGTTTTTTACATTTTCCCAGGGAACTGAAATTTTTTCCATTAAGAGAATTTTGTAAAGACTGAAATAAATAGAAATCCAAAGGTGCAATGGCTGGTGAATACAATGGGTGAATCGGAACTTCCCAGTCAAGCTGTAACAGTTTTTGCCCAATCATCAAAGAAACATGTGGTCTTAAGTAATTCCGGTGGAAAATTATGCATTTTCTGTTCCAGACGCTTTTCGAGTGCTGATTTCAATTGGTCTAATTGGGAGCAATACTTTCTGGAATGAAATGTTTGGTTTTCTGGAAGGAGTTTATAATAGAGGATTTCTTTTCAACTCCCCCATATACACACCATCACCTTTAGATGAAGACTGGGCTCTAGTGTAGTTGGTGGTGATTCATTTCACTTGCCCCATAGTCTCTTTCATTCCACATTATTGTACAGTATCCGCTTTTCATTGCCCATCACAGTTTGTTTTAAAAATGGAACACTCTGTTATATTCCAGTAGAGAATCACATGCAGAAAGGAAGCCAAGATTTTCCTGTTTAACTTAGGTGGAACCCAAACATCAAAATGATTAAAATAACCAAGTTGGTGCAAATACTTTTCAACATTTGATTTGGATATTTTGAGTATGTCAGCTGTCTTCTGCATACTATAATATTGATTGTTCTCAATTAATGTCTCAATTTGATTGCTATCAACTTCAACTGATCTACCTGACTCTGGAGCATCATCCAGCAAGGACTTTCTAATGCAAAACTTAGTAAACCATTTTTTACATATTTGATCTGTCACAGCACCTTCTCTACACACAAAATCTTGAAAGCATTTCAGTTGCATTTTTACCTTTCCTGAAGTAATACAGAAAAATGTGCTGGAAATGTTGCTTTTTTCTCTTCCATCTTCAGTACTAAAACGGCTCCACAAAAATTCATCAATTTTCATAATTTTTTTTAAAGTTCCTGCTGATATGACAGCTTTCACAATACAATCTAACAAAATTGTTCAAATGAAATTAAAAACAACTAAACACTACTAGAGCCATCTTATGGAAAAAAACAAACAAAAAAAACCACACAAATGAATGTTTTGCCCAATCCAGTAACTTCTACTACAGATCTGTGAATGAGAAGGCAGTGGAGCAAAAGTCTATTTCCTTCTATCTCTCTGGTAAGTAATAACATCTGGACAAGATTCAGATCAGACTTAGGGATAAAGTTCATACTGGCATAAAGGCTTATGCTATCTTTCCAGTTCTGCTACACTAAAATAATAGAGATACATGAAAAGAGGCCCCTAAGTCTGGAAAATGTAGGTATAGAGGAAGAATTATCAAATCTGTCAAAAGCAGTTTCCTCAGAAGTGGTCATTTGAGCTAAGTTCTGAAAAATACTGTTTTCCTATGAAGTATTGAGATACAAATTGACTTCTATGTGGACAGGGATAAAATCAGTATCCTGCTTTCTCTTGTCTCAGTTCAGTCGCTCAGTCATGTCTGACTCTTTGAGACCCCATGAACCTCAGCACACCAGGCCTCCCTGTCCATTACCAACTCCCGGAATCCACCCAAACCCATGTCCACCGTGTCGGTGATGCCATCCAGCCATCTCATCCTCTGTCGTCCCCTTCTCCTCCTACCCTCAATCCCTCCCAGCATCAGGGTCTTTTCAAATGAGTTAATTCTTCGTATGAGGTGGCCAAAGTATTGGAGTTTCAGCTTCAACATCAGTCCTTCCAATGAACACTCAGGACTGATCTCCTTTAGGATGGACTGGGTGGATCTCCTTGCAGTCCAAGGGACTCTCAAGAGTCCTCTCCAACAACACAGTTCAAAAGCATCAATTCTTTGGCGCTCAGCCTTCTTCACAATCCAACTCTCCCATCCATACGTGACCACAGGAAAAACCACAGCCTTGACTAGACGGACCTTTGTTGGCAAAGTAATGTCTCTGCTTTTCAATATGCTATCTAGGTTGGTCATAACTTTCCTTCCAAGCAGTAAGCGTCTTCCAATTTCATGGCTGCAGTCACCATCTACAGTGATTTTGGAACCCAGAAAAATAAAGTCAGCCACTGTTTCCCCATCTATTTCCCCATCTATTTCCCATGAAGTGATAGGACCAGATGCCATGATCTCAGTTTTCTGAATGATGAGCTTTAAACCAACTTTTTCACTCTCCTCTTTCACTTTCATCAAGAGGCTCTTTAGTTCTTCTTCACTTTCTGCCATAAGGGTGGTGTCATCTGCTTATCTGAGGTTATTGATATTTTTCCCGGCACTCTTGATTCCAGCTTGTGCTTCCTCTAGCCCAGCATTTCTCATGATGTACTCTGCATATAAGTTAAATAAGCAGGGTGACAATATACAGCCTTGACGTACTCCTTTTCCTATTTGGAACCAGTCTGTTGTTCCATGTCCAGTTCTAACTGTTGCTTCCCAACCTGTATACAGGTTTCTCAAAAGGCAGGTCAGGTGGTCTGTTATTCCCATCTCTTTCAGAATTTTCCACTGTTTATTCTCTTGTCTAGAACCTAATATTTTTGACCCATTCCTAAATGGTCCATGAACAGTCATCAAGGGGCAGGACTTACAAGAAAATACACAAACCACCTCTCCTCACCTATAGTAGTTTAACTTACCAAACAGAGAAAAGGCAAATTTCCTGTGTAAGAAAATTTCCTGTCTGTCTCCCCTACCAGACACGTGTTAGCAAGTATAGGCAGATGTACAGAAAGGAGACTTAAACTAGTAAAAAATAAACTGAGAATGCATCTCTTTCATAAGCTTGAAAAGAGATAAGGACAGGATTCTCAAGTGAGTCCAATGAAGCCTAGAATGCACTGTTTGATTTTAAATCTCTGACGGCTAAGCCATATTTTTATTTAATTGTGTATGTGTACTAAGTCATACCCCACTCTGTGTTACCCTATGGACTTTAGCCCACCAAGCTTCTCTCTCCATGGGATTCTCCAGGCAAGAATACTGAAGTGGGTTGTCATGCCCTCCTCTAGGGGATCTTCTCTACCCAGGGATCCAACCTGCATCTCTTATGTCTCCTGCATTGGCAGGTGGGTTCTTTACCGCTAGTGCCACCTGAGAAGGCATTTATTCAAGTAAAGAAGGTAAAAGAAGGAAGGTTTATCCACATTTCATTCTTAGGTTACCAGTCATAACTCATCATACTTATTTTCAAAAGCAAATATATATTAGAACACAATTCAAGCAATAGTCAGTGAATATTTAATATGTGTCTGACATTGAATGATAAGGCAGTAAAATTGAGTAGGATACAGTCTTTGTTTTCAATTTGTTCACAGCTATACAAGAGGAGAAGAGACATGAAGTCAGCTAACAACACTAGATGGTGGTTCTACTGAGACTTCTGCAAGAGTAGAGAGGGCTAGGAATTGATTTTCTGACTGGGAGTGCAGGGTGGGATCAGCAAAGGTTTAAAAAAGGCTTGGAGGATGACTACAGACTGTTGTCGTTGTTGTTGTCTAGATACTAAATCATTTTGAACATTTGCGACTCCATTGACTGTAGCCCACCAGGCTCCTCTGTAGCCCATTCCATTCCTCCATGGAATGTCCATGGGATCATTCCAGCAAGAATACTGGAACGGGTTGTCACTTCCTTCTCCAGGGGATCTTTCTGACTCAGCGATCAAACTCACATCTTCCACATTGGCAGGCATTCTTTATCACTGAGCCACCAGGGAAGCCTGACTATAGATTACAATCTAGAAATGAATGGAATAATGGTAGTGCTTAAGCGAGGGTTCTGGAGAAGAAAAGAACATACTGTATTCTGAGACTGGTTGATGGGAACCCATGAGTACAACCTAGTGCACACAAGCAGGTGTGGCAAGTGATGCGGTTGGAAAAGCAAGTCGGACCCTGACTGTGGCGTAATTGAATTTGTGTCATAGGTTTTAGAAAGAAAATGCTGATAGTTATGCAGGAAAGGAGTAACATAAATAACTAGAATTTTAAAAGCCTTTCTAACATAATGAGACAATTCTGAAATCAATTAGGACAAAAGCAGTGGGAGTAGAAAGGAGAGGACAAATGTCAGAGATATTTTGGAAGGACAGGACATTGTGATAGTGTTAGACAAGTAAGGAAAAAGAGAGAGACAAGATGTTTCTATGTAAGGGCAAATGATTACATCATTAACAGGAAATACAAGAGGAAGTGGAGATTTGAGGTCAAGATGGAGCATGAAAAAATAATTCACCAGTTTCTGATAGGTCAAAATGAGAGTTCAATGAGTGATCTAACTGATGCTGTCAGGAGGTAGATGAAAGTCAGACTGATAAGGTAGAACTGAGACCTGCTGAGGGGTAAGTGAAGACCAAAGCCATGGTATTGGCTGACGCTAGGCAGCCCTGTGCACTAGGGTCTAGAATTTAAATGCATGTCCTTTTGGATGTCAGATACTGCTTTCTTTAGACCATTGTCCCAACAATCAGTATTTGTATTTGTGTACCCCTCCACAATTAGCAGAGAAAGCAATGGCACCCCTCTCTAGTACTCTTGATGGAAAATCCCATGGACGGAGGAGCCTAGTAGGCTGTAGTCCATGGGGTCACTAAGAGTTGAGAACAGCTCAGGAACATCACTTTCACTTTTCATTTTTATGCATTGGAGAAGGAAATGACAACCCACTCCAGTGTTCCTGCCTGGAGAATCCCAGGGAAGAGGTGGCCTGGTGGGCTGCCATCTAAGGGGTCACACAGAGTCGGACACGACTGAATGACTTAGCAGCAGCAGCAGCAGCCACAATTAGCATCAAACACACTCAATTCTACTGCTTTCCCTCCACCATTTTCAACTGTCAATTCCTTCAGCTACTCTGTGAATTCAGTCCAGTTCAGTTCAGTCGCTCAGTCGTGTCCGACTCTTTACGACCCCATGAATCACAGCACGCCAGGCCTCCCTGTCCATCACCAACTCCTGGAGTTCAACCAGACTCACGTCCATCGAGTCAGTGATGCCATCCAGCCATCTCATCCTCTGTCATCCCCTTCTCCTCCTGCCCCCAATCTCTACCAGCATCAGAGTCTTTTCCAATGAGTCAACTCTTCGCATGAGGTGGCCAAAGTATTGGAGTTTCAGCTTTAGCATCATTCCTTCCAAAGAAATCCCAGGGTTGATCTCCTTCAGAATGGACTGGTTGGATCTCCTTGCAGTCCAAGGGACTCTCAAGAGTCTTCTCCAACACCACAGTTCAAAAGCATCAATTCTTCTGTGCTCAGCTTTCTTCACAGTCCAACTCTCACATCCATACATGACCACTGGAAAAACCATAGCCTTGACTAGACGGACCTTTGTTGGCAAAGTAAAGCCTCTGCTTTTGAATATGCTATCTAGGTTGGTCATAACTTTCCTTCCAAGGAATAAGCGTCTTTAAATTTCAAGGCTGCAATCACCATCTGCACTGATTTTGGAGCCCCCCAAAATAAAGTCTGACACTGTTTCCACTGTTTCCCCATCTATTTGCCATGAAGTGATGGGACCAGATGCCATGATCTTCGTTTTCTGAAAGTTGAGCTTTAAGCCAACTTTTTCACTCTCCACTTTCACTTTCATCAAGAGGCTTTTTAGTTCCTCTTCAATTTCTGACATAAGGGTGGTGTCATCTGCATATCTGAGGTTATTGATATTTCTCCCGGCAATCTTGATTCCAGCTTGTGCTTCTTCCAGCCCAGAGTTTCTCATGATGTACTCTGCATATAAGTTAAATAAGCAGGGACTCTGTTGACTGTCTTCTAAATATTTTCTAAGTCTACCCACTTTCTATCACAAGTACCCATGTCCAAGGTATATTTATTCCTCATGTGGATTTTTGTAAGAGCTCTTAAAAAATATTATGGATATTTTAAAATGTAGTCTGCATAAAAGTAATGGGGGTATTACAACACTCCCATATGTCAACCACTTATATCAAGGTTTGCTGTAGCTGTTTCACCTAAGCTTTTGTTTGTTTTCTTCTTTTTTCCTTATTTTGCTAAAAAATTTTAAAAGAAGTTTTGGACACTGTATTACTCTTATCCATCTCAGTGTGCCTCTCTAAAAAACAGACAATGTCTTATATAACCATTGCATTATTATCATACTTATAAATTAATGTTTATTATCTATTATCATTTTATACCCATTCTATAATCAATTGAATTTCTTCAGTTGTGCCCAAAATAACTTTTTTTTTTTTTTTTTGTAGTTTGGTCAAGTAATCCAAATGAGGTTTATAAAGTGAAAGTGAAAGTGAAGTCACTCAGTCCTGTCTGACTCTTTGAGACCAGTCTCCTCCATCCATGGGATTTTCCAGACAAGAGTACTGCAGTGGGTTGCCATTTCCTTCTCCAGAGGATCTTCCCAACCCAGGGATCAAACCCGGGTCTCCTGCATTGTAAGCAGATGATTTACCATCTGAGTCACCAGGGAAGTCCTAAGTGAGGTTTATACATTATATTTAATTTAGTTTTGCTTATTCTCCCTAGAGTAACCTTGTTTCCTTCTTTCCCCCATGCCTTTAACTAATCTAGGATGACCCACCTCCTGGACTAGTCTGGTTACTTCCTTTTGAGTGTTGTTTAATGTTCCTAATTCTCTTTATTTCCAGTAGGTAGAGATTAGCTCTAGAGATCTGAATAAATTCACATAATCTTTTGACAAGACAAGGATGAGATAGTTGGATGGCATCACCAACTCAATGGACAGGAGTTTGTGTAAGCTCTGGAAGTTGGTGATGGACAGGGAAGCCTGGTGTGTTGCTGTCCGTGGGGTTGCAAAGAGTCAGACATGACTGAGCGACTGAACTGATCTATTTAGTTTTGAGAGTTTCTTTGCTTTCTGGCACAGCCAGAAGTCTCTGGTTGATATTGTGCCTAGAACAGTACTGAGAAACAAATCAGAAACAGAGTAGAAACAAATTAATAATTACTGAATGGATAAATCCACCTTGGCTGTCCACTTGACATTCATGTTTATTATCACCTACTGCCTTGAGGATATTTTCATATGTCTTTGAGAATTCGGAGAAAGTTTCTTTTCTACCTAATTTCTTGCTTGATTAATGCAATGCTGTTATCTATGTGGATGAGGAAAACTAGTCCCAGTAGTCAAGGATAATGGTCAGAAGAACATATTAAGTGACAACTATTAGAAGCTGAGAATTGGTGCAAGAGACCAGTGAAGGGAAATGATATTAATACTAAACTTGGATTGAGCACAAAGAGTATCAATGTGAGTTCTGGTTATTTTCATCCCTGTCATTTGGGTAGATAAAGTCAATAAATGTCTCCTTCTTATGATGTAAACAAATAAATTCCCTACATTTTGAGTTGGTTTATGGAAATTAGGCTTAATTTTTAATTTTTTTTGGATATTTTCTTTCTTGTACCTATGTTTTTGCCACTCCTATTAAGTCTATTTGACATCCTTATAGATATTCCCATATACTTTAGACTTTATTTTTCTTCTTGTACAACCAAGGCCTCCAAATTAGTTTATTTCAGTCATTCTTTTTTTTTTAATTTTATTTTTAAACTTTACATAATTGTATTACTTTTGCCAAATATCAAAATGAATCCGCCACAGGTATACATGTGTTCCCCATCCTGAACCCCCCTCCCTCCTCCCTCCCCATTCCATCCCTCTGGGTCGTCCCAGTGCACCAGCCCCAAGCATCCAGTATCGTGCATCGAACCTGGACTGGCAACTCGTTTCATACATGATATTTTACATGTTTCAATGCCATTCTCCCAAATCTTCCCACCCTCTCCCTCTCTCTCAGAGTCCATAAGACTATTTCAGTCATTCTTTAACAGCAATTTATGCTTCTCTCCTTTAGAATTTCTGGCCCACCTGATTCAACTCCAATATCTATTTCCTTAGTTATAAGACTGTCTTCTCTTGATGAAAAAAAAAAAATGGTACTGACTGATAGAAAACATTTTGCAACAATTTATGTAAATTATCTTTATTTTCCTATCAGGAAATAAATTTACTAACAATATTTAAAAACAGAAAATAATACATAATTGGTACTTCAATAGTATTTATTTTAGCCTATTCTTTGCAGCCAAAGATAGAGAAGGTCTACATAGTCAGCAAAAACAAGACCAGGAGCTGACTGTGACTCAGATCATGAACTCCTTATTGCAAAATTCAGACTTAAATTGAAGAAAGTAGGGAAAACCACTAGACCATTCAGATATGATCTAAATCAAATCCCTTATGATTATACAGTGGAAGTGGCAAATAGATTCAAGGGATTAGATCTGATAGAGTGCCTGAAGAACATGGATGGAGGTTCGTGACATTATACAGTAGGTGGTAATGAAGACCATCCCCAAGAAAAAGACATGCAAAAAGGCAAAACGGTTGTTTGAAGAGGCCTTACAAATAGCTGAGAAAAGAAGAGAAGCAAAAGGCCAAGGAGAAAAGGAAAGATATACCCTTAGCAATGAGAAATAAGAAAGCCTTCCTAAGTGAACAATGCAAAGAAATAGAAGAAAACAATAGAATGGGAGAGACTAGAGATCTCTTCTAGAAAATTAAAAATACCACAGGAACATTTCTTGCAAAGATGGACACAGTAAAGGACAGAAATGGTATGGATCTAACAGAAGCAGAAGATATTAAGAAGAGGTGGCTAAAATACACAGAAGAACTATACAAAAAAGATCTTCATGACTCAGATAACCACGATGGTGTGATCACTCATCTTGAACCAGACATCTTGGAATGTGAAGTCAAATTCACTCACTCCTTTCTCTTATTTTTGACAGTCTCATTCAGAACTGTAATCCACTTATTACATCAGACCTTTGATCTTCAACCTTTCTATCTGATTCTTTACCCTGGAACCACAAAATACATTTAAACTATACAACTGACAAAGATCAAACCCTTCTTATAACCAGCCTTAACTCAAAGTTTGGAGAAAGTTTCTTTTCTACCTAATTTCTTGCTTAATTAACACAATGCTGTTATCTATATGGATGAGGAAAACCAGATCAAGGTTGTGATATACAACTCTTTATTTTCAGAACCAAATCTTTGAAAAGAACTGCACATACTGTTCTCATTTACCACTTCCTAGCTATGACCAAATAACTAGTCTAATCTTAGATCATCTTCTGGGTTCTTACTGGATTCCTATTTAAATTTTCATTAAAACATTTGACAAATACTTTATGTATATCACATCCCTAGTCTTTGGCTAACTGCCATACTGCTCAGCACAGCATGTCCATCCTTTTTGACATTCTTGCCTTTGGGGAGAAAGATCAGGCATAATCATAACTAGTAAAAAAGTCATAAAAACTATGAGCATATTTAAGACACCAATGAGAAGCAGACTTTGCATTCATGGCATATATGTGATGTCTTTTTGTGCTAATTTAATCAGTCCACTTACATAAAACTGATTAGTTATTTGAAGTGACAAGACTAGTCCCTTCACAAGAGTAGTCAGTGTTTGTACTGATATAATAATCTCACTTACTTGGATGTATTTTGTTATTTATGCTATTTTATCTGGCCATTTCTAACACTCAAAGAATAGGTTTGACTGACTCTCTGGCATTGAATTGACCTAACTAAACAATTGTGCTGAAACTTACATGATCACTTCAAGGCAAGGAGATGGGGAAACAATGGAAAGTGACAAACTTTATTTTTGGGGCTCCAAAATCACTGCAGATGGTGACTGCAGCTATGAAATTAAAAGACACTCCTTGGAAAAAAAATTATTATTTTTTTATTACCAAAAATAATTTTTATTACCAAAAATTATTACCAACTTAGCATATTAAAAAGTAGAGACACTACTTTGCCAACAAAGCTCCATCTAGTCAAAGCCATGGTTTCTCCAGTAGTAGAATGTATGGATGTAAGAGAAAGCAAGCTGAGTGCTGAATAATTGATGCTTTTGAACTTTGGTGTTGGAGAAGGCTCTTGAGAGTCCCTTGGACTGCAAAGAGATCCAACCAGTCAATCCTAAAGGAAATCAATCCTGAATATTCTGTGGAAGGACTGATGCTGAAGCTAAAGCTCTAATACTTTGGCCACCTGATACGAAGAGCTGGTTCATTGGAAAAGACCCTGATGCTGGGAAAGATTGAAGACAGGGACGATAGAGGATGAGATGGTTGAATGGCATCACTGACTTGATGGACATGAGTTTCAGCAAGCTCCAGGAAATGGTGAAGGACAAGGAAGCCTGGTGTGCTGCAGTCCATGGGGTCACAAAGAATCGGACAAGATTGAGCAACTGAACAACAAATAGGCATTCTTAACACAGACAACAGTGGAACTGACTAAAGTTTGACCCTCTTAAGCATCTTCTCACCTTCATTATCATTATTCTAGGCTATATTATCACTGCCTCCTGTCTATATTAATTCAATAATCATATAACTAACCTCTTCTTCCAAGGAGCAAGTGTCTTAATTTCATGGCTATAGTCACCATCTGCTGTGATTTTGGAGCCCAAGAAATAAACTATATCACTGTTTACATTGTTTCCACATCTATTTCCCATGAACTGATGGGACCATATGCCATAATCTTCATTTTTAGAATGTTGAATTTAAAGCCAGCATTTTCACTCTCCTCTTTCACATTCATCAAGAGGCTGTTTAGTTCCTGTTTGCTTCTGGCCATAATGGTGGTGTCATCTGCATATCTGAGGTTATGGGTATTTCTCCTCCCAGTCTTGATTCAAGCTTGTGCTTCATCCAGCCTAGTGTTTCTCATGATGTACTCTGCATATAAGTTAAATAAGCAGGGTGACAGTGTACAGCCTTGACATACTCCTTTCCTGATTTGGAACCAGTCTGTTGTTCCATGTCCAGTTCTAACTGTTGCTTCCTGACCTGCGTACAGGTTCCTCAGGAGGCAGGTGAAGTGGTCTGGCATTTCAATCTTGAAGAATTTTCCATAGTTTGTTGTGATCCCCACAGTCAAAGATTTTGGCAGAATCATTAAAGCAGATATTTTTCTGGAATTATGCTTTTTCTGTGATCTGATGGATGTTGGCAATTTGATCTCAGGTTCCTCTGCCTTTTCTAAATCCAGCTGGAACATCTGGAAGTTCATGGTTCACGTATTGCTGAAGCCTGGCTTGGGGAATTTTGAGCATTACTTTACTCGTGTGTGAGATGAGTGCAATTGTGCAGTCGTTTGAGCATTCTTTGGCATTGCCTTTCTTTGGGATTGGAATGAAAACTAATCTTTTCCAGTCCTGTGGCTACTGCTGAGTTTTCCAATTTTGCCAGCATATTGAGTGCCCCACTTTCACAGCATCATCTTTTAGGATCTGAAATAGCTCAGCTGGAATTCCATTACGTCCGCTAGCTTTATTGGTAGTAATGCTTCCGAAGGCCCACTTTATTTCACATTCAGGATGTTTGGCTCTATATGAGTGATCACACGATCATGGTTATCTGGGATATTAAGATTTTTTTTTTTTATAGTTCTGTGTATTTTGACACTTCTTCTTAATATCTACTGCCTTGTTCAGATCCATACCATCTGGCCTTTATTTGCCCATCTTTGTATGAAATGTTCTGTTGCTATCTCTAATTTTCTTGAAGAGATATCTAGTCTTTTCCATTCTATTATTTTTCTCTATTTCTTTGCATTGTTAGCTTAGGAAGACTTGCTTATCTCCCATTCCTATTCTTTGGAACTCTGCATTCTGATGGGCATAGGTTTCCTTTTCTCCTTGGCCTTTGCTTCTCTCCTTTTCCCAGCTATTTGTAAGGCCTCCTCAGACAACCGTTTTGCCTTTTTGCATTTCTTTTCTTGGGGATGGTCTTCATCACTGCCTCCTGTACAATGTCATGAACCTCCATCCATAGTTCTTCAGGCACTCTATCATATCTAATCCCTTGAATCTATTTGCCACTTTCACTGTATAATCATAAGGGATTTGATTTAGGTCATATCTGAATGGTCTAGTGGTTTTCCCTACTTTCTTCAATTTAAGTCTGAATTTTGCAATAAGGAGTTCATGATCTGAGCCACAGTCAACTCCTGGTCTTGTTTTTGCTAATTGTATAGACCTTCTCCATCCTCAATTGAAAAGAATATAATCAATCTGATTTCCGTATTGACCATCCAGTAATGTCCATGCATAGAGTCATCTCTTGTGTTGTTGGAAGAGAGTGTTTGCTACAACCAGTGTGTTCTCTTGGCAAAACTCTATATGCCTTTGCTCTGCTTCATTTTGTACTCCAGGGCCAAATTTGTCTGTTACTCCAGGTATCTCTTGACTTCCTACTTTTGCATTCTAGTCCCCTATAATAAAAAGGACATCTTTTTTTGGTATTAGTTGGAGAAGGTCTTGTAGGTCTTCACAGAACTGTTAAACTTCACCTTCTTCAGCTTTAGTGGTTGGGGCATAGACTTGGATTACTGTGATATCGAATGGTTTGCCTTGGTAACAAGCAGAGATTATTCTGTCATTTTTGAGACTGCACTCAAGTACTACATTTCAGATTCCTTTTTTGACTGTGATGGCTACTGTATGTCTTCTAAGGGATTCTTGCCCACAGTAGTAGATATAATGGTCATCTGAATTAAATTCACCCATTCTTCTCCATCTTAGTTCTCTGATTCCTAAAATGTCTGTGTTTACTCTTGTCATCTCCTGTTTGACCACTTCCAATTTACTTTGTTTCATGGACCTAACATTCCAGGTTCCTATGCAATATTGCTCTTTACAGCATTGGACTTTATTTCCATCACCAGTCACATCCACAACTGGATATTGTTTTCACTTTGGCTCTATCTCTTCATTCTTTCTGGTGTTATTTCTCTACTCTTCTCTAGTAGCGTATTGGGTACCAATTTCCCTAGGGAGTTCATATTTCAGTGTCATATCTTTTTGCCTTTTCACACTGTTCATGGGGTTCTCAAGGCAAGAATACTGAAGTGGTTTGCCATTCCCTTCTCCAGTGGACCACATTTTGTCAGAACTCTCCATTATGACCCACCTATCTTGGGCGGCTGTACAAGGCATGGCTCATAGTTTTTGTGGGTATTGTATGTTTTTGTGGATATATTTCATAATGACTACTAATTTTGGTATCTTTTTACATATCATGCCCCTTCCCATATATCAAGGTTGTTAATAATAATTCTTTCTACTCTTACAGCTTTAAAGTGAAAGTCGCTCAGTCATGTCCAACTTCTTGTGACCACGTGGACTGTAGCCTTCTGTCCATGGGATTTTCCAGGTAAGAATACTGGAGTGGGTTGCCATTTCTTTCTCCAGGGGCTCTTCCCATCCCAGGGATCAAACCACGTTTCCCACATTGCAGACAGGTTCTTTACTGTGAACCACCAGGGAGCCCCTTATAACTTTAGAGGATTAAAAGTAATTCGTATTAAGAAATTGAGAATCCCCACCAAGGAATGGCGCAAATCATTTATAAGCAGGCTGTATGGTTACTGAGAGTTTCACTGGAATAAAAATTAACATCCATGGGTTCCAGCCTCAGGTGACTTGTACTCTCAGTGTGTGATGCTGAGCATAAGCCTTGTGTAGCTTCAGTTTTTTCATGTGAGAATTAAGGGGACAAATCAGGAGAACCTGTGCTTCTTTGTAATTCCTCCCTGGGGTTGGGATAGGGTCCTAAATTACCAGAATACTCCACAGTTTTATCTATGGAAACTGAATGGAAAATGATCGAGCTGTAGAAGGATTGGTGATGCTTCACTATGTCTTCCAAGATAGTAAAATGCCATCATCACAAACTGCAAAAGAAAAGTGTATGTAGAAGTTTTAGAATTGAAAGAGACTTAGGGGTTCCATCTTGTCCGGCTGTTTTCTTTTATTGTTGATAAACTTGACATAGAGGTGAATTTTTTTGCCCAGAGCCACATGGCCATGGTAGTTAGCATCAGTGCTAGAACTTGATTCTCTTGACTAAAGCCAAGGCTTCTTCCTCACCTCATCCCCATCATTACTTGCTGTCTAACAGTGAGGACAATATTGGTGTAAATGTCTCCAGTTATATTTGTTGATGAGCTATTGGCTAGAGACAGAATCAAATAACTATTCTAACTAGCTAATCTATACAACAAAGTTTCGTCTAGTCAAGGCTATGGTTTTTCCAGTGGTCATGCATGGATGTGAGAGTTGGACTGTGAAGAAAGCTGAATGCCGAAGAATTGATGCTTTTGAACTGTGGTGTTGGAGAAGACTCTTGAGAGTCCCTTGGACTGCAAGGAGATCCAACCAGTCCATCCTAAAGGAGATCAGTCTTGGGTGTTCTTTGGAAGGACTGATGCTAAAGCTGAAACTCCAATACTTTGGTCACCTCATGTGAAGAGTTGACTCATTGGAAAAGACTCTGATACTGGGAGGGACTGGGGGCAGGAGGAGAAGGGGACGATAGAGTATGAGATGGCTGGATAGCATCACCGACTCGATGGACATGAGTTTGGGTGAACTCCGGGAGTTGGTGATGGACAGGGAGGCTTGGCGTGCTGCGATTCATGGGGTCACAAAGAGTTGGACAGGACTGAGTGACTGAACTGAACTGATAGTATCAGCTTCTAGAAGTGTACTTCAGACCTTAAGCTTTATTAGAAAGATGTGATCTTTTCACAACACCTTGTAGGCTCAATTTCAGGCTGTTATAAAAACTAGTTTACGTTTAAAAGTAAATACTAACTTTAAAAAGGCAGAGATGGAATGGCTAACAAAAGATTTTAAAACGCTTGCTATAACAAACTAGAAACAACCACACTTTATTTTCAAACAATACAGAAAAGACAAAATATCTTTTATTAGATTTGTGTACATGAATATCCTGATTTTTGGCTGAATATTTTGACAGAATCATTTTTAAAAGTAAAAAATAATATACATGCATAAATTGATGGTTATGAACAACTCTTAAACATAGGAGTAAATTTTATCCCTTTGCTTGGAATTACTAAATTTGATTTGAAATTATAATATGTATTTCATTATGTAAATGATCCATGTGTTTCACAAATGTCTTTTTTCCCCCATATAAATATCTGTGGCTACATTAAAGCTAAAGTTTTCTTTATTTCCTGTACTCAAAAGCAAATATATGACTTATTTTAAAATTTCTTGTATGATGACATACAGCAAATCCCATCCTTCTTACTTTCCTTCCTTCCCTAAATATGCACTGATAATCTTCCATGTGAGAATTATGCTAAATAATGAGGATATGAAATGAACAAAATAGACATGGTTCCTGTCTTGGTGAATTTTACAAGATAGTTCAGAGGTATATAGGTCACAAAAATTAATATAAATTATACTTTGGCAAGATTTATATATATATATATATATATATATATGAGATATTATAAAATACAGAGGAACTAATTTAGATTGAATTGAAACAATGGAAGGACCAGTAATTGCCTTTTGAAGGAAATGACACAAGTTAAGACTTGCGGAATGAATATGTGTGAAGTAAGGTAAGGCGTGAGAAAACACCCTTACTGACAGGTTGCATAAAATGCAAGTAGAACTAAAATTGTGAAAGACTGAGCAAGTTTAAAGAATTCAAACTAAGTTGCAATGAGTTCATGCAGAAGGTAAGCATACAGAATGAAGGAAATATCTAAGGTGAGGCTGAAAAGGCAGATGGCTAATTCTCAGATTCTGGTAAGTTTCCTACAGAATCTAATTACTGTTACACATTGTCTGAACAACAAAACCTGTCCCAGGGCCAGTCCTTCTATGCTCCCAAGAAATGTTTCATTAACTATAGTGGTTTAATAAATCTTTTCTTCCTTTACATCTATTTCTTGATAATATTTGCCCTACCTAGAAGAACAGCATCATTTTCCTAGCAACTTTGAACAGGCTTGTGAATCACTGGCATAATCCAGGCTTTTGAGATTAAAGGATTTTTGGAAAAAAAAATTTTTTTTTGAAAAGAAAGAAGATAAGACTATTGCCCTTGGAAATTAGTGGTGATCTGCTAGGCTGTCCGGTGCACTTGTTAAACTGGAACTGGAAATACTTTCACCACTCACTATTATGAAGGATTCCAGAACTTATTGATTCAGGTAATTGATGTATACTTTCACAGATACTGAACCTTTGCTATGTACAAAAAGCTCTCTCAATTTTAAGGAGAGGAAACAGCAGCTTGAAATTGATCAAAGCTAGTAGCTGGGTTTTCTGTCACTATTTTTTAAGTTCTCTGGTAAAAGAGCATGACCTTAAAAGCCTGAAAACTATTGTACACAGGAGGAGTTATCCGTGGGATTATTTAGTGTTTATGTTTCACTGATTGTTGTCATTTCCCAGCTCCCCAAGTACTCTCTGAGAAGATCCAATATCATCAATCAATAGTGTCAGAAGGATGTTTTATTAACTTACTTTTCTCTACAACATAGGGCTAAAGAAATCCACAGCTTGACACATTGCTTTCACCAACTCATTTTACAAGAACTGCTTGGCTCTTTGTATTTCACCATAAGTCCAACAACCTGATATTCTTTGGAGGTGCCAAATTCTAGGGACACCCTAGAGACCAAACTTTCTTGTTAAGCATTAGGACATTAAACATGAGAATATGTGCAAGCAGACAGATAAGGTTTAACAACAAGCTAACAGAAGAATAAGCAGTCTTTTGACTCCTATTATAATGTCCTTTTTATTAGAGAATATAACATGCCAAACTGAGTAATCTGCAAGAAAGGTAGTGCTACTACCAAAATGATACTGTTTAAGGACTGACATCCATATCATTATCACAAGCATTCATCATCTTTACACTCCAATTAACCTCTATCTTCCATAATTATATCTTGCCAGTAAATTTCAGAATTATATTACTAAGATCATAGACAAACAGCAATTTGAATTTTAAAAATAAACTAAAGGTTTGCAAGCTATTATCCATTTCACTTCTTCCTGGAATCTTCTAGCATAAATATAAAAGATGAGTATAACAAATACATCACCATTTAGAAAGAGTATTTTCAGATAAATATTCAAATAAGTATTTGAAATAACTATAGAAAAAATGAATTCACTCATCTAAAAATATAGTATAAATTTAGTAAATTGTTGGGGAAATGGGGTCACTTTGTAAGAGTTGCCACTGAGATTTTGTCAGCCTAACATAACAGAAGAGTAATTGTTTTCACTCTTTTCAAATATAATAGTAGCTGGGAGGGAAGGATGAATGAATAGGCTGAGCAGAGAGGATTTTTAGAGTAGTTAAACTATTCTTTACAGTACTATACTGGTGGACATCATTATATATTTGTTAAAATCTCTAATACACAATACACAAATACATAGAACTAACCTTAATTAAACTATAGAATTTGGGTGATAAGGATGAGTTAATGAAGGTTCAAATTTATAGCAAATGTATATAATACTATTGTGGGATTTTGCTAATGGAGGTTGTACATGCAAGTAAAATGGTATATATGTGATCTCTCTTCACTTTTAGCTCTATTTTACTGTGGACCTAAAACTACTCTAAAAACTAAAATGTGTTAATAATAAAACATTTTTTTGTTTATAATAAAATGTTTTTTGTTAATAATAAAACAAATACTTGTAGATATTGAAATTCCAGTATGAAAGTATTTCCTCCATTCTTGCCAATGTTACTATTGTTTACTCACTCAGTCATGTCTGACTCTTGTGAACCCATGGACTGTAGGCCACCAAACTTCTCTATCCCTGGGACTTCCCAGCAAGAATACTAGAGTGGATTGATATTTCCTTCTTCGACCCAGGGATCACACTTGCATCTTCTGCATAGGCAGGCAGATTCTTTACCGCTGAGCCACATGGGAAGCCCCAATGTTATTATTATTGAACTTTAAATGTGTGCATATTTGTGGATGTCAAATTGTATCTCTTTGTTGGATTGATTTTCACTACACTGATTACTCATACAACTAAACCTTTTAAATATACTATAGCCATTCATTATTCCCTAGTACTATAAAATAATTTTTGCTTTTCAAAATGGGGTCTTTTATAGAATTTTTTAATGTTATTGCTGTTGTATAGAAATACTATTGATACTTGCATGCTGATCTTAACAATCATCAACCTGACCATATTCTTTTTTAATTTTAAGAATTGTTTTTATATTTAATTGAATATCTGCAAATAACATACTTTTTTAAATTTTTTCTTTGTATTCATTATAACTTTAGCATTTGTGCTGACATAATCTTGAATAGATGGGATGATAGCATGCACCATAAAGGCTTCCCTGGTGGCTCAGTGGTAAAGAATCTGCCTGCAATGCAGGAGACCTGGGTTCAATCCCTGAGTTGGGAAGATCCTCTGGAGGAGGGCATGACAACCCACTCCAGTACTCTTGCTGGAGAATTCCATGGACAGAGGAGCCTTGCAGGCTAGAGTCCATAGGGTTGCACAGAGTCAGACATGACTAAAGTGACTAAGCAGCAACAGCAGCATGCACCATACATTATTACCAATTTCAGAGAGTAAATTTTACAATGAAATATGAAGTTTTGCAATGGTGCATTAATGGATTCTTTTCACGCAGTAAAGAAAATTCCATCTATGTCATTTGCTAGGAAAGTTAAAATCACAAGCAGAGGTCAAATCTTAACCAGTTATTTTATTGCATTGATTGAAATAACCATAGAAATTTTCTCCCTCAACCACTTGATGTGGGGAGAGTTTCAGTTTACTAATTCTTTTTTTCAAAATTTCACATGCAATAATAAAATATTTCAAATATCCAGAAAAAAACAAAATGATATGGTAATATTAGTAAATGATAACATTTCTGCACCTCTGAATGACACTTTTCATTTCATACAGACAACATGCCCTACAAATACCCCTGAAGCTTCCCTTTTTTATCTTTTTTCTCTCCCTCCTTCTCCAGCACTGAATTTGTTGTATATCATCACAATGTATTTTATATGTTTACTTCCTATATATGCATTCATAAATAATGTATTCTTACATATAAGATGAACTCTGTGTCATCTTTTGACTTTTCTTTCTCAATATTTTATTTTTTTGAGATTTACCTCTATTATATATGTTTTCTTCATTTAGCTTTATTGTTCTTTATCATTCCATTATGTGCTTATGCCACTGTTTATTTCTTTATACAAATTGGATTATTTTGCTTTCTCTACTTCAAACAGTAAATTCAATAAATATCCTATCTAAATCCTTTTATTCACAGGTATAGGGTTTTTTTTTCCCAAGGATATGTTGCTGCATTTAGAATTGCTATGTCATAGACTATGGACATTTCAATTTTACTAAATACTAACTTTATGTTCTTCAAAGTGTCTGTACCAGTTTTCAGTTGTACTACATTTTCTAAATTCCATACATTGTGTTGATGTGTTTGTTATTAACAGATTTAAGTTTTTGGCTATGTAATGTTTGTGAAACATTATCTCTTTTTAATTTTCATTTCTCTGTTTCCTGTGCAATATCTGCATAAGCCTTTGTCCTATAGACCTATGAGAGTAGTAACTTTTGTTTTTAAATGATGAGAAATTTTTGCTTCCTCCACCTCAAAGATAGATTTTTAAAAAAATGTTCCCTTATGAATGGCTTATTTCTAATCTACCTTTATTCTGTGAGTATAGCCTTTTATGGAAATGGCTCTCCATTAGATTTTCTAGGAGGCTCACTATCTTGGCTTTTTTGTCCATGTATCCCTTTAGTTCATCAAAATGTAATTTCAAAGTCACCTAAGCCTAGCAGATATCTCCAAGTAGAAGCTAGCTTGCAAGAATAGTCATCTTTTTGATTTCCCATTTTTAATCTATTTCTTGGGCTTCTGAGTATTTCTTAATTTATGGTCATCTCTATTTAACATGGAATTTGAAATATAAAAAAAAATATATATCCAGCATTTTAGTCTTTTCAATGGGTAGGATGCCCACAAAAATAGACTAATTATTTTCTTTGTCTTCCTTACTAAACTGTATTTTCTGCCAGGCAAGTCTCCATGTCTGCATTGTTCATCATTCCAACTAGAACCCACACTGTTGCTGGCATTGAGTGAGTTGGTGAAAAAAAAATTGGCATACAGTAAGTTGGTGAAAAAATTATATAATGAATGAGGAACTACAAGATGGAGAAAACTAAATCTCAAATTATTGAACATGAAACATTGGGCAGAGATATTTACTTAAAACAAAAGTACTTTCCAATAGAAAATCAGCAAATTTTATGTCAATAATTCTTATTAGTACCTGATGAACTAAATTGGTTTGCATGGAAAGCCCAGAGGGACACAGGATGAACATACATTTGCTAAGTAGAAGCTCAAAGGTTCAGTCAGTTCTACTTCTGATAGTCTGTATCTCTGTAATTTTTGCTGGTAATTTAATATCTCTGAGTGCCAGTTTCCTAATTTCTAAAATTTAAACCTCATTGTGTTATGGGTAATGAATTAAACAATAAACATTAAAATAACAAGTTAATTTTACCTTCCAACATGTAAATATAGCATCACTGCAATAGTTCAAAAGAATCAACATCCGATCAGAATTTCATGACTGTATTCATCTCACTTCTATCATAAATATCAGGGAAAATGAGATTCCTAAATGTTGTTTTCCCCTTAGAAAATCATGAATGATTACCATCATTTTCCTTTTGTATAAACACCATATTATTTTCATTGATTTTTCATTTAAAGTAATTTTACAAGTACAGACATGAGAGTTTGCCATTTGGTAGCAAATTAAAAATTTCTCTATAAGCCAAATTACTTCAGTGGTAAATAATAGGTTTTGAATGTAAGTGATTTATCTCTCTCTCTGAATGAAAGTGTTAAGGAAATTATGGGACATACACTGGCTAATGTTTCTGTCAAGGATAAATATAAGCTTGTATAAGACTGTCAACTGAATGGAACAAAAATGTATTTACATCCTACTCCATGTAAAGTAACTGCAAGGTGATTCCCGCAAGGGATTTGCTTCCTGCTCAGGGGAGAAACAGAGAACCTGGGGGTAAGCAAATAAAAAATAAAGTGAAATATAATAATGAAGGAATAAAATAAGTGCCAAAGAGAAGTATAATCATGTGCAGGTTTTAAAGGTTCGCAAAGAGCTTGAGCTTCAGTATGAATGGTATCTGAAAAGGCTTTCTAGATTATGTGACATTTTAGGCTACCCTTAAAAAGCTGAGCAATTTTTGTGGTTTCAGGTTATAATTAGGAGCAGAGATACTTAAAAGAAGAAATGGCATTTAAGGTAGAAGAAAGAATAAAGAATTCTGATCATATTTTGAAATGACTTCACATTTAAATGACTTGAAGTATAGGAAACTAACAATACTAAAGATGAGGTAGAAATTAAATTTGGGGATAGATCATGGAGATTTAAGCAAGGGACACCTTTAAGATTTTTAAATTAGGAAGTTATAAAACATGAGCTGAATTTGGGAATTTAATTTGACTATTGTCAGGAGAATAAATTAAGTGGACCAGTGTAGGCCACACAAGACATAATAAGGTTCTTTTCTGGGGTACAAGCACTGGAAATCAACAGAGTAGATGAGAAAGATATGACAGAAAAACTATAAACGTTGGCAATGGACTGATTTTCAGAGTGAGAGAGGAGGAAGTGTCAAAGATAATTATAAAGTTTCCAGAGAGAAGGATGATAATGGGTAGAGGAAACAAGACTTGTCAAGAAGATAAGTTATCTTCAAGCAAGGAGTACTGGGTTCTGTTTTGATTAGAGCTTAGATAAATTAAAATGCCCCAAAGGATAGAAATTATGGTTTGGACGTGTGTTACATGTGTCAAAAGTTACCTACATTTGTGGCTCCATTTTTTTTCTTTTAATTATTAAAGTGCATAGGTAGAACTTAACAGTCCTGGATAATAATTCTGAGGACTTTAACAGCCCTGAGCCATCTGATTCCCCACTAGCCTAAGCCATCAAGAATCCTACTGACTGGCCAAGTTCAGATCAGAACTTGTTCAGGGTGGAAGAAGGAAGATCAGAGTGCATTCAAGACAAAATACCCATTTTACTCAAACAATCTTAATCCCCTGTTTCTTATGCTATCCTACCAAGTGCAAATAACTTTTAGAATGTTATCACTGTCTGTTCAGTTGTTATCACTGGTTGTTCAGTTCAGTTCAGTTCAGTCAATTCAGTTCAGTCGTTCAGTCGTGTCTGACTCTTTTCGAGCCCATGAATTGCAGCACGCCAGGCCTCCCTGTCTATCACCAACTCCCAGAGATCATTCAAACTCATGTCCATAGAGTCGGTGACGCCATCCAGCCATCTCATCCTCTGTCGTCCCCTTTTCCTCCTGCTCCCAGTCCCTCCCAACATCAGAGTATTTTCCAATGAGTCAACTCTTCGCATGAGGTGGCCAAAGTATTGAGTTTCAGCTTTAGCATCAGTCCTTCCAAAGAACATCCAGGGCTGATCTCCTTCAGAATGGACTGGTTGGATCTCCTTGCAGTCCAAGGGACTCTCAAGAGTCTTCTCCAACACCACAGTTCAAAAGTATTCAGATGTAATCATGGAAAATAACTGTTTAACAGAAGAAATAGAAAACATTTTCAGCTGCTTGTTTATAGATCACCCATTCACAACCAAGCACCACGTTTTAAATGGGAGTGGTGGTAGTTGTAGCGGTATCATTGCCTTTTATATTAAAAAAAAAATACGTTATTACAGCTAAATTGTTAAAACACAACAAAAAATTGTGAAAAAAACTCAGGACTACCTAAGGAAGTGTCTTAGAGACACTTCCTTTGTGGGAAAAAGAATAGACTTTTTTTTTTCTCATAGACAATCCAGACTAGGTTGAAATACTGAGTCTACCAGGAAGCTATTCCTAATTCCATACAATATGAAAAGATCTGGAATGTCACTATAATAATTGCAGGTGGTTAGGAAATATTCTTTATGGATTTCTGATGTTCTCCTAAGATAACTGAAAACCCAGAAATGTACCCTAACAATTTAACTTATTATTTAAAACATATACAGGTTTGGTACATCTAGGGAAAGTCAGGGGATATAGATAAAGATTCTTCCCCTAAGCAGCAATGCTCTCTACATTCACCCAGAGGGTTGTCCTATTATAAATATCACATGTCCTACAAAGCTAAGGGATATTTAATCTTGTGGGTTAATTAAAATATAAAGTTTCCCTTTCCATTGCCCATTTTTTCCTGCTACTATCCATCCCATATTATTTGCATATTTCAGTTGACATTTTTTCCTTTTCTCTAATCCTTAAGAATTCCACACTTTTAAAAGCTCATATTGTAAACAGTCTACCTTTTTCATGAATGATCTGTGCCTACCTTCATACAGCATATCCTAGCACTTCCATTAGTGAAAGGTAACTAAAATTAGAGAAGGAAGCAATATTTCCAATCACCATGCCCACAGCTTGGGCAGCTGTCATTCAGGTGTTTGGTAATACCTGTTGAGCAAGTATATCTTCTACAGCAGAGGACATGAAATAATTAAATAGCAAGATCCTCTGGGAGAATGTATTTATTAATTTTTTTTACTTTATTATTTTTTTTTTATTTAGAATTTTTTTTTTTTAACTTTACAATATTGTATTGGTGTTTAACATACAACATGTCAGGACAACTATGTTCTGTCCAATAGCAGCTTTGGATTTTTATTAAGGAAACATTCAGGAATTTATTATGACCGTTGTTTAATATAATACAAAATAACTTCTTATCCACCTTCATCACTACAGCAAACTGGTTCAGGACAATTAGACACTCAGTTTAGACACACAGACACACACATTATTTCATAAATAGTAAATAAACAACAGCGGACATCCTGTAGAACATACTGGACACAGCAACTCTCATTGGCATAAAATTGATAAAAAGTTTACTTAAAATGAACTTTGAAAAAGTACATGAGCAAAGTCTAGGAGTAAGAATCCTGATATACAATCCTGATCTATGTAAACTATTAGTGACGAGGGATAGCACAGGACAAGAATAATATCCAGAGTAGAAAATAATCCAAGCAAAGAAATCCAGATAAAACAACAAAAAATTGTGAAAAAAACTCAGGACTACCTAAGGAAGTGTCTTAGAGACACTTCCTTTGTGGGAAAAAGAATAGACTTTTTTTTTTCTCATAGAAAATCCAGACTAGGTTGAAATACTGAGTCTACCAGGATAAAAAGTCTACCAGATAAAAGTGGAGAAGAACAAATCTTAGTAATAGCAGGGCTTCTCTGAGAAGACCTCAGCATTGACCTCAGAGCACCGCAGTATCATGGCTGTTCTTCAAGAATCTGCTCATGACAGTTGAATAACAGAACATGGAAAGGCCCCATTGTGACATGAAAAATAAACAAAACAAAACCTGTTATGTTTTGTCATAGATATCTACATAGAATGACCCCTGTCAATTCAAAGCAGTCAAGATTTTTTATGGATACATGCTGGAACATACCTTAAGGATTAAAAGCAAAAGAAAGAAAGAAAGTGAAGTTGTTCAGTTGTGTCCAACTCTTTGCAACCCCATGGACTGTAGCCTACCAGATTCCTCCATCCATGGGATTATCCAGGTAAGAATACTGGAGTGGGTTGCCATTTCCTTCTCCAGGAGATCTTCCAGACCCAGGGGTTGAACCCGGGTCTCCCGCATTGTAGGCAGACGCTTTACTGTCTTAGCCACCAGGGAAACAAAAGCTAGATATTAATTTATTATTTCCTTCAAGCAACTATGATTATTTTGTTATTGAGTCATTTTAGACCTCATGGCTTAAAATGCTTGATTATTTAATTTTTACTCAGTTCTATTAGGTATTTTTCATGATCTCTATAAACTTCTGTTCCAGCATGTATCCACCTTCTATTTGGAGCACTGTCATTTCTTCCAAACATGTCTTTGTCACTGAGCCTGAATGCCATGTTCAGTTGCAAATTTTTTTCCAGCTAACTCATCTATATCATTATCTCAGGAACTCATATCTTTTGTCAAACATCATTGGGAGAAACTAATCAAGTCTATGATATTTGGGGTTCACCTTCCACACCATCCCTCTTGGACTAAATAATTACATTTTAAATTAAATTCAGAAAAGTGTTCCCTGGTGTTCAATAGTTAGAATTCTGTGCTTTCACTGCTATGGCCCATGTTCAATCCCTGGTTGGGGAACTGAGATCCTGCAAGCCATGTAGTGCAGCCAAAAATAAAGAAGAAAAATTCATGCAAGATAATCACATTTTACCAGTCCCAAGTTATTATTTATAGGCCATTAATTTATCCCCTCATTCTTTCAATACATGCTTATGAAGTATTTGCTATATTCTTTAAATTTACCTAAGTACAAATGATACAAAGATAATTGCAATATAATACCTGCCATCAAGGAGCTCACAATCAAATCTAAAACACCCCAATTTTGTACAATGCAAATAATGAACCACATTCTTTGTGAAGCTGGGAATTATGGAACATGTATACTGTTAAAAAGATACAGGTTCCAAATGGAATCACTCGTGCTAAGCCCACGTCACCAAACCAATACCTGATTAGTACCTCACCTAACTGTAGTCTCAACCTTTCCCTTGAATGTAATCTCAACTGGTCAGTCTAAATTTTTCTGATCAGAACAAATGAGGTAATCTGTCTTATAGACCTTCTTATCCCCATAAGGAAGGTAACCTTGCCTAAAATAATCCTTTTTCTTTAATGACCTCCACATCCCACACCCTCTGTGATTTAAAATCTTTATTATCTCTAGCTCTTTGGAGCTCATTTCTATTTGCTGGATGGAATTCTGAAATCATCTAAATCATTTAATAAAGACAGGTCTTCAGGTTTCCTCAGCTGAATTTTGCCTTTTAGCAAATTTGGTGGCAGTGATGGTATTCAAAGTGAACTTCTGACAGCATTCGGGGATAACAAGGAACACAAGCATGGTACCCTGTGAATCTCTGAGTTCACTCTCTTTCTTACCATTTGAAATAGGTGTAAAAAGAGTCCTGTCCATTCTGAGTTCCACTCTCTTTGCACTGAGACCTGATCTATCTGGCTAGCCTTCACAGGGCTGATCACCTAAAGCTGGCATTTCTGCCAGGAACTCAAGGCCCAAGCCTTTATTTTGGACCCAGTTTTCAAGGTTTTGAATGGAAACCCCCAATCCTTAATTCTATCCCCAGACGCATGTGGGAACTGTCAGTGGCAGTTCCCCATTTAATATGAAGCCCCAGTCTGCAGTTCTCATTTGTTGAGATCTTCAATCCTTTCCCAGTCCAAGGTTCCACAGTGGGGAATTGGTTGGTCACAGAGGGTCTTTTCTTGATCAGGATATAATAGTAACTCTTCTTGGTTAGTGCCAATATGTTAGGGTGCAAATGTTTACTTTCTGTAGAGAAAGGCTAGTTGCTAATGGAAGTCTTGAAGTCAAAGAAGCCCCGCCCCCCAAAAAATGGTGGACATAGAATGAACATTTAAGAGCTGTTAAAACACTTGCCACCAAAGATTCCCATGTTAGGTCACTGAGTCAGATCAAATCAGATCAGATCAGATCAGTCGCTCAGTTGTGTCCGACTCTTTGTGACCCCATGAATTGCAGCACGCCAGGCCTCCCTGTCCATCACCAACTCCTGGAGTTCACTCAGACTCACGTCCATCGAGTCAGTGATGCCATCCAGCCATCTCATCCTCTGTCGTCCCCTTCTCCTCCTGCCCCCAATCCCTCCCAGCATCAGAGTCTTTTCCAATGAGTCAACTCTTCGCATGAGGTGGCCAAAGTACTGGAGTTTCAGCTTTAGCATCATTCCTTCCAAAGAAATCCCAGGGCTGATCTCCTTCAGAATGGACTGGTTGGATCTCCTTGCAGTCCAAGGGACTCTCAAGAGTCTTCTCCAACAGCACAGTTCAAAAGCATCAATTCTTCGGCACTCAGCCTTCTTCACAGTCCAACTCTCACATCCATACATGACTACTGGAAAAACCATAGCCTTGACTAGACGGACCTTTGTTGGCAAAGTAATGTCTCTGCTTTTCAATATGCTATCTAGGTTGGTCATAACTTTCCTTCCAAAGAGTAAGCGTCTTTTAACTTCATAGGGGCAATCACCATCTGCAATGATTTTGGAGCCCCCAAAAATAAAGTCATTGAATGGTTTAGATCAATCTCAGATCACCTGCCAATCTCAAGAAAATTCCCATGCAACAAGATACACTGTAAAACATAACAGCTTCCAAGACAGCAAAACTTCTCTCAGGTATTAGCTTGGTTCCAAGAGACCCAGATGCTTAGTTAAAAAAAAAAAAAAAATATATATATATATATATATATATATATAAAATTTAAAATATAAAATAATTGGATCCTTAAAATCCTTAAAAGAGTAAAATGTGCCATCCCAGCACACCTGCTTGTTTTATGTCTAAGAACTTCAGTACTGAAAGCTATAAAAATCTAGAAAAAAAAAAAAATGGCCCAAATCTTAATGAAGACAGCCTAGAATTTTGTGTCTTGAGAACTTGGCTCAGTAACTATCAGTTTTGGGAGACCCAAAATACAGCTGACAGATATGTGGGCTGAACCCCAATTGTGGCTAAGGGTCTTACTAAATGGCTGCCAGTCCTCAGGGAAATTCATAATCTAGAATTGCAATGGCCATTATGAGGAATGCTCTAATTAGATAAAATTGTTTAACAAGTACACTTGAAATTAGCTGTTCCTAAATTAACCAAACATAATGCATGCCAATTTAATTTGTATGCAGAAGCCTCCAAAAGGCTTCAGTCCTCCAAACAGTTACATTGAAAGATTCATTGCAAAAGGCAAATGAAAAATCAGAGACATAAACTGTACCTGAAGACAATTAAAGTGAAGACTTAATGCAACTCCTACCACTTCCCTTTATCTTCCTTTACTTGGATATTCACTCTAGTTATCCTTGTCCACTCTGAAGAAACTACAAGGCCATAAGCAAAATTTTACCTAGCTAACAGTCTTACAGACTCCTGCATGACAAGACTCTGAGACGTTTTTCTGGTAAACTCCTGTGTTATTCCTGTAAACAGCCAAGGGGAATCTAAAATTTAAAAAAAAAAGAAAAAAAAAAAAAAACTTTCTAAATTCTGATAAACACTGAAGCCACAGCTGGGATTCTGGAAAAACTGGCAGAAGCCAGCCAAAGGTAAGAATTTTTACCAGAGTGACCCCATCCCAATTTCTGTATGTAGAACCTGGTAGGAAGAAAGAGAATACCTTTTGAATACTCTGGGGGGATGCTTCTTGAGTCCAAAGGGTGGTTAAATGCTGCCAGAAATACTTATTGTTTGTCCCATCTGAAAACTGACAAGATACTTGACAGAATTTGGTAACTGTATAATCAGAAATTTGGCTAAATTGGAAATATTCAGAGCCTGATAGAAAATTTTTTTGGTCTCCTCCCTTAAGCTAAATGTATCCAGAGGGAAAGAGAAAACTTCTAAAGCCTTTGTAAAAGGATTTATGGGTAGATCAACCTATGATGTAATTTAAGTTACAACCCATTTCTCTGAGGAATTAAAAGCAACTGTCCTTATCTTAGAAATCTTTGCAAAACCAGAAAAACAGATCAAGATGCCATTCAAGGTCCACCTGTTTCTTTTTACCAGTCCTCAAGCCTCCCCTAGTTATTTCAAAAGGGTTTTAAAATCATGGCCTTAGAAATCTGAGGTCCTTCTTAAGAAAGGGAAGTCATTCATTCATGTCCGACTGTTTGCGACCCCATGGACTGTAGCCCACCAGGCTCCTCCGTCCATGGGATTTTCCAGGTGAGAGTACTGGAGTGGGTTGCCATTTCCTTCTCCAGGGGATCTTCTCCACCCAAGAATCGAACCCCGGTCTCCTGCATCATAGGCAGACGTTTTACCATCTGAGCCACCAGGGAAGTCAAAGTCCTTCTTTGCGGAACTTAGATACTTTCCCTGTGTCAGTCAGATGTAATGTTTACCCAGTCTTCTCCAGGAAATCTTGTCTATACCATCCCCAATTCACTAGACTGAAGAGGAACCAGAGAAAGAAAGAAAGAAAAAAGGGCTTTTAAAAAAATTTAAGCTGATGCGCAGCTTCCATAAGATTTGTATTTGTCCATGACAAATAATCTTAAGTGTCTTGTCCACAACTAGTAGAAAAGGCTTTAGTCATTTGAACAGGTAAACTTAACTTATGTCAACTGTTCTTGCATAAGCTAGTGGATTTTGCATTATTATACTTGACTCATGGCTAATATTTTAAAAGAAAACTATAAGGTCTCTGTTTGCATTGGCCTGTATGTTTATGTGTGTGTGTGTGTGTGTGTGTGTGTGTATCATAGATGTGTGGTATTTTCTACCTTTAGCTGGTATTCCAGTAATTAATTTCTAAGTTGAACTCTATTTAATTGGTTTGAAGAAAATTAAGCATACATATAAATTAACTCTCATAAATATAATAAAAAACTAACCCCAATTTTTTTGGGTTCACATAATCTTTAGTAAATGAAACTAGTTCAAGTTATTGGTTTAATTAAAAGAGGCATGTCTTTAGTTATCAGCATTAAATATAATACTTTTATTCTACCTAGGCTCAAATCAAGTTAGTCCATGTTATTTCTTTAAAAATTTGTTAGCAAAAAAATAACTTGAGATGATTGCTGACTCTGTCTAATGTCTCATAAAGTTTTCATGGGTAATCTAAACATAATTGTTAAGAACAAGCATATTAAATAGATGCAAATAGGATAAAAAAGTATAGGTGAACTTTTTCAATAGTTTCCCCAAATCTTTTTGGTAACCTGACATCTTAAAGTTTTGATAAGCTAAATTAAATGATACATAGTCATTAAATAGCTAGGTTATTTCCTAGATAAAATACTGAAACATTAATCACTGAACATATATTTCCCTATTTTTGTCTTCTTATTACAGAGAAATTGAAGTTTTTTTTTTGTTTTTTTTGTTTTGTTTTTTTGGTTAGTAAATATCTTGTACCACACTGAGAAATTTACAGTTAAAAAGTACATTTTTAAAAATGCATTAAATGTAGATTTTAGCTTGTTAATTAAGTGACTGAGTTTCAGTAGCAAAGTAAGCTGGTATAAAATCAGAATTTGGATTTCTCTTGGTTAAAAAGACAAGGTTTAACTGAATCATTGGTCTACTCAATAAGTTATTGTAAAAGGTTTTCTTTACTTCTTAAAATAATCTGTCTAGAAAACAAAACTCTTGTATATTGTCAAAATAATCACCTATGTTCCATGTTATCTTTGATTACTTAGGTAAATATAGTCCTTTTGATACTAAAAGAGCTGTTTTTCTCAAAACTGTGTAGCCTTCTATATTTGCTTGTCAAGTATTACTTTGGTTAAATAGATAACTAAGTATTGTTTCACAGTGAACTATGATTTTATTTGACCTAGTGTTTTAAAAATATTTTTGAAAAACTTCCCCAAAATAGATTTCTAAACTAAGACTTTTTTACTTCAAACTAATTTTGGGAATTTCCAGAGGGTCAGTGGAGAGTCAATCTCAAAATATGTGTTCCTCTCTCCTTATTAAGAAAAGCTATGTTAAACTAATTAGGCTAATTTAATTTGTTAAATTACATGGGACCATTGTCAAGAAGTAACATTAAGCATTCTTAATGCTATAACTGTGTCAGTTCAGTTCACTTCAGTTGCTCAGTCATGTCCGACTCTTTGCGACATAATGAACCACAGCACACCAGGCCTCCCTGTCCATCACCAACTCCCGGAGTCATCCCAAACCCATGTCCATTGAGTTGGTGACGCCATCCAACGATCTCATCCTCTGTCGTCCCCTTTTCCTCCTGCCCTCAATCTTTCCAGCATCAGGGTCTTTTCAAATGAGTCAGCTCTTCAGATCAGGTGGCCAAAGTATTGAAGTTACAGCTTCAAAATCAGTCTTACCAATGAACACCCAGGACTGATAACTGTGTAGGTGTATATCTGTTCCAGAAATTGTGTTAAATTTCTAAAAGTCTAATATGTTCTGGTGTAATGGTATCAGTCATACTTCCAGTTGCTATCTTAAAATTTTGTGTTTCAGAGAAATAAAATAGTTTCCTTGTCAATTCTATTATAATAAAGTCTTATTAGATTTTTAACAATGGGCATTTTCAAGTCTTTTGTCACTTGCAGTTATTATTTTATTCTGATGCTTTGCAAAAATGCTTCTGCAAAAGCACCTCATCTTCAAGGAGATTAAAGAAAAGAATTTCAGTAAGTACAGGTTTTTTATAATTTTAAGCTCATAAAACTGAACTGAGTAAGGGTTTCCAGAACTAATAGAAAATTGGGCTTGAGAGTAGGAAGAATTAATTAACAGGAGTCTGAATGAACTGAGGATGATTATAATTCCTATTACTTTTTGTTTGAAACACTGATGGTTACTTAATGTTTTGTTTTTCCAGATTTAAGGGAACTTTTTTCTCTTAAGCTATCTGTGAATTATAGCAATTTGATAAAATATAACTTTATAGATAAGAATAAACCATTTGTATTTGAGTCCTACCTGATCCTTCCTCCTTTAGAAAAGCTTGAATAGTCTTTTCATGGCAATACATATACAGTTAATGATTTTCATAGGCTTCGTAATAATCTGTTCTCCTTGTAACAGGACTTGGAAAAATTGATGTGATACATACTTTGTTTACAAGGTTCTAACAAAGCAGTAGTTTAATAAAAGAGCTCATATGGTCAATCACTATTCTTGCCTCAGTTACAAAAATAACCAGACCAAGTTTAGTGCAACATACTAAGATTATGTTTAGGAAAAAGAGGGGTAACTGTAGGTTAAAAAAATAAAAATGCTGTTTGTACCTTTGTAGGGTTCCCAGTTGGCTCAGGGGTAAATAATCTCCTGCCAATGCACGAGACATAGGTTCTATTCCTGGGTCAGGATAATCCCCTGGGGGAGGAAATGACAACCCACTCCAGTATTCCTGCCTAGGGAATCCCTTGGACAGAGGAGCCTGGTGGGTTACAGTCCATGGGGTCACAAAGAATCGGACATGACTGAGTGACTACTGCTGTCCTTGAATCTTCCTGGATGAGAACATACAGGGCCTCCTCTCTCTCTGGATGGCAGCCAAACTTAAGGGATTGAAACCTTGGATAAATATCTCATAGCTGAAGAAGGCTCCATCTGACAACTGGCCCTGTACAAATGCTGGAGTCCTTCAAATCAAAGCATCCAAGCAGAGAAGTAACTAACATCAAAGTAGGCTGCTTCTTCCTAGGACACCAGATCAAGACTTCAAACATGAAGCCCCTTCTCAATGGCCTGAAATGATAATACCGTTATCATATCTCTGAGGGCATTGCTAATGGGATTAATCTCTGGAATTTAGAACAATGTTCTATTTCAGGTTAGGAGAAAATTTCACTGACCCCTGGCTTGAATAGGTAAATGTAACAATCTCTGCAAATGAATTAATTTACAGTGTCACTGTGGTGGAAATGGTTTGGGTACCCAAAGTATTCATCTTTGTCTGTGGTAATTATCATTCTCCTTATTAATATCCAGATAGCCAGTGTATAGCCTGGAAATATCTCAGGTATCTAACTGTGCCTCAGGATTTTCTCATTTTGGTAAAAGCTGTACTTTACTTGTTAGGAGTAAATGTAAGTGAGAATATGATCAGAAACCTCTCCTTAACTCTTGAAGATATTGATGAAACTTCTAAGACAATAGCTCCCCCCCACCCCGCCCCACTAATAGAATTTCTAGATGGTCTGGCCGTTGTTGTCTTTGATTGTCTATTAACTGAGCAAGGAGGTATCTGTGTTGTAACCAATATCTCTTGATACACCTGTATTAACACTTTTGGGAAAGGTGAAACTCAGTTACATAAGATCACTGAGCAAGCCAGTTGGCTTAAAAGGGTGACTCCTTCACTGGGGTCTTTCTTTAGTATATTTTGTGATTCGTTTGTGTATTCGGGACTGTGGCTTTGAAGAGCACTGCAAACATGGGGGACTATCCTGCTTATAATAACCATCGTAATCTCCCTGGTGCACTATATTGGCCCAAGAGTTTTAAACTCATTTCCATCTGCAAGTAATCTCCGTAAGACCAGCACATCAAAAAGGAAACAGAGGACTACTGACTTAATAATTGTAAACCTGAAGTCATAACCCGTGAATATTACAGTGATAAAGCAAAAAATGTCATGACCTGAGAATACTACGCAAAAGATCAACAAAAGCTATAAGAACTACAGAGCTGTAGCTGAAGGTGGCATTAAACCTTTAAATTTTGATCATATCTCTCAGTTGAGCTGAGAGTCATGATCAAAAGGTGGGGGTGTGAGGGACTGTTGAAAAGAAATGAGACGCACAAAGTGGAGTTACTTGTACTGAGTTCATCACCAAACCAAGACTTCTTACCAAACCTAATTGCAGTTTCATTCTTCCCCAGGAATATCTCTCAAGTGGTCAGTCTGAAATTTCCTGATGAGCACTAATGAAGTAATCACCTGACACTTTTGTCCCCTAAAAAGAAAGTGTGTGCATGCTCAATCACTTCAGTCATGTCCAACTCTTTGCGACTCTATGGACTGTAACCCACCAGGCTTCTCTGTCTTTGGGATTCTCCAGGCAGGAATACTGGAATGGGTTACCATGCCCTCCTCCAGGGGATCTTCCCAACCCAGGAATCGAACCTGCCTCTCCTGAGTCTCCTGCATTGCAAGCAGATTCTTTACCACTGAGCCACTGGAGAAACAAAAAGCAGGTGACCCTGCCTGCCTGAAACAATCTTTTTTGTTTATGATTGTCTTGTCCCAACCTCTTTCTGCCTTTAAAAACCTTGTCTTTTTTTCGTAGCTCTTTGGTGCTCATTTCTATTTGCTAGATGTGGTGCTGCCTGATTTATGAATCATTTAGATCTCCACATTCACTCAGTAGACTTCTGTCTTTTAACAATACTTGATCCAGATGATGTTAGCAAAATTGAGATGAGTGGGGTGACAGGAATGGAAACGAGGACTTGGCTGGGTCACTGAAGTCCTAAATACGTGTCTTGTTAAATGAGAAAATAAGTGGAAAAGTCAGCTGTATTTTGGTGGATGAGGTAATGCAAATTGCAATAATAAATTTCATGGCATGGAATATCGGGGGAGTCAGAGAAAACACGTTCTGCATCAGCATAAGAAGGAGGTAAAGACAATGGGTTTGAAAATGGCAACTGTCAATTAGCCCAATACTGAGATATAGCTCCAGTAGAAAGTTCTTTGGAATTCTTTGTTTTCAAACTTAACTCAGTAATCTATCAGGAGCAGTAATAACAATAGTAATAATTTTCATCATCTCTGACTGAATTAGAGGCATACAGCTCAGATATAAAGATTACTCATCTAGTCCTTGTACTATCTAATCTGCTCTTGTCTTGAAGGCATTTCAAAATTAAATTAAATGAAAAGAAATGAGTTTTCTTGTCAGCTCACTCTCAAATATGCAACTCATTTTAATTTACACATGAGAACGGAAACAGCCTACTGAGTATGTGAAGGAAAAAAGAAAATCAGAAAAACACATATTTCCCTAGACAACTGCCAATTCAACATTTCTTTTTGGAAGAGATGTAGATAATTCTCTGTGGTGAAAATAATCGTTTCTTGGGCCAATAAGTCAGAAAATAGCAAATGGAAATGGGAAACACTGACTTAAATTGTTACTGGAAAACAAAGCTTTTGGCTTTACTATTTACAAAAGTACAAATAGAATAGATTAGAGTCACTTTTGAACTTCCCCATTGTCTCCCCCCACCTCTGGCACCTTTTAGTTCATAAAGTAAAACTCCAGTTAAAAATTAAATTGCAATAATACAAAAAAAAGAAAATGCTATAATTACTATTTTAAATAAGAATGATTTAAAAAAGGTATAAGTAACCTTATCATTATTGAATATTTTAAAATCTATAACAGCTTCATATAGAATACCTGCTCACTTTAGATTATACAAACATTATTTGTCTCTTTATTTTCTCCCAGTCTGCAGTCCTCCTTTTGCTCCAAATAAAACTTAATTGACAACACTCAAGTTATGCATCTTTTTTAGTCAACATTGGTAAATTCATTGAAGAAAAAAGAAGGCAAGATCAAACAAAACATATTTCTACAGATGCGTGTATGTGCATATGCATGTACATGCATATGAATGAATTTGTGTGTATGAGAATAAACTAAAGAATGGAGACACATTTGTGTGTGTGTGTGTGAAAGATTTTAAAATGTTCGTAGTGAGAAAATAATAATAATCATTATTTTCTTTTTGAATGACTACCATAGTTTTGTCTCTGAGTAGAAAACTTATGTTTTAAAAACAGTGCTGTAGTGAAGTTAAATTACTTGGGTCCAACAGATAGATAAGGGCTTCCATTGTGGCTCAGTTGGTAAAGAATTGGCCTGCAATGCAGGAGACATGGGTTTAATCCCTAGGTTGGTAAGATCCCCTGGAGGAGGGAAAGGCTACCCACTCAAGTATTATGGCCTAGATAATCCCATGGACTGTATAGTCCAATGGGTTACAAAGAGTTGGACACGGCTGAGCAACTTTATTTTTTTTGCAGAGAGATATATTCATTCAGTGAATGTTTATTGAGCTCTTATGGCAGCCAGATACTCCAAAGGATAGCATATGTAGTCTTTATGATGGAAAAACTGCTGTTTAATTTCTGTGATTCTTTTCGGCCATTGCTGGTAACCAGGAGTTTGTCACCCTCAAATATGCTTCTTTGGCACAAGGATTATTTTAGGCTGATTATTTTTAAGAAACAGCAGATATAAAAAAACCTCTAAAAGTTTAGGAGAGGTTATCCTTTTGTAAGAAACATTTACATTTTCAACAACACAAGAGAAGATTCTACACATGGACATCACCAGATGGTAAACAGCAAGATCAGAGTATTATATTCACTGTAGCCAAAGGAGGAGAAGGTCTATACAATCAGCAAAAACAAGACTGGAAGCTGACTGTGACTCAGATCATGAACTCCTTATTGCCAAATTCAGACTTAAATTGAAGGAAGTAGGGAAACCCTGGAGAAGGCAATGGCACCCCACTCCAGCATCTTGCCTGGAAAATCCCATGAATGGAGGAACCTGGTAGGCTGCAGTCCATGGGGTCACTAGGAGTCGGACATGACTGAGCGACTTCACTTTCACTTTTCACTTTCATGCATTGGAGAAGGAAATGGCAACCCACTCCAGTGTTCTTGCCTGGAGAATCCCAGGGATGGGGGAGCCTGGTGGGCTGCCGTCTGTGGGGTCGCACAGAGTCGGACACGACTGAAGTGACTTAGCAGCAGCAGCAGCAGAAGCAGCAGGGAAACCCACTAGACCATTCAGGTATGACCTAAATCAAATCCCTTATGACTCTACAGTGGAAGTGAGAAATAAATTTAAGGAACTAGATCTGATAGATAGAGTGCCTGAAGAACTACAGATGGACATTCATGACGTTGTACAGGAGACAGGGATCAAGACCATTCCCAACAAAAACAAATGCAAAAAGAAAAATGGCTGTCTGAGGAGGCCTTACAAAAATAGCTGTGAAAAGAAGAGAAGTGAAAAGCAAAGGAGAAAAGGAAAGATATACCCATTTGAGCACAGAGTTCCAAAGAATAGCAAGGAGAGATAAGAGAGCCTTCCTCAGTGATCAATGCAAAGAAATAGAGGAAAACAATAGAATGGGAAAGATCAGAGATCTCTTCAAGAAAATCAGAGATACCAAGGGAATACTTCATGCAAAGATGGGCTTGATAAAGGACAGAAATCGTAGGGACCTAACAGAAGCAGAAAATATTAAGCAGAGGTGGCAAGAATATACAGAAGAACTATACAAAAAAGATCTTCACAATCCAGATAATCATGATGGAGTGATCACTCACCTAGAGCCAGAAATCCTGGAATGTGAAGTCAAGTGGGCCTTAGGAAGCATCACTACAAACAAAGCTAGTGGAGGTGATGGAATTCCAGTTGAGCTACTTCAAATCCTGAAAGATGATGCTGTGAAAGTGCTGCACTCAATATGTCAGCAAAATTGGAAAGCTCAGTAGTGGCCACAGGACTGGAAAAGGCAAGTTTTCATTCCAATCCCAAAGAAAGGCAATGCCAAAGAACGCTCAAACTATCACAAAATTGCATTAATCTCACATTCTAGCAAAGTAATGCTCTAAATTCTCCAAGCCAGGCTTCAACAGTACGTGAACTGTGAACTTCCAGATGTTCAAGCTGGTTTTAGTAAAGGCAGAGGAACCAGATATCAAACTACCAGCATCTGTTGGCAATTTCTGCATTATTGACTATGCCAAAGCCTTTGATTGTATGGATCACGATAAGCTGTGGAAAATCCTTCAAGAGATGGGAATACCACACCACCTGACCTTCCTCTTGAGAAATCTGTATACAGGTCATAAATCAGCAGTTAGAACTGGACATGGAACAACAGACTGGTTCCAAATAGGAAAAGGAATATGTCAAGGCTGTATATTGTCACCCTGCTTGTTTAACTTATATACAGAGTACATCATGAGAAACACTGGGCTGGATGAAGCACAAGCTGGAATCAAGATTGCCAGGAGAAATATCAATAACCTCAGATATGCAGATGACACCACTGTTATGGCAGAAAGTGAAGAAGAACTAAAGAGCTTCTTGATGAAAATAAAAGAGGAGAGTGGAAAAAGTTGGCTTAAAGCTCAACATTCAGAAAACTAAGATTATTGCATCTAGTCCCATCAATTAATGGCAAATAGATGGGGAAATAGTGGAAACAGTGGTTGACTTTATTTTGGGGGGCTCCATAATTACTGTGGATGGTGATTGCAGCCATGAAATCAAAAGATGCTTACTCCTTGGAAACAAAGTTATGACCAACCTAGACATCATATTAAAAAGCAGAGACATTACTTTGCCAACAAAAGTCCATCTAGTCAAGAGTATGAGTTTTCCAGTAGTCATGTATGGATGACAATATTCTTTATATTCTTTGCAGCCAAAGATGGAGAAGCTCTATACAGTCAGCAAAAACAAGACCAGGAGCTGACTGTGGCTCAGATCATGAACTCCTTATTGCCAAATTCAGACTGAAATTGAAGAAAGTAGGGAAAACCACTAGACCATTCAGGTATGACCTAAATCAAATCCCTTATGATTATACAGTGGAAGTGAGAAATAGATTTAAGGGCCTAGATCTGATAGATAGAGTGCCTGATGAACTATGGAATGAGGTTCGTGACATTGTACAGGAGACAGGAATCAAGACCATCCCCACGGAAAAGAAATGCAAAAAATCAAAATGGCTGTCTGGGGAGGCCTTACAAATAGCTGTGAAAAGAAGAGAAGTGAAAAGCAAAGGAGAAAAGGAAATATATAAACATCTGAATGCAGAGTTCCAAAGAATAGCCAGAAGAGATAAGAAAGCCTTCTTCAGCGATCAATGCAAAGAAATAGAGGAAAACAACAGAATGGGAAAGACTAGAGATCTCTTCAAGAAAATCAGAGATACCAAGGGAACATTTCATGCAAAGATGGGCTCGATAAAGGACAGAAATGGTATGACCTAACAGAAGCAGAAGATATTAAGAAGAGATGGCAAGAATACACAGAAGAACTGTACAAAAAAGAGCTTCATGACCCAGATAATCACAATGGTGTGATCACTGACCTAGAGCCAGACATCCTGGAATGTGAAGTCAAGTGGGCCTTAGAAAGCATCACTAAGAACAAAGCTAGTGGAGGTGATCAAATTCCAGTTGAGCTATTCCAAATCTTGAAAGATGATGCTGGGAAAGTGTTGCACTCAATATGCCAGCAAATTTGGAAAACTCAGCAGTGGCCACAGGACTGGAAAAGGTCAGTTTTCATTCCAATCCCAAAGAAAGGCAATACCAAAGAATGCTCAAACTACCACACAATTGCACTCATCTCACACGCTAGTAAAGTAATGCTCAAAATTCTCCAAGCCAGGCTTCAGCAATATGTGAACCGTGAACTTCCTGATGTTCAAGCTGGTTTTAGAAAAGGCAGAGGAACCAGAGATCAAATTGCCAACATCTGCTGGATCATGAAAAAAGCAAGAGTTTCAGAAAAACATCAATTTCTGCTTTATTGACTATGCCAAAGCCTTTGACTGTGTGGATCACAATAAACTGTGGAAAATTCTGAAAGAGATGGGAATACCAAACCACCTGATCTGCTGCTTGAGAAATTTGTATGCAGGTCAGGAAGCAACAGTTAGAACTGGACATGGAACAACAGACTGGCTCCAAATAGGAAAAGGAGTTCGTCAAGGCTGTATATTGTCACCCTGTTTATTTAACTTATATGCAGAGTACATCATGAGAAACGCTGGACTGGAAGAAACACAAGCTGGAATCAAGATTGCCGGGAGAAATATCAATAACCTCAGATATGCAGATGACACCACCCTTATGGCAGAAAGTGAAGAGGAACTAAAAAGCCTCTTGATGAAAGTGAAAGAGGAGAGTGAAAAAGTTGGCTCAAAGCTCAACATTCAGAAAACGAAGATCATGGCATCTGGTCCCACCACTTCATGAGAAATAGATGGGGAAACAGTGTCAGACTTTATTTTTCTGAGCTCCAAAATCACTACAGATGGTGACTGCAGCCATGAAATTAAAAGACGCTTACTCCTTGGAAGGAAAGTTATGACCAACCTAGATAGCATATTCAAAAGCAGAGACATTACTTTGCCAACAAAGTTTCGTCTAGTCAAGGCTATGGTTTTTCCTGTGGTCATGTATGGATGTGAGAGTTGGACTGTGAAGAAGGCTGAGCGCCGACGAATTAATGCTTTTGAACTGTGGTGTTGGAGAAGACTCTTGAGAGTCCCTTGGACTACAAGGAGATCCAACCAGTCCATTCTAAAAGAGATCAGCCCTGGGATTTCTTTGGAAGGAATGATGCTAAAGCTGAAACTCCAGTACTTTGGCCACCTCATGAGAAGAGTTGACTCATTGGAAAAGACTCTGATGCTGGGAGGGATTGGGGGCAGGAGGAGAAGGGGACAACAGAGGATGAGATCCCTGGATGGCATCACTGACTCACTGGACGTGAGTCTGAGTGAACTCCAGGAGTTGGTGATGGACAGGGAGGCCTGGCGTGCTGGGATTCATGGGGTAGCAAAGAGTCAGACACAACCTAGAGACTGATCTGACCTGATGTATGGATGTGAGAGTTGGACTATAAAGAAAGCAGAGTGCTGAAGAATTGATACTTTTGAACTGTGGTGTTGGAGAAGATTCTTGAGAGTCCCTTGAACTTCAAGGAGATCCAACCAGTCCATCCTAAAGGAAATCAGTCCTGAATATTCATTGGAAGGACTGATGCTGAAGATGAAACTCCAATACTTTGGCCACTTCATCCAAAGAACCAACTCATTTGAAAAGACCCTGATGTTGGGAAAGATTGAAGGCGGGAGGAAAACGGGATAGCAGAGGATAAGATTCTTGAATGGTATCACTGACTAAATGGACATGAGTTTGAGTAAACTCTGGGAGTTGGTGATGGACAGGGCAGCCTGGTGTGCTGCAGTCCACAGGGTCATAAAGAGTTGGACATGACTGAGCATCTGAACTGAACTTTACGTTTTCAAGAGACATTTCCATTACTAAGGGTGTCGTCTTCTCTGCACCAGAAAGAGAATAATTGGTCCCTAGAAACTCTTATCAATGACTTAAGTCTGCATAACAAACCTCCTCATGTTTCCTTAGAGCCTCCAAAAACTGGCTCCACCATCCCCCAACATCTTCTTTTGTCTTTAGCTGGACATGGTCTTTAAGGTTGTTGCTTAGGCCATTTTGGGGAGTTACTTAGTTTTCCTGAGTTTCTCCCATATACATAGGAGTCATATATGGTTAGTAAACCTCTGTTGAATAACCGTTTCCTCTTATTAATCTGTCTTTTATTCCAAGGGTTGGGGATGGAGGGTTGGGAGGGGAAGTGGTTTCAGCCAAGGTCCTAAAAGGGTAAACGGAAGATTATTTTTTTTCTCCCACACTGGTACAAGGACTACTCCCTTTTCTCTATATATAACAGTGTGTGTGTACATCTAGACATGAATACTGTATATAATCTATGTCATCTTTCTGATTCTGAACAGAACATAAGAACTAGTTCCCTTATGAAAATATGCACTCTCTACCCTTTCCATTCCTTACTAATCATCACTACCCAAAATATTTGACTTAGTGGTTTGTCTTTTGCTCTGAGATTAGGATATCTTTGCATTGAATAATGGGGATGGGGATTTTTTAAAAAATGGAGTGCTGAAGGAGGGATTAATAGGCACAGGATGGGAGCTTTTAGGGTAGTTTAGCTACTCTGTATAGGACTGTAATGGTGGATACATGCCATGATACATTTGTCAGAACTGAAAATCCCCTGGAAGAGGGCATGGCAACCCACTCCATTATTCTTGTATAGAGAATTCCAAGGACAGAAGAGCCTGGAGGGCCACAGTCCATAGGGTCTCAAAGAGTTGGACACGACTGAATTGAGTTAGCACAAAAATCACATAGAATGTACAACTCAAAGAGTGAATCTTAATGTCAACTATGGACTTGTAAGATATTACTGATGGGGCAACTGAGTGAAAAAAAAAAAAACAAAAAAAAAACAAAAAAAACATTGAACTACTTTTCTTGGGCTCCAAAATTTCAAAGCTCATAGACAATAGTGTTTCTAAAACACATTTTCAAATAAAAAGCACCTAGGGAGCTTGCAACAGTTTCAATGTCTAGAGCAATCATAACACTGGTAATATAATAATCTCTTGGAGTGGTGTCCAAAGTAGGTAGATTTACCTCAAAGTTCTCTGAAGTTAAGGAAAGTTTTAAAGTACTAATATGAGAAAATCATGTCATAACTAAAAGAATTTAAGCCACTGTTGTGGATAAATATTTTCTTAAAAGTCATATAGGACTTGCTGGCAATTTAAAAGATTATGTGCATGTAGCTTATATTATCAATGGGAAGAAAGTATGAGAGGCCATTTCTTCTTCCTTTGCACCTGAGGGGACTCTAGTAATTGAATATAATAAAATTTAAGTTTAAATCTTCCAATTATGTTGGTAAATTGTACTTTTAAAACCAGCTCTGACAGATTGAAGAAGACCATTGATACAGAAAAATAGCAAAAATGACAATAATGAAAATTCAGGAAACTGCTCCAGTAAAATTCTGTAAAGTGACATGTGAGCAAGTTAAACTGCTACATTAAAGTATCCAGGACTAGACCTATCACATAGTTCTCTGCAATTCAGTAAGGCAGAAAATTATTTCTTGCATATGTAGAGTTCTCCCTTATACAAATTATTGTTTCTTCACAGTACTCTTCTCGAGTACTGTGTTTTCTTCATAAAGATTTTTTTTTTAAAAAAGATCTCCTGTGTTGCCGGCAGATTCTTTACTGCCTGAGCCACCAGGAAAGCCCAATGTGCCTATAATTCTACTCTATTAAGTCATACAATGTGGTTTTACCCATATACCTGGATTATTGTTTACAATAAAAAAAATCGTAACATTGTCTTATGTACACTACAATTGAAGCTTTTCACTTTTTATCTCATTCTTATTGGATACAAGAGTTCTAATCATGCCTCTCCTACCGAATTTTTTTGTTTTGTGTAATACTCTTAGAACATTTGTTTAGAATGAGAGAAGAGACTTTTTTTTGGTATGGCTACTATACTTTATTTTTAATTTATATTTTCTCATTTGGTAAGTGGCAGTGCTAGCAACATACCTACACCTTCAACACAGTTCAGACAACTGCTAGTCTCACATTTGCAAACTTTCAGTAGAAAATTTGTAAATCAAGTACAAAAAAAAAAAATGAAGCACATTATATTTTTTACCAGGAAAAGAGGATATTCTCTGTGCCAAGAATACCTGTCTCTTATTTAATAAATTCTCCAGTAGTAGAGGAAAAATATCAGTTGTGACCTAACCAGTAAAAAAGACAATTAATATGAGCCAACAGACTGGTTCCAAATAGGAAAAGGAGTACGTCAAGGCTGTATACTGTCACCCTGCTTATTTAACTTATATGCAGAGTACATCATGAGAAACATTGGGCTGGATGAAGCACAAGATGCAATCAAGATTGCTAGGAGAAATATCAATAGCCTCAGATATGCAGATGGCATCACCCTTATGGCAGAAAGTGAAGAAGAACTAAAAGGCCTGTTGATGAAAGTGAGAGTGGAGAGTGAAAAAGTTGGCTTAAAGCTCAACATTCAGAAAATGAAGATCATGGCATCTGGTCCCATCACTTCATGGGAAATAGATGGGGAAACAGTGGAAACAGTGTCAGACTTTATTTTTGGACTCCAAAATCACTGCAGATGGTGAGTGCAGCCATGAAATTAAAAGATGCTTACTCCTTGGAAGGAAAGTTATGACCAACCTAGGCAGCATATTCAAAAGCAGAGACATTACTTTGCCAACAAAGGTCCGTCTAGTCAAGGCTATGGTTTTTCCAGTGGTCATGTATGAATGTGAGAGTTGGACTATAAAGAAAGATGAGCACCGAAGACTTGATGCTTTTGAACTGTGGTGTTGTAGAAGACTCTTGAGAGTCCCTTGGACTGCAAGGAGTTCCAACAAGTCCATCTTAAAGATCAGTCTTAGGTGTTCTTTGGAAGGAATGATGCTAAGGCTGAAACTCCAGTACTTTGGCCACCTCATGCGAAGAGTTGACTCATTGGAAAAGACTCTGATGCTGGGAGGGATTGGGGGCAGGAGGAGAAGGGGACTACAGAGGATAAGATGGCTGGATGGCATCACCAACTTGATGGACCTGAGTCTGAGTGAACTCCGGGAGTTGGTGATGGACAGGGAAGCCTGACGTGCTGCAATTCATGGGGTCGCAAAGACTCGGACATGACTGAATGACTGAACTGAACTGAATATGGTCCATAGCAGTTCTATTACAAAGAATCTGTTGTTATTATTATTAATATTACCATAGTTACAGTTTAAAATTCAAAGCAGATTTTTAAAGTGATAAATTACTGGCATGTCCAAAAAATATGAATTTCAGTAAATGTCTAGCTGTCACTAAGAAGCTCTGATTAATAATGCTTGCTTTCATTACTGAAGAAATACTCATCTCCTGTGTTTGGGATCATCTTGGCCCTTCTCTGCATTATAGGTGATTAGGATAAGATGTCCCTTGACACAAGCTGAGGCTATTGATCTGTTGAATAAAAGTATGTTTAAAGGAAATATAATTTGAGAACCATACTTTTGGGAATGACAAAAAAGGGATAGAAGGAAAAGATGGAGATGGAATGGCAGGTGGTGAAAGTTAGACAAGTGATGAGGTAAAGAGAATTAGGGATGGGTCAGGATAGGAAGGGAGAAAAGATGAGTGTTGGGGTGGGAATAAGGCAAATGGGAAGGAGAAACACAGGAAATGCAGAAGTGAGACAATGGGGAGAGAAGACGGGGTAAGGTAGAGAGGCAAGGAGATAGGAGGACAAGCTGAGTGTTTAATCATGAGACCACATGCTATAAAGCAATATTAACAGTAAAAATGGCAAGACATGACATCAAGACTGCTGCTGCTGCTAAGTCGCTTCAGTCGTGTCCAACCCTGTGTGACCCCGTAGACGGAAGCCCACCAGGCTCCCCTGTCCCTGGGATTCTCCAGGCAAGAACACTGGAGTGGGTTGCCATTTCCTTCTCCAATGCATGAAAGTGAAAAGTGAAAGGGAAGTCGCTCAGTCGTGTCCAACTCTTAGCAACCCCATGGACTACAGCCTACCAGGCTCCTCCATCCATGGGATTTTCCAGGCAAGAGTACTGGAGTGGGGTGCCATTGCCTTCTCCAACATCAAGACATGACCCTGCAAATTTTGGCCCAATTCCAATCTTTGATATAACTAAGATATTTCTTAGTTTATAGCTTATATAAGATGCAGAAGAATTAGGAAAACCTTTTTTGCTTGGGCTTCCCTGGTGGCTCGGATGGTAAAGAATCTGTCTGCAATGCAGGAGACTCGAGTTCCATTCCCAGGTTGGGAAGATCCCCTGGAGAAGGGAATGGCTACCCACTCCAGGATTCTTGCCTGGAGAATTCCATGAACAGAGGAGCCTTGAGAAGATCACAGATCTACTAGTATGGGTGCTGCACATAAGCACAAGTTGAATTTGAATAAATTAGTAAATTAATAAAGTAGAAATTTGGGAGTGATTGTGCTCACATGGAGTTTGAATTTAGCATCAACACAAAGAAAGGTATTAAGCAAAGCTTCCATGTATGATGCTATGAATATTTTATGGTCAAGAAATGATGGATTCAACATTTTTCAATTCATTAATATCACTTACTGATTATGCAATATTGATCATATATACATATATATATATATATGACATATAATATGTATTGAGGTTACGATTTATTTAAACATCATCTAATCCTAAAGGTATCCTTTTTAGATTTTGAAGTCTTTGAAGAATACTAAATATAATATTTGTAATATTGAATATAAGTGTTTCAAAATACTGGTAAAAGAGTCCTCCCTTTGGGCCAATTATATTTCTTCCTACTATTATTCACAAACGTTTAAACATTTTCAACATTCTTCAGAAACCTGGCACACCAAATGGAAATTCAAGTTCCATATGTGGGTATGATTGCAGATGTTGAACTGCTACTGCTTAGAATCACTTTTATACCTTGGGCCACTTATTCTTCATATTCCACATGCTGGAGCAAATAATGCATTTGAAGGAATGTGTACTTTATTTTTGTCATAGCCTGATGGAAAAGAAGATTTGAGCCAGGTGTGGGTGAGGGAGTTTTCTTGACCCAGGAGAGGCCTTCTGTGAACCCAAAGCATTAGTTCTGACAAGGGCCCAGGGCTCAGACCCTGGCCCCCTGGAGAACTAGGGAGCTTCGTGGACTGAGAAGAGAGCCATCGGAAGGCTGAAGCTGAGAAGTTCCAGATGGTCAATGCAGGCAATAAGGGCATTTCTAAGAAGATGCAGCTGGCCAAAGAGAAAGGATAAAAATCTATGAGCAATAAATCTAGACATAGAAGCTCACTTTTATAATAGGGATTAGGTATCTGAGCAGAAAAAGAAAGCCAAAGAGATTGTCTTTGTGAGAGAAGCAAGACATACATGCACAGCAGACACTAATCCTTCCTGTTACTTACCAGGTGGATCACCCTGGAAAGTTACACATTCTCAATTTCATCATCTATTATTAATAAAAGGAGATGAAAACTAATGGAGTGGTTGGAAAAAATAAACGAGGCAGCATTTGTGAAATTACTCAGTAAACTGTTAAGATCTTGTACATATGATGTTTATTTTTAGATAAGTGCAAATTTCTTTATGGAGATAAAAGAATGTATGTGAAAAAGCTAATGTTATCTGTTAAATTTCTGAGTGAGGGGCACCTGATTAACTTTCTACATGAAGCTTTAATTTTGAAATAATTGTAGGTTCTTACATAGCTGGAAAAAATAATGCAGAGAAAACACATATTTTTGACTGTTTCTCTCAGAGGTAATGTCTTCAAAGCTATAATACAAAAGGACAATCGGTATACTGACAAAACTGAAGAAACAGAACACACCCATCGCCACGAAGATCTTGGCTGTTGTTATTTTATATCACATCCACCTTATTACTACTCCCATTCCTAACCCCTGGCAGTCATTAAGCTGTCCTCCATTTCTGTAATTTGTCATTTAAAGAACATTATATAAATGGAATCATGGAATCGCCTTTGTCCATTTAGCATTAGATACAACAAGAATTCTCATTCATTGCTGGTAGGAATACAAAATGATTTGGCTACTTTAGAATATAAGGCTTAACAGTTTCTTACAAAACTAAACATACTCTTCCTATACAATCTAGCAGTCACACTCCTTGATATTTACCCAAATGAATTCAAAATATATGTCCATAAAATACCTGCATTGTGGATACTGATAGGGACTTTATTCATAAATGTCAAAACGAGAATATCTTGAAAACAAGATACTTTTCAGTAGGGTAATGAATAAATAAGCTGTGGTATATTCAGATAATGGAATACTATTCAGCACTAAAAGCAAACAAAAAAGGCTATCAAGCTATGAAAAGACATGAAGAAAGCTTAAATAATATTGTTAAGTGAAATAACCTAAAAAGGATCCATAGTGTATGATTCCAACTATATGACATTGTGGAAAAAGCAAAATTATGGAGACGACAAAAAGATCAGTTGTTGCCAGAAACTGGAGACAAGTGATTAAAAAAAAAAAAAATTGTATCCAAAGCATTTTGGATATCACATTAAAGAATTTGTAGCTGCCATTGGTTTTTACCATTTAGTGCCCCTCTTAAAGTATAGTATGAGGGTTCAGTTCAGTTGTCACTCAGTCGCATCTGACTCTTTGCGACCCCATGACTCACAGCACCCCAGGCCTCCCTGTCCATCACCAACTCCGGGAGTTCACTCAAACTCATGTCCACCGAGTCGGAGATGCCATCCAGCCATCTCATCCTCTGCCATCCCTTTTTTCTCCTGCCCCCAATCCCTCCCAGCATCAGAGTCTTTTCCAATGAGTCAACTCTTCACATGAGGTGGTCAAAGTACTGGAGTTTCAGCTTCAGCATCATTCCTTCCAATGAACACCCAGGACTGATCTCCTTTAGAATGGACTGGTTGGATCTCCTTGCAGTCCAAGGGACTCTCAAGAGTCTTCTCCAACACCACAGTTCAAAAGCATCAATTCGTCGGCGCTCAGCTTTCTTCACAGTCCAACTCTCACATTCATACATGACCACTGGGAAAACCATAGCCTTGACTAGACGGACCTTTGTTGACAAAGTAATGTTTCTGCTTTTTAATAAGATATCTAGGTTGGTCATAATTTTCCTTCCAAGGAGTAAGCTTCTTTTAATTTCATGGCTGCAATCACCATCTGCAGTGATTTTGAAGCCCCCCAAAATAAATAAAGTCTGACACTGTTTCCACTGTTTGCCCATCTATTTGCTATGAAGTGATGGGACCAGATGCCATGATCTTAGTTTTCTGAATGTTGAGCTTTAAGCCAACTTTTCCACTCTCCTCTTTCACTTTCATCAAGTATGAGGGTTAGGTGAGAATATATGTAAACATACTTCGTGATGGGGACCCCTGCCATCAGCTTGGTGAAAGCGGGACATTGACAGAGCTGTATCCTGGTGGAAATAGTTGATTTACTTTCAAGAGCCAGTTTTCTAACTCCTTTTCTGATACAGAGAAGTTTATAACCTACACATAGTTTTCTCAATGTCCAGGTGATACCTGTAAGCAGAACTTATGGGAGCATTTTTTGATTCCTTAATTCTCTCACTTTTTGACTGTCACTGGCTTTAATGGTCAGTTTTTGGCTGTTGAGAGTTATGTTCATTCTCTTTTGAATCTTTGGTGTTAAGTAGCTTTTAGAATATCTTCTTTACACAATACTAAAGCTTTCCTAATAGCTGAAATCTGGGATTTTTTTTTTCCCCAAAATTCTTTTCTTTTCAGCTAAAGATTTACAGTACTGATTTGTTATCACCTTTACTATCCTTAATGTTCTCTTATTTGGATTCATCTTAACTCAGTAAATTTGAATGTTAAAATGGGAATATAAAGTAAAATTTTTTGTGTGCTGCACATTCTTTATGAAAAATCCTACCTACATACTTACCATTCTCCTGTTTGTAACAAGCAGATTTATTTTAAAAGAGATAAGAAAATGCACCGTACATATAGAAATCCATGAAGATTTTCTTTAAATAAACTTGTATTTAACCCATGAAGTAGGTTTTTGTGTCTGATCTTAATTTTTGCATAAGGAATTGTTGAGCCCAGAATTCAGCACCATACCGAAGATTACACAGGAAGAAGACAAGTAGAAGACCTCTAAAAATATTTGTTTCAGGTACATAATGAAAGCCAATATCTCTATGGTACAATAGAACAGAGTTAAAATTATGAACACAGTATGTTTGGTAATTATTGGTATTTCTTACTAGATCTCGCAAAAACGTTGTATGTCCTTTGTCAAGAAACTCAAAATACTCTCTTTAAGCATGCATCCTACAGCAATTACGCACAGTATCAGCTTTTACTTTTGCAGCTCCCCAGAAAGATGGTGGTCTTTCAATTTCAGTAATAGCTGAACTCTTTTTTTTTTTTGGTATCTGAGGGAAAGGGAAAAGATGAACTGTATAAAAAGAACATCTCGTCTACGTCCCATTGTGGTGGTTTTGGAAACTTGTCTGCACGTTAAAGCCAACTGGGAACTTCTAAGAAACGCTCAAGCATGGATGCACTTCCAGACTCTGCTGTATCAGTGGAGCCTGGGCAAGCGTGTTGGTAATGGCTTTCCAGGAAATTCTAGGAGCACCGATTCATCTCTTGTACCCTGCAGGTGTTACATCTATACTTATGTTCATTAAATGGAAACACATTAGATTGAAATATTCGGATTTTAGGAAGTATACATGCACTTGCTACCAATAAGTATGATGGAATTAGGTTATTGAAAGAAGAAAATTTTATTTTAAATAAGAAAAAAATTTCAAGTTCAATAAAAAACAAAAACAAATAATTTTAGCACCTATATTTTCCTACTTACCACTGTAATTTGCAGTCAAGGTACATTTAAGGTAGCTCTTTATTGTAAACAAACAGGTTTTTAATTCTCATTGACTTTCCTTCTTTTTTCTCCCTAAAATGTTGATTTAGAAATTCTTACACTCTTTAGATAGTCTCCACATAGCATTGAAGAATGTGATTTACTGTAACTTTCTAAGGGTCTATTAAGAATTACGGGAACACATGTGGATTAAATCCATATAGCTGGGCGCAGTACTGAGTGGCTCATTTAATCTTGCTATACGCAGTGATTTTGGAAGTCAAGATAGTTCAGGAACTTGGAATCAGACACACATGATAAATAAAATTTGGATTCTTCCTTGTGCAACTACTTAATCACACACAAAGCCATTTGCCTCACTAGGGTTTAGTTTTGTAATTTAGTAAATTGATGTAGTAACCCCTCAGAGATGCTGTTCATATTGACCTCTTAAGACGGTAAATTCTCTTGACCATGAAACCTGATATATTAATGCTATATAGTGAAACTGTCAATATATCTTTTTTTCTCTGAGAAATGTCTCCCATTATGGATATTTACCAGAAGTTTAAAAAAGATAGCCTATCTTAAATTATCAGTAAGGACAATTAAGGATCTGCCATGCAAGGCAATATAGTATATATATAAGTATCCTCTCAAGTGATATAGTATTAGCTCTACAGCCTCACTAGTTTATACTATAATTAAAGAGACAAGAACATATAGGCAGTGAACATTCCACAAAGGTGGAATGTGCTCTATGCAATGAGTAGAGTTCAATAGAAGACACGTTATTTTTCTATTACCACTTTGTGTAATTACCACAAACCTAGCAGCTTAAAACAATGCAAATTTATTATCTTGGAGTTCTGGAAGTCACAAGTCCAAAATATGTGTCATTGTGCAAAAATCATTGTGTCAGCAGAGCCAGGCTCCTTTCTGGAACTTCCAGAGGAGAGTCTGTTTTTTCCTTTTTTCAGCTTCTAGAAACCACCTGATATTCTTGGCTCACAGCCACCTTCTTCCATCAACAAAAGCCAAAAACATCAGACTGAATCCTTATCATACTGCCAAACCAGTCTATCTCTCTTTTCTGCTTCCTTCTTCCACTTCTAAAGACCCTTGTGATTACATTGGACCTACTTGGAAATATCAGAAAAACCTCCCCTCTCAGTGTCAGCTGATTACGAACCTGTACTCCATCAGTAAACTTGATTCTCCTTTGCCATACAAGCTAACATATTCAAAATTTCCAGTATTTAGGCTATAGGCATCTTTGGCAGTAGAGGGGAGAGTGGAGGAAGGACCTGGGGACATTACTCTGCCCACAACTAAAGGTATGTAAGATGGAGCATTGGGCTGGAGAGAAAGATGCATCTACAATATGATCAAACTGTAGAGGCTCTAAGGAGGCTTTTAAAGTTTATGTAGAAGACCATTAGAAGTGTTTGGCTAAAGAGAGAAATGATCAAAAAAGGCAGAATAAGAAGGTGAAGGAAAAAGGACTGTGCAAAGGAAATGGGAAGAAAAGTGGACCAGATGCAGGAGACCAGAGATGGGCCCTGGCTGTGTTTCAGGTGCCTGATGGTAAAGACCTGGGCCAGGGCCAGGGAAGCGAGAATCACTGGTAGAGTCTGGCAGATAGGACGTGAAAGTAAACATACATGGCCCTGGCTGTGCAAACCTGGGCTCCTGTCTCGGATATTCTGAGTCATTCTATGTTTTAATAAGGTCGCCAAGGAATTCATTTGCACATTAAAGACAAGGGCTAGCACCTAAAACTGAAAATCTCTTTGGACCAAAGAAACTCATATCTGAAATTGGTTTTCAGTTTCTGAAATTGGTTAAGGCCAGTGTGGCTTTGGGGATTTTTAAGGGAGAAAATTGAGCAACAGTCACCTAAAACAAGCATTAGGCAATATTTTAATGAGACAAGTTAGTAATTATACATCTTTAAAAGAGATAAGAATATTTTTAAAACCTTACAAAAATACTAAATGTTGCATTATGATTAGTGAAATAAGCCAGACAAAGACAAAAACTATGTTATTCTCGATATGTAGAATCTAAAAAATAAGTGAATGAATATAACAAACAGGAACAGCTTCACAGATAGAACAAACTAGTGATTACAGGGAAGTGAGGGACAGCATAGTGGAAGGAATTAAGAGATGCAAAGTATTATGTATAAAATAAGCTACAATGATATATTGTACAGCAATATAAATATAGGCCAATATTTTATATTTTATAATAACTGTAACTGAAGTGTAATCTATAAATATATTGAATCATTAAACCTGGAACTGATTTAATATTATAAGTTATATGTCAATTTAAAAAAACCTAAGGAAAAAAAATCCATTTGCTTAACAAATATTTATTATCTAACTTGTGCTAGTCACTGTTTAAGGCGTTTGAAGTACATCCAAAAATAAAACAATCAAAAACAAAATACTAAATGTTAGTCTAATCAAAGAATTTAACTTCTAACTTTTGATAATACTAATATCTCCATATAGTATAAACCTCAATCATAGCTTTTATTTGAGTGAATGATCATATATACTAGTATATAACATGCTTATATAAATTTAGAGTATATACAATTTAGTCATTAAAAAGGCAAAGATGTTGGCCTAGTTCATAACAGGTTCATCTTTTGCTTCTATATTAGAAAGGTCTTATGAATTGGTTTGTCAGATCTGAAGTGTAAGCTCTTTCTTTTATAGAAAATTAAATTCCCATTTATGAATGTCCTACCTGCAAGACTCATCTTTATCTTTCATTTACTAGATATTACTGAGAATGATCTATTTTCAATACACTATTTCAATATACATTCAACTGTAGATTGCTTTTATATTTAAAATATATAGTTCTATAGTAATTATCAATTTAACACATATACAAAATAACAAATAATTGTCTAAAATACTAATTCCTCACTAGCAATCCAAGATAAACACAGTTCCATTGGGAATTAAGCATACTCTAAGCAGATTTTATTGTGTACCAACATAAGAAACAGTAGTAAAATAAAAATTATTTTTATGATATGATAAGCATGCCTTGTTTCAAAAAATTCCAGGCGTTCTTGTATTTTGTAAGAGACATTAGAGATACTTTCTTGAATGGAAGATTTTGCTGGAGTTTTATTGTCCCCTGCCCAAAAAGATTGTTATGGAAAAATGCTTTGGTTTTATCATTAAGTTATATAGCTAGACTAAGCACGATGAGGTTTGTGTGCACATAATTAAAGATAAAGATGCTGGTGATAGACAGTATGTAATTACTCTCTAGAGCAATGAAGTAATATCCTCTCTAGAGGATAAAGAGGGGATTAGAGTTAGACAAGAGTCCCTTCCCCCAACCTGGTCCTCAGATTCCTCAAATCTTACTTCTGTTATATTTAACATGAACTTAACAGTGAACCTATGTCAATTCATCAATCATTGTGAGACAGCAGAGCACAGGATTGTTAACAAACTCGTTGGAGCATCTCCAAAGAAACGTGCTATTGGAAACACACTAAGAAGGAACACACCCAGATAATGACAGAAGAGACAGAGGTATACACATGTTCAACACAGAGTCTAAGCCACTAAACATTTCAAAGCCGCCCTCAGAGTTCAAGAGAAGCCTTATAGAGAGTCCTTACACGTGCACATTCTGAGCCATTTATTTTGTAGGAAGTGCTGATTCCAAGGCTCTCACTTACAGAATTCTGGTTTGACATAATCAGTTCTGGTTGATGTGTCCTTAGATACCATGTCATGAACCAACCGTACACAATGCTATCTATTCCAGCTGATTGGTCTTTGCCAACCTTTGTCGCAAGCCTGAATGCCTGATTAGGACCAGCATCCCGTGCACTGATTAGGCTCAGTGCCCCAAATGCCTTTAGAGCCAGGCTTCAGGCTACCGCTTTTCTCAGCCCTGGGAAAGAAAACATTTGGCCAATGCAGCTAAAATCCGCGAACCTATCTCTATAGACGTAGCCTGGCTGGGGACACAGATCATGAAACTATTACTAGTGAAAAATTAAATAAATCTTATGCTTGTTATACTTAGAGTTTACAGAGGACCTTATATAATATGTAACATAAATCATAGATGAAAGGCTAATTAAGTATTCTCATAGTTTAAGCTTAACTTATTCTGTGCCCTTCATTTCCCCTAATTATTTCCCTAGTTTCTGTTAACTACTTTTCTATTCTTAAATTTAAAACTACTCTGTTCAAGTTCTAGTTTGGGGCCATTCTTTTTGCTGTCACTGTTAGGAAATTTGGCACACTAGTGTTAATTGTAAGTTATGCAAATTTCTACAATGTGACCAGTTTAAATGATAAAAGTCAAATAACTAAAACAGTGCATTTTATAAAACTTTATAACTAAATTTCATCATGAATCATTTAGAATGAATGCATGTACTTAATATCTGCCTCAAAAATATCATGAAAATGTAAACTTATTAACAGATATATTGAGTGTCTTTGTATAAAAACCCATGTAACACAGAAAAGGGATAATGAAAACAAATGTAATCATAGCACCTCCCCTCCAGGGATGTACATGGTATCATAGTGATTTCTGATCTGACACTTCTTAGACTCCCATCCCCTTCTTTCTCTCTTTCAAGAAGATCTAATGGTTATAGAAAATAAAACTTTAGTAGGAACCATATATGTATCTGTTTGAAGTCTCCATAGGCTAATTAAAATATCAAGAGAAGCAACCTCATTCACAGTGATGCTAGCAGCTTTATATATATAACACAGTTAACCCCCATGGTCACATTATGTGAATATCACTTTTTTCCCCCCCATCTATAACAGATGAGGAAGAGAGGATAGAAAGGTTAAATAAGCTGTTTATGATTACATGGCTAGTAAGTCGCAGAGCTGGAGAAGGCAATGGCACCCCACTCCAGTACTCTTGCCTGGAAAATCCCATGGATGGAGGAGCCTGGTGGGCTGCAGTCCATGGGGTCGCCAAGAGTCGGACACGACTGAGTGACTTCACTTTCACTTTTCACTTTCATGCCTTGGAGAAGGAAACGGCAACCCACTCCAGTGTTCTTGCCTGGAGAATCCCAGGGACGGGGGAGTCTCGTGGGCTGCCGTCTATGGGGTCGCACAGAGTCAGACACGACTGAAGCAACTTAGCAGCAGCAAGTTGCAGAGCCAGGATAGAAAACCAGTCTTCAGCTTTCCTCTTCTGCACAGGAGTGCTATACCATCTCTTGAGTCTTTTGTCCTTGACTCTATTCATGATTATCAGGATCTTCAGGGCTTCCCTGATGGCTCAGTGGTGAAGAGTTCACCTGCCAATGCAGGAGACACAGGTTCGATCCCTGACCTGGGAATGTCCCACATACCATGGAACAGTTAAGCCCTGGCAACACAACGGCTGAGCCTGTGCTCTAGAGCCTAGAAACTGCAACTGCTGAGCCCATCTACCACAACTGCTGAAGCCCACACCACCACGAGAAGCCCGTGCTCCACAACTGGAGAGTGGCCTCCATTCACTGCAACTAGAGAAAAGCCCGTGTAGCAAAGACCCAGCAAAGTCAAACATAAAAATAAATCAGTAAAATAAAAGAATCTTCAGTTGACTCTTAATTAAGGGAGAAAAAAAATGAGAACTAAGTTCTTACTCAGTGTGAATGAATTCTCAACATGAACACTATTATTATATTATTTTTTCCAAATTTCCAAGTTCATGAACTGAGGGAAAAGCAATAAAAGATTTTTGTTGTTAAAAAAAAAAAGTTGTGAATACTCATTAATGTGAAGGTGATTGGCTCACTTATTTTGGAGAGGTTATTACATCGTTTGACTATGTATATCCATTTTGGAAGTAAAAAAATATTGTATTAGGAGGAAAAATAGAGATTGTAGTTCTTTTTATCTCAGAAAGAAGAGACAGAATAGAAATGCCATTTCAGTGACCTTTGAAGAATCACCCTGAGAATAGTCCCTCTAATCACACAATTCCCAAGAGCTCATGAAATTCTGGCACTGGGAGATGGAAGTTGCAGCTTTATTCTAAGGACCAATCTGACATGAGAAAGTAGGTAAGAGCATATTAGATTCTTCTCTCTCCATTTTCTCAAGCTCTTCCTTAAATTATTCCCCAAAGGATATTTAACTCAAGCTCAGAGATCCAAATAGCTGTCTTATCCTGTCTGAAAATTGACTTTCACAAGTAAAGTCATCAGTTTTGAGTTTAAAGCACCAAAATTCTAGGTCTAAATTATGAGAAGGGCTGACTCCACTTAAGTCTCTAATTTTCTTTAAAGTATTTCCTTTGGTAATTTAACATTCAGCTTTCTTGACTCTCCTTTCATGAAGAGTCATGCAGGCATAATTTTATTAGCTATTCCTCATCCCATATCCCATAAAGCTCCTGCTTACCTCTCTTGCCTTCTGTAGTCCCCCTTCAGATTTGCACAATGTCATTTCTTTATATAGACTCATTTGCACATGGAGTTTCATTACAACCTCTGGAATAAGAAAACAGCCTTAACTCATGTATATGCTCAGACTTTTTATACTTTCAAGCATTATCCAGATGGTATCAGTGATAACAGTTCCATAACAATCTCCAGTTTGAAATATGTAAGCAATATCTTCGAACATGCACAAATTACAAAACATCCTTGCTGAACAAATATTCAATTATATTTAAAATGGACACACTTCTTTATATATGAAATAAATGTATTTCCCTTGGATATATACAAAAAATGTATACAAAACAGAGGGTTATAAACAAACAAAAATATCATACACACAAAAATTTATGATACCCATTTATTTAAACAGAAAGATAGAAGGAAGAAGAGAGAGAGGGAAAAAAGGTTAAAAGGAGAAAGAAAGAAAAATAAAGAAGGTTATCCGTGTCAAAAATATCAATTGTAATGACTAGATGCATGTCTCATTAATAGAATGTCCCCACCATATGAGATACATATTAAACAGCTATCAGAATAAACTACAGGGTGCAAATGTAGTTAGAATTTAACTTGCTAAAATTAAGCATTTTAGCAAGTTAAATTCTAACTACATTTGCACCCTAGGATTCTTCAATATCCGCAAATCAATCAATGTAATACACCACAATAACAAATTGAAAAATAAAAACCATATGATTATCTCAATAGATGCAGAGAAAGCCTTTGACAAAATTCAACATCCATTTATGATAAAAACTCTCCAGAAAGCAGGAATAGAAGGAACATACCTCAACATAATCAAAGCTATATATGACAAACCCACAGCAAACATTATCCTCAATGGTGAAAAATTGAAAGCATTTCCTCTAAAGTCAGGAACGAGACAAGGGTGCCCACTTTCACCATTACTATTTAACATATTTTGGAAGTTTTGGCCACAGCAATCAGAACAGAAAAAGAAATAAAAGGAATCCAAATTGGAAAAGAAGAAGTAAAACTCTCACTGTTTGCAGATGACATGATCCTCTACATAGAAAACCCTAAAGACTCCACCAGAAAATTACTAGAACTAATCAATGACTATAGTAAAGTTGCAGGATATAAAATCAACACCCAGAAATCCCTTGCATTCCTATACACTAATAATGAGAAAAGAGAAAGAGAAATTAAGGAAACAATTCCATTCACCATTGCAACGGAAAGAATAAAATACTTAGGAATATATCTACCTAAAGAAACTAAAGACCTATATATAGAAAACTATAAAACACTGGTGAAAGAAATCAAAGAGGACACAAACAGATGGAGAAATCTACCATGTTCATGGATTGGAAGAATCAATATAGTGAAAATGAGTATACTACCCAAAGCAATCTATAGATTCAATGCAATCCCTATCAAGCTACCAACAGCATTCTTCACAGAGCTAGAACAAATAATTTCACAAGTTGTATGGAAATACAAAAAACCTCGAATAGCCAAAGCGATCTTGAGAAAGAAGAATGGAACTGGAGGAATCAACCTACCTGACTTCAGGCTCTACTACAAAGCCACAGTTATCAAGACAGTATGGTACTGGCACAAAGACAGAAATATAGATCAATGGAACAAAATAGAAAGCCCAGAGATAAATCCACGCACATATGGACACCTTATCTTTGACAAAGGAGGCAAGAATATACAATGGATTAAAGACAATCTCTTTAACAAGTGGTGCTGGGAACTCTGGTCAACCACTTGTAAAAGAATGAAACTAGAACACTTTCTAACACCATACACAAAAATAAACTCCAAATGGATTAAAGATGTAAACATAAGACCAGAAACTATAAAACTCCTAGAGGAGAACATAGGCAAAACACTCTCTGACATACATCACAGCAGGATCCTCTATGACCCACCTCCCAGAATATTGGAAATAAAAGCAAAAATAACCAAATGGGACCTAATTAACCTTAAAAGCTTCTGCACATCAAAGGAAACTATTAGCAAGGTGAAAAGACAGCCTTCAGAATGGGAGAAGATAATAGCAAATGAAGCAACTGACAAACAACTAATCTCGAGAATATACAAGCAACTCCTACAGCTCAACTCCAGAAAAATAAATGACCCAATCAAAAAATGGGCCAAAGAACTAAATAGACATTTCTCCAAAGAAGACATACAGATGGCTAACAAACACATGAAAAGATGCTCCACATCACTCATTATCAGAGAAATGCAAATCAAAACCACTATGAGGTACCATTTCACACCAGTCAGAATGGCTGCGATCCAAAAGTCTACAAGTAATAAATGCTGGAGAGGGTGTGGAGAAAAGGGAACCCTCTTACACTGTTGGTGGGAATGCAAACTAGTACAGCCACTATGGAGAACAGTGTGGAGATTCCTTAAAAAACTGGAAATAGACCTGCCTTATGATCCAGCAATCCCACTGCTGGGCATACACACTGAGGAAACCAGAGGGAAAGAGACACGTGTACCCCAATGTTCATCGCAGCACTGTTTATAATAGCCAGGACATGGAAGCAACCTAGATGTCCATCAGCAGATGAATGGATAAGAAAGCTGTGGTACATATACACAATGGAGTATTACTCAGCCATTAAAAAGAATACATTTGAATCAGTTCTAATGAGGTGGATGAAACTGGAGCCTATTATACAGAGTGAAGTAAGCCAGAAAGAAAAACACCAATACAGTATACTAATGCATATATATGGAATTTAGAAAGATGGTAACAATAACCCTGTGTACGAGACAGCAAAAGAGACACTGATGTATAGAACAGTCTTATGGACTCTGAGAGAGAGGGAGAGGGTGGGAAGATTTGGCAGAATGGCATTGAAACATGTAAAATATCATGTATGAAACAAGTTGCCAGTCCAGGTTCGATGCACGATACTGGATGCTTGGGGCTGGTGCACTGGGACGACCCAGAGGGATGGAATGGGGAGGGAGGAGGGAGGAGGGTTCAGGATGGGGAACACATGTATACCTGTGGTGGATTCATTTTGATATTTGGCAAAAGTAATACAGTTATGTAAAGTTTAAAAATAAAATAAAATTTAAAAAAAATAAAAATGTTTAAATATCCAAAAAAAAAAAAATTTAACTTGCTTATGGATGTTTGATTAAGTATTTAATCAATTATATTCTTATTACTCGTATAAGATATGATGAGAAATATTTACCTTTCCTGTTTCATCTGAACTTACTATTAAGTGAAGTGAAGTCGCTCAGTCGTGTTCAACTCTTTGCGACCCCACGAACTGTAGCCTACCGGGCTCCTCCATCCATGGGATTTTCCAGGCAAGAATACTGGAGTGGGTTGCCATTTCCTTCTCCAAAGGATCTTCCAGACCCAGGGCTCGAACCCGGGTCTATCGCAGTGTAGGCAGACGCTTTACCGTCTGAGCCACGAACTTACTATGCTGCTGCTGTTGCTAAGTCGCTTCAGTCGTGTCCGACTCTGTGCGACCCCATAGACGGCAGCCCACCAGGCTCCCCCGTCCCTGGGACTCTCCAGGCTTACTATAGGTTTACAATATTCATGTCCTCTAAGGGAAGATACGAAACAATACTTCATCCTCACATGTACGCCATCAAAATATAATAATAATTCAAGATATTTACACAAATTTTATTCATGTCATGCTGGAATTATACCTGACTCTTTAAACACTGCCAAATCTTTATATCTGATTGTTTTTTTAATTTAAATTTATTATCTCTGATGATTTCTTTCTTTCATCCTTAAATCTGTTCAGGTTGTAAAGCATCTGGGAAAATGGAAGTAATAAGTGACATGACCTAGTTTGACAGATTCTTACTTAAAGTCCAGCTTCTGTTCCCTATGCTATAAGGCAAGGAACAGCTGATAAAAGATCTTTATTTATGCATATATTCACACACACCTTATATATTTAACCATATTGATATCTAATATATACATAAACATATTGATACACTTATAATGTTCAAAATGGTGATTAATGGGCTATTAAATGGTTGAAATAAAGTATCTTAATACCTTATCAAGATATATTAAATGAAATAGTACTAAATTAACACATATATTATGAGAACAAACACTTTAACTTTTATTGAAAATGTAACAAAGCTTTAAATACATATTCATATAAATAGACTTGTTAGTGTTATTGAACTGAAGGGCACTTCACTTTTGGCAAAAACTTTTCAGACCAGCTGAAGAATAAATCATATTAATTACTTCTTGTCCACTCAAATTTTCCTGTTGAATGTGATAAAACAATCTCAGAAATTCTAATCTCAAAAGTTTCTCCTACCCTCTTCAATATGATATTCATTTGGTTGTTTGCCTTGGTAATGATGTTGACCTTTTAGAACATCAGCTAAATTCTAAACTACCAGAGTTCAGTGAGCAGTACTTGGATGGGGAATTTTATAACATGGAGACACTTGGAAGAATATTGGGCAAGACTGAATTCCATCATATCAATATACTGATATTAAGTGAAAAATTCGATTGAGGAAAATCAGGATTACAAACTATAAGTCAGACTTCTATAAATATTAGACACTTTTGGGCCATATGAGCAAGAAAATAAAACTTAGAGATAAACGTTGAGATGGTGATAGTTTTATTTCCAACATATTTCCAAGGGAAGCCTGAGAGAAAAAAAAGAAAAGTAAGATATATATATATATATATATATATATATATATTTTCCCCTTATTTAAGCTTCATGAACATTTTAGAGGCTTCTGTTTTTCATAGATTTCTTAGTTGTGTATATGTAAACCCAATGAACTTCCTTAAATGTAAAAAGTAATCTGTACATGTTGTAGCAATGCAAATTTAAAAACATTCAAGTTGAAATGCAGATTTATAGCAACACAATTTCAAAAAGAAAAAATTGAATACTTTTTTCAATTGAATACTTGAATAGGAGAAAAATGACATCACTAAGACTTTTAAAATCGATACTTGGCTTTATATTTCAAATATCAATGGTATATACTATCTTGGTCTGAATCTGGAAGACCATATAAGTAAAGTTTGAACAATTTGGTGAGTGATTAAATTCATGTTGAACACTGTTCATCTCCTCTCCATTAACCATTTCATACCTTACAGTCTCAATAATATAGATATCTCTGACCCTTAAAGATTATGAAACAGAGTTCAAAGGGCATTTGTTAATTTATCTTTACATATAGTAATTGGCCATAAAAATCAGTATTATTTGAACATATGACAGATATGGCTTTACGTGACTCCTAGTCATTTCTCACCAACTGCTGCTGCTAAGTCACGTCAGTCGTGTCCGACTCTGTGCGACCCCAGAGACGGCAGCCCACCAGGCTCCCCCGTTCCTGGGATTCTCCAGGCAAGAACACTGGAGTGGGTTGCCATTTCCTTCTCCAATGTATGAAAGTGAAAAGTGAAAGGGAAGTCACTCAGTCATGTCCAACTCTTAGCGACCCCATGGACTGCAGCCCACCAGGGTCCTCCGTCCATGGGATTTTCCAAGCAAGAATACTGGAGTGGGGTGCCATTGCCTTCTCCGTTCTCACCGACATGTCTATATTATTTAATAGTTGGTTTAACTTTGTCTAATGTATCATTTTAAAAGAACACATTACATATAAGTATGTGATATGACTCTTTGGGACTCCATGGACTGTACCTCACCAGACTCCTCTGTCCGTGGGAATTCTCCAGGGAAGAATATTGGAGGGGGGGTCATGTCCTCCATCAGAGGATCTTCCCAACCCAGGGATAGAACCCTTGTCTCCCACATCATAGGCAGATTCTTTACCGTTTGAGCCACCAGGGAAGCACAAATTATTATTTTAAAAGAAATACAAGTTATATAAAAGCATCAGTTTAGTTCAGTTGCTCAGTTATGTCCAACTCTTTGCAAACCAATGGACTACAGCATACCAGGCCTCCCTGTCCATCACCAACTCCTGGAATTTATTCAAACTCATGTCCATTGAGTCAGTGATTCTATCCAAATGTCTCATCCTCTGTTGCCCCTTCTCTTCATGCCCTCAATCTTTCTCAGCATCAGGGTCTTTTCAAATGAGTCAGATCTTCGCATCACGTGGCCAAAGTATTGGGTTTTCAGCTTCAGCATCAGCCCTTTCAATGAATATTCAGAACTGATTTCCTTTAGGATGGACTGGTTGGATCTCCTTGAAATCCAAGGGACTCTCAAGAGTCTTCTCCAACACTACAGTGCAGAAGCATCAATTATTTGGCACTCAGCTTTTTTATAGTCCAACTCTCACATCCATACATGACTATTGGAAAAACCATACCTTTGACTAGATGGATCTTTGTTTACAAAGTAATGTCTCTGCTTTTTAATATGTTTTCTAGGGTGGTGATAACTTTATTTCCAAGGAGCAAGCATCTTTTAATTTCATGGCTGCAGTCACCATCTACAGTGATTTTTGAGCCCAAAAAAATAAAGTCTGACAGTTTCCACTGTTTCCCCACTTATTTATCATGAAGTGATGGAACCAGATGCCAGGATCTTAGTTTTCAGAAAGTTGAGTTTTAAGCCAGCTTCTATGCTCTTCAAATTCTGAAAGATGATGCTGTGAAAGTGCTGCACTCTATGCCAGCAAATTTGGAAAACTCAGCAGTGGCCACAGGACTGGAAAAGGTCAGTTTTCATTCCAATCCCAAAGAAAGGCAATGCCAAAGAATGCTCAAACTACCACACAATTGCACTCATCTCACACGCTAGTAAAGTAAGGCTTAAAATTCTCCAAGCCAGTCTTCAGCAATATGTGAACCATGAACTTCCAGATGTTCAAGCTGGTTTTAGAAAAGGCAGAGGAATCAGAGATAAAATTGCCAACATCTGCTGGATCATGGAAAAAGCAAGAGAGTTCCAGAAAAACATCTATTTCTGCTTTATTGACTATGCCAAGGCCTTTGAATGTGTGGATCACAATAACTGTGGAAAATTCTGAAAGAGATGGGAATACCAGACCACCTGACCTGCCTCTTAAGAAACCTATATGCAGGACAGGAAACAACAGTTAGAACCGGACATGGAACAACAGACTGGTTCCAAATAGGAAAAGGAGTACGTCAAGGGTGTATATTATCACCCTGCTTATGCTATGCTATGCTATGCTAAGTCACTTCAGTCGTGTCCGACTCTGTGCGACCCCATAGACGGCAGTCCACCAGGCTCCCCCGTCCCTGGGATTCTCCAGGCAAGAACACTGGAGTGGGCTGCCATTTCCTTCTCCAATGCATGAAAGTGAAAAGTCAAATGGAAGTCGTTCAGTCATGTCCGACTCTTAGCGACCCCATGGATTGCAGCCTAACAGGCTCCTCAGTCCATGGGATTTTCCAAGCAAGAGTACTGGAGTGGGGTGCCATTGCTTTCTCCGGTCACCCTGCTTATTTAACTAATATTCAGAGTACATCATGAGAAACGCTGGGCTGGAAGAAGCACAAGCTGAAATCAAGATTGCTGGGAGAAATATCAATAACTTCAGATATGCAGATGACACCACCCTTATGGCAGAAACTGAAGAGGAACTAAAAAACCTATTGATGAAAGTGAAAGAGGACAGTGAAAAAGTTGGCTTAAAGCTCAACATTCAGAAAACTAAGATCATCGCATCTGGTCCCATCACTTCATGGCAAATAGATGGGGAAACAGTGGACACAGTGGCTGACTTTATTTTTTGGGCCTCCAAGATCGCTGCCAATGGTGACTGCAGCCATGACATTAAAAGATGCTTAGTCCTTGGAAGGAAAGTTATGACCAGCCTAGACAACATATTAAAAAGCAGAGACATTACTTTGCCAACAAAGGTGCATCTAGTCAAGGCTATGGTTTTTCCAGTGGTCATGTATGGATGTGAGAGTTGGACTATAAAGAAAGCTGAGTGCTGAAGAATTGATGCTTTTGAACTGTGGTGTTGGAGCAGACTCTTGAGAGTCCCTTGGACTTCAAGGAGATCCATCCAGTCTATCCTAAAGGAGATCAGTCCTGGGTGTTCACTGGAAGAACTGATGTTGAAGCTGAAACTCCAACACTTTGGCCACCTGATGCGAAGAGCTGACTCATTTGAAAAGACCCTGATGCTGGAAAAGATTGAGGGCAGGAGGAGAAGGGGACGACAGAAGGTGAGATGGTTGGACAGCATCATTGACTCTATGGACATGATTTGGGTAAATTCTGTGAGTTGGTGATGGACCGGGAGGCCTGGCGTGCTGTGTTTTGTGAGGTCGCAAAGAGTCTGACACGATTGAGTACCTGAAGTGAACTGTACTTGCTTTTTGAGTATCCAACGGATATTGACAATTTGATATCTGGTTCCTCTGCCTTTTCTAAATCCAGATTGAACATCTGGAAGTTCAAGGTTTACGTACTGTTGAAACCTGGATTGGAGAATTTTGACCATTGCTCTGCTAGTGTGTGAGATGAATGCAATTGTGCAGTAGTTTGAGCATTCTTTGACATTGCCTTTCTTTGGGATTGGAATGAAAACTGTCCTTTCCCAGTCCTGTGCAACTGCTGAGTTTCCCAAATTTGCTGGCATATTGCTTGCAGCACTTTCACAGCATCATCTTTTATGATTTGAAATAACTCAACTGGAATCCCATCACCTCCACTAGCTTTGTTCATTATGGGCCATCCCTAAAAGCTGCAACATTTTAGAGTTATTAATTTTATTTAAATATCAGCATAAATTGATATAAATTGATAGAAAATCAGAAGCAGCTTATCATTCAATTTTCATTTATATTATCTCACTTTGTTTTTCATCTATTTTCTAGAAAATGTTAAGGAATCACTAATATTCATGTATGAATAACTCATTTTTGTAAGGAATCTTGTCATGCTAAACAACCAATTTTATAATATTTTATCTCTCCCTGATATATATTATTTGAATTAACTTAGTCACCTGCAGTTTAAGACTAGGCAGCCTAACGAATTGGACAAACTCTAATAAAGCAATGACATACCTAGAAGAAAGTAACAGGATTTCACCAAATACCTCTGCTCTTTTTCAAGGATTATGTAGTTAATAAGTTAGTTAGGAAAATTAGAATAGAATAAATATAGATTCTAAAAAGATGCTAATTCTCCATGCACTTAAATCTAAGAGGCCTGGTGATTTGGTATTGAAGTTAAGATGCTTTTGGTGATCCAGCATTTGGGTTTTGTTCTTAATTCTTTGTTCTTAATTCTGCAATTTTCTGTTCAAGTTGCTTTACCTCCCTGAGACTCAACCGAAAAATGGAAATAATAATACATCTTTTTCAGGCTGCAGTGAATGTGGAATAAAATAACCTGTATGTACAATTGCTTGTAAAACTCTTGGCGGAGAGCTTAGCATAAAATAGTCATCATCGTTAAGTTATTAACCTGAAAAAATACTTCGTTCTTAAGAAGCTAAGGGTAAAGAGGACAATATGTAGAGGCAGCGTTTGGCTTCAGATCAACATAATTTGCCATGTCTCTTGAGATTTTTTATAATATCTATGCTTTGGTGGTAGATGCCACTATCATGCTATTATGAAGGATTTGCAAAGCTCATCTGGTATCAACAGGAACAAATGCCTGGAGCATTTAAGTGTATCTGCCCTGCTCACAGAGTGAGCTGAGAAGTAACTGCCTTCTCACGCATGGGCAACACTTCCCCATCTAAGTTGCTCTTCACATTTTCTTACTAGTCTTGGCCCCCTACCTTACTAGCATCTTCTGGTAGATAATCCCCATCTATCTTCCCATTTTTATCACTGAAATCTGAAGCTGGAATAATCCAGCAGATTTACTTCATGGCTCCTTGAAAATCTAAAGAAGAAAAAAAAGTATAGCATCAAGGAGAAAACAAACCCTTTCTACACTGATACTTGAGAGGACTTTTCTGGACGACAGTATTTGTTTGTTCTTCTCATGAGGCAAGTCTATTTTATACTTTTAAGTATTGGCATTACTAAGAACATATTATTATATCGGTGGAAAATATTGGCAGCAGGCCCTGGTAACCACAATTCTAGTCTGTTTTTACAAGCTGTTTGTTTGTTTGTTTGTTTGTTTGTTTTTCAGATTCTACATATAAATGGTACCATACAGTATCCTTTCTCTTAGTGACCCCATGGACCGCAGCCTACCAGGCTTCTCCATCCATGGGATTTTCCAGGCAAGAGTACTGGAGTGGGGTGCCATTAGGTACTCAAAAATGTATTCATTTATTCAATATGTGAGAGAGATACTGTAGAGAAGGAAATGGCAACTCATTCCAGTATTCTTGCCTAGAGAATCCTGTGGACAGAGGAACGTGGTGGGCGGCTGTCCATGGGGTCGCACAGAGTCTGACACGACTGAAGCGACTTAGCATGCATGCATGCATTGGAGAAGGAAATGGCAACCCACTCCAGTATTCTTGCCTGGAGAATCCCAGGGATTGAGAAGCCTGATGGGCTGCCGTCTATAGAGTCACACAGAATTGGACACAACTGAAGTGACTTGGCAGCAGCAGCAACAGCAGAGATACTGACTCTCCACTAAATTCATATATTGTAGGTACTAGAATTTCCAAGAGGATAAGGTACAATCTTCTTCCTTCATTTCAGTTATGCAAATTTTACAGTCAACACTTTTCAGAATAATACAGTGTGTGCATTTACTAAACCAAAAAAAGGATATAGATTACTTTGACGAACACAAATATATTAACAGAGACAATGGGATATATTTGAATTTACAACCATCTTGTCATTATTTTTAGATTTCTCAAATTCATTCACCACATCAATTTCAAAATAATATATTTAAAATACAAATATAACCAACTCATGATATTCCTTCTTAAAACATTTCAACAGCCCACATATCACCTTCCAAATGTATTCCATACTGCTTCACATGCATACACACTCTTTATTATTTTATTGCTTTCTCAAACTCTTTTATTTTTATCCCTATACTCCCTGTCTCCGATTTTTTGATTTGGTTATGGCTCACTTCTTGTTTTTCCTTAGATATATGGCTGTTTCTTTCACTCATGTTTTTGTTAAACTATACCCTTTATCTGAACTATCTGTTTGCCCCAATTTCCGTGTCCTTTTTACTAAACTAATTCTTACTCATTTTTTAAAGCTTAGCCCAGATATTTTCTTCTCTGAGATAGCTCAATCACCTACAGTCATACTTTCTCCTCACCAAACTCTCTATAGAACGTAAAGCCCTTAAGGTGGCTGTGATTATTTACTGTCAAGCCCCCAGTCTAATTCTGCATAGGAAAGGAGCTCAACAAATAAAGACTGAATTGATACGTAAATGAAGCAAATGAAGCCCAGAGAGTTTGTGAAATCAGCTTAAAGATACATAAGTAAATATTTTGGGGGGAGCAAATTCCAGTGCATTACTTTGTCTTTAGAGGCTGCAAAATACAATAGTAATAAAATATAAAACTATTTAGTATATAATTATGATAGATATAAATAACATAGCCAATAATACTTTTTCTCATATAATTGTTTTGATACATGAAGAGAAAAATCATTAAGCCTTAAAAAGGCAGGGACTCTTAAAAAGAGCTAAACCACACACACACACAAAAATTATCCCATCTGGATAATTTATTGATGGACATGTCTGTTGGAATGTAATAGATACATAATTACCAAAGCAGTGTTTTCCTAATAGGAAAAAAATTTCATAACATGAGGAAAGATAAGTAACTTGATATTTCTTTCTTTTTTAATGCTCTTGTTTGCCATGGAAAAAAGGTAGGAAACCCAAGCTGAATAGTGCAGGAAAATAAATTAAATGAATGCTGCATATTTAGAAGCCAAATGGAAAGAAAGCAGCTCTTGCCTGTGCAAAGAATAAGATTAGTAGGAAGTACTACAGACAAGATTGTCTAAGAGGGGATAAAAGTCAGCAACAAAGCACTAACAGCTCTGAGCATTTTCAAGTAGCCTGGAGAAACCTTACTGAGCTGAAGCATGTACTTTATCTGTCATGCTTTACATCTTCAAGTATAAGAACCAATGAGTCAGACTGGCAAAAAATAGGTTAAATTAAATAGTGATTCATAAGAGTTGAATATATTTTTATTGAAGTATAGTTGATTTAGAATGTTTTGTTACTTTCTGGTGTACAGCAGAGCAAAGTGATTCAGTTAAATCATATATATATATAATATTTATGCTTATTTTATATTCTTTTCTATTATGGTTTACTATAGGCTACTAAATATAATATCTTGTGTGTTGTGTGTTGTTTATCCCATTCTGTATATAACAGTTTGCACCTGTTAGTCCCACTCCAATCTCATAATAGTTGAAATTCATCATTGGAGGCACAAGTCTTGTGTAACTCACTTTTATTGCACCCAAACTGGGCTCCTAAGGAAACCAGTGCTAAATCTGTATGCACCACAGTTTGGACTAACACCAAGAAATATGTTACGGAAGAAGAAGCAGCTCTAGGCTTGGGTTTCCAGAATGACATCCACCTCTACCATTCAGCAGACTTGTGACTTTATGGAGTGAAGGAAACACTCTTTATTTCCCTCATCTCATTAGAGCAAAGCAATGTGAAGATTTCAGGGAACTGTAATGGTGCTTCTCAGAATTCAGAGTCGATGCACATCATAAAATAAAAGCGATTTGCACCATAAAAAGTTTTGGTGGTGTGACAGTGTGATTTTTTATTTGTTTGTTTTACAGTTTTATTTGCCAAATATTTTTGTGTTTGCTATTATTTTAAATCATATCTGCCCTCAAAATCAAAGAGAGTACAGCAAACTGCTTAGGTCAACTATAAACTATTCAGTTCAGTTCAGTCGCTCAGTTGTGTCTGAGTCTTTGTGCCCCCATGGACTGCAGCATGCCAGGCTTCCCTGTAATTAGAGAAATGTAAAACAAACGCTCAAAAAAAAAAAAAAAAAAGGTACAAGATACCACTCTAGACTCACTGGGATGGGTGAAATTCAAAATAGTAGACTATAACAAGTGTTGATAAAAATGATGGGAAACTGGAACCTCTATACACTGCTGTTGGGATAGTAAAAGGAAGTAGCCACTTTGGAAAACAGTTGGTGATCTGCTCAAAATGCTACATATTATTGCCCTATAGCTATGTAATTCCACTCCTGGGTATATGCCCAGGTGAACTGAAAACATGTTCACACTTTTATAGGAATGTTCACAGAAGCATTATTCGTGACAGCCAAATGTGAAACCATCACAAATGCCCATCAACTAATGAATGGATAAGTATAATACATTCTTCTAAGCAATGAATTATTGTTTATTAGCAAAAAGAAATATAGTATGGATGGTTCTGCCACATGACCTTGAAAGAATTATACTAAGTGAAAGAAATCAGAAACAAATCATGGAGTGAAAATGGAAGTGTTAGTGGCTCAGTCGTGTCCAACTCTTTGCAACTCCATGGACTCTAGCCTGCCAGGCTCTTCTGTCCATGGAATCCTCCAGGCAAGAATACTGGAGTGGGTTGCCATTCCCTTCTCCAGAGGATATTTCCAACATATCATATAACTTCATTATATGTAATGCCCAGTATAGGCAGATGATTAGACATAAGAAAAGTAAATTAGTGTCTTCCGAAGGAATGGAAAGTGATTGCTAGTTAATATGAGGTTTCTCTTTGGGATGATGAAGATGTTTTAAAATTAGTGATAGTACTTCCCTGGTGGTCCAGTGGTTAAGAATCTGCCTTGCAATGTAGGGGTTGTGCTGCGCTTAGTCACTCAGATGTGTCTGAGTCTGTGAGCACATGGACTGTAGCCTGCCAGGCACCTCTGTCCATGGGAATTCTCCAGGCAAGAATACTGGAGTGGGCTGCCATTTCCTACTCCAGAGGATTTTCCCAACCCAGGGATCAAACCCAGGTCTCATACATTGCAGGCAGATTCTTTGACATCTGAGCCACCAGGGAAGCCCAAGAATACTGGAGTGGGTAGCCTATCCCTTCTCCAGTGGATCTTCCCCACCCCAGGGACCGAAACAGAGTCTCTTGCAGTGCAAACAGATTCTTTACCAGCTGAGCTACCAGGGAAGCCCACAATGTAGGGGATGTGGGTTCAATCCCTGGCTGGGGAGCTAAGATCCCATTTGCTGGGAGGCAACTAAGCCTGTACCCCGCAACTACTGATCCCACGTGCTCTGGAGCTGGCGTGCCTCTGTTAGAAAGTGGTGTGTCACATTGGAAGATCCCACATGACAACATAAAGATGTCACAGGATTCAGTAAAGATCCACATGCTGCAACTAAGATCTGGTGCAGCCAAATAAATATATATATGTTTTTAAAAAATTATAGAACAAAACCACCTAACTGTACATGTTAAAGGGTGCAACTTACATATATGAATTGTTTCAATAAAATTATTGTAATAAAAGAAAAATAATACAGATCTTAGGATACCCTCTGTGTAAGATGGTAAATATATGAAATTATTGTTTATGGGTAAAGACAAATTTGTACAAAAACAAAGCATGTTATAAATACATGCCAATTTTGGGTCTTGGCTATCCACAGAGATGAAGGGAGATGAAAGGATTACTGTGCTGTGCATAAAATGCCAACATGTTTTATTCTCAAAATTGTATTTAGAAGAAGTGCAACCAAATACTGAGTATTTTAAAATCTGGGTAGTTTTTTATTCATTAGAGTATTCTCTATAATATTTGTATATCTGAAATATTTTATAGCAAAATACTTAACAATAGAAAGGGATTATTAATGAGATTATGGCTTAAAAGAAATTTTTCTGTTCATTCTGTTTATTCTGATCTACTTACCAACTTAAGTTTTCAGGCCAGCAAAAGCTTAGAGAGAACTTCTTGAGACAAGAATAGCTTAGATTCAACAACAAAACCTAAGAAAACAAGCGCTAAGCAATTATATACATAGAAGATAGCCTACTAAGCCAACAAGAGTTAAAGACAAAGCATGAAAGTCCACTAACAAAAATAGTAAATCCAGGCAAAAAATCTGCCAGAGAAAGGTATGGGCCACTGGAGTTATTCATTACTGTATCATCTGTGTTATACACTCCGCATGGCTTAGTGGACTTCTTATCCATATCACGCAGTGGGCTTCCCTCGTGGCTCAGACAGTAAAGCAACTGCCTGCAATGCAGGAGACCTGGAGTTGATCCCTGGGTAGGGAAGATCTCCTGGAGAAGGAAATGGCAACCCACTTCAGTACCCTTGCCTGAAAAATTCCATGGACAAAGGCGCCTGGTAGGCTACAGTCCATGGGGTGACAAAGAGTCTGATACAACTGAGCAACTTCACTTTCACATAGTGAAGATAATGTGAGCTCTGGAATCAGAAAATCTGGTCCAGAACCTTGTGTTCCCATTTATCACCTGTGTCTTAAGTGATTCCCAACTTCTGAGGTCAATCAGCTAAGTTTTCAGGTTATTTAAATGATCAAATGTTTTTTAAGTAAATTGTGATGTGTTATGTACAATTATACTTATTTTGGGAACGTACTTTCTATTGCTTGAGTGGATAAGGAAAAATAGGTTCCTAGTATCAAAGAATCAAACAAAGAATCAAATCAGTTAAACAGATATATATTTATTAACAATGTGAGTTGCTAACTGTGAATAGATCTAATATGTGCACATGTGGAGTACTGCAAATTATTTCTCATCATGATAATGTTTAGAATTGAAGAAATGCCAAGGGACAGTCTTCCTAGTTCTGGGATTTTCCTACCCTGATATAGTGTTGTTGTTTTAGCTGCTAAGTCATGTGCATGCATGAATGCTAAGTTACTTCAGTCATGCCCTACTCTTTTGGTGACCCCCTGGACTATAGCCCTCCAGGCTCCTCTGTCCATGGGATTTCCCAGGCTAGAATACTGGAGTGAATTGTCATTTTCTTCTCCAGGGGATTTTCCTGACCCAGGGATCAAACCTGCAATCTTCTGCATCAGCAGGCAGATTCTTGAGCCCTCCCTAGAAGCCCGCCATGATAGAATGGTAACAACTAAAAACACGTCCCTTAAAGAATCAGGGTTCTTGCAGTGTATGCAATTTCTTTTCAGTTAAGTGGAAAGTTGTTATTGCTTTTGTTGTTGTTTTTTAAAGAGAGAATTTTTTGCATTCCACCATCTTGGGTTGTTATTCAGGCATAAGAAACAAAGCCTAAGAAGGGCTCATGCCCGTAATTCCAAATACTAATTCTGTTCTTACCAGTTGCTCTTTTTATATTCTATTGCCTAATTCAAACTTCAGTGCTCACTGAACACTAAGATATATGTGGCAGCTGCAGGATGGCAGTATTGCCAATATTTTCAAGTGAAAACATCTGATTCCCTGAGCACTCTGTGGCTTCTGCCAAATCTGAAAATCTTCACTTTCTAGAGTTCTTCATTTGAGCCCTTTCCTACTGTACTCTGGAGAATTTAAAAACCAAGAGACAGACAGACAGAGAGACACATACACACACACACACAGACAGAGACAGAGAGAACAGAGTGGGAAAATGTGGTTCTAATTCAAATTATACCACTATAAGAACTGAGAAATAAAAATAGTTGGCAATTCTCCAAGATTTCTAAATAAGGCACTCATATATAATACAATATTCTGAGATCCTCATAGCGCAGCTGCTTACAGGAATTTGAAGAGCTAGAAGTTTGACATATCTTCCTTAACAAAGATGCCCCCTTGGATGAAGAAGGGCTGTGGATAAATTCCTTTGAACAAGATTTATTTGCCCAAAGCCAAACCACACGGGGGGCTTCCCAGGTGTCTCAGTGGTAAAGAACCTGCCTTCCAATGCAGGGGATGCAGCTTCAATCCCTGGGTCAGGAAGATCCCCTGGATGAGGAAATGCCATTTCCTCCTGAGAAGCCCCCTGTGTGTGTGTGTGTCTAATTATTAGATTTTTTAAAAATAAGTATACTTTCCTCTTAACTGTAAAATTATAGAGATATTCAATTACATAAAAGAGGGAAATTAGAAGATTATTGTTTATTTCATTAGAATGGCTTAAAATCCAAAAGAAGCAAGAAAAGAGCAAAATTTAAAGGCAATGGAAAATCCAAAAAAGGGGATAGACATCACAGTTAAAATAATGATGATGAATGCAAGACATTTCAATTAAGTTCCTGCTTGGGATGGAAAAAGAGACCTGAGTTTAATATGTGAACTAGAGGAATGGGAAGTTATTATTCAAATCCTTATTCTACAAGGAGGTCATTTTTTTTATGTTGTTGTTTCTGGAAAAGATGAAACAAAGCTATGGAAGGGGGTAGTGGGGAAAAGGTAGCATGTGTAACCCATTGCATACAAGTTTACAAAGATTAGTTGCTGTATTTACAAACAAGTAGGCAATTAATTCTGAAATTTCTAGGAAAGTCATCGGTAATATAAAGAATGCTTGTATTCACACAGAGATCCAAGATCAGAAATGCATGTTTATAAATTTGAATTTGGCTCAGATGGGATTGAAAATACAATTTGAACATTAAATTTGAAGGTAAACAGGATGCACTGCATCGGAGTTGGATAAGCCAAATTATTCCCAAAGCATCCAGCAAAGCCTTAGATTCCTAAATATTCACCATACACATTTACATTCTAGTAATCTATATGTAGATAGGTATATGTAGACAGATAGAAATAGGGGAAAACAATAGAATGGGAAAGACTAGAGATCTCTTCAAGAAAATTAGAGATACCAAGGGAATATTTCTTGCAAAGATGGGCACAATAAAGGACATAAATGGTAGGGACTCATCAGAAACAGAAGATATTAAGAAGAGGTGGCAAGAATACACAGAAGAACTGTACAAAAAAGAGCTTCACAACCAAGATAATCATGATGGTGTGATCACTCACCTAGAGCCAGGCATCCTGGAATGTGAAGTCAAATGGGCCTTAGGAAGTGTCACTACGAACAAGCTAGTAGAAGTGATGGAAATCCAGATGAGCTATTTCAAATCCTAAAAGATGAAGCTGTGAAAGTGCTGCACTCAAGATGCCAGCAAATTTGGAAAACTCAGCAGTAGCCACAGGACTGGAAAAGGTCAGTTTTTATTCCAATCCCAAAGAAAGGCAATGCCAAAGAATGCTCAGATTACCACACAATTGCACTCATCTCACATGCTAGTAAAGTAATGCTTAAAATTCTCCAAGCCAGGCTTCAGCAATACATGAACCATGAACTTCCAGATGTTCAAGCTGGTTTTAGAAAAGGCAGAGGAACGAGAGATCAAATTGACAACATCCAAGGACATGGAAAAAGCAAGAGAGTTCCCGAAAAAAAAACATCTATTCCTGCTTTATTGACTATGCCAAAGCCTCTGACTGCGTGGATCACAATAAACTGGAAAATTCTGAAAGAAATGGGAATAATAGACCACCTGACCTTCCTCTTAAGAAATCTGTATACAGGTCAGGAAGCAACAGTTAGAACTGGACATGGAACAACAGACTGGTTCCAAATAGGAAAAGGAGTATGTCAAGGCTGTATATTGTCACCCTGCTTATTTAACTTCTATGCAGAGTACATCATGAGAAACACTGGACTGGAGGAAGCACAGGCTGGAATCAAGATTGCCGGGAGAAATATCAATAACCTCAGATATGCAGATGACACCAGCCTTATGGCAGAAAGTGAATAAGAACTAAAGAGCCTCTTGATGAAAGTGGAAGAGGGCAGTGAAAAAGTTGGCTTAAAGCTCAATGTTCAGAAAACGAAGATCATGGCATCTGGTCCCATCATTCCATGGGAAATAGATGGGGAAACAGTGGAAACAGTGGCTGACTTTATTTTGGGGGGCTCCAAAATCACTGCAGATGGTGATTGCAGCCATGAAATTAAAAGACGCTTACTCCTTGGAAGGAAAGCTATGACCAACCTAGATAGCATATTGAAAAGCAGAGACATTACTTTGCCAACAAAGGTCTGTTTAGTCAAGGCTATGGTTTTTCCAGTAGTTGTGTATGGATGTGAGAGTTGGACTATAAAGAAAGCTGAGCACTGAAGATTTGATGCTTTTGAACTGTGGTGTTGGAGAAGACTCTTGAGAGTCCCTTGGACTGCAAGGAGATCCAACCAGTCCATCCTAAAGGAGATCAGTCCTGGGTGTTCATTGGAGGGACTGATGTTGAAGCTGAAACTCCAATACTTTGGCCACCTGATGCAAAGAACTGACTCATCTGAAAAGACCCTGATGCTGGGAAAGATTGAGGGCAGGAGGAGAAGGGGACTACAGAGGATGAGATGGTTGGATGGCATCACTGACACAATGGACATGGGTTTGGTTGAACTCTGGGAGTTGGTGATGGACAAGGAAGCCTGGCGTGCTGCGGTTCATGGGGTCACAAAGAGTAGGACACAACCAAAGGACTGAACTGAACTGACTGATGTGTAGATAAGACCGCATGTTGTCTGCATGTATGATTAATGAAAAACATAGCTCCTTGCCTACACATGGTACATTTTTAGGTGATTTTTTTTCCTTCAGGGATAGTGAGAAGTCATTACTAAAACATGTTACTTGAGGAATCCTAACAACATATGGACAAATATGAGACAAGCTTTAATGTTTCCCACTTGAGAAACAGAGTAGAAAAGAACTGAGGTGTAGTTATAGAGCGGAGTTTGAAAATCTTTTACTTGAACTCACAAATACATCTGCCCTCCCACATAGGCTGCCAAATAAACTGCTCTGAGAACAGCAAAGTCCCACGGATTGGGAAACCTTAATTCATAGGTGAGGCTCTAAAAGTGGTATCAGCTTAGTTCTTGGAAATGGAGTTACAATTCACATCATATCTCAAAGAGTTCACATTTTGCTAATAATTGAATGCCCTTGTTTGCTTTATTCTTCCCATTTTTTTAAATTATGAAAGTATAATAACACATTTACAGGAAACTTGGAAAATATAGAACAAAGTTACACATTATTCTACTACTTGCATGTGTGCTAAGCTGATTCAGTTGTGTCTGACTCTTTGTGTCTCTATGGACTGTAACCCACAAGGCTCCTCTGTCCATCGGATTCTCCAAGCAAGAATACTGGAGTGGGTTCCCATGCCCTCCTCCTCAACCCCTGACTTAGGGATTGAACCCTCATCTCTTATGTCCCCTGCAATGGCAGGCAGGTTCTTTAACACTAGCACCACATGGGAAGCCCTCAGTTCCAAAACTTATTACAATTATTTTTTAAGTAGATAAATTAAGATTTTTAGTTGGAGTTTCAATATCAAACTCTCAAAAATTAATAGAATGGACAGAAAAGTAAAAGGATAAGTAGACCTGAAAAGCAGTATAAACCAATTCAACATAATTAAGATTTATATAATTTTCACACAACAGTACAATACAAATTCTATTCAAGTACCTTTAGACTATAAACCAGGGGACACTAGAACATATCCAGGGACATAAAACAAGGCGCAGAAACTTCATGATCTAAAGGTACTGAAATCATACAGTCTGTTTTCTTATCACTATGGAATTATGTTAGGAATCAACATAAAAAATATATTTGAAAATAACCCACATATTTTTAAGTACAGTGTGACATTTACCAAGAGAGATCTTTGACTTAACCATAGAAAACCTAAATAAAGTTAAACAACTGAATAAACACAGAAGGTGATTGCAGAGAAGAAAGCATTTAAATGAGAAATTAATATTAAAAAAGAAATTAATATCAAGGATACTTAAAAAAAAACCCATGTATTTGGAAATTAAATGTCCACTTTTAAATGGTGGGTGTATGCTACAAGGGAAGCCCTGCATTTAAGAAACCATAACAAGGAAAACTAGAAAATATTTGTAATAAATATGAGTAGAATAAAACTGGAAAAAGAATTTATCAGAATTTGCTGCCTGTAGCCGAAGCTGCTCATTGCAACTAAATACCATGTGGAATCTTGAATAAGTTATGAAAGTAAATAATGGACACTAGCATAAAAATTTGTGAAACCTGAACAAATCTGTACTTAATAATACTCTATCATATGTTAATTTCCTATTTTTGTTAACAACATACTATTTCTTTATATTCTCAGAATTGGATTCTCATTCAATTAAAAAAAAACACTAAAATAATATGCTTTCTAGACATTTAGCAGTAATGCTAGATGCCAAATAAATAGAACTGTATCAAAGTTTTGAGTGAATATAAATTAGAAATCTAGAATTCTATTCATACTTAGTCAAACAGGTGGAACCAGAATGTCATATATTTTTTAGCTAAGCCAAAAAAATTGTGTTTTCTAAAATGTATACATTATATATATATAGTATATATGTGCATATGTATGCATGTGCATTTGTGTATTCAACTGTTTGAAGCCACATGGGTTTTGGCCAACAGGCTCCTCTGTCCATGGACATTCCAGGCAAGGATCCTGGAGTGGGTTGCCATTTTCTACTCCAGTGGATCTTCCTGACCCAGGGGTTTAAACTGCATCTCTTTCATCTTGCATTGGCAAGCAGGTTTTTACCACTAGCACCACCTGACAACTCTCTCTCTCTCTCTCTCTCTCTCTCTCTCTCTATATATATATATATATATATATATATCAGATCAGATCAGTTGCTCAGTCGTGTCTGACTCTTTGCGACCCCATGAATCACAGCACGCCAGGCCTCCCTGTCCATCACCAACTCCCGGAGTTCACTGAGACCCACGTCCATCGAACCAGTGATGCCATCCAGCCATCTCATCCTCTGTCGTCCCCTTCTCCTCCTGCCCCAAATCCCTCCCAGCATCAGAGTCTTTTCCAATGAGACAACTCTTCGCATGAGGTGGCCAAAGTACTGGAGTTTCAGCTTTAGCATCATTCCTTCCAAAGAAATCCCAGGGCTGATCTCCTTCAGAATGGACTGGTTGGATCTCCTTGCAGTCCAAGGGACTCTCAAGAGTCTTCTCCAACACCACAGTTCAAAAGCATCAATTCTTCGGCACTCAGCCTTCTTCACAGTCCTCCATACATGACCACAGGAAAAACCGTAGCCTTGACTAGACGAAACTTTGTTGGCAAAGTAATGTCTCTGCTTTTGAATATGCTATCAAGGTTTGTCATAACTTTCCTTCCAAGGAGTAAGCGTCTTTTAATTTCATGGCTGCAGCCACCATCTACAGTGATTTTGGAGCTCAGAAAAATAAAGTCAGCCACTGTTTCCACTGTTTCCCCATCTATTATAAATGTATATATACACACACACACACACACACACACACACACACACAAAAGCTTTTCCATTACACTTCAAAAAGGTTTAAGAAAGAACCACAAAGAGATGGAGAAATTGGAAAACATAAACTAAATGAAATGGGAGCATGGAATATGAAATAGAAAAAGTGAAAAAAACTTGATAAAGGTAAAAGATCAACATATGAGTCCAGTTGTTTTGAAACAACTGCTCATTAGAATCACATCTGGAGCTTGGAAGAAAAAGCAATACCTAGACATTTGTAGTTTTCCAAAAATTCCAAGATAATTCTAACATGCATCTGGTTTTTAAAAAGTGATTATAGATTTTTCTATTAAATAGTAGTTTAATTGATAAAGAATTCTATTATTTTCTGTTGACCAATCATGATACAATAGTATTAAAATGAATAATAGTTATATAATCACAATAGTAAAAGATGTTGATCTATTCTTTACAAACAATATTCAGACAAAAAATAGGAAGATAATTGCAATTGCACAAGTCTTAATGCATCATGATTAACCTAACAGTATCAAATAATTACATACAGTATGGGGGGTTAAGTTGAATAATGTGGTAAATGGAAATGCATCCATGCACATGTTTTCATCCACACAGCCAGTCTATGTCTTTTGGTTGGTTCATTTAATCTAATTACATTTAAGATAATTATACATACATATGATCCTATTACCATTTTCTTATTTGGGGTTTATTTTTTGTAGGTCTTTTCCTTCTCTTGTGTTTCCTGCCTAGAGAAGTTCTTTTAATATTGATAGTAAAGCTGGTTTGGTGATGCTGAATTATTTTAACTTTTGCTTGTTGGAAAGTTTTGTATTTCTCCACCAAATCTGAATGAAAGTCTTGCTGGGTAGAGTATTCTTCATTGCAAGTTCTTCCTTTTCATCAGTTTAAATATATCATGCCATTCTGTGTTGGCTTGTAGAGTTTCTGCTGAGAAATCAGCTGAAAACCTTATGTGAGTTCCCTTGTTGTTTGTCACTTTTCACTTGTTGCTTTAACATTTATCATTGTCTTTAATTTATGTCAGCTTGATTACCACGTGTCTTGGTGTGTTCCTCCTTGAGTTTATCCTGCCTAGGAATCTCTGTGCTTCCAGGACTTGGTTGATATTTCCTTTCTCATGTTAGGGAAGTTTTCAGCTATTATCTTTTCAAATATTTTCTTGGGTTCTTTCTCTTTCCTTGTGGGTCCCCTATAATGTGAATGATAATGTGTTTAATGTTGTCCCAGAGATCTCTTAGGCTATCTTCATTTTTTTGTTGTTGTTTTTTCATTCTTTTTTCTATATTCTCTTTTGTGGCAGTGATTTCCACTATTCTGTCTTCTAGGACACTTCTCTGTTTTTCTGCATCAGCTATGTTGCTATTGATTCCTTCTAGTGTATTGTTTATCTCTGTGTGTTTGTTCTTTAGTTCTTCTAGGTCATTGGTAAACATTTCTTGCAAGTTCCCTTTTTTTTTCCCTGAGATCCTGGATCATCTTCACTATCATTATTCTGAATTATTTTTTATGAAAGATTGCCTGTCTCTCCTTCATTTAGTTGTTTTTCTGGAGTCTTATTTTGTCCCTTCATCTGGGACATAATCGTCTGAATTTTCATTTTGACTAACTTTCTGTGATGTGGTTTCTTTCAGGCAGCTCTCAGATTATAGTTCTTCTGGCTTCTGTTGTCTGCCCTCTGATGGACGAGGCTAAGAGGCTTGTGCAAGATTGGCAGTAGAGAAACTAGGTCTTGCTCTGGTGGGTAGCCAGAGTGCTGAATAAAACTAACCCAATTGTTGGCTGATGAGTGTGGTTGTGCTTCCTCCCTGTTAGTTGTTTGGGTTGAGGAAACCCAGTTCTGGAGTCTGCAGGCTCTATGATATGGTTAATGGAGATCTCCAAGAGGGTTCACACCAAGGACTGGGTTCATCTCTCAGGACTGTTGTTGCCAGTACCCCCAGTCCCATGGTGAGCCATTGCTGACCTACATCTCCACAAGAGACCCTCAACACTCACAGTTAAGTCTGGCTCAGTCTCTTATGGGGTCACTGCTCATTTCCCATGGGTGCTGGTGCCCAAAAGATTTTGTGTGGCCTCCATCTCTGTATCCCCCAGTCTTGTGGAAGTCCTGTAATTAAATCCTTCTGAACTTCAAGGTCAGAATCCCTGGGGATTCTCAGTCCCTTTGCCAAATCCCAAGAATAGGCAGCCTGACATGGGGCTCAGAACCTTCAAAACAGTGGGAGAACTCTTTGGTATTATTGTTCTCTAGTTTGTGGGTCACCCACCTGGCGGGTATGGGATTTGATATGGTTGTGAGTGCACCCCTCCTACCACCTCATTGTGACTTCTTCTTTGTCTTTGGACTTGAGGTATCTTTTTTGGTGGGTTCCAGCATCATTCTGTTGATAGCTGATCAACAGCTAGCTGCAATTTCAGTGCTTTTACAAGAGGAGATGAGCATATGTCCTTCTACTCTGCCATCTTGAACAAATATTCTTCCCATTTTTAAACTATATTTACTATTAGGGAAACTTGATCTGTGTGCTATATCTTCTTCACCTTAGTTCACTGAATGAATTTGGATAGTCTAGATCATGACTGTAGAAACAGAACAATCCTGAAATCTCAGTGGCTCATTTTAAAAATGATTTCTTCTTTCTGGCTAAGAAGACTCAGTGTGAATTGCTGGGGGAAATCCCTGTTCTACATAGCTACTCAGTGATGCAAGTTGTCAGAAACTTCAGTATCTTATACCTTCTCCATGGTCTCAGTGGCTTCAGTGACACAGGAAAAGAGAGATTAGGGAGTCAAACACTGACTCCTAATCATTTCATCCTGGAAGTGACCTTTGTCACTTTTACTCACAACACACGGACCAGAATTAGTTCCAAGGCCGTGCCTACCTCCAAAGATTAAGAAATATGTGGTTGTTATGAATAGCTAATAGCCAGTGATTGTCTCTGCCATAATCACCATATTTACTTGATAGGCAATATTCTAAGATTTTTTTTTTTTTTTATGAAGCCTTTTTAAATTAGGCTTACTCCTGGAAAAGTTTAATTTTGGAATTGAGTGTCATATGAATTTATTCTTAAGAGTATAGTTCTAGAAGAACTTCAAGAAATATAGGAATTCTAAAGGAATTCATCTTTGAGTAGATTTCTACACCAGAAAAATAGATCCTTTTCTCAGTTTAATCCTTAAAGTGGTTTTAACATAATGAAGTTTCATTTTCTTGCTGATTTGAATAAATGGCAGCTATTACAAAATTGAAACTCACCAATTCCCTGTTACAAAAATGTATCTTCCCCAAAATTATCTTAGCTTTCAATTACCTTAAGTTCATTGGCTTTAGACATGCCAGCAAAACTAGTGCTATACCTTTCCTATATAGAACTATAAAACCATATATATGTAAAAACTATAAATATCATATATTCCTCCACAGGACTTGTTATACATTTTAGGACATAATTGCAGCAGATTTTGTTTTTATTACAGATATAAGCAACACCAAATTAAATCCAAACATAGTGAATCAAAGTTACTTAAGTTTCCTATTTCCTTAGTAATACACAACAGACTTGAGGAACATAATATCATGACTCTGGATTACAGATTGTCATTTGATATTTTGGGAAAAGGAGGTTTCATTGTCTTACGAGCAGTGTCATGTCATCCCAGGAGGAAATCAGATTCTGTGGGATGATATTTTTCAGGTGGCAGAAGAGAAGTGATAATGGGTTGCTGTCTTTAAAAATGCAACACTGGCTACAGTCATGAGAAATTTACTAACCTATTTTGACTAGGCTGTCCAACTAGGCCCCTTGATGAATTATAGTGCTTCTATCTACGATCTTTGCAAACTATTCCACTGCAATTTTTATTTCATTCAAAATAACTCTACCCAAAGGGGAAAAATAAATAGAATAGTCAATTAGTATTATGTGACAATTAGGTAGTAAATTAATGCTTCATGTAGACTTTTAATCATTCATCTCCCATTCAGTACAATGAGAGTTATTTAGTATTGCTGATGCCTGTCTTTAATGTAATTACTCAAATATCAGGACTTGGAAAGGATCAAGAATTAACTACTCTCATCAACATTCAGTTCAGGATTTGTAGTACAAAACTCTGAAAACATAACAAAAGTCCTTTTAGTTAGTAATATAAATTTAAAAAACAATATTTTTTCTGTAAGCTCCGTAGTTTTTAAAAATATATATTCATCTAATGTCAACAGGTAGATAATAGTGTTTATCATTATAAATTTTTTAAAACTATAATTAGAAGTATTTTAATTTTCATTGAAACCACCTCAAAATGTCCAAAAATAAACTTAAAAATATTCAGAATGCCCACTCACTAAAAATAATCTTTGCATAGTAAGGTATTCATGATACATTGCAATATAAAAAGATCTGCTGCATGACAGTTTCTGTCAATCTATATTTGCATAAGGAAAGTATGTAAGGATATACAGTAAAGTGTTTAAAGAGATATTTTGGGTTCTGATCTAATTAGCTTCATGCTTATCAGTTTTTTGTATATGATGCATGAGTTTAAGGTAGAAATTATTATGACCTTTGTTTTAAGCTCTGTGATATTAACTTAATAGAAAATACTTCATTGGCTCTTAGCAGTTTGTTGTGACTTAGATTATACAATTATTCAATTTAAAATATAAAAAGAGAAAGCAGCTCAGGAATACACAGTTAATGTGTAGATGCAGTTTGTGAAGTAGCAGAGATTTTAACATAGGCAGTTAACTTGCTTAGAAAAGCATGCTTAGAACTATACTACCTACTATAGATTGAACTATACCATTGTTTCTTAGGAAATCAAAGTATGAAAGTTCAAGGGAAAATTTGACATCCAAAAACTCTTTCACATATAAGTTTATTTCTGAAAAAGCATATTTAAGGTTCAATATAGTGTGATAAATATTGGGATCAAGAGGTAAAACTTTAAAACATTGTAGATAAATTTTCAATGTTTTTCTACTCCTGGTGAATCATTATATAAATACATTATTTTTGCTTCCATTTAATGTGCTTATTAACTTGGTAGCTATGTTAATAGTTTTTTTTTCTTTTTTAATAAGTAGAGAGGAGAGATAAGTAATCCTTTAAGCACACTAAGTGGATTAAGGGATCCTTTTCTTTCTTTTTTCTTTATCTGATTAAGTTAAAAAATAAAGTATTATAATTTACATGAATAAAGACACTTTTAAAACCTTCCTGAAATTAAAAAACAAAAATAGTTTCACTAATTTGTGAAATCTGAATATTGCATTGGATGCTTTACCATAAATGATATTATGAATATAGAAAACAAAAATAAAGTAAAAGAGACTTAAATATTCTAGCAAAAGTAACCTTGCTATGCAACTATAGTTCACCTAATGGACTATGTCTTAGAATATTTGGAATAATAATAAATCAAGAAAAACAAATGAAAAGATCTGCTTCCTAACAGAAACATTTTAATCTGAGTTGAAAACATTTAGCTAGTAAGTTATTGACTTGCATTTAATTTTGTAACTATTAAGGATATTAGTAAATTTATTTGACACAGATAGGAATACCAGATCACCTAACTTGCCTCCTGAGACACATGTAGGGAGGTCAAGAAGCAACAGTTAGAACCAGATATAGAACAATGGACTGGTTCAAAATTGAGAAAGGAGTATGCCAAGGCTGTATATTGTTACCCTGCTTATATAACTTATGCAGAGCACATCATGTGAAATGCTGGGCTGGATGAAGCACAAGCTGGAATCAAGATTGCTGGAAGAAATACCAATAACCTCAGATATGCAGATGAAATCACCCTTATGGAAGAAAGCAAATAGGAATTAAAGAGCCTCTTGATGAATGTGAAAGAGGAGAGTGAAAAAGCTGGCTTAAAACTTAACAGTCATACACAGAAGATCATGGCATCTGATCCCATCATTTCATGGCGAATAGATGGGAAAACAATGGAAACAGTGACAGACTTTATTTTCTTGAGTTCCAAAATCATTGTGGATGATGACTGCAGCCTTAAAATTATAAGATCCTTGCTTCTTGGAAGAAAAGCTATGACAAATCTAGATAGCATATTAAAAAGCAGAGACATTACTTTGCCAACAAAGGTCCATATAGTAAAAGCTATAGTTTTCCCAGTAGTCATGTATGGATGTGAGAGTTGGACTATAAAGAAGGCTGAGTGTTGAAGAACTGATGCTTTCAAACTGTGGTGCTAGAGAAGACTCTGGAGAGTCCCTTGGACTGCAAGGAGATCAAACCAGTCAATCCTAAAGGAAATAATTCTAAATATTCATTTGAAGGACTGATGCTGAAACTGAAGCTCCAATACTCTGACCACTTGATGTAAAGAGCCCATGCATTAGAAAAGGTCCTGACACTGGGCAAGATTGAAGGCAGGAGGAGAAAGGGATGACCAAGGAAGAGATGGTTGCATGGAATCACCGACTTGATGGACATGAGTTTTAGTGAGCTCTGGGAGACGGCGAAGGACAGGGAAGCCTGGCATGATACAGACCATGGGTTCATAAAGAGTCAGACATGACTGAGTGTCTCAACAACAACAGCAATCTTACTTGACAACATTCTTGTTTAAAAGACTTTATACCTCACATTAATAAAAAGTTAAATTTTCATAGAAAATAATTATAGTTGATAAGATTGTTATCTCTGGTGTTAACTATGTCAAACTTAAAACCAAGAAGGGGGGAAACAGAGATATAAGAGAAACTTCTACATATGTGAGAATGAGAAAGAAATATATTAAAAGCAATCAATTAAAAAATTAAATATAACACAAGAATTGTATTGAATAGGCAGAACAATATTTATTGAGATTATCTTAATATGGACAAAATGAATGCCCTTAAAGACAATACTCATTAAAATCAAATACAGTTCATTGGAGATAAGTAGATTAATATAGATTTGATTGGAAAATTACTATATTATTAGACTAGATATTCTTATGACAAACCTAGATAGCATATAAAAAGCAGAGATATTACTTTGCCAACAAAGGTCCGTCTAGTCAAGGCTATGGTTTTTCCAGTGGTCACGTATGGATGCGAGAGTTGAACTGTGAAGAAAGCTGAGTGCCGAAGAATTGATGCTTTTGAACTTTGGTGTTGGAGAAGACTCTTGAGAGTCCCTTGGACTGCAAGGAGATCCAATCAGTCCATCCTAAAGGAGACCAGTCCTGGATGTTCATTGGAAGGACTGATGCTGAGGCTGAAACTCCAATACTTTGGCCACCTCATGCGAAGAGTTCATTCATTGGAAAAGACTCTGATGCTGAGAGGGATTGGGGGCAGGAGGAGAAGGGGACGACAGAGAATGAGATGGCTGGGGCATCAACAACTCGATGGATATGAGTTTGAGTGAACTCCAGGAGTTGGTGATGGACAGGGAGGCCTGGCATGCTGCGATTCATGGGGTCGCAAAGAGTTGGACACGACTGAGTGACTGAACTGAACTGCCCTGAATCTCAACTTGATAAAAGAAGACATACATATTTAAAATAAAAAAAATTATTCTCAGATGTCATGATTAAGATACACAAAGTCCTAACAATCATAGAGAAATAAAACTAGCAGAATAAATAACTATGTTTAGTAAAGTTGCAGGATTTGAGATCTGTATCTTGTATACTTCCATTTATAAGCATTAAAAACTATGAAATACAAAAATTAAATATCATGTACTATAAAATCCCCAAACATGAAATTGGAATAAATTTAATAAAATATTTAAATATATACACTGAAAACTATAATTTATTAATAAGAGAAATTAAAGACAAATAAAATGTGTACCATGATTATGAATCTAGAGATTCAATTCTGTAAAGCCATAGTTTTCTGCACATCTACCTATAGATTATAGGCAATGAAAATCCAGTAGGTTTTTTTTTTAATGCAATCTCTATCAAATAAGTCAGACAAAGAAGGAGAAATACAGTATGAGATACCTTATATGTAGAATCTAAAAAGAAATGATACAAATGAACCTATTTATAGACTATTTACCTATTTGACTTCAGTTCAGTTCAGTCGCTCAGTCGTGTCTGACTCTTTGCGACCCTATGGACTGCAGCATGCCAGGCCTCCTTATCCATCACCAACTCCCAGAGTATACTCAAACTCATGTCCATTGAGTTGGTGATGGCATCCAACCATCTCATCCTCTGTCCTCCCCTTCTCCTCCTGTGTTCAATCTTTTCCAGCATCAGGGTCTTTTCAAATGAGTCAGCTCTTTGCATCAGGTGCCAAAATATTAGAGTTTCAGCATCAATATCAGTCTTTCCAATGAACATTCAAGACTGATTTCCTTTAGGATGGACTGGTTGGATCTCCTTGCAGTTCAGGGGACTCTCAAGAGTCTTCAACACCACAGTTCAAAACCATCAATTCTTCGGTGCTCACCTTTCTTTATAGTCCAACTCTCACATCATACATGACTACTGGAAAAACCATAGCCTTGACTAGACAGACCTTTGTGGCAAAGTGATGTGTCTGCTTTTTAATATGCTGTCTAGGTTGGTCATAACTTATCTTCCAAGGAGTAAGTGTCTTTTTATTTCATGGCTGTAGTCACCATCTGCAGTGATTTTGGAGCCCCCCAAAATAAAGTGAGCCACTGTTTCCACTGTTTCTCCATCTACTTGCCATGAAGTGATGGGACTGGATGCCCTGATCTTTATTTTCTGAATGTTGAGCTTTAACTCAACTTTTTCACTCTCCTCTTTCACTTTAATCAAGAGGCTCTTTAGTTCTTCTTCACTTTCTGCCATAAGGGTGTCGTCATCTGCATATCTGAGGTTATTGATATTTCTCCTGGCAATCTTGATTCCAGCTTGTATTTCCTCCAGCCCAGCATTTCTCATGATGTGCTCGGCATATAAGTTAAATAAGCATGGTGACAATGTACAGCCTTTAAGTAGTCCTTTTCCTATTTGGAACCAGTCTTTTGTTCCATGTCCAGTTCTAACTGTTGCTTCCTGACCTGCATACAGATTTCTCAAGAGGCAGGTCAGGTGGTCTGGTATTCCCATTTCTTTCAGAATTTTCCACAGTTTATTGTGATCCACACAGTCAAAGGCTTTGGCATAGTCAACGAAGCAGAAATAGATACTTTCTGGAACTCTCTTGCTTTTTCCATGATCCAGCGGATGTTGGCAATTTGATCTCTGGTTCCTCTGTCTTTTCTAAAACCAGCTTGAACATCTGGAAGTTCATGGTTCACGTATTGTTGAAGCCTGACTTGGAGAATTTAGAGTATTATTTTGCTAGAGTGTGAGATGAGTGCAGTTGTGAGGTAGTTTGAGCATTCTTTGGCATTACCTTTCTTAGGGATTGGAATGAAAACACCTTTTCCAGTCTTGTGGCCACTGCTGAGTTTTCCAAATTTGCTAGCATATTGAGTGTGGTACTTTCACAGCATCATCTTTTAGGATGTGAAATAGCTCAACTGGAATTCCATCACCTCCACTAGCTTTTTGTAGTGGTGCTTCCTAAGGCCCACTTGACTTCACATTCAAAGATATCTGGCTCTAGGTGAGTGATCACACCATCATGATTATCTGGATCATGAAGATCTTTTGGCAAGCCACTCTAGTATTCTTGCCTGGAAATCCCATGGACAGATGAACCTGCTGAACTAGAGCCGATGGAGTTGCAAAAATGTTGGACATGACTTAGTGACTAAACAACAACTATATATCTATATCTATACCTATATATAGACAGAGAGAGAAAGAAAAGAAAACCCTCCTACACTGTTGGTGAGAATGTAAATTGGTGCAGCCACTATGGAGAAAAGTATGGAGGTTCCTCAGAAAACTAAAGAGTTGCCATATGACCCAGAAATCCCACCCTTTGGCATATATTCATAGAAAACTCTAATTCTAAAAGATACATGGACCCTTATATTAAAAGCAACACTATTTACAATAGTCAAGACATAGACACAACCTAAATGTCCATCCACAGATGAGTAGATAAAGAAGATATGGCACACATATACAATGGAGAATTACTCAGCCATACAAAAAGAATGAAGTAATGTATTTGCAGCTACATGGATAGAGGCAGAGATCATCATACCTACTGAGTAAGTCGGAAAGAGAAAGACAGATATCATATGACATCACTTATATGTGGAATCTAAAATATGACACAAATGAACTTATCTATGAAACAGAAAAGGGCCCACAGAGAAAGAGAACAGACGTGGTTGCCAAGGGGGGTGGTGGTGGTGGTAGCTTAGTCGCTAATTTGTGTCCAACTCCTGCGACCCCATGGACTGTAACCCGCCAGGCTCCTCTGTCCATGGGGATTCTCCAGGCGAGAATACTGGAGTGGGTTGCCATTTCCTCCTCCAGGGATCAAACCCAGGTCTCTTATGTCTCCTGCACTGGCAGGCAGGTTCTTTACCACTAGTGCTACCTGGGAAGCCCATAGCAAATCACAATGGAAAGAAAACAAGAAGAGAAAAAAGAAGAAGAAGAAGAAGAAGAAAATGACCACGATAAAGACAGTGTGATACTGGTGCATGGACTGGATATATATTGGGAGCGAAATAGTCCAGCAGTATAATTTGACTGATGTGGTAAACTGAATTTCAACAAAGGTGCTAAGGTATTTCCAGGGTGATTATGTAGTCTTTACCATAGATTACATTGTCATACCTGAACGTTCAGATTAGGAAAAACAAATGAGCCCAGATGCCCTAACTTATACTACACACAAAAATTAACTCAAAACGGATCACTGATTAAATATGAAAGCTGGTACTATAGAGCTTTTAAAAATAAATAGGAGAAAAATTTTGTGACCTTGAAAAAGGCATATAGTTCTTATATAATATATACCCACAAAAAATGAGAACCACAAATGAGTTAGCTTTAGTAAAAATTCATAACTTCTACTCTTGTAGAGACTTAAAAATGAAAAGGTAAGCCACAGATTGAAAAAATACATATGTATGACAAAATACTTCAATTTAAAATATACGAAGAACAACTCATTGTTAATAAAAAAAAACCATTTATAAATAATACAATCTTATTTTCAGATTCATGTCTTCATTCATGCACAGAGGTCATAGGGCTCAAGTGTAACTCAGAAATTTTTACAAAGATGTCATATATCTTTTTGGTATAATATATGCTGACTTGATGCTCAACTTTGTCCTTTTGTTTACTATTATTATTCACTAACCAAAGGGCTGAGAAATAGGAACCTAGCACTATCTTGTCCAGGAACTTTATTTCTTTCTTGGAGATTCTTGGTCTAATACTGCAAGTATGTTTGGAAGATCTCTAGTGAACTGAATTTTCTGTATGAGAAGAGTTGCTACTTATCAGAGTGTTGATAGAAAGAAAAAGCCATAGTACTGCTAATTAAAATAACCCAAAAAATAGAAAACATAACTTCTCCCAAAACATTAAAACATGATCTATAGGATAGTATTAGATTGTGCAAGAACAGAGAAATATGAGCCTTCATGAGTTTACTTCTAATGCTGCTTTCATATTAAACCTCTTTGTAAACACCAATATTAGACCTCTAAGATTTCTTTTCACAGTGATGTACTTCTTTTTATGTCATCTCAAAATAAGCCACACCTCTGTCATACATGTTAAAATAACTTCCACAGTATCTCTTCCAAGTAATCAGGTAGATTTTGCCTAAAGGATTTCATAGAGGGGACTCACAGATGTTAGATCAGGCTGCATTACTGAAAAGCTCATATCCCATATTTTTAGAAAGCTATGGGTTTCTTGTCAAATTTAGAAAGTAGAGAATTATACTGGTCCTTATAACCATTGCAGAGATTATACCGAATGAACAAAGACTAGGAACAAGAATTAATGAAATGAACAATAGAACTATATGTAAATGTTTTTTATGAATTCTATTTAGAATTAATAACATTGACTATAGAAGAGGAAGAATGGTATTCTTTGCATTAAGTCAAATCTCTATCTCACTATCCAGTGCCTAAAACTCTACCTAGCACATAACACTCAGTAAAAATATCGGGAAAAAAAATCAGCAAAATATTTAAACAGGTACTTCACAAAGAACCTAAGTAAATGAGAAATAAGTACATCAAAAGATGCTTAGTATAATTAGATATCAGGGAAAAGCAAATTAAAAACTTTAATGAGATACCAACACATATCTATTAAAAAGTTTTATTTCATATTGACAAAATGTTGGGAAGACTTATTTATATTACTAAAGTTTTATTGCATTTATTCTGATAGGAAACTGTATATTGTAGTATCTATTTGTTGAATATACTTCCTGCCCCTAAAATAAATAATACCAACTGATTTAAAGGCAGTGCTGAATACTATGCATAAAGCTATTGACAAGAAATCAAGCTACCTGATTCCTAATCCTGGGTAAACCACTGTCTTTGTGGCCCCTGAAAATGTGATGCAAATAATTAGAGCATCAATTCATGACACTGTGGAGTCATTCTAAATAAAATTCTATAATATCTAAAATAATATTTTTCCATTTTTTCATTGATTTTAGTAGTGGGCACACATATCAGTTTATTAAATACTTTGTCAATACTTCATTGAAAATGGAAAGCAAGATCTGAATTAAATGAGAGAATATCAGTTCCATAATATACGTGTGTGTGTGTCTGTGTGTATCTTCAGATTGTTGGGAGGATCATAAGAATTTGCTAGTTTTCAATGGCACAGAATTGCCACGAAATTCAATTATATCCCAGGACACAGTAGAAGCAAAGAGTAAAGGGGAAGCAAGGAGTAAAGGAAATTCCACATGTGTGTGTCTTCCCATTGGCTAAACTGAAAGACAGTAAGGATGGAACAGGGGTCCTTAAAGCTGCAATGGGTAGTCCTTATTAAATTGTGTTTGAAGGCAACCCACAGATCACCATTCTTTCTCATTTGATACTCAGGTGTTGATTATAGAAATTTTTTAAAGTTTATTTAAAAAACTAGAAATGTGGCTATGGCTGGAAAAGATAAACATGTTCCTCTTATTTGGTTTATAACTTTAATAAATGCCCATAGCACTAGCAGTTTCAAAGCCAAGAATTCGCACCTCTTCCTAAAGTCCATACTAAAAAAAAGCATTGCATAAATATGTCATACAAATCCTTAAATACAACCATCAAATACAACAGTTAATATTTTAGCTATAAAAACACAAACATACCTTTTCAAGTCCCTGTTTTGTATTTTACAGATCATAAAGTCAATTCATTCTCCTAAGATGAGGTGAAAAAGTAATGTCTTAAAGTATATAACTTAAAAGTACCTAAAAAATGCTACCCTGTAGTGAAAAATATGACTTCACTATTTTATTTTAATTTTGTTCTAAAGTCAAATTCAACCTTAAATTGCTTTCTGCTCCTTTATGGTAGCGTGCTACTATATATGAAGCATTCAACTCATACAACTACATGTACAAAAACACTAGTAAAATTAGTGAAATTAAGCATCTAATTAGAAAAAAAATGATATGCTGAAGAGTAAGAAAATAAAAATAAGCTTTTTGACTTATAAATTCTGTATGGCACATGTTTATATTTTTTTCTTTGAGTAATTTGTAGTCTTTTTCATACTTTTTGCCTCAAAAAGAAAGCTCAGTAAAACAATTATGCATGCTTTATTAAGAATTTTATTTCTAAATGAGTCTATTTTTCATTGAACATTAAAGAGATTTTAAAAATAAATAGCACAGTGAGAAAGATGAGGATCAAAATCAATATGCAACTACAGAAGATGTCCAACTTTTTCTCTTGCATAAGCTCTCCATTTGCCAAGGATAGATATTCTTTAAGGAGGCAATTTTTCTCCAAAAAGATCAGAATATGCCCCATTTAAGCATTCTCTTATAAGCAATTTGTCATTAATTTCGGAGAAGGCAATGGCACCCCGCTCCAGTACTTTTGCCTAGAAAATCCCATGGACAGAGGAGCCTGGTGGGCTGCAGACCGTGGGGTCGCTAGAGTCGGACACGACTGAGCGACTTCACTTTCACTTTTCACTTTCATGCATTGAAGAAGGAAATGGCAACCCACTCCAGTGTTCTTGCCTGGAGAATCCCAGGGACGGGGGAGCCTGGTGGGCTGCCGTCTTTGGGGTCGCACAGAGTTGGACACGACTAAAGTGATGCAGCAGCAGCAGCAGCAGAGTCTGTGGATAAAATAGATGGACAATGACTGACTATAGTAACATATGCCTGCTTGACTGCAATCCATACTGTTCAGTAGAGCCTTGGAGTGTGTATAAAAGGTGGGGCAATCCCACTGCTGGGCATACACACTGAGGAAACCAGAATTGAAACAGACATGTGTACCCCAATGTTCATCGCAGCACTGTTTATAATAGCCAGGACATGGAAGCAACCTAGATGTCCATCAGCAGATGAATGGATAAGAAAGCTATGGTACATATACACAATGGAGTATTACTCAGCCATTGAAAAGAATACATTTGAATCAGTTCTAATGAGGTGGATGAAACTGGAGCCTATTATACAGAGTGAAGTAAGCCAGAAAGAAAAACACCAATACAGTATACTAACGCATATATATGGAATTTAGAAAGATGGTAACAATAACCCTGTGTACGAGACAGCAAAAGAGACACTGATGTATAGAACAGTCTTTTGGACTCTGTGGGAGAGGGAGAGGGAGAGGGAGAGGGTGGGATGATTTGGGAGAATGGCATTGAAACATGTATAATATCATGTATGAAACGAGTCGCCAGTGCAGGTTCGATGCACGATACTGGATGCTTGGGGCTGGTGCACTGGGACGACCCAGAGGGATGGAAAGGGGAGGGAGGAGGGAGGAGGGTTCAGGATGGGGAACACATGTATACCTGTGGTGGATTCATTTTGATACTTGGCAAAACTAATACAATATTGTAAAGTTTAAAAATAAAATTAAATTAAAAAAAATACTTAAAAGTGCAAAAAAAAAAAAGATGGGGATGGCACAAAAAACCTCCAGGAAAATTGGAGTGGGTCATTTATTCAGCTGATGGATAAATATCCCACTATAAATTACTATGAGTAGATTTATATCAAAACCACTGCAGCCTTAAATTTCCCATAAAATCCAACTCAGTAGGTAGTTTCCATTCAAATAAAAAAATTCAGTATCCAGGTAAGTGGAAAACCTTGAAGGTTAAAATATAAACTCCATGTTTTCATGCCTTGGGAGAAAATCTGTATTTTTGGTGGCTGAAACAACAAACTAGAAGGGTGGGACAGAAAAATTGGAGCTTAATGACCTTTTATTATGACTAGCAATAATGGAATAGAATATGAAGAAAAATGAGTATCAAGTTAAATTTGACCAATTTGAATTAATTATTTATAAAATATTGGGCATAATTCTTTCAGATATCTATTTTTACAAATATATTTACATATACAAACACTCACAAAACTAGATATAGATAGTGCAGTAGCATGATTTGTTAATCAAGTTTGTTGTGACCTTAAAATTTAGCTCTATATCATCTTTATAATAACTGCACAGTATTTCACTCTAAGAGTTGATTTATTAATTTATTTTTCTATTGATGGATATTTAATTTATTTCCACTTTTAGATTTATAACCAATATTGCAAAATATTTAGTTACATATCCATTGTACTTTTGCCCAATTATGTATTAGAAATTAATATCTGGAAGTATAATGATGAAATCAAAATATTGAAACATGTCTCTTTCCAGAAACTTGTAACAGATTAAGCACATTCAAGCACCACTTTCCCAGTATCCTTAATAATGCTAGGGATTATAATTTTAGCACTAGTCTCTAGTTAACAACACTGCTGGGACCAGTTTTACACTGCAATGATCATTTTAGTTGGTATCATACAGAAAATAATTAAACAATTGTACCTCCATTGCTAACCTACCCAGAAATGCTGTTTTTCAAATGTCAGGGCAAGGTTTCATCACTAAATTATTCAATCTGAATGTTTTGCTTATATTTGGACATCCTCCATGGGTGAGGGATTATTTTTACCAAATATGTATGAATTAACCATGGAAGGAAAGTTATGACCAACCTAGATAGCATATTCAAAAGCAGAGGCATTACTTTGCCAACAAAGGTTCGTCTAGTCAAGGCTATGGTTTTTCCTGTGGTCACGTATGGATGTGAGAGCTGGACTGTGAAGAAGGCTGAGTGCCGAAGAATTGATGCTTTTGAACTGTGGTGTTGGAGAAGACTTTTGAGAGTCCCTTGGACTGCAAGGAGATCCAACCAGTCCATTCTGAAGGAGATCAGCCCTGGGATTTCTTTGGAAGGAATGATGCTGAAGCTGAAACTCCAGTACTTTGGCCACCTCATGCGAAGAGTTGACTCATTGGAAAAGACTCTGATGCTGGGAGGGATTGGGGGCAGGAGGAGAAGGGGACGACAGAGGATGAGATGGCTGGATGGCATCACTGACTCGATGGATGTGAGTCTGAGTGAACTCCAGGAGTTGGTGATGGACAGGGAGGCCTGGCGTGCTGCGATTCATGGGGTCGCAAAGAGTCGGACACAACTGAGCGACTGAACTGAACTGAACTGAATTGAACATAACCATGCTGTCGGTGGTGCGTTAACAAAAATGATCATAAATTGTTAATTGCTAACTATACTAACTTCACATCGCCATAGAGGTGTGAAAGGAATAGAGAAAAAGCAAAAATAAAAAGTTTAATTAATGACTAGTAACTGAGTTCATATGAAATGCTAGAATGAACTATCAGTGTATGACTGTGAGTGGGTATCTTACCTACAAGAAAAAAAGAAAATCACAGAAAAACAATTCTAACACTGTAATAGTGATAGGAGTAAAGGGATAGAGAATCACTATAGATGTTGATTTAAGAAAGGTCTACTTCCTGCCCCCTGGTTCCATTCCCAAGGTAGTAAAGCCTTGCTACAGTTCAGTCTTTAATTTTTGGACCTTATATTGACCACCCTGCTAACTGGTAAAGATTTTCACTATCCTTATCAAAACGTTAAACATCAGTATCCACAAAAGAATAGTCATTTTCCTCTTGAGATGCTTTTCCCTTCTGCCATCCTGGAGAGCTGAGACAGTGCAGGGTCCACTCCCAGTCATTTGAAGGCCCTGTCCTTTCTTTATGCATTAGGGATTTTTCTTTTGTGGGCCGAGATCAAATGGTCTGGCATCTGTCAAGATTGGTTATTTTTCTTGAACTTTCAAGAATCAAGACTTTTTAACCTTCAAAACCTCCCCTCAACACACATATATATTTTCAATATTTTCTACTTGCAACTGTTTTATAATGGGCATGGAGATCCTTTTATTGAAAACTGTTTTCCATTCTTGCAAATCTGGAATGAAATGTCTAAACTGGTTCTGACCTCAGTACAAGAACAAGCTCCCTCTTTCCTATTTTTTGTTTTTGGTGATGTGATGAGATCTAAAGCTTACCTGTCAGCTTTCCACATTGAAACAGACAGAATAAGAAATTTGGCTGCATTGTATTTAAGGTTTTAATATGTTTACCTGAATTAAGCTTCTCATTTAGAACAATTAAGGGTTCTACATTACGGTTTGAAACTAAGCCATTGGCCCTTGTTCATCTGTTTTTCCCTTAACTACTTTGCATTATGAGCAGCCAAGATGTGTTTCTTAGGTTCTTATTCATTATACAAAAGCATCTTAAAGTTACCTTTTTGTTAAGTATCATTATTTTATCATGTTAAGCAAGAATAATGCACAGGAAATATTCAGAGACAAACTCCTTAGTAAAAAGTGAGTTTCCAGTATTGAAAGAGATCCCTAGGGTTTCTGAAAACTAGCCAAGTAGACTAGTCAAGCCAAGTAGACTCCACCTCTCTTAGAGTCCATGGGAGAAAGCAATGTTTAGCTAGAATCAGGCTTCGTTTGGGAATGTTGCAAGATAGCAGAGTCCAAAGCAAATCAAGCTTCAGGGTATTAATATTCTTACTTTTAGTTTGTTGGTGTCAGGCATTGGCAGATGATGCTAAATCGGCTGCTCTCATATTCTTCATAGTTAACTTAGTTTGAACAACTGAATTCAGGATCAAGGAAGTCCATAATAGGACTAATCTCTGGGGAATGGTAGCTCTTGTTCAGAGTTTATCTGTGTGCCCCAAGGGGTGCCCCCGAGTTGGCTCCAATTCTCTAGGTACTGGTCTCTGGAGATTTGTCCCTCCAAGATTTTCTTATACTTCATTAAGATAGTCTGTACCTTTGAAACGCCTCACTCAATACACCACTGGATATGTTAATCAAAAGGAGAAAGGGATAAGGTGCTGGGCAAATAATGAGAAACAAAGTCTAAGACCCATGGACCTCATGATCTTGTCTCTGAAGCAGAAAACGTATACTGCTTAGTGAGTTGCTATTACTTATGGCAAAACCAAAATACTCCCCTATATTTAGAAGCTCTACTGTGTTATATTTTGGACTTCAGTCTTAAAGTCACTGAAAGATATAAGAACCATGAAAATATAAGTCTTCCCCTGTGCTTTTTTATTCTTTTTTACTCTTCTTTTTTATACTAATTCTGGTCTCTGACTATGTAGGAAGCCAATGTGGTAAAGTAGAAAATTAAAAAAAAAAAAAAAAAAAGCCTGGATCAACCTCAAGGAATCTGGAAAATAGCTCGACTGCGGACCTGGATTCAGAGCGATTGTGATCTCCATAAGCCACAGTTTGTTCATCTATAAAGAAAAACCATGAGTGTTTGTTGTGAAAATAATCCAAAGACAGTAATTTAAGCAGTTATAGGATATATATATATGTGTGTGTGTGTGTATATATATATATTCATGATAAATGAATCACAGTTTTTGCTAGGAAAGAAATTACAATACTGTTGTTTTGGTGATATATAAAATATTATTATCTTTGGTGGTTTGTTTTATGAGTACTGAGAAAATGTGGTCATATCTAGAAAAATAAATATGTTGACATACCACAACCCACTTTATCTTGCAGAAGTATACTGAAAATCAACCAACAACTATATGCAGAGGGTTTTTGTACTTATATCAATAAATAACTCCTTATATGGAAAAGTATTATCAAATATGAATAATTATGAAGGTGAAATAATCTGCAAGAGATATATTTAATATTGTAGAAGAAAGACTGTGAGGACAGAACAATGTCAAAACCAATTATTTTGGGGTGACACAAAAGAATTAGTGTAGTAAAAGTAGCACCCATAAAAAAGGCCAAAATATCCATTCAGTTGCCAAAAGAGATATGGAAATATCACAACAGTAAGAGATTTAGGTCATTCACATAATTAACTATCAGGACAACAGCTCAAGAATTAAGTAAATATAATCATCAGAAAAATTATGACATTACATTGAAAAGTACATTCAAAATGTAAAATGAACTACATGACTACTTCTGCTTCCTTCTAAAACCTCACAAAGGTGATACTAAAATGATTATTTAAAGAGACAAATTACCAAAAAAAGAGAACAGGATAAGATGTGATGACAATAGTATTTTTAAACCTAGAAAGCAGAGGGTCAAGAGACAAATGATGAGTTGAGAAAAAGGAAGGCTAAGCTTACAGAATTCAGGCAAATTGCTATAAATGAGCATGGTGGTTACCTCTATGCAGAGGTGACTGATGAGCGAGGAGCAAGAGGGAATTTTCTAGGGTGATGATACGTTATACATGTGGGGTATGGTTACACAGATACTTCTTTTTACAAAATTCATAGGGCTATCCATGCAAAATCTATGCACTTTCTTAAATATAAATGTTCAGTTCAGTCACTCAGTCATGTCCTACTCTTCACGATCCCATGAACCGCAGCACGCCAAACCTCCCTGTCCATCACCAACTCCTGGAGTCCACCCAAACTCATGTCCATCGAGTCGGTGACTCCATCCAACCATCTCCTCTTCTGTCATCCCCTTTTCCTCCTGCCCTCAATCTTTCCCAGCATCAGGGTCTTTTCAAATGAGTCAGCTCGTCATATCAGGTGGCCAAAGTGTTGGAGTTTCAGCTTCAACCTCAGTCCTACCAATGAACATGCAGGACTGATTTCCTTTAGGATGGACTGGTTGGATCTCCTTGCAGTCCAAGGGACTCTCAAGAGTCTTCTCCAACACCAAAGTTCAAAAGCATCAATTCTTCGGCACTCAGCTTTCTTTATAGTCCAACTCTCACATCCATACATGACCACTAGAATAACCATAGCCTTGACTAGATGGACCTTTGTTGACAAAGTAATGTCTCTGCTTTTTAATATGCTGTCTAGGTTGGTCATAACTTTAATATAAATGTTATAGCAATAAAAAAGAGCATATATAAAGAAAATAAAAAGAAAATACGTAAATTGTACTGGTTCCTTTCTCTCTTCACCAAGAAATTTGTACTACCAAGATAGGAAACTGGTGACTACTTTCTGAAGAAACTGACCAACCTAAAAGGAAATAACAGTTTTAAAGATTCTCCTAATGAAACCACTATTCAGAAAAACCCACAAGTCTCACCCTGTGCACATGTCATCTTGTCTACTTTTCTGTTTCTCATTCTTTAATAGGAGTGATTATTTCACAATATTCAGATATTGGAAAAGATCTCTAACAAAATATATATAGAAAAAAAAAGCAAAGCACACAAATGGATAAACAAAGTTGCAAGAAAATACACCTTACAAAGAACACAACACATGTTCTTATTAAAAATATTTAGGGCTAGAAGTGTCAGGCAATTACAATTCTGTATCTATAAAACAAGAAGTATTTGCTATAAATGTTGTGAAAAGTAGCATACAAGGAACAAATGGTGCTCTTGGAAATTAAATAAATGTAGATATTTAAAATATGCAAAATAAATCTGAAGGAGAAAATTTATCAAAGAAACCATTAAATAAAATTTAAAATGTATAGAAAAAAGTTAGTGAAAATAAATGGCTTGAACTCATCTTTGAAGCATGGAAATATATAACTAATAACTATTACATACATATTATATATCAAAAACATAAGCAGGTTTTGCCTATATTGTTTAATTATATCAACAACCCTGTAGAAGAAATATTATAAGAATATACATGCATAATCACATAGCAAGTAAGTGAGAGAAGCAGAATTTTATCAGAGCTGAAGAAATCTACTCAAATACATGTGTATAAATTCAGGTTCTCCATTATATGTGATATCATCCCCTACCCAGAAAAAACTTTCCTTTCTATATGAAGAGGGGAAACTGAGAAGGTTAAGGCCTTATTTTTTGTTATATATAGGAAAGAACATTTGACCTGATAAAATTTAGTCTTGTTAATATTACATTTATTTGGGAATCACAAACTATTGAGCCATCACGGGTCCTATGACACAGGAAAAAATAGTGACCAGACTGTAGAGATTCTAAAATGCCAGACTAAGGAAAGCATCATCCTGCAGTTACTTCAAAGTCACTTGAGTAATTATATTGCAAACAAAATCTTTTAAAATTAAATGTATTGTAAATGAATGTTCAAGAACACATACTTTGAAATGGTCATTTAGGTTGATTAATAGAAGGTAAGAGTTAGTGAATATGTGCCACTTACAGGAAGGTAAGTTCTTAACTAATAAACCCAATTTTACTAGGATTGTTTTAAAAATAAAATCTTAAAAACTGACAAAAATAAGCATTGGCAAGAACATTAAATGACTGGAATTCTCTGGGAATATAAAATGGAAAACTGCTTAAAAATTTATTTGGCAATATATATTTCTCCCAGGAGCATATTGGATACCTTCTGACCTGGGTGGGGGGTCATCTTCTGGTGTCATATTTTTTTGCCTTTTAACACTGTTCATGGGGATCTCGTGGCAAAATTACTGGAGTGGTTTGTCATTCCCTCCTCCAGTGGACCACATTTTATGAGAAGCACTTAACTATGACCCATCTGTCCTGAGTGGTCCTACGTGACATGGCTCATGGCTTCACAAAGTTATGCAAGACCCTTTGCCACAACAAGGCTGCTATCCATGAAGAGGATGATTCTGTTTAATAAAGTTAAATAGAGAAAACAAATATATAGTGATAGAACTAAAAATATTGGTTGTATTTTAGGTGATAATGACTGAAATGGGTCATAAAAATTCTTTCATCTTAACATTTGTGCACTTTGTAGTATATATGTCATACACAAATAAACACATTTTTTAAAATATAGTATTCTACTGCTATATGAGTCACCTGTGAAGAAGTAGAAGAGGGATAAATAATGGATGTACCCCAGTATCTAGCTTTTTAATTGTCTTCTTTCATTGTCAATGACTGTCAGTGGTAAATTTTGAATAATCCAGACTGTAGATCACTATTTCTGGTAATGGCTCTACATTTCTGAAAGCCTCTCTGAACACAGTGAATAAGAGTTCTATACCAAAGGCCAATGAAGAAGATAAACTAAAGTGTTCAGATCATCACACACTGTGGCTCAACTGAAATCAACCCAAAAAATAGAGATTGTCTACACACATAGAGCTTCCGTTTCCTCATTCATTTTGATAACTTTATATTACACACCTCCATTCAATTAACTTTGTGTTTAATATAACAAGACATTTGGGTCACAAGCCTTTATATACCCTCTATGTTTCCATAGGCTGTCAGAAGAAGTGAATATTAAGATAGGTATACTGCAAATGGAATAGTTCCAACTAATGACATGCTCTACCCATGGAAAGATTAAATGACATTCAGGGAGGCTATATGTGACCTAAACACCCAGTGTATCTGATTTGAAGTACTCCACACTTACTTTCTTGAAAGGTTCTTTAAATTACACTTTATTTCATTCATCTAATCAAGACTATTTACACTCTCTCAAATAACAACTTTTCTTATTCAAGTTTCTCAAAAGAAGACTGTGGTCAGTAATTCCTAAAATCTGGTTTGTTTATACATCAGTTCAGTTCAGTCGCTCAGTATAAATTCATAAAATCAAGGCAACATAATGATATTCCCCTAAGGATAAATATTTTCAATGTAGAAGATTGTAATTAACAATGAAATCATGCACACTATATTCCTTTGGTATAAAAGACCCTTTATTTTAGGCAATGACTGTGACTTTTTGAGGATATTTTTAGATTGTTACATTTATTTGGAAAAAGACAAAGTTGACTAATGGATATTGGTCCCCAATATTTTTTTGATAATTCTACTTCTTAGCTAAAACTAAAATGTAGGAGTTACTGCACAATACTCCATGAGGACTTCCTTATCTATTACCCAAGTTCTGAAAAGATATGGAATATCTTATTTAATGGAGACATTTATTGACTAGTTTATGTATTTAGTTCCCTTCAAAACTCAGTACAGGCATATCTTATTTTATTGTGCTTCATTTCATTGTGCTTTGCAGATACTGTGCTTTGCAATTTTTTGCGAATTTTGGCAACTCTGCATTGAGCAAATCTGTTGGTTTCATTTTTTTCAACAGCATTTTCTGATTTCTTGTTTCTGAATCACAATTCGATAAATCTCACATTTCAAACTTATTGTATTTGTTAAGCTGATCTGTTATCAGTGGTCCTTGATGCTATTCTTATTTTGGGAGTGCCACAAACCCCATCCAGAAGGCAAACTTAATCAATAAATGTTGTATGTGTTCTGGCTGTTTCACTGAGCAGCTTTTCCTCTGTCTCTCTCCTTCTCCTCAGGCCTCCCTGTTCTCCAAGAGGCAACAGTTTTTTTTGTTTTTGTTTTTGTTTCCACACTCTTAAAATAATAACTTTTAATATCAAATATCCACACAGCATTCAAATAACCAGCTGTCAAAACAGAGACACAGAAATAGAGAATGGATGCCAGGGAGAAGCGGAGATGGGTGAACCGGGAGATTTGGATTAGATACACATACTACTATGTATGTTGTTGTTAAATCACCAGGTTGTGTCTGTCGACACAATTTTTAAATTAGGCCAGTTAATAACCCTACAATGACTTCTAAGTATTCAAAATGAAAGGAAGACTCACACATCTCTCATTTTAAATCAAAAGCTAGAAAAAAAAAATTAAGCTTAGTAAGGAAAGTATGTTGAAAGGTAAGATAGGCTGAAAACTAGGCCTCTCATCCAGTTAGACAAGCTGTGAATGCAAAGGAAAAGTTCTTGAAGAAAAGTAAAAGTCCTTCTCCAGCACAGAACACATGCATAATATGAAAGTGAAACAGCCTGGTTGCTAATAGGGAGAAAGTTTTAATATAAGATTAAATCAGCCATAGGATTCCCTTAAGTCAAAGCTTAAGTCTAACTCACTTTAATTCTATGAAGGTTGAAAGAGAGGAAACTCAAAAGAAAATATAAGAATTTGAAAATATCAGAAATTGATTCATGTGATTTAAGAAAAGAAACCATCTCCATAGCATCAAAGTGCAAGATGAACCTAGCAAATGCTGATGTAGAAACTGCAAGCAAGTTATCCAGAAGATCCAGCTAAGATCATTAATGAACATGACTACGCTAAACAACAAATGGGAAGAACATGCCATCTAGGCCTTTCACAGCTAGAGAGGAGAAGTCAATGTCTAGCTTCAAAATTACAGAGAACAAACTGACTCTCTTGTTGAGGGTAGTGTAGTTAGTGAGTTAAAGTTGAAGTCAATGCTCATTTACCATTCCCAAAAATCCTAGGCTAAATCTACTCAGGCTGTGCTCTATAAATGGAACAACAAAGCCTAGATAATAGCACATCTCTTTATAATATGATTTAATATAAATATTTAAGCCCATTTTGAGACCTACTACTCAAAAAAAAAAGATTTCTTTCAAAATATCACTGCTCGCTTGTCAGTACACCTGGTCAGCCAAGAGCTCTGGTGGAGACAAAAATGAGATTCATGTTCTCATACCTGCTAACACAACATCCATTCTGCAGCCCATGGATCAAGGTGTAATTTAATTTTCAAGTTCATTCTTTAAGAAACACATTCTGTAAGGCCATAGCTGCCATCAATAGAGATTCCTCTGATGGATTTTGGCAAAGTTAATTGAAAACCTTATGGAAAGGATTCTAGATGCCATTGAGAACATTCATGATTCATGAGAAGAGGTCAAAATATTAACATTAACAAGAGTCTGGAAGAAGTTGATCTTAACTCTTACGAACGACTGTGAGGAGTTCAAGACTTCAGTGGAGGAAGTAACTGCACATGTGATAGAAATAACAGGAGAACTAGAATTAAATGTGGAGCCTGAAGATGTGGCTAAATTGTTGCAAAGTTATGATAAAATTTTAATGAGTGAGGAGCTGCTTCTTATGGATGAGCAAAGAAAATTGCTTCTTGAAATTACATCTAATTCTGATGAAGATGCTGGAAAAACTGTTTTTAATTAAAACAAAGGGTTTAGAACATCATACAAGCTTAGTTGATAAAGCAGTGGCAGTGTTTGAAAGGACTGATTTCAATTTTGGAACAAGTTCTACTATGAGAAAAATGCTGTTAAATAGCCTTACATGCTATAGAGAAATCGCCCATAAAAGAAGGTGTAGCAACCTTCATTGTCTTACTTTAAGAAATTGACATAGCCACCCAACCCTCAACAACCACTACTCTGATCAGTCAGCAGCCATCTACAAAGTAAAGTCCTTCCATAAGCAAAAAGATTAAAACTTGCAGAAGGCTCAAGTGATAGTTAGCAGATTTTAGCAATAAAGTATGTTTTAGTTAAGATATGTATATTAATTTTTTAGTTAATATGCTATTGAATACAATAGACTACAGTATAGTATAAACATAACTTTTATATGCACCAAAAAATTCTTGTGACTTCTTTCATTGTAATATTCACTTCATTGTGGTGGTCTGGAGCTGAACCAGCAATATCTGAGATATACCTATATTAGTTAAGCTCTCTTAAAGAATGTATATTTTTATTGCTATTGTCTTTCTTTAAGCTGAGAATACTATTAAGTTGGGGTTCACTGTAAAAATCCACATTCTGTAAAAGACTTGGTACTTTGTTCAATTAAAGATAAACAGATATTTTGAATAAGTATAAATAAGGTGATTTGTTCAACAGCTTTCAAATTTTATGCTACACTGAAAGCAACTTCTTGTCTGATGTGGTCAAGGTCTTAAAAAATAGATTCTATAAAATGCAATGCAAAAAAAAAAACTCGTACAAAGTTAGATTTTCTTTCTTAAAACCTTAAATTCACTAAATAGTACAACATGGACATGTCCGTAGTTCACATACTGTTGAAAATAGTTTTCTCATTTAACCTATAAAGCATACACATCCATGCATTTTACGTGCACAGTGTTTCATCAAATGAACTGCACATTCATTAAAAATATCTGGCCACCAATAGTTATATCATTTGACAGAACATATTTTAGATATATACAGTCTATTTCAGTATTTTTAGAAGTTTATACTATATACATCTGAAAAATATTATTTTCAAAATTTCATTGCTTTAAATAATTTTATAATTTACATATCTTTTAGATAAACTATTGCTGGAGTATTGTTGCTGCTGCTGCTGCTAGGTCGGTTCAGTCGTGTCCAACTCTGTGCGACCCCATAGACGGCAGCCCACCAGGCTCCCCCATCCCTGGGATTCTCCAGGCAAGAGTACTGGAGTGGGGTGCCATTGCCTTCTCTGATTGCTGGAGTATTAGTATCTCATAAATCATAAAAAAATGTGTCCCATGTACTATAAAGCCTAAAAATAAAAGATTTAAAAAGAGTAGGAGTAATAAATTCCCTCCCTCGCCATTGCACACCAGTAAATTTTAGGCAAAAACATATTGATAATAACACAAAATAAAATATTGCAAATATTTCTATTTTTTAAAAATTGTGTCTCATATATAAAGCTCCTTAATTTATTTGATAAATAGTTTTCATTTCCATCCAAGTTTAGGAAAATTAATCTAAGCTATTCATTTTTTTCAATTATAGATATTAAACTTAAAATTTTTATAAGTAAAACATGTAATTCAAAGAGAGAGAAACTAGACTGGAAAGATTATTACTTAACTCAGGATTTAATTCAAACAAATTAAAATAATGAGATGTCAGATTTTTTCAATTGACAAAAATTAAAAATAAGCTAGAGATCCAGCCTAGGTAATAGGGCATGGGGATTTTCATACATTGCTGATGGGAATGTAAGTTGGTATCCTTCCAAAAGCTATTTGGCCAGTACATTTTAGTTCCTTCAGTTCAGTTCAGTTCAGTCACTCAGTGGTGTCTGACTCTTTACGAACCCATGAATCGCAGCACGCCAGGCCTCCCTGTCCATCACCAACTCCCAGAGTTCACTCAAATTCACGTCCATCAAGTCGGTGATGCCATCCAGCCATCTCATCCTCTGCCGTCCCCTTCTCCTCCTGCCCCCAATCCCTCCCAGCATCAGAGTCTTTTCCAATGAGTCAACTCTTTGCATGAGGTGGTCAAAGTACTGGAGTTTCAGCTTTTGCATCATTCCTTCCAAAGAACACCCAGGGCTGATCTCCTTTAGAATGGACTGGTTGGATCTCCCTTTAGTTCCTTAAATCACATGTATTCTCAGAAGAAGAACAACTGGTAGTTATGTTTCAGAGAATTTTTCCTAAAGTTATGCAGTGGACTTAATTGGCAGGATTTTCATCATGGACCGTAAACAGAACAAAAATTGTCAATCTATGTAAACATTTAACAATAGAAAATTGGTTATGTTAGCCATAAAACACATTAAGCACTAAATAAATAAGGGGGCAGAATTCTGGACAGTATACAAAGTACTAATACATCATTAAGAAAAAAAGCAGTAGAAGAGAAACACATACAGTGTAAAAACACCACATTGCAAAAAAATTAAAATTATATATGTATCATTATGCATTTATTTAATAACTATTGTGACAAATAGCTATGTGTCTATGCAAAAATACTGGAGCAGGGTGCCATTTCCAGGGGATCTTCCCAACCCAGGGATCGAACCCCAGTCTCCCCTCATTGTAGGCAGATGCTTTACCATCTGAGCTACTAGGGAAGCCCCTATGTGTCTATATAAACTGATAAATCAACTGGAAGGGCAGCTACTGATGGGTTAACAATGGTCACTTTGCAGAGAGATGAATACAGGGGGCATTATTTTCACCTTTAATTTTTACTTATAACTTTTTTAAACAAATGGAATTATTTTGTAGTAAAAAATAACATTTCATTTCAAAATAAATCAATGAAAGAATTACAGATATTTCACTTTTATAGAGGGCATGTCTTTCTAAAGTATGACATCTTAAATGTGTGGATTCATGTATTTTTATGCCAAAACAAATATATTTCTGAAAACATAGAAATAAGAAGGCTCCCTGTAATATTCCATTAGTTTTAAAAACTGCTCCTTTCTGCAGTCCATATGTTTTATATATGTTCTTATTAATCATCTTATTATACCTTTATGATAAGTAGATGGTAAAAGCTATTCAAAATCACTCACTGCAGAATAGAATAATTAGATAATTAAGACATGTGTGAACATGAAGTACACACTAGGGTAGGGAAGTACAAATAATTGCCACAAAGGACTATGACAAAATTGTCAGCTTTTTATATCTACTAGCAAAATGTTATAAGCAATGGATCCAAGATATTTTTTTGCTTTTCCAACAATATAGGCACCTCGGGAAGGGGGGGGGGGGTCCATTAACAGTTTCCTGCAATGTGTGAAAAGGGAGAGGGGAACTTCAACCCATTTCTTTTAAAATAATTATGTTTTCAAGGACTACAATGTAGTATTGGCTCACTAAGAACTGGGAAAATATCCAAACACACAAGTCTGCCTCTCTTGACTTTCAGATTACCCAAATAAAATGAAAAGCTAAAGAAAAGGTAAGAGGAAAAAAAGACATGGAACTCTCCAATGCTCTGAGAAAATTCTACATGTGGTTTGGAATTAAAGGTCATTACTTTCCAAAGTGGCTTTTCACAACAAAATAAATAACATTGAATATCTACATCTTTTATTCTGCCTGTCTCTGTCTCTATCTCTGTCTCTTCTAAGTCTTTCATTTTATTCTATGCAAAAGGACAAACAATTATTCTAGATACATGATGAAGTATTCCTTTCTGGGTGAATGCTGCTGGCCTAGGGTGTCCAGAAAGAGTAGGTGATTAACTTTTCATTGTAAGCTCATCTTCTCAATATCTAGGACAATGGTTTTTTCAAAGTTAGCAGGGTTTGGTTCCATTTTTCAATAATGCTTTTCTGAAGAACAAATGATTAGATTGCTTTAAATCTATATCAAGAATTAAATAATTTTAAAATTGTTAAAGAATCCAAAATTCTTTAGAGAACTTATAAGACTAAAGAAAACACATGCATCTTTGGAATAAAAAATATTTATAGAAAGAAGTTATATAGGACTGAAATTCAGGTATTAATTTTAGTTAAATTGAAGTTATTCTCAGTTATTTACCCTTAAAGAGGAAAAAATAAACAAACTAGAAATAAAATGAACCTTCCTCAATCTGGTAAAGAGCATCAACAAATAAACTTCAGTAACATTGTAATTGATGTGAAAGACTGAAAGCTTTACTTTTAAAATTAAGAACAAGACAATGATGTCTGCCCTCACCACTTCAATTCAACATTATTAAAGGTTACAGATGAGCACTCATCCAGAGCCAGACATCCTGGAATGGGAAGTCAAGTAGGAAGCATCACTATGAACAAAGCTAGTGGAGGTGATGGAATTCCAGGGGAGCTATTTCAAATCCTAAAAAATGATGCTGTGAAAAGTGCTGCACTCATTCTGCCAGCAAATTTGGAAAACTCAGCAGTGGCCACAGGACTGGAAAAGGTCAGTTTTCACTCCAATCCCAAAGAAAGGCAATGCCAAAGAATGCTCAAACTACCACACAATCACACCCATTTCACACGCTAGCAAAGTAATGCTCAAAATTCTCCAAGCCATGCTTCAACAATACATGAACCATGAACTTCCAGAAGTTCAAGCTAGATTTAGAAAAGGCAGAGGAATCAGAAATCAATTATAAACATCTGTTGGATCATCGAAAAAGCAAGAGAGTTCCAGAAAAACATCTACTTCTGCTTTATTGACTATGCCAAAGCTATTGACTGTGTGGATCACAATAAACTGTGGAAAATTCTGAAAGAGATGGGAATAACAGACCACCTGACCTAGCTCCTGAGAAGTCTGTATGCAGGTTGGGAAGCAGCAGTTAGAACTGGATTTGGAACAACAGATTGGTTCCATCGGGAAAGAAGTACATCAAGGCTGTATATTGTCACCCTGCTTCTTCAATTTACATGCAGACTACATCATGCGAAATGCCAGGCTGGATGAAGCACAAACTGGAATCAACATTGCTGGGAGAAATATCAATAACCTTAGATATACAGATGACACCAGACTTATGGCAGAAAGTGAAGAACTAAAGAGCTTCTTGAGGAAGGTGAAAGAGGAGAATGAGAAAGTTGGCTTAAAGCTCGACATTCAGAAAACTAAGATCATGGAATCCGGTCCCATCAGTTCAGTCGCTCAGTGGTGTCTGACTCTTTGCAACCCCATGAATCACAGCATGCCAGGCCTCCCTGTCCATCACCAACTCCCAGAGTTCACTCAGACTCACGTCCATCGAGTCAGTGATGCCATCCAGTCATCTCATCCTCTGGCGTCCCCTTCTCCTCCTGCCCCCAATCCCTCCCAGCATCAGAGTCTTTTCCAGTGAGTCAACACTTTGCATGAGGTGGCCAAAGTACTGGAGTTTCAGCTTTAGCATCATTCCTTCCAAAGAAATCCCAGGGCCGATCTCCTTCAGAATGGACTGGTTGGATCTCTTTGCAGTCCAAGGGACTCTCAAGAGTCTTCTCCAACACCACAGTTCAAAAGCATCAATTTTTCGGCACTCAGCCTTCTTCACAGTCCAACTCTCACATCCATACATGACCACAGGAAAAACCATAGCCTTGACTAGACAGACCTTTGTTGGCAAAGTAATGTCTCTGCTGTTGAATATGCTATCTAGGTTGGTCATAACTTTTCTTCCAAGGAGTAAAGGTCTTTTAATTTCATGGCTGCAGTCACCATCTGCAGTGATTTTGGAGCCCCAAAAAATAAAGTCTGACACTGTTTCCACTGTTTCCCCATCTATTTCCCATGAAGTGATGGGACTGGATGCCATGATCTTCATTTTCTGAATGTTGAGCTTTAAGCCAACTTTTTCACTCTCCACTTTCACTTTCATGAAGAGGGTTTTTAGTTCCTCTTCACTTTCTGCCATAAGGATGGTGTCATCTGAATATCTGAGGTTATTGATATTTCTCCCTGCAATCTTGATTCCAGATGGTGTTTCTTCCAGTCCAGCGTTTCTCATGATGTACTCTGCATATAAGTTAAATAAGCAGGGTGACAATATACAGCCTTGACATACTCCTTTTCCTATTTGGAACCAGTCTGTTGTTCCATGTCCAGTTCTAACTGTTGCTTCCTGACCTACATACAGATTTATCAAGAGGCAGATCAGGTGGTCTGGTATTCCCTTGACTTTCAGAATTTTCCACAGTTTATTGTGATGCACACAGTCAAAGGCTTTGGCATAGTCAATAAAGCAGAAATAGATGTTTTTCTGGAACTCTCTTGCCTTTTCCATGATCCAGCAGATGTTGGCAAGTTGATCTCTGGTTCCTCTGCCTTTTCTAAAATCAGCTTGAACATCAGGAAGTTCACGGTTCACGTATTGCTGAAGCCTGGCTTGAAGAATTTTGATCATTACTTTACTAGCATGTGACATGAGTGCACTTGTGTGGTAGTTTGAGCATTCTTTGGCATTGCCTTTCTTTGGGATTGGAGTGAAAACTGACCTTTTCCAGTCCTGTGGCCACTGCTGAGTTTTCCAAATTTGCTGGCATATTGAGTGCAGCACTTTCACAGCATCATCTTTCAGGATTTGAAATAGCTCAACTGGAATTCCATCACCTCCACTAGCTGTGTTTGTAGTGATGGTTTCTAAGGCCTAGTTGACTTCACATTCCAGGATGTCTGGCTCTAGGTCAGTGATCACCCCATTGTGATTATCTGGGTTGTGAAGATCTTTTTTATACAGTTCTTCTGTGTATTCTTTCCACTTCTTCTTAATATCTTCTGCTTCTGTTAGGTCCATACCATTTCTGTCCTTTATTGAGCCCATCTTTTCATGATATGTTCCCTTGGTATCTCTAATTTTCTTGAAGAGATCTCTAGTCTTTCCCATTCTGTTGTTTGTCTCTATTTCTTTGCATTGATCACTGAGGAAGGCTTTCTTATCTCTTCTTGCTATTCTTTGGAACTCTGAATTCAGATGCATACATCTTTCCTTTTCTCCTTTGCGTTCTGCTTCTCTTATTTTCACAGCGATTTGTAAGGCCTCCCCAGACAGCCATTTTTCTTTTTTGCATTTCTTTTCCATGGGGATGGTCTTGATCCCTGTCTCCTGTACAATGTCACGAACCTCAGTCTATAGTTCATCAGGCACTCTATCTATCAGATCTAGGCCCTTAAATCTATTTCTCACTTCCACTGTATAATCATAAGGGATTTGATTTAGGTCATACCTGAATGGTCTAGTGGTTTTCCCTACTTTCTTCAATTTAAGTCTGATTTTGGCAATAAGGAGTTCATGACCTGAGCCACAGTCAGCTCCTGGTCTTGTTTTTGTTGACTATATAGAGCTTCTCCATCTTTGGCTGCAAAGAATATTATCAATCTGATTTTGGTGTTGACCATATGGTGATGTCCATGTGTAGAGTCTTCTCTTGTGTTGTTGAAAGATGGTGTTTGCTATGACCAGTGCATTTTCTTGACAAAACTCTATTAGTCTTTGCCCTGCTTCATTCTGTATTCCAAGGCCAAATTTGCCTGTTACTCCAGATGTTTCTTGACTTCCTACTTTTGCATTCCAGTCCCCTGTAATAAAAAGGACATCTTTTTTGGGTGTTAGTTCTAAAAGGTCTTGTAGGTCTTCATAGAACCGTTCAACTTCAGCTTCTTCAGCATTACTGGTTGGGGCATAGACATGGATTATTGTGATATTGAATGGTTTGCCTTGGAAAAGGAAAGAGATCATTCTGTCGTTTTTGAGATTGCATCCAAGTACTGCATTTCAGACTCTTTTGTTGACCATGATATCTACTCCATTTCTTCTGAGGGATTCCTGCCCACAGTAGTCGATATAATGGTCATCTGAGTTAAATTCACCAATTCCAGTCCATTTTAGTTCACTGATTACTAGAATGTTGACATTCACTCTTGCCATCTCTTGCCAGTCCCATCACTTCATTGCAAATAGATGGGGAAACACGGAAACATTGACAGACTTTATCTCTGGGGGCTCCAAAGTCACTGCAAATGGTGACTTCGGCCATGATATTAAAAGATGCTTGTTCTTTGGAAGAAAATCTATGACCAACCTAGATAGTATATTAAAAAGCAGAGACATTATTTTGCCAACAAAGGTCCATCTAGTCAAAACTATGGTTTTTCCAGTAGTCGAGTATGGATATGAGTGTTGCACTATAAAGAAAGCTGAGCACCAAAGAATTGATGCTTTTGAACTGTCTTGTTGGAGAAGACTCTTGAGAGTCCCTTGGACTGCAAGGAGATCCAACCAGTCCATCCTAAAGGAGATCAATCCTGAGTCTTCATGGAAGGACTGATGATGAAGCTGAAATTCCAATACTTTGGCCACCTGATGTGAAGAACTGACTCATTTGAAAAGACCCTGATGTTGGGAAAGATTGAAGGCAGGAGGAGAAGTGGAGGACAGAGTTTGAGATGATTGGATGGCATCACTGACTCAATGGACATGAGTTTGAGTAGGCTCTAGGAGATGTTGATGGACAGAGAACCCTGGCAGTCCATGGAGTCACAAAGATGATGATTGAGATGTGAAAAAAAATCAGGGATGATTGAGTGACTGAACTGAACTGAACAGACTGGGCATTTAAAAAATAAAAGTAAATACATAAAGCATGTCCAGATTAAAAAGGAAGAAGTAAGATTATCTCTATTTTGAGATCCATGATATTATATATAACATTTCCTAAGAAACCGGCAAAAGAAAAATTGTTAAAATTAATAGTTAATCAAGACTGTGAGACATAAGATTAATATAGAATATGAAAATTTTTCTATAAACTAGCTTATGAACAGTCCAAAAATATAATTAAGAAAACAAATCAATTTATACCATATCAAGAAGTATAAAATACTTAAAAATAAATTAAAAAAAGAAGCAACACAAGAATTGCACACTGAATACACAAAAGACTCTTGAAAGTAAAGATCCATAAGAAGATGTATAAATAGAAATATAACTCATGGTCATAGCTTGAAACACTTAATATTAAGAGGACAACACTCCTCAAATTGATCTACAAAAATAATAACAATAATCCTTTTCAAAATCCTAAGTGGCTTTTTGGCAGAAAACTACAATCTGATCCTAAAATTCATATGGAACTACAATAGGTCCAGAAGAGCGTGAACAATGTACAAAGAGAAAAACAAAGTAAGAAGACTCACACTTTTTGATTTCAAAACTTACTAAAAATCTCTTGTTATCAGGACACTGTGGTCCTCGGATAAGAAACAGAAACATCAATCAATAGAACAGAATTGAAAGTCCAGAAGTATATTCTTACATTTATGGTTAATTGAATTTTGACAAAAGTGCCAAGACAATTCAATGGTAAAAGAAGAATCTTTATTTTTTTTTTTAATTTATTTATTTTTTTTTTAAATTTTATTTTATTTTTAAACTTTACATAACTGTATTAGATTTGCCAAATATCAAAATGAATCTGCCACAGGTATACATGTGTTCCCCATCCTGAACCCTCTTCCCTCCTCCCTCCCCATTCCATCCCTCTGGGTCGTCCCAGTGCACCAGCCCCAAGCATCCAGTATCGTGCATCGAACCTGGACTGGCAACTCATTTCATACATGATATTTTACCCATTGCTTATCTCATGCTATATATAAAAATTTAATTTAAAATGTATCAAAGACTCACATATAGAGAGTACAAATATAATACTCTTACAAGGAAATATAGGAGTAAATACCTCAGATTTAGCAATGGATTCTTAGCTATAACACCAAAATCACCATCTACAAAAGAATAAATATACAAATTAAACATGCCAGTCCAGGTTCGATGCACAATACTGGATGCTTGGGGCTGGTGCACTGGGATGACCCAGAGGGATGGAATGGGGAGGGAGGAGGGAGGAGGGTTCAGGATGGGGAACACATGTATACCTGTGGCGGATTCATTTGGATATTTGGCAAAACTAATACAATTATGTAAAGTTTAAAAATAAAATAAAATTTAAAAAAAAAGGAAAAAATAAAAAATAAACATAATCTGAATTTTAAAAATTGTGCTTCAAAGGGAACCATCAAGAAAAAGACAACTCATAAAAGGGAGAAAATATATTACATATTTTCATCAGATACGATACATCTAAGATATTTGATAATGGACTTATATCAAGAATATATAAAGAATCTTACATCTCAGTGTCAAAAAGACAAACCAGTTTAAAAACGTGTTATGGATTTGAATAGAAATTTCTCTAAAGAACATATGCTGTTAACTAACACAAAAATAGAAAGTTAACGTGTACCCCAATGTTCATCACAGCACTGTTTATAATAGCCAGGACATGGAAGCAACCTAGATGTCCATCAGCAGATGAATGGATAAGAAAGCTATGGTACATATACATAATGGAGTATTACTCAGCCATTAAAAAGAATACATTCAGAGAAGATCAGTACAGTTGACTGACTATACAGATGAGGAAACTAAAGACGTGGGGGAGCTGCCCCAAGTCAGGTTTCCAACCAATGGCCACAAGTTTGAATAGTGGGGTTCTTGTACCACTTTGTCAAAATCATTGTGTATCTTGTTTGAAAATGTAGACTTATTGTACTCAGGAATCAGAGCTCAGAGTCTGGGGCAGGGCCCAGGAACCTGCATTTTAACAAGCCTTTCTTACACTCCAGTGTTTGGGAACCTTTGGTCTGGGTACTGCTTCCACTTGACAAGGAGCCATGGCAATTTTTGAAAAATGAAGCAAAACAGAACATTTTGTGTCTCTTTCCCATCCAGTTCAGAACAAAGTCTGTTCATTGACTTATTGGGACTTCCAGTCATTTCTCTATTAATGCTTTGAGCTTTTGTATGTATCATTATCACTTCAAGGAAAATACAACGAGCATGTTAAATGTGGAAAAGCTAATTTTGTGTCTTTACTGACTTCAGTGAAATCTTCAGGTTGTCTGAATAGTAGATTTTTTTCACAACTAAGAATAGTGTTTACCACTTAGTATTTTTAAAAATTATTGTTGGATTATTTATTGCCAGTTTTGTTGACTTTTTGTCAAACATGAAATGATAAAGCCGTCTCTTGAGTTTGAACCACATCTGTTTGGAAAAGAACACTAAAATAGAGATGATTTGCAATGTATTTAAAGAGGTACTTGACTCCAAGCTGACTTTATGCAACTGTTGTATTTGTGACCTTTTAAAATAATTGTTTTACTATATGATTGATTTATAAATAACACATGACTTTTATTTTTTACGAAAAAAAAAAAAAAAAAAAAAAAAAGAATACATTTGAATCAGTTCTAATGAGGTGGATGAAACTGGAGCCTATTATTCAGAGTGAAGTAAGCCAGAAAGGAAAACACCAATACAGTATACTAACGCATATATATGGAATTTAGAAAGATGGTAGCAATAACCCTGTGTACAAGACAGCAAAAGAGACACTGATGTATAGAACAGTCTTATGGACTCTGAGAGAGAGGGAGAGGGTGGGAAGATTTGGGAGAATGGCATTGAAACATCTAAAATATCATGTATGAAACGAGTTGCCAGTCCAGGTTCGATGCACGATACTGGATGCTTGGGGCTGGTGCACTGGGACGACCCAGAGGGATGGTATGGGGAGGGAGGAGGGAGGAGGGTTCAGGATGGGGAACACATGTATACCTGTGGCGGATTCATTTTGATACTTGGCAAAACTAATACAATATTGTAAAGTTTAAAAATAAAATTAAATTTAAAAAAAAATAGAAAAAAAAAAAAGAAAGTGAAAGTTGCGTCTGATTATTTGCGACCCCATGGACTAATAGGCCATGGAATTCTCCAGGCCAGAATACTGGAGTGGTTAGCTTTTCCCTTCTCCCGGGGATCTTTCCGACCCAGGGATCAAACCGAGGTCTCCTACATTGCAGGCAGATTCTTTACCAGCTGAGCCACAAGGGAAGCCCAAGTACATTGGAGGGGTTAGCCTATCCCTTCTCCAGCAGATCTTCCTGACCCAGGAATTGAACCAGGGTCTCCTGCATTGCAGGCAGATTCTTTACCAACTGAACTATGAGGGAAGCCAAACATACAAAAATGTGTTCAATCAAATCATTAGTCATTAGGGAAATACACAGAGTACCCAGTGAGATATGCCTTTCACTCATAACTAAAATCAAAAATATGGAAAATAACATGTGTTGGAGAGGATGTGGAGAAATTGGAACACTTAAACATCACTAGTGGAATTGTCAAATAGTACAGCTACTTCAGAAAAAAAGTCAGTAGTTCTTTAAAATGTTAAAAATAGAGTTATCCTATTATCCTTCAGTTTCACTCTGAACAACTGAAAATCCCATGGACAGAGGAGCCTGACAGGGTAGAGTCCATGGAGTCCCAGAGTTGTACACGAATGAGCCTGAGTGTATGCATGCACAAACAGTTAACAACATAAATGCATAAAAACCTCTATGTTACTATCCACAGCATTATTTATAATAGCCAAAAAGTGAAACAATCCAGATGTTCATCAGCTGATATACAAAATGTGTCATATTCCTTAAATGGAATATTATTGGATAATAAAACAGAATATTATACTGTTACATGCCACAACATGGATAAAACTACAAACGTCATGTTAACTGAAAGAAATTGGTCATGTTTAGGTCTTTAAGCATCCAAACTACCTCAGCATGTACGTGTACAATCCACAGTGACAAAAATCAGATGAGTAACTTTAACCACTAATTGGGCTTCCCACGTGGTGCTGGTGGTAAAGAACCCATCTGCCGATACAGGAGACACAGAGATTCAGGAAGCTTAAAAGCTTGGCTCAGGAAGACTCCCTCGAGGAGGCCATGACAACCCATTCCAGTATTCTTGCCTGGAGAATCCCATGGACAGAAAAGTCTGGCAGGCTACAGTCCATAGGGTTGAAAAGAGTTGGACACAACTGAAGCGACTTAGCACGCACCACTAATTAGTATGTGTCAGTAATATTATGTCTTAGTGGTACTGTGAAGAACAGGGAAGAAGTGACTGCCATTAAATATGGGTTATCTTTTGGAAGTGATGCAACTTTTTTCAAGTTAGGCAGTCGTGATGATTGGACACTATGAATAGCAAGCACACTGAGCTTTATACTTTAAGAGGGTGAATTTTATGGCATAGAAATTATATCTCAGTAAAAAAAAAAGGTTTCTCTAGCTCTTTAAATTGATCTTGTTTTTTAATCTATATTTATAATTAATTTGAGGGGGGATATTAGTAATGGTATCCCTGTGCGGATACCATCAAAAAGACTTTAAAATTAAGCAGAAACCAGATTACCTGAATTGTAGTGTTCCCATCTATGATACAGCATTCAAATTCTAAGGTTGTCATTAAAAGTGTTATCATTAAGCCTACTCTGTCTCTTTATTTGGTTTCTTTCCCCTCTCTGTGTGCTCCAGTGAATATATTCAACTCTCCTCAATTGTAACCACTGTATTTCCATCTGAAAGTGTTGACTCACCTTATTTTCTTAGGAGGAAAACAGTCTTCCCTCATATGTACTTTGTGGAAATAGATAAATGTCATCTTATCTATATAGCTTACTTTATTTCACCAAACATAATGATTTTCACAAATTCATGTTTCTATAAACACTTAGCATCTCTTGTCACGTTTATTAGATTGACCTTATTATCATGAAATACACAGTAAATTTTAATCAAATAATATTTCTCATGAATACTTAAGAAACAAAACTAATAAGTCTTAAATTATAATACCTTAAAATTGAAACAATATTTTAAAAAACAGTGCTGACTTCTTTTTAAACCTCCAACCCCAGCATTTTCTTGCATTTCCCAACAGGTTAGAAGAAAGGCAAGTCATTTTTACAGCCCCATTGATTCAACAATCATATTTTTTTTTCTGTCACAACCAAGGCAGAGTTTGAGTATAATTGTTCAGGGACTTTGTGTCTCTGCTGGACTGGGTCAGCCATCTATCTAAAAAATGAACTGGACAACCTTCAAATAGCAATGACTTCAATTCCTTTGGGATGTGAATTGGCCATAAAGCTAACAATAAATTGTTGTGAATGTGGTGATTTCCTGTTGCCAAGTTCCATGTACTTTTCAAATATATCTAAACTTAGATGGAAAAGATCATTATTGCCATTCAAAGACTGAGAAACTGTAACATACAGCCATTAAAGGTACTGAGCAAGGTCAGAGAGTATATGATTAGTGAAAATGAGAACATCTCGAAGTCTCCAAATTTTGGTCTATCTACCAGGAGACATAATTTCTTGGTAAACACTCATCGCTTTGCTCTGGGGTACTGAGAATCACAAGCAAACTCTTTCAAATTGATGCTGATGTCCTCAAAATACAAATCTTCAAATTACACTATAGCACACCAATTTCACATTTTTAAAGAAGCTACTCTCCAATAATTTTCTGAGAACCCAGCAAAACACTCTAAAGGCATAAAGACAATACACTGAGTTTAAACTCTACTTACAAAATACCCTTCAAACTATTATTCAGAGTCCACTTTAGATCATCATCAGTTCAGTTCAGTTCAGTCACTCAGTCATGTCCAACTCTTTGTGACCCCATGAATTGCAGCACGCCAGGACTCCCTGTCCATTGCCAACTCCCAGAGTTTACCCAAACTCAAGTGCATTGAGTCAGTGATGCCATCCAGCTATCTCATCCTCTATTGTCCGCTTCTCCTCCTGCCCCCAATCCCTCCCAGCATCAGGGTCTTTTCCAATGAGTCAGCTCTTCACATGAGGTGGCCAAAATATTGGAGATTTAATCTCAGCATCAGTCCTTCCAATGAACATCCAGGACTGGTCTCCTTTAGGATGGACTGGTGGCCACCTGATAATCTGAATGTAATAATCTACAGTAAAGTAGCAGCAAAATTGTAGGGAGAAAATATTCTATGAACAACATGTTCTTTCAGTTTTGCCTTAAAAATATATTCGTTGCTTCTACTTCTCTTCCTATTGCTACTTGCCTGCCTGGACTCATACAATACCTTTCCAACTGGTCTCCTTTTCACTTTTATTTTCATATTTCCATTCTCCACTCAGAAGACTGACTTGTCTTTGTATAAAAGTGACTACATCATCCCTATGATTTAAGTACATCCGTGCTTCTCATTGTAGTTGGATAATATTCATCTTCTTGTGACAGGGTCCTAGGACTTTATGATCTGCGCCACATCCAGCCCAACCCTCCTTGATCATTCAGCTTCAACAACCTCTCAGTTCCTCAAATTCAGCACATTTATGTCCCCTTCTTCATCTTTCCTCTGCTTGGCTTCTGCCTCCAAAATCCTTACCTCTCAGAGATTAGCATCATGAGATCTTCATCACCTACTTCAGATCAGATCAGACCAGTCGCTCAGTCGTGTCCGACTCTTTGCGACCCCATGAATCACAGCACACCAGGCCTCCCTGTCCATCACCAACTCCCGGAGTTCACTCAGACTCATGTCCATCGAGTCAGTGATGCCATCCAGTCATCTCATCCTCTGTCGTCCCCTTCTCCTCCTGCCTCCAATCCCTCCCAGCATCAGAGTCTTTTCCAATGAGTCAACTCTTCGCATGAGGTGGCCAAAGTACTGGAGTTTCAGCTTTAGCATCATTCCTTCGAAAGAAATCCCAGGGCTGATCTCCTTCAGAATGGACTGGTTGGATCTCCTTGCAGTCCAAGGGACTCTCAAGAGTCTTCTTCAACACCACAGTTCAAAAGCATCAATTCTTCGGCGCTCAGTCTTCTTCACAGTCCAACTCTCACATCCATACATGACCACAGGAAAAACCATAGCCTTGACTAGATGGACCTTTGTTGGCAAAGTAATGTCTCTGCTTTTGAATATGCTACCTAGGTTGGTCATAACTTTCCTTCCAAGGAGTAAGCGTCTTTTAATTTCATGGCTGCAGTCACCATCGGCAGTGATTTTGGAGCCCAAAAAAATAAAGCCTGACACTATTTCCACTGTTTCCCCATCTATTTCCCATGAAGTGGTGGGACTGGATGCCATGATCCTCGTTTTCTGAATGTTGAGCTTTAAGCCAACTTTTTCACTCTCCACTTTCACCTTCATCAAGAAGCTTTTCAGTTCCTCTTCACTTTCTGCCATAAGGGTGGTGTCATCTGCATATCTGAGGTGATTGATATTTCTCCCTGCAATCTTGATTCCAGCTTGTGTTTCTTCCAGTCCAGCGTTTCTCATGATGTACTCTGCATATAAGTTAAATAAACAGGGTGACAATATACAGCCTTGATGAACTCCTTTTCCTATTTGGAACCAGTCTGTTGTTCCATGTCCAGTTCTAACTGTTGCTTCCTGACCTACATACAAATTTCTCAAGAGGCAAATCAGGTGTTCTGGTATTCCCATCTCTTTCAGAATTTTCTACAGTTTATTGTGATGCACACAGTCAAAGGCTTTGGCATAGTCAATACAGCAGAAATAGATGTTTTTCTGGAACTCTCTTGCTTTTTCCATGATCCATCGGATTTTGGCAATTTGAACTCTGGTTCCTTTGCCTTTTCTAAAACCAGCTTGAACATCAGGAAGTTCACAGTTCACATATTGCTGAAGCCTGGCTTGGAAAATTTTGAGCATTACTTTACTAGCATGTGAGATGAGTGCAATTGTGCGGTAGTTTGAGCATTCTTTGGCATTGCCTTTCTTTGGGATTGGAATGAAAACTGACCTTTTCCAGTCCTGTGGCCACTGCTGAGTTTCCAAATTTGCTGGCATATTGAATGCAACACTTTCACAGCATCATCTTTCAGGATTTGGAATAGCTCAACTGGAATTCCTTCACCTCCACTAGGTGTGTTCGTAGTGATGCTTTCTAAGGCCCACTTGACTTCATATTCCAGGATGTCTGGCTCTAGGTCAGTGATCACACCATCGTGATTATCTGGGTCGTGAAGATCTTTTTTGTATAGTTCTTCTGTGTATTCTTGCCATCTCTTCTTAATATCTTCTGCTTCTGTTAGGTCCATACCATTTCTGTCCTTTATCAAGCTCATCTTTGCATGAAATGTTCCTTTGGTATCTCTGATTTTCTTGAAGAGATCCCTAGTCATTCCCATTCTGTTGTTTTCCTCTATTTCTTTGCATTGATCCCTGAAGAAGGCTTTCTTATCTCTTCTTGCTATTCTTTGGAACTCTGCATTCAGATGTTTATATCTTTCCTTTTCTCCTTTGCTTTTCGCTTCTCTTCTTTTCACAGCTATTTATAAGGCCTCCCCAGACAGCACCTACTTAGATTTCACTTAAAAATTGCCTCTCAAAAGGTGATATCCTTCCTTACCAGCTTACTCTCTATTGGCCTAATCCCTGGCATTTCTATTTTGTTTCCTTCAAAGTGCTTGTTACTAAGTTGAATTATCTTGACATGTATGTCTCTTGTTTACTGTCAGTCCTTCCTCAGTACAGTATAAGGTCTCTGAGAAGAGTGACTGTATCTTGCTCAGCACCGTACCCTCCATGTGCAGAAAAATGTCTAACACAATGTGAATTTAATACATGGTTGAAGAAATGAATCAATTGATTACTTACGGTCTAAAAATAATGAAGAATAAAGAGTAACCATGAAATTGATATAGAACAATTTAATTAACACCATAGAATTCCACAATAACCTGCCATAGATAAGTATTATGTCAGTCCAAGCCCTTGAGTATATAAATATTTTACAGCACCAGCAATAATTGATATTCACAGTTATTACCATGTGTTATCAAGAAAATTTGAGTAATATTCTATATATGTCATAGCAGGGAAGTATATTTATTTAACTTTCCATTAGAAAATAATTAAAACAAAAGATTAGGTATTTGGCATTTGGAAATTAAATTATCATAACTAGCTTTTTATCCCTTATTTTCTATACACTATCTCCTCAAGCCAGAAACCTGAGAATAATCCTAAGTTCTTTTATCTTCCTTGTCTTCACGTCCAATAAATTGGGTATTTTCAGTTTTATTTCCCAACTGTTTCTTGATAATATTTCTTCTCTAATATTCCTATTACCAATGTATAATTTATGTTAACATCATTTCTTACCTGAACTATTACTGACAGATTCTTACTCTAGACTTATAAATCATAAAATATAAACAGAAGTATCTAACAATAACTTAATTAAGCACTCCATTAGATTACTATTGCTTATAGCAAAATTTCCAATGATGTCATTAGGACATGCAAACATTTTCACAACTTGAACCTCCTCTATCCAACCTACTTCTTTGTTTTACATCATAGTACTGTTCTTTTATAGCTTTCTACCTTTATCATCTATTATCTTTTCCTAGGAAGATATTCTGATTTTTTTTTATCCAGGTAACTTTTATGCATCTTTCCATCATTACTAAAACTTTGTTCAATTTTCCAGTATGGGGCAAGAGCTCCTTTATTTTATGCTTCTTCAAACCTCAAACATATTTCATTGAATTCATTAGAATGTTTGAGTTGCACTTGTCAAAGAATCCAACTAAATATAGTTTATTCAATAGAGTTCATTACCTCCTATAATAAAATGATTTGCAGGAAATCATTTCAGGTTTGTTGGGGACTGATTAATGTTAAGTATCTGGGTCATTTTTTTCCTTTAAATTTCTTATTCTTAACATGGCTACCATAGCTCCAAACCTCATATGTTCCTCCAACTCTATTTAAAGGCAGAGAGGAGAAGGAAATAGCTGATGGATTGGTAACCAAGAACATCAGCAATATGTAACACTGATATCTCTGTTGATATGTACATTTTTCCCATGATTTTTTAAAATTCTTCATGAATATATTGCTAAAGGCTATTATTTTGTATATCATGACATTAATAAAAGTTGATTATCAATAAAAGCTGACATAAATGCTGATCATCATTAACATCAAAATGTCAAATCAAAGTAAACTAAAACAACATTTCCTTATCACTAAGTTGAAGCTATATTAGTTTCCTAGTGATGTCATAACTAAATACCACAAACTGAGTGGGTTAAAACTATAGAAATTTATCCTCTCACAGGACTGGAGGCTAGATATCTGAAATCAAAATGTCAGCATGGCCACTGTCCCTCTAAAACTGTAGGAAAAACTCTTTCTTGCCTCTTCTAGGTTCTGGTGGCTGTGATCAGTCCTTGGCCTGACTCAGCTTGTAGATGCATCTCTCTACTCTCTGCCTCCATCTTCATATGGCCTTCTCCCCTGTGCAGCTGTGTCCCTGCGGCCAAACTCCCCTCTTCTTATAAGGACACTAGGCATATTGAATTTAAGGCCCATCCAAATTCAGTGTGGCTTCACCATAATTATATATGCAAAGACCCTGTTTCTAAATAAATCACAATCAGAGATTCCAGGAAAACAGGAATGCTTGGATATTATTTAACCTAACATCCGTGGACCTACTTAAGGCACTTAGAGGCTATAACATCTCTGTGCTTCCACATAACTTTCCACGCTAAAACAAAACAGGAACTCTCAGATAATATTTGAGTCATTTTCCTGATTTGATCTGGAATTTCTACTTAAGCTCAAACAATTTTCCATTTGACTAAAGTCATAATTTGCATATTACATATAAATAATCTTCAGAATAAGACTCTATAAGAGCATAAGGTTTTAAAGGTGCATCAGTATTCTGAGGTTGGTTAAGTGCTAATTAAGTGCTAATTAATGGCTAAGTACATTTATTTATTTTTGAAGACATTCTTAGCTATATTAGCATTGGTGGTGGTGGGCAAGTGGCTAAATCGTGTCTAATTCTTACAACCCCGTGGACTGTAACTCATCGGGCTCCTCTGTCCACTCAATTTCCCAGGCAAGAATACTGGAGTGGGTTGCCATTTCATCCTCCAGGGGACCTTTCCCAACCAGTGATCAAACCAAGGTCTCCTGGATTGCAGGCAGTCTCCTGCTTTGCAGGTGGATTCTTCATCGACTGAGCAAACAGTTCAGTTCAGTTCTGTCATTCAGTTGTGTCCGGCTCTCTGTGATCGCATGGACTGCAGCACGCCAGGCTTCCCTGTCCATCACCAACTTCCGGAACTTCCTTAAATTCATGTCCATCAAGTTGGTGATGCCATCCAACCATCTCATCCTCTGCTGTCCCCTTCTCCTCCTGCCCTCAGTCTTTCCCAGCATCAGGGTCTTTTCCAATGAGTCAGTTCTTCACATCAGGTGGCCAGAATATTAGAGCTTCAGTTTCAACATCAGTCCTTCCAACGAATATTCAGGACTAATTTCCTTTAGGATTGACTGGTTGGATCTCTTTGCAGTCCAAGGGACTCTCAAGAGTCTTCTCCAACACCACAGTTCAAAAGCATCAATTCATCAGTGCTCAGCTGTCTTTAGGCCCAACTCTCACATCCGTATAGGACTATTGGAAAAAACTATAGCTTTGACTAGACAGATCTTTGTCAGCAAAGTAGTGTCTCTGCTTTTTAATATGCTGTCTAGGTTGGTCATAACTTTTCTTCCAAGGAAAAAGCATCTTTTAATTTCATGGCTGCAGTCACCATCTGCAGTGATTTTGGAGCCCAAGAAAATAAAGTCTGTTACTATTTCCATTGTTTCCCCATGTATTTGCCATGAAGTGATGGGACCAGATGTCATGATCTTTAGTTTTTGAATGTTGAGTTTTAAGCCAGCTTTTTAACTCCCCTCTTTCACTTTCATCAAAGTGAAAGTTCTTCTTCACTTTCTGCCATAAGGGTGGTGTCATTTGCATATCTGAGGTTATTGATATTTCTCTGGGAATCCTGATTCTAGCTTTTGCTTCATTCAGTCCCCCATTTCACATGATATACTCTGGATATAAGTTAAAAAGCAGGGTGACAATATACGGCCTTGATATACTCCCTTCTAAATTTGGAATCAGTCTCTTGTTCCATGTCCAGTTCTAACTGTTGCTTCTTGACCTGCACACAGATTTCTCAGGAGGCAGGTTAGGTGGTCTGGTATTCCCATCTCTTCAAGAATTTTCCACAGTTTGTTGTGATACACACAGTCAAAGCCTTTAGCATAGTCAATGAAGCAGAAGTAGACATTTTTCTGGATTTCTCTTGATTTTCCTATGATCCAACAGATGTATGCAATTTGATCTTTGGTTCCTCTGACTTTTCTATATCCAGCTTGAACAACTGAAAGGTCTCAGGAACCAGGGAAGCACATATTAGAATTAAAGAGCACTTGTTAGATATCTGAGACTTTGGGAATTATCCATAAATAGAGAAGAACAAGATGAGGGGAGAATGAGAGAGAAGAGAGGCATACAATTGCAACACTATCTGATAACTACTACAGACTATTTGTAGGAATCTACCAAGCATTAAGAGAGCTTAAAGAATGCTTCACAAAAAGAGGATTTTGTTTGGGAAAGAGAATTGGGGAAGAGCCAAACGAATAGCATACATACTATCTTTGCATGCATTGGAGGGAAGAAGGATTGTGCGGGTGCAGAACAGAGAGGAGAGAATGAAGAAAGAAGGGAGAATAGGAGATGATGCTTTAAAGTGAGAATGGGGCAGTATTGAATGACATCAGTACAAAGTAACTCCACGATTATAAGCAAAAATTGTTTACCCTCAAAAACAGAGGATGCCAGAGTTTGTTTCTCCCTGAGAATAAACAATTTGGGATATTGAGCTTTGAAGAGATGGCCTCCAGGGTTTAAAGAGAAACTACAGTTTTGCTGGATTTAGAAAAGGCAGAAGTATCAGAGATCAAACTGCCAGCATTCATTGGATCATAGAAAAAGCAAAGGAATTCCAGAAAAACATATATTTCTGCTTAAAGATTTTGACTGTATGGATCAAAAAAACTATGGACAATTCTTAAAGAGATAGGAATACTAAAGTACCTTACCTGCTTCCTGAGAAACCTTTTTCAGGTCAAGAAGTAAAGTTAGAACTAGATATGGAAAAACCGACTGGTCAAAGTTGGGAAAGGAGTATGTCAAGGCTCTATATTGTCACCTTGTTTATTTAACTTTCATGCAGAGTACATCGTGTGAAATTCCAGGCTGGATGAATCACAAGCTGGGATCAGGATTTCTGGGAGAAATATCAATAACCTCAGCTATGCAGATGACACCACCCTAACATCAGAAAGCAAAGAGGAACTAAAGAGCCTCTTCATGAAGATGAAAGAGGAGAATGGAAAAGCTGGCTTAAAACTCAACATTCAAAAAACTAAGATTATGGCATTCAGTCCCATCACTTCATGGCAAATAAATGGGGAATAAGTGAAAACAGTGACATATTTTATTTTCTTGGGCTCAAAATCACTGTGGAGGATGACTGCAGCTATGAAGTTAAAAGACACTCCTTGAAAGGAGATATGACAAACCTAGACAGCTTATTAAAAAGCAGAGACATCATTTTGCTGACAAAGGTTCATATTCGTCAAAGCTATGATTTTTCCAGTAATCATGCATGGATGTGAGAACTGGACCATAAAGAAGGCTGAGCACCAAAGAACTAATGCCTTTGAATTGTGGTGCTGGAGAATAGTCTTGAGAGTTTCCTGGACTGCAAGGAAATCTAACTAGTCAATCCTAAAGGAAATCAACCCTGATATTCATTGGAAGGAGTGGTGATGAAGCTGAAGCTCCAATACTTTGGCCACCTGATGCAAAGAGCTGACTCACTGGAGAAGACCCTAATTCTGGGAAAGACTGAGGGCACGAGGAGAAGGGGATGACAGAGGATAAGATGGTTGGATGGCATCACTGACTCAAGGAACATGAGTTTGAGCAAACTCTGGGAGATAGTGAAGGACAGGGAAGCCTGACATGTTGCAGTCCATAGGGTTGCAAAGAGTCAGACAGGACTTAGTGACTGAACAGCAACAACAAATAGTTTTGCTAATCACCTACTTCTATAATAATTATGATCTTTTAACTCATTTCTCGAATATAATTTCACACTGCTCTTTCCTCAACAGCCTACTGACAAACACTGAGTGACAATAAAATAAATTGGAGAATGTCAAATTCCAATTTATCTGCAGTACAAATACTGAGTGACAGTATAATAAATTGGATAATGTCAAATTCTAAGACATTATATTTGATTCTCAATTCAAACCACAACTCAAAACAGTCACCTGTTTATTTTGTTTAGCATCAAGTTTATTTAACTAAATCTGTCTTCTGTATTTAAATAAGAATAATTAGATTTGAAGTATCAATGTCATAATAAATCAAGCATGCCTTGGGTTATAAGTATAAAATGTACACATTTTTGGTGAAGCAATTATCAGGGAAAATATATCCTACGATATCAGATTTTTTTTTCAAATTCTGCTATGATACATGGGATTATATAATTGTGTTTTCTTTATTACAAAGCAAGTATTCTATATCTTCAAACTGTTATATAAAGTAAAATCCATAGGGTACCTACTTTAATGAAAAAGATAAAAATGTAGAGAGGATACTATGAGTCTTCTGTAGTAATAACTAAGTAAAACTATCAGGTTTAACAAAAAGGGTCTGTGCAATCAGACCCAAATAATAAAATATGTCTCATATAGCTACTGGCAAAAGGGAAGAAACAATATGAGGAATAAAGTAGTCAAATGACTTGTCTTTTGTTTTGAGCAACAGTTTTTTCTCTAACTCATAGAAACAACAACAAAATATATTATTAGCTCTGACTAAAAAGCTAGAAAGAGATGAGGCTTAATTATCAAATTTCAATTTCTCTATGAACTCAAACCAAATATATAAAAGAAGGATGGTTAGCCATTTCAAAGGTGAAAATGCAAATTCTCAATTGCACTTTAAAATTAAATTATTTTAAAGAACTTGCAATTAACAAGCCTTCCCATAAGCAGACTCACTATTCTCCACTATTCAAAAGACTTGATCCTTCCTCTATAATACCTTATCTGGTTTTAATTTATACTGAGTCCCTCTCCTTTGTAGTAATTCAGACAGCTGACTGGCTTGGACGCTTGGGAGGTTTTCTTGGTTTTCTCTTAATTTACTATAAAATATGCCTGGAATTATTCTTATAAAGAGCATTAATATGAAAATAAAAGACATGGAAGAAACTGACAAAAAACCATCAATCATCTCTTTCCAACACAAAGTAATCATTTTTCTTATAAATTATTGAGTTCTTCTAACACATTAAATTACCTGAATGTCATGGGGATTAGAATTTCTCATTCACCGTAGATGAATCTGATGCAACTCTCTCCTGTGTATGTTAATGTAGGAGGGGGTTCTGAGAACACAATATACCCCAGTGAGTAGTAGTCCCTAACCAAGTCTTGGACAGATGGGTTAAATGTTTAAATAACATATTTAGCAACGAATGTACTCTGCGCTTGCACACCATGCATTACTAATTCTATTTTGAGAAAATTACTTTGCCTAATTGTGTTCTTGTTTCAATTCAAAGCCAATATATGATTTAGAAAATAATTCATAACTGTTCTTTGGGTGTGCAGTAGAAAGGGACTATTCCACATGGAGTTTTTACATAGTTTTCAACTTTAATAAGTAGGAATATGTTTTTCTTTTCTGATGAAAAATAAAATAGCATATTTTTGCTTCCAAAAATAAATTTTGAATGAGGGAGTAAATAAAAGCAAAAGAAAAATACATTCAGGCAGAGAGGAAAATTTGTTTGTAAAACAAAAGCCATGAATAATAATAACTTTGTGTCCAATTTAGTGTAAAAGCTCAAAAACCTTTTTTGCTTCACTATATTCTAAAAAAGATAGCAACTTAATGCAATAAATTAATAAATAACAACCTCAATTAAACAGAGTCAGGAGACAGAAGGGGGAGTCCTCATGCTCTATGATGGTAGCAGAGCCCAAAAGGAGGAAGGAAGACTTCCTCTTCTTGTCTGTCTAGAGCTTAGCCAATGAAAGTCTATCACAACCAGACAAATGAAAAAACCACCATATTTCAAACCCCCATTCCTTCAGTGGACTGTTTGTTTACTATAGCCTTTCCAGATTCCTTTTCCCCTTTCCAGAGTATCAAAGCTGGGTCCCCTGCATTGCCGGCAGATTCTTTACCATTTGAGCCACTAGGGAAGCCCTTTTTCCCAGTATTTCTCTCGTTTCGCTGGAGCTTTGCATGTGGCTTGCCACAATTAAGGACTGCAAATTGCAACTTTTGCTGATTCTGAATAAGCTGATTTTTTGCTACAGAAATAACTCTCAACGTATTGGTTTCAGATCAACATCTTGACAGCCCATATGGGGATCCAGAGAAGACCCCAGACAACTCCAAGGCTGGTGAACAAACAGGTTTTGTATCCACATGGAGCACATTTGTTGTTCACTGCTTCTCTTGCCAACCCTGGCATTTGACAGTAAGTCTTTCTACTGATTTCAAGCTCTTACCTTTTTTGTCCTGTGAAACTTCTTAGGTTTTATTACAGGTTTACTTGAAGACTTCCTCCTTTCTGATTAAGGCTTTGTTCTGTATGCGAGTACTCATTTGGCACTTGGGCCTGTTGAAATCAGGCTGTCTCAGTTGAAAAGTGTGCTAGCCTTCAACCCATTGCCCTTTGGAACAAAGGCATTACTTCTGGAACAAACTGCCTTTGACCCAGCCCTTCAAAAACAGGAGATGTTTCACTGGAATTGTACTGGTTTGGCCCTCAGCCCAATTCCTTTGGAAATAAGAGCAGCTTTTGGTCTGGCTCCTAGGGGACTAGACTGTTCCCTTGCAATTTGCTGGTATTAGGCCTACAGACTGTTTAAGCTGTTTAAGCAATTTGAAAATTATTCTTGTACTCTAGAAAAGAAGTTCTGAGAAATGGGATTCCAGTTATCTAAACCTTTTGAGAGCATCTCCCCTACAGGATCCCCAGGCAGTTCTGTGTTTAAATCGTAGTTCAGGAACTTATGGTTACCTGTCGGGGAGAGAAAGTTAGGGAGTTGGGGATATACATATACATGCTGCTATATTTAAAATAAATAACCAACAAAGAAAAGAAAAAGAAAACTATGGTTCTTCCTCATGGACAATTCTAACTTAATGGACCAACCTCAACGAAGGCCATTCTGAGGAACTTTTGAAAGTCCCACACTTAATTTTCTTAAAATCAAATTGGGTAACCAAAGCTCCAAATTTTCCAAAACTGAATGAATACTTATTTAGTCAGTATTTTGGGGCTTCTAAATGTTTTCAAGAATCTAAAATTGCTTTTCTGCAAAATAAGATGTTTAACTGAGTCAAACAATCAAAGAAAAATAACATGGCTTTAGAAGCCTCATGGCCTTTTTCCTTAACTTCTCAGTCTCAGGTTCCAGCTCTAGACCCGGCTTTCTCCTTTTCTTTTATGTAGCCTATACCTCTCAGTTTCATCATACTAATTCTCTCACTGAACTTCCTTTTTCCCTCTGAAGCTCTCCCCACTTTCCTTTCCTCTAACTTATCAGAACCCATCATTTTAAAATTAAGCCTCCTGAGAATCTAGAGGCTGAAGCCTTAATTTCTTATTTTCCCTAGACTAAAACTGAACATTGGTCCATAGATAAAGACCTTCCCAAAGTTACTAATACCTCACAGATTTGCTGAGGAATTTAAAATTATACAGCTTATAACTTATATGCAGAGTACATCATGAGAAACGCTGGGCTGGAGGAAGCACAAGCTCGAATCAAGATTGCCAAAAGAAATGTAAATAACCTCAGATATGCAGATGACACCACCCTATGGCAGAAAGTGAAGAGGAACTAAAAAGCCTCTTGATGAAAGTGAAAGAAGAGCGTGAAAAAGTTGGCTTAAAGCTCAACATTCAGAAAACTAAGATCATGGCATCCGGTCCCATCACTTCATGGCAGGTAGATGAGGAAACAGTGGAAACAGTGGCTGACTTTATTTTTCTGGGCTCCAAAATCACTGCAGATGGTGATTGCACCCATGAAATTAAAAGACGCTTACTCCTTGGAAGAAAGTTATGACCAACCTAGATAGCATATTGAAAAGCAGAGACATTACTTTGTCAACAAAGGTCCGACTAGTCAAGGCTATGGATTTTCTAGTGGTCATGTATGGATGTGAGAGTTGGACTATATAAAGAAGTTTGAGCGCCGAAGAATTGACGCCTTTGAACTGTGGTATTTGAGAAGACTCTTGAGAATCCCTTGGACTGCAAGGAGATCCAACCAGTCCATCCTAAAGGAGATCAGTCCCAGGTGTTCATTGGTAGGACTGATGTTGAAGCTGAAACTCCAATACTTTGGACACCTCATGTGAAGAGCTGACTCTTTGGAAAAGACCCTGATGCTGGGAAAGATTGAGGGCAGGAGGAGAAAGGGACGACAGAGGATGAGATGGCTGGATGGCATCATCAACTCAATGGACATGGGTTTGGATAGACTCCAGGAGTTGGTGATGGACAGGGAGGCCTGGCGTGCTGTGGTTCATGGGGTCACAAAGAGTCGGACATGACTGAACAACTGAACTGAATGAATGGCAATAGAATTGAATCTAGAAGAACAGATCATCTGTCCCTATTGAATAAAATCAGCTACCATCCTTATTATAATAAAAGCCTCCAATTGATACTAGCAAAATTTACAGTGCACCATCCATTAAAATCCAAATAGACTTCTCAAAATCCATTCCAGAGTTAATCAATATTCTCTAAGTAAAGATGCCATTCAAGGTATAAAGTTTATGATATAAGATTACAAGACTCAAGGCCTCATTATCCTGTAAATAAGTATCTATAATACTCTTATTTTACCAATGAGAAAACCTAAGAACTGAGGGTGGAGGCTTGTTTAGGACCTCTGAGCAATAAACAGCATTGTTATTCCTTGACACCCTGTTGTTCTTAACCCTTATACATTACTAACATCCATTTCCATTCAAAGCAAAGTCTTGACTATAACTGATGTATACAGTACTTTCTTTAGTATTCTAGTTGATGAAGCTAACCAATAGCTTTTCCTCTTTACTTGGGAAGAAGAGTAATTCACCTGGACAGTAATAACTCAGAAACTTAGTGCGAGTCTTTCTTATTTTTCACAAATCCTGAAGGCTGATCTGGATGACATTAAGTTCCCTAGAGGATCTACTTTTTTGCAATATGTGGATGATTTGCTTTTTTGCTGCCTTCTAAAAGCCTCCTCATTGTAAGGCAGCATCCACTTGCTAAAGCCTTTAACTTTAAAGGGACATGAGGTTGCCACGGAAATTTTGCAGTTTCCCCAGGTATGATATTTATGGTATCTGATATCAGAACAAGGACTTCACTTAGATTCAGATGGACTTCATGGTGTACTAAAGCCCCGAAACCCCAAACCCCAAACTAAGCATCACTTATTGAAAGGTTTTCTTGGTCTGATGGGTTATTGCTGAAATTGGATTCCAAATGTTTCTCTTATGGCCAAACATCTGTATATTTTGCTAAAGAATAACAGCAGTGACATGATTTTATGGGAAGAATCAGATAACACAACTGTTAATGACTTAAAGGAGAGCCTCATAAAACCACCTGCTCTGGGGAATCCCAGTGATCAGAGTCCCCTTTTCTTTTTTGTATATGAAGAGAAAGGGAATGCCCTTGGCATACTCATCATAACACACAGGCCCCATCATTAACCCACAGATTACTAAGATTATAATCAATAATATTAACTGCAGCTGCAACTGGAAGCTTGTCTTAGGCCACTACCGCTACTGTCATTTTGGTTCAGATCATCAAGAAAATCCTTGTGGGATCCCCGTTAGCCATTTTTGGACCTCATACAGTGGAAGCTTTCACACTTAATATTTCTCAGTCAGCCACCTCACCCGCTATGAGGTCCTTTTGCTAACTGCTCCTCACATAGGTCTTTTATGTTGCAATAACCTTAACCCTGCCCTCTCCCCTTTATCTCTGTTGCAGTTCCTCACAGATGCTTAATGCTGACTGATCACCTTCTGACTCTTGGTGATGACTTATAGGATATTCCTTTGGGTAACATCAACTTCCCATGGCTCACTAATGATTCTTTTGTAAAAGGTAACAATGGCAAATATTGTGCTGGGTGTGATAATCGAACTCCTTTTGGGTATTGTTGAGGTAGAATCTTCATCTATGGCTGCTTCAGTCCAACAGGTTGAATTATACACACATACACTGGGCTTGCACTTTAATCAAAGGGAAAGTTGCTAATATTTAAACTGATAGTAGATCTACTTTCAGAGTAGTTCATGATATTGGAATGTTTTGGAAGCAATGTAGGGTTTCCTTATATTTAGTGGAAATAAAATTTAAAATAACATCTTTGTTCAGGAATTACTGAATGCAATAATCTTACTTCCTGCTTTATCCATTAAGTTTCTGGGGCATTTCTAAACTTGACTCTCTGGAAGCTAGGGGAAATCACCTTGGTAACATTTCTGCAAGAAATGTTTCCTTTAAAGAAACCAGTAACAGTCAAACCTCTGTCATAGTCCAAAAGGATATTTCCCCAAATGATAACTCAGAAACACTGGCTAGAGAAGCCCAACAATGCGCCTCAGAAAAAGAAAAACATGATTGGAGATTCAACAATTGCTGGTTTGATAAAAAGAGAAAGCTTTTATTTGGACCAAATAATAACCCAGTCCTACCAGAGACGCTACAATCCTTACTCATAATCATAGTACATACATTAAGTCATTGGTCTACTGATAAAAATGATAGCATAAATACATAAATATGTATTTATGAATACATATTGATGGGAAACGTTAAAAAGGCTACTAAAAGTGTCTAGATCACTTGTTCCATTTGTCCAAACACAGCCTAGGAAACATGTTTGTTCAGCTTTTAGACATGAAAAAGTTGGCTTAAAGCTCAACATTCAGAAAATGAAGATCATGCCATCTGGTCTCCATCACTTCATGGCAAATAGATGGGGAAACAGTGGAAACAGTGTCAGACTTTATTTTTTGGGGCTCCAAAATCACTGCAGATGGTGATTGCCCCTATGAAATTAAAAGATGCTTACTCTTTGGAAGAAAAGTTATGACCAACCTAGATAGCATATTGAAAAGCATAGACATTACTTTGCCAACAAAGTTCCGTCTAGTCAAGGCTATGGTTTTTCCAGTAGTCATGTATGGATGTGAGAGTTGGACTGTGAAGAAAGCTGAGTGCCGAAGAATTGGTGCTTTTGAACTGTGGTGTTGGAGAAGACTCTTGAGAGTCCCTTGGACTGCAAGGAGATCCAACCAGTCCATTCTAAAGGAGATCAGCTCAGTCCTGGGTGTTCATTGGAAGGAATGATGCTAAAGCTGAAGCTCCAGTACTTTGGCCACCTGATGCGAAGAGTTGACTCATTGGAAAAGACTCTGATTCTGGGAGGTATTGGGGGCAGGAGGAGAAGGGGACGACAGAGAATGAGATGGCTGGATGGCATCACTGATTCGATGGATGTGAGTCTGAGTGAACTCTGGGAGTTGGTGATGGGCAGGGAGGCCTGGCGTGCTGCGATTCATGGGGTCCCAGAGTCGGACACAACTAAGTGACTGAACTGAACTGAACTGAACTGAACTGTCACTCTCACTATACGCATCATCCTTAATTCTCTAGTTTGTTCAAATTCACAGAAAACATTATTAAAGCTCAGCTGGCAAAGTTTGTAGAAGTCTATCAAATAACTTAGACAAAACCATTGCTGGTCCTTCTAAATCTTAGATCCGTCCCTTTTGTAACTCTCACCCATTGAGATTGTCACAGGACACCCACTGAATGCATTTGGCTTATTCTGTTGTTGTCTCACAACTGAAAAAGGGAGAGATACTCTAATATTGTAAAAACCTGACTGCTTCTATCAAAAATAGCCATGATTTCATAAAACAATCTTTTCACAGTGCACACCTAACGGATGAAGGTCTTATAACCTGGAGTTTTCCTCTTTTGGACAAGATACTTCCAGAAGGACCTCTCCAACCTCACTGAAAACACTCCTATTAGGTACTATTAATCCTCCCTTGTGCTGCCAAACTCCAGAAAATAGACTCTTGGATTCATATGCCACATCTAAACAAAGCACCAAACCCTGACTTGACCTGAACACCATCTGGTAGCCTGAAAGCAAGGACTTCTGGAACTGAAGCAAGCAACATCTGAGATCACTGTCCTGAGATATCTGGATCAGGCCTATTGGAAGTTTGTCTGCCAAAACTCTGATGATTCTGTAAGACTTCAATTGATCTCCAGTGTCTATGATCTTGATACAGACTTTAGATAATAAGCCCCTCAGAATTCTCCCTCCTTTCCTTCCCTGTTTCTGAAATGTTACCTCATTAGGTTTCCAATCTACAGTTTCCTCTGATGTGGGCCTCTACACTCAAGATAGACCCTTCCTGATACTGATAGACAAAAGGCCTTTGAAACCAGAAAATCTGACTCTTGATCAGTGATGCTTTCAGATAAAGATCTTAATCAAAAGGGGAAAATGTTTAAAAAAAAATTAATAAAGGGAACCTCAATTAAATAAAGGGAGACCAGAAAGAGAAGTGCTCACACCCTGTGATGGTAGCAGAGAACAAAAGGAAAAAGGAAGACTTCCCCTTCTTGCCTAACAACAGCATAACAAATGACTATTACACTCAGCCAATAAAAAGCCACTGTTCTTCAAACTCTTAATTTCATTAATGGATTCTGTGTTTCCTATTGGAGAAGGAAATGGCAACCCACTCCAGTATTCTTGCCTGGAGAATCCCAGGGATGGGGGAGCCTGATGGGCTGCCGTGAATGGGGTCACACAGAGTCGGACACGACTGAAGCGACTTAGCAGCAGCAGCAGCAGCAGTGTTTCCTGTAGCTCTCTCAGCTTTCTTTTTTCCTCTAAAATGAGTTCTTTTCATTTTTGCCAGGGACTTGTGTGGGTTCACCATGGTTGAAGATCTCAAATTGAAATTCTTTGCTGATCTTGAATAAACCCATTTTTGTTGGAGAAATAACTGGCAGTCTGTTTCATGTTAATAACTTTTATAAGTAAATTATTTTCTGCCAGGATAAACAGAAGAATAACAATACTTATTTCTACTCTAGATATACTATAAAAATAAAAAATTTAAAACTCATTTGCACTAAAAAATTTACCTTCATATATTGTACTGTACACAATTAATAATAAATTAGAAAATGCTTTAAAAATACTAAAATGTTATAGGTTTGTCAGCTTCTTAACTCTTATATGTAGTTCATTAGTTAGCTGTATGACACGTTAAGTAATCATTTGTTCTAGGAATTATTTTTCACCTTCTACAGAGTCTGTAACTCCATGTTTTCTATCTATATCAAAGAACCCTGTTACTCTGCACAGTGAAGTCAGATGATACGTACTTTCTATGTGTCTGTGATCTCGCCCCGTTTTCTTCCCAATTTTGCATCTGATAACAAAATATGTTATGATAACAGAAACATATTCCACTTTCTTTAGATGTAGTTACCAGATGCCTTCTGATTTCCTCATTCCTTCTTTCAAACACTGAGCCTCTCTTTAGTGTCTCTGGAGCCAAAGTCTGGCCCTTCTACTTGTAAACTAGATGACCATGGCCAAATATATAACCTGTCTGGGCCTCACTTTCTTCTTCTATAAAATGAAAATACCAATAATATGTAACCAATGGAGCTATTATGAGGAGTAAATTACCTACCAGTATAAAACACATAGACCGGTGCTTGTCACTAAAAATAATATCCATTGTAATTATTACATCTCTTATGCTGTGCATGCATAAATACCTATACATATTTTCCCCAGTCCTGATTTATAGAAGATTTGACATTAAACAAAGTTGTTGGTAGTCCAGTATTCTTGCCTAGAGAATCCCATGGACAGAGGAGGCTGGCAAGTTATAGTCCCTGGGGTTGCTATAGTCAGACACGGCTTAGTGACTAAACCAGCACCACTATAGAAAATATTACATGAACAAATGTTTTAAATAGCATTGACATACAAATAGATTAACAATGAAAATGTGCTATAATTTAGCTCCAAGATTTTTATAATCTTCTGACTGTAAATTTTAAGGTCTATATCTAATGTAACATCCATTTCAACTCTCTTGACTCAATTCTTGAAAGCTCTTTCCAAATAGCTTGGATTTCAAAGGAGTTTTAGTAATATTTTCTTGTAGCTAAATTTCCAAGTGGGGAGTTAGTACCTGTGAGATTAACAAATTCATTACAATGGCCTCTTACCTGTTCTTTATAGATATCAGATCCTTTCTTGCCTCAAAGTCTTTGAATTTCCTCTTTCTAATGATAGGATCATTCTTTTCAGCTTGTTCTCTCACCCCCTCTCACTCATTAATAAAATGCCACTTTTTCAACATAGCCTTCCTTTGTCACTTCATTTAAAATGTTAATTTCACCTCTATACTCCCTACAGGACTTCCTCAGTAGCTCAGCAGTAAAGAATTTGCCTGCAATGCAGGAGACCTGGGATAGATCCCTGGGTCTGGGGGATCACCTGGAGTAGAAAATGATAACCTGCTCCAGTTTTCTTGCCTGGAAAATTCCATATACAGAAGAGCCAGGTGGGCTTCAGTCCAAGGAGTTGCAGAGTCAGACACAACTGAGTGTGCATGCAGGATACTCCCTATCGCTCGCACTTGTTAGCACTTACCACTAACCTTCCTCTTTTTCCTCTTTCCTCCCTCCCTTCTTTCTTTCCTCCCTATTATCTATTTCTAAGGATTGTTTCTGTCTTCCCTCATTAGAAGGCACAGGTTTTAATCTGTTTTGCATATTTTTTTACCTGTATAGCCTAAAATAATTTCTGACACAGTGGATTCAAGGCTCAGTTTCCCTTTACAATTCTGCTTCAAACACATAGCAGAGACCTGCAACAGCTTCAGGTTCTTTGGCATATCATTTACAGGGAAATGCTAGGTTATAATGTGTGAAAATTCTTCTGCAATTAGACCATTACTAATACTTGCTAGTATTTTCAGGGCATCATTGAACTAATTGAATCCCTAAAGCCATAGCAAAGATACATTACAATTGTTTTAGAGACTAAATAATTCCCTGAAGAAATAAAACTGGTTCATATGTTGCTGCTGCTAAGGCGCTTCAGTCGTGTCGGACTCTGTGCGACCCCATAGACAGCAGCCCACCAGGCTCTGCCGTCCCTGAGATTCTCCAGGCAAGAACACTGGAGTGGGTTGCCATTTCCTTCTCCATTGCGTGAAAGTGAAAAGTGAAAGTGAAGTCGCTCAGTCGCGACCTACTCGTAGCGACCCCATGGAATGCAGCCCACCAGGCTCCTCCATCCATGGGATTTTGTAGGCAAGAGTACTGGAGTGGCTTGCCATTGCCATCTCTGGTTCATATGTTAACAGGGCATAAATAAAAATTCATCAAGCTTGGGTGATTTGTTAATACTTTTCCAGAATTCTGTTTTACATGAAGGCATGAATCTAGTAAGTAACTCAGAGATTCTTCGCAGCAAACTGATCAGTGTAAAAACCAAAGCAATAAGAAGGCCAGATCAGGACTCTGAAGTATAAGTATAGTAAACACATTTTTAAGTTAAGAAACAACCAGTCCTTTCTCTGCTGTCATTAATACTAAATTAAAATTTCATATACCTGTAAATTTTAAAAAACTAATAATCAATTCAGTTTAATACAGCCTAATTTTGACAAAAGTAAGAGTAGAGCGAAAGAAAGTGTATGGTAGAAAAGCAGTTGAACTGACAATATCATACAGGCCAAGAGATAATTTGTTAGCTGAATATGCCTCATTTTTCAACTAGTTTTATTAATCTTGTTTACAATTAGAACTAGTGAAAGATTTTTTGTAGAAAACAGATCTCATGAAAACAAAATCTGAAAAGCCCAGGTTCTATGAGTATCCAAGTAAAAAAGATATCTTTACACAATTTTCTTAAAACCTCTCAACCAAGCCCGTTAAAGCAATTAGAAATGCAATTCTTAACAGTTAACTCAATTTTAACTTTGAAATTCTTACTTTAAGTATAAATGAGCACATAGAACTTTGGAAATTGGCCATGTAATTTTGGTATTAACTCATCAGATTCTCCTTGCAAGTATTTTTAAGATATCTTTTCATAAATTTGTGAAATAGAGATTTAATCTGATTACAATAACCCCTCAAAATATGACTGGAGTAGGTAAAATACTATTCATTGCTGTAGTAAAGTAAGGCAAAACTGATATAAACCAACTTGTGTTCTGAAATATAGCTAGAGAAATTTGCATCAAAAAGCATATTAAGTTCATAATTTTGGAAAAACTTACAGGATGTCTGGGAATGCAGAAGCATTCCAGTGGCTAACGAACAATAGTCAAAAATCTGATGGGAAATTTGTAAAGACAAACAAAAAATGCTCTGATGTCAAAATTTGTTTTCTGGTGACTTTGAACTCGACAATGGCAAAGTCTGCTTTTATAATCTGTTTATTTTTTCAAATAACTTAGGAAAAATTATTAGTAGAATTAATTAGATGAATTTTTCATTTTCATATGCAAGTTCCTCTTTAATATATCAAGAACTGAGTAGTATTTGACTTTAGTGAATCAGAATTTAAAATATATGTTCAATAGGGATTCTAGTCAGTTCTCAAGTAGATCAGACAGTGAATATTTCTCAGGCTAGTACCACAACAAAGTGGAATAACAAATCCAGGCTTCCTGAAAAAGGACTTCTGCAGACAGCAAACAACAGTTTTAGGATACATGGATGAGAGTTCAAAGCAAGCAGAGGCTGAGAACCAGATACAGAAGATAGCTGAGAAAACTGTGGTCAAAACAGAAGAGAATTAGTTCACAAGTTCAGCACAGTGTGGGAAACCCCAATATATGAGCAGAGGTTCCAAAATACTGAAGAAGCATCAGTTACAAAAACTAGGCAAAACAATAAATTAAGAATATAGAAGGGACATGGGAAAGGAAAAATGGATTGCCTAAGGGCTAGGAAGTAAGATTGTAGAAAAATTTTATTCATTTAGCTAATTAATGTCTTCTTTGTATGTGTGTGCATACTAAGTAGCCTCAGTCATGCCTGATTCTTTCTGACCCATGAGTCTGTGACTGTAGCCCGCCAGGTTCCTCTGTCCATAAAATTCTCCAGGCAAGAATACTAGAGTGGGTTGCCATTCCCTTCTCCAGGAAGTCTTCCTGACCCAGGGATAGAGCCTGTGTCTCTTATGTCCCCTGCATTGTCAGGCAGGTTCTTTACCACTAGTTACCTGGGAAGTCCAAATATCTTCTTTGAGTAAATATAAACCTCATTCCACAGGTCCCAGAAATTGTTAGGTGAAGCAGTTAGGTAAATCCTTGAGAACAAGTCTCTATCATAATGTCTTTAATCCCCAGGGCATGCTTAGCATAGTGCTCACTGTATAGGTAGTACCCAATAAATATTTATCAAATAAGTGACACAAACCATGGATTTCTTGATGTCAGACTCTATTTTGTATAGCACTGCATTATCCACAGCCCCAAACACTGTGCTTGTCAAAGCTCGGTGACTATTTGCTAAAAGAATGACAGTGATGAACATTCTTTATTCAATCCTGTCTTCAAAGATTAATTTCACAAGATTTTCAAGGTGACAATCTATCCCTAGTCTGCTCTGAACTTATTGACAAGTTTTGTAAACCCTACCCACTCTGACAAGGAGTATTCAATCCTTACCTCCCTCTATTAAAAATCTGATTGTCAAAATGCAATTATTTCTCACTGGATTTTAACTCTGAGACTCTCATGTTATTTATTTGATAATAAAATTAAATTTTTACATAACTATTTTCCAGTAAATTTTATTTTCTAATCCTCCCCGTAATTGCCTTAGAGTTTGTTTTCTAAAGTTAAACCAATTAAAATTATTTCTTAGATTGGAAAGTAATACAACTCAGAAAATTAAACCCAGAGCCATATTCAAGCCTCTTAGCACTATGGTCCTTTTGGGGACAGTGCTACAAAGCTGAGGGTATGGGTCGTATGCTCAATCATTCTTTTAACCAGTTATTGGAACACTTCCACCCTTATCTCAGCAGATGTGCATTTAACAGATATGTATTCTTTGTCACAGGTGGCTTAAGGTGTGGAGTCTGGATGTAAAGAGTAAAAACTCATTCTCACCAAAAGAAAAAAAAAAAGTGGATGTCCTATTAATGTTGGAGCAATAGTTTAAACTAGCACCCCACATAGTGATATGCTAAAAGCATATTCATTTGATTTCCACTGAATTCACCAATCTTGGAACAGAGGAGGACTCTGTTTGATTAACAAGTTCTGTTTTGTTTTGTTTTCTAAATAAGTAAATAATACTGTACATGCTTGCAGTAAATTGGAAGCATACTCCCACAGTAAGAAATTGATAATGCTTGAGAAACTAATTTTTCAAAACATTGTCTCACTTATTTGTTTTATGTTCTCTACAAATAATGGACTTTGCTGGCTGCAGAATCACTAAAGCATTTTCTCCTTGAAATATTCTAATCGTCTCCTCATTACAATATTCAACACAACGTATGATTATATCCTATCAAAAATCCCTAATCAAGATGCTGAACACCATTCCAATTCCATTATCCTCTAATTCTCTGCATCGTTCTGATTTTTCCACGGGACAGGACCTACGAGAAGATCTGGCAGTGAGACTAGCAGAACAAGCTGCCACACACAAGGCAGCCTGTCTGTGCTGCTGGCATCTTTTGCCAGCCTGCACACACACGGCCTGGTGAGTGTCGGACAATCATTACTTGTCAGTCAAGCTTTCAGTGTGAAATGGAGCACAGCTGAGCCACTTTGTAATATGAAAACAAATGATTCACTGGCGAATAAACAGAAAATCAAATAAGCCAAACCTGTCATGTACCGTGAGTATACAGTATACCTCAGGTAGAAACAGCAGCACAACCCGTCATACTGATTTTTATTAGCAGGTAAAGCGGAGTGAAAGGAAACAAAAGAGCTTCCTTTCAATCTTCATAACAAATGCGATGCTTTATAAACAAAAGATTTTGGTAGAATGATTGATAAAGATTTGCTCCAGTTTTGTGAGGCCTGTTTCTAGAGCACGTAATCTAAATTCATATTTATCCCCCCTCTCTGTCTTTCTCTGTCTCCTAATACAGCTATTTTGATGCCAAAGTACTGGACACAGAGATAGGAGACTTGGAAGAGACAGATAGTATAGCAGATCTGGGTGTTGTGTTTCAAATTCTTTCCCCCTCAAAATTCATATGTTGAAATCCTAATCCCCAGTATCTCAGTATGTAACTGTATTTAGAGATAAAGTTTTCACAGAGGTATTAAAGTTAAAATGAGGTCATTACGGTGGGCCCCGAATCCAATATGACTGCTAGCCTTATAAAAAGAAGACATTTGACATGGACATGGCAGACAGGGAAGATGATCCCATAGAACAGAAAGAAAATGATCAATCTACAAGCCAGAGACAGAGGCCTGGAACAGATTCTTCCCTCGTGCCCCCCAGAAAAAAATCACTTCTACTGACAGATTGATCTCAGAATTTTAGCTTCCAAAACAGAAAATAAATTTCTACTGAAGCCACCTAGTTTGTGGTATGTTTTTAGGCATCCTTAGAAGACTAATACACTAGGCTTTACAAGATTAATTATTTATCCACCGATAGTAAAGTTCTAGAGTTTTTCCAAATGAAATGATCTCGACCTGAGGGTCAAAGTACATTTCTAATGAAGAAAACACTTTATATTCTGGTGCCTATATTGAGTTGTTGAAGACAATTTTGCAGGCAAGGTGTATAATTGGCATTCTGAATATTATTTATACCCCAATTCTGATTTTAATCTTCCTTTGGATAAATCTGGAAATTTAAACTTACCAATAACTAGAAAAGGAGTAGATATCCACATTGGTAAAAAAAAAAAAAAAAAAATCAAGCAAATCTTCTGCCTCTAGAGGGATGAGCAATCAGAAGTAGTTACTATGGCAGATTCTGGATGATCCCTGCCATCCAATGGTGGAGATCTCATTTCTTTACTGACTGAATGTGGCCACACTAATAGAATATGATGGGAGCAACATTATGTTGACTTTTATTTATTTATTTTTTTACTATAAAGTGTATGTTTCCTTCTCTGCTTACTTTGGGGATATATATTAGCAGACTAAAACTGTATATTATGTTTAATTTTTCAATTCTGACATGGTCATTTTGGTGACTTGTGGTGAAGTTTTGTGATGATTTTATATATATATATATATATATATCTTTTTTTTATTTTATTATTTAACTTTACAATATTGTATTGGTTTTGCCATATATCAACATGAATCTGCCACAGGTATACACGTGTTCCCCATCCTGAACCCTCCTCCCTCCTCCCTCCCCGTACCATCCCTCTGGGTCGTCCCAGTACTTTGGCCACCTGATGCGAAGAACTGACTCATTGGAAAAAACCCTGATGATGGGAAAGATTGAAGGCAGAAAAAGAAAGGGACGACAGAGGATGAGATGGTTAGATGGCATTACCAACTCGACAGAGATGAGTTTGAGCAAGCTCCAGGAGTTGGTGATGGACAGAGAGGCCTGGTGTGCTAAGTCCATGGGGTCGCAAAGAGTCAGACACAACTAAGCAACTGAACTGAACTGAATATTATGTTAGTTCCAGCCTAATATTTAACAAAACTGGTGGCTTCTGCTTCCTCCTCTTGGAAGGCAGTCAACATGTAAGAAATCTAACTACCCTGAGACTGCCAAGTTGTAAGAAGCCCTCTCCACCTATCCACAGATAGAGAATGGACACATGGAGAAGCATTGAGTCACCAGATATGCGAGAAAAGCCCTTTCGCCTTTCCAGCCAGCACAGCTATTAACTAAGGCCACGGGAGTGACAGGCCTCAGCCAACTGCAAGAACTAAGATTCTACAAACACGGTCCCAAGTAAGGAAGCCCAGCCAGTGCGCTCAGGTGTTTGAGCTATCCCAAGTGAGACCCCTAAGGTCATGAGGAGAAGTGAACCACTCTTATATTTAGATCCTCAGACTTGTAAGAAAAATGAAATGATTGTTGTTTAAGATGCTAAATTTGGGGTAGTTGTCTTTGTGCAGAAATAAGTAACTGAAGCAGTCTTAAATAAGCTCTTGAGACTTTATGGAAATGTATTTAGGGACAAGGATGTTATGCTGTTTATCCAAAAGAATATAAAATTTTGGATCAGAGAGAAAGAAAGCCTTTGCTAAATTAAAAATGCTGACCAATTATGAACTCTAAATAATCATGAATTTTTATTGTACCCAGTCTTGCTCTTTAGTTCTGCAGTGTTAAACATTACTTACAGTAGTATAATGTTCCTCTAGAAGCATTACAGTTCTTCCATCAACTTGGGGACTTCCATAGGAAAATTTCACTGCCCCTTAGCCATAGAGGACAGCTTGGAGATTAGTTAGTTCAACTCTCTTATTCTACACAGTGGAAACAAGGCTCAGAGATCTTAAGTAACCTCCTCTATGTCACAGAACCAGTATTTGATTAGGGCATGATCTCAGATTTTCTGACACGCAGCACAGTGAACGCACTCTGCGATATCGCTTTTAATTAAATTTATAAATTATTAATTATTTTTGTAATTTCCATATTTTAGTTATTTCTGTATTTTAAAAAGTCTCACAAATCCAACATTAGTATCTACTTACTTTACTTTTGTAGCACAGTACCTTTTCTGTAGGTGGTGCCAGTGGTGAAGAACCTGCCTGCCAATGCAGGAGATGTAAGAGATGCGGGTTACATCCCTGGGTTGGGAAGATCCTCTGAAGGAGGGCAGGGCAATCAAGTATTCTAGCCTGGCGAATCCCATAGACAGAGGAGGCTGGTGGGCTACAGTCCATAGCATTGCAAAGAGTCAGACACAACTGAAGCGACAACATTCAGGCTCCTTTTCTATATGCATAACTTATATGCAGAGTACATCATGAGAAACGCTGGGCTGGAAGAAGCACAAGCTGAAATCAAGATTGCCAGGAGAAATAACAATAACCTCAGATATGCAGATGACACCACCCTTATGGCAGAAAGTGAAGAGGAACTCAAAAGCCTCTTGATGAAAGTGAAAGAGGAGGGTGAAAAAGTTGGCTTAAAGCTCAACATTCAGAAAACAAAGATCATGGCATCTGGTCCCATCACTTCATGGCAAATAGATGGGGAAACGTTGGAAATAGTGTCAGACTTTATTTTTGGGGGCTCCAAAATCACTGCAGATGGTGACTGCAGCCATGAAATTAAAAGACGTTTACTCCTTGGAAGGAAAGTTATGACCAACCTAGATAACATATTGAAAAGCAGAGACACTACTTTGCCAACAAATTTCCGTCTAGTCAGGGCTATGGTTTTTCTAGTAGTCATGTATGGATGTGAGAGTGGGATTGTGAAGAAAGCTGAGCGCCTAAGAATTGATGCTTTTGAACTGTGGTGTTGGAGAAGACTCTTGAGAGCCCTTTGATCTGCAAGGAGATCCAGCCAGTCCATTCTAAAGGAGATCAGCCCTGGGTGTTCATTTGAAGGACTGATGCTAAAGCTGAAACTCCAGTACTTTTGCCACCTCATACGAAGAGTTGACTCATTGGAAAAGACTCTGATGCTGGGAGGGATTGTGGGCAGGAGGAGAAGGGGATGACAGAGGATGAGATGGCTGGATGGCATCACCGACTCAATGGACATGAGTTTGAGTAAACTCTGGGAGTTGGTGATGGACAGGGAGGACTGGCATGCTGAGATTCATGCAGTCGCAAAGAGCTGGACACGACTGAGCAACTGAACTGAACTTATGTATGAATATGTTTTTCTGTATGTGTATGTATATTTATATATGTATCCCAAAAGCAAGCATACTAATTTTGCTATTAATACGGAAATTAATCTGTGCATACTATATAAGCATTATGAAGTAGGATACAAGGAAAAGTCACTCAGTTGTGTCCAACTCTTTGCGACCCCATGGACTAAACAGTCCATGGAATTCTCCAGGTCAGAATACTAGAGTGGGTAGCCGTTCCCTTCTCCAGGGGATCTTCCCAACCCAGGGATTGAATCCAGGTCTCCCACATGGCAGGCGGATTCTTTACCAGCTGAACCACCAAGGAAGGAAAGTAGGATACAAATCACAGAGTGTTTCAGAAAGTTGGATTCCGTGGAGATTAGTAGACTATTAATATAATGAAACCCAGTTGTATCAGGCATTATCAGATGGGGAAGAAATGCTCTGTCAGTTTTAACCCAGTCTGCAAAGGCAATCAGCCACGTGAAACCACCAATGATGTGTTCCACTGTGTGATGCCAGCTGGAGCTCTGGAGATACGTCCCTTACTGCGATGTGAGCCAGTGGAGACCTCTGTGTAGGCAGACTGCAATTACTTCCACATTAGAGTGAACACAGAAGAACAGAAATCTTATTAAACACAGATTAAGTCCATTATTGTATAAATTCCTCCTTGGAAATTGAGCCTAATCCTCTCCCAAAATATTAAACATGGCACTGATATTACATTAAAGATAGAAATAATACCCTCTTCCTTATCTTGGCTCACCTCTGTCATATTAATGAGGAAAACGTGTAATAGCTGTAGCTGCTGCTTGTGTAAAAGGGCCTCTGCCAACTAGATCCAGAGTCAGATTCCTCTATCTGGTTCGCTACATGATATTTCCCACAAAATCTTTTCAGACTGATCTTCACTCGAAAGGCCTTCAGTGCAAGCTAATCTGGAGTTTCATGTTGCAAAGGTCTTGGATGGCAAACATTATGTTTGCATTCTCCAGTAATTGTGTTTGACCGAAAACACATTTGTAACTGGCTCTGCTCTCAGAGTAGGAACTCCCCAGGGCCAGCGTCAACGCCTCAGTAAGGCTGTTCAATTGAAACAGGATTGGAGAGCAGCTTAGCTCTATGCACACCTGCCTTTTTCCAATTAAATACATGTTTTTCATGGATGCAATGAAATCTTTTCTATTTTCAGTTATGTTTTAGGGTTTTCATTCAACGCTATGTTTTCCTGTTAGAGAATTTTATATGAAAGTTTTGTATAAGGAACTGTCCAGTAAAACTAACTCAAACCTGGGTCAACTTGCAGAGAAAGCTTAAAATGCAAAAGTATAATTTCAATACCTATTATGAACTGCCTCCATATCTTAGGGAAAAAAATCATTTTGACTGATATTTTATATAATTGGAAGAGAAAAGGGGATTGCAGAGTAATCAGAAAACAGAGGAAGAGGAAAAAAGCAAAGAAAACAAGACAGACAATTTATGAATAAAGGCCAGAGAACCAAGATGCTCTCAGAATTGAATTATGTTCATTTTCCCTATCAGATGCTTCATTACTGCCAAACCTTTTCTCAACCTGATTTTTCCATAAACTATTAGGTTGGTGCAAAACTCATTGTGGTTTGTACACTGTTGAAATTTGCTGTTTGATATTGGAGTATATTCTTAATAAATGTAGTTATGTAATACTTTATTTTAATCCACATTCTTGCTTTATTTATTTATTTATTTATTTTGCTAATGACTTATTGCTTGTGTTTATATTTATTTTAGACTCTTGAAATGATGTTAGACAAAAAGCAAATTTGAGTGATTTTCTTATTTGAGTTCAAAATGGGCTGTAAAACAGCGGAGACAACTCACAAAATCAACAACACATTTGGCTGAAGGACTGCTAATGAACCTACAGTGGAGTGGAGGTTCAACAAGTTTTGCAAAGGACATGAGAGTCTTGAAGATGACAAGTGCGGTGACTGGCCATCAAAAGTTGACAATAAACAACAGACAACAACCAGCAAAAAAAATTTGCTTTTTGTGTAACATCATTTCTAGAGTCTAAAATAAATATAAAGTATACAGCAAGTAATAAGTCATTAGCAAAAAAAAAAAATTATTGAAGCTGATCCTCTTACAACTACAGAAGTTGCCAAAGAACCAAACATTGGCCATTCTATGGTCATTTGGCATTTGGAGCAAATTGGAAAAGTGAAAATTCTCGGTAAGTAGATGCCTCATGAGCTGACAGGGGAAAAAAGAAAAAAAGCATTTTTTAAAGTGTTGTCTTCTCTTATTCCATGCAACAACAACGAACCATTTCTTGATCGGATGTGTGATCATGATGTGATCGCACAACTGTGACATGCCACAAAGGTGGATTTTATATGACAACCAGTGATGACTAGCTCAGTGATTGGACTGGGAAGAAGCTCCAAAGCACTTCCCAAAGCCAAACTTGCACCAAAAAAAGGTCCTGGTCGTGGCTGGGTCGTCTGCTGCCAGTCTGCTTTCTGAATCCCAGTGAAACCATTACATCTGAGAAGTATGTTCAGCAAATCAATGAGCTGCACCAAAAACTACAATGCCTAAAGCCAGCATTGGTCAATAGAAAGGGCTCGATTCTCCACCACAATGTCCGGCAGCACATGGCACAACCAATGCTTCAGAAGTTGAATAAATTAGGCTACAAAGTTTTGCTTCATCTGCCATATTCACCTGACCTCTTGCCAGCTGACTACCACTTCTTCAAGTATCTTGTTGATTTTTTGCAGGGAAAACGCTTCCACAGCCAGCAGAATGAAGAAAATGCTTTCCAAGAGTTCACTGAATCCCAAAGGATGGATTTGAATGCCACAGCAATAAACTTATTTCATGTTGGCAAAAAAAATGTGTTTATTGTAATGGTTCCTATTTTGATTAATAAAGATGTGTTTGAGCCTAGTTTTAATGATTTACAATCCATGATCCAAAACTGCAATTATTTTTGTACCAACCTAATATAATTGTTAAAATAACACAGTAGGAGGGCCCAGACAGAGAGGCCAGTTTTTCCCACTTATCTTAATTAATGCTCAAACTTCTAACAGCTGGGCTCATACAAATTGATCAAACAAGTAATAGCCTCCTAATCTTTTATTTTACCTATTTTACATTTTATTTTACCTATTCAGACATAACATAAAAGGCAGTTTGCTTGAAAGTTGTCATGGATATTAAAATCAACAAATGTCAGAGTGAGAAAAAAATCAAATGATATCTCTTCATCTATAAACCAATACATTCTATGAGAGTCACTTTATCAGGCTATTGCCATTTGTACAAGAAAATTGTAACTTTATGTAGAATGATGTCTTCTATTATTGGTTCTTGTTTAGGGGGAAGTTGGTTTAGGGGAAAAAAAAAGAAAATTGCAGATATTTCATGAACAGATCTAAGTGTCTTCCAGGTCACAGGCAAAAATTGTAAGGCTTTTCTTAGTCTCCATGGACTAATTCCTATACATTATTACTGTACATTTTCTCATCTCCTGGCTTCTAGGTTTATAGACAAATGAGATCAATAAAAGTGGGCAATAGCAGGGCCTCAGATAGGTAAGCCCACTGACTGCACACAAAGACATTATCTGTAATCATACAATCAGGGATCATTTTCTTCCTATGTACCCAGACAGTTGTACCTGCCTTCCTCTTCTTAGCTATTTTCAGGCTATAAAATTTCTATCAGCCTTTCAGTTGCAAAGATTTAAGTTGTATCTTAAATACAACCCTTCTTTCTAATTATGAAAGTCAGAAATAATTTCTCCTTCCTCTGAACTCTTATAATTCTTAAAATAGAAACACTTTAATAAAATAAAATTTTCAAGAAGAAAATTGAATCTAGAAACCAAAAATTAATAAATTTGAATGTATAAAGACATACAACTTTTCTCTGAAAAATGTATGCAACACATGACAAAGTAGTACTGTTGTTTTGTTGTTTATTTTAATTAAGAGTTTGCAAAAATTACTAAGAAACTTGAGTAACTCCATGCAAAACCACACAAATACTGATATATGACAAAGTAGTTTACAAGAAAACAGATATGGTAAACAAAACAAAAATATACTTAATTTCACTTATTAAAAAACAAAAAAATACCCTCCAAATGACTGTTTGTTTTCACTGGTCATATTAGCCAAAATTTAAAAGTTGGTAATACCTACTCTTTCCTGCACTATTAACCAATACAATAGAGTGATTAAGTACCCAGAGCCTGGAGCTGCATTGCCTGAGTTCACACCCTAGCTCTGTTATTTATTAGCCAAACTATTTTGACTAAGTGACTTAGCCAGTCTTTTGTGTCTCAGTTCAAAATCTATAGAATGTGGCTAAGGATAGAGTAGCTAGCTATGTGAAGAATAAATGAATTAATAAATGTGTAATACTATATATGGTAATTGACAGAGTTAATTCTTAAGTAGGCTGATAAGAAGTCTGCAGAGGAGGAAGAGGAAGAGGGAGGAGGAGGAAGGGGGAGGGGGAGGGGAGGGGGGGAAGGACGGGGGAACACAGAAGAATACACAGAATACACAGAGGGAGAATACACAGAAGAATTGTACAAAAAAGATCTTCATGACCCAGATAATCATGATTGTGTGATCATTCACCTAGAACCAGACATCCTGGAATGTGATTTCAAGTGGGCCTTTGGAAACATCACTAGGAACAAAGCTAGTAGAGGTGACGGAATTCCAATTAAGCTATTTCAAATCTTAAAAGATGATGCTGTGAAAGTGCTACCTTCAGTCTGCCAGCAAATTTGGAAAACTCAGCAGTGACCACAGGACTGGAAAAAGTCAGTTTTCATTCCAATCCCAAAGAAAGGCAATCTCAAAAAATGCTCAAACTGTGACACAATTGCATTCATCTCACATTCTAATGAAGTACTGCTCAAAATTATCCAAACCAGGCTTCAGCAATGTGTGAACCATGAACTTCCAAATGTTCAAGCTGGTTTTAGAAAAGGCAGAGGAACCAGAGATCAAATTGCCAATATCTGCTGGATCACTGAAAAAGCAAGAGAGTTCCAGAAAAACATCTATTTCTGCTTTACTGACTATGCCAAAGGCTTTGACTCTGTGGATCACAATAAACTGTGGAAAATTCTGAAAGTGATAGAAAAACCACACCACCCGACCTGCCTCTTGAGAAATCAGTATGTGAGTCAGGAAGCAACAGTTAGAACTGGACATGGAACAACAGACTGGTTCCAAATAGGAAAAGGAGTACTTCAAGGTTGTATACTGTTACCCCGCTTATTTAATTTATATGTAGAGTGCATCATGAGAAATGCTGGGCTGGATGAAGCACAAGCTGGAATAAAGACTACTGGGAGAAATATCAATAACCTCAGATATGCAGATGACACCACCCTTATGGCAGAAAGCGAAAAGGAACTAAAGAGCCTCTTGATTAAAGTGAAAGAGGAGAATGAAAATGTTGGCTTAAAACTCAACATTCAGAAAGCTAAGATCATGGCATTTGGTCCAATCACTTTGCGGCAAATAGATGGGAAAACAGTAGCTGACTTTATTTTGGGGGAGGGGGCTCTAAAATCACTGCAGATTGTGATTGCAGCCATGAAATTAAAAGATGCTTACTCCTTGGGAGGAGAGTTATGACCAACCTAGATAGCATATTATAAAAAGCAGAAACATTACTTTCCCGACAAAGATCCATCTAGTCAAGGCTGTGGTTTTTCCAGTAGTCATGTATGGATGTGAGTCCAGGTATGAATGGACTATAAAGAAAACGGAGGATTGAAGAATTGATACTTTTGAACTGTGGTGTTGGAGAAGACTCTTGAGAGTCCTTTGGACTGCAAGGAGATCCAACCAGTCCCTCCTAAAGGAAATCAGTCCTGAGTGTTCATTGGAAGGACTAATGCTGAAGCTGAAACTCCAATACTTTGGCCACCTGATGCAAAGAGCTGACTCATTTGAAAAGACCCTGATGCTGGGAAAGATTGAGGGCAGGAGGAGAAGGTGACAAAGATGAGATGGTTGGATGGCATCACTGACTCAATGGACATGTATTTGGGTAAATCTGGGAGTTGGTGATGGACAGGGAGGCCTGGCATGCTGTGGTCCATGGGGTCGCAAAGAGTCAAACACTACTGAATGACTGAGCTGAACTGAAGTGATATTCAATCAAGGCTAAAATAATTAGAACATTTCAGACCCAGACAGAAAAATGGTTATAAATACTCAGAATGATTTGTCAGCATGAGGCAGATAAAATATACCCCAACGAATGCACATGCTGTCATTCCTTAAACCTTCACTTGTACCTGAGCAGGAAGGAAAGAAACCCTTGTCATCATCAGGTGTAGTTGCTCTTTTTCACTATCCAGCAGCCAAGGGAAATCACCCAGCTATCAAAGCTATCAAAAGCATTTGACATCTGGCTATATGAAAGTGTGAGGGAAAACCTCAGGCCTAAATTTATTAAACACGTCAAATTTGACTCTCTTGTACCTGCTTAGTATCTATTGCAACTGTGCCATCCTTTCAGTCTCTTGAGTTGAAATAGGCATCTTTAATCTCTTGAAATAGCTACCTTTAATCCCTTCAGAAAGAATGAAGGGATGGAGCCAAAGCAAAAACAATACCCAGCTGTGGATGTGACTGGTGATAGAAGCAAGGTCCAATGCTGTAAAGAGCAATATTGCATAGGAAACTGGAATGTCAGGTCCATGAATCAAGGCAAATTGGAAGTAGTCAAACAGGAGATGGCAGGAGTGAACATTGACAGTCTAGGAATCAGCGAACTAAAATGGACTGGAATGGGTGAATTTAACTCCGATGACCATTATATCTACTACTGCAGGCAGGAATCCCTTAGAAGAAATGGAGTAGCCATCATGGTCAACAAAAGAGTCTGAAATGCAGTACTTGGATGCAATCTCAAAAATGACAGAATGATCTCTGTTCGTTTCCAAGGCAAACCACTCAATATCACAGTAATTCAAGTCTATGCCCCAACCAGTAACGCTGAAGAAGCTGAAGTTGAACAGTTCTATGAAGACCTACAAGACCTTTTAGAACTAATTCCCAAAAAAGATGTCCTTTTCATTATAGTGGACTGGAATGCAATAGTAGGAAGTCAAGAAACACCTGGAGTAACAGGCAAATTTGGCCTTAAAATACAGAATGAAGCAGGGCAAGTACTCTGCATATAAGTTAAATAAGCAGAGTGATAATATACAGCCTTGACGTACTCATGCAGGGCAAAGACTAATAGAGTTTTGCCAAGAAAATGCAAATAGGAAAAGGAGGGAGTATGTCAAGGCTGTATATTGTCCCCTTGGTTATTTAACTTCTATGCAGAGTACGTCATGAAAAACGCTGGGCTGGAAGAAGCACAAGCTGGAATTAAGATTGCCGGGAGAAGTATCAATAACCTCAGATATGCAGATGACTCCACCTTTATGGCAGAAAGTTGAAGAGGAACTAAAAAGCCTCTTGATAAAAGTGAAAAAGGAGAGTGAAAAGGTTGGCTTAAAGTTCAACATTCAGAAAACTAAGATCATGGCATCTGGTCCCATCACTTCATGGGAAATAGATGGGGAAACAGTGGAAACAGTGTCAGACTTTATTTTTGGGGGCTCCAAAATCACTGCAGATAGTGATTGCAGCCATAAAATTAAAAGACGCTTACTCCTAGGAAGGAAAGTTATGACCGACATAGATAACATATTCAAAAGCAGAGACATTACTTTGTCAACAATGGTCCATCTAGTCAAGGCTATGGGTTTTCCAGTAGTCATGTATGGATGTGAGAGTTGGACTGTGAAGAAAGCTGAGCGCCAAAGATTTGATGCTTTTGAACTGTGGTGTTGGAGAAGACTCTTAAGAGTCCCTTGGACTTCAAGGAGATCCAACCAGTCCATTCTAAAGGAGATCAGCCCTGGGTGTTCATTTGAAGGAAGGATGCTAAAGCTGAAACTCCAGTACTTTGGCCACCTCATGCAAAGAGTTGACTCATTGATAAGACTCTGATGCTGGGAGGCATTGGGGGCAGGAGGAGAAGGGGATGACAGAGGATGAGATGGCTGGATGGCATACCGACTCGATGGACGTGAGTTTGAGTGAACCCTGGGAGTTGGTGATGGACAGGGAGGCCTGGCGTGCTGCAATTCATGGGGTCACAAAGAGTTGGACACAACTGAGTGACTGAACTGAACTTGACTGAATCTCTTACCTGGTTACTGGATAAATGAAAGTTGGAGGATCCTCCAATATGTGTAAAATAAATTATCCTTGTTCATTCAAGACACAGTTGAAATATTAAAAAAAAAAAAAAAGGTTCAATAGGAAGCACAAAGAAACCAAAACCTCACAAACATAAACATGACAATATAATAATCCAGTGATAATACACTAGATCCTGACCTTAATTTTTCATTTAAATTTTTTCTAGACAGAATACTGAGAATGAGTGCTACTCTCTCATATTCAACTCTTAGGACATCCAAGAGTATGATCCTAAAAACACCTTTCACACAATTTAAAACATGCTGCAATCCCTGTTGTTTATCCCTGCCTCCAATTTTATATTCTATTCCTTCTCATTCTCTAGGTTTGAAGATCAACTTACTGCTACACAGAGTACCAGGAATTACTGGTCCTTAATTTGATTTCGTCTGTCGCAGACAGAACTTTATCTTTCTCAGTGATATTTTAGGGCACTAGTTCTCAGGCAGTCCTCACTTAGCTCCTCTTCAGTCTGTCTTCTGCTTGCTAAGGAACCTTCAGGAAGCAGTTCTACATTCAAAGTATTGTTTTAGGGTGGTGTATTTATTCCTTAAGGCTGCCGTAACAAAGTACAATGACTTTAAATAAGACTGTATGACAAAATAACAGAAATGTATTTTCTCACAACTCTGGAAGCTACAAGTCTGAAGTCAAAATGTCAAGAGTGTCACCCTCTCTCTAAAAGATCAAGGAAAGGATCTTTTCCTACCTGTTTCCTAGCTCCTGCCCTTTAATCTTGGTGTTCCTTGGCTTACAGTTGTATCACCCCAACTCTACCTCTATCTTCACATATCCTTCTTCCCTGCCCCTCTGTGCATCTCTGTGCTCATATTTCTCTCTTCTTATAAAGACATCAGTCATTGGATTAGGGCTTTCCCTAACTCACTATGACCTCATTTACTTGGTTACATGTCCAAAAACCCTATTCCAAATTAGGTCAGCTTCTGAGGTTTCAGGTGGACAGGAATTTTGAAAGGACATTATTCAACTTAGTGCAGATAGCATTTGGAAATGGCACCATTAGCTTGTGATCTTAATTGAAGATGCATTTTTATTTTCTCTACAGACCACCTGCATGGAATCAGCCCTCCAAGGTAACTAGCAGCAGGATGTTTCCTTTGATATATTTCTCTAAAGGATAATCTCTATATTGCATGACTTCAGACTTATACCATCTCAGATACCTGAAACATTTAAAAGTAATAACATAAATAAATTACACCTATATAGATATAAAACCATGCATTTATATTATTTTATATTTTAATAGTATAAGAACATAAATAACTACAGCTCAGTTTTCAATTATTCCATAAATTTGATGATTTGTGAGCTGACTTGTGATATAATTTTTTTTCCCCCAAAGAGAAAAACTTTCAAAGGCTGAGGTCCACAAAATCTGCTTTTGTTTTGGATGGTTAGACAATGAAGCAATTTTAACATCTGGTGCTATAACCGTTAAGTGGAAACTTCTTTAAACTAGAGTGATGAGCCTAATGCTGCATGGAAGACAATATATTATATATATATATATATATATATATATATATATATTTGGTAGCTGAGACAGTTACTCATTTCCCCAAAGGAAAAAATATAGTACTTTCATAAACAAGGGAAAGATCTACAACTCAAAGTGACTTTCTGTAATAAAAGTTATGGTTTAGGATGCAAATAAATTAACATGTGGGAATTTCTGCCAAGAAATAGAAACAGAATATAATACTACTCTAGAGACATACAGAATGAAAGGAGAAATTTTCAATAATCTAGTCAATTTCTACAGTGTTAACAAGGAATTTAAATCATTTTGGCTTCATTCTTTTTCACCCATTAAAATTTTTTTTTCTCATTTATTGTCATTCATTTACTTCTCAATTAATTAATGCTGAAAGAGAAAGAGCCTACTTGCCAACTCTGAGTATACAGTGGAATATGTGGTCCCTACAATTAAAGAGAAAGGGCTATTGTGAATGGCAAAGGAATGGACAATATGGTAGGTACTATGGTAAGGGTAGGTGTGAGAAGCATAACATGGGCACCTATTAAAAATCAGGATATCAGGGCAGGGTTCTCAAGTAAAGTGATCACAACTCTTGGACAGAAGATGTGTAGGAGTTAGCTCTGAAACAATGGCTGCAAAGACTCCAAACTAGGGGAACATGGTACTTACAAAAGGGCTGGTATGGATATGAGGAATACAGACAAAAGATATGGCTGGAAAAGAAATAATGGCCATAGCTGACAAGGTTACAAAACACTTTAAGTTTTAGCTTATCCTCAGGGCAAATTTCAGTACAGTTTGGAAGAACTGTTTAGGAGGAAAAAGGGATGTTGACTTGCTCAGGCAATTTAATAACAGATTTATTCAGAAAAAATAAGGTAGTAGCTTTTCTGTATATTATTTATTCCCATATATATAATATATAGAAGCTTTCTCATATACATTATACATGCCTGAATACATTTATTGTACATATATATATATATATCATACAATACACACACATATAAATGTGCATCCCTAAATGAAATAGCCCCTGTAAGAGTCTTAAAGAAATAAAGAAGAAAACTAGAACATCTTCACCAACACATCAGAACCATAAATCATCAATATTATATTAATATAATCAACTTTGATTATTTTATCACTTAAAAAGCAGGGCCATATTTCATTTACATTTGTTATATGTACAGTATTCTATGAGAGGCTCAAAGAAACACAAAAGGGTAAATAAAAATATAGGAGAGTTTTTCTACAAGCCAATTGGAAAATTATGCTTACCTTTTTTCAAACGTCCTTATCCCACCCACGTCCTCTGCAATCAGAGGCAGTTTTTCTGATGTACATAATGCAACTAAGATCTGTATTGAATGCCAGGGACAAAATAATAAATAAAACTTATTCCACACTAGTGGAATAGACTTCATTACAGTCTAATGAAGTGTAATGTAAATCAGTTTATTTTTACAAATTTAAAAAAGTCTTTTAGGAAAAAACTGGACATGGAAAAGATAAAAAAGTGAGTGGCTTGGAGACTGAGAATTCTCTATGGATTTCTGTTTTCCCAGTTACCTCTATTATTTATGTCACAAATCAGAGAGATGGCTGCACCTTTACATAAGTAAGAATTCATTTATTATCTAGATCTATACAGCATTCTCACTGACATAGAAGAAAAGTCAAAGCTAGAGTATGAGGTCTGTAAGGTGAAGAATGATTCTTATGTTTTCCACAGAGACCAGCCTAGTGATCAGCATATAGATGGTCTTAATAAAAGCCTATTTTTCAAGGTGATGAAATAAATTCTGAAGGACTATTTTATCATCCATGCAATTATACTCAAATATATATATGTATTCAAATTCAATATATAAATATATTCTTAAAAAGGGGTGTAGAAAGTAAAATCAATAGTTGTTTAGTTTGTATACAAACATACTGATTGATATTTTCTTAATTGAGTTCTTATTTTGGTGTTAGACTTCCCTTAAACAAGTAAATTTTGAACTAGAGAAACTACAACATCAGAATGGTGCCATTAAAGGCATAGTTTGCATCAATTTTTTAAACTTATCTTACCAGCATCCTAATGAAGACTGAAATAGCCAAATAAGTTATTCCTGGCAGTTATGGTCGGCACACATCAGCATCTGTCCCTGACAGAGAGCACCCAGACTTTCCACACATCTCTTGTTAATCTTGTTAGCATTTTAATAAATTTCTCCCACCAAACTGGCCTGGATAATTACCCATCATTTTGTTGTCAGATTCATTTCTACAAATATCAGTCTCATTAGCCATTCTTTTTTTTTTTTTCTTTGATGAAAAATATTTTAGTTTGCTTGGGCAGAGTATTACATTGGCTGGAAGGATAATAGCACTAAAAAGTAATAATTACAAACAAAACCCATTAACATTGAGAATACTTTGTTAAAAATGAATCAGATTGAATTGTTTTGGCTACTGAGTTGCATGAGTTCCTGGTATACTTTGGATATTAACCCCTTATCAGATACTTGGTTTGTAAATATTTTCTCCCATTCCATAGGTTTTTTTTTTTTTTTTTGACTGTTTATTTTGCTGTGCAGAAGCTTTTTAGTTGATGTGGTACCATTTGCTCATTTTTTCATTTGTTGCTTGTCTTTTTGATGTCATAGCCAAAAATACATCTTGGTAATATACAGCTCAGACCAATGTAAAGTATCATTTCCCCTGCATTTTCCTCAGGGAGCTTTATAGTTTCAGGTCTTACTTTTCAGTATGCAATACATTTTGAGTTAATTTTTGTACATGATATAGGAAATGGGCAAAAGATAGGATTAGACATTTCTCCAAAGGCCAACAGGTACATGAAACAGTGTTCAACATCACTAATCATCAGGGAAATGTAAGTCAAACCCACAATGAAATATTACCTCACGCTTGTAGGATGACAAGTGTGAGGTAATATTTATTAAAAACAAGAGATAACAAATGTTATTGAAGATGCAAAGAATAGAATTTACCTTGGTAGGAAGGTAAATTTGTATAGCCAATATGGAAAGCAGGATGGAGTTTCCTCAAAAATTTAAAATAGAGCCACCGTATGATCCAGCAATTACACTTCTAGGTATATATCTAAATGAAATAAAATCATGATCATGTGGAAATATCAGCACCCCTATGTTTATTGTAGCATCATTAACAATAGCCAAGACATTGAAACAACCTAAGTTTCCATTGATGGATGAATGGATAAAGAAAATATCTTTGTCCCACACAAGGGAGTATTATTCAGCCATAAAAAGGAAGGAAAAGCTGCCTATTTGTAACAGCATAGATGAATCTTGATAGCCTTATGCTGTAGAAATAAGTCAGAAAGAGAAAAGCAGTTACAATATGGTCTCATACATTAAATTTAAACAACAAAAACCTAAACTTAGAGAAATAGAAAGCACATTGGTGATTACCAACAGTGGGTTGGGGAGGGTGAAGGTGGTCAAAGGGTATAAACTTCAGGTTCTAAGATAAATAAGTTTTGACTATGTAATGTACATCATGGTGGCTATAGTTAAGGACACTGTATTGTATATTTGGAAGATTCTAGGAGAGTAGATCTTGAAACTTCTCATCACACACATACTCACACATATACAAAAATTGTGACTATATGAGGTAATGGATGTGTTAATTAATCTTATTGTGATAATTACTTCACAGTTTATACATATATCAAATCATGATATTGGACACCTTAAATGTATACAATGTCATGTGTCAGATATATATTAATATATGTGGGGAAAATGAATTGGAATAAAAGCAATGAAAATTTTTAGTATAATCTAGTCAACACAGCTCTTCCCATGAGCATGGGAAAGTGGCTGTTTCTAAGAATAAATATAGAGTTAAGTGATAGGAGGAATAGAGTGATACATGCTTAGATTGAAACATATCAGAAGCCTGTCTATCTAAAACTGCCCTTGGCTCAACACTCCTCTTGGGATCTACTAAATGCTTCTTCAGTGCTACAGATGAATAATTCATCACCTGGACATCCCCTTACAGTCAACAAGAAAATGGAAAGGTCTTTGAAAGTTCATCGGTTAGTGAATAATGACACTACTCATCTGATGCATCAGTGAGTAAAACACGTGTAAGGCACCAGCAGGTGATGAACTAACTTAGCACTGTTCAATAGAAATAAAGTGCAAGCCACATATGGAATTTTAGACTTTCTAGTGTATATACTAAAAACCAAGTGAAATTAATTTTAAGAAAAAAATATTTAATTCAACATATTCAAAAGATTATCATTTCAACATGTAATCAATGTAAAATTTATTAATGTGATATTATACACTGTTTACTCCATACTAAGTTTTGAAATCCTCTATCTTATACTTGCCACATATTTCAGACTAGTCACATTTTAGGTGCTCAATAGACATGTGTCCATATAAAAGTGCGGGTGTAACTTGTGTTTGCCCTAAGTTGTTACTGGCTTACTGGACTTATGTACATTTTTCTGAAAGTCATTCTTCATTTGCACAGCTCTTGTATTCTTTCTGAAGAGTCACTATCTAAAGGGACTGTTTGATTTATTTTAAAATAAAATTTCCTTTCTGCTAATGCCTACTCGGAGAAAGTAAAAGGGATGAAAATGTGAATATCATGAAATTGTCTCTAAAAGATATATTCACAAAGCAATGATTTTTAAAAACTATGATACCATACAAACAACTTGTTACAAATACGAGCAATGCAAATTGACTATTATAGTATTTTAAAATATCCACTAAAATAAATATGGATCATTTGATATAAATTAATATAAATTAATAGTAGAGTGTTCTATTAAGCATAAAAGCATAAGGTAGAAATAAACACATTTAAAGTTCTTTAGTAATCCTGAAAATTTTCTACAACTCATAATTTTCACTGATGTTTCTAAAAAGTATTGCCTATCAAGAGGTATTTCATTTATACTGCTATTCAAATAATAACATTATTTGAATTCTATATGAATCCAGTCTAGTTCAGTCCCTCAGTCGTGTCCAATTCTACGTGACTCCATGGACTGCAGCACACTAGGCCTCCCTGTCCATCACCAACTTTTGGAGTTTACTCAAACTCATATCCATTGAGTTGGTGATACCATTCAACCATCTCATCCCGTGTCATCCCCTTCATCTCCTGCTTCAATCTTTCCCAGCATCAGGGTCTTTACAAATGAATCAGTTCTTCGCATCAGGTGGCCAAAATATTGAAGTTTGAGCTTCAGCATCGGTCCTTCCAATGAATATACGGGACTGATTTCATTTAAGATGGACTGGTTGGATCTCCTTTCTGTCCAAGGGACTCTCAAGAGTCTTCTCCAACACCACAGTTCAAAAGCATCAATTCTTCAGCGCTCAACTTTCTTTATAGTCCAACCCTCACATCCATACAAGACCACTAGAAAAACCATAGCCTTGACTAGACAGATCTTTGTTGGCAAAGTAATGCCTCTGCTTTTTAATATGCTCTCTAGGTTGGTCATATTTTATTCGAAGGAGTGAGTGTCTAAAAGACATGGCTGAAATCAGCATCTGCAGTGATTTTGGAGCCCAAAACAATAAAGCCTGACACTGTTTCCACTGTTTCCCCATCTATTTCCCATGAAGTGATGGGACCAGACGCCATGAATTTAGCTTTCTGAATGTGGAATTTTAAGCCAAACTTTTTCATTCTCCTCTTTCACTTTCATCAAGAGGCTATTTAGTTCTTAGATTTCTGCCATAAGGCTGGTGTCATCTGCATATCTGAGGTTATTGATATTTCTCCTGGCAATCTTGATTCCAGCTTGTGCTTCTTCCAGCCCAGCGTTTTTCTTGATGTACTCTGCATATAAGTTAAATAAGCAGGGTGACAATATACAGCCTTGACATAACTCCTTTTCCTATTTGGAACCATATTTATGAAGCAAAATTAACCATTTTCTAATAAAGGATAATGTCCCCAAATGGGATATTTCAATTTAAAACCTTTCAAAAACTAGTCATGGCAAAAAAGGAAAATTTGATCATTAGTTATAAAAAGTGAGAATGTTCAACAATTGTAGAGACTTGGTGGTAGAAATAGGGGTGTTCATGCATTAGCCTTTAATTTTTTATGTATGTTTGGGGATTTCAGGGTAAAGTGTTCAATAAAAAATAAGCATGTCCAATTTTTACATTAGGTACCATTCCTGATCATTAAAATGATACTACAGGACATTGTAGTAAGTAATAGGAGAGCTCAGAAAATAAAGATAAGATCTGTCTTTCAAAGAATTTAGTTTAATAGGAGTAATTTTCCGGAGATTGTACTAATATAAGAGAATCAATGGAGGTGCTAAATAGTCTATGTAGACAAAGGTTTATCAGCCTTGAAGCAAAATAAATAAAAATTATCTTCAATGAAAATTCTCAAAGAAATAAGACTTGAGTTACACTCTTTAGGATAATAAGGATTAGATAAATAATTAGGAGGGAGCAATAGTGAGTGAATAGGAAATGAAAAAAGTTACAAAATCAGTTACTGCACAAGTCTGTCTAGAATGGAAGACTTATAAGAAAGGAGATTATCTGTGAATATCAAAGGTTCTTAGAAACAATTCTTGAATGAATAGAAAACCATTGAGAAGAGAAGTGATAGAAGAAAATGATTTGGGGGTTGGGGGATTCTTTTGCAGTGTATATATAGCTTGGTGCTGAAGCTGAAACTCCAATACTTTGGCCACCTGATGCAAAGAACTGATTCATTCAAAAAGACCTTGATGCTGGGAAAGACTGAAAGTGTAAAGATTGACAGAGGATGAGATGGTTGGATGGCATCACCAATGTAATAGACATGAGTTTGAGTAAACTCCGGGAGTTGGTGATGGGCAGGGAAGCCTGGCATGCTGCAGTCCATGGGGTCTCAAAGAGTCAGACACGACTGAGCGACTGAACTGACATAGCTTGGTTTCCCTAGAGATAGCACAGAGGTCACTGCAGCAATGAGGATAAGACAGAGCTGGGGCACAGAAAAATAGTGATAATCAGAACCAGATGAAACAGATCAGCTGGGCAGGTGACATAGATACCAATCTGTAACTGTCACATTTTGAAGTATATGCCTACTATATGCTAAGCATTGTACAAGTTCAGTTATTTAATAACCATATATTAGATCTGCCTAAAGCTTATGTTGTAAGTTTTTATGCTCCCCAGTTTGTACACATGGAAACTGAGGCTCAATAAATTCTCAAGTTTTCAAAAGTCATCAGGCAAGTAAACAATAGAGCTGAGATGAAAATCTAGAAAATCTCTTTCTAAAACTTGTTTCTTTAAAAATTATGCAAAAATAATAAAATATCTCTGAAAATAAAAGTGATGGAAAAGGGGGAAATGTGATTCATTTTAGGAAGACTGTATTGAGTAGATAGATAGAAGATAGATAGATAGAAGCATTTATTTATTTATTTGTTTTGATAAAACACTTTGGGTCAAGAATTTGAGACTCCTTGAAGCACACCCAAGTAAAAACAGTCACTAACTCACCTTCCAATTAACTTAATCCTCTGAGGGGCAGATCTGGCTAAATTGGTAAAGAACAAGCCTTTTGTTTTGAACATGGAGCATGAACACTGGAATTGTTCTCAATGCCCCTTTTGTCCACATTTTCTCCATCCAAAAAGATGCTGGGTAAATATTAGAATAGTATTCATTTGAAGAGGTCTCAACTAATCCATGTGCCTGTGGTGTCCACAGGTCTCTGTTGAGTCCTGTTAAGCACAATTCACCATGAAAGGTAGCCATTCTCACTGCAGGTAGATTCAGAATTATGAATTACTGCTACCATTTGGAAGCCAGAGTCAAGAGCTCAAGGGTTTCTTGGAATTAAGTTTATAACCACAAAGAATCACATGGATTTTTCTCACTGCTAATAGTCAAAGCATAGAAAATGAGGAATCTTTTTTTACAGTGACCTTTTCATCTTTCTGATCTGTGCTAATGTTGACACATTTCACCAACTTTAACTAATTTTATCTATCATACGTATGTGATAACTTCCTTTCCAACCAAATTATAACCATGAGCATTTTAATAACCAGGGGATATTAGGATATGCAGAGGTATGCTATTTAGTTTACCACCTATCTGAAAATGCATTAGACAAGTTTGGAGATTTCTCATTTATATACCTCTTTGGAGTTTCTCAGTTGTCATCAGCAGGAACCAGAAAAGTTACTGCAGACACAATCTAAAAGCAGAGATGAAATGAACCTTAGAAATCTCACATGCTAACCTCTTAAAGCCAGTGGTATGCTGATTAAAGATACAACAGCTAGCTACCTGGGATATTAAAAACAAACAAACCTGATCTGTAGCTCTTGCCAATTTCAAACTACCATTATGGCCGATTTCAAGCTAGGAATATGTGGTATCATTGAACACAGAGTTGGAAAGCAGTATGTACAACTGGGCTTTCCAGCTGGTGAGGTGGTACAGAATCTGCCCGCCAAAGCATGATGCAAAAAACACAGGCTCCATCCCTGGGTTGGGAAGATCCCCTGGAGGGGAGGAAACTGGCAACCCACTCCAGTATTCTTACCTGGAAAATCTCATGGACAGAGGAGCCTGACAGGCTACATACAGTCCATGGGGTAGCAAAGAGTTGGAAATATTTCAACTGTAATAAAGAGAAAAGAATGTTCACTCACTCATGCACAACTCGGTCTCCTGATTGACACCAATGGGGTCCTAATATGTTCATCTTGAACCCATGGCACAGACATAGGATGGTGCCCCTGTACCCAGAGGGCAATTCTCCCCTGCAGGAACGGCCAGGTGCAGCTTCCTGTTCTTAACATAATTTCTAAGTTACTCAGATATTTCTGGATTTGTGACTAAGTTTAAATGATTACCTCTTAAAAACTGGTTATGCTTACCAATTTATTTGATAAAATAATAATCTAAGGAAACTTTCTAGGATATATTAATCATATGCTTCCATTTTTTTTTTTAAAAAAAGAAATACGCTTATATGAACCCTTAAATTACACTTAATTTTTAAATATGGGAAATTGGGAACAATTAGTATAGAATTGGCAAAACTATACCATGTGAGTATAAAATAAAGTAAGACAAAGTGTGCTAACCCGGTCTTACTCAGAAGCAAATGGAAATAATTATAGCCATTCAATCCTTAAACCTGAGCCAGGGGACAGGGGACAATGGAGACCCAGCACTAAATATTATTACTAGGATTGTATTATGAGCAGGAGTAAAGCCTTAAATATATTACATAAGAATCTTAAGAGGCCATCTGGTAGGATTAATTAATCCAAAGTTTACATCTGACAGTAATTAAAAATCACCAAGCCAATGAGATATAAATAGGATTTCAACTGTAATAAAGAGAAAAGAAAGAGGAAGGAAATGGAGGTTATTTGTAGAAAAGAGAAATTCAAAAGGTCAAATTCTTCCAGAAGAATTTAAAATCTCCAAATTGGAGAGGAATTTTCATGCACAGACCACGACTGGCTCCAAGACTTCAAGGAAGCAGGAAGTAGCTTACACAGGTGACTTTAGACTATGGATTGGGCTGAATCAGGGATCTCTTGTACTGTGAATGAGGACACTCTGAGTATTTGAGAAATTAGTAATGCAATGTCTAGGGGGAAAATAGTATTTCTAATTATTAAAATGACACTTCTGCTAAGGAGGGGTGGCCACATTGCTGAATTTTACATTACATTCAATAATTTTAGTTACTCAATAATCTTGAAAGTTATATACTTTGCTTGTTGTGCTGAGTTGTGCTGAGAGGGAAACAGAGGTTCAGAGAAATAAAATAAATTTCTCAAAGCCACACAGCTTATTTGCCCAATGCTAAAGCCTAGTCGGACACGACTGAAGCGACTTAGCAGCAGCAGCAGCAGCAAGCCTGTGCAACTTACTGAAAGTACATTGTAGTAAAACTGCAAGGACTGCCTCTGGGTGGAAAGAAAAGAAATCTGCCATTTATAGAGACTGGGATGAGGGATCATAGCTTAAGAATTTGATAAATGAAAGAAAAGAATATCAAAGCTTCTGCTATTTCCTCATTAATGCTGATGGGTGAAGACCTAAAATAAATAGTCATTTGTTTAGCTGAGAAACTTCATAATTTAGGACAATATAAAAATATGTAAAGAACTCAGGATGGGTGAAGTAAAGGAGACAGCTAGGTATAAAAAATATGATTGTAGAGCTTGGAAGAGAGATTTCTGGAAAGAACGATATAAAGAAGTTCAAGAAAAGGAAATCAAAGTGAGAGCCTAAGAGCAGAAATCTCTACAGTCAGGAATGTCTGATGGCATTCTAGGGCAGTTAGATTTAATATTCCATTTTATATTATTGTGTGTAATCCTCTCCCTCTTTTGTTACTCCCAAACCAACCTTCAGTAATAGTCCACTAAAAATAACTTTGTGTTAGTGAAGCTTTGGGGAAATGAAGAATGCAAAATGTGTTTAGGCTGGTTTGTCAGTAGAAATACTCAAAATAATAACTTAAAGGGGCAAAGAAAAAAAATGTAGGAAGCAGGATGAGGTGGGTCCTTTGGAAACTCATTGAAATATTAAAAGAGATTTATAGCATGTGGCTGGGGACTCAAGGAATCGAATTAGAATGCAAAAGCAAAGAGTGACCTCAGAAAGCGGGAGAACACTGAGATATTAAGATAACTGGGTGACGCAGGAAAAAGGCCTGACCAAAGTTTATTATCAAATGCTGTTGGAAATTAGTTTTTGAAGAACTGTATTAATTTTACCTAGTTCTAGGCAGCAGCCCAATTGCTGAGGAGACTTGAGGCTGTTTCTGATGATGGCTCCTTTACTAATCTATGGAACTGAGACCTTGAGAAAACTGCCTTTATGATAAATATCACATTTAATACATTTAAAATTTTCTAGTCAGAAATCCATAGTTTTCCATAAAGGTTTCACAGTGTATCACTTTAGAAATGAGAGTGAAAGTAATAAACACAGATGCAAAATTATATTACTTCTTTTTGCCCAAAAAAGCAAATTCTTAAAACTACTATCTATAGATGTTTCTGACTATGACTAATAGAAGCTCTGAAATAATGAACTTTGAAGGCTAAAAACTAAAAATAATTTCCAAAATCTTTGACTTTCAAATAAATAGAAGAAATAACTTTTAAAAGATGTATTTAGCAAGAGAGTGGTTTTTTTGTTGGTTTTTTTTGTTGTTTTTTTTTTGCTGACAGCGTCTGTCTTTTTTGGAACATCCCCAGGGCAAATAAACCTGTGATTGAATTAATGGCTGATTCAATAAAATTAATACACTCCTGTAAGTCACATGAAGCACAGGTCCAAAGAACAGATGGCTGAATATATCTGCAGACTCACATTGACAAACTACAGATAAAGACCTAATGAAAACTATTAAAATAATTCATAAATGAGTCAAACATCTGCTCTTTTACAGTTAGACCAGTAAGTAACAGAACAGCAATGCAATTAATTTTACCCCCCAAATAAAAATTGCATTGTTGAAATCTTCACATTAACCAGATGCTTAAAGAACTCATAATTTTTTTTTTTTTTTTTAAGTTGAGGACTGTTCCTTAGCAAAAAATCTAAATAAAAGGAATAGGAACATAAGGTGGTAGCTAATATTTTTTATCTGTATATTTCCAAAATATTCACAGTGGTATATTTTGTACACATTATCCACAAAGAAATAATAATTTTGTCTTGTTATCACTTAAAAATATTCCAACTCTCACAGAGTCCTCTTTATCGCTCTTTATGCAGTTTACTGACAGACATCAAGTGTCTGTTTATGGATATCAGGTTTGGGCCATTTAGTCAAAGTTAGAGGATAAATTGTTTTAAATATCTAAATGAATTCAAAATTTATTTTCAAAGAAAAAATAAAAAATATAATTTAGGTATTATCAGTTTGCAAAGTCATTTCTTTTCATTCAGTTCAGTTCAGTCACTCGGTCGTATCTGACTCTTTGCAACCCCATGAATCGCAGCACGCCAGGCCTCTCTGTCCATCGCCAACTCCCGGAGTTCACTCAGACTCACGTCCATCGAGTCAGTGATGCCATCCAGCCATCTCATCCTCTGTCGTCCCATTCTTCTCCTGCCCCCAATCCCTCCCAGCATCAGAGTCTTTTCCAAGGAGTCAACTCTTCGCATGAGGTGGCCAAAGTACTGGAGTTTCAGCTTTAGCATCATTCCTTCCAAAGAAATCCCAGGGGGGATCTCCTTCAGAATGGACTGGTTGAATCTCCCTGCAGTCCAAGGGACTCTCAAGAGTCTTCTCCAACACCACAGTTCAAAAGCATCAATTCTTCAGCGCTCAGCCTTCTTCACAGTCCAACTCTCACATCCATACATGACCACAGGAAAAACCATAGCCTTGACTAGATGGACCTTTGTTGGCAAAGTAATGTCTCTGCTTTTGAATATGCTATCTAGGTTGGTCATAACTTTTCTTCCAAGGAGTAAGCGTCTTTTAATTTCATGGCTGCAGTCACCATCTGCAGTGATTTTGGAGCCCCAAAAAATAAAGTCTGACACTGTTTCTACTCTTTTCCCATCTATTTCCCATGAAGTGACGGGACCAGATGCCATGATCTTCATTTTCATTAACTGTTTAAAATATCTTTTAATTTAAAAGAATGTAGAGAGAATATCTCATGACAAAGACTGAGTATATCTGAAATTAAATATGGATTTTTTAAAATTCTGAATTATCATTTTCTATGATAAATACAAGTCTGGGTAGAAAGAAAGAATTCAGAGTATACTAAGACAATTTTTGATGTAATTTGTTACTCGGTTATTTACATTAGGAGCATTATTCATGCCTCTGGACACCTATGATCTCTATTCTATCAAATTCTGAGGGTCAGATATTAAGTTGCATTGCTTCAGTTTTCAGTTAAAACATCTTTTAGTACAGGTCAAATCAATTAGCAGGATCCTGAGAAATTATCAAAAGCTTTTCAGTTTTACTAATGATTAAAATTTAGTTGACTTTTTCCACACAAGTAATAAATTCAAAATGGCAAGACAATGTACATTTTCTGCCCATTCACCCGAAGAAACATAATGTTTATAAATACTGACTATTTTTCATGGACATTCAATTATACTTAATATTTTAATGGCTTATCTCCAGTTCACTAGGGCTAATTTTGTGATATAATATTTTGGAAATTAAACTGCAGTAGGTATCTGAATAATTTAATGATTAAGAATTAATTTAGAATGTGTAGGTAGTTGTTTCTTTCAAATAGTGTTTATTAATATTATTCTGTAGGGAGACTGTAACTTTCTAGCACAGCTTAAGAGTACATTTAACAATTTTCAGGATCAAAAAGTAGAAAGAGATATATAGATAATAAATCAGTATCTCTCATTCCATTATTTGCCATTTATTCATGTTTCAAATTTCATAAAAATACTCTGAGACCATACAATAATAAATAAATGAAGAGAACCCTGAGATTGATTCTGTTAGTTGTTTCTGCACAAATGTATTTTCCCCCAAAATATGAGACAAAAAAAAAATTCAAATTTTTTCTGTTTACTGTTGGTATAAACCTGAACAAATAAAGGGAAAAGAAAAACTAAAAAGTTAATCTCCAGGCAAAAATAAATGGTTAAATAGGAAAAAATCCAACCTGTATTTTGTTAATTATTATTCAAGTTTTTTTCCATTTATTCAATTATTATTACCATAGTTTTTCTGAATTTTAAAGAAAGAATATATTTAGAATGACATTAGAGTTACACTATTGCATTCCTTTTTAATGCAAATTAGAGATAACTATATACTGTAACTGATCTTGAAAAGCATTTTTCTTAATTAATAGTAATAACACACTATTTAAAACTTTGGGGATAAATATGGGTTTCCTACAGAATGTATGAGAAACAAAATTTTATATATATTTTTTATATTTTTTTTTTTTTTTACAATCTTATTAAAATAATGTTTCAACTTACAGAAAATACCTTGAAAATGGCTGTCAGATTTTAAATATTCAGTCACTATTCTGTAAATTATCTGGAGAGCTCTGACTAGGTTTAAAGACTATGTATTTAAATACTAATTTCTAAAGAGGCTTACAACATTTTTGATGATTTAACCAAATTAAAGAAGGGAACAAAGCAATTGCGATTTAATAAATGATAACTTTCACTTTTCTCTGTGCTGTTCTGTCTGTCTGATTAAAGATTTTCATAGCTAACCAACCATATAGATAAGGGAAGTGTGCATGACTAATACCAATGCGTAAGGTTATCAGGAATGAAACAAAGCATCAGTAAATAAATTCACTGGGCTGTGATGAGGCTCATAAAAGATAATGTACATGAAAATATGTAGGAAACTGTGAAGCTACATAGATATAAGGTGTTACTATCATTATTATATGCAATGGTCAGAGAAAAATGCCAGCCGAATCTATTGTAAACAATTCTTAGCAGAGGATGAACAAAATACCCTACTGCTGATTCCCAGGTGTCTTGTATTGGAAACACTGAGCAAAGTGAGCAACCTGAAAAAAAATAATTTTGAGAAAACTCACAGTCCAAAATCTCTCTCATTAAAAAGTATGTATATCTTTATTTTGTCACATCTTTATTATATATATATATGTATATTTTATATTTATCTTTATAATATCTTTATTTTGCATATCTTTTTAAAATGTTTTATACATATTGATAAAGAGTCCAAGATAGAATATTAGAAATATAGAATCTGGCCCTAGTTTTATTTCTAGTTTATTACATGACTGCAAGAATACTTAATCTTTCAAATCTTGGTTTTTGCAGTATAAGTGTCTAAAACGCCTATTTCACAAAGCTTGACAAACATTTGAGCAACTACCACTCATCTTGGTATATAATACATTTAAATTAGCATGTTGAAATAGTCTTTAAAAACTTTTTATCTTCTTTACTAGCCTTTTATTAATCAATGTTAAGTTAGTATTTATTCACAAAATTTGCTGGCTTATTATTCCCCATTTGATCACACATGATATTACCATGTACACTTCTATTTCTGAATATTTTCCTGGGTATCTTGATTGGCAGCACTAGAAATACATGGATCTGAACCTGATGTGAAGAACTGACTCACTAGAAAAGACCCTGATGCTGGGAAAGATTGAAGTCAGGAGAAGGGGATGACAGAGGATGAGATGATTGAATGGCATTAGAGACGCAATGGACATGAGTTTGAGTAAACTCCGGGAGTTGGTGATGGACAGGGAGGCCTGGTGTGCTGCGGTCCATGGGGTCACAAAGAGTTGGACATGACTGAGCGACTGAACTGAACTGAACTGAACTCTAGTTATCCCTCAATAACCAAACATATTTTCCACATCCCTCTGGTCAGGGTGCTCTCCTGTACCCTACGACATTTTTTCCAAACTTCACTCCCCCAGACCATTGATTCTGCCAGTGCCCAACTCACTTTCAGCAGATAACATTTGGACTACTCAGCAGAATAAATAGAGGCTAATAGTACTTTCTTTTATTCGTACTATTTTTTCCTCCTTCTCCTGACATAGGTTGCAGTATTTGTCTAATCATTTTACATGTGTTCTGGTGCATAAATTCTCAAACTATCTTTTAAAATATTAAATTTTTCTTATTGCCAATCCACCATGGGCCTATTTTTTAATATTCAACAAAAAAGCAATAAATGGAAAAATAAAATAAAACATAGGTATAAAATACAAGCCAAAGTTTGTATTAGGTTCAACTAACATAAATTTTGTCAAATTACTATAAATTATCCTCAATTTCTTATATCTGTATCAACAGTCATTAAAAGACAGTTGAATCAGCACCATTTCTTCGACATGAGTTGAATAACACTTATGAATGTATGGCATCTCCCATCTTTTCAGGGATGTTGATATAGCACTGATTATCCTCTTTCCTGCATCATTTTCTTTCTCTATTAGCTTCTTCTCACTAGCATGTAAGCATTCTCATGTTTCTGCCTTAGAGCTACTATTGCATACCTCAGCTCTAATTTACAGCAAGAGTTTTGAAAAGCAATCTGCAGTAACCATCAAGATGCCCTCTCCTCCATCTCCCTTGGCAGCTCACTGCTATCCAGCTTCCCTCTCAATCGTTATCACTTCACTAGAAGTGCTTCTGCCAAGCTCACAAATACCCAGAGTTGACTTCACCACCCACCATGGGACATTTGGCAACATCTGAAGACATTTCAGTTGTCACAACTGAGGGATGCTGCTGGCATCTAGTGGGTAGAGGCCAGGGAAGCTGCTAAACATAGCCACAATACGCAAGACAACAACTCTCAAAACAAATTATCCAGCTCACAATGTGTTGAGGGATATTTCAATTCTTCGGTATCTCATTTCTTCCAGGATCTGACACTGTCAGAGAAATTTGAATTCCAGATCCAGAGGCTTGGGTGGAACATACAACTCATTGAGTTCAGCTCATACCCCTGACATCCAGACAATAACCAACCTGAAGGAAAAAATAATCTGCTCCTTTATTTCCTTTCCATCTTAGAGTTTTCTTCTAATTGCTGTTCAGGTAGTGGGTAAACAAAATTGAAGAAGTTCAACTGTAATGTCCCAAACCAAATACATATTTCCTCAATTTGGCTATACCCAGCACACTAAAATCATGAAGTTGTCCATGCCAAACCTAAGTCTTTCCCTCTGATTATTTCTCTTCCATCCCTGCAACTCCCAAAGAGGTGCAGTGGCAAAGAATCCGCCTGCTAATGCAGGAGACACAGGGATGTGGTTTCAATCCCTGGGTCAGAAAGATCACTTGGAGGAGGAAATGTCAACCCATTCTAGTATTCTTGCCTGAAAAATTCCATGGACAGAGGACCCTGGTGGGCTACAGTCTATGGGGTCGCAAAAAAGTAGGACATGACTTAGAGACAGTGTTCCAGCACTCTCCAGATCCTTCATCCCTAATATCTAATTAGGACATTATGCTCATTTTGTACACATGTGTATGTGTGTCTTTCTGTGTGTGTGTGTGTGTGCACACACTCAATTGTTCAGTCATGTCTGATTCTTTGCAACCCCATGAACTGTAGCCCGTGAGGCTCCTCTGTCCATGGCATTTTCCAGGCTTGAATACTGGAGTGGATTGCCATTTCCTACTCCAGGGGATCTTCCAGGGATTGAACCCTCATCTCTTGCATCTCTGGCATTGGCAGGCAGATTCTATACCACCGTGTCACTTGGAAGCTTATACATACTTGCCATAGCTCAAATCCATTCATTTTCTCTTCACCCCTATCTCCAACATCAGTGTCAACAGGAAAGGCAAAGAATCTGGCCTTAAAAATGGGCAGAAACTGTCAGGGGAAGCACATTGACTGGAACCGCCCACCCTGGCCAGGCACCATAGTAACCGTTTGCATGAGTTGTTTTACAACTTCCTTAGCAGGAGGTCCTGCTAAGGAACACGGAACTAATAAGCAATCACCAACTGGAAGAGTTCAGGAAGGGTCGAAGTAGACATCACATGTCTGACCACCTCCCAGAATCCTTCTCTCTGGAGTCCATCTTGGCTGAACAAGGTGTGCACCACCAGGAAGGACCCTGAGTCAGAATGATTGGCCAAAGACAACCCGGAAACTAATCCCGTCACCATAAAACCAGAGACCGCGAGCCAGTGGCAGAGCGGTTCTCCTGGGTTCCCTTACCTTCCTGCTTTCCACCCGGGTGCCCTTTCCCAAAAAAATCTCTTGTTTCCCCAGCACATGTGTCTCCTCAGACAATTCATTTCTGAATGTTAGACAAGAGCCCAGTTTTGGGCCCTGGAAGGGGTCCCCCTTCTTGCAACAAAACCACAAGAATCTGGAGTAAACAACCCAAAGGAGCAGTAGATGATTTAGAATTTATCCCAGCGCTGATGGCGGCAACCAGGGCTTCCATTATCTCAAGGTTGTGGTGCTTGAGCTGTCCAGACTCACTGAGACTCTTCCCGTGATGGGAATTATCATTCATCATTATTTTGCTGTTGTACTATTATTAAAGAAGTCTGCATCCTCATTTTTCTGGCAACCTTTTCCCAAAACATTCTCAAGACACCATTCAGAGTTGTCTTCGTAAAATACAAAATCTAACCAAATCATCTCTCTATATTAAAACCATTCAGTGGTTCCTAATTTCCTTTTGGATAGCAATGTCTTTACTATGATTGTATGGTTTTATGATCCAGCACCTGACGACTTCTCTGTTTCATCTTTAACTACTTTTACTCCTCCACAAGCAACACATTATACTGTACCTTTCCAGTCAGACTTTTATTTTCTCTAACTCTCCACACTCCCTTTTACCCTAATTTTTTGTATGAGATGCTCTATCTGTAATAGTCTTCCTTTTCCCAGGCAAAAATCCTACTCAACTTATAGCCGTTTGACAATATAACTTCAACAGGCCATACTTGAACTCCTAAATCGAGATTCCTTTCCCTTTTATGTTCTCACAGAACACACTCTACTTCTCCATATTACTTTGCAGTATGTATATTGTATGTGCGTATTTACTTATGTTTATTCCTTCTCCCCTTCCCTCTAGAGAGATAAACTCTCTGACAGCAGAAATCCAATATGTCACATTCGTTGCTTTATTTCCTGTCCCTAGTTTACTGTCTGGTACGTGATAGGTGCCGATAACAGCCTAGCATGATGCTAATGCTGGAATGGTACTCTGTTCTACCACTGCTACTTACTTGCTGGCACTTTATCTTCTCTCATGCCGTACTGTGGTCCTTGTGATCATCATGGGCTACACAAAAACAGCACTACTCTTCCCTGGGAATACTTTCCCCATATTTACCCGGTGCAAAAGGGGGAAGGTATGGGGGGTGACAAGACTATGCTACGTTCTTTCCATTTCTCACTTAACGGAGCCATGCTTCCTTTTAGAGAAATGCAGAAACACCTCACTTCCTGGCACAAATACCTAAGTCCATGTTGGGACTACATGCTCTTCCTTCTACTCCTAGTGTGTCCTATACCCCTACCTTTTATTAATATTAGCTTCAAACAATATCTTCTGAAAATATTCTACTTATAGGCCTATCCCATATTCTTCATATAAATTATTTATGTAAATGAGACACCAGTCCTTAGGCTGAACCAGGACCACTGATAGACTGTATTAAATTTCATTATTGCTCATATTTTTCAATCGTTATAAACTGAAAGAATAAGAAATGTGTCCTCAGTTGAATAAAATTTAAGATGTATATGAGGAGGTATAATCAAAAACATTGTTATATCAGATGTATATTAAATTTCCATTTCCATTTACCAGAATCCCTTTCATTGATAAATGCAAGTAAAGAATATAAGTCCTTGACTGAAACACAAAAAATGTAACAGAAATCTTACATTTTACAAAGTCTGTAAAAATTTTAACAAAAATAAATGGCAGTACTGTATACCTGATTAATAAAAACTATATATACTTTTGATAATCCAAAGTATCACACACATGACATCTACTCCAAAATATTTCATAATTCTATATTTTAAAGTGAGAGTTAAAAAGCCAAGCTGGGAAACAAAAATTGTAATCATTATCCATCAGGTAACAATAACTTTGACTTTTGTTATATAAAAACATTTTATAGACTTACAGGTTTTCAAGAAATAAATAATAGTTTTAAACTGCTTATCCCATTCACAAATAGTAGAGGGATAATATTTCCATAAATGATGTAAATTCTTTGTGTATCTTTACCCATAGTGGCATATCAAATTATGAGAGACTAGTAAATATTTCGGAGAAGGCAATGGCACTCCACTCCAATACTCTTGCCTGGAAAATCCCATGGACTGAGGAGCCTGGTGGGCTACAGTCCATGGGGTCACGAAGAGTCCGACACGACTGAGTGACTTCACTTTCACTTTTCACTTTCATGCATTGGAGAAGGAAATGGCAACTCACGCCAATGTTCTTGCCTCTAGAATCCCAGGGACGGTGGAGCCTGGTGGGCTGCCGTCTATGGGGTCGCACAGAGTCGGACACGACTGAAGCAACTTAGCAGCAGCAGCAGCAGTAAATTATTTATCAAGGAAAATAAAATGACTACATTGAAGAAAGACCCCTGAACGTTCATACTGTAACCAAATTGATTCCCATACTGTAGCAATCTCATATGATCTATCCGCTTAAAGTGTTAACAGGATTGCCATTCATTACCTACTTCTATTCCTCTGTGTCTAAATTTCACATTATTTTATTATTCTGGGATGCATTAAACAATTGCATTCATAGTTTTGGCTCATATGTACAAAAGCTAAGAAATTTTGAGTCAGAAACAGATTTACAGTGACCATTTCTCCTTTCCATTTTATGTACCATTTCTGGTTTCTCTTTGCAGCTGAGCTTCCCTAATTCCATGCTCTCCTAACAGCAGAAGAACATATTTCTGATATGTTTCAGTGAAGAAAGAGACTAGAACACTGATTTATTAAGAATGTCTTTTTGTTTATAAACTAAAGCCAGGCCAGTAATCTTTTTTTCTTTATTTCCCCTGCTCAGTCCCCCTCCTTATCCCTTACCTTCTCTCTCACTTTTCAGTGTGGGGAATTTGTTTTCTAATTACATCACAAGTACATATTTCAAACTATTGATATATTCATTCTTGCATACACCAGTAGTTGAATCAAGCCCTATTGTTTATTTGTGAAATGTTGGCCTTTAGTTTTTCTACTACATAAATGATCATCTATGGCCCTTTGGATTGTACCTCCAAAACTTTAGATAGCTGAATACATTCTCCTAGTTGCTAAGTTGCTTCAGTCGTGTCTAACTCTGTGCGACCCCATAGACGGCAGCCCATCAGGCTCCGCCGTCCCTGGGATTCTCCAGGCAAGAACACTGGAGTGGGTTGCCATTTCCTGCTCCGATGCATGAAAATGAAAAGTGAAAGTGAAGTCGCTCAGTCGAGTCCAACTCTTAGCGACCCCATGGACTGCAGCCCACCAGGCTCCTCCGTCCATGGGAGTTTCCAGGCAAGAATACTGGAGTGGATTGCCATTGCCTTCTCCGGATTCTCCTAGTTAACAGATGTCTATATGAAATCTACCAGACAGAACCATATTCTGTAAACCAAGCTATCACACTGGGGGTTGCTATCTTCTTTATTCAAATTTCTCTCTCTCTAGTATTTAACAATGTTTTTTGTTTTGTTTTTACTTTGACTGCACCAGGTCTTAGTTGTGGAATGCAGAAACTTTAGTTGGGGCATGCAGGATCTAACTCCCTGACAAGGGATTAACCCACCCCGTACCCCAACATTGGGAGTATGGAGTCTTAGCCACCGGATTACCAAGGAAGTCCCACTAATATTCTTTTACTTATTTTGAAGTTTCAATTCAAGATACCAGTTATGAGTTTTACAAAGTTTCATATAGCTGAAGTGTTTTCCCCACTACATAATTAGATCTTTGTCCTTAATCCATTCCCATAAATAACTGCTTGCTCCAGTACATATGTATTTGGAAGAACTCAAAAGTCACTTTGTATGGTTCCCCCTCAATATTTGCATTTTCACTAACATAGATCTTCTTTCTTGTTTGTTTGTTTGTTTTAATTGAGGATGTGGCATGGCTTTCCATTTTTTGTCATATTGGTAAACTTTTTTTAAACTTTGTATCTTATATTAGAGAATAGCCAATCAACAATGTTTTGATAATTTCAATTGGACAGCAAAGTGACTCAACCATACATAGACATGTAAATTTTTCCCTGTTTTTATCTTAAGCTGTCATCGCCTCCTGAAGTGAGGTCAAGTGAAGTCACTCAGTCATGTCCGACTCTTTGCAACCCCATGAACAAACAGGCTCCTCTGTCCACAGGATTTTCCAGGCAAGAAGACTGGAGTGGGTTGCCATTTCCTTCTCCAGGGAAATCTTCCCGATCCCAGGATAGAATCAGTGTCTCCTGAGTCTCCTGAATTACAAGCAGACTCAATGAAGAGCCCCAATCCTATTTACTATCTTATCATCTGGATTACTACAGTATTTTCTGTTTTCACTCTTGCTCTCATGTATCTATTCTCAACCAACAGTCCGAAAAATCTTTATAAAACTTCATTCCAATTAATTCTCAAACACTTAGAATAAAATGGAAACTCTTTACCAGGAACAGGAGGCCTACCTAACATGGCTCTTAGCTGCCACTCTGCCATCATCTCCAACAATATCCCTCTTGTACACTATGCTCCACATACACTAGCCCTCTTTTCCACAAACATACTAAGCTCCTGCTTGCCCCAGAGCCTTTCCCATATTGTCCCCTGTGTCTGGAACACCCCATTCCCAGTTCCTCATAGAGTCTATTTATTTGCATTATTCAGACCACTCTGACCATAGGTAAGTTATACTTCCTACTTCACATCATTCTCCATCCCGATCCCCTTACCTCGTTTAATTTCCCTTGTTGTTTTTGTTACTTCTGAAAGCATATTGCTTGTTTTAGTTCAGTTCAGTTCAGTCCCTCAGTCGTGTCCGACTCTTTGCAAGCCCATGAATCGCAGCACGCCAGGCCTCCCTGTCCATCACCAACTCTGGAGTTCACTCACACTCATGTCCATCAAGTCGGTGATACCATCCAGCCATCTCATCCTCTGTCGTCCCCTTCTCCTCCTGCCCCCAATCCCTCCCAGCATCAGAGTCTTTTCCAATGAGTCAACTCTTCGTGTGAGGTGGCCAAAGTACTGGAGTTTCAGCTTCAGCATCAAGTCCTTTCAATGAACACCCAGGACTGATCTCCTTTAGGATGGACTGGTTGGATCTCCTTGCAGTCCAAGGGACTCTCAAGAGTCTTCTCCAACACCACAATTCAAAAGCATCAATTCTTGAGCCCTCAGCTTTCTTCACAGTCCAACTCTCACATCCATACATGACCACTGGAAAAACCATAGCCTTGACTAGACGGACCTTTGTTGGCAAAGTAATACCTCTGCTTTTCAATATCCTATCTAGGTTGGTCATAACTTTCCTTCCAAGGAACAAGCGTCTTCCAACTTCATGGCTTCAATCACCATCTTCAGTGATTTTGGAGTCCCCAAAAAATAAAGTCTGACACTCTTCCACTGTTTCCCCATCTGTTTCCCATGAAGTGATGGGACCAGATGCCATGATCTTCGTTTTCTGAATGTTGAGCTTTAAGCCAACTTTTTCACTCCTCTTTCACTTTCATCAAGAGGCTTTTGAGTTCCTCTTCACTTTCTGCCATAAGGGTGGTGTCATTTGCATCTCTGAGGTTATTGATATTTCTCCCAGCAATCTTGATTCCAGCTTGTGCTTCTTCCAGCCCAGCATTTCTCAGGATGTACTCTGCATAGAAGTTAAATAAGCAGGGTGACAATATACAGCCTTAACGTACTCCTTTTCCTATTTGGAACCAGTCTGTTGTTCCATGTCCAGTTCCAACTGTTGCTTCCTAACCTGCAAACAAGTTTCTCAAGAGGCAGGTCAGGTGGTCTGGTATTCCCATCTCTTTCAGAATTTTCCACAGTTTATTGTGATCCATACAGTCAAAGGCTTTGGCATAGTCCATAAAGCAGAAATAGATGTTTTTCTGGAACTCTCTTGCTTTTTTGATGATCAGAGGATGTTGGCAATTGGATCTCTGGTTCCTCTGCCTTTCTAAAACCAGGTTGAACATCTGAAACTTCACAATTCATGTACTGCTGAAGCCTGGCTTGGAGAATTTTGAGCATTACTTTTCTGGCATGTGAGATGCTTGCTTACTTTCCCCTTATTTATTGTCTTTCTTTTAGAATGTAAACATTTTAGGGTAAGGATTTTTTCTATTCTTCCCTGTGTCTCCTGAACCCAAAACAGCAACCTACTATATGGTAGGTAATGAACGCGTTCTAAATAAACTGTCATAAATGCCATCTGAGATAGACATTATTCTCTCATTTTACAGCATGGTTAGGGGCAGAGCCAGGATTAGAGAGTCTGTTGCCCATGGACTATTTGACAGGTGTTACACTGGTCCCTTCCAGCCACCTCACAAAATACTCTCAAAGGATTTTGTAATTATCAGGAGTCTACTCCCATCAGTAATATTAAAGAGATAAGGACTTACTCCTAACCTTTATGACAGCCCATTAGATAGCATGCATAATAAATACAGCCTTTCTTAGACTCACTACTGTACTAAACATTTTTCATATTCTTGTCATTAAAGAAAAACAGAATGTGCTCTGGACTTGATTAACTCATTAATCTTCACAAAACCTAGGCAAGCTTAGTAAAATTAATTATCCTTGTTTTACACCCAAATAACTGACACCTACAGAGATTATTAGGTATGTTCAAGGTCATATTGGTAAATTTGTGGCAAGAACTCATAGAGATCAGTTCTTCTTTTATTTTAGCAGTTCCCACATCTTTATTAGAGAAGCCTTCAGTCTGTATATGAGTATCTGATTTAAACTAATAATGATTTCTTTCATTACTAAAGAAACCATTTATACAATTATTAAAAACCAAAATATTATCTTAGTTCACACTATCTATGCATTTGATTAGTACCTTAAAAGACGAATGGAGTGAAAGCTGATATTTTCTAAACTCTCTTCCATTCCTATGCTTTCAGATTTACTCTGAGTCATGAAGCTAGTTGAATGCTTTCTTTATTTTTCCTAATATAATTTCAGTAAAATAATAGAAAAATATTGATGTGAATTGTTAGGAAAACTCGGTGATATTACTGAAGCAGTCGAGTATGGAGTTTGTAATCACACAGTCCTAGGTCGATATTCCTCCTCTGTCAAGTTTTAGTTTCATATCTGTGGGTTAATATTTTAAATCTCCTAACCTTAGTCTCTTCATCTGATAAATCTCAGTAATCACAGTACCTATGAGATAATCTTTTTGAATATTAATGGCATAGTGTATTTTCAGGACTTGGCACTTAGAAAGTTCTCAATGATGATACTGTAAATGACATTATATTTTTACTATATCATTACTATTATTATAAAAAGTAAGGACCTGCGATTATTTGATATAGATGAAATAGAAATTTACATTTTAGATATTTGCAAAAAAAATTTTGCAAAGTAATCGCATAGTATAAATATCCCCAGAGAAAGTATTCAGCTTCCTGCTGGGCAAGCTGTTTTCAATTACTTTATATCAAGTGTGGACATTCATTTGCTTTCAATTGTATGGCTTTGTATAAAACTTGTATCTCTTAATACAGCCAGGCAGGGCATGACTACTAGTAATGATATTCATACATACTTTAAATAGTCACAATTATGTCAAAGTATTAAGTCCATTTTTATTTATATTAGTTTGTGTTTTTTTTTCTAATTTTAAATGCACTTTCAGCTATTTTGAACTTCTAAGGTTTACACTTTGGGTGTCAAACTTGATCTTAAAATCATGAGGTCGCTAACCAGAAACTAACTCAAGCCAAATTTGGGATAAGGAGCTAGGAAAATCTCAGGTGCCTCAACAGTAGCAGGGTGTATGAAATTTCACAGAAACTAAGCTCTGTCAGGCAGCTGCTCTCATATCACATGAAATCTCCTTCTTGCTTCTGCGCATATGTTTATGGATTTCATTCGCCTTTGTGAATCCAGGTTCCTCAGCAAACTGTATAAGCCCCCCACCCCCGACCCCAAGCCCTCCTTTATATTTTTCAGATAGCTTTCTGTGGCCAGGTCATCTGATCTGGCCTGATCTTACCACAGTCTTTCAGTCCTAGTACTTAACATTATGTGATTGATTCATGCTTTGAGATTACTTTCAAATTTCTTGGAGACGTAATCTGAATGAGCCAGAAATTCTCAGTTATTCTCCCCTGATGTGATTATCTGTGTCCAGGACACAGTATCATCTCTAAAATGAGTGGTATAAGCAGGGAGGAAATGATGGCATCTCCACTAATGGCTTGTAAAATAATGAGTGCGAAAATGACTTTTCTTACAGGACTATTGTTTACTCTATCATGAATGTCTGGCTTTCTAGTTTTCTGCAGTTCTGAAAAACATCACATGCTAGCTTAATATCAAGACAAAATCTATGCTTTCTATGCACCATATCCTATAAATACATACTAGCCATTTCTATCAAATTTCATATAATACACTCTGCATGGATCATGCAGGAACAGGAATTTAAAAGATGCTGTTAATAATCCAGTTATTCAGTAGGAACTAGATAAAATTAATTAACCTCCGGTTAAAATAAATAAACTTATATTCAAAAAAAATAGAAATAAATGGTTTGTAAGTCAGACACTTTTTAAATGAATGGGTCACTTTAATGTTAATAACTGAAAAAGCCATAGGTTTTTCAAATGATTGATGAAAAGTCAATTGCCTCAAAATGAGAATGATCCTCTGTAGTGTATGGTTGCAGTGGGTTGAATTGTGTCCATCCAAAAGATACGTCCAAGTCTCAACGCTCATACTTGCAAATGGGACTTATTTGGAAATAAGATTTTTGCAGATATCATGAGGGATCTCCAGATAAAATTATACTAAATTTAGGGTGGGCCCTAATCCAATGAATAGTGCCCTTACAAGAGAAAGATGAGGGGAATTTGAGACACATTAGAGGAAAAGGCCACATAAAGATTGCGGCAGAGATTACAGTTATGTAGCCTCGAGCCAAGAAATGTCAGGAGCCACTGGAAGCTGGTAAAAGCAAAAGATGCCCTGCAAGAGCCTTCAGAGGAGCATGGCCATGCTGGTGCCTTGATTTCAGACTTCTCTGGTGGCTCAGATGGTGAAGAGTCTGCCTGCAATGCAGGAGACCTGGGTTTAATCCCTGGGTCTGGAAGATGCCCTGGAGAAGGGAATGGCTACCCACTCCCACTCCAGTATTCTTGCCTGGAGAATTTCATGTACAGAGGAGCCTGGTGGGCGCGCTCTCTCTCTCTCTCTCTCTCTCTCTCTCTCTCTCTATATATATATATATATATATATATAATTCACCTTATTTTCCAGGATCAAAAGATGAACTGTAGTTACTGTACTGTGTAACATTAAGTTTTCAGAGAGAATATGAAGAGAGTAGGATATATCCAATGTTCTTTCCTGGAGAATCCCAGGGACGGTGGAGCCTGGTGGGCTGCCATCTATGGGGTCCCACAGAGTCAGACACGACTGAAGCAACTTAGCAGCAGCAGCAGCAGCAGCAGAGTATATTTAAAGACTTTATGATTTTATAAAAAAAAAAATGTAATACTGTATTTCATGCATTTCTAAAGCAAGATCAGAAAAGTTTCTAACTTTCATTAAATAACTAACTTGCAATTGTTAAGTCAGATCTACTTTCCAAAAGAAAAAATTATCTTTTATGTTAACATCTTTCAGATTAAATATTACCCAGATTTCCTACTTTTATTCATATTTTAATGAGAAGTATCATCCTCCAAGTAAATTCTCTTATATTCACTCTTTAAAATCTCTTCATCTAAGAAGAAAACAATTTTATAAAATGTGAGTAATCAAAAGAGAAAAGAGAGACATGAAATTCTAAATCTAGTATAGTTAAAAGTAAGTCTTTCAGATCTTTAAAAAAAAATCTCCTGAGAATACAAAAATAGAAAAATAATTCATTTTTGGAAAGATAACCAATAGCCATAAGAATAAGAGAGGAAAAAAGAAATAATATAAAGAAAATTCACTGACGAATAACTAGTAAGGTCTGTGGACCTCCTGTCCATAGACAAAGAGTTGTATATCAGATATAGAGCATTTGTATAAAAACTGAGATAATTCTACAAAAATTCATGATGATTTCAAATTTTAATCTTGGAGCTAGAATGCATATGCTAATGGTAAACATTAAAGTAGAATTAACAACATTCCTCAGGAATTTAATATGACCTGAATTACCTTTCTTCCCCCTTATTTCATGTTATAATTGCTCACGTAACACCTGAAACAGCCATCAGAATAAACAGTGGCTCAGATCCTCAGCCTACAAAGTAGTCTAGATTGACAATTGGAAGAAATTAAATTGTTTTGAGCTGGATAGTATGTAAATAAACCTAAATAAAGTTCACATTATTCCAATGTCCAAGATGTCAGAAAACTTATTACTAGACACTTTTATTTTTTAATAATTGTATCCTACCTCATGGAGAAGGCAATGGCACCCCACTCCAGTACTCTTGCCTGGAAAATCCCATGGACGGAGGAGCCTGGTGCAGGCTGCAGTCCATGAGGTCGCTGGGGGTCAGATACGACTGATCGACTTCACTTTCACTTTTCACTTTCATGCATCGGAGAAGGAAATGGCAACCCACTCCAGTGTTCTTGCCTGGAGAATCACAGGGACGGCGGAGCCTGGTGGGCTGCCCTCTATGGGGTCGCACAGAGTTGGACACGACTGAAGCGACTTAGCAGCAGCAGCAGCAGCATCCTACCTCAATTTAAGTTAACTTTTATCATCCTCTCAGTTTCTCATGTGTTCTACTACTTTCCATTTTCATTAGGCTCAGCTTAATTTGTGTAACTTTCAAGATCAGATATCCTTATTCTTAAAACTCTAAATATATATTTCAAATTTAATACAGGTTAATCATTGAAATGGACTTTTCTGGTGACTCAGTGGTAAAGAATCTTCCTGCAGTGTAGGAGACCTGGGTTCAATTCCTGGGTTGGGAAAATCCCCTGGAGAAGGAAATGGCAACCCACTCCAGTACCCTTGCCTGGGAAATCCCATGGACAGAGGAGCCTGATGGGCTGCAAGAGTCAGACATGACTTCATAACTAAAGAAGAGCAACAGCAACATCCAATCATTAAGATAAATAAAATTAGGATGAAATCAGGAGTATGCTCTCTGCTTCTCCTTCATCTAGAGATATGTTTTTGAGAGACTCTGATGCTTTCGGCTTCTCATTCAATCTACTGAGTTTATAGATTTCAAGAACTATTCAAGGATACAGAAGACAAGTGAGAAAACTTGATGGCACTGATAAACCAAGGTGGACTTAATAACAACTGTTCAAGTCAAAAATATATTTGCTAGATACCATTAGGAATTAGTGTCAATTCTATTAAAATCAGTGCCACAATATGAGCTTTCTGCTAATAGTATATAGACATTTTATGTCTAAGTAATGAGAATTCTGTAACTAGATAATTCTAAGCATAATTTATTGAATGATATTTCAGGGAAAAAAAAGAAAAATAGCATTGATTTTTTTTTTCCTGAATAAATGCTTCAGCCTCACTGCCCTTAACCGATGTCAAAGGTTAGATTAACTAGTTTTCAATAATTGCAGTAAAAATTACACAGCCTTTGAATTTGCATAAAGGGTATTGATGAAATGTCTTGGGCTAATTTACCTTTTCACCTCTGAAGAACCCATCATCCATCTCCTCCATCAGAGTGATGACCTCAAACAGCCAAAATATGACCCAAGGAAGAAAAAGTTTTGAAAATACAGGATCTTATCTCCTTCACAAATTCACTAGTGACAAGCGACATTGTAGAAGGTACTAAAGGTAAATGATAGTCTCACAAGTGCTCAAAACAGGATCATCAATATTCATCCAATGTACAAGGGTGAGTCCCATAGTTGGAAAGCTTAATTTCATAAATAATTTAATTATCGTTTTTTCAGAGGAACATATAGCAAATGTTGATTTGGGGAAATTCATGCATAGGAAACAATTTGGTGAATGGCCTTTGACAGCTATTTACTTTTTATGGAATTGATATGGCAGTCGTAAATAAAAACAGAAAAACTTGACTCCTACCATTTTAATAAATTGAATATTAATTTAATAAATTAAGTATTGATAAAATATTTAATTAAAATTTTCATTAAGAAAATTTTCTCCCAAACCCTGCATATTTTCAATGGCTTATACATAGTTGTAACATAATTCTTTGTAAAAGTGTTTATAATTGATTAAATAGTTTTTCAAGGTCAATTAACTATATCATTATTTGCATAGCTATTTCTCAATGGCTGGACATTTATGACAACTTTTTGATAAGTCTGACTTTTTCGTTTCCTAAAATTCCCTACCCACTAGCTTTATATCCTAGAAAAAAAATACTAATTTTAATGTTTTCCTATTAAAATCATGATTAACAGAGAAAATACTTTATCTGAACATCTGTAACCAGAGACACTGCTTCCTGATGTACTTTATAAAAACTTTTAAATATCCTTCTTTATTAAATTGCACCTTTTTTCTCCTTACAAAAGTAGACATTGTCAACACTTAGCTGTGGTTAAACAAGCACAGTCTTTTATTCATGTGAACCAAACTGTGTTTCAAACATTGAAGGCATTTATGCCTAAACAATATATATTTGGCAAAATTTCATTAGGATTTGAGTCTGGATGCAATATATAAAGGTCACAGTATGGATCTTTTTATTTCATGCAGTTTTTTTTTTTCTTCTGTATGTATTTTTTTTATTTTCTCCTTTAGTAAACATCTGATAAGTCTCTAACATGCATCAAGCATTAGGTAAAACATGTTATTGTGTGTTTGAGTGGATCATGCGTTGTTTTCTTCTTTTCTGTATGTGTGGTTAAATATGTTTATTTCTAACTTATTTTAGAATCGCTCAAGCTCTGATTTTTAATGCTCTTCTATCCAATCATTTGTCTTTTCTCCTTCCCTTCTCATCATTCATCTGATACCCATTGTTATTTATTTACTTTTAATTCAAAGATGTTTTTAGTTTTTGTATCTATTAATTTTATAGTTTCCTTTCTGTAAGGATACCCTCCCCTTTTTTATACATATGTCAATACTATAAGGAATACAGTATTGCTATTTGTTCCAATAGTATAAAGAAGGACAGAGATAACAGTAATTTTCACTAAAGTAAAAGCAAACCTAAAGTTGATACATGATTCTTGTCCAAGTAAATAAGCATAATTTGAAGTGTAAAATACTATTACAAAATTACTTATATAGGTAATTATTACAATTTATATCGCTTAATAGATTAAATTTTAAATTGATAGTTACAACTGAATATTAATTTACTGACAATGACCTTTTGGGGTTTCCGTAGTGGCTCAGATGGTAAAGAATCCATCTGCAATTTGGTAGGCCTGGGTTTGATCCCTGGGTTGGGAAGATCCCTTGGAAGAGCCCAGAGGGGCCTGGTGGGCTACAGTCCATGGGGTCGCAAAGAATCAGACACAACTGAGTGACTAAGCACACATAATGACTTTACCTTTTTATTAAGCACTATATTGTTCAAAATCAAGTAAACAGAATTTCTTTAGAAGTCCATGGTGATCCCTACACCCTGCTTACGTTATAGCACCGAATTTAAACTAAATCAGAACATCACCACTGAAGCGAATGTTTGTGAGTTTCAAAATTTCAAGCCCTGAAAAACTCAGGACACAAAGCTAATGCCTTGAAAAATGAAAGAAGCCCAGGTCATCTATACTTTAGAAAAGATAACATTTAACAAGTTAGAGGAAAGCAGAGGAAGTGAGGGAGGGGATGAAGGACAGAGACTGGTAAGGAAAAAACAACTAACTAGAAATGATCACATGGCCAGGAGAGAGGGCCCCAGCTCCACCCCGTCTTGCATATCAGTTGTCTTTGCAACAGTCTCAGCAAAACAACATCGCTTCGACATCTCAGATGCCTCTGAGTGTGCACATTCTGTCATTAGAGGGGCAGAGAGTCCTTCTGGCTGGCTTATGGGTGCTGTGTGGTGAGGACTTCCTAGTTTGCTAATCAGTGTCTGCTTATACGTGCCCTGAGACTTATCCAAGCTCTATTTGAATTATTCTGGACTAGCCTTCCCAGGATATACATAATCCTTTTAAGTGTACCCTTGCCTGGAGAATCCCCATGGACAGAGCGGTCTGGTGGGCTATAGTCCATGGGGTCGCAAAGACTTGGACACAACTGAGTGAATAAGCACACACACAGGGCCCTGGATACTGGGGAGTGCAGGAAGGCTATGTGCCCCATAGAACAGAGTGAACCAGCCTTCCCTGGAGCCAGGGCAGAGATGGAACAAGGGCACTGTTACATTAGTACAGAAGTGTAGGTGGTATAAGAAAGAAAAAAAAAAAGTGTTTTTTTTTTTTTAAGACTTTAGGGGATTTGCATCAAATTCTCTGAATTTCTCCATTATCTTCTCTCTCTCTCGCTCCTCTCCACAGGCTTATCTAGAAGCACACTGACAGAATGGTCAAAATCAATGTTGCTTTTTCTCCTCCCAATACTTCAAGGTCTCAACACAAGGATAATATGAAAAATATCACAAATGATGATGTTAGATTCCACAGGGCTAGATTTCTGACCAAGTGACAAGGATTTGAATTCAGCACAGTGCTTCTTTTCAAGAGTGCTAGATATGATCACATTTTGTACCAATTAACATCTTTCAAGAAGTCAAATACTTACTAAATAATCACTAACTCATATGCAAACCCTCCCTGACAAAGAGATAAAAATGATTTCAACATTATGTCACTATTACATTATCATTGTGAAAATCTTGAACAGTTTGAATCTTTATATTAAAAAAAGTATACATAGAAACTAGAATACATTTTATTCCACAAGTTTACTCAATAATAGAATAATTATGTAATAATAGAGATTAACATATTTCTGCACCCAAATCCTCAGAGATTTCTCTCTGTCTCTCACAAACACATAAATAGCCATTCATCCATTTCAAAAAAGTAATCTTATTATGTGCCAAGAACTAGCTGAACCACTGGGGATACTCTGAACAACTGAAACAAAATTCCTACTGCTATGCTACTACATATTTTTAAGTAGATAACTGCTCATGAAGGTTTGTACATGACTATATTAAACAAGCAACAAATTCTGAGAATGGCAATGCAGGGACATATTTATGTTTAAATCAATAAATAATTATACCTGTGCTTATATTTAATGATATAATTTAAGAATTTAAGAATAGGTGACAGCTTATTCAAAAGGCAGAGATGAACACTTCCCTTGTATAGTAAAGTAATGCCTCATTTTCTCTTTTCATCTTGATCATTCATTATTTAAACCTCGAATTTTCCCTGACTCCATGTATTTACACCATAACTTGTGTGCACGCACACACACATGGGGTCATAGACTCTTGACCTTTTTTCCCATCAGGTGTATTTTGTGTAGGACCCCTATCCTTCCCTTTATGTACCCTCCTCCATATACTCATCTGAGGACTTTGGAATCATCTTCTCATTCTGAGTTCTGGCGACCTAGTTGCTGGCCTGTTTAAAGTCATGGGTCACTGAGCTATAGAGGGCTTCCATTAGCTAGCATTAGCACTATGGGGGTGGGAAGGGGCAAGACCTCTGCATCCCCAGCTTTGTGATATGAGGGGCAGAGGAGGAGAAAAAAAATAAGATAACAGGATAGGAAAGCGAACATGAATGAGGACAGTTCAGTGAGCCTCAGTGCCTATATAATCCATGCTAAGGACCAAAATGGATAAATGTAAGTTTATCTTCAGAGCTATTCACATACACGATTTTGAACACCAAGATAAGTGGTCTATGCTTAAATCTGCTCCCACACCTGTTTGACAGGATCTAAAATTCCTTCAGGGCAGGGATCACAGATACCAATGCCCATGGGGCCAGACAGGAAATGTAAATAAGAGCACCAGGCTAGGATTAAGGCAAGAGCAAGTGGTGTTTATCCTGGGAAGTAGAGATTACATGACTCAGTAAAGGATGCAGCTGCTTCTCAGTCCTTTCTGGTTGTTCTCTTTCAAATAGTGGGGGCCCAGTGACTTAGCAGCAGCAGCAGAGTTGCCAAACCTCATTTTTTTAAGAACACTGCTAAAGGACCTAATACCATTTGGGCATGCACAACTCCTAGGTTTTTCCCAGACAGCAGTGACATCCCAAGAAGTCAGGGGTGGTAAAGGTTAGTTTCTCATCCACAGACTCCCTACAAGTTCTAAAAAGAAAGCACCTTTTAGACCGAAATATGCCACAGACAGACTTTGAGACAAACACTGAGTGGCACACGAAGAAAGGAAAAATGAACACATCGTGTAACTTTCCAGAAGTCTCACTCTGGCCTTTTAAGGAGCAATGTGTTTTAGTCTGAATGTAAGTGGTTACCAGCCCCTGTCTGTGTGAGATGTATTTAAAGAGTGAGAAGGGGAAGGAAAGAAACCTTCTAATATAAGTGAAGAAGGAGAGTGGAAAGGAGTTAAAGGCTCTGGCGGCTGCCTGGCGGCCGTCCCAGCTCTGCAGCCCGTTACCGACTCCTCGGCTGTAGGGGCAGGAGTAACAGCTGGCCTGGAGGGGTCTTCGTTGTGCAGAAGTACATCTTCGCATTTTGGAGGAAAGACGACTCACAATATGCTCACTTCCGGTCTTCAAGTATTCTTGATACTAAAATATTTTACTCTGTTTTCCAACATCTAATTGCTGTATTCCTTCAACTTTTTAAAAGGGGTCCCATGTAAGAATTACTGAATCATGATCTTTGGGAGTTGAGTCTAATCATACAGATTTTTGAGGAGGGAGAAGGGTTCAGGAGAGAAGGAACATATGTATACCTACGGCTGATTCATGTTGATGTATGGCAGAAACCAACACAACACAACCAACACAATAATCCTCCAATTAAAAATACTTAAAATTTTAAAAAGCATATGAATTTTTTAAGTCTCCACAGACAGTTATGAATCATATTTAAAATTACTACTCCATGTGTTAATTGGATCAAACGGTCAATAAAAGAAATAAGTGCTTTAAGGCTGTGTCCCACCATGCAGGATTCATTAAGAGAAAAAGATAAATAGAGGACACAGGAAAAAATGAGAGGGGGTGGTAAGGAGACCATGTATACAGGATGTCCTTCACGGGGTCCAGATCCCCAGCCTTGATCCCTTGAGTGCCATTCTTGCAGCCCATCATCTTTATTTCAGTCTTTCTTTACCTTTTATTTTCCTTTTCTCTCTTAACCACCTCTTTCCTCTTCCCTTTGTACAATGTCTTATTTTCTCATGGTTTTGCTCACTCTAATCGACTTACTCCACTTTATCAATGCAATCACTTCTCAACTTACTACTTCTCTAAAAACTTTGTAAAACAAATAGCCCACATTTGTATTCTATAGCTTGACTGTGGTGGTGGCCACATAACTCTATAAGTCTGTCAAAACTCATAGAATTGCACACCTGAAAAAGATGAATTTTACTAAATGTAAACCATAGTTAAATAAACCTATTAAATTATGTATTTTTAAAAATTATATTTTCAGTTCCATAAGCTTCTCTCTGAATCTATAAAAAAAAAAATAAGGAAAGGAGAAGCAGAAAATAGTGGGTATAAATTTTGCGATACTAATTGAAATAAGATTTTTATTTGTGTTTTAATATATCTTTACCAAGCTGGATAGTTAAAAATAAATCCAGACACATAGCTTTTCTTTTACCCAAAATTGGAACTATTGGCATAACCAATGGAGTGTGGCCAAAGGGACCTAAATTAGGAAAGAAGTGGTTAAGACACCTATTTACTATTTTACAGTTTGAGAATCAAGTTCCTCTTGGATTGAAAGAAAAGAATAATCTTCCCCTCATTGCCAATTTTTTTTAAAAGGAGAAAAATTACTCCTTTAAGATAGAGATGAATTGGAGTCTTTCTTTGACAGTAGGTAGGGGCTTCCCTGGTGGTTCAGATGGTAAAGAATTTGCCTACAATGCAGTATTCTTGCCTGGAGAATCCCATGGACAGAGGAGCCTGGCAGGCTGCCCAAAGGGTTGCAAAGAGTCAGACAGGACTGAGTGTCTGACTTTTCACTTTTCAGTCCTCCCTTAGAGTCTCATCAGCACAGCTACTAGATGGTAAAATGATAATACAAATAGTAAAGTTTGATAAATATCCATCATCCTCAGAACTGTTTCATGAGGTTTTTTTTATCACTAGAATTATAATGAGAGTGCTGGAACTGTAAATGAGATTGTGGAAATGATTCATCAGGTTATGCAGCTCTTAGAGGGCTCCAATCTCATAAATTGTCTTTAGTAACCTAACTTGGCTGAGGTCTAATTACAATAGGTCATGTTAATTTGATCAAGGTTTCTATGTCCATGCAGATTTGGAAGTAAAATAACTTCTAGAAATATTATTTCTAATTTCATTTGTGACTATATACTCATGATTAATTGATAATGAGATTCCATGGGTGGAAATGTTTGTGTTGGACATTGGGAGATTTGTTTTAATAGAACAATATAAAACATTGCCACTTGCCATTTTATTTCTCTCAATGTAAGTTAAACCCTTTCTGTGCTTTTTTTTTTTCTATATCCACATCTAACTCTGCTATTATTTCCAGGTTACACTGTCAACTGCCTCTGTTTTCCAATAGCATGGCATTCAAAAGACAGATGCATATACTCCTACTGATTCTCAGTACAGTTCAGTCACTCAGTAGTGTCCAACTCTTTACAACCCCACAGACTGCAGCATGCCAGGTTTCCCGTGCATCACCAACTCCCGGAGTTTGCTCAAACTCATATTCATCGAGTCGGTGATGTCATCCAACCATCTCATCCTCTATCCTCTCCTTCTCCTCCCACCTTCAAACTTTCCTAGCATCAGGGTCTTTTCTAATGAGTCAGTTCTTTGCATCAGGCAGCCAAAGTATTGGAGTTTCAACTCTAGCATCAGTCCTTCCAATAAATATTCAGGACTGACTTCCTTTATGATTTGCTGGCTTGAGTTCCTTGCAGTCCAAGGGACACTCAAGAGTCTTCTTCAAAACCACAGTTCAAAAGCATCAATTCTTTGGGGCTAGGCTTTCTTTATGGTCCAAGTCTCACTTCCATACATGACTACTGGAAAAACCATAGCCTTGACTAGATGGACCTTTGTTGGCAAAGTAATGTCTCTGCTTTTGAATATGCTATCTAGGTTGGTCATAACTTTCCTTCCAAGGAGTAAGCGTCTTTTAATATCATGGCTGCAGTCATCATCTGCAGTGATTTTGGAGCCCAAAAAAATAAAGTCTGACACTATTTCCACTGTTTCCCCATCTATTTCCTATGGAGTGATCAGACCGGATGCCATGATCTTCGTTTTCTGAACGTTGAGCTTTAAGCCAACTTTTTCACTCTCCACTTTCACCTTCATCAAGAAGCTTTTTAGTTCCTCTTCACTTTCTGCCATAAGAGTGATGTCATCTGCATATCTGAGGTTATTGATATTTCTCCTGGCAATCTTGATTCCAGCTTGTGTTTCTTCCAGTCCAGCGTTTCTCATGATGTACTCTGCATAGAAGTTAAATAGTTACCCCACGTCCGAGGTCAGGGGCGGCGGCCAGGAGGAAATACCCCATGCCGTTAAGCCGAGGCCAGGGGAGGCGGGCGGACGGAGCTACCCCACGCCCAAGGCCAGGGGCTTTGGTCAGGAGGACCAATCCCATGCCACGGCTGTGCAGGCACAGGAGGGCCTAGAGGAGCTATCCCATGTTGAAGGTCAGGAAGGGCGGTGGTGAGGAGATACCCCTCGTCCAAGGTAAGGCAAAATGATAGGATACTGAAAAAGGAACTCTCCAGGTCAGTAGGTACCCAATATGCCACTAGAGATCAGTGGAAAAATAACTCCAGAAAGAATGAAGGGATGGAGACAAAGCAAAAACAATACCCAGTTGTGGATGTGACTGGGGATAGAAACAAGGTCCAATGCTGTAAAGAGCAATAGTGCATAGGAAGCTGGAATGTCAGGTCCATGAATCAAGGAAAATTGGAAGTGGTCAAACAGGAGATGGCAAGAGTAAACGTTGACAATCTCAGTTCAGTTCAGTTCAGTCGCTCAGTTGTTTCCGACTCTTTGCAACCCCATGAATCGCAGCACGCCAGCCCTCCCTGTCAATCACCAACTCCCAGAGTTCACCCAGACTCACGTCCATCGAGTCAGTGATGCCATCCAGCCATCTCATCCTCTGTCGTCCCCTTCTCCTCCTGCTCCAATCCCTCCCAGCATGAGAGTCTTTTCCAATGAGTCAACTCTTCGCATCAGGTGGCCAAAGTACTGGAGTTTCAGCTTTAGCATCATTCCCTCCAAAGAAATCCCAGGGTTGATCTCCTTCAGAATGGACTGGTTGGATCTCCTTGCAGTCCAAGGGACTCTCAAGAGTCTTCTCCAACAGCACAGTTCAAAAGCATCAATTCTTCTGCACTCAGCCTTCTTCACAGTCCAACTCTCACATCCATACATGACCACAGGAAAAACCATAGCCTTGACTAGACGAACCTTTGTTGGCAAAGTAATGTCTCTGCTTTTGAATATGCTATCTAGGTTGGTCATAACTTTCCTTCCAAGCAGTAAGTGTCTTTTAATTTCATGGCTGCAGTCACCATCTGCAGTGATTTTGGAGCCCAAAAAAATAAAGTCTGACACTGTTTCCACTGTTTCCCCACCTATTTCCCATGAAGTGATGGGACCGGATGCCATAATCTTTGTTTTCTGAATGTTGAGCTTTAAGCAAACTTTTTCACTCTCCACTTTCACTTTCATCAAGAGGCTTTCTAGTTCCTCTTCACTTTCTGCCATAAGGGTGGTGTCATCTGCATATCTGAGGTTATTGGTATTTCTCCCAGCAATCTTGATTCCAGCTTGTGTTTCTTCCAGTCCAGCGTTTCTCATGATGTACTCTGCATATAAGTTAAATAAGCAGGGTGACAATATACAGCCTTGACATACTCCTTTTCCTATTTGGAACCAGTCTGTTGTTCCATGTCCAGTTCTAACTGTTGCTTCCTGACCTGCATATAGATTTCTCAAAAGGCAGATCAGATGGTCTGGTATTCCCATCTCTTTCAGAATTTTCCACAGTTTATTGTGATCCACACAGTCAAAGGCTTTGACATAGTCAATAAAGCAGAAATAGATGTTTTTCTGGAACTCTCTTGCTTTTTCCATGATCCAGCAGATGTTAGCAGTTTGATCTCTGGTTCCTCTGCCTTTTCTAAAACCAGCTTGAACATCAGGAAGTTCACAGTTCACATATTGCTGAAGCCTGGCTTGGAGAATTTTGAGCATTACTTTACTAGCGTGTGAGATGAGTGCAATTGTGCGGTAGTTTGAGCATTCTTTGGCATTGCCTTTCTTTGGGATTGGAATGAAAACTGACCTTTTCCAGTCCTGTGGCCACTGCTGAGTTTTCCAAATTTGCTGGCATATTGAGTGCAGCACTTTCACAGCATCATCTTTTAGAATTTGAAAGAGCTCAACTGGAATTCCATCACCTCCACTAGCTTTGTTTGTAGTGATGCTTTCTAAGTCCCACTTGACTTCACATTCCAGGATGTCCAGCTCTAGGTCAGTGATCACACCATCGTTGACATTCTAGGAATCAGCAAAGTAAAATGGACTGGAATGGGTGAATTTAACTCAGATGACCATTATATCTACTACTGCGGGCAGGAATCCCCTAGAAGAAATGGAGTAGCCATCATAGTCAACAAAAGACTCTGAAATTCAGTACTTGGATGCAATCTCAAAAATGACAGAATGATCTCTGTTCATTTCCAAGGCAAGCCATTCCATATCACAGTAATCCAAGTCTATGCCCCAACAAGTAACGCTGAAGAAACTGAAGTTGAACGGTTCTATGAAGAACTACAAGACCTTTTAGAACTAACACCCAAAAAAGATGTCCTTTTCATTATAGGGGACTGGAATGCAAAAGTAGGAAGTCAAGAAACACCTGGAGTAACAGGCAAATTTGGCCTTGCAATACGGAATGAAGCAGGGCAAAGACTAATAGAGTTTTGCCAAGAAAATGCACTGGTCATAGCAAACACCCTCTTCCAACAACACAAGAGAAGACTCTACACATGGACATCAGCAGATGGTCAACACCAAAATCAGATTGATTATATTCTTTGCAGCCAAAGATGGAGAAGCTCTATACAGTGAACAAAAACAAGACCAGGAGCTGACTGGGGCTCAAATCATGAACTCCTTATTGCCAAATTCATACTGAAATGGAAGAAAGTAGGGAAAACCACTAGACCATTCAGGTATGACCTAAATCAAATCCCTTATGATTATACAGTGGAAGTGAGAAATAGATTTAAGGGATTAGATCTGATAGATAGAGTGCCTGATAAATTATGGACGGAGGTTCGTGACATTGTACAGGGGACAGGGATCAAGACCATCCCCATGGAAAAGAAATGCAAAAAAGCAAAATGGCTGTCTGAGGAGGCCTTACAAAATTCTGTACTCCAAGGCCAAATTTCCCTGTTACCCCAGGTATTCTTTAAATGCCTACTTTTGCATTCCAGTCCCATATAATGAAAAGACTATCTTTTGGGAAAATGTCTTGTAGGTCTTCAAAGAACCATTCAGCTTCTTCATTATTACTGGTAGGAGCATACACTTACATTACCATGATATTGAATGGTTTGCCTTGGAAATGAACAGAGATCGTTCTATCATTTTTGAGATTGCATCCAAGTACTGAATTTCAGAGTCTTTTGTTGACTATGATGGTTACTCCATTATCCTCTAAGGGATTCCTGCCCACAGTAGTAGATATAATGGTCATCTGAGTTAAATTCACTCATTCCAGTCCATTTTAGTCCACTGATTCCTAAAATGTCAGTGCTCACTCTTGCCATCTCCTGTTTCACCACTTCGATTTGCCTTTATTCACTGACCTAGCATTCCAGGTTCCTATGGAATATTGCTTTTTACAGCACCAGATTTTACTTCCATCACTAGTCGCATCCACAACTGGGTGTGTTTTGGTTTTTTTTTTCCCCCGCTTTGTTTCCATCTTTCACTCTTTTTAGGGTTATTTCTCCACTGATCTCCAGTAGCATATTAGGCACCTACCTACCTGGGGGAGTTCATCTTTTCAGTGTCCTATATTTTTGCCTTTTCATACTGTTGGTGATGGACAGGGAAGCCTGGAGTGCTTATTTCCATGGTGTTGCAAAGAGCCGGACACAACTGAGTGACTGAATTGAACTGAACTTGCTAGCATGTGAGATGAGTGCAATTGTGCAGTAGTTTGAGCATTCTTTGGCATTGCCTTTCTTTGGTATTGGAATGAAAACTGACCATTTCCAGTCCCATGGCTACTGCTGAGTTTTCCAAATTTGTTGACATATTGAGTGAAGCACTTTCACAGCATCATCTTTCAGGATTTGAAATAGCTCAACTGGAATTCCATCACCTCCACTAGCTTTGTTCCTAGTGATGCTTTCTAAGGCCCACTTGCCTTCACATTCCAGGATGTCTGGCTCTAAGTGAGTGATCACACCATCGTGGTTATCTGGGTCATGAAAATCTTTTTTGTACAGTTCTTCTGTGTATTCTTGCCACATCTTCTTAATATCTTCTGCTTCTGTTAAGGCCATACCATTTCTATCCTTTATTGAGCCCATCTTTGCATGCAATGTTCCCTTGGTATCTCTAATTTTCTTGAAGAGCTCCCTAGTGTAGTCTTTCCCATTCTATTGTTTTCCTCTATTTCTTTGCATTGATCACGGAGAAAGGCTTTTCCACTGACTCTAAGTAAAGATATTTTCCTTGTTTGATTTTTATTCATAATTGATCATTTCACTTATCTGTTTCATAGTAAATTTCAGATGATCTGGCTGAGATAATGTAAACACAGGAAATGTGACTGCCTGACCAAAGGATGGACTTATACAGTAGTAATTTTGATAGTTCTCATCTCTTTCATTGTTTCTACATTTCAGGCACTTTCAAAGAATTATATTTCAATATTTTGAGTATTCTTTCAAAAAGTCTTTAAAGTGGAAATATCCACAGGGAAAAATATCAACCATGGACACATTTATGAACTTAGTTTCATTAGAAGAGCGTGGAATGAGGAGTAAAGAAATTGAAAGACTTTTTGTAGTTCAGAAAGTTGATTGTTTTAGGATTTCAAGACTTAGGACAGTCAGTTGTCCATTTACCTCTTACTCATTTGTAACATACAATAAGATTTATATCTCTTATTGAAGTGAAGTTTTCATAAGTAGATAACAGGTGAAACCTGCATACTCAAGAGAGGAAGACCTGCAAGTAAGTAGCCTGGAGTGAGAAAGTTGGAAAAACTTAGAAATTCAGAAAAATTTTAAGTGATAGAATAATATATGTGGCATAGTGAAAGTGAAGTTGCTCAGTCGTGTCCAACTCTTAGCGACCCCATGGACTGCAGCCCACCAGGCTTCTTCGTCCATGGGATTTTCCAGGCAAGTGTACTGGAGTAGGTTTCCATTTCCTTCTCCAGGGCATAAAGACCCATAAAAACCAAACAGGTCAGAATTCCTATTAAAATTGTGAATCCAATGGGATTTATTTTAAGATAATTCAGGTACAAGTGTGGTATAACATTTTCTAAACTGTCCATAAAATTCAATAAATTAGCTTGGCTTGAAATGTCACTTAACCTTTTTTTTCTTATTTTCTTAGGATTGAGGCTAAAAGAATTTTATTGTGTTTCCACTAGAAATGAGTTCTTTCAGTGAGTTCCTTTAAAGGCAATTAAGAGCTACCTATGATCTGAATAAGGTATTTTTATCAGAAAAAAATATATATGAAAGTAATCATATAATGGGATTTTAGATCTCCATTAACAGCCAATTGGTAAGATTTCACGTTAGTACCTCTGTGGCTATTTTTAGTATGTCGTTTAATGAATCAGACTAAGTGGCAGCTCAGTTTCACATCTAGGTCATGTGATCACAGATGTGGTAGAGAGGAGTGAGTATTTGACCCACAGAAAGATCCTTTGCTGCAATTTCCATATTAATTATATGAAAACAGATTCTCCTGGAAAGCTTTGATTCAGATTTTTTATAAAAATTAACAGTTTATTACTTGTCTTCATTGCTAAAACAGCTAAATATTTGTCCCCCAGCTAGCAATCTGGAAATTTTCTTTGCTTCTCCTCTATTCTTTATCTTTCATATCTTAACAATTTATATCTTGACATATCTTAACATGTCAATATAATCCCATGATTATTTTTTCCTCATATTTTATCACTACTACTTTGAAGAATATTTATGATCTTACCAGTATCAGCTACAAATAAGTATGTATATCTCCTCACAAATTATGTTCTACCATCAGTTTCTTGCCCTTTTAGAGACAGATGGGTCACTTCATCACTCCACAAATCCAGTATTCCAGATATTCTACAAAACTTTCCACTACTGTTGGCTCTTTCACACTATCGCTCCTGTTTTTCCAGGGTGTGAAAAGCCATATTCTTTTGTCTACCTACCGAAGGCATACTTATACAAGACTCAAGATTAAGCATTTCAACTAAATATACACCTATGGCTACCTGAGCATACATTGCTAAGTGCTAGGTGCTCACAGGTTCCCTTCCCTGTGAATTCATCCACACACGCCCACATCATATTTAAGGGCTACCTTCTCTGTGACCAAATTGCATATAGTATGCAACTTCCTTCCAGCTCTCCTTTCACCTTGATTTCTGTTACTTACCTGTTCAAATGCTTGCCTCATTTACTGTACTGTAAATGCCCACAGAATATGCTTAACTCCTAACATGATGCTTCAGTTCAGTTCAGTTCAGTTCAGTCACTCAGTCATGTCCAACTCTTTGCGACCCCATGAACTGCAGCATGCCAGGCCTCCCTGTCCATCACCAAATCCAGGAGTCCACCCAAACCCACGTCCATTGTGTCAGTGATGCCATCCAAGTATCTCATTCTCTGTTGTCCCCTTCTCCTCCTGCCCTCCATCTTTCCCAGCTTCAGCGTCTTTTCAAATGAGTTAGCTCTCAGCATCAGGTGGCCAAAGTATTGGAGTTTCAGCTTCAACATCAGTCCCTCCAATGAACACCCAGGACTAATCTCCTTTAGGATGGACTGGTTGGATCTCCTTGCAGTCCAAGGGACTCTCAAGAGTCTTCTCCAACACTACAGTTCAAAAGCATCAATTCTTTGTTGCTCAGCTTTCTATATACTCCAGCTCTCACATCCATACATGACGACTGCAAAGACCATACCCTTGACTAGATGGACCTTTGTTGGTGAAGTAATGTCTCTGCTCTTTAATATGCTGTCTAGATTGGTCATGACTTTCCTTCCAAGGAGCAATTGTCTTTTAATTTCATGCCTGCAATCACCATCTGCAGTGATTTTGGAGCCCAGAAAAATAAAGTCAGCCACTGTTTCCACTGTTTCCCCATCTATTTTCCATGAAGTGATGGGACTGGATACCATGATCTTAGTTTTCCGAATGTTGAGCTTTAAGCCAACTCTTTCACTCTCCTCTTTCACCTTCATCAAGAAGCTCTTTAGATCTTCTTCACTTTCTGCCATAAGGGTGGTGTCATCTGCTTATCTGAGGTTATTGGTATTTCTCCCAGCACTCTTGATTCCAGCTTGTGCTTCTTCCAGCCCAGCGTTTCTCATGATGTACTCTACATATAAGTTAAATAAGCAGGGTGACAATATACAGCCTTGATGTACTCATTTTCCTATTTGGAACCAGTCTGTTGTTCCATGTCCAGTTCTAACTGTTGCTTCCTGACCTGTATACAGGTTTCTCAAGAGGCAGGTCAGGTTGTCTGGTATTCCCATCTCTTTCAGAATTTTCCATAGTTTATTGTGATCCACACAGTCAAAGGCTTTGGCATAGTCAATAAAGCAGAAATAGATGTTTTTCTGGAACTCTCTTGCTTTTTCCATGATCCAGCTGCTGATGCTGCTGCTAAGTCACTTCAGTCGTGTCCAACTCTGTGCGACCCCATAGACGGCAGCCCACCAGGCTCCCCCATCCCTGGGATTCTCCAGGCAAGAACACTGGAGTGGGTTGCCATTTTCTTCTCCAATGCATGAAAGTGAAAAGTGAAAGTGAAGTCGCTTAGTGATCCCATGGACTGCAGCCTACCAGGCTCCTCCATCCATGGGATTTTCCAGGCAAGAGTACTGGAGTGGGGTGCCATTGCCTTCTCCTCCATGATCCAGCAGATGTTGGCAATTTGATCTCCAGTTCCTCTGCCTTTTCTAAAACCAGCTTGAACATCTGGAAGTTCATGGTTTACATATTGCTGAAGCCTGGCTTGGAGAATTTTGAACATTACTTTACTAGCCTGTACTGCTGCTGCTGCTAAGTCACTTCAGTCGTGTCCGACTCTGTGCCCCATAGATGGCAGCCCACCAGGCTCCCCCATCCCTGGGATTCTCCAGGCAAAAACACTGGAGTGGGTTGCCACTTCCCTTTCCAATGCATGAAAGTGAAAAGTGAAGTCGTGTGAGATGAGTGCAATTGTGTGGTAGTTTGAGCATTCTTTGGCATTACCTTTCTTTGAGATTGGAATGAAAACTAACCCATTCCAGTCCTGTGGCCACTGCTGAGTTTTCCAAATTTGTTGACATATTGAGTGCAGCACTTTCACAGCATCATCTTTTAGAATTTGAAATAGCTCAACTGGAATTCCATCACCTCCACTAGCTTTGTTCATAGTGATGCTTCCTAAGGCCCACCTGACTTCACATTCCAGGATGTCCAGCTCTAAGTGAGTGTGAGTGATCACATCTTCATGATTATCTGGGCCATGAAGCTTTTTGTACAGTTCTTCTGTGTATTCTTGCCACCTCTTCTTAATATCTTCTGCTTCTGTTAGGTCCATACCATTTCTGTCCTTTATTGAGCCCATCTTTGCATGCAATGTTCCCTTGGTATCTCTAATTTTATTGAAGAGATCTCTAGTCTTTTCCATTCTATTGTTTTCCTCTATTTCCTTGCACTGATTGTTGAGGAAGGCTTTCTTATCTCTCCTTGATATTCTTTGGATGCTTGATGTTATACAATTCTTTTTGTTGATATAATAAGGAAATAAATGAGTAAATGTTAATTAGAATGTGGATGGATGAACTTCTTGTTCCAGAATATAGATTAGATACTCGTTTACTCCTCCCCTGGAGAAGGGAATGGCTATTCATCCAGTATTCTGGCCTGGAGAATTCCATGAACTGTTCAGTCCATGGGGTCACAAAGTGTTGGACATGACTGAGTGACTTTCACTTCACTTTCACTTCACTTACTTCTCCCATTTTGCACCTAAACACTGAATGATTGTAAATGTATTAAATTAGAAACAAATTCATCAAAGTTCTGAGAATGGAATGAGGGGAACTATTGAACTGGAATAAAAACATATTTCAGGAAGATTAAGCAAAAGTGTCCAAAGGAGAAAAATGCAACAAAGGAAGGAAATTTTGTGTCTTGTACTTTGTTCTTTTGTTTGTTTCCTATGGAGAAATGTCCTAGAGTTGATAAATTAACAAGTCAGAATAGGAGGAGGGGAACAAAATGAGATAATTGATCAAAAACTACAACTGCATAGTAGCACAAATCAATAGCTCCAATTTTCAGAGCATCTGTGCTTGTCCCTGGACAGGCACATACCAACTAAGTAAACTGAAAATTGGCCCAGAGGAATCTAGAGTTATAAGACTGGAAGTTATCTACTGTCACATGACCAACTTCTCTGAAAGTGTTTAAAGCAATAACCATTGTATCTTCTCATGAATATTTGGGATCAGGATTTGGGGCAGCACAGTTCTCCTGCAGCAAAAGGGACATTAAGTCAGCTGGTAACGGCACTGGGCTTGAAAATCCAATAAGGCTTCACTCACATCCCTGCTATCTAAGGGTTCCTCCACGTGGATGCTCTCACTCCACAAGGCTGGTTGGGGCTTCTTCAACAGCATGGTGGCCTTTGGATAGTGGGCCTTCATATAGGGCCACTGGCTTCTAATTGGTGAAGATAGAAACTGCATCAATTTCTGCTATATTCTATTGTCAAACAAGGACCAGGGACAGAAAGCCCAGGCTCCTGCAAGAGGAGAAATAGACTCTATAATTAATAAAGTCAAGGAAAAGTCATATTGCAAGCTAGCAAGTGGAATGAAAAGTATTTTTGTTACCAATTGTGGAAACACATATCCTGCCCTTTGGCCAAAATTCCTTCCCTCAGGTAAAATACACTTACCCACCTCCCCCAAATCTCATGCTATTATAGCATCAGGCCCAGCCTTGAGGACCAGGATTTCTTTATCTAAATTGGGTCAAGATAAGAATAAGTTTCTTCAAACACAGTTCTTTGGGTCCAACACCTTCACTTCAGAGACATATGAATAAAAAACAAAAAGGTGTCTTCTCCCACTGTCACCCAACATAATGGGGAAACGGAGACAGAACAGCTGAAGTAGACTTTCTCATTCCAAAAGCGGGGATGGGAGGCACACAATAGTCACTTATCCATAATAACTTTAAAATCCACTGAGCTTAAGTCATCAATTCCTACTTCTCTGTGGACAATAAGTGTCTTTTAATTAATATCTATCTCTGCTCCCATGGACGGAGAAGGCAATGGCACCCCACTCCAGTACTCTTGCCTGGAAAATCCCATGGATGGAGGAGCTGGGAAGGCTGGAGTCCATGGGGTCGCTGAAGGTCAGACACAACTGAGCGACTTCCCTTTCACTTTTCACTTTCATGCATTGGAGAAGGAAATGGCAACCCACTCCAGTGTTCTTGCCTGGAGAATCCCAGGGATAGGGGAGCCTGATGGGCTACCGTCTATGGGGTCGCACAGAGTCGGACACAACTGCAGTGACTTAGCAGCAGCAGCAGCAGAAACACGACATATTTTTACATATTAATTTTTAATCTTGCAAGTTTACCAAATTCATTGATGAATTCTAGTAGTTTTTTCATGGTGTCTTTAGGTTTTCTATGTATAGAATCATATCGCCCATAAACAATGGCAATTTACTACTTCCTTCCCAATTGAATTCCTTTTATTTCACCTTGTCTGATTTCTGTGGCCAGAACTTCCACTATTATGTTGAATAAAAGTGGTGATAGTGGGCATTCCTCTGCTATAAAGAATGACTGAAAGCTTGTCATGTGCACCAACATGGATGGACAGAGAGGGTATTATGCTAAGTGAAATAAGTCAAAGACAAGTACTATATGATTTCATTTATATGTAGAATCTAAAAAACATAATGAACAAATATAATCAAAGAGAAACAAAGTCATGCTTACAGAAAATAAACTAGTGGTTGCTAGATGAGGTGAGACAAGAAATAGATGAGGGAGATTAAGAGGTAAAAACTTTCAGTTACAAAATAAAAGAGTCACAGAGATGAAACATAAAGTGTGGAGAATGTAGTCAATAATTATGTTATATTTTTGTATGGTGACAGGTGACAATTAGACTTAGCACAATGATCATTTTGAAATGTAGAGGAATACTGAATCACTTTGCTGTGTACCACAAATTAACATATGTTAAAGGTCAATTATACTCAAAAACAAGTAAGCAAATTAATAGAAAAAGAGATTAGATTTGTGGCTACTGGAGCCAGGTGTTAGGGGGTGGGGTGGATTTGATAAAAGTACTCAAAATGTACAAGCTTCCAATTATTCCAATTATAATATACATAAGTACTAAGAATGCAATATATGACATGATAAAGATAATTAGCACTGCTGTATGTTACAAATGAAAGCTGTTAAGAGAGTAAATCCCAAGATTTCTGATCATAAGGCAAGCATTTTTTTCTATTTCTTTACTATTTTACCTATATGAGATGATGGATGTTCATTAAACCTGTGGTAATCATTTCATGATGTATGTAAATCAAATAATTATGTTGTACACCTTAAACTTATATAGTGCTCTATGTCAATTATATCTCAATAAAACTGAAATAACAACAGTGTGAAAAAATAAAAATTTATAATGCACTCCAGTAGACAAAGGCCACATCTACAAATATCTCCAAGACCACGTCCCTCTACTTTAGTTTGTGAATCAGAGTGTCATGGAACAAATTACTAAAGATTCTTAGAAGCTCTTTTGTCAAACTGAGAGGTCAAAACACTACCATTTTAAATTTCCTGAGGTCCTAACAAGGGTCTTCCAGGAACGAACAACCTTGACTTGAATTTGAGGTCACATTTTATAGGCAAGCACCTAGGTTTGATCTTGGCTCTATATCCAGAGAGCCCTGGAGACTTTGTACTTTGTACAGTCCAAGAAGCTGACAATGAGAACCAGTTTTATTATTTACCCTGGCAAGTCCTAAGTTAGAAATAGTTCTTAATTCTGTTTGAAAATGAAATGGCTCTTTTTGTTAATTTCTTTCACCTTGCTTCAAAATATGTACTTAAATGAAGTCAGTTAGCATTTTCAATATTCTGCTTGCAAACACCCACAGATGGATCCATGAGTTAAATACATTTCTGTCTTCCATGATAACATAGGTGCAGTATTGCCTAACATTCCACCAACAACTGAAACAGGCTGAATTTTTTTCAGCCTCCAAGAACAATTTCCTCACTGCCTTTTTGTTCTCCACAATAGGCTCTTGGCCATTTTGCAGGCCTTCACCTGTATTTGATGATTAAGTCAAAAACTCACTTGTAAGGTTTTTGTTAGTGCAAAAGACGCTGATTTTATTATAGTTGATTGCTTGTTTAAGTGTGATTAACTGACAGCCCCAGCTGCTGCTCTCTGAGTCCACCATGACTAGTCCACTTGCTACTCATGGCCAGTAATTGAGTGTGGCAGGGAAGCTACGGCAGGTTCGTCTATATGGCAACATATAGTGATCTAGTGATTTAAAATCACAACTATTTTATTTTTTCATAATTCTTTGGATGAGGATTTGAGCAGAGATTTCTCAGGCGGTGCTTCTGCTCCATACAGTATTGGCGGAGTCAGTCTCTCAACTGCATTTCTGCTATGTGGGCTGAGAAAGAAGATCCAAAAAGTCAATTCACATGTTTGGCACCACTGTGCTCTTCCATGTGGACTTTTTTTCTTTTTGTGGCTAAAATGGGCTTCCTCATGGTCATCTCAATGTATTCAGATCTCTTATGTGACCTTTCATTTCCAAAAGACATTATTATAAGCAGTGAAGGAACACACTGCAGACCTAAGGCTCAGCCACAGAAGTTATACACAATCACTTATGTTGCATTCAGAGAAGGCAATGGCATCCCACTCCAGTACTCTTGCCTGGAGAATCCCATGGATGGAGGAGCCTGGTAGGCTGCAGTCCTTGGGGTCGCTAGGAGTCGGACATGACTGAGCAACTTCACTTTCACTCTTCACTTTCATGCATTGGAGAAGGAAATGGCAACCCACTCCAGTGTTCTTGCCTGGGGAATCCCAAGGACGGGGGAACCCGGTGGGCTACCGTCTATGGGGTCGCACAGAGTCAGACACGACTGAAGTGACTTAGCAGTTAGCAGTGTGTTGCATTCTATCAGCTAAAGCAGCCCCAGCACATTTTGATGCAAAAGAGAAACAAATTCCACATTTGTTGGGAGTGTGTGTGTTATATTTGATGGAAATACAACACCTGGATCTTCTGCCACAGGGAGAGTCACTGATTGACATCCACAGCTGCTGTACCGTGAACCAACATGATACACACACAAAGGTCACACCACCACTATCCTCAGGCTCCCAGCCAAGCACAGAGTGACGGAGACACTGGGGAAGGTCTGTCCTACAAGATATGGGAATTCTCAGGCAGCCTATTTTGAACTGTGAGTGCCTCAAGAGCCTGACATAAAAGTTGCCCTCCTAAACAAGTTCCATTCTCCAGCTCCCGAAGAACGAATACATTTCTGGCTCTCATTAATACATTGCTTAGTTCAAATACGTATGTGATGTTGGGGGAGGGTGACAATACAAGCTTGTTATTCCTTTGATTATAAAAGAAGTTAACTAGGAAAATGAAAAAGAAGAAAATAGTCTAAGGAAAAAAATGGGGAAGGGGAAGTGCTCAACAATATTACTATGGTTTGGAGTCCTAACAAATGAGAGTATATATTATAAAAGTATAGGTATAAATTGATTGGAGGATGATTAGCTGGGCAGATGGATAGTGCTTGAATTTTTTCACCTTTTCCTTTAAACTTGAAGTTCCTCAAGACAGGCTATTGGGACCGGCAGAGTGAAAAAGAAATTATTCACTCTCTTATGGAAATGCACATAATATTTTTATGAATATTTTTTAAATTTGAAAGTAATGACTATCAAGAAGAAATGAGGAAAGACCAGCTGGACTCAGCAGAAGTCTGGGAATGCTCCTTTCTTCCATTTAAGGTATGGCCCCCCTATTCCAACAACAATGGTGATCAATCTAACCTTACTGGCTTTTAGTTTAACAGAGAAGAACAATCCCAACTCCATATTGGATCTATTCCGTTAGCACTAACCTTTGTGCCTATGGTCATTCTAGCTCTGTACTTTTATAAAATAAAAATGTTGCCTATCAGTTCAGTTCAGTTCAGTTCAGTCACTCAGTCATGTCCAACTCTTTGCGACCCCATGAATCGCAGCACGCCAGGCCTCCCTGTCCATCACCGACTCCCGGAGTTCACTCAAACTCACATCCATCAAGTCGGTGATGCCTTCCAGCCATCTCATCCTCTGTCATCCCCTTCTCCTCCTGCCCCCAATGCCTCCCAGCATCAGAGTCTTTTCCAATGAATCAACTCTTCACATGAGGTGGCCAAAGTACTGGAGTTTCAGCTTTAGCTTTTCTTTGGATTCCTTCCGAAGAAATCCCAGGGCTGATCTTCTTCAGAATGGACTGGTTGGATCTCCTTGAAGTCCAAGGGACTCTCAAGAGTCTTCTCCAACACCACAGTTCAAAAACATCGATTCTTCAGTGCTCAGCTTTCTTCACAGTCCAACTCTTGCATCCATATGTGACCACTGAAAAAACCATAGCCTTGACTAGACGAACCTTTGTTGGCAAAGTAATGTCTCTACTTTTCAATATGCTATCTAGGTTGGTCATAACTTTTCTTCCAAGGAGTAAGCATCTCTTAATTTCATGGCTGCAGTCACCATCTGCAGTGATTTTGGAACCCCAAAAAATAAAGTCTGACACTGTTTCCACTGTTTCCCCATCTATTTCCCATGAAGTGATGGGACCAGGGTCATGATCTTTGTTTTCTGAATGTTGAGTTTTAAGCCAACTTTTTCACTCTTCTCTTTCACCTTCATCAAGAGGCTTTTTAGTTTCTCTTCACTTTCTGCCATTAAGGGTGGTGTCATCTGCATATCTGAGGTTATTGATATTTCTCCCGGCAATCTTGATTCCAGCTTGTGTTTCTTCCAGCCCAGCGTTTCTCATGATGTACTCTGCATATAAGTTAAATAAGCAGGGTGACAATATACAGCCTTGATGTACTCCTTTTTCTATTTTGAGCCAGTCTGTTGTTCCACGTCAAGTTCTAACTGTTGCTTCCTGACCTGCATAGAAATTTCTCAAGAGGCAGGTCAGGTGGTCTGGTATTCCCATCTCTTTCAGAATTTTCCACAGTTTATTGTGATCCACACAGTCACCTGAAATATATACAGCAGCCCATTCTCAAGGCTTTGACTCTCAGGTTTGACGTTTAAAGGTACAACGTTTTTGATTCATATAGATACGAAAGGTTGTGAAACAGAGAATAGCACTTTTCTTGTTAGAGGTTTATAGGAACATTGTGACCAGACCTTTGTGGACAGCTTCTAGAACAAATGATTCTGGCACCAAGAAGTTTGCAACAGTGGGCCACATGTCCTCTTGAGTAAGATGGTTATTTGGGATACTAGCCCACCATCTTGTTGGTTTGCTGGCTGTCCAAATGAAGTTACTACTCTTTGCTCCAATACTTCGTCTCTCAGCTTATTTGCTGGTCATGCGGTGAGCAGTAGGGACTTTGACTCTGTAACAGAAGTTTGTCATTTGTTCAGGGTAGGGCTAGAATATCTCCCAGGCTCTTTTCATTTCCACAGTTTAAGATTGTTAAAACTCTATGTGGACTGGCCATTTCTGCTTTTAATTCTAAAGCTGTAATCAGATTTCATGTAGATGCAATTCAAATGTAATCTATCTAATATATATATATAAAATCAAAAATAAATCATCACACAATGGCACCCCACTCCAGTACTCTTGCCTGGAAAATCCCATGGATGGAGGAGCCTGGAAGGCTGCAGTCCATGGGGTCGCACAGAGTGGGACACGACTGAAGCGACTTAGCAGCAGTAGCAGCAGCAGCAGTCATATTCTATGAGAAGAGCATGGCAACCCAATCCAGTATTCTTAGAGAATCTCATGGACAGAGGAGCCTGGAGGGCTACAGTCCACAGGATCACAGAGTCAGACATGACTGAAGCAACTCATGCAGCCATATTCTATACAGCCTCAATTGAAATTCCAATCTCATTAATAGAGAGTACTCTTTCTTTTTTTCACTTAAGTGTAAGAGGCAAACAGATGGAGTAAGATAGAACATCTCTACAATCATAAAAATCATGTTATTGACCTAATTAGCTTATACATAAACATATACTCATTCAAGAAACACCACCAAATTTATGGGTAGACATTCTATATAAAAGTTCCAAATGTTTCTTCCTTAAGTGGAATGTTTTGATATTGATACGTTCTATTTATACATTTAATTACTCATAATTTTGAATGGAAAATGATTTGGATAACATGAAAATCTTAATGAAAATAAATACCAGAGTTCTGTCTAAAGACATGATTCCTTATATAGTGAGAAACAGGGAAACAAAGGGAAAGGAAGCAAAGGGAAGAGAAGGGAAGCAAAGGGAAAGCTTTGCAGTGTCTTAAACCAGGCTGCCATTATCTTTATTCCCAAATACTTTTGAATAGCACTAACAATTGTGTACTTTCACGTTTCAACAGCTGTGTTTTGTTATTCAATAAAGTACTTCTTTGCGATTACTGACCTTCTAATTTTACCTTGAAAGAGCATGTAAATGAAAGAAACAAGAGCAGCACTGGTGGAAATAACTCAAAAGCATAATTTTTTTTTATATTAAAGACAATTTAAAGAAAAGAATTGGAAATGTTCAGGAAATCTGTTTCTACACCTAAAGCTATGTGCAAAAGAACACATCTGAAAAATAGAGGTATGATTCCAAGTTGTGGTTTAACATCCAGGATTTCATAGGGTTATTAAGTATACCACAATATCTATTAAGTACTGACCTTTGCCACAGAAACTTGGCATGAACTGTTCTTTTCAGGAAACATACAGCAAGAGAACCTCTGGTTTCTGTTAAATTTATGCTGAATATTGAGCTGATCAAGCTGTGTTTATGGTAGCCATCCAAATACAGACTGTGGAAAAACATGACAAATTATCCTTAAAAGGGAAAAGTGGAGTGATATTAATTAAATGATCTGAAAATTAACTTTCAATTAAGCCATTTTAATGAATTTTCTGGTGATTAAGCAACTCTTCACTTAGTTTACCATGTTATTTCAAGAAAACCAGAAAAATTTATAATGATAAAGGAAATAAGAAGCATATCATAAACAAAGACATCCACTCTGGATGAGATTTTATGTATAGTGACCTTTTCCCGCTTTAAATTCTTCAATAGCTAACTTGGCATCTAAGCAGTACTTACTATGCCAAGCACTGTTTTATAGGAGGTATGTATAAAATCATTCTGTTCTCACAAGTACCATATGAGGTAGCCAGCATTATTATCCACATTTTTCATATAAGGAGACTAAGGCACAGAGAGGTAAATACCTTTTCATCAGTCACACATCCTCTCAGAGACTTTGGCTTAATATACAAGACCTACCTTGACGTGGCCCACAGTCTCCTTGGGAGCCAGTCATTTCTTCTTCTCAAATCCTCAATGTCACCTATGCCTACCTACTTCAGTTTCTTTAACAAGTGATACCTTCTCAAGGTCATCACTATTTCCGTCTCACTTGGCTGTAATTACTTTTGGAAATGCCAAAGGGCCCCTTCATTGATCTTTATTTACTGACTCCTTTTCCTGTGTCCTCCAATAAATACCCCATAGTTTTCTCTGTCACTGAACCTATCAACTGAACTTTAAATTATCTTTTCTGAGGTAAAAAATTGTCATCTTCTCTGAATCAGATTTTACAATTCGTCAATTGTACAACACCATTGATTACTAAATTCACCTTAAACCTATCCCGGTCTTGAGCATAAAAAATTCATAGCATGCACAGTTCACTTGCAATATAGAAACAAAAGCATGTATTAAACATATCCATCCCCCACAAAGAGAGCACACCATACTATTGTGGAAGTAGATAGTGCCTGTTTGATAAGATTTTTAAACTGACTAAATGAAAATGAAGAAAAATAAATTATTTCTGCCTTCATCTTGAAATGGTTATAATAATCATGAGCAGTTGCTAGATATAAAGTAATACCAGATCCACTTTCCACCTTGTACAAATATATTTTTAAATATACAGATTTTCAATTAACACACAAGTAGTAATAATGCTGTTTCACCCTTATCACCTTGAAATAGAACAGAATGAGATGAATGGCATAAAATTTACAAAAATGTACAAATAATTAGAAAAAATTAGAAGAAAAGAACATTGCAGTTTTCCTGAGAGGTAAATAATTTTGCCAAACCCTAAATGCAAAAGAAAGCCTTAACTATCTATCAAGCACCTAGACATCAGAGGAAAGATTAGAGTAAGGAAAGAGAACTAAAAGACTAACTAGCTTTCTGGAAGCAAAGTATATCTTAGTAAATCCTAGGTATCGTTTATTATGAGGTTTTATTATGAGGTTTATGTGTGACTTATAGAAATGTTGATAAAGGAAACCAACTCCTAATTGTACCAGCAAGCCTACTTAGAGAATCGGATGTTTAAATGTTTCAATACCTAAGGCCAAAGTCTGTCAAGTTCCACGAAGAAAAAATAATTTGTGTGAAATGCCTTCATATGCTAGGGAAATGTGCTCCTGAAAAGGAGGGGCGCCAGAGAAAAAACAACATTCAAGAATAGTTGCCTTTAATAAATCTTCACCAATGTGTTACATCATTTAGGTTAGGTTAACTGAGTCTTAACTCCAGGAAAGGAAGAGATATTGGTAATAACTGGGAAGATTCATAACCACAATAACACACTTCACAAACATCTTCAAAATCTTGAGCCATATTTCATAACAGCTATTACCAGGAGTCTCTCATAACAGAGAAGACAGATTGCAAAAGGAGTTAAATGATCCAACACCCACTTGGTCAATACATAATTGTGTACAAGTACCATTTTGGCTAATTAATTATTGCTTTAGTTCCAAGATGAGTCTTTTACTCTTCAATCTCAAATTAAAAAATTTTTCCACTCTCTTTTATTCTTTTCTAAACTCTCCCTTAACATGATCTTTCCACTGGTTTTAAATTGTGACTTTTATAGAGTTACTGGGTTTATATGCCTTAAATATTTAAAGATATTAATCTAAACCTAGCCTAAGAATCTGCCACATAAATATGAACACACTTATTTAAATTAACAATAATTCTCTGGAACTCAAAATGGCATGATTACTATTATCTTTAGATGGGTAGAACAAAAATCTCTGTCCACAGCATCAAATATATAGCAATCATAATTTGTTCCAATTATTTAAATGATCATATATTTTGAAACATTTGAAGTCAGGAAACTGTAATGACCTGACTTTTCCTCTTGTTTTTCTGGATCTAGGAGATTTTTTATCTTATAGGAATAGAACCAAAATATATCAAATCAAATATTAGCATTTCTATATAATTACTTCATGTTTATTATAATTTTAAATTTTAAAAAGTATACAGTGTAGACATAGCACATATTATTAAAGGAATCAATGTAATAAATGGCAGATCCTATTCAGATTGTAAAAAATACAGAGTAGAACCAAATGACAACTAGTAGTAATATGAATGACTACATATGATCTTCTCTGCATATATTTTATGATACTTCCAAATTCTTCAAACACAGTACCCTGGGAAGCAAATCTATAAAGACTACATTAATGGATTTCTTTACCTTCTGGCTTCCACTTGAGTTGAGCCAAGAGAAGACACTAGGAGGAGAAGAGAGGTTAAAGAAGAGAGTGAGGTAGACTGAATAACGGCCCCTCAAAGATATCCACATCTTAATCCTTAGAACCTGTGAATATATTACTTTATATGAAAAAAGGGAATTTGTATGGGTAGAATTTTGAGATCGGGGAATTTGTCTGTACTACCCCGGGGAAAGAGAAAGTGTTGGTCACTCAGTCATGTCCGACTTTTTGCAACCCCATGGACTGTAGCCGCCAGGATCCACTGTCCATGGAATTCTGCAGGCAAGAACACTAGTGGGGTGCCATTTCCTTCTCCAGGGGATCTTCCTGACCCAGGGATTGAACCTGGGTCTTCTGCACAGCAGGAAGATTTTTTACTGTCTGAGCCACCAGGAAAACCTGGTGAGCTCAGTGTAATCACAAGGTTCTTTATAAGAGAGACAGGAGGGCTAGAGAGAGAGAATGAAGGCAATGCAAGGACAGAGGAGAGGTCTGAAAGTCAGAGAGAGACGTGAAGATGTTACCCTACTGGGTTTAGGGATAGAGGAAAGGGCCAAGAGCCAAGGAATGCTAGTACCCTCTAGAAGCTGAAAACGGCAAGGAAACAGATTGACCCCTGAATTCTTCAAGAAGAACACAGCCTTGCTAAAACCTTGATTTTGCCCAGTAGGACCTATGTAGGATTTCTGGCCTACAAGATTGTAAGATAATAAATTTATGTTATTGCAATCCACTGAGATTGTGAAGACTTGTATCACAGCAATAGGTCACTAATACTCAGAGCAAGTACAAGCTGTTTCTTCTCGCAGGTCCCTCCCTGCAATTCTGGCATCAGCCGAATGAGTTCCTCTAGTGAAGGAAGGCCTCAGCACCTATCAGATGGCCCTCTTCACGCTGTGTCCAGCTTCCCTGGGATCAATTACTTCATCCCCGCCCCTGTAGGCCTCAGGGCCAACCTGCAAGACCCTTGTTGGTTTCTTTAAGATTGGCCCAAACTTTAAGACTGACAAGGAAGTAAACTAACCGTTTCCTGCTGAGATCCTAAAACCCTGAAACATGCAACTGGGTCTTGAACAGAGACATCCAGATTTAGTCCTGCCAAGCATTACTCCATGCAGTTTATTTATGTGTCTATTACCATTTATTCATATGGTACCATATTCATCTGTTTAAATTCATTCTTTCAACCTACGTGTATTGATCGTCAGCTATGTGCCAGTCTTTGCACTATTACTGGACATACAACATTGAGTGAAGGTAGGCAAGAAACTGCCCTTCTACTATTTTCAATTTTATGGGGACATCCAAATCCAAATAACTGAATCTGGATACAGACCTGATACTCTTCACAAAAATTAAGTCACAACGGATCACAGACTAAATGTAAAATGCAAAACTATAACCCCCATGAAGATCATATAGGGGAAAACTTAGCTGACCTTTGATCCAGTGGGTGACTTTTAGAAACATCAAAGACAATTCATGAAAGGAATAATCGTTAACCTGGACTCCATTGAAATTAAATACTGTATCAATAGAATGAGAATAAAAGCCACAGAATGGGGGAAAATATTTGCAGAAGACATGTATAATAAAGAAATGTTATCCAAAATATACAAGAAAACTTTCAAAACTCAACAATAATAAAACAAACAATCCAAGTTAAAAAAAAAATGGCCAGAGACCTTAACAGATATCTTATCAAATAAGATATAAAGGTGGCAAATATCTAGAAAAAGATGCTCTCCACATTGTATGTCAGCAGGGAATTATGCAAATTAAAAAAAAAAATAAGATACCGGTACATGTCTATTAGAATGGCCAAAACCCAAGACACCACCACCGCCAAGTGCTGGTGAGAATATGGAACAACAGGAACCCACTTACTGCTGGAGGGGATATAAAATGGTGCAGCCACCATGGAAGACAGTTTGGTGTTTTTTTACAAAGCTAAACATACTCTAACCATTCGATCCAGCAGTTATGTGCTTTGTGTTCTTTCAGATTTGAACACTTGTCTTCACACAGAAACCTGAATACACAGATTATTATAGTGGCTTTATTCATAATTGCCTAAACTTGGACACAACCAAGATGTCCTTCAGTAGATGAATGGATTAAAAAAAATTAAAGTGGCACATTCAGACAACAGAACATTATTCAGCACTAACAAGAAATGAGCCCTCAAACCCCAAAAAGACAAGGAGAATACTTAACTGCATATTACTAAGTGAAAGAAGATAATTTTAAAAAGCTACATACTGCATGATTCCAACTATATGAAGTTCTGGGAAAGGCACGACTATGGAGATGTAAAAATATTAGTGATGTCAAGGGGTTACGGAGGGTAGTAGAGGGGTGAGTAGGCAGAGCAGATGGGAATTTTAGGGCAGTGAAAATACTCTGTGTGACACTGGGAAGGATGCATGTGTGTGTGTTAGTTGTTTGGTCGTGTCCGACTCTTTGCAACTCCATAGGCTGCAGCCCACCAGGCCCCTCTGTCCATGGGATTCTCCAGGCAAGAACACTGGAGTATGTTGCCATTTCCTTCTCCAAAAGGAACTATAGAAGAAAAGAAAGTGATGTCGCTCAGTCGTGTCTGACTCTTTGCGACCCCATGGACTGTAGCCTACAAGGCTCCTCCATCTGTGGAATTTCCCTCTCTGGAAGGATTCATACATATCATCAAACATTTTTGCAGACTCATAGAAGTGAACCCTAATGTGAACTATGGACTTTGAGTGATTATGATCAGATCAGATCAGATCAGTCGCTCAGTCATGTCCGACTCTTTGAGACCCCATGAATCGCAGCACACCAGGCCTCCCTGTCCATCACCAACTCCTGGAGTTCACTGAGACTCACGTCCATTGAGTCAGTGATGCCATCCAGCCATCTCATCCTCTGTTGTCCCCTTCTCCTCCTGCCCCCAATCCCTCCCAGCATCAGAGGCTTTACCAATGAGTCAACTCTTCGCATGAGGTGGCCAAAGTACTGGAGTTTCAGGTTTAGCCTCATTCCTTCCAAAGAAATCCCAGGGCTGATCTCCTTCAGAATGGACTGGTTGGATCTCCTTGCAGTCCAAGGGACTCTCAAGAGTCTTCTCCAACACCACAGTTCAAAAGCATCAATTCTTCAGCGCTCAGCCTTCACAGTCCTATTCTCACATCCATACATGACCACAGGAAAAACCATAGCCTTGACTAGACGAACATTTGTTGGCAAAGTAATGTCTCTGCTTTTGAATATGCCTTCTAGGTTGGTCATAACTTTCCTTCCAAGGAGTAAGCATCTTTTAATTTCATGGCTGCAGTCACCATCTGCAGTAATTTTGGAGCCCAGAAAAATAAAGTCTGACACTGTTTCCCCATCTATTTCCCATGAAGTGATGGAACTGGATGCCATGATCTTTGTTTTCTGAATGTTGAGCTTTAAGCCAACTTTTTCACTCTCCACTTTCACCTTCATCAAGATCCTAATGTAAATTCATAAACTATAACCAATGTTCCAACCATGGGTAGTGTTGGTCACAGAGGGGCTGATGCATGTGTGAGGACAATAGCTAAGGAGGAAACCTCTGTACCTTCTCAACTTTGCCATGAACTCAAAACTTCTAAAAAAAACTGAAGCTTAAAAAAAAACCCACAATAATCTACTCTTTTCTAAAAAGTAAATACCATTAAGACCCAGATCAAAGGGCTGTTTTGAGTCATATACATAGAGTGTTTAGGACAGTGCCAGACAAGTAAGGGCTCAGTGTGTCTTAGGTATAACTATTATTATTTGCCTTAATTGCACACTCATTTTCAAATGCAAAGCATGAATAAATGTTTATCCTACAAAGTCTCAAAAACTCAGACAAAGAATTGTAAAACAATGAAAAGAAATATATTTAAGTAACATAAAATATTTCCAAAAATATATTATGTTGGTACAAAAGTAATTGCGGTTTTGCATTGTTGAACTTTGCCATTTGATATTGAAACACATTTTAGAATAAATGTGATTATCTTATACATCATTTTAATGCCCATTTCTCATGGTTTTTTTTGCCAATGAATTATTACTTGCTGTTTATTTTATATTTATTTTAGACTATAGAATTGAAGTTAGACAAAAAGCAAATTTTAGTGAACTTTTTATTCAAGTCCAAAAAAAAAAAAGTGACAGTATTAGTTGCTTGGTCCCGTCTGACCTGTGCGACCCCGTGGCCTGTAGCCCAGCAGGCTCCTCTGTCCATGGAATTCTCCAGGCAAGAACACTGGAGTGGACTGCCATGCCCTCCTCCAGGGAAACTCCCCAACTCAGGGATTAAACCCAGTCTCCTGTGTTACAGGTGGGTTCTTTACTCTCTGAGCCATCAGGGAAGCCCAAAGTCAAACTTGCACCCCAAAAAAAGTCATAGTCCCTGTATAGTGATCTGCTGCTGGTCTGATCCACTACAACTTTCTGAATCCTGGCAGAGTCATTACATCTGAGAAGTATGTTCAGCAAATCAATGAAATGGACTAAAACTGGCAATGCCTGCAGCCAGCATTGGTAAATAGAATGGGCCCAATTCTTTTCCTCAACAATGCCCTACTGCATGTCACACAACCAAGGCTTCAAAAGCTGAACAAATTGAAATGCAAAGTTTTGCCTCATCTTCCATAATCACTTAACCTCTTGCCAGCCAACTACCACTTCTTCAGTATCTTGACAGTTTTTTGCAGGGAAAACCCTTCCACAGCCAGCAGGATGCTGAAACTGCTTTCCAAGATGCTTGTTGAATCCCAAAGCATGAATTTTTATGTTACAGGAATAAAGCTTATTTCTCAATGGCAAAAATCTGTTGATTGTAATAATTCCTTTTTTAATTAATAAAGATATGTTTGAGCCTAGTTATAATGATTTAAAATTCACGGTGCAAACCACAATTACTTTTTCATCAACCTGATGCATCTATCAAGCCATAAAATGAAATAATCATTTTTTAAAAATAATTTTCTCTTGTCCAAGTTAGCAATACAGAGGCACTTTAGTAATGGTAAAGAGGTTTCCCCAATCACCATTACAGAATTTGGAACAAGCTGAGTTGCAATAAGGATAAACTTATGGTCCTTAAGCGTACACTTTCAAATTGTTTTAAGGTTCACTTAATTAAATGAGGGTCTATACTACAATGCAAATGTTATACTATAGCTTTATCTCCAAATACTCTATCTAGATCAAAGTGTTTTTCATATATTGTCATGAGTTGTTATAATAAGAGTAAATCTGTAATCCAGGCCTATGAGTGGAAAATTTGTGCACAAAGGTAAAATAATATAAAAGCAAAAGAAGAAAGCAGCATTCCTAGTTTGAGAGAGGACATAAGGAGGTGACCACTGGGACCATAACTCTCCTTTTGGTTGAATTAATTGTTTCATTTATCCAGAGGGAAGTCAATAAACTAGCTTTTTCAAAGTGTAGGAAAAAAATTAGGTACAAGATTCCTGTCAAGTGCATCTTCAGCCAATTTTTTTTATGTTTCCACAAGATATGTTGCGATCTCCTTTTTTGTTTTAATTTTTCCTCAGAATCCCAGGTCAGATTTTATATAGATTCTCTTTTGTGCTATTTATAGAAAAGAAGTGTGAATCAAACTTTACAAACATTCCCAACCCAGGGATTGAACCCACGCCTCCCACACTGCAGGTGAATTCTTTACTAGCTGAACCAGAAGGGAAGCCTAAATATTGGAGTGGGTAGCTTGTCCCTTCTCCAGCAGATCTTCCTGACCCAGGAATGGAACTGGGGTCTCCTGCCTTGCAGGTGAATTCTTTATCAACTGAGCTCTCAGGGAAGCCCTATTCAGTGAATAGCTAGCCTAAATCATCCTAAGGATTGAAGAATATGAGATTCTTTGTGTGCATGTGAAGAACTGAATGGTCCCAATCAGGGATGATGTCATCAGACTAACATTCAAATTGGCTAGAAGGAAGAGAGCTAGTATTGGTAGCAGGCCGATTCTGTGCTTTTTTTTTTTTTTTTTTGACTGAAGTAGAAGATGTCTTTAAGCTGGCCCTTGCATCAAATCAAGAGCAAAGTTTCCAATTTATTAGGGGGAAAAAAAAGAAAGATTACCACTTAAAATTCAGAGTATTCCAGAAATGTACCCAGGACTTGTTTTGAGTAGATAGAGTAAGACACAGAGACACAAAAATGATTGCAATGAAGGATAATTTTTTTTTTTTCTATACTTACAGCCGCCTGGAAAGAGGAGACATGGCCCATGAGGCACAGAAACACCTGACTGAAATGAGCAGGCAGACAGATATGAGAACTGAGGGTGGGGGTTTCTACTTTGGTTTTCAGTATTCTAGGGAAGGAATGGGTGAAACAAGATAAGCAAGCAGAACAAATTATGATTGGATAGTTGGAATAATGTCAGTGGGCTCTGGCTATAGGAGAGGCTTCCAGTTGCCCATTACTTAGCCCTGTAGAAGATAGAGTCCCAGACTGTATAAGTTTGATAAAGGGAGACTTTTTTTTTTTTTTGATGGGGAGTCACAAAGGTCCATCTAGTCAAAGCTATGGTTTTTCCAGTGGTCATGTATGGATGTTAGAGTTGGACTATAAAGAAAGCTGAGCACTGAAGAATTGATGCTTTTGAACTATGGTGTTGGAAAAGACCCTTGAGAGTCCCTTGGACAGAAAGGAGATCCAAATAGTCCATCCTAAAGGAAATCAGTCCTGAGTGTTTGTTGGAAGGACTGATGCTGAAGCTGAAGCTCCAATACTGTGGCCACCTGATGTGAAGAACCGACTCATTGGAAAAGACCCTGATGCTGGGAAGGATTGAAGGCTGGAGGAGAAGGGGACGACAGAGGATGAGATGGTTGGATGGCATCACCGACTTGATGGACATGAATTTGAGTAAACTCCAGGAGTGGGTGATGGACAGGGAGGCCTGGCATACTGCAGTCCATGGGGCTGCAAAAAGTCGGACACAACTGAGCAGCTGAACAATATCCACTGACTGGGAGTTGGTTGGTTTGCACACCAAAGTGATGGTGGCAGGCAGTTTGTTAGCTCTTGGAATTGGTTAACTCTGGTGGGGTGGTTCCCCACTCCTCAAGGCCCAAAATGTCAAAGTACAAGTATAGATAAAATGAGAAATTGCAATTATTTCATAGCGCAAAGCAAGAAAAAGAAGGTTCTGTAAGCTCCATACTCTAGAAAATGTATTTTGGCATAAAATTCAAGAATTGGGATAACTAATAAGAGCACATCAGAATGCTAATGCTTGAAAAGCATGTTCTTTGGTTCCTTACTTTCCTGGATTTTGTCCGTCAACTTCCAGTCATACCACTGTCTCCAAACTCTAATCGCAGTCTCCTTATTCTAGTAGCATATTATCAGAAGTTTAAACATTTTCCCCCTAGTGTTCCCAGAACTAGAAAATGCTTGCAGGAGAAAATCCATGATAACTGTGAGGTTCACCTCATATGTTCCAACCCTTTCTAGGATTACAACAGCCCTCTAAACTCTTTCCTGTTTTATTTTCTTTTAGAGCCAGCAAATATTACCCTTAGGTATTACTTTTTGTCAAGTTTTTATAATTGCTATTATTATCAAGCTGCTACATTATGCTCTCCAAGCTTCCATTTTGAAGGATGCTTTTCATTGGATGGGTCACTTTCTTTCAGAACTCTGAATATATTTTCCCAGAGCCTTGTGTTTCCATTGTTCCCCTTGAGAAGCCAATTGTTGGGAAATTTGTTTCTTTGAGAACAATCTTATTAACTTCTCTGGTTTCTCTTAATATCTACTATTTCTCTTATTTCCTAATTTTACTATGAAGTGCACCAAGATACAGATTTGTTTTTATTTATATTGCTCTGATCCTATAAATAAGTCTTCTTAAATTTGTAACTTAGAATCTTTGTTCATTTTTGGAAAATTTTCAGCCAGTAAGTTCTCAAATATTGATGCTTTCCTATTCTCTCTCTCTCTCCTCTTTCTAGGACTCTAATTACATAAATATTCCATCTCCTCTTTGAAAATCTTACTCTCTTTCTCTTCTTGATTTTCCATTCTTTTTTCTCTCTATGCTTCAGTTCTTTATTCTAGCACTTTTTAACCTACCATTAACCATATCAATTATTTCCCTTAGCTATTTGGTTTTTTAGATTTCAGAATATATACTCATTCTGTATCTTTTAGTTCTGTAATAAAATTCTCAATTTTAGTTTTCTACTCTTTTGACTAAGCTAGTTATTTTAAGGTCTGTAACTTATGCTGTGTCATCTTGATCCTCTGTGGGAGTCTTTACAGTTCCCTTTGTTTTTCTTGATTTTCTACTATGATGACTTGTTTCCTCCTGGGCCTCATCTCTCAAATGACTTCACTGGGTTCACAGATCCATCCAGTGATGGTTTTCCTAGTTCCCAAATATATATTAGGAATGAACATACACAGATGTGGACAAAGTTCTCACAAGGCAAAACCTTCACTTTCAAGATAAGAAGCAAGTAAAGCCCTTGAAATACCTTCCCTCTGCTAAGATAGCAAGTTAATAATGCATCCTGGGGAAATGGCAGGGATTAATGCTACCCTGAAAGACTTAAATGATGCTACCATAGTAGCTTCATTTAATTCACCAGTCTGGTCCGTGTAAAAATTGAATAAATCACAGTGGATAATGATAGCCTGCTGCAAACTTAATCAAGTGATAGCCCCAACTATAACTGCTTCTCTTGATGTAGTATCTCACCTACAGCAAAGTAAAGTATTTCTATTTACATGGTATGTAAACACTGATCTGGTGAGAATTTTCTTTTTGATCATTATTAAAAGGAAAAAATCAAAATTGTTTTGCATTCACCTGAAGTCGACAACAGTCTATACTTCTGGCTTTACCTGAAGGCTGTTAATTACCTTGCTTTCTATCAGAATATTCTGTGAAGGAACAAGAACTACCTGAGCATATGAATTAATGTGATCCATCTGGTGAATAATACATTAATCCACTATATTGATGATATTAATAATTGATCCTGATAAAGAATAAATGGTAAGGGTTCTAAATTCCTTAATAAGAAGCATGCACTCACTCTAAAGAGTGAGAAGTAAGTATGAAAAAGGCCTGGTACATCGTACATACTCAGTTGCTCAGTCACTTCTGACTCTTTGTGACCCCATGACTGAGCTCCTCTGTCCATGGAATTCTCTAGGCAAGAATACAGGAGTGCATTGCCATTTCATCCTCCATGGGGTCTTCCAAACTCAGGGATCAAATTTGTGTTTCCTGCACTGGCAGGCGGATTCCTCACCACTGCACCACCTGAGAAGCCCTATTATGAAGTAAATGTTATCAAGCCCATTGCTACAGACTAAATGCCTGTGCCCCCTTAAATTTCATATGTTGGAAATGGAGTCCCCAGTGTGAGAGTACTGACATTTTGAGACAGGCCTCTGGAAAATGATTAGGTCGTAAGAGTATGAAGAAGATTTTAGAGAGCTCGTTTGCCCCTTCCGCCATACCAGGACACAGTGGGAAGATGGTTTTCTCTGAATTAGGAAGTGGTCCCCTCCCCTCTACTGGCACCTTGATCATGAACTTTTAGGCTTTAGAACTGTGAGAAATAAATCTTTGTTGTTTATAAAACACTATAATATTCTGCTATAGCAGCCTGAATGGACTAAGATACTCACCAAGTCACAAGATTAGGCAATGAAGAACCTGTGCGACAATCTATCATGTTACATGTAATATATTTGGAATTATGAGTCAGCATGTACAGAGACCACAAGTAAGTTGCAAAAATATTTTTAATTGAAAGCCAGAATTCTCCTTATTCCTTATCACTCTTTCACTGATGCCACTCCATCACCTCACATGCATGACCCTAAGGGTGTTCCCTGTGATGAAATGACAGAGCAGGACAGATATCAAATTGTGTTCAAAGATGGATCAGCTTGCTATATGGGTGTAAGTCAAAACTAGACTACTACTGGAATACTCCATTTAGGAGGGCCCCAAGGATCACAGTAAGGGTCCTTAAGGGCTAATTTTTAGATGACGAATCATGTCATCTCTTTTGGTTTAGAAAAAGAAGTGGCCTAAAGTATACTTGGGTCCTTGAGCAGTGGCAAAAGTTTTAAATCATTGATCGGGAGCTTGAAAAGAACAGTACTGGAGGGAGGGTATGGGGAAGGAGGAGGGAGGAGGGTTCAGGATGGGGAACACAGTATACCTGTGGTGGATTCATTTTGATGTTTGGCGAAACTAATACAATGTTGTAAAGTTTAAAAATAAAATAAAAGAAAAAAGAAAAGAACAGTATTGAAAGATAATTGAAGGAGCACACATATGGAACTTTGAGAATAGGTACAGAGTATGAGCAATTTTCCATGAGACACTATCCCATGGAGAAGAGCCAATAAAGAAGCAAATTTCAGGATAAGTCTTCTTTTCCTGAGAGATTGTCACCAATAAATTTTGTTAATAAGCTTCCCCACTTCAAATTCTACATCTAGGGAACCTGACCTCTGTCAACTGGAAATGAAACTATCCTGCTATCAAATAAAGACAAGAAACTAATCCTCTTAGACTGACATTTGAATGATGAAAAAAAATCTCTAAGAATGTTGAGCCACAATTCCAGGAAAATAAAAGACCCAGTAAAAAAATGGGCCAAAGAACTAAACAGACATTTCTCCAAAGAATATGTACAGATGTCTAACAAACACATGAAAAGATGCTCAACATCACTCATTATCAGAGAAATGCAAATCAAAACCACAATGAGGTACCATCTCATGCTGGTCAGAATGGCTGCTATCAAAAAGTCTACGCACAATAAATGGTGGAGAGGGTATGGAGAAAGGGAACCCTCTTACACTGTTGGTAGGAACGCAAACTAGTATAGTTTGCAAGCTAGTATAGTTTGTATCTCCACTCCAGAGAACAGTGTGGAGATTCCTTAAAAAACTGGAAATAGAATTGCCATACCACCCAGCAATCCCACTGCTGGGCATACAAACCGAGGAAACCAGAATTGAAGGAGACACGTGTACCCAAATGTTCATCACAGTACTGTTTATAATAGCCAGGACATGGAAGCAACCTAGATGTTCATCAGCAGACGAATGGATAAGAAAGCTGTGGTACATATACACAGTGGGATATTACTCAGCTATTAAAAAGAACACATTTGAATCAGTTCTAATGATGTGGATGAAACTGGAGACTATTATACAGAGTGAAGTAATTCAGAAAGAAAAACAGCAAGACAGTATATTAACACATATATATGGAATTTAGAAGAAGAGAAGGCAATGGCACCCCACTCCAGTACTCTTGCCTGGAAAATCCCATGGACAGAGGAGCCTGGTAGGCTGTGGTCCATGGGGTCGCTAAGAGTCAAACACAACTGAGCGACTTCACTTTCACTTTTCACTTTTATGGATTGGAGAAGGAAATGGCAACCCATTCCAGTGTTCTTGCCTGGAGAATCCCAGGGACGGGGGAGCCTGGTGGGCTGCTGTCTATGGGGTCGCACAGAGTTAGACACGACTGAAACGACACAGCAGCAGCAGCAATCCAGTTCCTCTGTAAATAAGTAAAGGAGATTTAAAAAGAAACACACACTCACACACCATGCAAATATTAGGACTTCCATCTCTGTCTACGTGTAAAATCATTAGAATTCAAATCTAAATAGATGTTTATATCAAGAAACTTATTCTGAAGTTTATATGGAAAGGCAAGAGCCCAGAATAGTGAACACAACATTGAAGAAGAACAAAGTCAGAGGACAGACACTATCTAACTTTGACTTTCTACAAAGCTGCAGTAATCAGAATAGCGTGATACTGGTGAAGGCAGACAAATAGATCAATGTAACAATGTACAGAGACCAAATAAAGACCCACATAAATGTTGTCTACTAATCTTTGACAAAGAAGCTTGGACAATCCTATGGAGAAAGGATAGTTTTTTCCAACAAACAGTGCTGACAATTGAACATCCACATGAAGACAAACAATAAAATGACATCTAAAAATATGGATTAGTATATACACTGACTTTACCACCTTCCAGACATTGAATTAACTCAAACTGAATTGTGATCAAAATCCAAAACAAAGTAATTTGCAGAAGATAACATGAGAGAACATTTATGTGACTTTGGGTTAAGTTTTATCTGTGAAAGATAAATTTATAAGTTTGTATTAAATAAAAAAAAGAAAAAAAACTTCCAATCCAGGAATTACACTGTGAAGGAAATGAAGAGGAAAGCCAAAGATGGGGAGAAATATTTGCAAAACATTTATCTAAAAAGGAACTTGAATGCAAAATATACAAATAACCCTCAAACTCAACAATGAAAAAACAACCATCCTAATTTTTAAAATTGGCCAAAAGATATATGCAGACATCTCATTGAAAAGATATGCAGATAATAAATAAACATATAAGAAATACTTGAAATCCCATCATCAGGTAATTTCAAATGAAAATAGCAATGAGATACTAGTGTACACCCATTAGAATGGCTAAAATCCAAAACACAAATAACACCAAGTGCTAAGAGGATATAAAATTCATTGCTGGTGGGAATGCAAAATGATACTGTAACTGAAGAAGAGAGTTTAGCTGTTTCTTACAAAGCTAAACATAGTCTTCTCATACAATCTCAACAATCATGCTCCTTGGTATTTACCCGAATGAGTTGAACACTTGCTTGCACACAAAAATCTGTGCACAAATGTTTATACATAATGCCAAAACATGGAAGCAATCAACACATTCTTTAATTGGCCAATAGATAAGCAAACTGTGATGCATCTCCACAATGGAATGTTAATCATTTAATAATAAAAAGAAATGAGCTATCAAGGTATGAAAAGACAAAAAGGAAGGTTACATGTGCATTCTTACATAAACGAAGCCAGTCTAAAAAGATTGCATCCTGTGTGATTCCAACTATATGGTGTTCTAAAAACAAAACTTTAGAGACATTAGAAAGATCAGTGTTTGCCGAGAGTTTGGTAGGGTTTAGTGGGGGGATAGGAGAGAAGAATAAAGAGGAACAAATAGGTAGAGAAAAGAGCATTTTTAGGGCATTAAAACTGATCTGTATGTACTGTAACAGTGGGTAATGGCATTATGCATTAGTCAAAATCCATATGACCATACAATAAAAAGAGTAAACTCTAATGTGAACTTTGGACCATAGTTAATAATAATGTATTGTATCAATATTGGTTCATCAACTCTAAGAAATATACTATACTCAAACAAGATTTTATTAATAGGGGAAACCTGGGAGAGGGAGAGGAAATATATGAGGACTTTTTTTACTTTATATTCAATTTTTTAAATAAACTTTAAACTTCTCTAAAAATATAGTTATTAAAAATTGGTTGATTAATCTCAATGAACATGAAATATAATTAGATATTGCTGAAAAGAAAGTTAGTGGATTACAAAATAATCTTTAAAATTGCAAAGAATGCAGCACACAGAAATAAAATTACAAAAATGATAAAAGAGAGGATTGAAGACATAAAAAAGTAACAACAAAAAAACTTAGCATATGCTCCAATTTAGGTATATGAAAAAAGTATAGAGATAGCAGATTAGTTGCAGTATTTTAAAGTATATTGGCTAAGAAATTCCTAGATTAATTAACTATATAAATCTTAAAATTCAGGTAGCACAAAAACTTGAAACAAGATTTCTTTTTTTAATCCACAAGTAAACACCTAGTCATAAAATTGTGGAAAACCAAAATTAAAGGATGGAGCTTTAAATGGTCATTCAGAGAGAAAAGAAATGACAATTAGATTGACAGCAGATTTATAATCATCAACAATGCAAACCAAAAGACAATGAAATGTTTCCCAAAAGTGAATAAGTGTAGCTCTCAATATTAAAAAATAGACAGACTGATCAAGACTTTAATACACAGAATAATTTTATGTAATATTGTATTTTAAAATATCACTGACATAAATAATAGTCCAAGAAAAATGTATAGCTAGCTAGCAAAATACGAAAAAGCTTTATAATGACTGAAATTATGTTCTTTTTAGTATCGAGGGATAAGAAAGTTATGCAGTTCAGCCAGGCGGATATCAATTGAAAGGAAAAATAGCTTAATAAAAGAGGTATTATTTAGTGAACCTATTATTAAGAAAAAATTACACATGTCAAGATCCAGTCTAAAAATCAGTTGAAAGGTAATATAATCTTTATATTAAAATACATGTTCAAATATTATTTAGATTTAAACAACATAGAAAATGAAACGGATTATTACAATAATCTTGTAGCACAATAAAATTTGAGAAGGATTTATGTGGAGAAATTTAACTATCAAATAAAACCAAACTTGAAAAAGGACTAATGAAACTGATAAAACTTTATATTAAATGTATCTATACCTGAAACACACACACAAAAAAATTGGCTTTTTAGTTTATCCTGTCTCATAAACTCTAATGAAAAACTGAATATATACATGTGACCAAAGGGAGCATAAACTTAGCACAGGGAGAGGGATGTGCTTTATGAAAAGAGGAGATGCTAAAATAGGTTATAAGATATAAAAAATCTATAGGAAATTTGATATGTGGATAAAAGGGTTTTCTTTAGGGCTTTGATACTAGCACATCCCTTGACAAAAAGCATCATTAAAGGAAAGACATGAAAACAACATAAAATAAAGAATAAATCCATATTTTTTCAAATGTATTATGTTAGAATTATACATTTATTCATATTTTTTACATTAGTTTTTAAGGTAAAATATAATGAATGAAGGGAAATGCAGAGAAAATGCAGCCTGCTCTGTGATTCAGATATGTGAATTCTAGGAGGCAAGAAACACAAATTCAATAACTTCAGGTAACTTAATAATTCATAGTTTGTGGAGATGTAATAAAGAAACAGTAACTACTGGAAAAGAAAAAGTGACTGAACATTGTTAACATTCATGGTCTTCAGAAAACATTGTAGCAAGGTTAACAAATGTAAACAAAAAGAAAGCAAACCGCATTTCAAACAGATGTTTCACTCCCAGACCCTCTAGGAATGAAATGAATTGCTGACCAAACACCAGAGTCTCTTTACTTTATCAAGTCATTTACACAACCAGAGGGGAGAAACGTTTGCATTTTAAAAAGAACAAGAGTTTCTTTTTTAATTAATTTATTTTAAATTGAAGGATAATTGCTTTACAGAAAGAAGGTAAGAATTTCTTAATAAATGTATTATTTTATCAAGTACATTGACTGATTTAATACAAATACCACAGTCTTAAAATATTTATATGTGATGTATATACAAGTATGCATAAATATCTAAGCTTAACTAGGAAGAAGGATCTAGGAAAATTTTCAAAATTAAAGAGTTGTTCTGTTTGAGTAAAGGCTGTCCATAAGTGATTATGTTATAAGTTTGCAATGATATTTGTAAAATAGCTACTGTTTTAAATGTTTTAAAAGAGATATTTTTCAGTTTAGTTCAGTCGCTCAGTAGTGTCCGACTCTTTGTGACCCCATGAATCGCAGCACGCCAGGCCTCCCTATCTATCACTAAAACTCACGTCCATTGAGTCGATGATGCCATCAAGCCATCTCATCCTCTGTTGTCCCCTTTTCCTCCTGCCCCCAATCCCTCCCAGCATCAGAGTCTTTTCCAACGAGTCAACTCTTCTCATGAAGTGGCCAAAGTACTGGAGTTTCAGCTTTAGCATCATTCCTTCCAAAGAAATCCCAGGGCTGATCTCCTTTAGGATGGACTGGTTGGATCTCCTTGCAGTCCAAGGGACTCTCAAGAGTCTTCTCCAACACCACAGCTCAAAAGCATCGATTCTTCAGTGCTCAGCTTTCTTCACAGTCCAACTCTCACATCCATACATGACCACAGGAAAAACCATAGCCTTGACTAGATGGACTTTTGTTGGCAAAGTAATGTCTCTGCTTTTGAATATGCTATCTAGGTTGGTCATAACTTTCCTTCCAAGGAGTAAGTGTCTTTTAATTTCATGGCTGCAGTCACCATCTGCAGTGATTTTGGAGCCCAAAAAAATAAAGTCTGACACTGTTTCCACTGTTTCCCCATCTGTTTCCCATGAAGTGATGGGACCAGATGCCATGATCTTTGTTTTCTGAATGTTGAGCTTTAAGCCAACTTTTTCACTCTCCTCTTTCACTTTCATCAGGAGGCTTTTTAGTCTCATCACTTCATTGCAAATAGATGGGGAAACAATGGAAATGGTAACAGACTGTTTGGGGGGACTCCAAAATCACTGCCGATGGTGACTACAGCCATGAAATTAAAAGACACTTGCTCTTTGGAAGAAAAGTTATAACCAACCTAGACATCATATTGTGGGCTTCCCTAGTGGCTCAGACGGTAAAGCGTCTGTCTGAAATGCAGGAGACCAGGGTTTGATCCCTGGGTTGGGAAGATTCCCTGGAGAAGAAAATGGAAGCCCACTCTAGTATTCTTGCCTGGAAAATCCCATGGACTGCAGAGCCTGGTAGGCTACCATCCATGGGGTCACAAAGAGTCGGACACGACTGAGCAACTTCACTTTCACTTTTCAGACAGCATATTAAAAAGCGGAGACATTACTTTGCTAACAAAAGTCCATCTAGTCAAAGCTTTAGTTTTTCCAGTTGTCATGTATGGATGTGAGAGTTGGACTGTGAAGAAAGCTGAGCGCCAAAGAATCGATGCTTTGAACTGTGGTGTTGAAGAAGACTCTTGAAAGTCCCTTGGACTGCAAGGAGATCCAACCAGTCCACCCTAAAGGAGATCAGTCCTGAATATTCATTGGAAGGAATGATGCTGAAGCTGAAACTCCAATACTTTGGCCTCCTGATGCGAAGAACTGACTCATTTGAAAAGGCCTTCATGCTGGGAAAGTTTGAAGGCAGGAGGAGAAGGGGATGACAGAGGATGAGACGGTTGGATGGCATCACCAACTCAATGGACATGAGTATGAGTAAACTCTGGGAGTTGTGATGGACAGGGAGGCCTGGCATGCTGCATTCTATGGGGTCACAGATAGTCAGACATGACTGAGCGACTGAACTGAACTGAACTAATCCTAATTATGTCATGCTATTGGGTATTTCTGCTTAAAAATACAAAGCCAACTGAACATTTTTCCTCTTTACAGGGTTCTAGATTTTTTGCTTAAATAATCCTTTATTTTTACTTGAATTACAATAATGTTTACAGAATATATCAGTATTTTTGAAGATTTTTTCCTGATTCAACATTTTTTGGAATTTAATTTTGCTTTTGATATGTGGAAGATTTAGTTCTCTTATCATTTCAAGGAGTTTTTCATATTATTGCCTTGAATAAAAATATCTGAATATTTATATATATATTTATATATGTATAAAATTTTTTGAACCCCTCTACAAATTTCTGATGAGATAGGAAACTGCTTATGTTAAATTTGTACATAAATATTAAGATTATAAAACTGATATTAGAGAAAAGACACTTATTTTATTATACAGGGAAAAAATTAGAAAATAAAAGGATTGTGTAGAAATACTCACTGAAATGCTTCAATGTTTATACTGGATTGCATGAACGATTTGTCTTTACATCTCCCTCCTCCATGACACAGGTATTTTGTTTGTTCTCTTTTGTTTTCATGGATAAAGAGCTTTTGATATTTCAAATAAACAGAAAATAGAACAAAACGTATAGTCAGACTGATTGGAGGTCAAAATACAGTTCAAGCTTTTATTAATTTATCTTGGGAAAGTTTCCTAGTTTCTCTGAGACTTAGCTTGCTCATCTGGTATGATTTAAGTGGGATAATGTAACACACTCAATATCAGCAAATGATAACCAATAAATGCCTCGTAGGTATTGTCTTTCAACATCTCCATAGCAACCACCTTAGTCCAAGCCACCTTTACCTATTTCTTATACTACTCGTATGACTTAAGTCATTCTCCATACAGTGATAGTGAAGAGAAGTTCATGCAAGGGTTACATACTAGACTGTCAGCAATTTTTGTAACATTGCAGAGGAGGGTATGTGAGTGAAGTTGTTTAGTCCTGATGTTTTCACTGTCAACTGAAATCATCAAGGCTGGTTCATCACAATGAACCATTAAGAGAAGAAAGGCTGATAAACAATGAAGATGAAAAGAGGTGTGGGAGGATGTGGAGAGAGACTGCCAACTAATGCAGATCTGTGTATCCTCTGCAGACTGACTTAGTGAGTAATGAATGGTCAACCACAAGATACAAAGTCATCAGTACTCCGTTTGGAACCGTAAGAGTAGATTGGGCTAGAACTGTACAATCTGTTAAGCAAACATTGTGCATGTCTGGAAAGGTTGTGTTCCATATGGAAGGACACAGTTAAGTCATGCTCACAGCAAGCACTCTGTCAGTGTGATAGGGTATAATGAGTCTGACTCCATGCTTTGTTGTATTTGCTTCTGACAGCTTTTAAGCCACTCAAGAGCATTAGGCTAAACAAAAGAAGCCAGATACAAAAGACTTCACATTGTATGATTCCAGTTACATGAAATGTCTAGGGAAGACAAAACTATAAAGAAACCAGAGCAGTGCTTGCCTGAAGCTGGCAAGGGGAACTCGGAGTGATTGCAAATGGACCCAAGGGAACTTTGTTGGGTTATGAAGTATTCTAGAACTGAATTGTAATAATGGTTGCAAAACTGTATATATTTACTTAAAAATCACTGAGCAGGACATTTATAGTAAGTAAACTGTATTCTCTGTAAATTATACCTTAATTTAAAAAATGCACTGGGGCGACTCAGAGGGATGGTACGGGGAGGGAGGAGGGATGAGGGTTCAGGATGGGGAACACGTGTATACCTGTGGTGGATTCATGTTGATATATGGCAAAGCCAATACAATATTGTAAAGTTAAACAATAAAATAAAAAATAAAAATAAATAAAAATTAGTTACTAGAAAAAAGACCTACAAAGTATAATCACCTTTGATATAATTAGATTCAAAAGACATGAAATTATATTTTAATAAATACAGTCTAAAATATAAAAAGTAAAATAGGAAAATGATATAACTGTATATGTTGTTTATTGGCTATATGGATATAATTGATACAGAGTTGCTATTGCACTAATTTTTAGAGTGATTCTCCATATTGAATGACTACTTAAATGGACACTTTAAAGAAACACTGTATTTTTCAATATTTAAAGTTTTTAACATGAAAAATTCATGTGTTTCTTGTTGCTGTTTTTGTTAACTCATCTAGATTGTGTTGACAATAATGCTACTAAAAATGGATTGTATAACCTAAACTGTTTTTATGTTTTACTTTATTAGCACTTATAGTGGTGAAAGCCAGTTTTAGTAGCAGAAGCCTGACTTGAAAGTTATATTGACTAAAGGAAAGAAATTTTAAAGCTGCAGTAAGAAATTCAGAATACAGTATCTGGAAATCTCTGGAAATAGGTTACATGGTTATTGCAAATCTGTAAGACTGAGTGGCTAGAGGACAGGCAGCTAAGTTTCAGCTTTAAAGTTTTATTGAGTTTTGAGTTTTGTGACAATGCCTCTATTACCTGCTCAAATAAAATTAAAGCAAAACAAAAAAGAATGAAGTATTTTTCTAAGTAGAATTGGAACTATCTCCAAGATGTATGAATAAGTAATACCAAGTACAAAATATTTCTAATGCAAGTGTGCATCTCTCTACTTTTAAATGTACACGTATGTACATTTATTTGCTTGCATTTGTGTAAAACATTTCTAGAATGATACAATCAAATAAACTATTTCAAGGATTGCCTCTAGTAGAGACTCTGGAAGACTTAGGTTAACTATGGGAAGATGACTTGCTTTTAATTTTTTCATTTTGTTACTGTTTTAAATATTTATTATGGATGTTTTACTTTTCAAAAGAAACAAAAATAAATATCTCCAGAAAATGCCTCAAATTTATCTCTTTCTTATATCCTTTTTTTCCCTAACAAAGCTTTACCTATACTCCAATACAGAGGTCTTTCTATATCATTATCCCCCCTTTTATTTTCATTCTAACGTGCTAATTATTCTTTTTGATGGAGATTTTGATGCTAAAGGAGAACTATGATTCCTTTGTAACTCTATACCAAAGGCAAGGTTTACTTTTTTATGACACACAATTTTGTATGACTATTGATTATCTAATTGGCAACATTCATTTCAATGTAGTTGATATATTAAAATATGCATATCTTCTTTTAGATTAAGACAAGTTTAATTAAAAAGAAAATGTCTCCAAAACAAACTACAAAAAGAATAAACTCTGTAGTTAACATTTGTTCAAAAGTACCTTTTGATGATCATTATGAAAAGAACATCAAAATAATTTTAAACTTTAATATGTATCACTTCATGTACTAAATTCACAATCAAAAACAAATTAATATAGAAGAAAGATCACTGACCTTAACTATTTTGAAATGAGCCTATTTGTCCCTTGCTTCTCAAGGTCAAACAAAATAATAAATTATATTATCAAAATAATTCAAATTTTAATGGGAAATACCTTTGTTCCAGGTGGAATCATATTTCTCATAAAATAAGGATAAACTCTGCGCCTTGGTGGTGCATGTATAGATACAAATAAGTTGATTCAAACTGGCAGGAGAACATTTCTATGGCCTATTTTAATAAATTTGGCAAATTTACGTCCTCTATGTTTTGATTTACTATCATAAATGGGGTTAATCTGATAACAAACTTCAGTTTATTCCACACTATAAATTAAAGACCAGCCCTATAAGGTTGCGCCATCAACCCAAGTAAAAGCAAAACGGTTGCACTGATCTTCTGACTTCATCTATTATAATGAAATAATTGTCGTTACTTTACAAGAGTCCTAAATTATTTAGTAAAAGTTTAAAATGCCAATCGTATCATTATTACATAGTTATATTTCCTTGCCAATGTACTTTTCTCACTTTTAACTTCATAAAATGATATTCTAAAGAGCTTCAGTGCTTAGAGAAAATGTCCCTGACATCTAAAATAAGTTTTTATGCTTATTTATTTTTTTTTAAAGGAGGAGTAACTATTTACTGGCTGTAACATTCACAAATCAGTTGTAACTGCTAGTTGAAATATTTACTTTACTTTCTGATCCAGAACCAGTTTATTAGTGGAAAATCTTGCTATGGTTGACAAAATAAACTTAAAAAAAAAAAAGTGTCATTTATTCAGAACAGTCAAAATGTAGTGGTTTATTAGATCATTTTAAAATTTCTCCAATTAAACAGAGTCCCTGGTAGCTCAGCTGGTAAAGAATCCGCCTGCAATGCAGGCGATTCTGGTTCAATTCCTGGGTCAGGAAGATCCCATAGAGAAGGGATAGGCTACCCACTCCACCATTCTTGGGCTTCCCTGGTAGCTCAGATGGTAAAGCATCTGCCCACAATGCTGGAGACCTGGGTTGGATCCCTGGGTTGGGAAGATCCCCTGGAGGAGGGCATGGCAACCCACTCCAGTATTCTTCTCTGGAAAATCCCTGTGGGCAGAGGAGCCTAGTGGACTATACAGTCCATGGTGTCACCAAGAGTTAGACGCGACTGAGTGACTAAGCACAAACAACTATAAGTTCTAATACCTTTGAGCAAACTAGAAGTTTGGAAATATGCTATTCATGTAAAAGATAGAACAATTATAAAATATGCAACCACCAGATCAGATCAGTCACTCAGTCGTGTCCGACTCTTTGCGACCCCGTGAATCGCAGCACGCCAGGCCTCCCTGTCCATCACCAACTCCCGGAGTTCACTGAGACTCATGATATGCAACCATAGAAAGCAATATATAATAAAAGAACAAAGAAATGCAGAGAGTGTTTGCAGCTAATATATGTCATTGTGGAGGAGTCACATTCACAAAAGAAAAATTCAGTGAATGCTGTACTTCTTACATATCAACTTTCAAAATCGAAGGGCCAAAAAGTCCCTAAACAGGATGAACAATTACTTTACTGTTATTATAAGAGATATAATTTAAAATATATTCAAAGGGATATGAAAATCACTGCTGTGTGTGTTTACAAACAGGTGAAAACTTTCAATAGTCAAATTGGCTCACAGACAATTTATATACTATTGCATTCTCTTTCATCAGTTTCAGCATTCCCATATTTAGCAGAGTTGTCCCAAAAGTTCCTTTATGTGAAAGCTCTTCTCAGATGTCCTCACAGCTAATATTCACTTCAAGTATGTGCTCAAATGTCATCTCATCTGGGAAACCTTCCCTAATCCACCTGTTAACTGCACCCTCCTTGACTTTTCTTCTCTCCCTCTGCTTTAGTTTTATTCTTAATATTTAACATAACCACCTAGATAGATAGAGATGTTAGATAGATAAGAGTTTTGTTTCCATTCCCGTCCCACCAAGAATACAGTTCCATGAGACAATGTGTACTTTTTTTTTCCCCACTCTGGTATTTCCAGTACCTAAATAGTACCTGACAAATAAAAGATGACCCAAACATCATCTCAATTTAATAAACAGAATACTGAGTAGAATTTGTCCAACAAATTACTGGAAATAGTTGAAGATGAGGGGTTTAAACAACCACAAACAACTAAATTTATTTTTTTAATTGAAGTATGTTTGACTTACAGTATATTATGCACCAAAGTTATTAAAATATTACTGACTATATTCCCTGTGCTATATATTATATTCCTATAACTTATTTTATAATTGGTAGTTGTACCTCTAAAACTCCTTCATCTATTTCAACAAGCCTCTATCTGCCTCCCCTCTGGCAATCACTGGTTTCTTCCCTTTATATGTGAGTTTGTTTCTCTTTTGTTCAATTTGTTTGTCTATTTCATTTTTTAGATTCCACATATAAGTGAAAATACAGTTTTTGTCTTTCTCGGTTTGAAAGCTAAGTTTCACTTAGCATAAAACCCTCCAGGTCAATCCATGTTTTTGCAAATTGCGAAATTTCATTCTTTTTTAACTCTGAGTAATATCTCATCCTGCATACATACCACATCTTCTTTACCCACTTATCTGTCAATGGGCATTTAGCTTGCTTCTCAGTTCAGCTGCTCAGTTGTGTCCAACTCTTTGCAACCCCATAGACTGCAGCACACCAGGCTTACCTGTCCATCACCAACTCCCAGAGCTTGCTCAAACTCATGTCCATTGAGTCGGTGATGTCATCTAATCAGCTCATCCCCTGTTGTCCCCTTTTCCTCCTGCCTTATATCTTGTCCAGCATCAGGATCTTTTCTAGTGAGTCTTTAGATTAGGCAGCCAAAGTACTGGAGCTTCAGCTTCAGTATCAGTCATTCCAATGAGTATTCGGGACTGATTGCTTTTAGGTTTGATCTCCTTGTAGTCCAAGGAAACCCAAGAATCTTCTCCAACGTCAAAGCTCAAAAGCATCAGTTCTTCGGTGTGCCGCTTTCTTTATGGTCCAACCCTCACATCCATACATGACTACTGGAAAAATCATAGCTTTGACTCAATGGACCTTTGTTGGCAAAATAATGTCTGTGCTTTTTAATATGCTTCCTAGATTGATTATAGCTTTTCTTCCAAGCAGTGTCTTGTAATTTCATGATTGCAGTCACCATCTACAGTGATTTTGGAGCCCAAAAATAGTCTGTCACTGTTTCCATTGTTTCCCCATCTATTTGCCATGAAGTGATGGGACCAGATGCCATGATCTTTGTTTTCTGAATGTTGAGTTTTAAGCCAACTTATTCACTCTCTTCTTTCACTTTCATCAAGAGGCTCTTTAGTTCTTCACTTTCTGCCATAATGGTGGTATCATCTGCGAATCTCAGGTTATTGATATTTCCCCTGGCAATCTTGATTCCAACTTGGGGTGCACATGTTTTTTGAAGCTAGTGTTATAGTTTTCTTTGGATAAATATTCAGGAGTGAAATTGCTAGGTCATATAGTAGTTCTATTTTTATTTTTTGGGGGGAAACTCTATACTGCTTTCTATAATGGCTACATTAATTTCCATTCCCATCAACAGTGCACAAGAGTTCCCGTTGCTCCACATCCTTGCCAGCACTTGCTATTTGTTGGCTTTTTGATGACAACCATTCAGACAGATGTGGAGTAATATTTCACTGTGACTTTGCATGCATTTCCCTGTTTATGAGTGATGGTGAGCATCTCTTCCCATGTCTGTTGGCCATCTGTATTTCTTTGGAAAAATGTCTAGAAAGATCTTATGGTTATTTTTCGATTAAATTGCTTATATTTTTGGTATTGAACATAATATCATTTGCAAATATATTCCCCATTCAGTAGGTTGCCTCTGTTTTCTTAATGGTTTCCCACATTGTGCAATGTAGTCCCATTTGTTTAATTTTGCTTTTGTTTCCCTTGTCTCAGAAGACCCAAAAATACTGCTAATACTGATGGGAAAGAACATATTGCCTCTGTTTTATTCTAGGCTTTTCAGAGCTTAGGTTCTTACATTTAAGTCTTTAATCTATTTGAGTTTATTTTTGTATATGTTGTGAGAAAAGAGCCTAGTCTTTTACATGTAGCTGTCTGGTTTTCCTAATGCTACTTATTGAAGAGACTGTCTCTCTTACATTATATATTCCTGCCTCCTTTGTTACAGATCAACTAACCATTATTGTGCATGGGTATTTGCTGGACTGTCTATTCTCTTGCATTAATTTATGAGTTTTTTTTTTTTTTGCACCAGTACCATGCTATTTTGTTAATTAGTTTTTCATTGAGAGTTGAAGGTCTTATCCTAGAAGTATAACTCATAGTGGGAACTCTGACAGACAGCAAGTGGTAGGTTTATGTTTTTTGTTGGAGACAACATGCCAATTAAATAAGTAGATCATTCTCTATTCCTTTAGATGACTGATTACCTGTTTGGCATAAATCATTATAAGAAAATTTTCATAGAAATAATGCAAGGATTTCTGTATTCTGTATTAGAACAATATCAACAATAGAGAGTAAAAAAATATGACTTTCAGATCCTGGGAACCTGCCAACCATATGGAAGGCAACAGAATCCAGTGTGGTATAGTAATTAAGAGAAGAACCTGGAATATCTGCTACTTTCAAAATTTAGGTCTGACATTGGTAACAATAGAATCTTAGGACCAATTTACTTAACCTCTGTAAATTACTTTCCTCATCTATAACAGCAGTACTTACTTTATAGAGATATAGCAAGAATCCAATTTTTTTAAATCAACAGAAGGCACTTACCACTGCTTAGCAATTAGCAAGGCCTATATAAATGTGAGTTATGGCTGTTTCCATCACTGTTTCCATTGTTTTCTCCATCTATTTGCCATGAAGGGATAAGATCAGATACCATGATCTTAGTTTTTTGAATGTTGAGTTTTAAGCCAGGTTTTTCACTCTCCTCTTTCACCTTCATCAAGAGGTTCCTTAGTTCCTCTTCACTTTCTGCCATAAGGGTGGTGTCATCTGCATATCTGAGGTTATTGATACTTCTCCCGGCAATCTTGATTCCAGCTTGAGCTTCATCCAGCCATTTTGCATGATGTACTCTACATATAAGTTAAATAAACAGGGTGAGAATATACAGTCTTGATGTACTCTTTTCCCAATATGGAACCAATCTGCTGACCCGTATCTGATTTTAATTGTTGCTTCTTAACCTCCATATAGATTTCTCAGGAGGCAGGTGAGGAGGTCTGGCTTTGCCTTCTCTTTAAGAATTTTCCACGGTGTGTTGTGATTCACATAGTAAAAGACTGGCATAGTCAATAAAGCAAAAGTATATGCTTTTATGGAACTCTTTTGCTTTTTCTATGATCCAACATTTGTTGGCAATTTGATCTCTGGTTCCTCTGCCTTTTATAAATCCAGCTTGAACATCTGGAAGTTCTCATTTCACACAGTGTTGAAGCCTCACTTGCAGAACTTTGAGCATCAATTTTGAAGCCTGTGAGATGAGTGCAAATGTGCAGTAGTTTGAACATTCTTTAACATTGCCTTTCTTTGAGATAGGAATGAAAACTGACCTTTTCCAGTCCTGTGGCCACTGCTGAGTTTTCCAAATTGGCTGACATATTTAGTGCAGCACTTTCACACCATCCTCTTTTAGGATTTGAAATAGCTCAACTGGAATTCCATCACCTCCAGTAAGTAGCTCTCTTCATAGCTGCTACTGCTAAGTCACTTCAGTCATGTCTGACTCTGTGCGACCCCATAGACGGCAGCCCACCAGGCTCCCCCGTCCCTGGGATTCTCCAGGCAAGAACACTGGAGTGGGTTGCCATTTCCTTCTCCAATGCATGAAAATGAAAAGTGAAAGTGAAGTCACTCAGTCGTGTCTGACCCTCAGCGACCCCATGGACTGCAGCCTTCCAAGCTCCTCCATCCATGGGATTTTCCAGGCAAGAGTACTGGAGTGGGGTGCCATTGCCTTCTCCAAGAGATGTTTCCTAAGACCCACTTGACTTTGCATTCCAGGATGTCTGGCTCTAGGTGAGTGATCACACCATCATGGTTATCTGGGTCATGAAGATCTTTTTTGTACAGTTCTTCTGTGTCTTCTTGCCACCTCTTCTTAGTATCTTCTGCTTTGTTAGGTCCATACTGTTTCTGTCCTTTATTGTGCCCATGTTTGCATGAAATGTTCCCTTGGTATCTCTAATTTTATTGAAGAAATCTCTGGTCTTTCCCATCCTATTGTTTTCCTCTATTTCTTTGCATTGATCACTGAGGAAGGCTTTCTTATCTCTCCTTGCTATTCTTTGGAACTCTGCATTCAGATGGGTATATCTTTCCTTTTCTCCTATTGGAAACAGTGACAGACTTTATTTTCTTTTGATCCAAAATCACTGCAGATGATGACTGCAGCCATGAAATTAAAAGATGCTTACTCCTTGGGAAAAAAAGCTATGAACAAGATAAACATTAAAAAACAGAGACATTACTTTGCCAACAAAGGTCTATCTAGTCAAAGCTATGGTTTTTCCAGCAGTCATGTATGGTTGTGAGAGTCAGACAATAAAGGAAACTGAGCGCTGAAGAATTGATGCTTTTGAACTGTGGTGTTGGAGAAAACTCTTGAAGAGTCCCTTGAACTGCAAGGAGATCAAACTAGTCAATTCTTATCAGTCCTGATTATTCATTGGAAGGACTGATGCTGAAGCTGAAGCTCCAACACTTTGACCACTTGATGTGAAGAACTGACTCATTGGAAAGACTGATGCTGGGCAAGATGAAGGCAGGAAGAGACAGGGATGACAGAGGATGAGATGGCTGGATGACATCACCAACTCAGTGGATATGAGTTTGAGTGGGCTCAGGGAGTTTGTGATGGACAGGGAGGCCTGGTGTGCTGCTTTCCATGACAGCACAAAGAGTTGGACATGACTGAGTGACTGAACTGAACTGAACTGAATATCATTTTTATGGTCAGGGCATGTGTCTTTTTTTTTTAAGCAAATAATTAATGAATGACATTAAGGTCTTACTCACTGAGTATTTCACAAGTATCTGCTTATTACAGAACTTTAGTAGACACTACTCAGAGAAATACAAATGTACATTTTTTTTTTTAATTCCTAGACTGAGAGTTCCCACAGATGGAAGACAGGGGTGGAGGAGTCTATATTTTCATTGCTTTATTTTTAGCATCTGACATAGAACATGTAGATAATAAATACTGCTGAATCAATGAATGAATGATGAACCCTTAAACTTAATTACCAATATTTTCATAATTAACTCCCATTTAACTATACTCTTATTTCTTAACTCATCTTTTCTCTTAGATAAGTCCCAATACATATATAATTGTTCTTCAGCCTAGAAAAGTATATATTTCTCCCTCAAGAAAACAGTAGTTTGGTCCCTCTGTCCTAAAGGTCACTAAAATAACTTGGATTATTATTGCCCTTTAGAACACCCTAAGTTTCTTCTCAAGCCCTAAGTTTCTCTCTGACTATGCCCTTTCCCTGGCAGCCCACTGCAGTGTTCTTGCCTGGAGAATCCCAGGGACAGGGGAACCTGGTGGGCTGCCGTCTCTGGGGTCACACAGAGTCAGACACGACTGAAGCGACTTAGCAGAAACAGCAGCATGCCCTTTCCCAACATCTTAATTGTCCATGACAATAAGACAAAATAAGAGTTGGCCCTTTTTCTGGAGGGGGAATTTTTTTTAACCCTCTGATTTCATGTTTCCCATAAGAAACACCCAGAATATGGCACAAGTCAATGTAGTTGGGTATGCGTCATTATGATCGCATAGGAATTGTAATTCTCATAAAGTATACTCTTTTATGCAGTGACTAGGACAAAGCAGAGTTCACTATTACTCACATTAAGAATCTAGCTAGATTTTGTATCCCTAGGAAATGATTCAGTCCCTAACGTATATCTGGAGTGATTGTTCAGTAAGTGATTGTTGACTGTTGAATCATTACTTCAAAATGCAAGACTAATATAAAATAAGAATAAAATTTTCTATGATTTTTATGATTAGAATAAATATGGAAAGGATATACTTATGAAAGGCAATGTTAGAAAAAACAGGAAGAATGCAATGTATGTAAAAGAGTATCCCTGATGTCTCAATGAACTGACAAATCTTGAAAAGTTTTTTTTTTTAATTTCTAGGAAATAGGAGTCATTAATAGTTTTGTACTTGAAGTCATAAGAAGAATAAAATTTTAAGTTCAAGACAAAGTTGATAACTCAAGACCAAACTTCATTGTCTAAAACAATTTAAAAGTATTGTAGTTCAGTCACTTGAGTAAAGGACTGAAAAATATTTATTGAAATGTTAACATTCTTATATTTCTCCTTTTGTTCTTTTCAGTCTTCACTCACTTTCCTCCCTCAAGAAAATGTACCTTTATCAGCCCATTCTCTGAAAGTTCATGCAGGGACTTAAAGAATGAGTGGAAAGAATCTTCCTCACTTCCAAGATGACCAAGGAAAGAAGGAACAATGGTCATGCCAAAAGGGGCATGGTCACGTGCAGCCTATTCACTGTACCAACTATGCCTGATGCATGTCCAAGGACAAGGCCATTGAGAGGCCATCACTTGGAACACAGGAGAGGCTGCAGCCATCAGGACATTTCTGAAGGAGTGTTTTTGATGCCTATATGCTTCCCAAGCCATACACAAAACTACAGTACTGCGAGAGTTGTGCCAATCACATTATAGTCAGGAATCATTCTTGCTAAGTCAGGAAGGGCTGGACACCTCCATCCACCCTAATTTAGATCTGTGGGTGCTGTCCCAAGAGCTCCACCAAAACCTGTGTAAGGATATAAGTATTTCTTTAAGCAAGAAATACTGTTCAGTGAAAAGATAAGAAAATGGAAATTATACTTAAAAAATAAAGAATGAATAGAAATAAACAAGACTAAAGAGGCAGGAAAAAATTCAAGATATAGGAATCTTCATGACTTAAAATTCAGGCAAATTTTTGGAGAGGAAGGATGAAAGATTCAAAAAATAAGAGGTTTATAAGAATCTGAAGGTGGTGAACAAAAACGGAAAGGAAAAAAGGATGGCTTTTGGAAGTATTTATGGGATAAATTTGATTAAAGCTTATTTGAGAGATACAAGTTTACTAGTATCACATAGCAATTATTTTTGTTCTATTTTAATGATACTAAAACTGGGCCATCTGGATCTCTAAGGTGATATTAGGAAAATGCTTAATGGATTGGAAACAGGAGTTGCTAGAAAAAAAGGATTCTAACATTAGTTAGTTATCAATTATTACATGTATTATTCTATTTATAAACAGGTATTTTTTTAATTTAATGCTCACAGCCATACTGTGATTACAAGTAAGTGAACCAAGATTCATAAAGACTAATTAACCCACAATGACAAGGAATGAATGTAAGATTCATACCCAGATATCCTATTCTGAATTTTATGAGCTACATCTTGCAACTTCTGTATAAGCCACAAAAATTGATATGTCAATGAAGCAAACTAATCACCAATCCTAATAAAATATAAATAGCAAACAAATTATTTAGATTAGATCTGCTATAAATATTTGGACTGAAAATGCCACCTTTTCAATATAATACTGAAAATATTGTTGTTTAGTAGAAGTTAACATATCAGTATTAAGCAAAGCATTTTAGAAAATGCCTGTCTTAAGAAAACTCCTTTCACACATTAAATGTCTGTTTGATACCACTCCCACTGTGCATAATGCAATTCATAGTTCATAATGCAATTCATCATGTTGTAATGATACAGAAATAGTCCAATTTTATTTCTTTCCATATACCTGTAATTGATCTGGAAAGAAGTTGCTGGATTTGAAATCTCAGCTGGCAAGTAGAAAATGAATGGGCAAGCAGCTCTTTTAGTCATCTGCTTGCCTCTTGGCTGGCCTAATTAAATTTTATCCAGTCAGGAAATCTCCAGTAGTAAATTCTTCTGTTACTCTGAAACACTATAAACATTTTCCCTGAAATGTTATTCACTTCATCATAATGGAGTCTTTGGGAGGTATCCCCCAACATATAAATAAATTTTAAAATGTATTCTCAACTCTCAGATCACTGTATACATTATGGGATCATATAATTTGCTTGTCTCTGCTATTTTCCAACATAATCATATCAATTTATGCCATACAAACCATTAAAACACAATAAAAAAGGTCATGAGGTGAATTCTATCTTGTAAAGCTTTTACATGTAATAAGTCAATTTTGTTATCAAATGTGCAAATGATGAAGGAAAAATGACTATATGATGAAGGAAATAAGAATATATGATGAAGAAAATTCAATGTAAGTGTAAAATGCTGATTTTGCATGCACTCTATCAGATCTTGGAAAGGTAAACATTTATAACTATAAATTAATATTAAAATAACCTTAGTATAATATAGCTGTTTATCTTGATTTGAGGACACATAGGAGGAAATTGGTTAAAACTTAAGGGAGATTTCTTGATAGTAGAGGTAGTTAAACTGGTGCACTACTGGAAAGATTTTTAAATAAAAGTAATTTTCCTTTCTGAAATTTTTTCAACATGGTATAACCCACAAATACATGCATGTTCTGCCCCCACTGTATAATACAATATGATATAATATCATATACATATATATGCATAAGAAAAGACAAAAGTTATAGACCCTGCCTACACAGAACTTCAATCTAATTGTAGACTGCATAAAATAATTAATAAAACCAAGGTGTAAACACGAGGGGGCTTCCCTGGTGGCTCTAAGAATCTGCCTGCAATGTGGGAGACCTGGGTTCAATCTCTGGGTTGGGAAGATCCTCTGGAGAAGGAAATGACAACACAAGACAAATAAGTAAATACACTTAAGAACAGAAAGGCTAGGATGACTGCTGCTGGGAGAGGAGAGGACGGTATGACAGAATTTAAAATGGAACTTATATGATGAATGTAATAAAGGGGGAAAGATGGAATGAATTTAAACAGAATTAAATTAGGAAAACACAGGGCATAAGACAGTAACATGTCAGACATTGCTTTGGAGTAGAACATTTAAAAATATTTAGAGATAAATTTTAACAGTAGTTTAGGACCAAGCCCTAAAGATCTTTGGATACCAGGTTAAGAAGTATTATTTTTTCTTTTGATAAATGGGAAATTTTGTGGCCAAAGTCACGTTGGGCAAAGATTACTATGATAAGACTTGACATTGTATTGGGAAGTCTAGAAAGTTAAAAGGACAAAGAATCAGAAAAAAAAACACTATTTAGGAAATTATGATAGATATTCTAGTTTGGCTGCCTTGGCACCCATTCCAATTTCCTTCTTATTCAATTCAGTTCAGTTCAGTAGCTCAGTTGTGTCCAGCTCTGCGACACCATGAACCGCAGCACGCCAGGCCTCCCTGTCCATCACCAACTCCTGGAGTTCACTCAGACTCACGTCCATCGAGTCAGTGATGCCATCCAGCCATCTCATCCTCTGTCATCCCCTTCTCCTCCTGCCCCCAATCCCTCCCAGAATCAGAGTCTTTTCCAATGAGTCAACTCTTCACATCAGGTGGCCAAAGTACTGGAGTTTCAGCTTTAGCATCATTCCTTCCAAAGAAATCCCAGGGCTGATCTCCTTCAGAATGCACTGGTTGGACCTCCTGACAGTGCAAGGGACTCTCAAGAATCTTCTCCAACACCACAGTTCAAAAGCATCGATTCTTCGGTGCTCAGCCTTCTTCACAGTCCAACTCTCACATCCATACATGACCACAGGAAAAACCATAGCCTTGACTAGATGGACCTTTGTTGGCAAAGTAATGTCTCTGCTTTTCAAAATGCTATCTAGGTTGGTAATAACTTTTCTTCCAAAGAGTAAGCGTCTTTTAATTTCATGGTTTCAGTCACCATCTGCAGTGATTTTGGAGCCCATAAAAATAAAGTCTGACACTGTTTCCACTGTTTCCCCACCTATTTCCCATGAAGTGGTGGGACCAGATGCCATGATCTTCATTTTCTGAAAGTTGAGCTTTAAGCCAACTTTTTCACTCTCCACTTTCACTTTCATCAAGAAGCTTTTTAGTTCCTCTTCTCTTTCTGCCATAAGGGTGGTGTCATCTGCATATCTGAGGTTACTGATATTTCTCCTGGCAATCTTGATTCCAGCTTGTGGTTCTTCCAGCCCAGCGTTTCTCATGATGTACTCTGCATATAAGTTAAATAAGCAGAGTGACAATATACAGCCTTGACGAACTCCTTTTCCTATTTGGAGCCAGTCTGTTGTTCCATGTCCAGTTCTAACTGTTGCTTCCTGACCTGCATATAGGTTTCTCAAGAGGCCAGTCAGGTGGTCTGGTATTCCCATCTCTCAAACAATTTTCCACAGTTTATTGTGATCCACACAGTCAAAGGCTTTGGCATAGTCAATAAAGCAGAAACAGATGTTTTTCTGGAACTCTCTTGCTTTTTCCATGATCCAGCGGATGTTGGCAATTGGATCTCCGGTTCCTCTGCCTTTTCTAAAACCAGCTTGAACATCTGGAAGTTCACGGTTCACGTATTGCTGAAGCCTGGCTTGTAGAATTTTGAGCATTACTTTACTAATGTGTGAGATGAGTGCAATTGTATGGTAATTTGAGCATTCTTTGGCATTGCCTTTCTTTGGGATTGGAATGAAAACTGACCTTTTCCAGTCCTATGGCCACTGCTGAATTTTCCAAATTTGCTGGCATATTGAGTGCAGCACTTTCACAGCATCATCTTTCAGGATTTGGAATAGCTCAACTGGAATGCCATCACCTCCACTAGCTTTGTTCATAGTGATGCTTTCTAAGGCCCGCTTGACTTTACATTCCAGGATGTCTGGCTCTAGGTGAGTGATCACACCATCGTGATTATCTTGGTCTTGAAGATCTTTTTTGTATAGTTCTTCTGTGTATTCATGCCACCTCTTCTTAATATCTTCTGCTTCTGTTAGGTCCATACCATTTCTGTCTTTTATCGAGCTCATCTTTGCATGATATGTTCCCTTGGTATCTCTAATTTTCTTGAAGAGATCTCTAGTCTTTCCCATTTTGTTGTTTTCCTCTATTTCTTTGAATTGTCCACTGAGGAAGGCTTTCTTATCTCTTGTTGCTATTCTTTGGAACTCTGCATTCAGATGCTTATATCTTTCCTTTTCTCCTTTGCTTTTCGCTTCTCTTCTTTTCACAGCTATTTGTAAGGCCTGCTCAGACAGCCATTTTGCTTTTTTGCATTTCTTTTCCATGGGGATTGTCTTGATCCCTGTCTCCTGTACAATGTCACAAACCTCCATCCATAGTTCATCAGGCACTCTATCAGATCTAGGCCCTTAAATATATTTCACTTCCACTGTATAATCATAAGGGATTTTATTCAGGTCATATCTGAATGGTCTAGTGGTTTTCCCTACTTTCTTCAATTTAAGTCTGAATTTGGCAAGAAGTATTTCATGATCTGAGCCACAGTCAGTCCCTGGTCTTGTTTTGTTGACTGTATAGAGCTTCTCCATCTTTTGCTGCAAAGAATATAATCAATCTGATTTTGGTGTTGACCATCTGGTGATGTCCATGTGTAGAGTCTTCTCTTGTGTTGTTGGAAGATGGTGTTTGCTATGATCAGCGCATTTTCTTGGCAAAACTCTATTAGTCTTTGCCCTGCTTCATTCCGTATTGCAAGGCCAAATTTGCCTGTTACTCCAGGTGTTTCTTGACTTCCTACTTTTGCATTCCAGTCCCCTATAATGAAAAGGACATCTCTTTTGGGTGTTAGTTCTAAAAGGTCTTGTAGGTCTTCATAGAACTGTTAAACTTCAGCTTCTTCAGCGTTACTTGTTGGGGCATAGACTTGGATTACTGTGATATTGAATGGTTTGCCTTGGAAACGAACAGAGATCATTCTGTTGTTTTTGAGATTGCATCCAAGTACTGCATTTCAGACTCTTTTGTTGACCATGATGGTTACTCCATTTCTTTTGAGGGATTCCTGCCTGCAGTATTAGACATAATGGTCATCTGAGTTAAATTCACCCATTCCAGTCCATTTTAGTTCGCTGACTCCTAGAATGTCGACGTTCATTCTTGCCTCTCTTGCTCGACCACTTCCAATTTGCCTTGATCATGGACCTGACATTCCAGGTTCCTATGCAATATTGCTCTTTACAGCATCAGACCTTGCTTCTATCACCTGTCACATCCACAGCTGGGTATTGTTTTTGCTTTGGCTCCATCCCTTCATTCTTTCTGGAGTTATTTCTCCACTGATCTCCAGTAGTATATTGGGCACCTACCGACCTAGGGTGTTCCTCTTTCAGTATCCTATCATTTTGCGTTTTCATACTGTTCATGGGTTCTCAAGTCAAGAATACTGAAGTGGTTTGCTATTCCCTTCTCCAGTGGACCACATTCTGTCAGACCTCTCCACCATGACCTGCCCGTCTTGGGTGGCCCCACGGGCATGGCTTAGTTTCATTGAGTTAGACAAGCCTGTGGTCCTAGTGTGATTAGATTGACTAGTTTTCTGTGATTATGGTTTCAGTGTGTCTGCCCTCTGATGCCCTCTTGCAACACCTACCGTCTTACTTGGGTTTCTCTTACCTTGGACGTGGGGTATCTCTTCATGGCTGCTCCAGCTAAGCGCAGGTGCTGCTCCTTACCTTGGACAAGGGGTATGAATATATAGATTCATAAAATTAATAGAATCAGCAATCATCTTATGTCTAGCTTTCTTGTTATGTGACTTAAAAGAAAAAAAGAAATGAACCTCTATTTGGTTACACTGCTCTAAAGTTGCAGCCAAAGAATCTGACACAGAAGCTATTAAAAACAATCCAGAGGTCAAGAAGAGCATCCAAAACCAAGTTACAGTGGAGGATAGGAAAACACCAGTGAGTTTTCCCATGGCTGATTACATACAGGAATTACACTTTAGAAGGGATATGTTGATCAGTGCTGTAACGCTGAGGCCATGCATAATCACAGCGTCTTAACATACCCCACTGAAATAGATCAAAGGGTTTCCACCCAGCATGTCATCTCTTAGAGACCTAATGTTGTCCTCTCATACTCACATGTTGAAGCCCTAGCCTTCAATGTGTCTATATTTACAGATATGTCTTTGAAAGTCAAAGTGATAATTGCTCAGTCGTGTCCAACTCTTTGAGACCACATGGACTGTAGCCCAGATGTTAGTCATATAGTAATTACACAAATAATTATAGGCTTTACATTGGAATAAGTCCTATGATGGAAGATGTACACTGGTTTCATGAGACTATTATCTTATAAAATAAGGGGATTTGACTTTTAGGAAAATAGGCATAGCTGGAAGGTTTTTTTTTGTTTGTTTGTTTTTTGTTTGTTTGTTTGTTTTGGCTTAAACAATATAGATTTATCTTCTCCTAGTTCTGGAGCTTGGAAGACTAAAATCAAGACACTTTCAGGGTTATTTTCTCCTGAGGGCCCTCTCTTTGGCTAACAGGCCACTTTCTCACTGTGTCTGCCTGTGACCTTTCCTCTGGGCATACACATCCTTGATGTTACTTCTTTTTCTTATGACACCAGTCCTATTGGTGGGACCAGGGACCAGTATGACCTCATGTGACTTTAATTACCTCTTTAAAGAAATATCTATAGGGCTTCCCTGGTGGCTCAGATGGTAAAAAATCTGCCTGCAATGAGGGAGACCCAGGTTCAAACCCTGGGTCAGGAAGATCCTCTGGAGAAGGAAATGCCAACCCACTGCAGGATTCTTGCCTGGAGATTCCCATGGACAGAGGAGCTGGGCGGGCTACAGTCCATAGGGTCGCAAAGAGTTGGCACGACTGAAGTGACTTAGCATGCACACATGCATGATTAACATCTATCTATCAAACTTGAATGTCTGTGGTCTTACAGAGCATGTTACATTTCTGACAACTAAGGAAATAAATACCTGTGTAATGATTGATTATTCTGAATCAATTCCAGGAAAATGAAGCTCCATGAGCTCAAGAGCAATGTCCATTCTGATTCAGTGTTGTAATATCAAGAATAAATGAATGATCAAGATAAGAAAGACAAAGTAGAAGAAGTACTGCCTACTTTGAAAAAGTTCTGGAAATAGATGGTGGTGCTGATTGCAGAAGAGTGTGAATGCATTTACTGCATTCACAAAACTGCAATCTCAAAAATAGCTAAGATAGTGGATTTATGTCATATATACTTTATTATAATAAAAATGTTCAAAAAAATAATAAAAACTCAACTGAACTGATTTGACCCAGATCTGCTATATGTTTGTTGCATATGGTATATGACATATATTAGATCTGTATATATAAGCTGTTTGTGACTTTAGACATAGCCTTAACCTCTTGACCTGTCTTCTGATTTGAAAAAAGGAGGTATTATTCATGACTTCACAGGAATTAAATATAATAACCAGACTTTGACAAGTAGCAGGTGTTTTATTAGGTTTCCTTTGTAGCTCAGATGGTAAAGAATCTGCCTGCAATGCAGAAGACCCAGGTTAGATCCTTGGGTCAGAAGATCCCCTGAAGAAGGAAATGGCAATCCACTCCAATATTCTTGCCAGGAGAATTCCATGGACAGAGAAACCTGGTCGGCTACAGTCCATGGGATCACAAATATTTGGACACAACTAAGCAACTAATAAAACATGATGGAGGTGTTTTATTAGTACAGAATTTGTTGGATTTATGTATATTGAGAAGATATCTCAGAGTTACTTAAATAGGTATAATGTTTCCATGACAGCCTTAAGGAGTGTTGGCAAGCAGATTTTTTTACTTGCATAAATGGATCATAGTGATGAGAATTAAGTGGAGGGTTTAATTTGGCTACTTCAAAAGCATAGCAGTACCATTTAAATTCATCTTGAACCAAGGATATCCAAATGTTTGATCCAAGTTTTCAGAAATAGTTTGCTTTAGTAATGGGAATAAAACTTATTTCTTTCCATTTTTGTCAATTACACTGTCTCTCTTAACCTAATTTATCTTCCATATTGTAGAAGGAAAAGTCTTCTCAAAGGGAAATTGAACATCTGTATCAAACAACACTGAAATGAAATTTTGTCCTGGCAATTGTAACTGCTGTTTCATCTCACTGTGGGCAGGGCAAATGTTCTGTTCTTTGAAAAGAAAATGTACCTGCACACAGTTCTATTATAATTTTTCATTTTAAAAAAATCCAACTTTTCAAAGCCGTGTTCTATACTACAGCTTTAAAAAAGAGAAAAATTCTGGGCCTGGAATGCCTGTTAGCTCACATTTCATTGAACAATGTCACTCTCACTGGTTGAAGAACAGAAGAGATGTAGGTCTGAAAGGATTACAATGCACATCTGGCTGTTCCATGGTTGAATTAAAATGTGAATAAACCCACCCCATATGGTATCACTCACTAGCATTAGTTTAGGTGAACTTTTTAAAAAAAGTAAAATGCTAAGAAAAGAGTAACTTGGCACTCTCATTGTATCAGTTACAGTATATCAAAATCAGAAGGAAGACAATCTGCATCAATGTATATGCAATCTATATGCAATCGTATTTGTTCATTTGAATATGTCACATACCTACTGAGGCATATTAATTTGTTAAGAGCTTATCAGGTTCCAGTTTCTTCTTCAGTTCAGTTCAGTTCAGTCACTCAGTTGTGTACGACCCTTTGCAACCCCATGAATCGCAGCACGCCAGGCCTCCCTGTCCATCACTAACTCCCAGAGTTTACTCAAACTCATGTCCATTGAGTTGGTGATGCCATCCATCCATCCTCTCTTGTCCCCTTCTCCTCCTGCCCTCAATCCCTCCCAGCATCAGGATCTTTTCCAATGAGTCAACTCTTTGCATGAAGTGGCCAAAGTATTGGAGTTTCAGCTTCAGCATCAGTCCTTCCAATGAACACCCAGGACTGATCTCCTTTAGAATAGACTGGTTGGATCGCCTTGCAGTCCAAGGGACTCTCAAGAGTCTTCTCCAACACCACACTTCAAAAGCATCAATTCTTCGGCGCTCAGCCTTCTTCACAGTCCAACTCTCACATCCATACATGACCACTGGAAAAACCATAGCCTCGACTACATGGACCTTTGTTGGCAAAGTAATGTCTGCTTCTGAATATGCTGTCTAGGTTGGTCATAACTTTCCTTCCAAGGACTAAGCATCTTTTAATTTCATGGCTGCAATCACATCTACAGTGATTTTGGAGCCCAAAAAAATAAAGTCTGACACTGTTTCCACTGTTTCCCCATCTATTTGCCATGAAGTGATGGGACCAGATACTACGATCTTCGTTTTCTGAATGTTGAGCTTTAAGCCAACTTTTTCACTCTCCTCTTTGTCAAACTCAAAATTAAAATGTAAAAGCAATTTAAAAATTCAACAGGGCTTATATAACACTTTGCATTAACAAATGGAGTAGTTAGGAGAGGGAATTAATGTGGCATTTTGCAATTCTTTGTAAGCAATGAACATATCAACTCCAAAGCAAAAAGAAAATAAAGTCTTGGTAAAATAACTCTCTAATCATTACCTGTTCCATCATCACTCTTTAGCAATGACAGCTATACTTTAAATATTGTTATAATAGTCATGTCTCTACTGGACCAAGAGAGAAGTTAGCAGACATAGTGTGAGAGAGAGGGAGTCAGAAAGGGACCTAGAAGCCCTCAGTGCTTGTCCAAGCATCTACTACAGGTACTTTAAGCCCCAGAACACAGGGATATGCTTTGAGAACAAGGTTAGCAGAGGATGGATCCATAGGCTTGTCTTTTCTCTGCATATCTTCTTTGAAAATATATGGTAACAGTAGGGAGAGAGCTCAGGATTTGAGGCACGTGAGCAAGCCCCCACACCTCCCTCACACACACACACACACACACATGAAAGTAGGATGCACTTTGATAATATCTAGCTGGAGCTAAATATTTAAATTCTTGGAATCAGGAATAGGCCCTATTCCCTGTATATTCCTGGCAAATAGTACCTGTACCATGGTGGGCCTGTAAACATACTTTCTTATTTTTTTATTTTTTTTATTTATTTATTTTTTAATGTTGAAAAAAAATTTAAATTCTTTATTGAATTGGTAATAATATTCCTTCTGTTTTTTTTTTTGATTGTCTATTTATTTTATTTTTTTTTTTGAAATTTCAAATTTTTATTTCTTTCTTTTTTTTAATTTAATTTTATTTTTTAAACTTTACATAATTGTATTAGTTTTGCCAAATATCAAAATGAATCCACATACTTTCTTATTTTTTTAATTTATTTTTGCTGTTAAGAAATGAAGACAGTTAGAAGTCAAGTCACAAGGGTCTTACACTGCCACATGAAGTAGACTGAACTTTACGCTGTAAAAGCAGTGAAATAAAGGCAAGTCACTATGTTCTCTGAGCATCATTTCACGGTCCTGCTAATTCTATCCTCCTGTTAAGTCTTACCCAACTCCAGATACTGAGAAATTTCTGTAGTTAGTCACCAAAGAAAGTAAGTAGGTCAAGACAACTACAGATAACTGCAACTTCTCACATCCCAAAGAAGACAAGGGGGGTGACCTGTTTGCATCTTGCTGCAATGTGCATTCCTTGGTCCAAAGCCTCTGATTTCCTCAGTTTCTCAGCTGAGAGGTAAAGCCACTGAATGGGTAGCATTTATCCAGGCTCATTTTGAAAGTAAGAAGAATTAATTCAGGTATGCTGATACTTATTGTATTTGATGGGCCATAGGGATAAATTCCTTTAGTTCAGTTCAGTCGCTCAATCATGTCCAACTCTTTGCAATCCCATAGACTGCAGCACGCCAGGCTTCCCTGTTCATCACCAACTCCTGGAGCTTGCTCAGACTCATGTCCATCAAGTTGGTGATGACAGCCAACCATCTCATCCTCTGTCATCCCCTTCTCCTCCTGCCTTCAATCTTGCCCAGCATCAGGGTTTTTTTTCCAATGATTCAGTTCTTTGCATCAGTTGGTCAAAGTATTGGTGCTATAGCTTCAACATCAGTCCTTCCAATGAATATTCAGGAGTGATTTCCTTTAGGATTGACTGGTTTGATCTCCCTGAAGTTCAAGGGACTCTCAGGAGTCTTCTCCAACATCACAGTTCAAAAACCTCAATTTTTTGGTGTTCAGCTTTCTTTATAGTCCAACTCTCACATCCATCCATGACCACTGGAAAAACCACAGCTTTGACTAAATGGACCTTTGTTGACAAAGTAATGTCTCTGCTTTATAATATGCTGTCTAAGTTTGCCATAGCTTTTCTTCCAAGGAGCAAGTGTCTTTCTAATTTCATGGCTGCAGTCACCTTCTGCAGTGATTTTTTAGCCCGAGAAAATACAGTCTGTCACTGTTTCCATTGTTTCCCCATCTATTTGCCATGAAGTGATGGGACCAGATGCCATGATCTTCATTTTTTTGACTATGGAATCTTGTACAAGTATCAAAATAATTGTGGTCGATTAACCAATTAGCTTGAAAGTTGGGGTAAAATCTCACACTCTTCACAGTGCTTGATACTTGATTATGGTAATCAGAGCAGACTGAGCAGGCCATAGCTCCCTAAATTTAGAACTATGACATTTTGGACTGGACTGTTCTTTGTTGTGAAGATCTGAACCGTGCACTTTGCAGCAGGTTGATCAGCACCGTTCTCTACCAACTAGATGCCAGTAGCACCCCATCATCGTGACAATCAAAAATGTTTCCAAACAAAGCCAAATGTCCCCCAAGTAGACACTATTGAGAACTTCTGGAGTAGGGAAAGATGAGTTTGAGGGATCAGCCAGGATTTCAATACAAAGGTGTGAACCAGGAGAGACATAATACAGAAGACAAATTCAAGACCTATTTTGTGGTCTGATTAACACGTACGTGTGTGCATGCTAAGTCACTCAGTCATGTCTGACTCTTTGCAACCCCATGGACTATATAGCCTGCTAGGCTCCTCTGTCCATGGAATTTTCACAGCAAGCATATTGGGGCAGGTTGCCATTTCCACCTCCAGGGGATCTTCCTGACCCAGGGGTCGAACCCACATCTCCTTCATCTCCTGAATCGCCAGGCAAGTACTATACCACTGCGCCACCTGGGAAGTCTCCTGATTAACACAATGTTGTCAAAATAGTGAACCAACATTTCTGTGGAAACCCCAGATTATTATCATCCTTTGGGCTGTACTATGACAGAGCAGAGCAAATGACATAGTCTCAGGGCAATATTAAAAATGCATGCAGCTGTCTACCCAGATGAATCCAAACTGCTTTTGATCTTTTTTCCTGATAGGAATTGCGGGGAGGTGGGGGGGCAGCATTTGCCAGTTCTGTAGGCACTTTCCATGTTCCAGAGGCCATATTGATCTACTTCAGTAGAGATGTCATAGCAACCATGACAACTGCAGCTGGGGCTAACTTTACCGTATTCCACTATCATCCTCTGTGACACACTTGGTTTGCAATGGAACTGAGCTGGTGAATTAAATGGAAATATGGTAAGTGCCACAACCCCTGTATTCTTTATGTCTTTGAGGATATCTCTGCTGCTGCTGCTGCTGCTGCTGCTGCTGCTAAGTCACTTCAGTTGTGTCTGACTCTGTGTGACCCCATAGACGGAAGCCCACCAGGCTCCGCCGTCCCTGGGATTCTCCAGGCAAGAACACTGGAGTGGGTTGCCATTTCCTTCTCCAATGCATGAAAGTGAAAAGTGACAGTGAAGTCGCTCAGTCGTGTCCGACTCTTTGCGACCCCATGGACTGCAGCCCACCAGGCTTCTCCATCCATGGGATTTTCCAGGCAAGAGTACTGGAGTGGGGTGCCATTGCCTTCTCCGAAAGATATCACTAAATAGAGCCAAATCTTTTCCAACTGAAATTGAACATTGTTTTTGATTTACCATCTTGGTCACAGTCAAAGTAGGGTTAATTTCAGTGGCTTCCACTTTTACTTTCCTACCATGATAATTCCTTTTCACTGTTCATGGACCCAGTACAAATGTTATGCTGGCTGCTAACTACAATCAGTCCAATTATGCCCTCAAAGATGAAGGGAATGACCCAAGGTTTGGTCCATAAACCTTTTAGATCTTTGTGAAATGAGCTTTCACCAAAACTTCATTAGGGCCCCCATATACCCTTATTTAAAAAGAGAGGGGGAGGTGACCTTTTTGGCCCCCTGAATCAAACATAAGCTTAGACCCTGTCCCCCAACCATCATCAAATAATTTGAGTACTGTCTTTTTTCAAAGCCAAGTCATTATTCTGGAAAATGGCCATAGATCCCCTTGCAGAGGACTGGGATAATTGCTAAGACATGCTATGGGATATAGGGTCTTTTCCTAAAGGGACTGGTCTCCTTTTCATTCTATGGCCTCTGGGTTTGAGAACTAGGTCAAGTGTGGAATCTGGGAAAATACTTATAAATTTCCATTGCAATGAAAGACTTTAACTTTCTTTCCCTTGTTCTTGACTTTCCCTGGCTCTATGAGGCAATCAGTATCCTTGATTGCCATTCAACTATCTCAAACTTAGCACAATCATAATCTCAAACCTAGCATATAGTAGCCAAATACATAAATCCCAGTCAATCAAGGCTTTCTAATTTCCATGCTGTCCATGCTCCTCCACACTGTATTTCATCTTGGTTTTGACTATTAAGTGCTATCACCTTACCTCTGGTATTTGGTATTCCTATCAACCCCACAATACCAGGGGCCCAGATCTACAGTACATATAGATGCTATATGTACTATACATACTAAGTTGCTTCAGTCATGTCCAGCTCTTTGTGACTCTATGGATTGTAGTCCACCAGGCTCCTCCATGGGATTCTCCAGGCAAGAAAACTGGAGTGGATTTCCATGCCTTCCTCCAGGAATCTTCACAACTGAGGGATTGAAACTGCATCTCTTACATCTCCTGCATTGGCAAGCGGGTTCTTTACCACTAGCACCACCTGGGAAGCCCCAGATCCATAGTAATCTGCTGGTAAATTCCTAACTATGCATATATTCCCTTCATTGATGTGTTCATGTTGCTTATGGGAAGAAATAATCATGCTGTATCTACAAAAGCACATAGGCAGCTATGTGTTTTCTGGACATTATTAATCAATTATAATACCCCTGTTCTCTGAGACTTTTGACCACTTGATCAATAATTCTCTAAAGCAGTTCCACAGCACTACCTCACTTACTAGAAGTCATGATTGTCTCCATACTTCAAAAGAGCAGTTCCAGATACAGAATGAAATAGGCTCCAATTATCCTCCTTTTGAATCCTGAGTCATGAGGGGATGCCCTCATCTCAATAGACTTTAAAATTATCCATTTATAAATCATCTATCTATATTTATTTATATTCAATCTACTTAAACTGAAAAAAAACAACTGTTTACCCATTTCTCCATCACTGCCCCCCCCCAATCTCTTGCACCCACCAACCTACTCTCTGTATATATGAGCTTGGTTTTCTGCTTGTTTCTTTAAGATTCCACATATAAGAAAGATCACAAGGTATTTATCTCTGTCTGACTTATTTCACTTATTTATATATCCAAAATATATTCTGTATTACTGTTAAAATCTATTTTCAGATATGTTCCCCTGGTTCTTATCAGCCTATATTAACCAGATCTGCAGCTTTTAATAAGCAATCTTGTTTTGTATCAGGGACAGTACTTCTTTCAAGTAACTGCTTCTCTGGTGAATCAATACTTCCCTGATAAAATTTGATCCCAGTTATTGGTGGTTTAGAAGCAATGGAAGGATTCAAGGACATAATAAATGGAAAGAAAGCATCATCTTTTCAAAATTTAACCTCAGGTGAACTCTTTGCATGATATTCCAGCATTAGAAGCTATTCTTCTCTATTAAAGTGTACACGGCTCATTGGCTTATAGGATTCAGAATAATCTAGGGATTTAATATTATCAAGTGCCCCAGGACTCAGGGTTTTGCTATTATCTATCAGGATTTTGATTTTACGTTTAGAACTTAGGAAATTCTGATTTTAGCAAAAGTTAGGAAATTTTCCATTAATTCCATTAAGTTTTCCATTAATACAAATTCAACCTTCTTTATCACTCTGTTTGTCTCACTATTAGTACCTGTGTCTGATTTTTATAATATATTCTCTGGTTATGTGAAATAAGTATTTTTTTTAATGCTGTCATGGAACTTATGATTATTCCTTGAGTCGATAGGTGAACTGAGACTTCCAATTTGTTCTTTCAACATTTCAATGGCAACTAACAGCCAACAATATTTCAAATATTATAACTACCATCATGTCTATATCATTCAAGTACTAGAGACACTGCATCAATGACGGCTTCTTCTATGTGTATTCAGTCTCAGTTCCCTGTAAATGAGCTTTAGTAATTTTGATATGACACCATGTCAGGAATGATCATCACTCTAGCGATTACTTGAAATAGCCATTAGTGATTCAATTCCACAGCCCTACCCTGAGGGTCTGTATACTAAGACCACTTCTGGTACCACTTATTATAGATTGGGTTTCCCAAGAAGCATCCTTGGAAACATAATTTAATGAAAGTAGTCATTTGCAAGGTGACCCCAGGAAGCACTGACAGAAGGGTGGGGAAATGAGACCGGAAGGATAAAAAAGCAAAAAGGATGCCATATGGATCAGGTAACAGCAAAAGCCACTTGGAGCTCAATCCCAGTGGGAAACACTGAGTAACAGGGTAACACATACCTTGAGGTTATCCCGTCTGATGTCAGTGAGCTAGGCTAGTTTTCCATCACTTACCATCAGTCAGTCATTGAATGAGGGCTGTTCATGGAGGGATAAATATTAACTATCTGGCAATACTAGCCTGCCCAGCTCATATGTAAAGAAAGTTAGTGACATAAGAACAAGGCTTTAGGTAAGAGGTGCAGGTGTTTCCGTTTGAAAGCTATCAGTTTACTATGCAGGATAATAATACAAACCAAGGAAATACAAGCAGACCATTTTCTGTGACTGCTACCTTTGGTCATTTCAAGTCAGAAACAGCCTTACTTCTGTATTTAAAATGCCCATACCATATAACACTCAACTCTTTCAATGTGAATCAAAATCAAGGCTACTCCACCTCCCTCTGGGAAGAGGATAACCATTGTCTTTCTATCTAAACTCCTTTCCCCATGTTATTTTGCTGTCCCTAGTTTCTGAGCCTTCCAGAGCTGGAAAATAGAAAGGAGGGGAGTTGGAGGTGACTGGCAAGTTCCAGCTTGGTTGGAAATGTCACAAGCTGGAAATGTGTCAAGTGCTCTCTGGACTCAGACAATGCATAAAATCTTCTCTTTAATGAACACTCTTGTGGACTCTCGCACTAGGGCCCTTGACATGCAATCTTTCCTGACTCATAGCTTTCTCCTCCTGCAGGCAAAAGAAATCCTTGGCTATAGTTTCTCTGTCCTGAGGCTTGTCTACCTCTCTAGGAGGCCCTATGAGGCAGCATTTATGATACCTCCCATGCTGGTCCTCTGTGGTACATGTGGACCCCATCCATTCACAGAAAACATTCCTGATCCCTCTAACCCTGACAAACTCTAAAAATGCAGGTGACCCATGCAGCCACCTCTCCTTTCCCTTTCCACTGAGGGGAAAACCAGCCCATTTTTGCTTTTAGATATTCCCACGTGGGACTTGGACATTAGTTCTTTGCATCCCTCAGATCACAGGAAGCATCTGTATATGCAACTCTCTTAATGGTTCTATTGAAGTTTCTTGCTAGGTTTAAAGTAGTAGGCAGAAATCCTCGACCTCTTTCCCAGGATTGGGGGGATGGGATTTTTCCAAAATATTCTCTCCACAAACTCTTTCCTAAACTCTTTTGTCCACTCTCTATACCCACAGTGTATGTAAGGGACTTCTAAGAACTATATAACAAATGCTTGGCCACCTACTTTTTGCAAAACCTTCATGGTAGTCTACCTTATAATTCACTGTGGCTTCTGATACCTACTGTAATAAGACCATACACAAAATTGAGACATAAAGATCCAATTTTAGAATCTTAATATAGGTATAAAAAAATCAAACAATTCCTAGAAATTCAAACCGTAGTTGTAGAAATACATATAATACAAATTCATTATAGAAAAAATAGGGGGAAAAAAAGTACAGAGAAAAAGAAAAACAAGCTCCATAATTCCAGCTACCACAGATAATCAACAATATATCATTTTGATTTTATTTCTATCCAGTTGTCTTTTATTCTGTGCATGGTTCTTTACATATTATGATAATTCTATGTACAGTTCCCCATAAGGATTTCCTATTACTCAAGTCTGTCATTTTCCATAGGATTCTAAGCACTTCACAAATTGAATTAATAGGGATAAAGTAGCCCAAAGAAGTGATGTGGCACAATTTATTTCACTCTTCCTATATTCCCATTGTTAAGAATTATGACTGGCTCCACATTTTAGTAATTTTAAGTATAAATACCATAAATATTTTTTCTGCCCTAACATTTTTTCCCCTAGATTCTAGGTTTAGAATCTAATCACAGAGGCATAATTATTAGCTTAAAAGGAAACCCTCAAGATTTAAAGCCTTCTCACTGGTCTAAAACCAGGACCCCTCCACTGTTGTTTTATTGACAAGGTGACCACTGAAAAAGCTGAACGAGGGTCAGAATGGACAGACCCCAGGCCTCACTCTAGTGGCCACTGCTGAGACCTTTGTAAGGACAGGTAGGAAAGGAGTCCATGGTACAAGGACCCTCACACCTGACAGGTACTTTCCTGGGATAATTTTGGCTAAAATAATCACACTCAGTTTGTAGACTTAAGAACTGAAATACTATTTGAGACTCAGTTATGTAAGACAGCAGCAAAACCACAAAACCTTTCAAGTCGTGAAGAAGCGAAGTGGGCTCAGTGGATCTGCTGCAGACTGCCCTATCTAAGATGAGAAGTCACTACTCATCCTCAGATAGGCTTGTCACATTTAGCAAACAAAAATACAGATGTCCAGTTCAATTAGAATTTCAGATAAGAAGAGATAAATCTCTACTTATTTAATATAACTATACACCAATTACTGCATGGGATAGACTTATGTCCACACATTGTTTGTTGTTTACCTAAATTTTAATTTAACCAGGCATCCTGTATTTTATCCGACAGCTCTATCCTCACCCAGCTGCTACCATCCAAGAGGGTGGGCCTAGGATTGCTAGATATTCAAATCTCTCAAGAGCTACCAATAATCTGAAAGTTCTTACAATGTCTCCTTATTTAATGTTAGCCACATGTCTCTTAAATGTTAGCAACTAGGTCAAAATGTTTCCCAAACATCTGGAAGCCAATGATGGCAGTAAGCCCTCAGTTAGGGACCTCTAACATTAGATGATGATCCGGAATACAGACTAAAACCTATCGACCATTGGAAGGAACAGTTCTAATGCTTAGTAATCATGTTTTCTTTATGTCAGCGATTTTCTGAGAGCAGCTGGAGACAAGGGAAAGATGGGAAAAGCCATGTGGACACAATACCTCAGAGGAAGTTGGATAAGAGAGAGGAAGATTGGAATAACGTTGGAGAAGAGAGACTGTGGACACCATACACAAATTCTTCGTAGAGCCAGTCTTGTGCCTTAGAAAAGGCAGTGTGTGCCCTTGACAGTTAAACACATTTAACTAACCGTAGTCATGTCAACCATTTTCAGGTAATAGCAAGGAAAATACAAATTCTCCCTTTATTTAAACCTCACAATGAAGAGCTTCCACAGAAGACAATGAAAAGTTAACTGAGCTAATGTTTACTAGAATGAAACAAAATGTAGTTTCATTTTCAACCTATATTTGTTAATTACACGTTTCTTCTGTACTAATATTGGAACAATTTTAATTGAAAAATCTCCTTATACTAGGTAAGAAAGATTTTCTCCGATGGTGTGCAAGCCACAACTTCCTAATTAAAATAAAATAATGACTTTCCAGTTAACTGTAGGAAAGACATTTAGAGAATTACCATGAAGCACTTCAGAGCAACACCACTAAAAATGATGAATATAGGTAGCTGAACATTTGCTGTTGCTAAATTGAATTCAGTGGATAGGTGAACGAGTTTTTATTTACTTGACGCCAAGCCTTGACGCATTCATATAAATTGTCTGGTATGTGCAGTGTTATGAGTCAAATAGCTTTGCTTCTGTAAAATAATTCTCGATGCAGAGTTCTCTGGCTGTAATTTCTAGAGTTCTATATTAAGCACATAGAATTAAATTCTTACTTTTGCTTAAATAGTAGTAACAGTGTTTGCATGTGTGTAGGCTAAGTTGCCTCGGTCCTGTCTGACTTTTTGGGACACTATGGACTGTAGTCCACCATGCTCCTCTGTCCATGGGATTCTCCAGGCAAAAATACTGGGGTGGGTTGCCATGCCCTCCTGCAGGGGATCTTCCCCACCCAGGGATTGGGCAGGGGTCTCTTATGTCTCCTTCATTGACAGCCGGGTTCTTTACCACTGCTGCTGCTGCTAAGTCACTTCAGTCGTGTCCGACTCTGTGCGACCCCATAGATGGCAGCCCACTAGGCTCCTCTGTCCCTGGGATTCCCCAGGCAAGAATACTGGAGTGGGTTGCCATTTCCTTCTCCAATGCATGAAAGTGAAACGTGAAAGTGAAGTCTCTCAGTCGTGCCCTACTCTTAGCGACCCCATGGACTGCAGCCTTCCAGGCTCCTCCGTCCATGGGATTTTCCAGGCAAGAGTACTGGAGTGGGGTTCCATCGCCTTCCCCAATGCATGAAAGTGAAAAGTGAAAGTGAAGTCGCTCAGTCATGCCCTACTCTTAGCGACCCCATGGACTGCAGCCCGCCAGGCCTCCCTGTCCCTCACCATCTCCCAAACCCTCAGCATAAAGGAGTGAGGTTGTCACAGGTAACGTCCCTTAACAATTCCCAGGAAATTAGAATTTGAGTGGTAAAATAGTCTAACCTCCCCCCCACCCCCACCCCCGCGCCTTTTTCTTTGCCTTCCGTCTAGTTTCACTTGTCCGTATGCTGTAGCACAAAACCTTGCATCCACACACAGACCAGAGCTCCTAGTGCGAAGTGGCTGTGACCGGCACCTTGGCTCAGGGGCCGTTGCAATTGAACACGGCGGCGGCAGCGGCATCACGTTGCGCAACAACGATTCGCAAGGTACCACGATTCTGGAGCGTAAGCAGCAGCAGCGCCAGACTCGAGAGAACTCCAACCCCTCCACACTGACAAGAACCCTTTAAAAGCAGTCCCACCAAAGGCCCTCTGGGAGAGTGGAGACAGCACGGACTCCAGAGTGAAAGCCTGCTCCTCTCCAGTCTTTAACTTTTTTTTTTTTACTTTTTTTTTAAATGGGAGGAAAATTGCTTTACAATGTTGTGTTGGTTTCTGCCATACAACAACATGAATCAGCCATAACTATATATATATCCCCTCCCCCTTGAGCCTCCCTCTCCTCCCTTCATCCTATCCCTCTAGGTCATCACGGAGCACCGGGCTGGGCTCCCCGTGTTATATAACAACTGGCCAGCCGCCTATCTTACACATGATAGTAAATATATGCTGATGCTTCTTTCTTCATCGTCTCACGCTCTCCTTCCCCCAAGGTGAGTGCCAGTCCGTCCTTTACATCTGCATCTCCATTCCTTCCCTTTGAATCCCAACTGCTCTTGTGATTTGCTCTGACCAACAGTGGAAATGTGCCAATTCTAAGCCTTGCTCCCCAAGGGGCGTGCATGATTCAAGTTCTTTCTTTGAAACTTGCTGCCGCCATACAAACAAGCCTGGGCTGGCCTGCTGGATAAAGACAGCACAGAGTTGAGTCACCCTGTTGCTCTAGTCAAACTGCCAGCTGACTGCAGATACATGGAGAAGTCCGGCTAAGACTGATCCTGGCCGGTTCAGCAGACCAGCTGACACAGACTTACGAGAAAAAAGAAAAAAAAAATAGTTGTTTCATGCCACAAATATTTAGGGTGGTTTGTTAGTCAGCAATAGATAATGAATTCAATTAGCCTAGCTAATTTGAGAAAAGAGACAGCAGAAACTAGGGCTTTTATTAGCAGACAAAACTAAGATACACTAATGTCTCCGATTTTACAGGGCTGTCGCAAATGCTGCAGAAACGCAAGCCAGTCCTCATTTCTATAGCGCTGAGCTTGACAAAGAGGTAGCTGTTTGAATACAAAGAAATTGAGGGGATAAAGACTGTTTTGTGCCATAGTTCAGCAAGAAATGGAAAAATAAAATTGCTATGTAGTCTCTATATTATTTTTCTCATTGATGCTACAGATAAAAATACTTCCAGAAATATTTTCACTACAGGACCCAATGTACCATGTGAAAATCTTCTGAAATTGAAGTAAACCTAATAAAACAAAATTTCTTCAAAGATTCTTCTTAAAAAATATGTACCCACAATGCCTTTTTAAATGCAAATTTACTAAGGGTAACTTGGGAAAGAAGCTCATCTTTCTCTTCATTTAAATGGAAATATTTGGGTCCATATCATACTTTTGACTTAAATATCATTGATCTTCAACAAATGATAACAATAATGCTGGCACTGAACATTTCCAGTTGTATATATTTTTTGTAGTTGCCTAGACAGTACAGAATTAGAGCTGAAAAGTTGTCACTGAGGAGTAAATACTGCATAAGGTTAAGGATAACAAGAAGTCCGAACTTCAGAAAAGATCATAGTGACTGTTACTTCAGAAGAGTTACGAATGAGATGGACATTACTGATTTTTAATGCCCTGAAATCCTGACAAGATGGCCAACCAGCATGAGCTGTTGGCTCACTTTAAAATCAGCCCACGAGAGAAACCAGGCAGGACAGAAACATGGATCTGAAGAACTAACATTAAAGAGAATGCAAAGTCCCAAGGAAACCAATACTAAAAAAAAAAAAGAAAGAAAGAAAGAAGGAAAAGAAAAAAAAGACCATCCTGAAATAGTGTGTGTGTGTGTGTGTGTGTGTGTGTGTGTGTAGGGTCATAGGAGCGGTAAGAATAGTGGAAAAGCCCATAGCAAAATGTTCCTACACTGCTGTAGAAGGAGGGGCTGAGATGGAGCATCTAAATTCTGTACTCACTTATTCCCCAGAATCAGTTAAGACAATGGTAACTTGTGTCACTCACAGATACTAACAGAAATAGTGAGGTCAGTGGAGAAGCATCACTCAGCCTGAATGTCCAAGAGGTGGGAGCTAATGAAAACAGGTGCAGGCTGCGTGCCTGCCCTCAGGCAGTCATTCCACCACTGCTCCTCCCAGTGGACAGCCAGCAGATCAAAAGCCAAGGAGTTTATTTCTTCCTGACAATCCCCAACCAACTGAATCACCTGAAGCCGTGGCAGCAAATACTAGTAGTTCTGTGGTGTGCTGGGGCATTTGAACTCATAACCAATTACCAAAAAGCTGTACACAGCTTAGCGACTGAAACAACCACCACCACCATTTACCTACTAGGCATTTTCCTTTGAGTGCTTCATTAGACATTTTAGTCTTCGTGTGTCCAAAATAGAATTTGCCTTCTCCTTAAAATCTTTTTGAAAAAATCAGTAAGTGGAACTACCATCCATATATAACTATCCAACCCAGAAACCTGAGAATCATCTCAGAATTTAACAATACCATTTGTTACTAAATCATGTCACATTTTCTTATCCATTTTCTCCATTCTCATTGTTAGTGCCTTAGATATACAATCTTAATTTATATAGTGCTGTATATAATTTTATTACCAGGATATTGTTGTTCCTGACTCTGTTATTATCAGTGAGCTTCCTAAAACAAACTCTGATCACATAGCAGGGTAAAACCTTAAAATTCCTCCTCTCCATCTAATTTGCAGATTTTATGTTGTCATAAACCACTTCACACAAGTAAAATATATAATATTTTTCATTTTGATATTTGGCAAATCTAATACAGTTATGTAAAGTTTAAAAATAAAATAAAATTAAAAAAAAAATAAAGGCATTCAGGGAGGAAAAAACCTGTTTATGCCAGGACTTAATCATTCATGTTCTAAAGATTATTTTTTGTATTGAAATTATGTTATTTGTAATATTTCAGTTTATAAGTTAATGACAGCAATTTTTAGTGAATGTTTCTGAATTATCTTGTATGATTTAGTTATGCTATTTCAAAGACCTGCCACATGCTAATAAAAACACTAAGAAAATGACTGAGGAAAAAGATCACTCCTCAGCTTCATCAGTTCTTTCCTTCTCATTGTCAGTAATGACTGCTCAGCCACCCGAATAATCCTAAAGGCTCTAAACAAGAGATGTGTTGTCTCCACTGAAGGAGGTGGGATAGAGCAAGACCCCTCTTTGTGTTAATTTCCCTGGTAACTCAGATGGTAAAGCATCTGCCTGTAATGCAGGAGACCTGGGTTCGATCCCTGGATTGGGAAGATCCCCTGGAGAAGGAAATGGCAACCCTTGTGTGTTGCCACCTATCTCTTCCTTTCCTAAGAAAATTAACATATTGGTACACGTGTTTATGTGTGTTAAGTATATAGGAGGGCTACAATAAGTAAAGTGAAAGGTAAATGTAAAGCTCTTATTAATTTTGACTCTTCCCAAAGTCCCAAAGTGAAAGATTTTAAGGAATTAATTAGAAGTGTCCTTATAGGTATTTTCTGGATGTTAATCTCTCTCCTTTACCCTGAGATCTGAGAATTTTTTTTTAATCCATGAGTCTTTTTTCTGGGAGTTCCTTTACCCAGATCTTCTTGTATTTAAAAAAAAAAAAAAAACTCCACCTCAGACCACGAGTAGGATCCTGCTCCCTATGTTCATTCTACTCTTATTCTGTATGTAAGCCCAAGTTTGTGACAGTCTGTCTGGAGAAGCAACCTGGGAGTCTGAAGTCCATCCAGTGATGCAAGTCTCTTGTTAGAGTAGCAGGTAGGAGCCTCAGGCATGCCAAGTTCTGCAGTCCAGTCGGAAATTGGCTCCTCCCATTTGGATTTTACTTTTGATGTCTCTAAAATAAGACGAAAGCTCATCTAGTTCTTTAGTTATTGAACTTATTAAACAAAAGAGCTTTCCCAGGGCAGGTATTAATTGGGGGCCTGCACTATTGTTATTAGGGCACATCTCCCTTCTGTTGGCATCGGTGAGCCTCTACTGCATACTAGCACTTTGACTTTCCTTCTAGTCCTCCTTGAGTTCAAACAACACACCAAAAAAGAAAATATATTTCTTATAATGGCTTCTCTTCTTGGAATTTTTCAAGATTGATTATTCTAGGAAGAATTCAATTAAATACTTCTATTGTTCTCAATCTTTATCTTATGGAATTTGGGGATGGGAAAAAAGGAGAAAATTATAGCCATTTCTTCTTAATACATTTATCTATGCCCCTCTTTCTCCATGTCTAGGCCGTTATGCTTGCTGCATAAATTCTGATTTTCCTTTAATCAGTAAGTCCAATATGTCACTGTCTAACTTTGTGTTTGAAATATAGCTCCCTAAACATATGATGACTGCATGAATAAATTACTAAATAAAGAAATATAGAATACAGTGAATGTGCATAGCTGTTGCAGAAAAAGACTATCTCTTTTATCATGGTGCATTTTACCTGCTACACTTTTTGCTTTCTACCTAGAGAAACGGGTTGCTTGCTATTTTATGAAATGCATGAGAACAGGAACTGACATTTTGAATATTACCAAAAAACAAAATCTTGGAACTAGTGCCCCCAAACAGTGCTGTAGCTACCAAAACTCAAAAGGACTTGTATTAAAACAATAGTTAAAAGACAGTTATATCTGTGGGTTTATCCAGAGGCTCCTTTAGCGCTAAATGTAAGGGCCAGAGTATTGCGGCTACATCCTGCAGGAGAAGCCAGCCAACTTTTCATCCCTCATCACTGGCTTTCTTATTGCAAGTCTCAGGTCCTAAAGCTACAATGACTGAAATCGCCAGAGTTTGTCAATTAAATCTTATGTAACAAAATTCTGATATATCTCTGTTTTGCAAATAACACTCTTTTACTTGCATCTTCACTCTCCCATAGGTACTCATAAGCACCTATGCTTTTCTAGCATTGTCCTGGCCATTTTAAGGAATCCAACTAGATTATGAGCTAGGTGGCAAGTAGGAGGAACGCACACATATGGTTTTGGGAAAACACATGAAAAATCATTAATCACTTAAAAATAAAGAAGTATATACTCTTTAGTTTAAAGAAACAGGAAGAGAACCAAACAGGGATAGGAGAACTAACATCTTCAAACATAGGTTAAAGAAAAAAGGCAAAAAGACCAGGCAGGTTAGTCAATGGAAATTCAGTCACTGATGTCCTGACTTCCATCTCCCAAACCACAAATTGTACCTTCAATTTTATTCTTGATAATACATATAAAATATATTGACACAAAGAACATGAAAATATCTTTGAGTAAATCAAGAAATATACCCAAAAGGACAAATTAAAATCATACCGGGATATTGTTTCTTCAAGATTATTGAGAGTTTTTCTTTCGTTTTGGCACGATGAAAAGCAGAACAAACTTGGGATGAACAAAAGACATGCACTTCACCATTATGCATGGTGATCATGCACTGGCCTTAGGGTGAATCTAATATTGTTCGTGCATCTGTCGTAATGGTATCTGGAAGTTGGTATTCATCATCAAATAACCTTACCAAGAAAACCAAGAAGCTCTGGGTGTCACCATCCAATATTGCTGAGGTCAGAAGAATGATGAGAACCAGGAAATTTTAAAGTTTATAAAACAAAAGGGAAAACAGCTGTAAAAGATGAGATCCAAACAGACAAATTTGTCTAAGGAGGAAAACAGATGTTGCTTAAATTTATTTCCTGTTTCATTCCTGTCAATGATGTAGCTTTCTGAACTCAGACATTAAGCCCAGATGGTTAAGGCAAAAGGAGACCTGTGGCCAGAGACCTCGTATCAACCAATTTGTAAAAATCTATTAATTTTTATGATTTTACTGCAATCTTTATTTGCATGACTTTCAATTTCTGAATTTAAAAAATAATTTTAAACTTTTACTAAGAAAAAAAATTCCTTTCTGGCCAGATTCATGCAAGGAATTATTTTAATAGATTATCAAAATGAAATTCAAGGAGGTAGAACTGTCTTTGGCAACATTCACAGGGAAAGAAAGTATATGATTAAGATTCTAGATGCAAGCACATGACACAATCTACGTTATAGGGGAATAAAACTAGAGTGAAATACACTTATCAGACAAAAAAATGGTTGAAACAAAATAATGATCTACATTCAACTCAAAAAATTTGAAATAAAAAAACAAACAAACAAAATAAGAACGTATTTAGATCAAAGTAGACAAAAATGCATTGGAGGAGGAAATGGCAACCCACTCCAGTGTTCTTGCCTGGAGAATCCCAGGGACGGGGGAGCCTGGTGGGCTGCCGTCTATGGGGTTGCACAGAGTCAGACATGACTGAAGCGACTTAGCAGCAGCAGCAGCAGACAAAAATTATAGAAAATTAGCGAAAAAAAAATCTTTGAAAATAGTAAGTCAGATATATGATAAAACCAAACAAGTGGGGGAAAAAAAAAAAAGAAAGATCAGACACAGGAATGGATAAACAACTACAGATATAACAGAGATGTACGTGAACATGAAAGTTGCTCAGTCGTGTCCGACTCTTCTTGACCCCATGGACTCTACAGTCCACTGAATTTTCCAAGCCAGAACACTGGAGTGGGTAGCCTTTCCCTTCTCCAGGGGATCTTCCCCACCCAGGGATCAAACCCAGGTCTCCTGCATTGCAGGCGGATTCTTTACCAGCTGAGCCACAAGGGAAGTAAGATGTAGTCAAATAAAATCGTGAATAGCTATTTACTCATAAATTAGAAAATTTAATTTCTTCAATTCATTTCAGCAAAATACAACAATGCAAAACTAGCTCAGTGAGAGACGAAATTTTAAATATACCAATAATTTCAAACATATTGATATATTAATCCAAGACTCATAAAAACTTGTTCTTGGCCATTTACTAGTAAGTTCTATACCGACACTACTACTTACATATCTAGTAGTTAATGTGATCTAATGAAGATACTTTTAACCTGTTTTGTGGTAAACTGGATGAATTCTGCCCCAGAATAATGTCTTTATATGCAAAAAATAAATACAAGTAGTCCTTGGTTTGCACAGTACATACAATATGGTAACACAGAGTCTATGTTAGTTGCCACAAAACTATGCAAAACAAGGACTGTCTGTATACAAAAATACAAAAAAAAATACTGAATATAATTATTAAATATTCAGTAATAAATGCATATCTTGCTTCTTGATTAATGCAGTAAAGCAATAAATAAGTTCTAAAAGTGATTATTTTATCCACCATAATTTGAAAAAGGTGATGAACATTAACATTATTTTGAGATATCTGCAACAATTGAAAAGTAATATAAAACTATATCTAAATACTGTCATTGGTGAAGGAATAGATACTCTTAATATTGTATTATTGAATTATTTTGCCTATATTCATATTTGGAGAAAGTATTAAAATTCAGATTTAGGTTAGTGCAAATAAACACATACATTTTTCCCCATCCAAATTTTTGGATGCCCTAAGTTCCATCCATGTTACCCTTGATTCATAAACCTCAGATTAGGAATCTTTAAACCTCAGGTTAAAAGGCAAATTGCTCAACTCTTTGCACTACATTTCCTTATCTATAAAAAGGGAATAATAGTACTATTGTGATATATTGTTAAAAAACAGGTTAATAAATATAAATCAATTAGAAGAATAGGTTCAAATATATGAATATTTTATGCAATTATTATTCATGTTATGAATCTTTTATTGAACAGTTAATTTCTATCTAATAAAAGCTGTTCCAGAATATGTAAAAAAATAAACAATGTTCATATGATTTAATGAAAGTAGTGATATTATCCAAAATCAGATAAGGACAAAATACAAAAGCAATCAGAAATTCATTTCACTTATGAACATAGGAGGAAGAACCCTAAAATAAATATATTCATAAATAATAAATCCTGCTTAATTTATTAACATCAGGAAATTTACCAATGACACCACATTAACAAACTAAGGATAAAAATTATGTAATTACCTCAATAGACACAAAAAAAGCAATTGTCAAAATTCAGCACTTAGGAAAATATTCTTTTTAAGCTAGGAATGCAAGGGAATTTCCTGAATTCAGAAAGGCCATAATTTAGAAAAGTACAACAAAAAATCAAATTTAATAGTAAAAGAAAAATGTATATAAAAGCCCTTTAAGATCAGGAATTAAAAAGGTGTCTACTATCACCAGTATTCTAACAGAGAATTGCCAATATAATAATCACAGTGTAATTAATAAAAGGTATGAGGAGCATAAAGGGAGAGTTCATCTATACAGAAAAGTCCATAAAATGAATAGAAAGATCATTAATATCAAAATGAAATTTTAGCATAATTATTAAAATCAAGATAAATATTAAAATGGATTAAATTTCTCTATATGACATAATCAAATATAAAATACAATAACAAATACAAATCGTGGTGTTTCATTAGTAGTAACAAAAAGAATTATAATATTAACAAAAATTAAAAGTATCTAGCAATCATCTTATCAAAAATACTAGGGCTGTTCAAAAGGATATGAAGGAAGAACACTGGAGAGATTCTATGGTGTTGAACTGGAGTACTTACTACTATGAAAACAGAATTATCTCCTAATTACTAATTTTACTCCAATCATAATTCTAATTGGCTTTTTAAAGGAGTTCAACATATATTCTGAAATTTCTGTGAAAAAAATAAAAATCCATGAGCATTTAAGTATATAATCTGAAACAAAAATGTATAAAACGGACCGGACACTAAACAAACTCTGAAGCAAATGTATAAAAGCAACATGGTCAAAGAACAGATCACAGAATCAATGGAACCAAATGTAGAATTCTGACCAGGCCTCTATGTGTACAGACACTTAATACTGATTAAAGGTAAGACTTTGGCTATGTCTGTAACACTCCATCTTGAGCAGATTAAAAAAAAAAAAAGACTTGTGGTAAAGATGACAAAATGAAAATTTTGTCTGGAAAAATGGTAGCAGCAGTGACAGAAAGTTTTTCATCCTTTCTAAATCCCTACATAAAAGCAGACAGAGCAACTGGATTAAAAAAAAAAAAATAGAAACCATTTCCAACAAATTAGGTGATTGAATATCTCCATGACACCCTCTCCTGCAACAAACACAAGAGAGTAGGGATAAACCACCAACATCCAAATTATCCCCATGATATTATAATCGTGGGACAGACCATATGACAGTCTCCAGTGGCATATTTGAATGATAAAACTATAAAAGGAAAATCGCAAAGATGTGATCACTTTAAATGTCAGGATAGTGATCAGCAGTGGCAGAAGAGGCAGTAACATGACTGGAATGTGGACTCTTAGGGGGTTTATTTCTGAGGTGACAAAGTTCTATTTCTTAGCCTTGGTGGTGCCTGACTTACAACAACTGCAAAACTGCTGCTGTGTATAGACAGCTGGGACATACATTCATATCATACTATGGTTAATACTTTTTTATTGCATTAAATTTTCTCCAAAAATATGATAAAATGTGGTAGTAAATCAAGAAGATGGCATATATGTTTTCCTCAAACCCAAAGCTATAAGCTAGAAAGCCCACAGGCCATCTATTTCCCTAAGCCAAGCTTCAAGAACAGGGCTTAAACTTCTCTAATAGTCACATGTGATCACAAATAATAAAATGATATATAGAAAGAGCGGTATATTTACAAATATTTCTCACTCAAAATTCTAGAACTTCTCAACAACTTTTAAACTGAAGTGTTAGGAACGTGCTCTCATTCACAGATAATTGATAGGTAGATGATACCATACAGAGATTTTATGATTAACTGCTTTTTTAATAAAAGTGACAGACTTTATGATAATCTATCCAACTCGTCCATCCATGTCCCAATAATGATAATAAATGTGGCCATTATATTTTATATTTAAAAATTAATTTCACACATATTATTACATTAGATCTTTCCAGTATCTCTAAAAATTAATTCAGATGCATTTAACACTATTTCTTTTTCACTCTTGAACCCAAGAGGGTTAATTAACTTGCCCAAGAATACACAGTAAGTTAGTGGAAGAAATAAAATTCAAACTTAAGTGTTATCTTTCTCTTACTAGTGATTTTTCTACTCATCTTAAGGCACTGATTTTTTTTCTGTATTTGGGGCTTAGCACAGAATATTTGGCAATTAAACCCATGGGCTTAGCCTCATTAACTTAATATTCTGTGTTAATTAAACTAAGAGACAGGCATGGTCAAAATTGAGTTCTATCTGCAAAATATAAGTAATCTTCAGAAATCTTTTCTTCTGCTTAAATTCATCAGAGATTACTAGGCAACCAAAGTAAAGTAATAAAAGGGATAAAAAACATGTTTTTGTTATCTACTAACAACCTTCACAACATCTGAAGTTATTTCAGAGAAGCAGATTTGCTTAGAAATTTTAGGGTTGCGTATTAGTTGCAGTTAGGATATTAACAAGAACATGGATATACATAATGAAAATTCTATTTGTCTACAAAGAGAATGTTTAAGAGTTTCAGATCCCAGTTCTTTGCCATGCAACCTATGGGTGCTTAACACTGACATACTAACTCCAAGCATATGTAAGGGAGCTTGCTACTATACTAATCACAGCTACCCATGTTAAGTTTTTATTACATGTCAGCAATAAAAATTGTCACAAATGAGAACATTGGCATTAATTAAGACACTTTGCTTACCCCTAATTTTAACTGCCTTATTTAAAAGGAAAAAAAAATTATCACCCATACACTATTTCTTCAGTAGCTCTGAAGCCTATTATTGCATTATTTTTACAAAGATTTACAAAACAAACATGTCTGATATCTATTGATTCCTCACAAGGAATTCTGGGGGGGAAATCAATTCAACAAATCAATCCAACAAATATTTATTTATCTGCTAATTAGATTTAAATATATTAATAAGAGAATCATCATAAGAACTGCCATTCTTCTTACAGTCTGAGCACAAAGTTAAAATGCACTGGTCACTTGAGTGCTGTTAAACATTCTTAATTTAACAGAGCTTGTAAGTACCAATATTAGAAGAGAAAATTTAGAAATAGAAGAAACAGCCAAAAATAACTTGAAATTTGTTTTCCTTTTTAAGGTATTCTATGGGAAGTAGTGTATGTTAAGCAAGGATTAGTATCACGAACCAGAATTTGCCAAACTTTATGATAGGGATATATGCTGAGTTTGACAGAAGAAAGTACTTCTTTGTAAGAGTAAGTAATATTAAAACATAGTAAATATTGAGAAATTTTAATTTTAATATTTTATCAGCTGTTATAATATTGCTATGTGATTACATAGCCCGAAGTAGCTATGAAATTAACAACAACAACAAAAAAGACGATGGATCACTGTTATTCTAATGGAGTCCAGTGAATCACTGGGGCTTGATTTCATGTGACATCACTGTTTCTCATGAAATATTGCTGTCACCAGATGAGGAAGCCCATTCTAGACTTCTGGAGTATCAAATACCACATGGAGAGGTAAGCGACCATTACAAATGTCCCAACCAAGCTGAGTTCCCTACAAACTCTAGAAGAATGAATCAGCATGAGTGAGACCAAGAAAGAACTACAGAGGACCATTGAGCAAGCCATGAATATTTAAGAAATAATATTTTTCATTGCTTTAAGTCAGCAATACACAGTTGATTTGAAAATTTGTACCAGAATTGAATGACTGCTATAACACAAATCTAAAAATTGTGGAACTGACTTTGAGACTAGACCAGTATTAATTTTTTCTGTAGTCCTTATCATTCCTAATACTGAGAAATGGTAGACATTTAATTAGCACTGGATAATTGATTAACCTTTCCATATCAATTGTTTTTTTCTTTCAGGGATGCTTAGCTTTTAATAATTTATACATCTATAAATACATAGCATATTTAAAGGTATTTAAAAGATAGGAGTTTTGTTGATTATCCTTAACTCTTTGATACTACTGAAATAGAGATTTAATTTTGGCTATTTCACTTTCCATTTCAAAAAACATGTTGTAATGTAGAAATAAAGGAAATTTGTTAAGACTTTTACCATTTAAATAAAATCTAAGAGCAACAATGCTGAGGCTCAATTAGGATTACATCCAGTACTAACTCAAGTGGTAAGTGCTATTATCCACAGCACTCAGAGGTTCTTAAAGGAAGAAAACATCCAGGGAAGATGGGTCCACTGATAATTATGAAAAGCATAATAAAGCCCAATGCCAAAAATAAAATGAAAAACCTGCATCAAAATTACTAGAGCAAATCCAGCAATCTAAGAGGATATTGAAATATATACATTTAATGTTTTAAAAGATATACAAAGTCATTAAGTCAGTAAAACAATGACAGAAAATTATCAAACAAGAGGAGCCAGATTTGAAGAGCATCCAAAAAATCCATAAAGTTGAGTAATGAAAGTTTTTAAATGTTACATGGTTTATAGATGGGATTTTACTGAAAGGGTATTAATTAACTGAAATAGATATTTTAGGATATCATCCAGACATAGATATATAAAATTAAAGAAATGTGGTAAAGCACCACGAAAAATATACATCACCATCCCATACTCCTCTCCCAAACTCCAAACCAATAAATTCAACTGCCTATTCAACTTTGGGTATCTAATGAACTTTCCAAACCCCAAAAGTCTACAGCTGAGCTCCTGATTCTTCTATCAACAACTGTTCTATTCACTATCAGATCAGATCAGATCAGTCGCTCAGTCATGTCCGACTCTTTGCAACCCCATGAATCGCAGCATGCCAGGCCTCCCTGTCCATCACCAACTCCCTGAGTTCACTGAGACTCACGTCCATCGAGTCAGTGATACCATCCAGCCATCTCATCCTCTCTTGTCCCCTTCTCCTCCTGCCCCCAATCCCTCCCAGCATCAGAGTCTTTTCCAATGAGTCAACTCTTCGCATGAAGTGGCCAAAGTACTGGAGTTTCAGCTTTAGCCTCATTCCTTCCAAAGAAATCCCAGGGCTGATCTCCTTCAGAATGGACTGGTTGGATCTCCTTGCAGTCCAAGGGATTCTCAAGAGTCTTCTCCAACACCACAGTTCCTTTCCCATTTCCATGATGTCAATTCTATCTTTCCAGTTACTTAGGGTAATTACCTTGGTGTAAGCTTGATTTCTAATTATTTTCATATCTTAAATCTAATGTATCATCAACTTACTGACTCTAGTTTCCAAAATCTTAGATATCTGATCACTTCTCACCATCTTACTAATACATCCCTGGTGTGAGCTACCATCATCTCATCAATAATGGCTTATTGACAATGTCTCCAGTCTGGTCTTCCTGCAGTACTGTTGCTTCAGTATGACAAAAAGCATGATTAACTAATCCTGGGTTCAGAAACTTGAGCCAAACTAATTTAGTTTTAAAATGCATAAGGGGCAGAGTAGAGAGGGGATTGTAGAGGACTATAAGCCTGATAACCCAAAGGAGCTACAAACTCAGATGTTGGTAGAAGTCAGGCTGGTGATCTACTGGGCAGGGTTTAACACACAGGAATTGGTGAGGCCCGTGGCAAGCAAAAAAGTATATGACCAGTGGAAAGCGAAAGTCACTCACTCGTGCCCGACTCTTTGCGACCCCATGGACTATATGGAATTCTCCAGGCCAGAATACTAGAGTGGGTAGCCTTTCCCTTCTCCAGGAGATCTTCCCAACCCAGGAATTGAACCCAGGTCTTCCACATTGTGGGCAGATCCTTTACCAGCTGAGCCACAAGGGACACCTAAAAATACAGGAGTGGGTAGCCTATCCCTTCTCCAGGGGATCTTCTCAACCCAGGAATTGTACCAGGATCATGGAAAAAGCAAGAGAGTTCCAGAAAAACCTCTATTTCTGCTTTATTGACCATGCCAAAGCCTTTGACTGTGTGGATCACAATAAACTGGGGAAAATTCTGAAAGAGATGGGAATACCAGACCACCTGATCTGCCTCTTGAGAAATTTGTATGCAGGTCAGGAAGCAACAGCTAGAACTGGACATGGAACAACAGACTGGTTCCAAATAGGAAAAGGAGTACATCAAGGGTGTATATTGTCCCCTGCTTATTTAACTTATATGTAGAGTACATCATAAGAAACGCTGGGCTGGAAGAAGCACAAGCTGGAATCAAGATTGTCGGGAGAAATATCAATAACCTCAGATATGCAGATGACACCACCCTTATGGCAGAAAGTGAAGAGGAACTCAAAAGCCTCTTGATGAAAGTGAAAGTGGAGAGTGAAAAAGTTGGCTTAAAGCTCAACATTCAGAAAACGAAGATCATGGCATCTGGTCCCATCACTTCATGGGAAATAGACGGGGAAACAGTGGAAACAGTGTCAGACTTTATTTTTGGGGGCTCCAAAATCACTACCGATGATGACTGCAGCCATGAAATTAAAAGACGCTTACTCCTTGGAAGGAAAGTTATGACCAACCTAGATAGCATATTCAAAAGCAGAGACATTACTTTACCAACAAAGGTTCGTCTAGTCAAGGCTATGGTTTTTCCTGTGGTCATGTATGGATGTGAGAGTTGGACTGTGAAGAAGGCTGAGCACCGAAGAATTGATGCTTTTGAACTGTGGTGTTGGAGAAGACTCTTGAGAGTCTGTTGGACTGCAAGGAGATCCAACTAGTCCATTCTGAAGGAGATCAGCCCTGGGATTTCTTTGGAAGGAATGATGCTAAAGCTGAAACTCCAGTACTTTGGCCACTTCATGCGAAGAGTTGACTCATTGGAAAAGACTCTGATGCTGGGATGGACTCGGGGCAGGAGGAGAAGGGGACGAGAGAGGATGAGATGGCTGTATGGCATCACTGACTCGATGGACGTGAGTCTGGGTGAACTCTGGGAGTTGGTGATGGACAGGGAGGCCTGGCGTGCTGCGATTCATGGGGTTGCAAAGAGTCAGACACGACTGAGCGAATGAACTGAACTGAACTCCTGCATTGCAGGTGGATTCTTTACCAGCTGAGCCACTAGGGAAGCCATGACCACTAGAGAAAATCAAATATATTACCCCTAAGCTATATTTCTCCATGGGATATGATTTTTCACTTAGTTCCATTAAAAAAATGTTAACCAACCTAATATTTTTATATTTGTTGCAGTTTTATTATTTCCTAAGATGACATGGGATTTTTTGGGGGGAGGCATTTAGACATAATTTAATAGTAGTTCCTCAGAGTTAATGTTTCAGCTTCTGTGCTTAATGTCTAATTAAAAGAGTCACTTAGGTATTCTTAGAGTCCACTCCTTTATTCTAAAATAAATTCCATGCTTGGTCTTGATCAAGAATTTGAGGATCCAATTTCTTGTAGGTTTCAACTGTGATTTTGCTTGTTTGCCTCCCTGATTCTTGCAGCGAGAGATTTTGGGAAATGACACATAGATCTCTTGCCATATGGTTTGCACATGCATTTTCTGCATGCATGTCTAATTCAAGGGCATGAGAAAACATATGCAAACACTATTGGGCACAGAAATTTAGACACTTCTTTGAAATGTTGACCTTTAAATGTTTAACACCTGTAGTATCCAGGATATAATAACACCTCACAAAACTAAAAAATCTTCATTGTAAATATAGGTAAGATGGTCATCCTGTGGAAAAAGGAAAGAAATCTCATTCTTTATACACAAGAGGTAATCTCAGCTAGCTGAATTTGGAATAGAAGTATTTGTCCGTTCCAATATTACTTTTCAAAGTAGACAAAATAGTTGACTAAAATTATCAGAAATAAAATGTCCATCATCCTGCAACTTTCACAAAATGAACTATAAAAAGCAATATATAATATTTCAAGATAGCAGCAAAAATAAAATAAATTCTATCAGTTCTGTGTTGGCACTGATTGTGATAATCTAAACATATACATAAAAGTACGCTTAAGTGAAGAAAATATTGTATGATATCACTTTTATGTAAAAGCTAAAAATTACAACAAACTGGTACATATAACCAAAAGTAAGCAGACTCACAGATACAGGGAAACAAACTAGTGGTTATTAGTGGAGGGGAAAGAAAGGGCAATATAGGAGTTGGGAAGGAGAAGGTACAAACTATTGGGTATAACATAGGCTCAAGGACATATTTTACAACACAAGGAATATAGGCAATATATTACAATAATTATAACTAGAAAGCAACTTTTGAAATTTGCATAATAATTTTAAATGGTTTTAAATAAAGTAAAAATATACATTATCTGAATACCACCTAAGAAAAATATTTAGCTGTGGAAATTTAAAAAAATAAACCTGTGACACTACAGCTACAATTGTAGCAATTATAAGTTTAATTAAAACTAGCTGAGCCACCTAAAACAGATCATTCTAATTTTCTGAGCCTCTGTTTATTCATCTTTTAAATCAGCTCAAAAAACCTACCCCACAGACTGGCACATGAGATAATGTAAATCAGTAGGCTTTGTAAATTGTGAAATATGATCTATCAGCTAGCTTAAAGTGTATCTAGGTCAACCTGGGACTGAATCTTGATTTTTTTTTTCCACTTGCTGTATGACCTTGAATAAATTATTCAGTAATTTTAGTTGCAGTGGTGGCTGGGTGTTTCGACAGCATATTGATCTCCCCTCAATGTTTTATACCCTGTGCATCAGATGATTGCTTAGAGATAGCTTGGGACCATAGCACCTAGTTTAACTGAAATGACAAATTTTTATGGATAATCAGACAATCCATATGCCAATAACTAAAATGGCTGATGTTTCCTAGGAATTTATTCTGTATAAAGAATTTACAATTATACAAGTCATGATTATCACAAGATGTTTACTATAAAGTACATAATAATGTCCACTCCATTTAATATATAAATAAGACTGATGCTTAGACAGCTTAAATACCAAGCACAAGTCACAGAGCAAGTTAATACAGCTAGGAATATAAAGATCTTTTCCCCTTCTCTGTGAGTTCATAATATTTAATTATTAATATATACTGACAATAGTCATGGCAAAAAAGGGTCATTGTATTTTTCACTATGGCCATAATAAATGCTCACTCTGGCAATATATGAAGTGTGTGTGTGTGTACAGTACTTATTCTTAGAATCCATTCTTTTTGCTAGTGAAACCACTGAAAAAATTTATGTAATATAAAGGTTCTCAGTATCAGTAATATGGGATATGTGTCTTGGACCTCATAATATGAGTACAGAGCAGAGAAACGGAATAAACTCAATACTCATGAAGGAAGAAATATCAAGTCAGAAGGCCAGAGTGAGGGATGACAAGGACTTGTCATGTGACTACTACTCTCCTCTCTAGAGTCCCTGGCAGACATCATGAGTGTATCATCTTAACCTGAACTCAGACGTGATCTTGGAATCATTCTTTACGTAGCTCTGTAGACAGCTATTAACAACTGGTTGGTGAAAACTTATTTGTCATCCATAACCTAGACCAGTGATCCTCAACTATAGGTATGCATTAGAGTCACTTGGAGAATTTCTAAAAAATATCAACATACTGTTTCTTTGAGGGATTCTGAGTAATTTTGTCTTATTACCATAATTTAGGACCCAGGCATCTATACAATTTTTTTGTTTCTATGTGTTCTAATATGCAACCAAATTAAGAAATTCTGGCTAAGATTGTGGATAAACATGGTTATTAGCATGTTAAAAGGACAAAAAAGATAGATGAATAAATTGACATGGATCTTTTGAAAACAATAGTATTAAAAAATAATTCACTATGAAATTCAGATTTCATAGTTATTTTAATAGATGTAAAACATGACAAAATTTTAAACTAATTTCTTGGTTAGCATTTTCCCCTTGAAGAATATCAATAGCAATAGACAGGAGGAGTAGTATATATTTACCAACTGTGAGACCAGACTAGCAACATTTAGTATTCCATTCTTTCTCCTAATCTACTGAAAAAAAAAAATCATTAGACTTGACATCTGTGCCAGTGACAAATTACAAGAGTGTCTTCAGGACACTCAGTGGTCTTTTGCTGACTCTGTAGTCAAGTTGCCAGTTTCCACTGACATTCTCCAGCAATCTGGCAGTTAAAGCCTTTGAGTTACAAATCAGCAGGTTTCATCTCAAACATCTGTGGCCATTTAAGTTCACCGGAAAATTGGCAAAATTATCCTAAGGGATAAAAGACACTTGAGAGTGATATCAGTCATCCATCATCTCTCACAATCGTTCCAGCAGAGCTGCAGATTTAGAAAATTGGTGTTGGGCTCACTTTCCTGTCTCCTCATTCTTGCCAAAGCCCTCCCCTTTCATTCTCAAGTGCTGTGCAAGGTGTTTCCATGGTGGAAATTGCTCACATGGGCGTTCATCATGGCTGATGGATGATCAATGCAAAGCATGAAAATGCCTCCAAGTGATCCCTCATCAGACATGTCACACAGCTGCCCAAACCAAACTGAGAATGTGACAGAGAGACAAGTTATATTGTGCAAATAGGAAGAAAGCAAATGGAGAAGGCATATGAGAGCAAATTACACCAAGTAAAGATGAATTGTCCAACCATGAGTTATTTAATTTTACTTGCTTTGCCTATCTTTACATTGACAATGAGCCCAACATTTGACCATTTACTGGGCAGGGTTTATTCCAGCCCCTTCTCTATCAATAAAGTAAATTTAAAAATCATCCTGTGAAATTGATCACTGTTTTAATAAATGGACACTGAATAAGGACTAGTACACAACTTAGACTGCAGACTTTTTCTTTTCCTACTTGAAACAGTATATTTAAGACCAACAGTTCTCAAAGTGTGGTATGAGGCCCTTGTGAGCTCCTGAGACCTTTCAGGGAGAATACAAGGTCAAAAGGATATTCATAATGATACTAAGGTACTATTTATCTATCTCATCATTAAGATATGGTAGGTTTTTTTCAGAACCTATGTGAGATATCCAAAATTATCTTAAAAGGCTATTAACATATTGCCATTCTATTTCCAATTACATATCTATGTGAGACTGAATTTTCTTCATAGACTTTAACCAAAACAACAAATTGCAACAGGCTGAATGCTGAATAAAGAAGCACATCTGATAATCAAGTATTTTTCCTATTAAGCTGGACACTAGAAAGATATATAAAATGTAAAGCTACTATATGTTCTTGGTTTTTTTGTTTTTAAAACATAATTTTCATAAAAATATTAGTTAAACAAATATTGGGCTTTCAGTTTCATTTAAAAGGACTGTTAAAAGGATATTTTTACATGTCACCATTTGTCTTTTTAATTCAGTACATATAAATAGATATAATCTACATAAATACCAGGACTTCCCTGGTGGCTCAGATAGTAAAGAATATGCCTGCAATGTGGGAAATGTGGGTTCAATCCCTGGATTTGGAAGATCATCTAGAGATGGGAATGGCAACCTATTCCGATATTCTTGCCTGGAGAATAAGAGCTTTTTGAGGTCCTCAATAATTTTAATGCATCCTGCGATAAAAGGTTTGAGATTGGCTGTTTAAGGCTATTTGTAAATGTCATCAATTAATCTCGTTACCATTTTGCATCATGTATTAGTATTCTTTCTTAAAAAAATACTTGTGCACCGAGCACCCATACCTTAGTTGTTAATACTACCTTCCAATTAAAGGAGTCAGGATTTGTTGAAGAGATGGTAAATTCTATAATTTGAGTAGGAGATAAATTAGATAATCCAGAACCATCTTTCAGTACTCAAAAGTAAAGAAGTGTTAAATCAAATAAACTAAGACAAACAAACAAAACAATGAGCATACATAAAAACAGTACTGGAGCATACTGAAAGGATTTTTGACGGCAAAAGCCAGAAAACTTTAAGCAACAAAATAAAGCAGTACTAGATTTATACTTTCGAACTGTAGCGCTAGAGAAGATTCCAAAGAGTCCCTTGGACAGCAAGAAAACCAAACCAGTCAATCCTGAAGGAAATCAGCCCTGAATATTCATTGGAAGGACTTGTGCTGAAACTGAAACTCTAATACTTTGGCCAGCTGATGCAGAGAGCTGACTCATTTGAAAGGACCCTATGCTGGGAAAGATTGAGGGCAGGAGGAGAAGGGGACAACAGAGGATGAGACGGTTGGATGGCATCACTGACTCAATGGACATGGGTTTGAGCAAACTCTGGGAGATAATAAAGGACAGGGAAGCCCTACATGCTGCAGTCTATGGGGTCACAAAGAATCAGGCATGACTGAGTGATTGAACAACAAAGTGAAAGTGAAGTCACTCAGTCGTGTCCGACTCTTAGGACCCCATGGACTGCAGCCCACCAGGCTCCTCCGTTCATAGGCTTTTCCGGGCAAGAGTACTGGAGTGGGCTGCCATCGCCTTCTCCGACCGAATTATAATCCAAAGTGTAAAATAAATACTCTGTGAATCCACACTGATGAATAAATACTAGACTAAATAGACAAATAAAGGAAAAAGGATAAATACTCTGCAGAAGAATTCAAATAATTTAGGCGATATTCCTCTCTCTTAAGGAGTTGGAGCATAACCCCTCACACCTTAAACGTAAACTTGCTTTCAAAGAATATGAAAAGAGGGGGAAAAGAGTAACTTTACAACTAAGAAACCTGACCAATACTGCATCAACAAGGAAACTAAGGAAACAAAGAAAGTCTGAAAAATGTGTCACAGCCAAGAGGAACCTGGGGAGACGGGACAGCTAAACACAACGTGGCGCCCTGAGTGCGATCCTGGGGCAGAAACGCGATCTTAGGGAAAGGGTTTTAAAAAATACGACTTCATTTAATAATAATATATTCTCATTGGCCCATTAGTTATAACAAATGTACCATGTTAATGTAAAAGGTTAACAGTAAGGGAAGCCAAGTACTAGGTTTATAAGAAATATTTGCTCAATTTTTCTGGAAATCTAAAATGGCTCTAAAATACAAAGCTTTAAGAAATAAGTTAGTTAACCATAAATATATTACATTTTTGGTTGAGCTCTTAAATGACAAGGAGAAGCAGCAATAACTATTCTCTACATAAATTAGACTCTACATGAATATAATGTTGTCCTAGGAATACCTACAGGAGAATCTATCCAAGGAGCCCAATAAACCAGGTTCCCAGAGCACTCTTTGCCTGGTCCTACTGAAATAGGAACTCTAGAGAGCAGAGCCCAGGAATCAGCATTTGAACAGTCTGAACTCCACTGGCTAATAAAACATGCTATATTAGCCACAAAAATTTATTTTGCACCTTTTATTTACTTCAATTAAAGTAACAAAAATAATCTGATCAAATAATTAAGAAGCAGGTCAAACAAGTCTCCTCTAAGAACTTGAATAAATAAATATATTTTAATTATTTGCAATCAGATTAACCATCATTATTTTCAATAACATCACTTAGATGTTGTCAAAATATATTTCTTTCTGTACTAATAGGTAACTGATACATTTTATAATTTAGAGTGGCAGAAAGTTATTCATTACTCACTTTTCAAATTAGATTATCACTCTAAAATTAGTTATACTTCATTTTATTAAGCCTAAGAATATCCAGGGAAACAGAATTAATTTCACCTAATTTTGATTCAATTTGAAATTTATAATGTGAGTAAAGGGCAGCTTCATCAAACTTCTAAGAATCAACTTAATTTGCCTTCAACACAGTAGTTGTTTCTTTCTGAAAAAAAATTATTAATAAATACACAAAATTGTAAGAGGAAACTAGGTTTCATGATGATGGAATGATCAAGGGAAAGAGGGTACTACCAAAGTGCATGAGGGAGATAATTAACAGGGAGTAGACTTTCTCCCTTCTATATCCTTCACCATCATTCTTAGAATTTCTAAGATCATCAGTCCACCATAGAGTGGTCCCTGAAGAAAGGTGACATGTTTTTGCAAGACTGACATGATGAGAGGATATTAATATTGTTTTTCTGGTGTAATTTTGCAATTCATATAAATGGGATATAATAAACTGTGCTTTTGTTTCCCACATTCTGGAGGCTTTTGAAATCATATCAAGAGAAAGAATAAATAAGATATCCATTGTACTTTTCTGGCTTCATGGAAATACTTGTTTATTTGTCTCTTAATAGGAATAAAAATAAATTTAAACACTTGACAAACTTTGATTAGAGTGCAAGATAATTGTGAGCATTAAAATCGTTGAAAATATCACTCAGAGTTTCAGTTACAATCCCTACAACACTTGAAGTTTTGACATCTGCTATTTTTTAAAATTTTTATTGGAATATAGTTGCTTTGGAATAATATGTTAGTTTCAGCTGTACAGTAAAGTGAATCCATTGTACATATACATATATCCGTTCTTTTTTTAGGTTCTTTTCCCATATAGGTCACTACAGAGTATTGAGAAAAGTTCACTGTGCTGTACCTTATTAATTATTTTATGTATAGTAGTTTGTGATATCTGCAATTCTGCTGGGTATTAAATACAGGGAAATGTTCAAATTACAATGGCTGCCAGAAATTTGGAGAGACATCTTTCATTAAAAGACTATCATCACCACTTTTCATAATGAAAAGGGGCAACATGAGTTGTCTGCATATTTGACAATATAAAGCTTAGAACTATTTAGATATTTTAAATATTTAGATTTATTACAAGGGCTAATAACATCAATGACATATTCAAGAGTTATATTAAAAATACACATGGTGACTATCTGTCTTTCTACCAAATAACATATTCAAGAAATATAACTCCCTTTGCTATGTGAAAGAAAGCGAAAGTGTTAGTTGCTCAGTGGTGTCCTACTATTTGCCATCCCCTGGACTGTAGCCAACCAGACGCCTCCGTCCATGGAATTCTCCAGGCAAGAATACTGGAGTGAGATGTCATTTCCTTCTCCAGGGGATCTTCCTGATCCAGGGATCAAACCTAACTCTCCTGCACTGCAGAAAGAGTCCTTTGCTATAACTAAATTTAATTTGTACTCCAAGCATCTAAATCATTGAGTGGTGCTTAGTCATTTCAGTGTTTCTTCTATCTTTTCTCTGAAGTAGCTGCTGAATTCCTTAGGAATTGTATAGTGACAGGTTATGTGGATAGAAATCTGGGCATTTTTTATCATCGTCTACGCATATAATAACTTACAATCAGCTAGATGTTTGTGTTACAAGCAGTCAGTTGTCTTTAGCTTGTGCACATCACTGTCACAGTCTCCTTGTCTTGAAAACAAGGTATTTGCAGTTTCACTGGCACTCTGCATCATGGTCTTACTGCTTATTGCTTCAGAAAAATGTATCTGTTGCTCCATGAACTCTACAGGAGCACAAGGATATTCTAGTGGGCTGCTTCAAGCCCATTTGCCTAGATGCCTACACAGATATTTTTCTACCATGCTGGGGGTGCAAAGAAACTATGGAATCTTTTATTTCCTAGAATCTACCTGAAAAAAAAAAAAAAAAAAGCACAGGGTCAATCCACTCTCAGAGTTCGCCAAGACCACTTAGGGGTAGGAGATGTTTCCCCTCCCTGGATTTGGCAACTAAGGGTAGAAAATGGAAAAGAAATGTATCTGGCTCCTTTTCAGGAATCTACCAAAAGCTAAAAGCTCTTTTCCCTCTCTTTCTTCTCCCTACCATTCCCCAGGATAGCTTTCTTTATATAGCTAGTAGAACACGGACAAAATCTGGCTCAGAATTATCTTGTATCTTTCCAAATTTTATCTATTATATCAGATCAGATCAGATCAGTCGCTCAGTCGTATCCGACTCTTTGCAACCCCATGAATCGCAGCACGCCAGGCCTCCCTGTCCATCACCAACTCCCGGAGTTCACTCAGACTCACGTCCATCGAGTCAGTGATGCCATCCAGCCATCTCATCCTCTGTCGTCCCCTTCTCCTCCTGCCCCCAATCCCTCCCAGCATCAGAGTCTTTTCCAATGAGACAACTCTTCGCATGAGGTGGCCAAAGTACTGGAGTTTAAGCTTTAACATCATTCCTTCGAAAGAAATCCCAGGGCTGATCTCCTTCAGAATGGACTGGTTGGATCTCCTTGCAGGAACTCTCAAGAGTCTTCTCCAACACCACACTTCAAAAGCATCAATTCTTCGGCACTCAGCCTTCTTCACAGTCCAACTCTCACATCCATACATGACCACAGGAAAAACCATAGCCTTGACGGACCTTTGTTGGCAAAGTAACGTCTCTGCTTTTGAATATGCTGTCCAGGTTGGTCATAACTTTCCTTCCAAGGAGTAAGAGTCTTTTAATTTCATGGCTGCAGTAACCATCTGTAGTGATTTTGGAGCCCAAAAAAATAAAGTCTGACACTGTTTCCACTGTTTCCCTATCTATTTCCCATGAAGTGATGGGACCAGATGCCACGATCTTCATTTTCTGAATGTTGAGCTTTAAGCCAACTTTTTCACTCTCCACTTTCACTTTCATCAAGAGGCTTTTGAGTTCCTCTTCACTTTCTGCCATAAGGGTGGTGTCATCTGCATATCTGAGGTTATTGATATTTCTCCCGACAATCTTGATTCCAGCTTGTGTTTCTTCCAGTCCAGCATTTCTCATAATGTACTCTGCATATAAGTTAAATAAGCAGAGTGACAATATACAGCCTTGACGTACTCCTTTTCCTATTTGGATCCAGTCTGTTGTTCCATGTCCAGTTCTAACTGTTGCTTCCTGACCTGCATACAGGTTTCTCAAGAGGCAGGTCAGGTGGTCTGGTATTCCCATCTCTCGAACAATTTTCCACAGTTTACTGTGATCTACACAGTCAAAGACTTTGGCATAGTCAATAAAGCAGAAATAGATGTTTTTCTGGAATTCTCTTGCTTTTTCCATGATCCAGCAGATGTTGGCAATTTGATCTCTGGTTCCTCTGCCTTTTCTAAAACCAGCTTGAACATCAGGAAGTTCACAGTTCACATATTGCTGAAGCCTGGCTTGGAGAATTTTGAGCATGACTTTACTAGTGTGTGAGATGAGTGTAATTGTGCAGTAGTTTGAGCATTCTTTGGCATTGCCTTTCTTTGGGATTGGAATGAAAACTGACCTTTTCCAGTCCTGTGGCCACTGCTGAGTTTTCCAAATTTGCTGGCATATTGAGTGCAGCACTTTCACAGCATCATCTTTCAGGATTTGGAATAGCTCAACTGGAATTCTATCACCTCCACTAGCTGTGTTCGTAGTGATGCTTTCTAAGGCCCACTTGACTTCACATTCCAGGATGTCTGGCTCTAAGTCAGTGATCACACCATCATGATTATCTGGGTCCTGAAGATCTTTTTTGTACAGTTCTTCTGTGTATTCTTGCCATCTCTTCTTAATATCTTCTGCTTCTGTTAATATATGATATTTAATTCAAAAATTAAAAACTTGACTCAAACTCTCTGCTTTCTGCTGTAACAAGACTATCTTGACACATTGGATTCCTCATTGACTGCTGAAAAGAAGAGAGGTCAAGGACAATTTAAAAAACATCAGTAGAGGGAGAGGAATACATAAGTTAATATTGCAAATATTATTCTACCAAATGCCTGTGTGTACACCATGGGAAATGTCTTCTGTGCTTTTATACTTTTGGTTCTTACTGAAAACATAACTGATATTCCTGGAAAGGTTATAAAACTGAGAGGAAATATCAGGGTAGAAAATTTTCACAGATTGCATCTATTTCTGGTACAGATTATTTTTCCATTCTGGCCAGCTTATTTAACACAGATATGCTGGGTAAAACAGAACTGACTGCCTTCTCAACACTCAAAGATATAAACTGAAATTAAGATGTTAGCTTATGTGTAATCTATTTGTCTGACAATATTATCTTGATAAATATGAAAGAATAATTTCTAGGTGTTCTGTGTATTATAAAAATTCTTAAATGGATGAAGAATCAAGTATTGGGAAATATTTATGAGTACATTTCTATTAATAAATACTTTAAATTTAAGCATTACTCTTAGAAAGAAACCTTTCTTGACTAAAAGTCACAGGAGTTACCTATCTCCAATTTTATTTCTAGTTCTTGACTGACATACACATTCCTTCCAAGAAGAAATAGCTCAAAGTATGTAACTGATAACAGAAATACCTAGTAATCACTTAACAAATAAGTGATTTTAAATTATTCATGGTCAGACACTATAATTTATATTTTTACCTATTCCTTCAAAAGGTATCCACTGTGAGTGCTCAACCCATATATATATATAAGGGGACAATAAAAAGTTCAGAAAAGAAAACGAAGAATGAGGATCAGTGTGTTGCTTGAAATTAATTAGCAACTTCCAAGAGAAGTAATTAAAAACACTTTTTAGATGGATATAAGGTCCTATACTACTCTAGTTCTAAGATGAGAAGTCTTTTTGTTGTTCAGTTGCACAACTGTGTCCGACTCTTTGTGACCCCATGGACTGCAGCACACCAGGCCTCCCCGTCCCTCACCATCTCCTGAAGTTTACCCAAGTTCATGTCCATTGCATTGGTGATGCCACCCAGCCATCTCATCCTCTGATGCCCTCTTCTCCTTCTGCCCTCAATCTTTCCCAGCATCAGGGACTTTTCCAGTGAGTCATCTGTTCATATCAGATAACCAAAATACTGGAGCTTCAGCTTCAGCATCAATCCTTTCAATGAGTACTCAGGGTTGATTTCCCTTAAGATTGACTGGTTTAATCTCCTTGCAGTGGACTGCAAGGAGTCTTCTCCAGCACCACAGTTCAAAGGCATCAATTCTTTGGTGTTCTGCCTTCTTAATGGTCCAACTCTCACAACCATACTTGACCACTGGGAAGACCATACAGACCTTTGTTGCCAGAGTAACATCTCTGCTTTTCAACACAGTGTCTAAGTCTGAAATAGCATTTCTGCCAAGAAGCAATCATCTTCTGATCAGGGAACCCCTGGTTTCCTTCTTATGAAATTAATATTCAAAAAATACAAGGCAATAATTTTTTCATCAAAGTGTTTATATTCTTACACATGAGCTTTGCATCATGGAAATCTATTGTTTTATAACATCAAAGGCTTTCAATGGCTGTTACTGGCATGAGCATGTCTATCTGTGTGTGTTTGTATCAAGCGCATATCAAGTTGTTATAGCTCCAGGAGTTCTCCAAACCTCTCTCCTACTCAACTCTCATCCACCAGGTCATTTAGTGGTTTGTTTGTGTGTTCTCTTGTCTGTCTCTCACTTTTATTCAATGCAAAAATGTTAATCATCTAAGAAATGCAACATTATGATTCATATATATTACTTTAGAAACCATGGACAAAAATAGTTTAAGTATTCCAAGTCTCATTTTTCTTTAAGAAAAATTCAGTCCTCATTTTGTACATAAAACAAAAATTAATCACAATCTTTTTTCTCTTCCCCATCAAAGATGATGATATGTTAGGCTGAGTATGCACATTTGAAACATTTTTACTCCATCTCTGTAATACTACATTATCCTTTCTAACCATTAAATCAATTTCCCTTGATTATTCAGTTCAGTTCAGTCACTCAGTCGTTTCCGACTCTTTGCGACCCCATGAATCGCAGCACGCCAGGCCTCCCTGTCCATCACCAACTCCTGGAGTTCACCCAGACTCACGTCCCTTGATTATTACTCATGAATTAATGATAATACTATGTGCTATAGGTGTTAAATTGCATTTTAGGTAGTCCATACCTGAGAGATTCAACTTGTTCACTTTTGACATCCAACCCCTTCATCTAACCGGTACACTGAGAAAACAGTTTTCTTAAGCCTTATCTTTTTTTGCCACTCCCTGCGTAAGGCTCAAGGATATAAATCCATGTGACAGCAGCTCCTAAAAGTACATAACGAGGCCCTAAAGAATGAAGCCTTGTATTGGTTGTCTCCCTTTGTGCTGAGCTGACATAAACTGCCTTCTGCAAAAGCAGGATCAGTTCAGCAGATAACATTAAAATTGTGTGAGAACAGTGAGACCTACCTCAGGCACAATGCCAGAGCTTTCATTATACAGATTCTGTGACTCCACAAATGAATAAAGACACATATTCCCCGTGAAAGTCAGTAGATGCTAGTAGTTGGCTATGTCAGCAAAAGGGCACTTGGGGAAAACACCATATATTCCCTTTCAAAGAGAAAGTGCTGACACCTCACTAAGCTGAGGACAATGGAAGCAACAGGAGGCAAGACAGAAGACAGAATAAAAAGATTTGGAGAGACAGGCAGAACACACTTCCCACACACAAGCGGCTCTGGGACCTGAATGAAAAGATCAATCTACTTTAATTTCACAAAAAAAGTACATAAGAATTCTAATGGGCCTCTATATATTAACATACAAAATCTTGAACTTGATCAAAGATCCATTTACCTATCAATGGTGAGAAAAAGCAAAAGTAAGATTCTAGCCTTTAGCTATAATTAAGCAAAATGAGAAATCAACTTTTCTTTGGAAGCCTGCAAATGAAACTTGATTTGCCATTATATCTACATCTTGGTTATTGAGAATGCTTTCATTTTATACTTTTTTTTTTTTTTCATATTATGCAGTTTCAGACAAGACTGTATATAGTTCTGAATGACAGGTCTGCCTCATAGAGAACTGTGCTATCTGGGAAAAAAATGTCCAAAGTATTATACAATTTTCCATGCAGAAAGGAGATTTGACTTTCCCACTTAACTTTCTCTGCAGAACTTCTCCAGCCTACCATAAATGCCCATTTCCTGGGGTCCTCTGTTCATTTACTTACCAAGGCATTCTGAGTTCTCCTCTTTACTGTAGATTGTAGGAGCTATTCCTCATGCAAATGTGCCGGGTTGTAAATTCAATTGTCATGGTTTTGCCTTCAGGTTATGTGATTAATTAAAAAAAAAAAAGAGCTTGCTAATTAACATCCATATTTTATTGATTTTATTATTTTGAGAAAAAATTATCATAACTCACTTGAAATGCTTTATTAAATTCTAGAACTGAAGGTTTTTCTAAAGAAAATAGATCGAATTGCAAAGCTAGTCAACAGTGGAATCCAGAAAAGAAATCCAAGTATTCTTCATGTATTTCATGCATAGAACCAATCCATTTTAACAAAAATCATAAATTAACTAACTAATCTTAGTGTTAGATCACTAATTTAAAAAGGCTAAATAACATTTTAACACAAGATAATTCTCTTGGCTGATTCAAGAGGTCTGATCTGGGTGTTAAGCCAAGACAGTCACCTCTAGAAGTGCTTTCAAGTCTTCAGTTTTCTGTCTAAGAAGTTTCTATTAAGAATGGCATTGCTTTAAGGTGATAGGACTAATGTCGATTTCAATGTCCATGTTCTATACTAATCTCCGAATTACTACCTCAAAGAGGTATAGCAAAATTTCAAAAGAAGAGTACTATTAACAAAAACATCGCTTGCCGTATCAGTAAACGAAAGATGTTGTGGCCATCAGGCCATCAGCCATCACAGCCACCTCTGAATGCATCAGTTCAGTTCAGTTCAGCAGCTCAATTGTGTCCGACTCTGCGACCCCATGGACTGCAGCACGCCAGGCTTCCCTATACATCACCAACTCCCGAAGCCTACTCAAAATCCTGTCCATTGCATTGGTGATGCCATCCAACCATCTCATCCTCTGTTGTCCCCTCTCCTCCTGCCTTCAACCTTTCCCAGCATCAGGGTCTTTTCCAATGAATCAGTTCTTCGTATCAGGTGGCCAAAGTATTGGAGTTTCAGCTTCAGCATCAGTCTTTCCAATGAACATTCAGGGTTGATTTCCTTCAGGATTGACTGGTTGGATCTCCTTGCACTCCAAGGGACTCTCAAGAGTCTTCTCCAACACCACAGTTCAAAAGCATCAACTCTTCTGCACTCAGCTTTCTTTATGGTCCAATTCTCAACATCCATACATGACTCCTGGAAAGACCATAGCTTTAACTAGATGGACCTTTGTTGGTAAAGTAATGTCTTTGCTTTTTAATATGCTGTCTAGGTTGGTCATAGCTTTTCTTCCAAGGAGCAAGCATCTTTTAATTTCATGGCTGCAGTCACCATCTTCATTGATTTTGGAGCCCCAAAAAATAAAGCCTTTCACTGTTTCTATTGTTTCCCCATCCCTTTGCCATGAAGCGATGGGACCAGATGCCATAATATTAGTTTTCTGAATGTGGAGTTTAAAGCCAACTTTTTCACTCTCCTCTTTCACTTTCACCAGTAGGCTCTTTAGTTCTTCTTCACTTTCTGCCATAAGGGTGTTGTCATATGCATATCTGAGGTATATATATTTCTCCCAGAAATCTTGATCCCAGCTTGTGCTTCAGCTAGCCTGGCATTTCGTATGATGTACTCTGCATATAAGTTAAATAAGCAGGGTAACAATATACAGTAAGTTCCTCAGAGATATCTTAAAGTTGCCTCCCAGGCTTAAATTCTCAGAAAGTCCACCAAATAAAACAGAATTCTCACCCTTTAAGTTGCACCTTTTTTACAGTCAACAGTACACTGGTTTAAACTCCTCACAAAGTAGACACCAAGATGGGTAGTATATTTGGAGGACTGATCTCAGCAAGCAATATTAGAGAGTGGGAAAGTAAAAAAGGAAGAAGGAAACAATAAAAATGCCTTAATGAGTTTGATCCTGTTCTAGCTGCATCTCAAGCATCCTTTGTGAGGCCAAGGAAACTGTTCTTCAGATTTCTGCATAAAGATATGTCTCTTGTAGTCTACTAACACAGAAACCTGGCATGCTGCAGTTCATGGGGTCAAAAAGAGTCGGACACAATGGAGCAACTGAGCTGAACTGATTAAGTTATGCTGTCTAAACAGAAACTCAAAGAGTTGATTGCATTTTCACAGTAGACATTGACTGCTCTTTGCTCATGCCCTAGCTTGGTGACTTAGCTAGTACCCATCTCTCCATCTTGTACTCCTATTCTTCCTGTCACATTGCTTGTTTAAAGTTCCTGAGTTAGAGAGTCTGATTTGACTAGCTGACCTGTAGTACAGGACACTGATATTCATCCTTAGGTCATGCTGAGCAACAGTATGTCATTAACCAGCCAACAGATGGTTGGATTTAAGTCTGGTCTACCCTGGGTCCAAGGTGGTGGAGATGTGATATGCAGATTATATCAACCCTTTCATTAGGAATCATAGAGCACCTATGTATGAAATAGGCATTTTGAGGCTTTCCAGGAGAGGACTTTGGAATGGGCAAGTCCCTGCCTTGACTATTCTAACCACTGAGGTTAACAACTTTTCTTTCATTTATAATTTGTAATACATGATGTATGCACAGTCCATTGTTCTCTGAACATTCTTCATAGCTCCAGCTACTGTGTCTCATATTCTGTACCCAGAAGCTACTCAATAAATATTGCAGAGTGAACTCAAGGGCTCTGGAAATTTCAAGAAAAGATGATAGTATACACAGCAAGCAAATACAGGCTGTAAGTGCCTACCCAAGTGCATCCAATTATGATTCATTAGGTCAATACCAGTGCTGCTGGTTTACATGGCCATTCCAGTACAAAATATTATCAATCTAAATTGAAAATGCTACACTTGTCAGCAACAACCAATCTTTGCTAGATCTTGCATGTGTATTTATAAGTACTAACGGAAAACAACAAAAATCCTTTAGAGAAAAAAGACCAAAGAAAAATAAATACCCTAAACCCAAATGTAGTTTGAGTTCTTCAACACACTTCAACATATCACTGTACATAGAATAAAATATTTAGGACTGTAGGCAGAAGTGACTCAGAATCCAATTTGAAAGAAGAAATTGTTACAAGTGAAATCCTCCAGGGCTACCTACATTCTTATTGCTTTTCATTGTAAATCTTGTCAGAGAGCTTTGAGAAGAAAATAGAACTTTTAGTAACTCTCACACGATTGCCTGCACTCTTTTAGTATTCTGTACAGTCAAGGGGGTATTCCATTGCAAATTCCTCTGAAGGTTTTCTTTCTTTCTTGTTTTAAAGTTAAATTTTAAAAAGTTTAGCCTTTTTGTAAAACAAACTTGATTAGCATGTAAGCCCACAGTTGCAGGATGTGCTTCTGATAAGATGATAATTTGTCACCTTTGTGACATTTGTTTTGGCTAATCAAGTGAGCAAATACTCCTTGACGTACCATGAAAATTTTCTAGGCTAGGAGTCACGGAACAGCTAGAGAATAGAGTCCACAGCTTCAAGGAACTCACAAGATAGTGAGGGAGTAAGAAGGCAATGGCACCCCACTCCAGTACTCTTGCCTGGAAAATCCCATGGATGGAGGAGCCTGGTGGGCTGCAGTCCATGGGGTCGCTAAGAGTCAGACATGACTGAGCGACTTCCCTTTCACTTTTCACTTTCATGCATTGGAGAAGGAAATGGCAACCCACTCCAGTGTTCTTGCCTGGAGAATCCCAGAGACGGGGGAGCCTGGTGGGCTTCCGTCTATGGGGTCGCACAGAGTCGGACACGACTGAAGCGACTTAGCAGCAGCAGCAGCAGCAGCAAGACAAGTATGCAAATAAGATAGAATATAATGTGCCATAAGACAGATATGAAATGATGCTCACAGAAACAGAGTGGGTGAATAGATAACTTAAAATTCATGGAAAATATAATATTTAAGATGGTTTCTAAAAACCAGGCTGTATTTAACAGACAAAACTGGAAGGAAAGACATTTCAGGGGTTAAAAAAAAAAGAAATCAAAACTAAGGCATGATGTCCTAACTGTAATGATTTCTGTTTAGTAAAAGTGTGGATAGGTATAAGAAAGTAGATCAGAAATGAGTGATCATCAAGTACCAGTTGGAGATGTTGTAATAAATTGAAAGGAAGATTCTAAAAGTTCAGAGGTGGGAAGCTAAATAACTAACTCTATACTGGTTGGGAATATGGGAGATATTTAAGAAACCATTAAAGGTCTTCAGTTCGACCCTACACCTTCTCCACAATTCATTTCTCAGATGACACTAAATTATGTAAAAGAGAAACTCCTAGGCTCTCAAGATAAATCTAGGAACCCAGCCCCATGGATATTTCCAAGGACATCTTTAGGCAAATCCCATCCCCTGCTCTCAGTCTTAATGATCTCTTGGTTACTGTGAATACTGGAGAGACAGATAGGCGACAGAAGAAAGGAAGCAAGGAAGGGAGGGAGGGAGAGAGAAAGAAAGGAAGGAAGAAAGGGAAACGAAAGGGGAGAGGGAAGGAAGAACCTACCTTACACATAAGACTTTCAAAGATATTTCACTTCTACCAACATTTTAATCTTACAACATTTTTAAGGAAAATAGGAGTGTTACTCTGAGAGTAATTTAAAAGAAGCTGGGCTAGGTGACATATCTAAACGGTATAATTACTAACTGATGTGATCAGTTTGCACTATAATTTTTTGCCTATTGCTTTTTTCATTATACCAAATGGCACATTTAGGATTCTGCAGTGGTACACCTACTTATTTGCCAATGGTTTTCACATCTCTTATGTAAGCCTGGACATTTTCTTCAGTCATGAGGACTGTAAGTTTAGCTCTCAGCTGCAGGTCTCTCTCTAGATATCCTGTAGACAGATTAAGTCCACCAAGTTCACCACATAACTCAGTCTTCCCAATAAACTTGAACTTCTCTTGCCTGTTTTACAATAGATCATGTCAAACAGAGCCATAAATATTATTGTTAATTTTTTCCTCTGCTTAATTTACCATATCTAATCAGTCACTGAGCCTTAATATTTTCTTAATATTAAGAAATTATTTAATATTTTCCTTAATATTTTCTTTAATATTCCTTCCTTAATATTTTCCCCATTCCTAGTGTAAACACCTTGGTTCTGATCTGCAATATCTCTTACTCTTAAGAGATAACATTCAGTTATAATAAGCACAGGTGACCTTCAAACCCATACTATGTCCTTAGAGCACCTAAGCTTTTTTATAACTTCTCTGTGCTAGAAAACATAAATGTAGCACATTGTTGGTGTCAAAATATCAAATCTAACTACTTTGTCTCATAGTTTATATCACATATGCTATATTAGAAAAGATTTAATTGAGATTATTTATTTTTAACATTTTCTTAAGAAAGTGAATAAATAGAAAATGATTTCTTTTCTTTTAAATTTCAGTAAACTAAATTCAATTTCTAGGAAAGAATGTAGTGTGAAGTCATTTCCTAAATTAGTCTGCTTAAAAAATGCAGATAAAATGTCTTGATAGGTTGTGCAAAAGCATTTAACTAAAGTGTTGTACCTGGAAAGAATGCATATTGATTTTTGAGGTTGCATACCTGTTTTGCTGCTGTTACCCACAGAGAATTCTATTATAATTCATGACATATGATATTTTTATTTCTCAGAACTACTTTATTGTGTTTGGCACTCGATCACTCATCTATAATGAGCCAGTCAGAATGGTACCGCTAAAACATAATCCAGTTGTCTCATCTATAAATAAATATATAAACATATATATGTATTAAATTTTCTCCTAGTTCTTGAAAAGATGAAAACATTTTCAAAGATAGAGCATGACAAAGACATTTAGTTCACAAAATACCTTAGAGTAATGAAATAAGAAAACCTGAGATATATATTGAAACATGGTAAAAGATTTGATTATGAATTATGCATAACTACTGCCTTGCAGCATAAACGTGCCCTGGCAGACACATAAACACAGACTACACAAGCATGCAAAGTCTTGTTCAAAACTTTAATCCTTATAACTGTGTATCAGGGGCGCACTCTACCTTGGCAACCGGCCTGATTCATGTACCTCAGAAAGACATGGGAGCCACTTTGGGCTGCTCAGTGCCCATTTGAACTCAGTTCCTTTATCAAAAGCTTCTTGTTTTACTTTTAAAAAAATTCAAAATATTCTGTTTTGTACTCATTTTGTCCAGGGGGAAAAACTAAAAAAAAAAAAAAAAAATCAATGGATATGAGACAAATACTTTGTTCACATCCAACCTAAATGGTTATAAAGAATGGAGAAGGAACAAGCAGGAAGACCCCTGCAATCTCCCATCTCCCTTGTCCACGTTCTGCTCCCACACTGTGATCCAGCCACCGTGTCCTTCAGACGGTTTCTCATGTATCAAGCTCTAGTCATCCCTCAGGTTTTTCTTTCCATGACTCTCTCTCTAGAGGATCCCCACTTGCCATTGCCTGGATAGATCCTTCCCTTCCTTCCAATCTCAGCATAACATCTCTGTCATGGAGGATATCTCTACCACCTGGGATAACACAGCCACCCGCCCTCCCCCCATCATTCTCCTTTATGAATTCTTCCTCTTTTTTCAGAGCACACAGGACAATGCCCAGCTCAGTACATGGTAGATGTGTAATAAATACTGAAGGAAAGAAAGT